>NC_060124.1:616860021-618110021 GCF_021461395.2 Schistocerca americana | reverse complement strand
TTTGAATGTGACTGTGGTCTTTCTTATTCAGATACAATGGTGCGTGATGCAATTGCACAGAACGTTTCTGATGATCGCATACGGGAGCAAATTTTGAAACTAGTTAATCCCTCCCTTCAACAAGTGATAGACATATTGGATAGACAGGACACACTTGACTGTGCTCAGGAATCTTTTGAAACTTCGCCAGCCGTGTGTAACATTAACCGGCCCGCTGGACGCGCTGCGCGGCCCGGTAACCGGGCCTCGCGCACGTCCGCACAGCTGCCGCCGCGCGCTAAGCCACGTGTGCCGCGCCAGCCCACAAATGTAGTGAAATCGTGCCCGCGGTGTGCTACTAGACATTCGCGTGAACATTGCCCGTCACGCCAAGCTATTTGCTTTTTCTGCGATAAGAAAGGACATGTTCAAAGTGTTTGCCAGAAAAAGCTCAGATCAGACAATCACAATCATTCCAGGCCCTTTGCTTCGCGCCGGAATCGAACCAAGGACACTCAGGCTCGTGGACCTTCGCCTATGGACATTCATGTCGTTAATTCCACTTCGTCCAGTGACCCTTTCTCTAACAGTAACTGTGTTCGTCCCACAAAAACTGTGCGTCGACGTCGCCGGAAATCACGTCAATTAGCAAGTGATTCTGTACCAGTGTCTGTTCCAATTGCACAAAACAGTCGCTCTTGTCGTCTGCAGAACAATAAACTTTTTGTGGACTTAGACTTAGAAGGCAAAGTGATACCATTCCAGCTCGATACCGGAGCTGCAGTTTCATTGCTCAATCATGACACGTACAAACAACTGGGCAAACCTCCGTTGCGTTCCGCAAATGTTAAGCTAACCACATATTCAGGACAGACAATTCCTGTGTTAGGACAGTGCAGCCTTCTTGCAACATACAAGGGACAAACAAAACTTGTGTCATTTTACGTTCTTCGTTCTTCTACTGCAGCAAACTATCTGGACGATATAGTGATCTCCGGACAGACAGAAGAAGATCATCTTGCGAACTTACGAACATTATTTCAGGTCTTGCGGCAAAATGGTCTTCGCTTGAGGAAGGACAAATGTGTGTTTTTTGCTCGTGACTTACCATACCTGGGACATGTCATTAATGCCCAAGGCATACATCCGAGTCCAGAGCACCTCCGTGCCATACAAGAATTGCCTTCCCCTCAAAATGTGAAACAGCTACAGAGTGTGTTGGGTAAAATTAATTATTACAATAAATATGTGCGCAATGCCTCTTCCATTTCAGCTCCGCTTCATCGCTTACGCCGTAAAGGTGTTCCGTTCGTCTGGACGACGGAATGTGAACGCGCCTTTCGCCAGTTGAAATCGGCGTTGCTTTCTAATACTTGCCTTACGCCATTCGATCCCCAGAAACCCCTTTTGTTGATGGTCGATGCCTCGGATTTCGGGATCGGTGCTGTGCTTGCACACAAAGTTGGCTCCCATGATCGCCCTATTGCCTTTGCGTCCAAATTGCTCTCGTCTGCGCAAAGAAATTATTCCCAGATAGAGAAAGAAGCTTTGGCTCTCGTGTTTGGTGTTACTAAGTTCCATGATTTCTTGTATGGTCGTCACTTTACCATCATCACAGACCACAAACCTTTGACATCGCTTTTTCATCCGACCAAGCCTGTACCTCCACGTACAGCGCAGAAATTCATTCGCTGGTCTATTTTCCTCTCGCAGTACCGCTACGATATCTTGTATCGGTCCACTGCTAAGCACGGAAACGCCGATGCGTTGTCTCGTTTGCCTGTTGCTGAGGATCAAGCATTCGATTCTTCCGAACTTGCTTGCATGTTCATTGATTCGGAAACCGATGAAGTGGTCGAATCGTTTCCGATTGATTTTCGTCGTGTCGCTACAGCCACAGCTGCTGACCCTGTCCTTGCTACTGTTTTACGTTTTGTTGCTACGCAATGGCCTTTGTCAAAGTCTCGGATCGAGGATCCGTTGGTTCGCCGATTTTTTGCTCACAAGGAGAGACTTTTTGTTCGACGTGGGGTTTTGTTGTTGCGTTCTGATAATGATCAGTCCAGAGTCGTGGTCCCACGTTCGTTACAGTCCTCTGTTTTACGGCTTCTTCACCAAGGACATTGGGGTATAGTGCGAACGAAACAACTTGCTCGTCAGCACTGTACTTGGTTCGGAATCGATGCTGCGATTACGAATATGTGTTCTTCGTGCCCGGCGTGTGCCGAACAACAGTCCGCACCGCCGCGGAAAGTCTTTGCGTGGCCAAAAGCCACTTCCCCTTGGCAACGCTTGCACATTGATTTTGCTGGTCCATTCTGGAATGCTCGATGGTTGGTTCTGGTCGACGCCTTCAGTAATTTTCCTTTTGTTGTCCGGATGTCCTCCACGACGTCCTCCGCCACCATCCAAGCGTTGTCTGCTATCTTTTGCATTGAAGGTCTTCCGCAGACTATTGTTTCCGACAATGGCCCACAATTCATGTCCGCAGAATTTCAGTCATTCTGCCAGGCCAATGGTATTCAACATCTGACATCCGCGCCGTTTTCGCCTCAGTCCAACGGTGCCGCTGAACGATTGGTCCGGACTTTCAAGTCACAGATGTTGAAATTGAAAGAGTCGCATTCTCGGGAGGACGCATTGTTGCTCTTTTTGTCTTCGTATCGCTCTCAGCCCCGAGTTGGTCGCTCGCCGGCTGAGTTGCTCCACGGTCGTCCTCATCGCACCTTGATGTCCTTGCTGCTTCCGCCGCATCAGTTTCCTGTGCAGCGGCAGACTCCTGCTTTTGCTCCAGGCGACGTTGTATTTTATCGCAACTATCGAGGTTCACGGCGTTGGCTCGCAGGGCGCATTCTTCGCTGCCTCGGCCGCGCGATGTATTTGGTTTTGGGGGCCTCTGGTGAGGTGCGTCGGCATCTCAATCAGCTGCGCCTCTGTCGTCGCTCGGGTTCTGCCGCTCCCCGTCTGCTTTCAGCGACGGTGCCGTCCGGTCAGCGCCCTGGGGACCCATCTACTGGCTCGCCTCATCCCCAGGTGTTACCGACGATGCCTTCCATTTTGCCCCATGGCGACGCGCCGCCGCCGCCGCAGCAGCAGCAGCCGCCGCCGCCGCCGCTTGTTCTCCCGCCGGCGCCGCCCGCATTCGACGCTTCGTTGCAGCCGCCAAGCGCCTCCCAGGGTCACGCGCCGCCGATCGCTTCCCGTGACCAGCTGTCCTCCGCCATGGAACTCCCGCCCGCTCCGGACCACATGGCGTCATCGCGCGTCGGCTACCCCGACGCAATGGAGGTTGATCCTTCGGTCCCTCCTGTCTCTTTACGGGCGCATACACCGCATGTTGACGGGCACCCTGGACTAGTTTTTCAGGCGTTTCCTAGCTCCCCTCGGACCGAATGGCCGGGTGCGGGTGGCCCAGCCTCGCCTGTTGTTAGGCTCCCCACCTCATCGCATACGTCAACATGTGGTCCTCCCCACGGCGGGCGGAAGCCTTATCACACGACCGTTCGCCGATTTGCGGGGGAGGAATGTGGTGTCACCGCCAGACACCACACTTGCTAGGTGGTAGCTTAAATCGGCCGCGGTCCATTTAGTACATGTCGGACCCGCGTGTCGCCACTGTGTAATCGCAGACCTAGCGCCACCACCAAGGCAGGTCTCGTGATACGAGAGAGCACTCGCCCCAGTTGTACGAGAACCTAGCTACCGACCAGATGTAAGAAGCCTTTCTCTCTCATTAGCCGAGAGACAGAATAGCCATCAGCTAAGTTAATGGCTACGAACTAGCAAGGCGCCATTAGCCATACGTACTTCACGCCCGTCTGCGTTAGTCTAGCTTGCCTTTTCAGCCATCTCAACTTCACGGTGTCGGCCCAGATACCGACACAACAATTTCCGTATTTCATTGTCACTCTGTATGTCCAAGCAATACATTGAACCTGCAGTGGTGTATCGGATACTAATATTGGTCTCACAGGGAATGCTCAAAACACCGACTCTAAGAAGAGACTCTATTCTTGTACTTAAGGCGGCATTCTGCGTTTTGTATTTAATTTCTATGCGATTTCTGTGTTTCATCGTCAATGTGACGGTCCAAGGAATACATTGAACCTGCAGTGACGTATCGGAATCGAATTCGGGTCGCACAGGTAAGGATCAAAACACAGACTTTAAGAAGTTTCATTCTTCTAGCTCTTATGGCGGCATTGTGCCTTTTGTATTTAATTACGATGTAATTTCTGTGTTTCATCGTCAATGTGTATGTCCAAGGAATAAATTGAATCTGCAGTGGTGTATCGGATACTAATACTGGTCTCACAGGGAATACTCAATGCACAGACTGTAAGAAGAGTCTCTATTCTTGTACTTAAGGCGGCATTGTGCCTTTTGTATTTAATTCCAATGCGATTTCTGTGTTTCATCGTCAATGTGAAAGTCCAAGGAATACATTGAACATGCAGTGATGAATCGGAAACTAATACTGGTCTCACAGGGAATGCTCAAAGCACCGACAGTAAGAGGAGTCAATATTCTTGTACTTAAGGCTTCATTGCTCATTTTGTATTTAATTCCGATGTAATTGCAGTGTTTCATCGTCAATGTGTATGTCCAAGAAATCAATTGAATCTGCAGTGGTGTATCGGATACTAATACGGGTCTCACAGGGAGCGCTCAAAGCACAGACTGTAAGAATAGTCTCTATTCTTGTACTTATAGCGGCATTGTGCTTTTGTATTTAATTCCAATGCGATTTCTGTGGTTTATCGTCAATTTGAAGGTCCAAGGAATACATTGAACATGCAGTGGTGTCTCGGAAACTAATACTGGTCTCACAGGGAATGCTCAAAGCACCGACTGTAAGTAGAGTCTGTATTCTTGTACTTAAGGCGGCATTGTGTCTTTTGTATTTAATTCCGATGCGATTTCTGTGTTTCATCGTCAATGTGAAGTTCCAAGGAATACATTGAAGCTGCAGTGGTGTATCGGAAACTAATACTGGTCTCACAGGGAATGCTCAAAGCACCGACTGAAAGAAGAGTCTCAGTTCTTGTACTTAAGGCGGCATTGTGCCTTTTGTATTTAATTCCGATGCGATTTCTGTGTTTCATCGTCAATTTGAAGATCCAAGGAATACATTTAACCTGCAGTGGCGTATCGAAAACTAATACGGGTCGCACAAGTAAGGATCAAAACACAGACTTTAAGAAGTTTCATTCTTCTTGCACTTATGACGGCATTGTGCCTTTTGTATTTAATTCCGATGTAATTTCAGTGTTTCATCGTCAATGTGTATGTCCAAGGAATACATTGAATCTGCAGTGGTGTATCGGATACTAATACTGGTCTCACAGAGAATGCTCAAAGCACAGGCTGTAAGAAGAGTCTCTATTCTTGTACTTAAGGCGCCATTGTACCTTTTGCATTTAATTCCAATGCGATTTCTGTGTTTCATCGTCAATGTGAAAGTCCAAGGAATACATTGAACATGCAGTGATGAATCGGAAACTAATACTGGTCTCACAGGGAATGCTCAAAGCACAGAAAGTAAGAGGAGACTCTATTCTTGTACTTAAGGCGGCATTGTTCATTTTGTATTTAATTCCGATGTAATTGCAGTGTTTCATCGTCAATGTGTTTGTCCTAGGAATAAATTGAATCTGCAGTGGTGTATCGGATACTAATACTGGTCTCACAGGGAACGCTCAAAGCACAGACTGTAAGAATAGGCTCTATTCTTGTACTTAAAGCGGCATTGTGCTTTTGTATTTAATTCCAATGCGATTTCTGTGTTTTATCGTCAATTTGAATGTCCAAGGAATACATTGAACATGCAGTGGTGTCTCGGAAACTAATACTGGTCTCACAGGGAATGCTCAAAGCACCGACTGTAAGTAGAGTCTGTATTCTTGTACTTAAAACGGCATTGTGCCATTTGTATTTAATTCCGATGCGGATTCTGTGTTTCATCGTCAATGTGAAGGTCCAAGGAATACATTGAAGCTGCAGTGGTGTATCGGAAACTAATACTGGTCTCACAGGGAATGCTCAAAGCACCGACAGAAAGAAGAGTCTCTGTTCTTGTACTTAAGGCGGCATTGTGCCTTTTGTATGTAATTCCGATGCGATTTCTGTGTTTCATCGTCAATTTGAATGTCCAAGGAATACATTTAACCTGCAGTGGCGTATCGAAAACTAATTAGGGTCGCACAGGAAAGGATCAAAACACAGACTCTAAGAAGTCTCACTGTTCTTGCACTTATGGCGGCATTGTGCCTTCTGTATTTAATTCCGATGTAATTTCAGTGTTTCATCGTTAATGTGTATGTCCAAGGAATACATTGAACCTGCAGTGGTGTATCGGAAACTAATACTGGTGTCACAGGGAATGCTCAAAGCACCGACTGTAAGAAGAGTCTTTATTCTTGTACTTAAGGCGGCATTGTTCTTTTTGCATTTAATTCAGATGTGATTTCTGTGTTTAATCGTCAATGTGAAGGTCCAAGGAATACATTGAACCTGGAGTGGTGTATCGGAAAGTAATACTGGTCTCACAGGGAATGCTCAAAGCACCGATTGAAAGAGGAGTCTCTGTTCTTGTACTTAAGGCGGCATTGTGCCTTTTGTATTTAATTCCGATGCGATTTCTGTGTTTCATCGTCAATTTGAAGGTCCAAGGAATTCATTTAACCTGCAGTGGCGTATCGAAAACTAATACGGGTCTCACAGGAAAGGATCAAAACACAGATTCTAAGAAGTCTCACTGTTCTTGCACTTATGGCGGCATTGTGCCTTTTGTATTTAATTCCGATGTAATTTCAGTGTTTCATCGTCAATGTGAAGGTCCAAGGAATACTTTGGACCTGCAGTGGTGTATCGGAAACAAATACTGGTCTCACAGGGAATCCTCAAAACACCGACAGTAAGAAGAGCCTCTAATCTTGTGCTTAAGGCGACATTGTTCCTTTTGTATTTAATTCCGATGTAATTTAAGTCTTTCATAGTCAATGTGTATGTCCAAGGAATACATTGAACCTGCAGTGGTGTATCGGATACTAATACTGGTCTCACAGGGAACGCTCAAAGCACCGACTGTAAGAAGAGTCCTTATTCTTGTACTTAAGGCGGCATTGTGCCTTTGGTATTTAATTCCGATGCGATTTCAGTGTTTCGAAGTCAATGTGAATGTCTAAGGAATACATTGAACCTGCAGTGGTGTATCGGAAATTAATATTGGTCTCTCAGGGAATGCTGAAAACACCGTCTGTAAGAAGAGTCTCTATTGTTGTACTTAGGGCGGCATTGTGCCTTTTGTATTTAATTCCGATGCGATTTCTGTGTTTCATCGTCAATGCGAAGGTCCAAGGAATACATTGGACCTGCAGTGGTGAATCGGAAACTAATACTGGTCTCACAGGGAATGCTCAAAACACCGACAGTAAGAAGAGTCTGTATTCTTGTACTTAAGGCGACATTGTTCCTTTTGTATTTAATTCCGATGTAATTTCAGTGTTTCATCGTCAATGTCTATGTCCAAGGAATACATTGAACCTGCAGTGGTGTATCGGAAAGTAATACTGGTCTCCAGGGAATGCTCAAAACACCGACTGTAAGTAGAGTCTGTATTCTTGTACTTAAGGCGGCATTGTGCCTTTTGTATTTAATTCCGATGCGATTTCTGTGTTTCATCGTCAATGTGAAGGTCCAAGGAATACATTGAACCTGCAGTGGTGTATCGGTAACTAATACTGGTCCCACAGGGAATGCTCAAAGCACCGACTGTAAGAAGAGTGTCTATTCTTGTACTTAAGGCGGCATTGTGCCCTTTGTATTTAATTCCGATGCCATTTCTGTGTTTCTTCGTCGATGTCTATGTCCGAGGAACACATTGAACCTGAATTGGTGTACCTGATACTAATACTGGTCTCACAGGGAATGATCAAAGCACCAAATGCAAGAAGACTCTCTATTCTTGTACTTAAGGCCACATTGTGCCTTTTTGTACTTAATTCCGATGCGATTTCTGTGTGTAATCGTCAGTGTGAAGGTCCAAGGAATACATCGAACCTGCAGTGGCGTATCGGAAACTAATACTGGTCTCACAGGGAATGCTCAAATCACCGACTGTAAGTAGAGTCTGTATTCTTGTACTTAAGGCGGCATTGTGCCTTTTGTATTTAATTTCGATGCGATTTCTGTGCTTCATTGTCAATGTGAAGGTCCAAGGAATACATTAAACCAGCAGTGGTGTATCGGAAACTAATACTGGTCTCACAGGGAATGCTCAAAGCACCGACTGTAAGAAGAGTGTCTATTCTTATACTTAAGGCGGCATTGTGCCTTTTGTATTTAATTCCGATGCGATTTCTGTGTATAATCGTCAAAGTGAAAGTCCAAAGAATACATTGAACCTGCAGTGGTGTATCGGAAACTAATACTGGTCTCACAGGGAATGCTCAAAGCACCGACTGTAAGTAGAGTCTGTATTCTTGTACTTATGGCGGCATTGTGCCTTTTGTATTTAATTCCGATGAGATTTATGTGTTTCTTCGTCAATGTGAATGTCCAAGGAATACATTGAACCTGCAGTGGTATTTCGGAAACCAATACTGGTCTCACAGGAAAGGATCAAAGCACAGACTCTAAGAAGTCTCACTCTGCTTGTTCTTAAGGCGTCCATGTGCCCTTTGTATTTAATTCCGATGTAATTTCAGTTTTTCATCGTCAATGTGTATGTCCAAGGAATACATTGAACCTGCAGTGGTGTATCGGATACTAATATTTGTCTCACAGGGAATGCTGAAAGCACCGACTCTAAGAAGAGTCTCTATTCTTGTACTTAAGGTGGCATTGTGCCTTTTGTATTTAATTCCGATGCGATTTCTGTGTTACATCGTCAATGTGACGTTCCAAGGAATACATTGTACCTGCAGTGGCGTATCGGAAACTAATACGGGTCGCACAGGTAAGGATCAAAACACAGACTTTAAGAAGTCTCACTCTTCTTGCACTTATGGCGGCATTGTGCCTTTTGTATTTAATTCCATTGTAATTTCAGTGTTTCATCGTCAATGTGTATGTCCAAGGAATACATTGAATCTGCAGTGCTGTATCGGACACTATTACTGGTCTCACAGAGAATGCTCAAAGCACAGACTGTAAGAAGAGTCTCTATTCTTGTACTTAAGGCGGCATTGTGCCTTTTGTATTTAATTCCAATGCGAATTCTGTGTTTCATCGTCAATGTGAAAGTCCAAGGAATACTTTGGACCTGCAGTGGTGTATCGGAAACTAATACTGGTCTCACAGGGAATCCTCAAAACACCGACAGTAAGAAGAGTCTCTAATCTTGTACTTAAGGCGACATTGTTCCTTTTGTATTTAATTCCGATGAAAATTCAGTGTTTCATCGTCAATGTGTATGTCCATGGAATTCGTTGAACCTACAGTGGTGTATCGGATACTAATACTGGTCTCACAGGGAATGCTCAAAGCACCGACTGTAAGAAGAGTGTCTATTCTTGTACTTAAGGCGGCATTGTGCCTATGGTATTTAATTCCGATGCGATTTAAGTGTTTCATCGTCAATGTGAATGTCTAAGGAATACATTGAACCTGCAGTGGTGTATCGGAAATTAATACTGGCCTCTCAGGGAATGCTCAAAATACCGTCTGTAAGAAGAGTCTCTTTTGTTGTACTTAGGGCGGCATTGTGACTTTTGTATTTAATTCCGATGCGATTTCTGTGTTTCATCGTCAATGTGAAGGTCCAAGGAATACATGGGACCTGCAGTGGTGTATCGGAAACTAATACTGGTCTCACAGGGAATGCTCAAAACACCGACTGTAAGTAGAGTTTGTATTCTTGTACTTGAGGCGGCATTGTGCCTTTTGTATTTAATTCCGATGCGATTTCTGTGTTTCATCGTCAATGTGAATGTCCAAGAAATACATTGAACCTGCAGTGGTGTATCGGAAACCAATACTGGTCTCACAATGAATGATCAAAGCACCGACTGTAAGAAGAGTGTCCATTCTTGTACTTAAGGCGACATTGTGCCTTTTTGTATTTAATTCCGATGCCATTTCTGTGTTTCATCGTCGATGTGTATGTCCTAGGAATACATTGAACCTGAAGTGGTGTACCGGATAAAAATACTGGTCTCACAGGGAATGCTCAAAGCACCGAATGCAAGAAGAGTCTCTATTCTTGTACTTTCGGCGGCATTGTGCCTTTGGTATTCAATTCCGATGCGATTTCAGTGTTTCATCGTCAATGTGAATGTCTAAGGAATACATTGAACCTGCAGTGGTGTATCGGAAATTAATACTGGTCTCTCAGGGAATGCTCAAAACACCGTCTGTAAGAAGAGTCTCTATTGTTGTACTTAAGGCGGCATTGTACCTTTTGTGTTTAATTCCAATGCGGTTTCTGTGTTTCATCGTCGATGTGAAAGTCCGAGGAATACACTGAACCTGCAGTGGTGTATTGGAAACTAATACTGGTCTCACAGGGAATGCTCAAAGCACCGACTGTAAGAAGAGTCTCTATTCTTGTACTTAAGGCGGCATTGTGCCTTTGGTATTTAATTCCGATGCGGTTTATGTGTTTCTTCGTCAATGTGAAGGTCCAAGGAATATATTGAACCTGCAGTGGTATATCGGAAACCAATACTGGTCTCACAGGAAAGGATCAAAGCACAGACTCTAAGAAGTCTCACTCTGCTTGTACTTAAGGCGTCATTGTGCCCTTTGTATTTAATTCCGATGTAATTTCAGTTTTTCATCGACAATGTGTATGTCCAAGGAATACATTGAACCTGCAGTGGTATATCGGATACTAATATTGGTCTCACAGGGATGCTCAAAGCACCGACTCTAAGAAGAGTCTCTATTCTTGTACTTAAGGCGGCATTGTGCATTTTGTATTTAATTCCGATGCGATTTCTGTGTTTCATCTTCAATGTGACGGTCCAAGGAATACATTGAACATGCAGTGGTGTATCGGAAACTAATACTGGTCTAACAGGGAATGCTCAAAGCACCGACAGTAAGAGGAGTCTATATTCTTGTACTTACGGCGACATTGTTCATTTTGTATTTAATTTCGATGTAATTGCAGTGTTTCATCGTCAATGTGTATGTCCAAGGAATACATTGAATCTGCAATGGTGTATCGGATACTAATACTGGTCTCACAGGGAACGCTCATAGCAGAGACTGTAGGAATAGTCTCTATTCTTGTACTTAAAGCGGCATTGTGCTTTTGTATTTAATTCCAATGCGATTTGTGTGTTTCATCGTCAATGTGAAGGTCCAAGGAATACATTGAACCTGCAGTGGCGTATCGGAAACTAATACGGGTCGCACAGGTAAGGATCAAAACACAGACTCTAAGAAGTCTCACTCTTCTTGCACTTAATGCGGCATTGTTCAGTTTGTATTTAATTTCGATGTAATTGCAGTGTTTCATCGTCAATATGTACTTCCAAGGAATACATTGAATCTGCAGTGGTGTATCGGATATTAATACTGGTCTCACAGGGAACGCTCAAAGCACAGACTGTAAGAATAGACTCTATTCTTGTACTTAAAGCGGCAATGTGCCTTTTGTATATAATTCCAATGCGATTTCTGTGTTTCATCGTCAATTTGAAGGTCCAAGGAATGCACTGAACCTGCAGTGGTGTATCGGAAACTAATACTGGTCTCACAGGGGTGCTCAAAGCACCGACTGTAAGTAGAGTCTCTATTCTTGTACTTAAGGCGGCATTGTATTTTTGTATTTAATTCCGATTTGATTTCTGTGTTTAATCGTCATTGTGAAGGTCCAAGGAATACATTGAACCTGCAGTGGTGTATCGGAAACTAATACTGGTCTCACAGGGAATGCTCAAAGCACCGACAGTAAGAAGAGTCTCTATTCTTGTACTTAAGGCAGCATTGTGGCTTTTGTATTTAATTCCGATGCAATTTCTGTGTTTCATCGTCTATGTGAAGGTCCAAGGAATACATTAAACCTGCTGTGGTGTATCGGGAACTAATACTGGCCTTACAGGGAATGCTCAAAGCACCGACTGTTAGAAGAGTCTCTATTCTTGTACTTAAGGCGATATTGTTCCTTTTGTATTTAATTCCGATGTAATTTCAGTGTTTCATCGTCAATGTGTATGTCCAAGGAATACATTCAACCTGCAGTGGTGTATCGGATACTAATATTGGTCTCACTGGGAATGCTCAAAGCACCGACTCTAAGAAGAGTCTCTATTCTTGTACTTAAGGCGGCATTGTGCTTTTTGTATTTAATTCCGATGTAATTTCAGTGTTTCATCGTCAATGTGTATGACCAAGGATACATTGAACCTGCAGTGGTGTATCGGATACTAATATTGGTCTCACAGGGAATGCTCAAAGCACCGACTCTAAGAAGAGTCTCTATTCTTGTACTTAAGGAGGCATTGTGCCTTTTGTATTTAATTCCGATGCGATTTCTGTGTTTCATCGTCAATGTGACGGTCCAAGGAATACATTGAATCTGCAGTGGTGTATCGGATACTAATACTGGTGTCACAGGGAACGCTCAAAGCACAGACTGTAAGAATAGTCTCTATTCTTGTACTTAAAGCGGCATTGTGCTTTTGTATTTAATTCCAATGCGACTTCTGTGTTTTATCGTCAATTTGAAGGGCCAAGGACTACATAGAACCTGCACTGGTGTATCGGAAACTAATACTGGTCTCACAGGGAATGCTCAAAGCACCGACTGTAAGTAGAGTCTGTATTCTTGTACTTAAGGCGGAATTGTGCCTTTTGTACTTAATTCCGATGCGATTTCTGTGTTTCATCGTCAATGTGAAGGTCCAAGGAATACATTGAACCAGCAGTGGTGTATCGGAAACTAATACTGGTCTCACACGGAATACTTAATGCACAGACTGTAAGAAGAGTCTCTATTCTTGAACTTAAATCGGCATTGTGCCTTTGGTATTTAATTCCGATGGGATTTATGTGTTTCTTCGTCAGTGTGAAGGTCCAAGGAATACATTGAACCTGCAGTGGTATATCGGAAACCAATACTGGTCATACAGGAAAGGATCAAAGCACAGACTCTATGAAGTCTCACTCTGTTTGTACTTAAGGCGTCATTGTGCCGTTTGTATTTAATTCCGATGTAATTTCAGTTTTTCATCGTCAATGTGTATATCCAAGGAATACATTGAACCTGCAGTATTGTATCGGAAAATAATACTGGTCTCACAGGGAATGCTCAAAACACCGACAGTAAGAAGAGTCTCAATTCTTGTACTTATGCGATATTGTTCCTTTTGTATTTAATTCCGATGTAATTTCAGTGTTTCATCGTCAATGTGTATGTCCAGGGAATACATTGAACCTGCAGTTGTGTATTGGATACTAATATTGGTCTCACAGGGAATGCTCAAAGCACCGACTCTAAGAAGAGTCTCTATTCTTGTACTTAAGGCGGCATTGTGCCTTTCGTATTTAATTCCGATGCGATTTCTGTGTTTCATCGTCAATGTGAAGGTCCAAGGAATACATTGAACCTGCAGTGGCGTATCGGAAACTAATACGGGTCGCACAGGTAAGGATCAAAACACAGGCTTTAAGAAGTGTCACCCTTCTTGCACTTATGGCGGCATTGTGCCTTTTGTATATAATTCCAATGCGATTTCTGTGTTTCATCATCAATTTGAAGGTCCAAGGAATACATTGAATCTGCAGTGGTGTATCGGAAACTAATACTGGTGTCACAGGGAATGCTCAAAGCACCGACTGTAAGTAGAGTCTGTATTCTTGTACTTAAGGCGGCATTGTGCCTTTTGTATTTAATTCCGATGCGATTTCTGTGTTTCATCGTCAATGTGAAGGTCCAAGGAATACATTGAACCTGCAGTGGCGTATCGGAAACTAATACGGGTCGCACAGGTAAGGATCAAAACACAGACTTTAAGAAGTCTCACTCCTCTTGCACTTATGGCGGCATTGTGCCTTTTGTATTTAATTCCGATGAAATTTCAGTGTTTCATCGACAATGTGTATGTCCAAGGAATACATTGAACCTGCAGTGGTGTATCGGAAACTAATACTAGTCTCACAGGGAATGCCCAAACACCGTCTGTAAGAAGAGTGTCTATTCTTGTACTTAAGGCGGCATTGTGCCTTTTGTATTTAATTCCGTTGCCATTTCTGTGTTCCATCGTCAATGTGAAGTTCCAAGGAATGCACTGAACCTGCAGTGGTGTATCGGAAACTAATACTGGTCTCACAGGGAATGCTCAAAGCACCGACTGTAAGAAGAGTCTCTATTCTTGTACTTAAGGTGGCATTGTTCTTTTTGTATTTAATTCCGATGTGATCTCTGTGATTTATCGTCATTGTGAAGGGCCAAGGAATACATTGAACCTGCAGTAGTGTAACGGAAACTAATACTGGTCTCACAGGGAATGCTCAAAGCACACACTGAAAGAAGAGTCTCTGTTCTTGTACTTAAGGCGGCATTGTGCCTTTTGTATTTAATTCCGATGTAATTTCAGTTTTTCATCGTCAATGCGAATGTCCAAGGAATACATTGAACGAGCAGTGGTGTATCAGAAACTAATACTAGTCTCACAGGGAATGCTCAAAGCACCGACTGTAAGAAGAATCTCTACTCTTGTACTTAAGGCGGCATTGTGGCTTTTTTATTTAATTCCGATGCAATGTCTGTGTTTCATCGTCAATGTGAAGGTCCTAGGAATACATTGAACCTGCTGTGGTGTATCGGAAACTAATACTGGTCCTACTGGGAATGCTCAAAGCACCGACTGTTAGAAGAGTCTCTATTCTTGTACTTAAGGCATCATTGTGCGTTTTGTATTTAATTCCAATGAAATTTCAGTGTTTCATCGCCAATGTGAATGTCCAAGGAATACATTGAACCTCCAGTGATGTATCGGAAACTAATACCGGTCTCACAGGGAATGCTCAAAGCACCGACTGTAAGAAGAGACTATATTCTTGTACTTAGGGCGGCATTGCGCCTTTTGTATTTAATTCCGATGCGATTTCTGTGTTTCATCTTCAATGTGAAGGTCCAAGGAATGCATTGAACCTGCAGTGGCGTACCGGAAACGAATACGGGTCGCACAGGAGAGGATCAAAACACAGACTCTAAGAAGTCGCACTCTTCTTGCATTTATGGCGGCATTGTGCCTTTTGTATTTAATTCCGATGTTATTTCAGTGTTTCATCGTCAATGTGTATGTCCAAGGAATACATTGAATTTGCAGTGGTGTATCGGATACTAATACTGGTCTCACAGGGAGCGCTCAAAGCACAGACGGTAAGAATAGTCTCTATTCTTGTACTTAGAGCGGAATTGTACCTTATGTATTTAATTCCAATGCGATATCTGTGTTTCATCGTCAGTTTGAAGGTCCAAGGAATACATTGAACCTGCAGTGGTGTATCGGAAACTAATAATGGTCTCACAGGGAATGCTCAAAGCACCGACTGTAAGTAGAGTCTGTATTCTTGTACTTAAGGCGGCATTGTGGCTTTTGTATATAATTACGATGCAATTTCTGTGTGTCATCGTCAATGTGAAGGTCCAAGGAATACATTGAACCTCCAGTGGTGTATCGGAAGCTAATACTGGTCTCACAGGAAATGCTCAAAGCACCGACTGTAAGAAGAGACTCTATTCTTGTACTTAAGGCGGCATTGTGCCTTTTGTATTTAATTCCGATGCGATTTCTGTGTATCATCGTCAATTTGAAGGACCAAGGAATACATTGAACCTGCAGTGGCGTATCGAAAACTAAAACAGGTCGCACATGAAAGGATCAAAACACAGACTCTAAGAAGTCTCACTCTTCTTGCACTTATGGCGGCATTGTGCCTTTTGTATTTAATTCCGATGTGATTTCAGTGTTTCATCGTCAATGTGAAGGTCCAAGGCATAAACTGAACCTGCAGAGGTGTAGCGGAAACTAATACTGGTCTCACAGGGAATGCTCAAGGCACCGACTGTAAGAAGAGTCTCTATTCTTGTTCCTAAGGCGGCATTGTGTCTTTTGTATTTAATTCCGATGCGATTTCTGTGTTTAATCGTCAATGTGAAGGTCCAAGGAATACATTGAACCTGCAGTGGTGAATGGGAAACTAATACTGCTCCCACAGGGAATGCTCAAATCACCGACTGTAAGTAGAGTCTCTATTCTTGTACTTAAGGCGGCATTGTGCCTTTTGTATTTAATTCCGATGCGATTTCTGTGTTTCATCGTCAGTGTAAAGGTCCAAGGATTACATTGAACCTGCAGTGGTGTGTCGGAAACTAATACTAGTCTCACAGGGAATGCGCAAACAGCTCCTGTAAGAAGAGTGTCTATTCTTGTACTTAAGGCGGCATTGTGCCTTTTGTATTTAATTCCGTTGCCATTTCTGTGTTTCATCGTCATTGTGAAGGTCGACGGAATGCACTGAACATGCAGTGGTGTATCGCAAACTAATACTGGTCTCACAAGGAATGCTCAAAGCACCGACGGTAAGATGAGTCTCTATTCTTGTACTTAAGGCGGCATTTTTCTTTTTGTATTTAATTCCGTTGCCATTTCTGTGTTTCATCGTCAATGTGAAGGTCCACGGAATGCACTGAACCTGCAGTGGTGTATCGCAAACTAATACTGGTCTCACAGGGAATGCTCAAAGCACCGACTGTATGGAGAGTCCCTATTCTTGTACTTAAGGCGGCATTGTGGCTTTTGTATATAATTACGATGCAATTTCTGTGTGTCATCGTCAATGTGAAGGTCCAAGGAATACATTGAACTTCCAGTCGTGTATCGGAAACTAATACTGGTCTCAAGGGAATGCTCAAAGCACCGACTGTAAGAAGAGTCTCTATTCTTGTACTTAAGGCGGCATTGTGCCTTTTGTATTTAATTCCGACCCGATTTCTGTGGTTAATCGTCAATGTGAAGGTCCAAGGAATACATTGAACCTGCAGTGGTGTATCGGAAACTAATACTGGTCTCACAGGGAATGCTCAAAGCACCGACTGTAAGTAGAGTCTGTATTCTTGTACTTAAGGCGGCATTGTGCCTTTTGTGTTTAATTCCGATGCGATTTCTGTCTTTCATCGTCAATTTGAACGTCCAAGGAATACATTGAACTTGCAGTGGTGTATTGGAAACTAATACTGGTCTCACAGGGAATGCTCATAGCACTGACTGTAAGAAGAGTGTCTATTCCTGTACATAATGCGGCATTGTGCCTTTTGTATTTAATTCCCATGCCATTTCTGTGTTTCATCGTCAATGTGAAGGTCCAAGGAATACACTGAACCTGCAGTGGTGTATCGGGAACTAATACTGCTCTCACAGGGAATGCTCAAAGCACCGACTGTAGGAAGAGCCTCTATTCTTGTACTTAAGGCGGTATTGTGCCTTTTGTATTTAATTCCGATGCGATTTCTGTGTTTAATCGTCAATGTGAAGGTCCAAGGAATTCATTGAACCGGCAATGGCGTATCGGAAACTAATACGGGTCGCACAGCAAAGGATCAAATCACAGACTCTAAGAAATCTCTCTCTTCTTGCACTTATGGCGGCATTGTGCCTTTTGTATTTAATTCCGATGTAGTTTTAGTGATTCATAGTCAATGTGTATGTCCAAGGAATACATTGAACCTGCAGTGGTGTATCGGAAACTAATACTGGTCTCACAGGGAATACTCGAAACACCGACTGTAAGAAGAGACTATATTCTTGTACTTAGGGCGGCATTGTGCCTTTTGTATTTAATTCCGATGCGATTTATGTGTTTCATCGTCAATGTGAAGGTCCAAGGAATGCATTGAACCTGCAGTGGCGTATCGGAAACTAATACAGGTCGCACAGGTTAGGATCATAACACAGAATCTAATAAGTCTCACTCGTCTTGCACTTATGGAGGCATTGTGCCATTTGTATTTAATTCCGATGTAGATTCAGTGTTTCCTCGTCAATGTGAATGTCCAAGGAATACATTGAACCTACAGTGGCGTATCGGAAACTAATAAGGTCTCACAGGGAATGCTCCAAGCACCGACCGTAAGAATAGTCTCTATTCTTGTACTTAAGGCGGCATTGTGCCTATTGTATTTAATTCCGATGCGATTTCTGTGTTTAATCGTCAATGAGAAGGTCGAAGGAATACATTGATCCTGCAGTGGCGTATCGGAAACTGGTACGGGTCGCACAGGAAAATGTCAAAACACAGTCTCTAAGAAGTCTCACTCTTCTTGCACTTATGGCGGCATTGTGCCATTTGTATTTAATTCCGATGTAATTTCAGTGTTTCATCGTCAATGTGTATGTCCAAGGAATACATTGAACCTGCAGTGGTGTATCGGAAACTAATACTGGTGACACAGGGAATGCTCAAAGCACCGAGTGTTTATTCTTGTACTTAAGGCGGCATTGAGCCCTTTGTATTTAATTCCGATGCCATTTCTGTGTTTCATCGTCAATGTGAAAGTCTAAGGAATACACTGAACCTGCAGTGGTGTATCGGAAACTAATACTGCTCTCACAGGGAAAGCTCAAAGCACCGACTGTAAGAAGAGTCTCTATTCTTGTACTTAAGGCGGCATAGTGCGTTTTGTATTTAATTCCGTTGCGAATTCTGTGTATCATCGTCAATTTGAAGGTCCAAGGAATACATTGAACCTGCAGTGGCGTATCGAAAACTAATACGGGTCGCACAGGAAAGGATCAAAATACAGACTCTAAGAAGTCTCACTCTTCTTGCACTTATGGCGGCATTGTGCCTTTTGTATATAAGTCCGATGTAATTTCAGTGTTTCATCGTCAATGTGTATGTCAAAGGAATACATTGAACCTGCAGTGGTGTATCGGAAACTAATGCTGGTCTCTCAGGGAATGCTCAAATCACCGACTTTAAGAAGAGCCTCTATTCTTGTACATAAAGCGACATTGGGCCTTTGGTATTTAATTCCGATGCGATTTCTGTGTTTCATCGTCAATGTGAAGATCCAAGGAATACATTGTACCTGCAGTGGTGTATAGGAAACTAATACTGGTCTCACAGGCAATGCTCAAAGCACCGACTGTAAGAACAGTCTCTATTCTTGAACTTAAGGGGGCATTCTGCCTTTTGTATTTAATTCCGATGCCATTTCTGTGTTTCTTCGTCAATGTGAAGGTGCAAGGAACACATTGAACCTACAGTGGTGTATCGGAAACTAATACAGGTCTCACAGGAAAGGATCAAAGCACAGACTCTTAGAAGTCTCACTCTTCTTACACTTATGGCGGCATTGTGACTTTTGTATATAATTCCGATGTAATTTCTGTGTTTCATCGTCAATGTGAAGGTCCAAGGAACACATTGAACCTGCAGTGGTGTATCGGAAATAAATACTGGTTTCTCAGGGAATGCTCGAAGCACCGATTGTTAGATGAGTCTCCATTCTTGTACTTAGGGCGGCATTGTGCCTTTTGTATGTAATCCCGATGCGATTTCTGTGTTTCATCGTCAATGTGAAGGACCATGGAACACATGGAACCAGCAGTGGTATATCGGAAACTAATACTGGTCTCACAGGAAAGGATCAAAGCACAGACTCTAAGAAGTCTCATTCTTCTTGTAGTTAAGGCGTCATTGTGCCCTTTGTATTTAATTCAGATGTAATTTCAGTGTTTCATCGTCAATGTGAAGGTCCAAGGAATAAACTGAACCTGTAGAGGTGTAGCGGAAACTAATCCTAGTCTCACAGGGAATGCTCAAAGCACCGACTGTAAGAAGAGTCTCTATTCTTGTTCTTAAGGCATCATTGTGCTTTTTGTATTTAATTCCGATGTGATTTCAGTGTTTCATCGTCAATTTGACGGTCCAAGGAATACATTGAACCTGCAGTGGCGTATCGAAAACTAATATAGGTCGCACAGGAAAGGATCAAAGCACAGACTCTAAGAAGTCTCACTCTTCTTGCACTTATGGCGGCATTGTGCCTTTTGTATTTAATTCCGATGTGATTTCAGTGTTTCATCGTCAATGTGTTTGTCCGAGGAATACATTGAACCTGCAGTGGTGTATCGGAAACTAATACTGGTCTCACAGGGAATGCTCAAAGCACCGACTGTAAGAAAAGTCTCTATTCTTGTACTTCAGGCGGCATTGTGGCTTTTGTATTTAATTCCGATGCCATTTCTGTGTTTCATGGTCAATTTGAAGGTCCAAGGAATACATTGAACCTGCAGTGGTGTATCGGAAACTAATACTGGTCACACAGTGAATGCTCAAAGCACCGACTGTAAGATGAGTCTCTATTCTTGTACTTAAGGCGGCATTGTGCCTTTTGTATTTAATTCCGATGTAATTTCAGTGTTTCATCGTCAATGTGTATGTCCAAGGAATACATTGAAATTACAGTGTTGTATCGGAAGCTAATACTGGTCTCACAGGGAATGCTCAAAGCACCGACTTAAGAAGAGTCTCTATTCTTGTACATAAGGCGGCATTGTGCCTTTTGTAATTAATTTCGATGCGATTTCTGTGTTTCATCGTCAATGTGAAATCCAAGGAATACATTGAACCTGCAATGGTGTATGGGAAACTAATACTGGTCTCACAGGCTATGCTCGAAGCACCGACTGTAAGAAGAGTCTCTATTCTTGTACTTAAGGCGGCACTGATCCTTTTGTATTTCATTCCGATGCGATTTCTGAGCTTCATCCTCAATGTGAAGGTCCAAGGAATACACTGAAATTGCAGTGGTGTATCGGAAACTAATACTGGTCTCATAGGGAATGCTCAAAGCCCCGACTGTAGGAAGGGTCTCTATTTTTGTACTTATGGCGGCATTGTGCTTTTGTATATAATTCCGATGCGATTTCTGTGTTTCATCGTCAATGTGAAGGTCCAAGGAATACACTGAACCTGCACTAATGTATTGGAAACTAATAGTGGTGCCACAGGGAATGCTCAAAGCACCGACTGTAAGTAGAGTCTCTATATTTGTACTTAACGCGGCATTGTGGCTTTTATATTTAATTCCGATGCGATTTCTGTGTTTAATCGTCAATGTGAAGGTGCAAGGAATACATTGAACCAGCAGTCGTGTATCGGAAACTAATACTGGTCTCACAGGGAATGCTCAAAACATCGACCGTATGAAGAGTCTCTATTCTTGTACTTATGGCGGCCTTGTGGCTTTTGTATTTAATTCCGATGCTATTTCTGTGTTTCATCGTCAATGTGAAGGTCCAAGGAAAACATTGAATCTGCATTGGTGTATCGGAAGCTAATACTGGTCTCACAGGGAATACTCAAAGCACCGACTATAAGAAGAGTCTCTATTCTTGTACTTAAGACGGCATTGTGCCTTTTGTGTTTAATTCTGATGTAATATCAGTGTTTCATCGTCAATGTGAAGGTCCAAGGAAAACATTGAATCTGCATTGGTGTATCGGAAACTAATACTGGTCTCACAGGGAATACTCAAAGCACCGACTGTAAGAAGAGTCTCCATATTTGTACTTAACGCGGCATTGTGGCTTTTATATTTAATTCCGATGCGATATCTGTGTTTAATCGTCAATGTGAAGGTCCAAGGAATACATTGAACCAGCAGTCGTGTATCGGAAACTAACCCTGGTCTCACAGGGAATGCTCAAAACATCGACCGTATGAAGAGTCTCTATTCTTGTACTTAACGCGGCATTGTGGCTTTTATATTTAATTCCGATGCGATTTCTGTGTTTCATCGTCAATGTGAAGGTCCAAGGAATACACTGAACCTGCACTAATGTATTGGAAACTAATAGTGGTGCCACAGGGAATGCTCAAAGCACCGACTGTAAGAAGAGTCTCTATATTTGTACTTAACGCGGCATTGTGGCTTTTATATTTAATTCCGATGCGATTTCTGTGTTTAATCGTCAATGTGAAGGTCCAAGGAATACATTGAACCAGCAGTCGTGTATCGGAAACTAATACTGGTCTCACAGGGAATGCTCAAAACATCGACCATATGAAGAGTCTCTATTCTTGTACTTATGGCGGCCTTGTGGCTTTTGTATTTAATTCCGATGCAATTTCTGTGTTTCTTCGTCAATTTGACGGTGCAAGGAACACACTGAACCTGCAGTGGTGTATTGGAAACTAATTCTGGTCTCACAGGAAAGGATCAAAGCACAGAGTCTAAGAAGTCTGACGCATCTTGCACTTAAGGCAACATTTTGCCTTTTGTATTTAATGCTGATGTAATTTCTGTGTTTCATCGTCAATGTGTATGTCCAAGGAATACATTGGACCTGCAGTGGTGCATCTGAAACTAATACTGGTCTCACAGGAAATGCTCAAAGCACCGACTGTAAGATGAGCCTCTATTCTTGTACATAAGGCGGCATTGCGCCTTTTGTATTTAATTCCGATGCGTTTTTGGTGATTCATCGTCAATGTGAAGGTCCAAGGAATACACTGAACCTGCAGTGGTGTATCGGAAACTAATACTGGTCTCACAGGGAATGCTCAAAGCACCGACTGTAAGAACAGTCTCTATTCTTGTACTTAAGTCGGCATTGTGCCTTTTGTATTTAATTCCGATTTGATTTCTGTGTTTCATCGTCAATGTGAAGGTCGAAGGAATACATTGATCCAAGTAGGATGTATCGGAGAACTAATACTGGTCTCACTGGAGAGCGTCAAAGCACATACTCTAAGAAGTCTCACTTCTCTTGCACTTAAGGCGGAATTATGCCTTTTTTATGTAATTCCGATGTAATTTGAGTGTTTCATCGTCAATGTGTATGTCCAAGCAATACATTGAACCTGCAGTGGTTTATCGGAAACTAATACTGGTCTCACAGGAAATGCTCAAAGCACCGACTGTAGGAAGACTCTCTATTCTTGTACTTCAGGCGGCATTGTGCCATTTGTATTTAATTCCGATGCCATTTCTGTGTTTCATCGTCAATGTGAAGGTCCAAGGAATACATTGTACCTCCAGTGGTGTATCGGACACTAATACTGGTCTCGCAGGGAAAGCTCAAAGCACCGACTGGAAGAAGAGTCTCTTTTCTTGCACTTATGGCAGCATTGTGCCTTTTGTATTTCATTCCGATGTAATTTAAGTGTTGATCGTCAATGTGTATGTCTAAGGAATACATTGAACATGCAGTGGTGTATCGGAAACTAATACTGGTCTCACAGGAAAGGATCAAGGCACAGACATTAAGAAGTCTCACTCATCTTGCAGTTAATGCGGCTTTGTTCCTTTTGTATTTAATTCCGATGTAATTTCAGTGTTTCATCGTCAATGAGTATGTCCAAGGAATTCATTGAACCTGGCGTGGTGTATCGGAAACTAATACCGGTCTCACAGGGAATGTTCAAAGCACCGACTGTAAGAAGAGTTCCTATTCTTGTACTTAAGGCGGCATTGTGCCTTTGTATTTAATTCCAATGCGGTTTCTGTTTTTAATCGTCAATGTGAAGGTCCAAGGAATACATTTAACCTGCAGTGGTGTATCGGAAACTAATACTGGTCTCACAGGGAATGCTCAAAGCACCGACTGTAAGAAGACTCTCTATTCTTGTACTTACGGCGGCATATGCCATTTGTATTTAATTCCGATGCCATTTCTGAGATTCATCGTCAATGTGAACGTCCAAGGAATACATTGAGCCTGCAGTGGTGTATCGGAAACTAATACTGGTCTCACAGCAAAGGATCAAAGCACAGACTCTAAGAAGTCTCCCTCATCTTGCAGTTAAGGCGGCATTGTTCCTTTTGTATTTCATTCCGATGTAATTTCAGTGTTTCATCATCAATGAGTATGTCCAAGGAATACATTGAACCTGGAGTGGTGTATCGGAAACTAATACTGGTCTCACAGGTAATGCTCAAAGCACCGACTGTAAGAAAAGTCTCTATTCTTGTATGTAAGGCGGCATTGTGCCTTCTGTATTTAATTCGGATGCGATTTCTGTGTTACATCGTCAACGTGTATGACCAAGCAATACATTTAACCTGCAGTGGTGTATCGGAAACTAATACTGGTCTCACAGGAAATGCTCATAGCACCGACTGTAAGAAGAGTCTCTATTCTTGTACTGAAGCGGCATTGTGCCTTTTGTATTTAATTCCGATGCGATTTCTGTGTTTCATCGTCAATGTGAAGGTACAAGGAATACATCGTACCTGCAGTATTGTATCGGAAACTAATACTGGCCTCACAGGGAATGCTCAAAGCACCGACTGTAAGATGAGTCTCTATTCTTGTACTTATTGCGGCATTGTGCCTTTTGTATTTAGTTCGGTTGCGATTTCTGTGTTTCTTCGTCAATGCGAAGGTCCAAGGAATACATTGAACCTGCAGTGGCGTATCGGAAACTAACACTGGTCTCACATTAGAGCATCAAAGCACACTCTAAGAAGTCTCACTCATCTTGCAGTTAAGGCGGCATTGTTCCTTTTGTATTTAATAGCGATGTAATTTCAGTGTTTCATCGTCAATGAGTATGTCCAAGGAATACATTGAACCTGGAGTGGTGTATCGGAAACAAATACTAGTCTCACAGGGAATGCTCAAAGCACCGACTGTAAGAAGAGTCTCTATTCTTGTACGTAAGGCGGCATTGTGCCTTTTGTATTTAATTCCGATGCGATTTGTGTGTTTCATCGTCAATGTGTATGTCCAAGGAATACATTGAACCTGCAGTGGTGTATCGGAAACTAATACTGGTCTCACAGGGAATACTCAAAGCATCGACTGTAGGTAGGGTCTCTATACTTGTACTTAAGGCGGCATTGTGCCTTTTGTATTTAATTCCGATGCGATTTCTGTGTTTCATCGCCAATGTGAAGGTCCATGGAATACATTGTACCTGCTGTGGTGTATCGGAAACTAATACTGGTCTCACAGGGAATGCTCAAAGCACCGACTGGAAGAAGAGTCTCTATTCTTGCACTTATGGCGGCATTTTTCCTTTTGTATTTAATACTGATGTAATTTCAGTGTTTCATCGTCAATGTGTATGTCTAAGGAATAAATTGAACCTGCAGTGGTGTATCGGAAACTAATACTGGTCCCACAGGGAATGCTCAAAGCACCAACTGTAAGAAGAGTCTCTATTCTTGTACTTATTGCGGCATTGTGCTTTTGTATTTAGTTCCTATGCGATTTCTGTGTTTCATCGTCAATGCGAAGGTCCAAGCAATACATTGAACCTGCAGTGGTGTATCGGAAATTAATACTGGTCTCACAGGAAAGGATCAAAGCACAGACTCTAAGAAGTCTCACTCATCTTGCAGTTAAGGCGGCATTGTTCCTTTTGTGGTTTCACCGCCAGACACCACACTTGCTAGGTGGTAGTTTAAATCGGCCGCGGTCCATTTAGTACATGTCGGACCCGCGTGTCGCCACTGTGTGATCACAGACCTAGCGCCACCACAAGGCAGGTCACGTGATACGATTAAGCACTCGCCCCAGTTGGACGGACGACCTAGCTAGCGACTAGATGTACGAAGCCTTTCACTCTCATTATCCGAGAGACAGAATAGCCTTCAGCTAAGTTAATGGCTACGAACTAGCAAGGCGCCATTAGCCTTACAGTGATTGTATTTAATGTCTCCTGTGTATCGTCAAGAGCGATGTACCACAATGATTGATTAGAGATAAGTATTAATCCAGCTACGTACATTTTTATCATAGCACTAATTACGTAGCCTGTTCCAGTACTTGACGCCCGTCGGCGTGTGTGTGTACGCGCCCCTTTCTTTCGGCTACCCGTCACTGTGGACTGGCTGCCTTGGCAGTCCACTTCACCTTTCGTATTTAATTCCGATGTAGTTACAGTGTTTCATCGTCAATGAGTATGTCCAAGGAATACATTGAACCTGGTGTGGTGTATCGGAAACTAATACTGGTCTCACAGGTAATGCTCAAAGCACCGACTGTAAGAAGAGTCTCTATTCTTGTACGTAAGGCGGCATTGTGCCTTTTGTATTTCATTTCGATATGATTTCTGTGTTTCATTGTCAATGCGAAGGTCCAAGGAATACATTGAACCTGCAATGGTGTATCGGAAACTAATACTGGTCTCACAGGAAAGGTTCAAAGCACAGACACTAAGAAGTCTCACTCACCTTGCAGTTATATCGGCATTGTTCCTTTTGTATTTAATTCCGATGTAATTTCAGTGTTTCATCGTCAATGAGTATGTCCAAGGAATACATTGAACCTGGAGTGGTGTATCGGAAACTAATACTGGTCTCACAGGGAATGCTCAAAGCACCGACTGTAAGAAGAGTCTCTATTCTTGTACGTAAGGCGGCATTGTACCTTTTGTATTTAATTCCGATGTAATTTCAGTGTTGCATCGTCAATGTGTATGTCTAAGGAATACATTGAACCTGCAGTGGTGTATCGGAAACTAATACTGGTCTCACAGGAAAGGATCAAAGCACAGACACTAAGAAATCTCACTCATCTTGCAGTTAATGCGGCATTGTTCCTTTTGTATTTAGTTCCTATGTAATTTCAGTGTTTCATCGTCAATGAGTATGTCCAAGGAATACATTGAACCTAGTGTGGTGTATCGGAAACTAATACCGGTCTCACAGGGAAAGCTCAAAGCACCGACTGTAAGAAGAGTCTCTATTCTTGTACTTAAGGCGGCATTGTGCCTTTTGTATTTAATTCCAATGCAATTTCTGTTTTTCATCGTCAATGTGAAGGTCCAAGGAATACATTTAACCTGCAGTGGTGTATCGGAAACTAATACTGGTCTCACAGGGAATGCTCAAAGCACCGACTGTAAGAAGACTCTCTATTCTTGTACTTAAGGCGGCATAGTGCCATTTGTATTTAATTCCGATGTAATTTCAGTGCTGGATCGTCAATTTGTACGTCTAAGGAATACATTGAACCTGCAGTGGTGTATCGGAAACTAATACTGGTCTCGCAGGGAATGCTCAAAGCACCGACTGTAAGAAGAGTCTACATTCTTGCACTTATGGCGGCATTGTGCCATTTGTATTTAATTTCGATGTAATTTCAGTGTTTCATCGTCAATGTGTATGTCTAAGGAATACATTGAACCTGCAGTGGTGTATCGGAAACTAATACTGGTCTCACAGGGAATGCTCAAAGCGCCGACTGTAAGAAGAGTCTCTATTCTTGTACTTATTGCGGCATTGTGCCTTTTGTATTTAGTTACGATGCGATTTCTGTGTTTCATCGTCAATGCGAAGGTCCAAGGAATACATTGAACCTGCAGTGGTGTATCGGGAACTAATACTGGTCTCACAGCAAAGGATCAAAGCGCAGACTCTAAGAAGTCTCCCTGATCTTGCAGTTAAGGCGGCATTGTTCCTTTTGTATTTAATTCCGATGTAATTTAAGTGTTTCATCGTCAATGAGTATGTCCAAGGAATACATTGAACCAGGAGTGGTGTATCGGAAACTAATACTGGTCTGACAGGGAATGCTCAAAGCACCGACTGTAAGAAAAGTTTCTATTCTTGCACGTAAGGCGGCATTGTGGCTTTTGTATTTAATTGGGATGCGATTTCTGTGTTACATCGTCAATGTGTATGACCAAGCAATACATTGACCCTGCAGTGGTGTATCGGAAACTAATACTGGTCTCACAGGAAGTGCTCAAAGCACCGACTGTAAGAAGAGTCTCTATTCTTGCACTGAAGCGGCATTGTGCATTTTGTATTTAATTCCGATGCTATTTCTGTGTTTCATCGTCAATGTGAAGGTCCAAGGAATACATTGTACCTGCAGTGGTGTATCGGAAACTAATACTGGTCTCGCAGGGAATGCTCAAAGCACCGACGGTAAGAGGAGTCTCAATTCCTGCACTTATGATGGCATTGTGCCTTTTGTATTTAATTCCAGTGTAATTTCAGTGTGTCTTCGTCAATGTGTATGTCTAAGGAATACATTGAACCTGCAGTGGTGTATCGGAAACTAATACTGGCCTCACAGGGAATGCTCGAAGCACCGACTGTAAGAAGAGTCTCTATTCTTGTACTTATTGCGGCATTGTGCCTTTTGTATTTAGTTCCGATGCGATTTCTGTGTTTCTTCGTCAATGCGAAGGTCCAAGGAGTACATTGAACCTGCAGTGGTGTATCGGAAACCAATACTGGTCTCACAGGAGAGGATCAAAGCACAGACTCTAAGAAGTATCACTCATCTTGCAGTTAAGGCGGCATTGTTCTTTTTGTGGTGTCACCGCCAGACACCACACTTGCTAGGTGGTAGTTTAAATCGGCCGCGGTCCATTTAGTACATGTCGGACCCGCGTGTCGCCACTGTGTGATCACAGACCTAGCGCCACCACAAGGCAGGTCTCGTGATACGAATAAGCACTCGCCCCAGTTGGACGGACGACCTAGCTAGCGACTAGATGTACGAAGCCTTTCACCCTCATTAGCCGAGAGACAGAATAGCCTTCAGCTAAGGTAATGGCTACGAAGTAGCAAGGCGCCATTAGCCTTACAGTGATTGTAATTAAAGTCTCCTGTGTATCGTCAAGAGCGATGTACCACAACGATTGATTAAAGATAAGTATTAATCCAGCTACGTACTTTTCTTCATAGCATTAATTACGTAGCCTGTTCCAGTACTTGACGTCCGTCGGCTTGTGTGTGTATGCGTGTCTTTCTTTCGGCTACCCATCACTGTGGACTGGCTGCCTTGGCAGTCCACTTCACCTTTCGTATTTAATTCCCATGTAGTTTCAGAGTTTCATCGTCAATGAGTATGTCCAAGGAATACATTGAACCTGGAGTGGTGTATCGGAAACTAATACTGGTCTCACAGGGAATGCTCAAAGCACCGACTGTAAGAAAAGTCTGTATTCTTGTACGTAAGGCGGCATTGTGCCTTTTGGATTTAATTCCGATGCGATTTCTGTGTTTCATCGTCAATGTGTATGTCCAAGGAATGCATTGAACCTGAGGTGGTGTATCGGAAACTAATACTGGTCTCACAGGGAATGCTCAAAGCACCGACCGTAAGAAGAGTCTCTATTCTTGTACTTAAGGCGGCATTGTACCTTTTGTATTTAATTCCGAGGTGATTTCTGTGTTTCATCGTCAATGTGAAGGTCCAAGGAATACATTGTACCTGCAGTGGTGTATCGGAAACTAATACTGGTCTCACAGGGAATGCTCAAAGCACCGACCGTAAGAAGAGTCTCTATTCTTGCACTTATGGCGGCATTGTGACTTTTGTATTTAATTCCGATGTAATTTCAGTGTTTCTTCGGCAATGTGTATGTCTAAGGAATACATTGAACCTGCAGTGGTGTATTAGAAACTAATACTGGTCTCACAGGGAAAGCTCAAAGCACCGACTGTAAGAAGAGTCTCTATTCTTGCACTTATGGCGGCATTGTGCCTTTTGTATTTAATTCCGATGTAATTTCAGTGTTTCATCGTCAATGTGTAAGTCTAAGGAATTCATTGAACCTGCAGTGGTGTATCGGAAACTAATACTGGTCTCACAGGGAATGCTCAAAGCACCGACTGTAAGAAGAGTCTCTATTCTTGTACTTATTGCGGCATTGTGCCGTTTGAATTTAATTCCGATGCGATTTCTGTGTTTCTTCGTCAATGTGTATGTCCAAGGAAATGCATTGAACTTGATGTGGTGTATCGGAAACTAATACTGGTCTCACAAGGAATGCTCAAAGCACCGACTGTAAGAAGAGTCTCTATTCCTTTACTTATGGCGGCATTGTACCTTTTGTATTTAATTCCGATGCGATTTCTGTGTTTCATCGTCAATGTGAAGGTCCATGGAATACATTGTACCTGCAGTGGTGTATCGGAAACTAATACTGGTCTCACAGGGAATGCTCAAAGCACCGACTGTAAGAAGAGTCTCAATTCTTGCACTTATGGCGGCATTGTGACTTTTGTATTTAATTCCGATGTAATTTCAGTGCTTCTTCGGCAATGTGTATGTCTAAGGAATACATTGAACCTGCAGTGGTGTATCGGAACCTAATACTGGTCTCACAGGGAATGCTCAAAGCACCGGCTGTAAGAAGGGTCTCTATTCCTGTACTTATGGCGGCATTGTGCCTTTTGTATTTAATTCCGATGCGATTTCTGTGTTTCATCGCCAATGTGAAGGTCCAAGGAATACACTGAACCTGCACTAATGTATTGGAAACTAATAGTGGTCTCACAGGGAATGCTCAAAGCACCGACTGTAAGAAGTGTCTCTATATTTGTACTTGAGGCGGCATTGTGGCTTTTGTATTTAATTCCGATGCGATTTCTGTGATTAATCGTCAATGTGAAGGTCCAAGGAATACATTGAACCAGCAGTCGTGTATCGGAAACTAATACTGGTCTCACAGGGAATGCTCAAAGCATCGACTGTAAGAAGAGTCTCTATTCTTGTACTTATGGCGGCATTGTGGCTTTAGTATTTAATTCCGATGCAATTTCTGTGTTTCATCGTCAATGTGAAGGTCCAAGGAAAACATTGAACCTGCAGTGGTGTATCAGAAACTAATACTGGTCTCACAGGGTATACTCAAAGCACCGACTATAAGAAGAGCCTCTATTCTTGTACTTAAGGCGGCATTGTGCCTTTTGTGTTTAATTTCAATGTAATATCAGTGTTTCATCGTCAATGTGAATGTCAATGGAATACATTGAACCTCCAGTGGTGTATCGGAAACTAATACTGGTCTCACAGGGAATGCTCAAAGCACCGACTGTAAGAAGAGTCTCTATTCTTGTACTTAAGGCGGCATTGTGCCGTTTGTATTTAATTCCGATGCGATTTCTGTGTTTCTTCGTCAATGTGAAGGCGAAAGGAACACATTGAACCCGCAGTGGTGTATCGGAAACTAATACTGGTCTCACAAGAAAGGATCAAACCACAGAGTCTACGAAGTCTCACGCTTCTTGCACTTAAGGCAAAATTTTGCCTTTTGTATTTAATGCTGATGTAATTTCTGTGTTTCATCGTCAATGTGTATGTCCAAGGAATACATTGGACCTGCAGTGGTGTATCGGAAACTAATACTGGTCTCACAGGGAATGCTCAAAGCACCGACTGTAAGAAGAGTCTCTATTCTTGTACATAAGGCGGCATTCTGCCTTTTGTATTTAATTCCGATTTGATTTCTGTGTTTCATCGTCAATGTGAAGGTCGAAGGAATACATTTAACCTGCAGTGGTGTATCGGAAACTAATACTGGTCTCACAGGGAATGCTCAAAGCACCGACTGTAAGAACAGTCTCTATTCTTGTACTTAAGTCGGCATTGTGCCTTTTGTATTTAATTCCGATTTGATTTCTGTGTTTCATCGTCAATGTGAAGGTCGAAGGAATACATTGAACCAAGTGTGATGTATCGGAGAACTAATACTGGTCTCACTGGAGAGCGTCAAAGCACATACTCTAAGAAGTCTCACTTTTCTTGCACTTAAGGCGGAATTGTGCCTTTTTTTTTGTAATTCCGATGTAATTTCAGTCTTTCATCGTCAATGTGTATGTCCAAGCAATACATTGAACCTGCAGTGGTGTATCGGAAACTAATACTAGTCTCACAGGAAATGCTCAAAGCACCGACTGTAAGAAGAGTCTCTATTCTTGTACTTAAGTCGGCATTGTGCCTTTTGTATTTAATTCCGATGTAATTTCAGTGTTGCATCGTCAATGTGTATGTCTAAGGAATACATTGAACCTGCAGTGGTGTATCGGAAACTAATACTCGTCTCACAGGAAAGGATCAGAGCACAGACACTAAGAAATCTCACTCATCCTGCAGTTAATGCGGCATTGTTCCTTTTGTATTTAGTTCCGATGTAATTTCAGTGTTTCATCGTCAATGAGTATGTCCAAGGAATACATTGAACCTGGCGTGGTGTATCGGAAACTAATACCGGTCTCACAGGGAAAGCTCAAAGCACCGTCTGTAAGAAGAGTCTCTATTCTTGTACTTAAGGCGGCATTGTTCCTTTTGTATTTAATTCCGATGCTATTTCTGTGTTTCATCGTCAATGTGAAGGTCCAAGGAATACATTGTACCTGCAGTGGTGTATCGGAAACTAATACTGGTCTCGCAGGGAATGCTCAAAGCACCGACTGTAAGAAGAGTCTCCATTCTTGCACTTATGGCGCCATTGTGCCATTTGTATTTAATTTCGATGTAATTTGAGTGTTTCATCGTCAATGTGTATGTCTAAGGAATACATTGAACCTGCAGTGGTGTATCGGAACCTAATACTAGTCTCACAGGGAATGCTCAAAGCACCGACTGTAAGAAGAGTCTCTATTCTTGTACTTCTTGCGGCATTGTGCCTTTTGTATTTAGTTCCGATGCGATTTCTGTCTTTCATCGCCAATGCGAAGGTACAAGGAATACATTGAACCTGCAGTGGTGTATCGGAAACTAATACTAATCTCACAGCAAAGGATCAAAGCACAGACTCTAAGAAGTCTCCCTCATCTTGCAGTTAAGGCGGCATTGTTCCTTTTATATTTAATTCCGATGTAATTTCAGTGTTTCATCGTCAATGAGTATATCCAAGGAATACATTGAGCCTGGAGTGGTGTATCGGAAACTAATACTGGTCTCACAGGGAATGCTCAAAGCACCGACTATAAGAAAAGTCTCTATTCTTGTACGTAAGCCGGCATTGTGCCTTTTGTATTTAATTCGGATGCGATTTCTGTGTTACATCGTCAATGTGTATGACCAAGCAATACATTGAACCTGCAGTGGTGTATCGGAAACTAATACTGGTCTCACAGGAAATGCTCAAAGCACCGACTATAAGAAAAGTCTCTATTCTTGTACGTAAGGCGGCATTGTGCCTTTTGTATTTAATTCCGATGCGATTTCTGTGATTCATCGTCAATGTGAAGGTACAAGGAATACATTGTACCCGCAGTGGCGTATCGGAAACTAATACTGGCCTCACAGAGAATGCTCAAAGCACCGACTGTAAGAGGAGTCTCTATTCTTGCACTTATGATGGCATTGTGCCTTTTCTGTTTAATTCCAGTGTAATTTCAGTGTTTCTTCGTCAATGTGTATGTCTAAGGAATACATTGAACCTGCAGTGGGGTATCGGAAACTAATAGTGGCCTCACAGGGAAAGCTCAAAGCACCGACTGTAAGAAGAGTCTCTATTCTTGTACTTATTGCGGCATTGTGCCTTTTGTATTTAGTTCCGATGCGATTTCTGTGTTTCTTCGTCAATGCGAAGGTCCAAGGAATACATTGAACCTGCAGTGGTGTATCGGAAACCAATACTGGTCTCACAGGAGAGGATCAAAGCACAGACTCTAAGAAGTATCACTCATCTTGCAGTTAAGGCGGCATTGTTCCTTTTGTATTTAATAGCGATGTAATTTCAGTGTTTCATCGTCAATGAGTATGTCCAAGGAATACATTGAACCTGGAGTGGTGTATCGGAAACTAATACTGGTCTCACAGGGAATGCTCAAAGCATCGACTGTAGGAAGGGTCTCTATACTTGTACTAAAGGCGGGATTGTGCCTTTTGTATTTAATTCCGATGCGATATCTGTGTTTCATCGCCAATGTGTATGTCCAAGGAATACATTGAACCTGCAGTGGTGTATCGGAAACTAATACAGATCTCACAGGAAAGGATCAAAGCACAGACTCTAAGAAGTCTCAACCATCTTGCAGTTCAGGCGGCATTGTTCCTTTTTTTGTGTCACCGCCTGACACCACACTTGCTAGGTGGTAGTTTAAATCGGCCGCGGTCCATTTAGTACATGTCGGACCCGCGTGTCGCCACTGTGTGATCACAGACCTAGCGCCACCCCAAGGCAGGTCTCGTGATACGAACAAGCACTCTCCCCAGTAGGATGGACGACCTAGCTAGCGACTAGATGTACGAAGCCTTTCACTCTCATTAGCCGAGACACAGAATAGCCTTCAGCTAAGTTAATGGCTACGAACTAGCAAGGCGCCATTAGCTTTACAGTGATTGTAATTAAAGTCTCCTGTGTATCGTCAAGAGCGATGTACCACAATGATTGATTAAAGATAAGTATTAATCCAGCTACGTACTTTTCTTCATAGCATTAATTACGTAGCCTGTTCCAGTACTTGACGCCCGTCGGCGTGTGTGTGTATGCGTGTCTTTCTTTCGGCTACCCGTCACTGTGGACTGGCTGCCTTGGCAGTCCACTTCACCTTTCGTATTTAATTCCGATGTAGTTTCAGTGTTTCATCGTCAATGAGTATGTCCAAGGAATACATTGAACCTGGAGTGGTGTATCGGAAACTAATACTGGTCTCACAGGGAATGCTCAAAGCACCGACTGTAAGAAGAGTCTGTATTCTTGTACGTAAGGCGGCATTGTGCCTTTTGTATTTAATTCCGATGCAATTTCTGTGTTTCATCGTCAATGTGTATGTCCAAGGAATGCATTGAACCTGAGGTGGTGTATCGGAAACTAATACTGGTCCTTCAGGGAATGCTCAAAGCACCGACCGTAAGAAGAGTCTCTATTCTTGTACTTAAGGCGGCATTGTACCTTTTGTATTTAATTCCGATGTGATTTCTGTGTTTCATCGTCAATGTGAAGGTCCAAGTAATACATTGTACCTGCAGTGGTGTATCGGAAACTAATACTGGTCTCACAGGGAATGCTCAAAGCACCGAATGTAAGAAGAGTCTCTATTCTTGCACTTATGGTGGCATTGTGACTTTTGTATTTAATTCCGATGTAATTTCAGTGTTTCTTCGGCAATGTGTATGTCTAAGGAATACATTGAACCTGCAGTGGTGTATTAGAAACTAATACTGGTCTCACAGGGAAAGCTCAAAGCACCGACTGTAAGAAGAGTCTCTATTCTTGCACTTATGGCGGCATTGTGCCTTTTGTATTTAATTCCGATGTAATTTCAGTGTTTCATCGTCAATGTGTAAGTCTAAGGAATTCATTGAACCTGCAGTGGTGTACCGGAAACTAATACGGGTCTGTCAGGGAATGCTCAAAGCACCGACTGTAAGAAGAGTCTCTATTCTTGTACTTATTGCGGCATTGTGCATTTTGTATTTAATTCCGATGTAATTTCGGTGTTTCATCGTCAATGAGTATGTCCGAGGAATACATTGAACCTGGAGTGGTGTATCAGAAACTAATACTGGACTCACAGGGAATGCTCAAAGCACCGACTGTAAGAAGAGTCTCTATTCTTGTACTTTAGGCGGCATTGTGCCTTTTGTATTTTATTCCGATGCGATTCCTGTGTTTCATCGTCAATGTGAAGGTACAAGGAATACATTGTACCTCCAGTGGTGTTTCGGATACTAATACTGGTCTCACAGGGAATTCTCAAAGCACCGACTGTAAGAGGAGTCTCAACTCTTGCACTTATGGCTGCATTGTGCCATTTGTATTTAATTCCGATGTAATTTCAGTGTTTCATCGTCAATGTGTATGTCTAAGGAATACATTGAACCTGCAATGGTGTATCGGAAACTAATACTGTTCTCACAGGGAATGCTCAAAGCACCGACTGTAAGAAGAGTCTCTATTCTTGCACTTAAGGCGGCATTGTGCCTTTTGTATATAATTGTGATGTAATTTCAGTGTTTCATCGTCAACGTGTATGTCCAAGGAATACATTGAACCTGCAGTGGTGTATCGGAAACTAATATTGGTCTCACAGGGAATGCTCAAAACACCGACTGTAACAAGAGTCTCTATTCTTGTACTTAAGGCGGCATTGTGCCTTTTGTATTTAATTCCAATGCGATTTCTGTGTATCATCGTCAATGTGAAGGCCCAAGGAACACATTGAACCTGCAGTGATGTATCAGAAACTAATACTGGTCTCACAGGAAAGGATCAAAGCACAGACTCTAAGAAGACTCACTCTTCTTGCACTTAAGGCAGCATTGTACATTTTGTATTTAATTACAATGTAATTTCAGTGTTTTATCGTCAATGTGTATGTCCAAGGAATACATTGCACCTGCAGTGGTGTAACGGAAACTAATACTGGTCTCACAGGAAAGGATCAAAGCACAGACTCTTAGGAGTCTCATTATTCTTGCACTTAAGGCGGCATTGTGCCTTTTGTATTTAATTCCGATGTAATATCAGAGTTTCATCGTCAATGTGTATGTCCTAGGAATACATGGAATCTGCAGTGGTGTATCGGAAGCTAATACTGGTCTCACAGGGAATGCTCAAAAGCACCCACTGTAAGAAGAGTCTCTATTCTTGAACTTAAGGCGGCATTATTCCTTTTGTATTTAATTCCGATGCGATTTCTGTGTTTCATCGTCAATGTGTATGTCCAAGGAATACACTGAACCTGCAGTGGTGTATCGGAAACTAATACTGGTCTCACAGGGAATGCTCAAAGTACCGACTGTAAGAAGAGTCTCTATCCTTGTACTTAAGGTGGCATTGTGCCTTTTGTATTTTATTCCGATGCGATTTCTGTGTTTCATCGTCAATGGCAAGTTCCAAGGAATACATTGTACCTGCTGTGGTGTATCGGAAACTAATACTGGTCTCACAGGGAATGCTCAAAGTACCGTCTGTAAGAAGAGTCACTATCCTTGTACTAAAGGCGGCATTGTGCCTTTTGTATTTAATTCCGATGCGATTTCCGTGTTTCATTGTCAATGTGTATGTCCAAGGAATACATTGAACCTGCAGTGGTGTATCGGAAACCAATACTGGTCTCAAAGGGAATGCTCAAAGCACCGACTGTAAGAAGAGTCTCTGTTCTTGTACTTAAGGCGGCATTGTGCATTTTGTATTTAATTCCGATGCGATTTCTGTGTTTCATCGTCAATTTGAAGGTCCAAGGAATACTTTGTACCTGCAGTGGTGTATCGGAAACTTATTCTGGTCTCACAGGGAATGCTCAACGCACCGACAGTAAGAAGAGTCTCTATCCATGCACTTATGGCGGCATTGTGCCTTTTGTATTTAATTCCGATGTAATTTCAGTGTTCCCTCGTCAATGTGTATGTCTAAGGAATACATTGAACCTGCAGTGGTGTATCGGAAACTAATACTGGTCTCACAGGGAATGCTCAAAGCACTGACAGTAAGAAGAGTCTCAATTCTTGTACGTAAGGCGGCATTGTGCCTTTGTATTTAATTCCGAAGCGATTTCTGTGTTTCATCGTCAATGCGTATGTATAAGGAATACATTGAACCTGCAGTGGTATATGGGAAACTAATACTGGTCTCACAGGGAATGCTCAAAGCACCGACTGTAAGAAGAGTCTCTATTCTTGTACTTATTGCGGCATTGTGCCTTTTGTATTTAGTTACGATGCGATTTCTGTGTTTCATCGTCAATGCGAAGGTCCAAGGAATACATTGAACCTGCAGTGGTGTATCGGGAACTAATACTGGTCTCACAGCAAAGGATCAAAGCGCAGACTCTCAGAAGTCTCCCTGATCTTGCAGTTAAGGCGGCATTGTTCCTTTTGTATTTAATTCCGATGTAATTTCAGTGTTTCATCGTCAATGAGTATGTCCAAGGAATACATTGAACCTGGAGTGGTGTATCGGAAACTAATACTGGTCTGAGAGGGAATGCTCAAAGCACCGACTGTAAGAAAAGTCTCTATTCTTGTACGTAAGGTGGCATTGTGGCTTTTGTATTTAATTCGGATGCGATTTCTGTGTTACATCGTCTATGTGTATGACCAAGCAATACATCGAACCTGCAGTGGTGTATCGGAAACTAATACTGGTCTCACAGGAAATGCTCAAAGCACCGACTGTAAGCAGAGTCTCTATTCTTGCACTGAAGCGGCATTGTGCCTTTTGTATTTAATTCCGATGCTATTTCTGTGTTTCATCGTCAATGTGAAGGTCCAAGGAATACATTGTACCTGCAGTGGTGTATCGGAAACTAATATTGGTCTCGCAGGGAATGCTCAAAGCACCGACTGTAAGAAGAGTCTCCATTCTTGCACTTATGGCGCCATTGTGCCATTTGTATTTAATTTCGATGTAATTTCAGTGTTTCATCGTCAATGTGTATGTCTAAGGAATACATTGAACCTGCAGTGGTGTATCGGAAACTAATACTGGTCTCACAGGGAATGCTCAAAGCACCGACTGTAAGAAGAGTCTCTATTCTTGTACTTCTTGCGGCATTGTGCCTTTTGTATTTAGTTCCGATGCGATTTCTGTGTTTCATCGCCAATGCGAAGGTACAAGGAATACAGTGAACCCGCAGTGGTGTATCGGAAACTAATACTAATCTCACAGCAAAGGATCAAAGCACAGACTCTAAGAAGTCTCGATGATCTTGCAGTTAAGGCGTCATTGTTCCTTTTGTATTTAATTCCGATGTAATTTCAGAGTTTCATCGTCAATGAGTATGTCCAAGGAATACATGGAACCTGGAGTGGTGTATCGGAAACTAATACTGGTCTGACAGGGAATGCTCAAAGCACCGACTGTAAGAAAAGACTCTATTCTTGTACCTAAGGCGGCATTGTGCCTTTTGTATTTAATTCGGATGCGATTTCTGTGTTACATCGTCAATGTGTATGACCAAGCAATACATTGAACCTGCAGTGGTGTATCGGAAAATAATACTGGTCTCACAGGAAATGCTCAAAGCACCGACTGTAAGAAGAGTCTCTATTCTTGTACTGAAGCGGCATTGTGCCTTTTGTATTTAATTCCGATGCGATTTCTGTGATTCATCGTCAATGTGAAGGTACAAGGAATACATTGTACCTGCAGTGGTGTATCGGAAACTAATACTGGCCTCACAGGGAATGCTCAAAGCACCGACTGTAAGAGGAGTCTCTATTCTTGCACTTATGGTGGCATTGTGCCTTTTGTATTTAATTCCAGTGTAATTTCAGTGTTTCTACGTCAATGTGTATATCTAAAGAATACATTGAACCTGGAGTGGTGTATCGGAAACTAATATTGGTCCCACAGGGAATGCTCAAAGCACCAACCGTAAGAAGAGTCTCTATTCTTGTACTTATCGCGGCATAGTGCTTTTGTATTTAGTTCCTATGCGATTTCTGTGTTTCATCGTCAATGCGAAGGTCCAAGGAATACATTGAACCTGCAGTGGTGTATCGGAAACTAATACAGGTCTCACAGGAAAGGATCAAAGCACAGACTCTAAAAAGTCTCACTCATCTTGCAGTTAAGGCGGCATTGTTCCTTTTGTGGTGTCACCGCCAGACACCACACTTGCTAGGTGGTAGTTTAAATCGGCCGCGGTCCATTTAGTACATGTCGGACCCGCGTGTCGCCACTGTGAGATCACAGACCTAGCGCCACCACAAAGCAGGTCTAGTGATACGAACAAGCACTCGCCCCAGTTGGACGGACGACCTAGCTAGCGACTAGATGTACGAAGCCTTTCACTCTCATTAGCCGAGAGACAGAATAGCCTTCAGCTAAGTTAATGGCTACGAACTAGCAAGGCGCCATTAGCCATACAGTGATTGTAAATAAAGTCTCCTGTGCATCGTCAAGAGCGATGTACCACCATGATTGATTAAAGATAAGTATTAATCCAGCTACGTACTTATCTTCATAGCATTAATTACGTAGCCTGTTCCAGTACTTGACGCCCGTCGGCGTGTGTGTGTATGCGTGCCTTTCTTTCGGCTACCCGTCACTGTGGACTGGCTGCCTTGGCAGTTCACTTCACCTTTCGTATTTAATTCCGACGTAGTTTCAGTGTTTCATCGTCAATGAGTATGTCCATGGAATACATTGAACCTGGAGTGGTGTATCGGAAACTAATACTGGTCTCACAGGTAATGCTCAAAGCACCGACTGTAAGAAGAGACTCTATTCTTGTACGTAAGGTGGCATTGTGCCTTTTGTATTTAATTCCGATGTGATTTCTGTGTTTCATCGTCAATGTGTATGTCTAAGGAATACATTGAACCTGCAGTGGTGTATCGGAAACTAATACTGGTCTCACAGGGAATGCTCAAAGCACCGACAGTAAGAAGAGTCTCTATTCTTGTACGTAAGGCGGCATTGTGCCTTTTGTATTTAATTCCGAAGCGATTTCTGTGTTTCATCGTCAATGCGTATGTATAAGGAATACATTGAACCTGCAGTGGTATATGGGAAACTAATACTGGTCTCACAGGGAATGCTCAAAGCACCGACTGTAAGAAGAGTCTCTATTCTTGTACTTATTGCGGCATTGTGCCTTTTGTATTTAGTTACGATGCGATTTCTGTGTTTCATCGTCAATGCGAAGGTACAAGGAATACATTGAACCTGCAGTGGTGTATCGGGAACTAATACTGGTCTCACAGCAAAGGATCAAAGCGCAGACTCTAAGAAGTCTCCCTGATCTTGCAGTTAAGGCGGCATTGTTCCTTTTGTATTTAATTCCGATGTAATTTCAGTGTTTCATCGTCAATGAGTATGTCCAAGGAATATATTGAACCTGGAGTGGTGCATCGGAAACTAATACTGGTCTCACAGGGAATGCTCAAAGCATCGACTGTAGGAAGGGTCTCTATACTTGTACTTAAGGCGGGATTGTGCCTTTTGTATTTAATTCCGATGCTATATCTGTGTTTCATCGCCAATCTGAAGGTCCATGGAATACATTGTACCTGCTGTGGTGTATCGGAAACTAATACTGGTCTCACAGGGAATGCTCAAAGCACCGACTGGATGAAGAGTCTCTATTCTTGCACTTATGGCGGCATTTTCCCTTTTGTATTTAATACCGATGTAATTTCAGTGTTTCATCGTCAATGTGTATGTCTAAGGAATACATTGAACCTGCAGTGGTGTATCGGAAACTAATACTGGTCCCACAGGGAATGCTCAAAGCACCAACTGTAAGAAGTGTCTCTATTCTTGTACTTATCGCGGCATAGTGCTTTTGTATTTAGTTCCTATGCGATTTCTGTGTTTCATCGTCAATGCGAAGGTCCAAGGAATACATTGAACCTGCAGTGGTGTATCCTAAACTAATACAGGTCTCACAGGAAAGGATCAAAGCACAGACTCTAAGAAGTCTCACTTATCTTGCAGTCAAGGCGGCATTGTTCCTTTTGTGGTGTCACCGCCAGACACCACACTTGCTAGGTGGTAGTTTAAATCGGCCGCGGTCCATTTAGTACATGTCGGACCCGCGTGTCGCCACTGTGTGATCACAGACCTACCGCCACCACAAGGCAAGTCTCGTGATACGAACAAGCACTCGCCCCAGTTGGACGGACGACCTAGCTAGCGACTAGATGTACGAAGCCTTTCACTCTCATTAGCCGAGAGACAGAATAGCCTTCAGCTAAGTTAATGGCTACGAACTAGCAAGGCGCCAATAGCCTTACAGTGATTGTATTTAAAGTCTCCTGTGTATCGTCAAGAGCGATGTACCACAATGATTGATTAAAGATAAGTATTAATCCAGCTACGTACTTTTCTTCATAGCATTAATTACGTAGCCTGTTCCAGTACTTGACGCCCGTCGGCGTGTGTGTGTATGCGTGCCTTTCTTTCGGCTACCCGTCACTGAGGACTGGCTGCCTTGGCAGTCCACTTCACCTTTCGTATTTAATTCCGATGTAGTTTCAGTGTTTCATCGTCAATGAGTATGTCCATGGAATACATTGATCCTGGAGTGGTGTATCGGAAACTAATACAGGTCTCACAGGTAATGCTCAAAGCACTGACTGTAAGAAGAGACTCTATTCTTGTACGTAAGGCGGCATTGTGCCTTTCGTATTTGATTCCGATGCGATTTCTGTATTTCATCGTCAATGCGTATGTCCAAGGAATACATTGAACCTGCAGTGGTGTATCAGAAACTAATACTGGACTCACAGGGAATGCTCAAAGCACCGACTGTAAGAAGAGTCTCTATTCTTGTACTTTAGGCGGCATTGTGCCTTTTGTATTTTATTCCGATGCGATTCCTGTGTTTCATCGTCAATGTGAAGGTACAAGGAATACATTGTACCTCCAGTGGTGTTTCGGATACTAATACTGGTCTCACAGGGAATTCTCAAAGCACCGACTGTAAGAGGAGTCTCAACTCTTGCACTTATGGCTGCATTGTGCCATTTGTATTTAATTCCGATGTAATTTCAGTGTTTCATCGTCAATGTGTATGTCTAAGGAATACATTGAACCTGCAATGGTGTATCGGAAACTAATACTGTTCTCACAGGGAATGCTCAAAGCACCGACTGTAAGAAGAGTCTCTATTCTTGCACTTAAGGCGGCATTGTGCCTTTTGTATATAATTGTGATGTAATTTCAGTGTTTCATCGTCAACGTGTATGTCCAAGGAATACATTGAACCTGCAGTGGTGTATCGGAAACTAATACTGGTCTCACAGGGAATGCTCAAAACACCGACTGTAACAAGAGTCTCTATTCTTGTACTTAAGGCGGCATTGTGCCTTTTGTATTTAATTCCAATGCGATTTCTGTGTATCATCGTCAATGTGAAGGCCCAAGGAACACATTGAACCTGCAGTGATGTATCAGAAACTAATACTGGTCTCACAGGAAAGGATCAAAGCACAGACTCTAAGAAGACTCACTCTTCTTGCACTTAAGGCAGCATTGTACATTTTGTATTTAATTACAATGTAATTTCAGTGTTTTATCGTCAATGTGTATGTCCAAGGAATACATTGCACCTGCAGTGGTGTAACGGAAACTAATACTGGTCTCACAGGAAAGGATCAAAGCACAGACTCTTAGGAGTCTCATTATTCTTGCACTTAAGGCGGCATTGTGCCTTTTGTATTTAATTCCGATGTAATATCAGAGTTTCATCGTCAATGTGTATGTCCTAGGAATACATGGAATCTGCAGTGGTGTATCGGAAGCTAATACTGGTCTCACAGGGAATGCTCAAAAGCACCCACTGTAAGAAGAGTCTCTATTCTTGAACTTAAGGCGGCATTATTCCTTTTGTATTTAATTCCGATGCGATTTCTGTGTTTCATCGTCAATGTGTATGTCCAAGGAATACACTGAACCTGCAGTGGTGTATCGGAAACTAATACTGGTCTCACAGGGAATGCTCAAAGTACCGACTGTAAGAAGAGTCTCTATCCTTGTACTTAAGGTGGCATTGTGCCTTTTGTATTTTATTCCGATGCGATTTCTGTGTTTCATCGTCAATGGCAAGTTCCAAGGAATACATTGTACCTGCTGTGGTGTATCGGAAACTAATACTGGTCTCACAGGGAATGCTCAAAGTACCGTCTGTAAGAAGAGTCACTATCCTTGTACTAAAGGCGGCATTGTGCCTTTTGTATTTAATTCCGATGCGATTTCCGTGTTTCATTGTCAATGTGTATGTCCAAGGAATACATTGAACCTGCAGTGGTGTATCGGAAACCAATACTGGTCTCAAAGGGAATGCTCAAAGCACCGACTGTAAGAAGAGTCTCTGTTCTTGTACTTAAGGCGGCATTGTGCATTTTGTATTTAATTCCGATGCGATTTCTGTGTTTCATCGTCAATTTGAAGGTCCAAGGAATACTTTGTACCTGCAGTGGTGTATCGGAAACTTATTCTGGTCTCACAGGGAATGCTCAACGCACCGACAGTAAGAAGAGTCTCTATCCATGCACTTATGGCGGCATTGTGCCTTTTGTATTTAATTCCGATGTAATTTCAGTGTTCCCTCGTCAATGTGTATGTCTAAGGAATACATTGAACCTGCAGTGGTGTATCGGAAACTAATACTGGTCTCACAGGGAATGCTCAAAGCACTGACAGTAAGAAGAGTCTCAATTCTTGTACGTAAGGCGGCATTGTGCCTTTGTATTTAATTCCGAAGCGATTTCTGTGTTTCATCGTCAATGCGTATGTATAAGGAATACATTGAACCTGCAGTGGTATATGGGAAACTAATACTGGTCTCACAGGGAATGCTCAAAGCACCGACTGTAAGAAGAGTCTCTATTCTTGTACTTATTGCGGCATTGTGCCTTTTGTATTTAGTTACGATGCGATTTCTGTGTTTCATCGTCAATGCGAAGGTCCAAGGAATACATTGAACCTGCAGTGGTGTATCGGGAACTAATACTGGTCTCACAGCAAAGGATCAAAGCGCAGACTCTCAGAAGTCTCCCTGATCTTGCAGTTAAGGCGGCATTGTTCCTTTTGTATTTAATTCCGATGTAATTTCAGTGTTTCATCGTCAATGAGTATGTCCAAGGAATACATTGAACCTGGAGTGGTGTATCGGAAACTAATACTGGTCTGAGAGGGAATGCTCAAAGCACCGACTGTAAGAAAAGTCTCTATTCTTGTACGTAAGGTGGCATTGTGGCTTTTGTATTTAATTCGGATGCGATTTCTGTGTTACATCGTCTATGTGTATGACCAAGCAATACATCGAACCTGCAGTGGTGTATCGGAAACTAATACTGGTCTCACAGGAAATGCTCAAAGCACCGACTGTAAGCAGAGTCTCTATTCTTGCACTGAAGCGGCATTGTGCCTTTTGTATTTAATTCCGATGCTATTTCTGTGTTTCATCGTCAATGTGAAGGTCCAAGGAATACATTGTACCTGCAGTGGTGTATCGGAAACTAATATTGGTCTCGCAGGGAATGCTCAAAGCACCGACTGTAAGAAGAGTCTCCATTCTTGCACTTATGGCGCCATTGTGCCATTTGTATTTAATTTCGATGTAATTTCAGTGTTTCATCGTCAATGTGTATGTCTAAGGAATACATTGAACCTGCAGTGGTGTATCGGAAACTAATACTGGTCTCACAGGGAATGCTCAAAGCACCGACTGTAAGAAGAGTCTCTATTCTTGTACTTCTTGCGGCATTGTGCCTTTTGTATTTAGTTCCGATGCGATTTCTGTGTTTCATCGCCAATGCGAAGGTACAAGGAATACAGTGAACCCGCAGTGGTGTATCGGAAACTAATACTAATCTCACAGCAAAGGATCAAAGCACAGACTCTAAGAAGTCTCCCTGATCTTGCAGTTAAGGCGTCATTGTTCCTTTTGTATTTAATTCCGATGTAATTTCAGAGTTTCATCGTCAATGAGTATGTCCAAGGAATACATTGAACCTGGAGTGGTGTATCGGAAACTAATACTGGTCTGACAGGGAATGCTCAAAGCACCGACTGTAAGAAAAGACTCTATTCTTGTACCTAAGGCGGCATTGTGCCTTTTGTATTTAATTCGGATGCGATTTCTGTGTTACATCGTCAATGTGTATGACCAAGCAATACATTGAACCTGCAGTGGTGTATCGGAAAATAATACTGGTCTCACAGGAAATGCTCAAAGCACCGACTGTAAGAAGAGTCTCTATTCTTGTACTGAAGCGGCATTGTGCCTTTTGTATTTAATTCCGATGCGATTTCTGTGATTCATCGTCAATGTGAAGGTACAAGGAATACATTGTACCTGCAGTGGTGTATCGGAAACTAATACTGGCCTCACAGGGAATGCTCAAAGCACCGACTGTAAGAGGAGTCTCTATTCTTGCACTTATGGTGGCATTGTGCCTTTTGTATTTAATTCCAGTGTAATTTCAGTGTTTCTACGTCAATGTGTATATCTAAAGAATACATTGAACCTGGAGTGGTGTATCGGAAACTAATATTGGTCCCACAGGGAATGCTCAAAGCACCAACCGTAAGAAGAGTCTCTATTCTTGTACTTATCGCGGCATAGTGCTTTTGTATTTAGTTCCTATGCGATTTCTGTGTTTCATCGTCAATGCGAAGGTCCAAGGAATACATTGAACCTGCAGTGGTGTATCGGAAACTAATACAGGTCTCACAGGAAAGGATCAAAGCACAGACTCTAAAAAGTCTCACTCATCTTGCAGTTAAGGCGGCATTGTTCCTTTTGTGGTGTCACCGCCAGACACCACACTTGCTAGGTGGTAGTTTAAATCGGCCGCGGTCCATTTAGTACATGTCGGACCCGCGTGTCGCCACTGTGAGATCACAGACCTAGCGCCACCACAAAGCAGGTCTAGTGATACGAACAAGCACTCGCCCCAGTTGGACGGACGACCTAGCTAGCGACTAGATGTACGAAGCCTTTCACTCTCATTAGCCGAGAGACAGAATAGCCTTCAGCTAAGTTAATGGCTACGAACTAGCAAGGCGCCATTAGCCATACAGTGATTGTAAATAAAGTCTCCTGTGCATCGTCAAGAGCGATGTACCACCATGATTGATTAAAGATAAGTATTAATCCAGCTACGTACTTATCTTCATAGCATTAATTACGTAGCCTGTTCCAGTACTTGACGCCCGTCGGCGTGTGTGTGTATGCGTGCCTTTCTTTCGGCTACCCGTCACTGTGGACTGGCTGCCTTGGCAGTTCACTTCACCTTTCGTATTTAATTCCGACGTAGTTTCAGTGTTTCATCGTCAATGAGTATGTCCATGGAATACATTGAACCTGGAGTGGTGTATCGGAAACTAATACTGGTCTCACAGGTAATGCTCAAAGCACCGACTGTAAGAAGAGACTCTATTCTTGTACGTAAGGTGGCATTGTGCCTTTTGTATTTAATTCCGATGTGATTTCTGTGTTTCATCGTCAATGTGTATGTCTAAGGAATACATTGAACCTGCAGTGGTGTATCGGAAACTAATACTGGTCTCACAGGGAATGCTCAAAGCACCGACAGTAAGAAGAGTCTCTATTCTTGTACGTAAGGCGGCATTGTGCCTTTTGTATTTAATTCCGAAGCGATTTCTGTGTTTCATCGTCAATGCGTATGTATAAGGAATACATTGAACCTGCAGTGGTATATGGGAAACTAATACTGGTCTCACAGGGAATGCTCAAAGCACCGACTGTAAGAAGAGTCTCTATTCTTGTACTTATTGCGGCATTGTGCCTTTTGTATTTAGTTACGATGCGATTTCTGTGTTTCATCGTCAATGCGAAGGTACAAGGAATACATTGAACCTGCAGTGGTGTATCGGGAACTAATACTGGTCTCACAGCAAAGGATCAAAGCGCAGACTCTAAGAAGTCTCCCTGATCTTGCAGTTAAGGCGGCATTGTTCCTTTTGTATTTAATTCCGATGTAATTTCAGTGTTTCATCGTCAATGAGTATGTCCAAGGAATATATTGAACCTGGAGTGGTGTATCGGAAACTAATACTGGTCTCACAGGGAATGCTCAAAGCATCGACTGTAGGAAGGGTCTCTATACTTGTACTTAAGGCGGGATTGTGCCTTTTGTATTTAATTCCGATGCTATATCTGTGTTTCATCGCCAATCTGAAGGTCCATGGAATACATTGTACCTGCTGTGGTGTATCGGAAACTAATACTGGTCTCACAGGGAATGCTCAAAGCACCGACTGGATGAAGAGTCTCTATTCTTGCACTTATGGCGGCATTTTCCCTTTTGTATTTAATACCGATGTAATTTCAGTGTTTCATCGTCAATGTGTATGTCTAAGGAATACATTGAACCTGCAGTGGTGTATCGGAAACTAATACTGGTCCCACAGGGAATGCTCAAAGCACCAACTGTAAGAAGTGTCTCTATTCTTGTACTTATCGCGGCATAGTGCTTTTGTATTTAGTTCCTATGCGATTTCTGTGTTTCATCGTCAATGCGAAGGTCCAAGGAATACATTGAACCTGCAGTGGTGTATCCTAAACTAATACAGGTCTCACAGGAAAGGATCAAAGCACAGACTCTAAGAAGTCTCACTTATCTTGCAGTCAAGGCGGCATTGTTCCTTTTGTGGTGTCACCGCCAGACACCACACTTGCTAGGTGGTAGTTTAAATCGGCCGCGGTCCATTTAGTACATGTCGGACCCGCGTGTCGCCACTGTGTGATCACAGACCTACCGCCACCACAAGGCAAGTCTCGTGATACGAACAAGCACTCGCCCCAGTTGGACGGACGACCTAGCTAGCGACTAGATGTACGAAGCCTTTCACTCTCATTAGACGAGAGACAGAATAGCCTTCAGCTAAGTTAATGGCTACGAACTAGCAAGGCGCCAATAGCCTTACAGTGATTGTAATTAAAGTCTCCTGTGTATCGTCAAGAGCGATGTACCACAATGATTGATTAAAGATAAGTATTAATCCAGCTACGTACTTTTCTTCATAGCATTAATTACGTAGCCTGTTCCAGTACTTGACGCCCGTCGGCGTGTGTGTGTATGCGTGCCTTTCTTTCGGCTACCCGTCACTGAGGACTGGCTGCCTTGGCAGTCCACTTCACCTTTCGTATTTAATTCCGATGTAGTTTCAGTGTTTCATCGTCAATGAGTATGTCCATTGAATACATTGATCCTGGAGTGGTGTATCGGAAACTAATACAGGTCTCACAGGTAATGCTCAAAGCACTGACTGTAAGAAGAGACTCTATTCTTGTACGTAAGGCGGCATTGTGCTTTTGTATTTAATTCCGATGTGATTTCTGTATTTCATCGTCAATGTGTATGTCCAAGGAATACATTGAACCTGCAGTGGTGTATCGGAAACTAATACTGGTCTCACACGGAATGCTCAAAGCACCGACTGTAAGAAGAGTCTCTATTCTTGTACTTATTCCGGCATTGTGCATTTTGTATTTAGTTCCGATGCGATATCTGAGTTTCATCGTCAATGCGAAGGTTCAAGGAATACATTGAACCTGCAGTGGTGTATCGGAAACTAATACCGGTCTCACAGGAAAGGATCAAAGCACAGACTCTGAGAAGTCTCACTCATCTTGCAGTTAAGGCGGCATTGTTCCTTTTGTATTTAATTCCGATGTAACTTCAGTGTTTCATCGTCATTGAGTATGTCCATGGAATACATTGAACCTGGTGTGGTGTATCGGAAACTAATACTGGTCTCACAGGGAATGCTCAAAGCACCGACTGTAAGAAGAGTCTCTATTCTTGAACGTAAGGCGGCATTGTGCCTTTCGTATTTAATTCCGATGCGATTTCTGTGTTTCATCGTCAATGCGTATGTCCAAGGAATACATTGAACCTGCAGTGGTGTATCAGAAACTAATACTGGTCTCACAGGGAATGCTCAAAGCACCGATTGTAAGAAGAGTCTCTATTCTTGTACTTAAGGCGGCATTGTGCCTTTTGTATTTAATTCCGATGCGATTCCTGTGTTTCATCGTCAATGTGAAGGTACATGGAATACATTGTACCTGCAGTGGTGTATCGGAAACTAATTCTGGTCTCACAGGGAATGCTCAAAGCACCGACTGTAAGAGGAGTCCCTACTCTTGCACTTATGGCGGCATTGTGCCATTTGTATTTAATTCCGATGTAATTTCAGTGTTTCATCGACAAGGAGTATGTCCAAGGAATACATTGAACCTGGAGTGGTGTATCGGAAACTAATACTGGTCTCACAGGGAATGCTCAAAGCACCGACTCTAAGAAGAAACTCTATTCTTGTACTTATTGCGGCATTGTGCCATTTGTATTTCGTTCCGATTCGATCTCTGTGTTTCATCGTCAATGCGAAAGTCCAAGGAATACATTGAACCTGCAGTGGTGTATCGGAAACTAATACTGGTCTCACAGGAAAGGATCAAAGCACAGACTCTAAGGAGTCTCACTCATCTTGCCGTTAAGGCGGCATTGTTCCTTTTGTATTTAATTCCGATGTAATTTCAGTGTTTCATCGTCAATGAGTATGTCCAAGGATTACATTGAACCTGGAGTGGAGTATCGGAAACTAATACGGGTCTCACAGGAAATGCTCAAAGCACCGACTGTAAGAAGAGTCTCTATTCTTGTACTTATTGCGGCATTGTGCATTTTGTATTTAGTTCCGATGCGATTTCTGAGCTTCATCGTCAATCCGAAGGTTCAAGGAATACATTGAACCTGCAGTGGTGTATCGGAAACTAATACCGGTCTCACAGGAAAGGATCAAAGCACAGACTCTGAGAAGTCTCACTCATCTTGCAGCTAAGGCGGCATTGTTCCTTTTGTATTTAATTCCGATGTAATTTCAGTGTTTCATCGTCATTGAGTATGTCCAAGGAATACATTGAACATGGAGTGGTGTATCGGAAACTAATACTGGTCTCACAGGGAATGCTCAAAGCACCGACTGTAAGAAGTGTCTCTATTCTTGTACGTAAGGCGGCATTGTGCCTTTCGTATTTAATTCCGATGCGATTTCTGTGTTTCATCGTCAATGCGTAAGTCCAAGGAATACATTGAACCTGCAGTGGTGTATCAGAAAATAATACTGGTCTCACAGGGAATGCTCAAAGCACCGACTGTAAGAAGAGTCTCTATTCTTGTACTTAAGGCGGCATTGTGCCTTTTGTATTTAATTCCGATGCGATTCCTGTGTTTCATCGTCAATGTGAATGTACAAGGAATACATTGTACCTGCAGTGGTGTATCGGAAACTAATACTGGTCTCACAGGGAATGCTCAAAGCACCGACTCTAAGAAGAGTCTCTATTCTTGTACTTATTGCGGCATTGTGCCATTTGTATTTCGTTCCGATTCGATCTCTGTGTTTCATCGTCAATGCGAAGGTCCAAGGAATACATTGAACCTGCAGTGGTGTATGGGAAACTAATACTGGTCTCACAGGAAATGCTCAAAGAACCGACTGTAAGAAGAGTCTCTATCCTTGTACTTACGGCGGCATTGTGCATTTTGTATTTAATTCCGATGCGATTTCTGTGTTTCATCGCCAATGTGTATGTCCAAGGAATACACTGTACCTGCAGTGGTGTATCGGAAGCTAATACTGTTCTCACAGGGAATGCTCAAATGCACCCACTGTAAGAAGAGTCTCTATTCTTGTACGTAAGGCGGCATTGTGCCTTTCGTATTTAATTCCGATGCGATTTCTGTGTTTCATCGTCAATGCGTAAGTCCAAGGAATACATTGAACCTGCAGTGGTGTATCAGAAAATAATACTGGTCTCACAGGGAATGCTCAAAGCACCGACAGTAAGAGGAGTCTCTACTCTTGCACTTATGGCGGCATTGTGCCATTTGTATTTAATTCCGATGTAATTTCAGTGTTTCATCGTCAATGTGTATGTCTAAGGAATACATTGAACCTGCAGTGGTTATCGGAAACTAATACTGGTCTCACAGGGAATGCTCAAAGCACCGACTCTAAGAAGAGTCTCTATTCTTGTACTTATTGCGGCATTGTGCCATTTGTATTTCGTTCCGATTCGATCTCTGTGTTTCATCGTCAATGCGAAGGTCCAAGGAATACATTGAACCTGCAGTGGTGTATGGGAAACTAATACTGGTCTCACAGGAAATGCTCAAAGAACCGACTGTAAGAAGAGTCTCTATCCTTGTACTTACGGCGGCATTGTGCATTTTGTATTTAATTCCGATGCGATTTCTGTGTTTCATCGTCAATGTGTATGTCCAAGGAATACACTGTACCTGCAGTGGTGTATCGGAAGCTAATACTGTTCTCACAGGGAATGCTCAAATGCACCCACTGTAAGAAGAGTCTCTATTCTTGTACTTAAGGCGGCATTATTCCTTTTGTATTAAATTCCGATGCGATTTCTGTGTTTCATCGTCAATGTGTATGTCCAAGGAATACACTGAACCTGCAGTGGTGTATCGGAAACTAATACTGGTCTCACAGGGAATGCTCAAAGTACCGACAGTAAGAAGAGTCTCTATCCTTGTACTTACGGCGGCATTGTGCATTTTGTATTTAATTCCGATGCGATTTCTGTGTTTCATCGTCAATGTGTATGTCCTAGGAATACACTGAACCTGCAATGGTATATCGGAAACTAATACTGGTCTCACAGGGAATGCTCAAAGTACCGACTGTAAGAAGAGTCTCTATCCTTGTACTTAAGGCGGCATTGTGCCTTTTGTATTTTATTCCGATGCGATTTCTGTGTTTCATCGTCAGTGGGAAGTTCCAAGGAATACATTGTACCTGCTGTGGTGTATCGGAAACTAATACTGGTCTCACAGGGAATGCTCAAAGTACCGTCTGTAAGAAGAGTCTCTATCCTTGTACTTAAGGCGGCATTGTGCCTTTTGTATTTAATTCCGATGCGATTTCCGTGTGTCATTGTCAATGTGTATGTCCAAGGAATACATTGAACCTGCAGTGGTGTATCGGAAACCAATACTGGTCTCAAAGGGAATGCTCAAAGCACCGACTGTAAGAAGAGTCTCTGTTCTTGTACTTAAGGCGGCATTGTGCATTTTGTATTTAATTCCGATGCGATTTCTGTGTTTCATCGTCATTGCGTATGTATAAGGAATACATTGAACCGGCAGTGGTATATGGGAAACTAATACTGGTCTCACAGGGAACGCTCATAGCACCGACTGTAAGAAGAGTCTCTATTCTTGTACTTAAGGCGGCATTGTGCCTTTTGTATTTAATTCCGATGTGATTTCTGTGTTTCAACGTCAATGTGATGGTCAAAGGAATACATTGAACCTGCAGTGGTGTATCGGGAACTAATACTGGTCTCACATCTACATCTACATCTACATCTACATCTATACTCCGCGAGCCACCTTACGGTGTGTGGCGGAGGGTACTTATTGTACCACTATCTGATCCCCCCTTCCCTGTTCCATTCACGAATTGTGCGTGGAAAGAACGACTGCTTGTAAGTCTCCGTATTTGCTCTAATTTCTCGGATCTTTTCGTTGTGATCATTACGCGAGATATATGTGGGCGGTAGTAATATGTTGCCTATCTCTTCCCGGAATGTGCTCTCTCGTAATTTCGATAATAAACCTCTCCGTATTGCGTAACGCCTTTCTTGAAGTGTCCGCCACTGGAGCTTGTTCAGCATCTCCGTAACGCTCTCGCGCTGACTAAATGTCCCCATGACGAATCGCGCTGCTTTTCGCTGGATCATGTCTATCTCTTCTATTAATCCAACCTGGTAAGGGTCCCATACTGATGAGCAATACTCAAGAATCGGACGAACAAGCGTTTTGTAAGCTACTTCTTTCGTCGATGAGTCACATTTTCTTAGAATTCTTCCTATGAATCTCAACCTGGCGCCTGCTTTTCCCACTATTTGTTTTATGTGATCATTCCACTTCAGATCGCTCCGGATAGTAACTCCTAAGTATTTTACGGTCGTTACCGCTTCCAATGATTTACCACCTATGGCATAATCGTACTGCAATGGATTTCTGCCCCTATGTATGCGCATTATATTACATTTATCTACGTTTAGGGAAAGCTGCCAGCTTTCGCACCATGCATTAATCCTCTGCAGGTCCTCCTGGAGTACGTACGAGTCTTCTGATGTTGCTACTTTCTTGTAGACAACCGTGTCATCTGCAAATAGCCTCACGGAGCTACCGATGTTGTCAACTAAGTCATTTATGTATATTGTAAACAATAAAGGTCCTATCACGCTTCCCTGCGGTACTCCCGAAATTACCTCTACATCTGCAGATTTTGAACCGTTAAGAATGACCTGTTGTGTTCTTTCTTCTAGGAAATCCTGAATCCAATCACAAACCTGGTCCGATATTCCGTAAGCTCGTATTTTTTTCACTAAACGTAAGTGCGGAACCGTATCAAATGCCTTCCTGAAGTCCAGGAATACGGCATCAATCTGCTCGCCAGTGTCTACGGCACTGTGAATTTCTTGGGCAAATAGGGCGAGCTGAGTTTCACATGATCTCTGTTTGCGGAATCCATGTTGGTTATGATGAAGGAGATTTGTATTATCTAAGAACGTCATAATACGAGAACACAGGAAAGGATCAAAGCACAGACTCTAAGAAGTCTCTCTCTTCTTGCACTTAAGGCGGCATTGTGCCTTTTGTATTTAATTCCGATGTAATTTCGGTGTTTCGTCTTCAATGTGTATGTCGAAGGAATACATTGAACCTGCAGTGGTGTATCGGAAACTAATACTGGTCACACAGGGAATGCTCAAAGCACCGACTGTAAGAAGAGTCTCTATTCTTGTACTTAAGGCGGCATCCTGCCTTTTGTATTTAATTCCGATGCGATTTCTGTATTTCATCGTCAATGTGAAGGTCCAACGAATATATTGAACCTGCAGTGGTCTATCGGAAACTAATACTGGTCTCACAGGGAATGCTCAAATCACCGACTGTAAGAAGAGTCTCTAATCTTGTACTTAAAGCGGCATTGTGCCTTTTGTATTTAATTCCGATGCGATTTCTGTGTTTGATAGTCAATGTGTAGGTCGAAGGAATACATTGAACCTGCAGTGGTGAATCGGAAACTAATACTGGTCTCACAGGAAAGGACCAAAGCACAGACTCAAAGAAGTCTCACTTTTCTTGTACTTAAGGCGGCATTGTGCCTTTTTTATTTAATTCCGAAGTACTTTCAGTGTTCATCGTCAATGTGTATGTCTAAGGAATACATTGAACCTGCTATGGTGTATCGAAAACTAATACTGGTCTCAAAGGGAATGCTCAAAGAACAGACTGTAAGAAGAGACGCTATTCTTATACTTAAGGCGGCATTGTGCCTTTTGTATTTAATTCCGATGCGATTTCTGTGTTTCATCGTCAATGTGAAGGTCAAAGGAATACATTGAACCTGCAGTGGTTTATCGGAAACTAATACTGGTCTCACAGGGAATGCTCAAAGCACCGACTGTAAGAAGAGTCTCTATTCTTGTACTTAAGGCGGCATTCTGCCATTTGTATTTAATTCCGATGCGATTTCTGTGCTTCATCGTCAATGTGAATGTCCAAGGAATACATTGAACCTGCAGTAGCGTATCGGATACTAATACTAGTCGCACAGGAAAGGATAAAAGCACAGACTCTAAGAAGTCTCACTCTTCTTGCACTTAAGGCGGCATTGTACCATTTGTATTTAATTCCGATGTAATTTCAGAGTTTCATCGTCAATGTGTATGTAAAAGGAATACATTCAACCTGCAGTGGTGTATCGGAGACTAATACTGGTCTCATAGGAAAGAATCAAAGCACAGACGCTAAGATGTCTCACTCTTCTTGCATTTAAGGCGGCAATTTGCCTTTTGTATTTAATTCCGATGTAATTTCAGAGTTTCATCGTCAATGTGTATGTAAAAGGAATACATTGAACATGATGTGGTGTATCGGTAACTAATACTGGTCTCACAGGAAAGGATCAAAGCACAGACTCTAAGAAGTCTCACTCTTCTTGCACTTAAGACGGCATTGTGCGTTTTGTATTAAATTCCGATGTAATGTCAGTGTTTCATCGTCAATGTGAATGTCCAAGGTATACAATGAACCTGCAGTGGCGTATCGGAAACTAATACTGGTCTCACAGGAAAGGATCAAAGCATCGACTGTTAGAAGTGTCTCTATTCTTCTTCTTAAGGCGGCATTGTGCATTTTGTATTTAATTCCGATGCGATTTCTGTGTTTTGTCGTCAATGTGTAGGTCCAAGGAATACATTGAACCTGTAGTGGTGTATCGGAAAATAAAACTGGTCTCACAGGAAAGGATCAAATCACAGACTCTAAGAAGTCTCACTCTTCTTGCACTTAAGACGGCATTGTGCCTTTTGTATTTAATTCCGATGTAATTTCAATGTTTCTTCCTCAATGTGTATGTAAAGGGAATAAATTGAACCTCCAGTGGTGTATCGGAAACTAATACTGGTCTCATAGGAAAGGATGAAAGCACATACTCTAAGAAGTCTCACTCCATTTGCCCTTAAGGTGTCATTGTGCATTTTGTATGTATTTCCGATGTAATTTCAGTGATTCATCGTCAATGTGTATGTAAAAGGAATACATTGAACCTGCAGTGGTGTATCGCAAACTAATCGTGGTCTCACAGGAAAGGATCAAAACTCCGCCTGTAAGATGAGTCTGTATTCTTGTACTTAAGGCGGCATTGTGCCTTTTGTATTTAAGCCGATGTAATTTCAGTGTTTCACCGTCAATGTGTATGTCCAAGGAATACATTGAACCTGCAGTGGTGTATCGGAAACTAATACTGGTCTCATAGGAAAGGATCAAATCACATACTCTAAGAAGTCTCACTCTTCTTGCACTTAAGGCGGCATTGTGCCTTTTGTTTTTAATTCCGATGTAATTTCAGTGTTTCATCGTCAATGTGTATGTATAAGGAATACATTGAACCTGCAGTGGTGTATCGGAAACTAATACTGGTCTCATAGGAAAGGATCAAAGCACATACTCTAAGATGTATCACTCTTTTTGTAGTTAAGGTGGCATTGTGCCTTTTGTATTTAATTCCGATGTAATTTCAGTGTTTCATCGTCAATGTGTATGTAAAAGGAATACATTAAACCTGCAGTGGTGTATCGGAAACTAATACTGGTCTCATAGGAAAGGATCAAAGCACATACTCTAAGTAGTCTCACTCTTCTTGCACTTAAGGCGGCATTGTGCCTTTTATATTTAATTCCGAAGTAATTTCAGTGTTTCATCGTCAATGTGTATGTAAATGGAATACATTGAACCTGCAGTGGTGTATCGGAAACTAATACTGGTCTCATAGGATAGGATCAAAGCACATACTCTAAGAAGTCTCACTCTTCTTGCACTTAAGGCGGCATTGTGCCTTTTGTATTAAATTGCGATGTAATATCAGTGTTTCATCGTCAATGTGTATGAAAAAGGAATACATTGAACCTGCAGTGGTGTATCGGAAACCAATACGGGGTCTCATAGGAAAGGATCTAAGCACATACTCTAAGAAGTCTCACTCCTTATGCAATTAAGGTGGCAATGTGCTTTTTGTATTTAATTCCGATGTACTTTCAGTGTTTCACACTCAATATGTATGTGAAAGGAATACATTGAACCTGCAGTGGTGTATCGCAAACTAATACTGGTCTCACAGGAATGGATCAAAACACCGACTGTAAGAAGGGTCTTTATTCTTGTACTTAAGGCGGCATTGTGCCTTTTGTATTTAATTCCGACTTGATTTCTGTGTTTCATCGTTAATGTGATGGTCCAAGGAATTCATTGAACCTGCAGTGGTGTATCGGAAACTATAACTGGTCTCATACGAAAGGATCAAAGCAAAGACTGTAAGAAGTCTCACTCTTCTTGCACTTAAGGCGACATTGTGCCTTTTGTATTTAATTCCGATGTAATGTCAGTGTTTCATCGTCAATGTGTATGTAAAAGGAATACATTGAACCTGCAGTGGTGTAACGGAAACTAATACTGGTCTCATAGGAAAGTATCAAAGCACATACTCTAAGAAGTCTCACTCCTTTTGCTGTTAAGGTGGCATTGAGCCTTTTGTATTTAATTCCGATGTAATTTCAGTGTTTCATCGTCAATGTGAATGTCCGAGGAATACATTGAACCTGCAGTGGTGTATCGGAAACTAATACTGTTTTCACAGGAAAGGATCAAAGCACCGACTGTAAGAAGGGTCTCTATTCTTGTACTAAAGGCGGCATTGTGCCTTTTGTATTTAATTCCGAGGCGATTTCTGTGTTTCATCGTTAATGTGAAGGTCCAAGGAATACATTGAACCGCAGTGCTGTATCGGAACCTAATACTGGTCTCACAGAAAGGATCAAATCACAGACCCTAAGAAGTCTCACTCTTCTTGCTCTTAAGGCGGCATTGTGCCTTTTGTATTTAATTCCGATGTAATTTCAGTGTTTCATCGTCAATGTGTATGTAAAAGGAATACATTGAACCTGCAGAGGTGTATCGGAAAGTAATACGGGTCTCATAGGAAAGGATCAAAGCACAGACTCTAAGAAGTCTCACTCTTCTTGCACTTAAGACGGCATTGTGCCTTTTGTATTTAATTCCGATGTAATTTCAGTGTTTCATCGTCAATGTGAATGTCCAAGGAATACATTGAACCTGCAGTGGTGTATCGAAAACTAATATTGGTCTGACAGGAAAAATCAAAGCACCGACTGTAAGAAGAGTCTCTATTCTTGTACTTAAGGCGGCATTGTGCCTTTTGTATTTCATTACGAAACGATTTCTGTGTTTTGTCGTCAATGTGAAGGTCCAAGGAATACATTGAATTTGCAGTGCTGTATCGGAAGATAATACTGGTCTCACAGGAAAGGATCAAAGCACAAACTCTAAGAAGTCTCACTCCTCTTGCACTTAAGTCGGCATTGTGCCTTTTGCATCTAATTCCGATGTAATTTCAGTGTTTCATCGTCATTGTAAAGGTCCAAGGAATACATTAAACCTGCAGTGGTGTATCGGAAATTAATACTGATCTCACAGGAATGGATCATAGCACCGACTGTAAGAAGGGTCTCTATTCGTGTACTCAAGACGGCATTGTGCCTTTTGTATTTAATTCCGATGCGATTTCTGTGTTTCAACGTCAATGTGAATGTCCAAGGAATACATAGAACCAGCAGTGGTGTATCGGAAACTTATACTGGTCTCACAGGAAAGGATCAAAGCACCAACTGTAAGAAGAGTCTCTATTCTTGTACTTAAGGCGGCATTGTGCCTTTTGCATTTAATTCCAACGCGATTTCTGTGTTTCATCGTTAATGTGAAGGTCCAAGGAATACATTGAACCTGCAGTGGTGTATCGGAAACTAATACTGGTCTCACAGGAAAGGATCAAATCACAGACTCTAAGAAGTCTCACTCTTCTTGCACTTAAGGCGGCATTGAGCCTTTTGTATTTAATTCCGATGTAATTTCAGTGTTTCATCGTCAATGTGTACGTAAAAGGTATACATTGAATCTGCAGTGGTGTATCGGAAACTAATACTGGTCTCATAGGAAAGGATTAAAGCACAGACTCTAAGAAGTCCCTCTCCTTATGCACATAAGGTGGCATTGTGCCATTTGTATTTAATTCCGATGTAATTTCAGTGTTTCATCGTCGATGTGCATGTAAAAGGAATACAATGAATCTGCAGTGGTGTATCGGAAACTAATACCGGTCTCATGGGAAAGGATAAAAGCACAGACTCTAAGAAGTCTCACTCTTCTTGCATTTAAGGCGGCATTGTGCCTTTTGTATTTAATTCCGCTGTAATTTCAGTGTTTCATCGTCACAGTGAATGTCCAAGGAATACATTGAACCTGCAGTGGTGTATCGGAAACAAATACTGGTCTCACAGGAATTGATCAAAGCACCGACTGTAAGAAGAGTCTCTATTCTTGTACTTAAGACGACATTGTCCTTTTTGTATTTAATTCCGATGCGATTTCTGTGTTTTGTCGTCAATGTGAAGGTCCTAGGAATACATTGAACTTGCAGTGGTGTATCGGTAAATAATACTGGTCTCACAGGAAAGGATCAAAGCACAGACTGTAAGAAGTCTCACTCTGCTTGCACTTAAGACGGCGTTGTGCCTTTTGTATTTAAATCCGATGTAATTTCAGAATTCATCGTCAATGTGTATGTAAAAGGAATACATTGAACCTGCAGTGGTGTATCGTAAACTAATACTGGTCTCATAGGAAAGAATCAAAGCACAGACGCTAAGAAGTCTCACTCTTCTTGCATTTAAGGCGGCATTGTGCATTTTGTATTTAATTCCTATGCGATTTCTGTGTTTCATCGTCAATGTGAATGTGCACGGAATACATAGAACCTGCAGTGGTGTATCGGAAACTAATACTGTTCTCACAGGAAAGGATCAAAGCACCGACTGTAAGAAGGGTCTCTATTCCTGTACTAAAGGCGGCATTGTGCCTTTTGTATTTAATTCCTAGGCGATTTCTGTGTATCATCGTTAATGTGAAGGTCCAAGGAATACATTGAACCTGCAGTGCTGTATCGGAAACTAATACTGGTCTCACAGAAAGGATCAAATCACAGACCCTAAGAAGTCTCACTCTTCTTGCACTTAAGGCGGCAGTGTGCCTTTTGTATTTAATTCAGATGTAATTTCAGTGTTTCATCGTCAATATGTATGTAAAAGGAATACATTGAACCTGCAGTGGTGTATCGGAAACTAATACTGGTCTCATTGGAAAGGATCAAAAACACAGACTCTTAGAAGTCTCACTCCTTTTGTACTTAACGTGGCATTGTGCCTTTTGTATTTAATTCCGATGTAATTTCAGTGTTTCATGGTCAATGTGTATGTATAAGGAATACATTGAACCTGCAGTGGTGTATCGGAAACTAATACGGGTCTCATAGGAAAAGATCAAAGCACAGACTCAAAGAAGTCTCACTCTTCTTGCATCTAAGGTGGCATTGTGCCTGTTGCATTTAATTACAATGTAATTTCAGTGTTTCATCGTCAATGTGAATGTTTAAAGAATTCATTGAACCTGCAGTGGTGTATCGGAAACTAATACTGATCTCACAAGAAAGGATCAAAGCACCGACTGTAACAAGAGTCTCTATTGTTGTACTTAAGGCGGCATTGTGCCTTTTTTATTTAATTACGATGCGATTTCTGTCTTTTGTCGTCAATGTGAAGGTCCAAGGAATACATTGAACCTGCAGTGCTGTATCGGAAGATAATACTGGTCTCACATTAAAGGATCAAAGCACAAACTCTAAGATGTCTCACTCCTCTTCCACTTAAGGCGGCATTGTGCCTTTTGTATTTAATTCCGATGTAATTTCAGTGTTTCATCGTCAATGTAAAGGTCCAAGGAATACATTGAACCTGCAGTGGTGTATCGGAAACTAATACTGGTCTCACAGGAAAGGATCATAGCACCGACTGTAAGAAGGGTCTCTATTCGTGTACTCAAGGCGGCATTGTGCCTTTTGTATTTAATTCCGATGCGATTTCTGTGTTTTGTCGTCAATGCGAATGTCCAAGGAATACATAGAACCTGCAGTGGTGTATCGTAAACTAATACTGGTCTCATAGGAAAGGATCAAAGCACAGACTCTAAGAAGGCTCACTCTTCTTGCATTTAAGGCGGCATTGTGCCTTTTGTATTTAATTCCGATGTAATTTCAGTGTTTCATCGCAATGTGTATGTAAAAGGAATACATTGAACCTGCAGTGGTGTATCGCAAACTAATACTGGTCTCACAGGAAAGGTTCAAAACGCCGACTGTAAGAAGAGTCTCTATTCTTGTACTTAAGGCGGCATTGTGCCTTTTGTATTTAATTCCGACTTGATTTCTGTGTTTCATCGTTAATGTGAAGGTCCAAGGAATACATTGATCCTGCAGTGGTGTATCGGAAACTATAACTGGTCTCATAGGAAAGGATCAAAGCAAAGACTCTAAGAAGTCTCACTCTTCTTGCACTTAAGGCGGCATTGTGCCTTTTGTACTTAGTTCCGATGTAATTTCAGTGTTTCGTCGTCAATGTGTATGTAAAAGGAATACATTGAACCTGCAGTGGTGTATCGGAAACTAATACTGGTCTCATAGGAAAGGATCAAAGCCCATACTCTAAGAAGTCTCACTCCTTTTGCACTTAAGGTGGCATTGTGCCTTTTTTATTTAATTCCGACGTAATTTCAGTGTTTCATCGTCAATGTGTATGTGAAATGAATACATTGAACCTGCAGTGGTGTCTCGGAAAATAATACTGGTCTCACAGGAAAGGATCAAAGCACAGACTCTAAGAATTCTCACTCTTCTTGCACTTACGGCGGCATTGTGCCTTTTGTATTTAATTTCGATGTAATTTCAGAATTCATCGTCAATGTGTATGTAAAAGGAATACATTGAATTTGCAGTTGTGTATCGGAAACTAATACTGGTCTCATAGCAAAGAATCAAAGAACAGACGCTAAGAAGTCTCACTCTTCTTGCATTTAAGGCGGCATTGTGCCTTTTGCATTTAATTCCGATGTAATTTCAGTGTTTCATCGTCAATGTGAATGTCCAAGGAATACATTGAACCTGCAGTGGCGTATCGGAAACTAATACTGGTCTCACAGGAAAGGATCAAAGCACCGACTGTAAGAAGAGTCTCTATTCTTGTACTTAAGGCGGCATTGTGCTTTTTGTATTTAATTCCGATGCGATTTCTGTGTTTCATCGTTAATGTGAAGGTCCAAGGAATACATTGCACCAGCAGTGGTGTATATGAAACTAATACTGGTCTCTCAGGAAAGGATCAAAGCACAGACTCTAAGAAGTCGCTCTCCTCTTGCAGTTAAGACGGCATTTTGCCTTTTGTATTTAATTCCGATGCAATTTCAGTGTTTCATCGTCAATGTGTATGTAAAAGGAATACATTGAACCTGCAGTGGTGTATCGGTAACTAATACTGGTCTCACAGGAAAGGATCAATGCACCGACTGTAAGAAGAGTCCCTATTTTTGTACTGAAGGCGGCATTGTGCCTTTTGTATTTAATTCCTATGCGATTTCTGTGTTTCATCGTCAATGTGAATGTGCACGGAATACATAGAACCTGCAGTGGTATATCGGAAACTAATACTGTTCTCACAGGAAAGGATCAAAGCACCAACTGTAAGACGGGTCTCTATTCTTGTACTAAAGGCGGCATTGTGCCTTTTGTATTTAATTCCGAGGCGGTTTCTGTGTATCATCGTTAATGTGAAGGTCCAAGGAATACATTGAACCTGCAGTGCTGAATCGGAAACTAATACTGGTCACACAGAAAGGATCAAATCACAGACCCTAAGAAGTCTCACTCTTCTTGCTCTTAAGGCGGCATTGTGCCTTTTGTATTTAATTCCGATGTAATTTCAGTGTTTCATCGTCAATGTGTATGTAAAAGGAATACATTGAACCTGCAGTGGTGTATCGGAAACTAATACTGGTCTCATAGGAAAGGATCAAAAACACAGACTCTATGAAGTCTCACTCCTTTTGTACTTAACGGGGCATTGTGCCTTTTGTATTTAATTCCCATGTAATTTCAGTGTTTCATCGGCAATGTGTATGTAAAAGGAATACATTGAACCTGCAGTGGTGTATCGCAAACTATTACTGGTCTCACAGGAAAGGTTCAAAACGCCGACTGTAAGAAGAGTCTCTATTCTTGTACTTAAGGCGGCATTGTGCCTTTTGCATTTAATTCCGACTTGATTTCTGTGTTTCATCGTTAATGTGAAGGTCCAAGGAATACATTGACCCTGCAGTGGTGTATCGGAAACTATAACTGGTCTCATAGGAAAGGATCAAAGCAAAGACTCTAAGAAGTCTCACTCTTCTTGCACTTAAGGCGGCATTGTGCCTTTTGTACTTAATTCCGATGTAATTTCAGTGTTTCGTCGTCAATGTGTATGTAAAAGGAATACATTGAACCTGCAGTGGTGTATCGGAAACTAATACTGGTCTCATAGGAAAGGATCAAAGCCCATACTCTAAGAAGTCTCACTCCTTTTGCACTTAAGGTGGCATTGTGCCTTTTTTATTTAATTCCGACGTAATTTCAGTGTTTCATCGTCAATGTGTATGTGAAATGAATACATTGAACCTGCAGTGGTGTCTCGGAAACTAATACTGGTCTCATAGGAAAGAATCAAAGAACAGACGCTAAGAAGTCTCACTCTTCTTGCATTTAAGGCGGCATTGTGCCTTTTGTATTTAATTCCGATGTAATTTCAGTGTTTCATCGTCAATGTGAATGTCCAAGGAATACATTGAACCTGCAGTGGCGTATCGGAAACTAATACTGGTCTCACAGGAAAGGATCAAAGCACCGACTGTAAGAAGAGTCTCTATTCTTGTACTTAAGGCGGCATTGTGCCTTTTGTATTTAATTCCGAGGCGATTTCTGTGTATCATCGTTAATGTGAAGGTCCAAGGAATACATTGAACCTGCAGTGCTGTATCGGAAACTAATACTGGTCACACAGAAAGGATCAAATCACAGACCCTAAGAAGTCTCACTCTTCTTGCTCATAAGGCGGCATTGTGCCTTTTGTATTTAATTCCGATGTAATTTCAGTGTTTCATCGTCAATGTGTATGTAAAAGGAATACATTAAACCTGCAGTGGTGTATCGGAAACTAATACTGGTCTCATAGGAAAGGATCAAAGCGCATACTCTAAGTAGTCTCACTCTTCTTGCACTTAAGGCGGCATTGTGCCTTTTATATTTAATTCCGAAGTAATTTCAGTGTTTCATCGTCAATGTGTATGTAAATGGAATACATTGAACCTGCAGTGGTGTATCGGAAACTAATACTGGTCTCATAGGATAGGATCAAAGCACATACTCTAAGAAGTCTCACTCTTCTTGCATTTAAGGCGGCATTGTGCCTTTTGTATTTAATTCCGATGTAATTTCAGTGTTTCATCGTCAATGTGTATGTAAAAGGAATACATTGAACCTGCAGTGGTGTATCGGAAACTAATACTGGTCTCATAGGAAAGGATCAAAGCCCATACTCTAAGAAGTCTCACTCCTTTTGCACTTAAGGTGGCATTGTGCCTTTTTTATTTAATTCCGACGTAATTTCAGTGTTTCATCGTCAATGTGTATGTGAAATGAATACATTGAACCTGCAGTGGTGTCTCGGAAACTAATACTGGTCTCATAGGAAAGAATCAAAGAACAGACGCTAAGAAGTCTCACTCTTCTTGCATTTAAGGCGGCATTGTGCCTTTTGTATTTAATTCCGATGTAATTTCAGTGTTTCATCGTCAATGTGAATGTCCAAGGAATACATTGAACCTGCAGTGGCGTATCGGAAACTAATACTGGTCTCACAGGAAAGGATCAAAGCACCGACTGTAAGAAGAGTCTCTATTCTTGTACTTAAGGCGGCATTGTGCCTTTTGTATTTAATTCCGAGGCGATTTCTGTGTATCATCGTTAATGTGAAGGTCCAAGGAATACATTGAACCTGCAGTGCTGTATCGGAAACTAATACTGGTCACACAGAAAGGATCAAATCACAGACCCTAAGAAGTCTCACTCTTCTTGCTCATAAGGCGGCATTGTGCCTTTTGTATTTAATTCCGATGTAATTTCAGTGTTTCATCGTCAATGTGTATGTAAAAGGAATACATTAAACCTGCAGTGGTGTATCGGAAACTAATACTGGTCTCATAGGAAAGGATCAAAGCGCATACTCTAAGTAGTCTCACTCTTCTTGCACTTAAGGCGGCATTGTGCCTTTTATATTTAATTCCGAAGTAATTTCAGTGTTTCATCGTCAATGTGTATGTAAATGGAATACATTGAACCTGCAGTGGTGTATCGGAAACTAATACTGGTCTCATAGGATAGGATCAAAGCACATACTCTAAGAAGTCTCACTCTTCTTGCATTTAAGGCGGCATTGTGCCTTTTGTATTTAATTCCGATGTAATTTCAGTGTTTCATTGTCAATGTGAATGTCCAAGGAATACATTGAACCTGCAGTGGCGTATCGGAAACTAATACTGGTCTCACAGGAAAGGATCAAAGCACCGACTGTAAGAAGAGTCTCTATTCTTGTACTTAAGGCGGCATTGTGCCTTTTGTATTTAATTCCGAGGCGATTTCTGTGTATCATCGTCAATGTGAATGTCCAAGGAATACATTGAACCTGCAGTGGCGTATCGGAAACTAATACTGGTCTCACAGGAAAGGATCAAAGCACCGACTGTAAGAAGAGTCTCTATTCTTGTACTTAAGGCGGCATTGTGCCTTTTGTATTTAATTCCGATGCGATTTCTGTGTTTCATCGTTAATGTGAAGGTCCAAGGAATACATTGCACCAGCAGTGGTGTATCGGAAACTAATACTGGTCTCTCAGGAAAGGATCAAAGCACAGACTCTAAGAAGTCGCACTCCTCTTGCAGTTAAGACGGCATTTTGCCTTTTGTATTTAATTCCGATGCAATTTCAGTGTTTCATCGTCAATGTGTATGTAAAAGGAATACATTGAACCTGCAGTGGTGTATCGGTAACTAATACTGGTCTCACAGGTAAGGATCAATGCACCGACTGTAAGAGGAGTCCCTATTTTTGTACTGAAGGCGGCATTGTGCCTTTTGTATTTAATTCCTATGCGATTTCTGTGTTTCATCGTCAATGTGAATGTGCACGGAATACATAGAACCTGCAGTGGTATATCGGAAACTAATACTGTTCTCACAGGAAAGGATCAAAGCACCGACTGTAAGAAGGGTCTCTATTCTTGTACTAAAGGCGGCATTGTGCCTTTTGTATTTAATTCCGAGGCGATTTCTGTGTATCATCGTTAATGTGAAGGTCCAAGGAATAGATTGAACCTGCAGTGCTGTATCGGAAACTAATACTGGTCTCATAGGAAAGGATCAAAAACACAGACTCTATGAAGTCTCACTCCTTTTGTACTTAACGTAGCATTGTGCCTTTTGTATTTAATTCCCATGTAATTTCAGTGTTTCATCGTCAATGTGTATGTAAAAGGAATACATTGAACCTGCAGTGGTGTATCGGAAACTAATACGGGTCTCATAGGAAAGGATCAAAGCTCGGACTCTAAGAAGTCTCACTCTTCTTGCATTTAAGGCGGCATTGTGCCTTTTGTATTTAATTACAAAGTAATTTCAGTGTTCCATCGTCAATGTGAATGTTTAAGGAATTCATTGATCCTGCAGTGGTGTATCGGAAACTAACACTGGTGTCACAAGAAAGGATCAAAGCACCGACTGTAACAAGAGTCTCTATTCTTGTACTTAAGGCGGCATTGTGCCTTTTGTATTTAATTCCGATGCGGTATCTGTGTTTTGTCGTCAATGTGAAGGTCCAAGGAATACATTGAACCTGCAGTGGTGTATCGGAAAATAATACTGCTTTCAGAGGAAAGGATCAAAGAACAGACTCTAAGAAGTCTCACTCTTCTTGCACTTAAGACGGTATTGTGCCTTTTGTATTTAATTCCGATGAAATTTCAGTGTCTGATCGTCAATGTGAATGTCCAAGGAATACATTGAACCTGCAGTGGTGTACCGGAAACTAATACTGGTCTCACAGGAAAGGATCATAGCACCGACTGTAAGAAGGGTCTCTATTCGTGTACTCAAGGCGGCATTGTGCCTTTTGTATTTAATTCCGATGCGACTTCTGTGTTACAACGTCAATGGCAATGTCCAAGGAATACACAGGACCTGCAGTGGTGTATCGGAAACTAATACTGGTCTCACAGGAAAGGATCAAAGCACCACCTGTAAGAAGAGTCTCTATTCTTGTACTTAAGGCGGCATTGTGCCTTTTGTATTTAATTCCGATGTAATTAAAGAATTCATCGTCAATGTGTATGTAAAACGAACACATTGAACCTGCAGTGGTGTATCGGAAACTAATACTGGTCTCATAGGAAAGAATCAAAGCACAGACGCTAAGAAGTCTCACTCTTCTTGCATTTAAGGCGGCATTGTGCATTTTGTATCTAATTCCGATGTGATTTCAGTGTATCATCGTCAATGTGAATGGCCAAGGAATACATTGAACCTGCAATGGTGTATCAGAAACTAATACTGGTCTCTCAGGAAAGGATCAAAGCACTGACTCTAAGAAGTCGCACTCAACTTGCAGTTAAGACGGCATTTTGCCTTTTGTATTTAATTCCGATGCAATTTCAGTATTTCATCGTCAATGTGTATGTAAAAGGAATACATTGAACCTGCAGTGGTGTATCGGAAACTAATACTGGTCTCATAGGAAAGGATCAAAGCACAGACTCTAAGAAGTCTCACTCTTCTTGCATTTAAGGCGGCATTGTGCCTTTTGTATTTCATTACAATGTAATTTCAGTGTTTCAACGTCAATGTGATTGTTTAAGGAATTCATTGAACCTGCAGTGGTGTATCGGAAAATAATACTGCTCTCACAGGAAAGGATCAAAGCACTGACTCTAAGAAGTCTCACTCTTCTTGCACTTAAGACGGCATTGTGCCTTTTGTATTTAATTCCGATGTAATTTCAGTGTTTCATCGTCAATGTGAATGTCCAAGGAATACATTGAACCTGAAGTGGTGTATCGAAAACTAATACTGGTCTCACAGGTAAGATCAATGCACCGACTGTAAGAAGAGTCTCTATTCTTGTACTTAAGGCGGTATTGTGCCTTTTGTATTTAATTCCGACGCGATTTCTGTGTTTCATCGTTAATGTGAAGGTCCAAGGAATACATTGAACCTGCAGTGGTGTATCGGAAACTAATACTGGTCTCACAGGAAAGGATCAAACCACAGAATCTAAGAAGTCTCACTCTTCTTGCACTTAAGGCGGCATTGAGCCCTTTGTATTCAATTCCGATGTAATTTCAGTGTTTCATCGTCAATGTGTATGTAAAAGGAATACATTGAACCTGCAGTGGTGTATCGGAAACTAATACTGGTCTCATAGGAAAGGATCAATGCACAGACTCTAAGAAGTCTCTCTCCTTTTGCACTTAAGGTGGAATTGTGCCTTTTGTATTTAATTCCGATGTAATTTCAGTGTTTCATCGTCAATGTGTATGTAAAAGGAATACATTGAACCTGCAGTGGTGTATCGGAAACTAATACTGGTCTCATAGGAAAGGATAAAAGCACAGACTCTAAGAAGTCTCACTCTTCTTGCATTTAAGGCGGCATTGTGCCTTTTGTATTTAATTCCGATGTAATTTCAGTGTTTCGTCGTCAATGTGAAGGTCCAAGAAATACATTGAACCGGCAGTGGTGTATCGGAAACTAATACTGGTCTCACAGAAAGGATCAATGCACACACTCTAAGAAGTCTCACTCTTCTTGCATTTAAGGCGGCATTGTGCCTTTTGTATTTAATTCCGATGTAATTGCAGTTTTTCATCGTCAAAGTGAATGTCCCAGGAATACATTGAACGTGCAGTGGGGTATCGGAAACTAATACTGGTCTCATAGGAAAGATTCAAAGCACAGACTCTAAGAAGTCTCACTCTCCTTGCACTTAAGACGGCATTGTGCCTTTTGTATTTAATTCCGATGTAATTTCAGTGTTTCGTCCTCAATGTGTATGTAAAAAGAATACATTGAACAGGCAGTGATGTATCAGAAACTAATATTGGTCTCATAGGAAAGGATCCCCCCCCCATGAACCATGGACCTTGCCGTTGGTGGGGAGGCTTGCGTGCCTCAGCGATACAGATAGCCGTACCGTAGGTGCAACCACAACGGAGGGGTATCTGTTGAGAGGCCAGACAAACGTGTGGTTCCTGAAGAGGGGCAGCAGCCTTTTCAGTAGTTGCAAGGGCAACAGTCTGGATGATTGACTGATCTGGCCTTGTAACAATAACCAAAACGGCCGTGCTGTGCTGGTACTGCGAACGGCTGAAAGCAAGGGGAAACTACAGCCGTAATTTTTCCCGAGGGCATGCAGCTTTACTGTATGATTACATGATGATGGCGTCCTCTTGGGTAAAATATTCCGGAGGTAAAATAGTCCCCCATTCGGATCTCCGGGCGGGGACTACTCAAGAGGATGTCGTTATCAGGAGAAAGAAAACTGACGTTCTACGGATCGGAGCGTGGAATGTCAGATCCCTTAATCGGGCAGGTAGGTTAGAAAATTTAAAAAGGGAAATGGATAGGTTGAAGTTAGATTTAGTGGGAATTAGTGAAGTTCGGTGGCAGGAGGAACAAGACTTCTGGTCAGGTGACTACAGGGTTATAAACACAAAATCAAATAGGGGTAATGCAGGAGTAGGTTTAATAATGAATAGGAAAATAGGAATGCGGGTAAGCTACTACAAACAGCATAGTGAACGCATTATTGCGGCCAAGATAGATACGAAGCCCACACCTACTACAGTAGTACAAGTTTATATGCCAACTAGCTCTGCAGATGACGAAGAAATTGAAGAAATGTATGATGAAATAAAAGAAATTATTCAGATTGTGAAGGGAGACGAAAATTTAATAGTCATGGGTGACTGGAATTCGAGTGTAGGAAAAGGGAGAGAAGGAAACATAGTAGGTGAATATGGATTGGGGGACAGAAATGAAAGAGGAAGCCGCCTGGTAGAATTTTGCACAGAGCACAACATAATCATAACTAACACTTGGTTTAAGAATCATGATAGAAGGTTGTATACATGGAAGAACCCTGGAGATACTAAAAGGTATCAGATAGATTATATAATGGTAAGACAGAGATTTAGGAACCAGGTTTTAAATTGTAAGACATTTCCAGGGGCAGATGTGGACTCTGACCACAATCTATTGGTTATGACCTGTAGATTAAAACTGAAGAAACTGCAAAAAGGTGGGAATTTAAGGAGATGGGACCTGGATAAACTAAAAGAACCGGAGGTTGTACAGAGATTCAGGGAGAGCATAAGGGAGCAATTGACAGGAATGGGGGAAATAAATACAGTAGAAGAAGAATGGGTAGCTTTGAGGGATGAAGTAGTGAAGGCAGCAGAGGATCAAGTAGGTAGAAAGACGAGGGCTAGTAGAAATCCTTGGGTAACAGAAGAAATATTGAATTTAATTGATGAAAGAAGAAAATATAAAAATGCAGTAAGTGAAACAGGCAAAAAGGAATACAAACGTCTCAAAAATGAGATCGACAGGAAGTGCAAAATGGCTAAGCAGGGATGGCTAGAGGACAAATGTAAGCATGTAGAGGCCTATCTCACTAGGGGTAAGATAGATACCGCCTACAGGAAAATTAAAGAGACCTTTGGAGATAAGAGAACCACTTGTATGAATATCAAGAGCTCAGATGGAAACCCAGTTCTAAGCAAAGAAGGGAAAGCAGAAAGGTGGAAGGAGTATATAGAGGGTCTATACAAGGGCGATGTACTTGAGGACAATATTATGGAAATGGAAGAGGATGTAGATGAAGATGAAATGGGAGTTACGATACTGCGTGAAGAGTTTGACAGAGCACTGAAAGACCTGAGTCGAAACAAGGCCCCCGGAGTAGACAATATTCCATTGGAACTACTGACGGCCGTGGGAGAGCCAGTCCTGACGAAACTCTACCATCTGGTGAGCAAGATGTATGAAACAGGCGAAATACCCTCAGACTTCAAGAAGAATATAATAATTCCAATCCCAAAGAAAGCAGGTGTTGACAAATGTGAAAATTACCGAACTATCAGCTTAATAAGTCACAGCTGCAAAATACTAACGCGAATTCTTTACAGACGAATGGAAAAACTAGTAGACGCCAACCTCGGGGAAGATCAGTTTGGATTCCGTAGAAACACTGGAACACGTGAGGCAATACTGACCTAACGACTTATCTTAGAAGAAAGATTAAGGAAAGGCAAACCTACGTTTCTAGCATTTGTAGACTTAGAGAAAGCTTTTGACAATGTTGACTGGAATACTCTCTTTCAAATTCTAAAGGTGGCAGGGGTAAAATACAGGGAGCGAAAGGCTATTTACAATTTGTACAGAAACCAGATGGCAGTTATAAGAGTCGAGGGACATGAAAGGGAAGCAGTGGTTGGGAAGGGAGTAAGGCAGGGTTGTACCCTGTCCCCGATGTTGTTCAATCTGTATATTGAGCAAGCAGTAAAGGAAACAAAAGAAAAATTCGGAGTAGGTATTAAAATTCATGGAGAAGAAATAAAAACTTTGAGGTTCGCCGATGACATTGTAATTCTGTCAGAGACAGCAAAGGACTTGGAAGAGCAGTTGAATGGAATGGACAGTGTCTTGAAAGGAGGATATAAGATGAACATCAACAAAAGCAAAACAAGGATAATGGAATGTAGTCTCATTAAGTCGGGTGATGCTGAGGGAATTAGATTAGGAAATGAGGCACTTAAAGTAGTAAAGGAGTTTTGCTATTTGGGGAGCAAAATAACTGATGATGGTCGAAGTAGAGAGGATATAAAATGTAGGCTGGCAATGGCAAGGAAAGCGTTTCTGAAGAAGAGAAATTTGTTAACATCCAGTATTGATTTAGGTGTCAGGAAGTCATTTCTGAAAGTATTCGTATGGAGTGTTGCCATGTATGGAAGTGAAACATGGACGATAAATAGTTTGGACAAGAAGAGAATAGAAGCTTTCGAAATGTGGTGCTACAGAAGAATGCTGAAGATTAGATGGGTAGATCACATAACTAATGAGGAAGTATTGAATAGGATTGGGGAGAAGAGAAGTTTGTGGCACAACTTGACCAGAAGAAGGGATCGGTTGGTAGGACATGTTCTGAGGCATCAAGGGATCACCAATTTAGTATTGGAGGGCAGCGTGGAGGGTAAAAATCGTAGGGGGAGACCAAGAGATGAATACACTAAGCAGATTCAGAAGGATGTAGGTTGCAGTAGGTACTGGGAGATGAAAAAGCTTGCACAGGATAGAGTAGCATGGAGAGCTGCATCAAACCAGTCTCAGGACTGAAGACCACAACAACAACAACAGGAAAGGATCAAAGCGCAGACTCTAAGAAGTCTCACTCTTCTTGCACTTAAGGCGGCGTTGTGCCATTTGAATTTAATTCCGATGTAATTTTAGTGATTGATCGTCAATGTGAATGTCCAAGGAATACATTAAACCTGCAGTGGTGTATCGGAAACTAATACTGGTCTCACAGAAAGGATCAATGCACACACTCTAAGAAGTCTCACTCTTCTTGCTTTTAAGGCGGCATTGTGCCTTTTGTATTTAATTCCGATGTAATTGCAGTTTTTCATCGTCAATGTGAATGTCCCAGGAATACATTGAACGTGCAGTGGTGTATCGGAAACTAGTACTGGTCTCACAGGAAAGGTTCAAAGCACCGACTCTAAGAAGAGTCTATATTCTTGTACTTAAGACGGCATTGTGCCTTTTGTATTTCATTCCGATGCGATTTCTGTGTTTCGTCGTCAATGTGAAGGTCCAAGAAATACATTGAACCGGCAGTGGTGTATCGGAAACTAATACTAGTCTCATAGGAAAGAATCAAAGCACAGACTCCAAGAAGTCTCACTCTTCTTGCACTTAAGGCGGCATTGTGCCTTTTGTATTTAATTCCTATGTAATTTCAGTGTTTCATCGTCAATGTGTATGTAAAAGGAATACATTGAACCTGCAGTGGTGTATCGGAAACTAATACTGGTCTCATAGGAAAGGATCAAAGCACCGCCTCTAAGAAAAGTCTATATTCTTGTACTTAAGGTGGCATTGTGCCTTTTGTATTTAATTCCGATGCGATTTCTGTGTTTCGTCGTCAATGTGAAGGTCCAAGGAATACATTGAACCTGCAGTGGTGTATCGGAAACTAATACTGGTCTCATAGTAAAGGATCAAAGCACAGAATCTTAGAAGTCTCACTCTTCCTGCATTTAATGCGACATTGTGCCTTTTGTAATTAATTTTGATGTAATTTCAGTGTTTCATCTTCAATGTGAATGTCCAAGGAATACATATAAACTGCAGTTGTGTATCGGAAACTAATACTGGTCTCACAGGAAAGGATCAAAGCGCAGACTCTAAGAAGTCAAACTCTTCTTGCACTTAAGACGGCATTGTGCCTTTTGTATTTAATTCCGATGTAATTTCTGTGTTTCATTGTCAATGTGAAGGTCCAAGGAATACATTGAAACTGCAGTGGTTTATCGGAAACTAATACTGGTCTCATAGGAATGGATCAAAGCACAGACTCTAAGAAGTCTCACTCTTCTTGCAATTAAGGCGGCATTGTGCCATTTGTATTTAAATCCGATGTAATTTCAGTGATTCATTGTCAATGTGAATGTACAAGGAATACATTGAACCTGCAGTGGTATATCGGAAACTTATACTGGTCTCAGAGGAAAGGATCATAGCACCGACTGTAAGAAGAGGCTCTAATCTTGTACTTAAGGCAGCATTGTGCCTTTTGTATTTAATTCCGATGTGATTTCTATGTTTTGTCGTGAATGTGAAGGTCCAAGGAATACAATGAACCTGCAGTGGTGTATCGGAAATTAATACTGGTCTCACTGGAAAGGATCAAAGCACAGACTCTAAGAAGTAACACTCTTCTTTCACGTAAGGCGGCATTGTGCCTTTTGTATTTAATTCCGATGTAATTTCAGTGTTTCATCGTCAATGTGTATGTAAAAGGAATACATTGAACCTGCAGTGGTGTATCGGAAACTAATACTGGTCTCATAGGAAAGAATCAAAGTACAGACTCGAAGAAGTCTCCCTCTTCATGCATTTAAATCGGCATTGTGCCTTTTGTATTTAATTCGGATGTAATATCAGTTTTTCATCGTAAATGTGAATGTCCAGGGAATACATTGAACCTGCAGTGATGTATCGGAAACTAATACAGGTCTTACAGGAAAGGACCAAAGCACCGACTGTAAGAAGAGTCCATATTCTTGTACTTAAGGCGGCATTGTGCCTTTTGTATTTAACTCCGATGCGATATCTGTGTTTCGTTGTCAATGTGAAGGTCCAAGAAATACATTGAACCTGCAGTGGTGTATCGGAAACTAATACTGGTCTCATAGGAAAGAATCAAAGCACAGACTCTAAGAAGTCTCACTCCTCTTGCACTTGAGGCGGCATTGTGCCTTTTCTATTTAATTCAGATGTAATTTCAGTGATTCGTCGTCAATGTATATGTAAAAGGAATGCATTGAACCTGCAGTGGTGTAACGGAAACTAATACTGGTCCCATGGTAAAGAATCAAAGCACAGACTCTAAGAAGTCTCACTCTTCTTCCATTTAAGGCGTCATTGTGCCTTTTGTATTTAATTCCGATGTAATTTCTGTGTTTCATCGCCAATGTGAAGGTCAAAGGAATACATTGAACCTGCTGTGGTGTATCGGAAACTAATACTGTTCTCTTAGGAAAGGATCAAAGCACAGACACGAAGAAGTCTCACTCTTCTTGCATTTAATGCGGCATTTTGCCTTTTGTATTTAATTCGGATGTAATATCAGTTTTTCATCGTCAATGCGAATGTCCAAGGAACACATTGAACCTGCAGTGGTGTATCGGAAACTAATTCTGGTCTCACAGGAAAGGATCAAAGCACCGACTGTAAGAAGAGTCCATATTCTTGTAGTTAACGCGGAATTGTGCCCTTTGTATTTAATTTCGATGCGATTTCTGTATTTCGTTGTCAATGTGAAGGTCCAATAAATACATTGAACCTGCAGTGGTGTATCGGAAACTAATACTGGTCTCATAGGAAAGTATCAAACACAGACTCTAAGAAGTCTCACTCTTCTTCCATTTAAGGCGTCATTGTGCCTTTTGTATTTAATTCCGATGTAATTTCTGTGTTTCATCGCCAATGTGAAGGTCAAAGGAATACATTGAACCTGCTGTGGTGTATCGGAAACTAATACTGTTCTCTTAGGAAAGGATCAAAGCACAGACTCTAAGAAGTCTCTCTCTTCTTGCAATTAAGGCGGCATTGTGCCTTTTCTATGTAATTCTGATGTAATTTCAGTGTTTCATCGTCAATGTGAATGTCCAAGGAATACATTGAACCATCAGTGGTGTATCGGAAACTAATACTGGTCTCACAGGAAAGGATCAAACACCAACAGTAAGAAGGGTCTCTATTCTTGTACTAAAGGCGGCATTGTGCCTTTTGTATTCAATTCCGATCCGATTACTGTATTTCATCGTCAATGCGAAGGTCCAAGGAATACATTGAACCTGCAGTGGTGTATCGCAAACTAATACTGGTCTGTCAGGAAAGGATCAAAGCACAGACTCTAAGAAGTCTCACTCTTCTTGCACAAAGGACGGCATTTGGCCTTTTGCATTTAATTCCGATGTAATATCAGTGTTTTATCGTCAATGTGTATGTAAAAGGAATACATTGAACCTGCAGTGGTGTTCGGAAACTAATACTGGTCTCATAGGAAAGGATCAAAGTACATACTTTAAGAAGTCTCACTCTTCTTGTTCTCATGGCGTCATTGTACCTTTTGTATTTAATTCCGATGTAATTTCAGTGTTTCGTTGTCAATGTGAAGGTCCAAGGAATACATTGACCCTGCAGTGGTCTATCGGAAACTAATACTGGTCTCACAGGAAAGGATCAAAGGACAGACTCTAAGAAGTCTCACTCTCCTTGCACTTAAGGCGGCGTTGTGCCATTTGTATTTGATTCGGATGTAATTTTAGTGTTTGATCGTCAATGTAAATGTCCAAGGAATACATTGAACCTGCAGTGGTGTATCGGAAACCAATACTGGTCTCACAGGAAAGGATCAAAGCACACACTCTAAGAAGTCTCACTCTTCTTGCATTTAAGGCGGCATTGTACCTTTTGTATTTAATTCCGATGTAATTGCAGTTTTTCATCGTCAATGTGAATGTCAAGGAATACATTGAACCTGCAGTAATGTATCGGAAACTAATACTGGTCTCACAGGAAAGGATCAAAGCACAGACTCTAAGAAGTCTCACACTTCTTGCACTTAAGGCGGCTTTGTGCCTATTTATTTAATTCCGATGTCATGTTAGTGTTTCATCGTCAATGTGTATGTAAAAGGACTACATTGAACCTGCAGTGGTGTATCGGAAACTAATACTGGTCTCATAGGAAAGGATCAAAGCACAGACTCTTATAAGTCTCACTCTTCTTGCATTTAAGGCGTCATTGTGGCTTTTGTATTTAATTCCGATGTAATTTCTGTGTTTCATCGTCAATTTGAAGGTCCAAGGAATACATTGAACCTGCAGTGGGGTATCGGAAACCCATACTGGTCTCACAGGAAAGGATCAAAGCACAGACTCTAAGAAGTCTCACACTTCTTGCACTTAAGGCGGCATTATTCCTTTTGTATTTAATTCCGATGTAATTTCAGTGTTTCGTCGTCAATGTGTATGTAAAAGGAACACATTGAACCTGGAGTGGTGTTCTGAAACTAATACTAGTCTCAAAGGAAAGGATCAAATCACAGACCCTAAGAAGTCTCACTCTTCTTGCACTTAAGGCGGAATTGTGCCTTTTGTATTTAATTCCGATGTAATGTTAGTGTTTCATCGCCAATGTGTATGTAAAAGGAATACATTGAACCTGCAGTGGTGTATCGGAAACTAATACTGGTCTCATAGGAAAGGATCAAAGCACCGACTCTAAGAAGTCTCACTCTTCTTGCATTTAAGGCAGCATTGTGCCTTTTGTATTTAATTCCGATGTAATTTCAGTGTTTCATCGTCAATGTGAATGTCCAAGGAATACATTGAACCTGCAGTGGTGTATCGGAAACTAATACTGGTCTCACAGGAAAGGATCAAAGAACCGACTGTAAGAAGAGTCTCTATTCTTGTACTTAATGCTGCTTTCTGCCTTTTGTGTTTAATTCCGATGCGATCTCTGTGTTTCATGGTCAATGTGAAGGTCCAAGGAATACATTGAACCTGCAGTGGTGTATTGGAAACTAATACTGGTCTCACAGGAAAGGATCAATGCACAGACTCTAAGAAGTCTCACTCTTCTTGCACTTAGGGTGGCATTGTGCCTTTTGTATTTAATTCCGATGTAATTTCAGTGTTTCATCCTCAAAGTGTATGTAAAAAGAATGCATTGAACCTGCAGTGATGTATCGGAAACTAATATTGGTCTCATAGGAAAGGATCAAAGCGCAGACTCTAAGAAGTCTCACTCTTCTTGCACCTAAGGCGGCATTGTGCCTTTTGTATGTAATTCCTATGTAATTTCAGTGTTTCATCGTCAATGTGAATGTCCAAGGAATACATTGATCCTGCAGTGGTGATTCGGAAACTAATACTGGTCTCACAGGAAAAGATCATAGCACGGACTCTAAGCAGTCTCACTCTTCTTCCACTTAAGGCGGCATTGTGCCTTTTCTATTTAATTCCGATGTAATTTCAGTGTTTCATCGTCAATGTATATGTAAAAGGAATGCATTGAACCTGCAGTGGTGTATCGGAAACTAATACTGGTCTCATAGGAAAGAATCAAAGCACAGACACGAAGAAGTCCCTCTCACCTTGCATTTAAGGCGGCATTGTGCCTTTTGTATTTAATTCGGATGTAATATCAGTTTTTCATCGTCAATAGGAATGTCCAAGGAACACATTGAACCTGCAGTGGTGTATCGGAAACTAATACTGGTCTCACAGGAAAGGATCAAAACACCGACTGTAAGAAGAGTCCATATTCTTGTAGTTAAGGCGGCATTGTGCACTTTGTATTTAATTTCGATGCGATTTCTGTATTTCGTTGTCAATGTGAAGTTCCAATAAATACATTGAACCTGCAGTGGTGTATCGGAAACTAATACTGGTCTCATAGGAAAGTATCAAACACAGACTCTAAGAAGTTTCACTCTTCTTTCATTTAAGGCGTCATTGTGCCTTTTGTATTTAATTCCGATGTAATTTTTGTGTTACATCGCCAATGTGAAGGTCCAAGGAATACATTGAACCTGCTGTGGTGTATCGGAAACTAATACTGGTCTCACAGGAAAGGATCAAACACCAACAGTAAGAAAGGTCTCTATTCTTGTACTAAAGGCGGCATTGTGCCTTTTGTATTTAATTCCGATCCGATTTCTGTATTTCATCGTCAATGCGAAGGTCCAAGGAATACATTGAACCTGCAGTGGAGTATCGCAAACTAATACTGGTCTGTCAGGAAAGGATCAAAGCACAGACTCTAAGAAGTCTCACTCTTCTTGCACTTAAGGCGGCATTATTCCTTATGTATTTAAGTCCGATGTAATTTCAGTGTTTCATCGTCAATGTGTATGTAAAAGGAATACATTGAACCTGCAGTGGTATTCGGAAACTAATACTGGTCTCATAGGAAAGGATCAAAGCACATACTCTAAGAAGTCTCACTCTTCTTGTTCTCATGGCGTCATTGTGCCTTTTGTATTTAATTCCGATGTAATTTCAGTGTTTCGTTGTCAATGTGAAGGTCCAAGGAATACATTGACCCTGCAGTGGTCTATCTGAAACTAATACTGGTCTCACAGGAAAGGATCAAATGACAGACTCTACGAAGTCTCACTCTTCTAGCACTTAAGGCGGCATTGTGCCTTTTGTATTTCATTCCGATGTAATTTCAGTGTTTCATCGTCAATGTGAAGGTCCAAGGAATACATTGAGCCGGCAGTGGTGTATCGAAAACTAATACTGGTCTCACAGAGAGTGTTCAAGGCACAGACTGTAAGAAGAGTCTCTATTATTGTACTTAAGGCGGCATTGTGCCTTTTGTATTTAATTCCGATGCGATTTCTGTGTTTCATCGTCAATGTGAAGATCCAAGGATTACTTTGAACCAGCAGTGGTGTATCGGAAACTAATACTGGTCTTACAGGAAAGGATCAAAGCCCAGAGTCAAAGAAGTCTCACTCTTCTTGCACTTAAGGCAGCATTGTGCCTTTCGTACGCAATTCCGATGTAAATTCAGTGTTTCATCGTCAATGTGTATGTAAAAGGAACACATTGAACCTGCAGTGGTGTTCGGAAACTAATACTGGTCTCATAGGAAAGGATCAATACACAGACTCTAAGAAGTCTCACTCTTCTTGCACTTAAGGCGGCTTTGCGCCTTTTGTATTTAATTCCGATGTAATGTTAGTGTTTCATCGTCAATGTGTATGTAAAAGGAATACATTGAATCTGCAGTGGTGTATCGGAAACTAATACTGGTCTCATAGGAAAGGATCAAAGCACAGACTCTAAGAAGTCTCCCTCTTCTAGCATTTAAGGCGGCATTGTGCCTTTTGTATTTAATTCCGATGTAATTTCAGTGTTTTTTATCGTCAATGTGAATGTCCAAGGAATACATTGAACCTGCAGTGGTGTATGGGAAACTAATACTGGTCTCACAGAAGAGGATCAAAGAACCGACTGTAAGAAGAGTCTATATTCTTGTACTTAAGGCGGCATTGTGCCTTTTGTATTTAATTCCGATGCGATTTCTGTGTTTCGTCGTCAATGTGAAGGTCCAAGAAATACATTGAACCTGCAGAGGTGTCTCGGAAACTAATACTGGTCTCATAGGAAAGAATCAAAGCACAGGCTCCAAGAAGTCTCACTATTCTTGCACTTAAGGCGGCATTGTGCCATTTGTATTTATTTCCTATGTAATTTCAGTGTTTCATCGTCAATGTGTATGTCAAAGGAATTCATTGAACGTGCAGTGGTGTATCGGAAACTAATACTGGTCTCATAGGAAAGGAACAAAGCACCGACTGTAAGAAGAGTCCATATTCTTGTAGTTAAGGCGGCATTGTGCACTTTGTATTTAATTTCGATGCGATTTCTGTATTTCGTTGTTAATGTCAAGGTCCAATAAATACATTGAACATGCAGTGGTGTATCGGAAACTAATACTGGTCTCATAGGAAAGAATCAAAGCACAGACACGAAGAAGTCTCTCTCTTCTTGCATTTAAGGCGGCATTGTGCCTTTTGTATTTAATTGGGATGTAATATCAGTTTTTCATCGTCAATGTGAATGTCCAAGGAACACATTGAACCTGCAGTGGTGTATCGGAAACTAATACTGGTCTCACAGGAAAGGATCAAAACACCGACTGTAAGAAGCGTCTCTATTCTTGTACTTAATGCGGCTTTCTGCCTTTTGTGTTTAATTCCGATGCGATCTCTGTGTTTCATCGTCAATGTGAAGGTCCAAGGAATACATTGAACCTGCAGTGGTGTATTGGAAACTAATACTGGTCTCACAGGAAAGGATCAATGCACAGACTCTAAGAAGTCTCACTCTTCTTGCACTTAGGGTGGCATTGTGCCTTTTGTATTTAATTCCGATGTAATTTCAGTGTTTCATCCTCAATGTGTATGTAAAAAGAATACATTGAATCTGCAGTGATGTATCGGAAACTAATATTGGTCTCATAGGAAAGGATCAAAGCGCAGACTCTAAGAAGTCTCACTCTTCTTGCACCTAAGGCGGCATTGTGCCTTTTGTATGTAATTCCTATGTAATTTCAGTGTTTCATCGTCAATGTGAATGTCCAAGGAATACATTGATCTTGCAGTGGTGTTTCGGAAACTAAAACTGGTCTCACAGGAAAAGATCATAGCATGGACTCTAAGAAGTCTCACTCTTCTTCCACTTAAGGCGGCATTGTGCCTTTTCTATTTAATTCCGATGTAATTTCAGTGTTTCATCGTCAATGTATATGTAAAAGGAATGCATTGAACCTGCAGTGGTGTATCGGAAACTAATACTGGTCTCATAGGAAAGAATCAAAGCACAGACACGAAGAAGTCTCTCTCAGCTTGCATTTAAGGCGGCATTGTGCCTTTTGTATTTAATTCGGATGTAATATCAGTTTTTCATCGTCAATGTGAATGTCCAAGGAACACATTGAACCTGCAGTGGTGTATCGGAAACTAATACTGGTCTCACAGGAAAGGATCAAAGCACCGACTGTAAGAAGAGTCCATATTCTTGTAGTTAAGGCGGCATTGTGCACTTTGTATTTAATTTCGATGCGATTTCTGTATTTCGTTGTCAATGTGAAGTTCCAAGGAATACATTGAACCTGCAGTGGTGTATCGGAAACTAATACTGGTCTCATAGGAAAGTATCAAACACAGACTCTAAGAAGTTTCACTCTTCTTTCATTTAAGGCGTCATTGTGCCTTTTGTATTTAATTCCGATGTAATTTTTGTGTTACATCGCCAATGTGATGGTCCAAGGAATACATTGAACCTGCTGTGGTGTATCGGAAACTAATACTGGTCTCACAGGAAAGGATCAAACACCAACAGTAAGAAGGGTCTCTATTCATGTACTAAATCCGGCATTGTGCCTTTTGTATTTAATTCCGATCCGATTTCTGTATTTCATCGTCAATGCGAAGGTCCAAGGAATACATTGAACCTGCAGTGGCGTATCGCAAACTAATACTGGTCTGTCAGGAAAGGATCAAAGCACAGACTCTAAGAAGTCTCACTCTCCTTGCACTTAAATCGGCATTATTCCTTTTGTATTTAAGTCCGATGTAATTTCAGTGTTTCATCGTCAATGTGTATGTAAAAGGAATACATTGAACCTGCAGTGGTATTCGGAAACTAATACTGGTCTCATAGGAAAGGATCAAAGCACATACTCTAAGAAGTCTCACTCTTCTTGTTCTCATGGCGTCATTGTGCCTTTTCTATTTAAATCCGATGTAATTTCAGTGTGTCGTTGTCAATGTGAAGGTCCAAGGAATACATTGACCCTGCAGTGGTCTATCTGAAACTAATACTGGTCTCACAGGAAAGGATCAAAGCACATACTCTACGAAGTCTCACTCTTCTTGTTCTCATGGCGTCATTGTACCTTTTGTATTTAATTCCGTTGTAATTTCAGTGTTTCATCGTCAATGTGAAGGTCCAAGGAATACATTGAGCCGGCAGTGGTGTATCGAAAACTAATACTGGTCTCACAGAGAGTGTTCAAGGCACAGACTGTAAGAAGAGTCTCCATTATTGTACTTAAGGCGGCATTGTGCCTTTTGTATTTAATTCCGATGCGATTTCTGTGTTTCATCGTCAATGTGAAGGTCCAAGGATTACTTTGAACCAGCAGTGGTGTATCGGAAACTAATACTGGTCTTACAGGAAAGGATCAAAGCACAGAGTCAAAGAAGTCTCACTCTTCTTGCACTTAAGGCAGCATTGTGCCTTTCGTATGCAATTCCGATGTAAATTCAGTGTTTCATCGTCAATGTGTATGTCCAAGGAATACATTGAACCTGCAGTGGTGTATCGGAAACTAATACTGGTCTCATAGTAAAGGATCAAAGCGCAGACTGTAAGAAGTCTCACGCTTCTTGCACTTAAGGCGGCGTTGTGCCATTAGTATTTGATTCCGATGTAATTTTAGTGTTTGATCGTCAATGTTAATGTCCAAGGAATACATTGAACCTGCAGTGGTGTATCGGAAACTAATACTGGTCTCACAGGAAAGAATCAAAGCACACACTCTAAGAAGTCTCACTCTTCTTGCATTTAGGGCGGCATTGTACCTTTTGTATTTAATTCCGATGTAATTGCAATTTTTCATCGTCAATGTGAATGTCCAAGGAATACATGGAACCTGCAGTGGTGTATCGGAAACTAATACTGGTCTCACAGGAAAGGATCAAAGAACCGACTGTAAGAAGAGTCTATATTCTTGTACTTAAGGCGGCATTGTGCCTTTTGTATTTAATTCCGATGTAATTGCAGTTATTCATCGCCAATATGAATGTCCAAGGAATACATTGAACCTGCAGTGGTGTATCGGAAACTAGTACTGGTATCACAGGAAAGGATCAATGCACAGACTCTAAGAAGTCTCACTCTTCTTGCATTTAATGCGGCATTGTGCCCTTTGTATTTAATTTTGATGTAATTTCAGTGTTTCATCGTCAATGTGAAGGTCCAAGGAATACATTGAACCAGCAGTGGTATATCGGAAACTAATACTGGTCTCATAGGAAAAGATCAAAGCACAGACTCTAAGAAGTCTCCCTCTTCTAGCATTTAAGGCGGCATTGTGCCTTTTGTATTTAATTCCGATGTAATTTCAGTGTTTTTTATCGTCAATGGTAATGTCCAAGCAATACATTGAACCTGCAGTGGTGTATGGGAAACTAATACTGGTCTCACAGGAAAGGATCAAAGAACCGACTGTAAGAAGAGTCTATATTCTTGTTCTTAAGGCGGCATTGTGCCTTTTGTATTTAATTCCGATGCGATTTCTGTGTTTCGTCGTCAATGTGAAGGTCCAAGAAATACATTGAACCTGCAGTGGTGTATCGGAAACTAATACTAATCTCATAGGAAAGAATCAAAGCACAGGCTCCAATAAGTCTCACTCTTCTTGCACTTAAGGCGGCATTGCGCCTTTTGTATTTATTTCCTAATTAATTTCAGTGTTTCATCGTCAATTTGTATGTAAAAGGAATTCATTGAACGTGCAGTGGTGTATCGGAAACTAATACTGGTCTCATAGGAAAGGATCAAAGCACAGACTCTAAGAAGTCTCACTCTTCTTGCATTTAATGCGGCATTGTGCCTTTTGTATTTAATTCCGATGTAATTTCAGTGTTTCATCGTCAATGTGAATGTCCAAGGAATACATTGAACCTGCAGTGGTGTATCGGAATCTAATACTGGTCTCACAGGAAAGGATCAAAGCACAGACTCTAATAAGTCTCACTCTTCTTGCATTTAAGGCGTCATTGTGCCTTTTGTATTTAATTTCGATGTAATTTCTGTGTTTCATCGTCAATGTGAATGTCCAAGGAATACATTGAACCTGCAGTGGTGTATCGGAAACTAATACTGGTCTCACAGGAAAGGATCAAAGCACAGACTCTAAGAAGTCTCACACTTCTTGCACTTAAGGCGGCATTATTCCTTTTGTATTTAATTCCTATGGAATTTCAGTGTTTCATCGTCAAAGTGTATGTAAAAGGAACACATTGAACCTGCAGTGGTGTTTGGAAACTAATACTGGTTTCATAGGAAAGGATCAAATCACAGACCCAAAGAAGTCTCACTCTTCTTGCACTTAAGGCGGCATTGTGCCTTTTGTATTTAATTCCGATGTAATGTTAGTGTTTCATCGTCAATGTGTATGTAAAAGGAATACATTGAACCTTTAGTGGTGTATCGGAAACTAATACTGGTCTCATAGGAAAGTATGAAATCACAGACTCTAAGAAGTCTCACTCCTCTTGCATATAAGGCAGCATTGTGCATTTTGTATTTAATTCCAATGCAATTTCAGTGTTTCATCGTCAATGTGAATGTCCAAGGAATACATTGAACCTGCAGTGGTGTATCTGAAACTAATACTGGTCTCACAGGAAAGGATCAAAGCACCAACTGTAAGAAGAGTCTCTATTCTTGTACTTAATGCGGCCTTGTGCCTTTTGTATTTAATTCCGATGCGATTTCTGTGTTTCATCGTCAATGTGAAGGTCAAAAGAATACATTGAACCTGCAGTGGTGTATCGGAAACTAATACTGGTCTCACAGGAAAGGATCAATGCACAGACTCTAAAAAGTCTCACTCTTCTTGCACTTAGGGCGGCATTGTGCCTTTTGTATTTAATTCCGATGCAATTTCAGTGTTTCATCCTCAATGTGTATGTAAAAAGAATACATTGAACCTGCAGTGATGTATCGGAAACTAATATTGGTCTCATAGGAGAGGATCAAAGCGCAGACTCTAAGAAGTCACACTCTTCTTGCACTTAAGGCGGCATTGTGCCTTTTGTATGTAATTCCTATGTAATTTCAGTGTTTCATCGTCAATGTGAATGTGCAAGGAATATATTAAACCTGCAGTGGTGTATCGGAAACTAATATTGGTCTCACAGAAATGGATCAAGCACCGACTGAAAGAAGAGTCTCTATTCTCGTACTTAAGGCGGCATTGTGCCTTTTGTATTTAATTCCGATGCGATTTCTGTGTTTCATCTTCAATGTGAAGGTCCAAGGAATACACTGAACCTGCAGTGGTGTATCGGAAACTAATACTGGTCTCACAGGGAATGCTCAAAGCACCGACTGTAAGAAGAGTCCCGATTATTGTACTTAAGCGGGCATTGTGCCTTTTGTATTTAATTCCGATGCGATATCTGTGTTTCATCGTCAATGTGAAGTTCCAAGGAATACATTGAACCTGCAGTGGTGTATCGGAAACTAATACTGGTCTCACAGGGGCTGCACAAAGCACCGACTGTAAGAAGAGACTCTATTCTTGTACTTAAGGCGGCATTGTGCCTATTGTATTTAATTCCGATGCGATTTCTGTGATTCAACGTCAATGTGATTGTCCAAGGGATACATTGAACCTGCAGTGGTGTATATGAAACTAATACTTGTCTCACAGGAAAGCATCAGATCACATAATCTAAGAAATCTCACTCTTCTTGCACTTAAGGGGGCATTGTACCTGTTGTATTTAATTCCGATGTAATTTCAGTGTTTCATCGTCAATGTGAAGGTCCAAGGAATTCATTGAGCCTGCAGTAGTGCATCGAAAACTAATACTGGTCTCACAGGGAGTGTTCAAGGCACAGACTGTGAGAAGAGTCTTTATTCTTGTACTTAAGGCGGCAATGTGCCTTTTGTATTTATTTCCGATGCGTTTTCTGTGTTTCATCGCCAATGTGAAGGTCCAAGGATTACTTTGAACCTGCAGTGGAGTATCGGAAACTAATATTGGTCTCACAGGAAAGGATCAAAGCACAGAGTCAAAGAAGTCTCACTCTTCTTGAATTTAAGGCGGCATTGTGCCTTTTGTCTTTAATTCCGATGTAATTTCAGTGTTTCATTGTCAATGTGAATGTCCAAGGAATACATTGAACCTGCAGTGGTGTATCGGAAACTAATACTGGTCTCATAGGAAAGGATCAAAGCACAGACTCTAAGAAGTCTCACTCTTCTTGCACTTAAAGCGGCATTGTGACTTTTGTATTTAATTCCGATGTAATTTCAGTGTTTCATCGTCAATGTGTAAGTAAAAGGAATACATTGAACCTGCAGTGGTGTATCGGAAAGTAATACTGGTCTAATAGAAAATGATCAAAGCACAGACTCTAGGAAGTCTCACTCTTCTTGCACTTAAGGCGGCATTGTGCCTTTTGTATTTAATTCCGATGTAATTTCAGTGTTCCATCGTCAATGTGTTTGTAAATGTAGTACTTTGAACCTGCAGTGGTGTATCGTAAACTAATACTGGTCTCATAGGAAAGGATCAAAGCACCGACTCTAAGAAGAGTCTACATTCTTGTACTTAAGGTGGCATTGTGCCTTGTGTATTTAATTCCGACGCGATTTCTGTGTTTCGTCTTCAATGTGAAGGTCCAAGTAATACATTGAACCTGCAGTGGAGTATCGGAAAGTAATACTGGTCTCATAGGAAAGGATCAAAGCACAGACTCTAAGAAGTCTCACTCTTCTTGCATTTAATGCGGCATTGTGCCTTTTGTATTTAATTTTGATGTAATTTCAGTGTTTCATCGTCAATGTGAATGTCCAAGGAATACATTGAACCTGCAGTGGTGTATCGGAATCTAATATTGGTCTCACAGGAAAGGATCAAAGCACAGACTCTAATAAGTCTCACTCTTCTTGCATTTAAGGCGTCATTGTGCCTTTTGTATTTAATTCCGATGTAATTTCTGTGTTTCATCGTCAATGTGAAAGTCCAAGGAATACGTTGAACCTGCAGTGGTGTCCCGGAGACTAATACTGGTCTCACAGGAAAGGACCAAAGCACAGACACTAAGAAGTCTCACTCTTCTTGCACTTAATGCGGCATTGTGCCTTTTGTATGCAATTCCGATGTAAATTCAGTGTTTCATCATCAATGTGTATCTCCAAGGAATACGTTAACCCTGCAGAGGTGTATCGGAAACTAATACTGGTCTCACAGGGAATTCTCAAAGCACCGACTGTAATAAGAGTCTCGACTCATGTACTTAAGGCGGTATTGCGCCTTTTGTTTTTAATTCCATTACGATTTCTGTGTTTCATCTTCAAAGTGAAGGTCCAAGGAATACATTAAACGTTCAGTGGTGTATCGGAAGCTAATACTGGTCTCACAGGAAAGGACCAAAGCACAGACACTAAGAAGTCTCACTGATCTTGCATTTAAGGCGGCATTGTGCCATTAGTATTTAATTTTGATAAAATGTATGTGTTTCTTCGTCAATGTGAATGTCCAAGGAATACATTGAACCTGCAGTGGTGTATCGGAAACTAATACTGGTCTCACAGGGAAGGATCAAAGCACAGACTCTAAGAAGTCTCACTCTTCTTGCATTTATGGCGTCATTGTGCCTTATGTATTTAATTCCGATGTAATTTCTGTGTTTCATCGTCAATGTGACGGTCCAAGGAATACATTGAACCTGCAGTGGTGTATCGGAAACTAATACTGTTCTCATAGGAAAGGATTAAAGCACAGACTCTAAGAAGTCTCACTCTTCTTGCATTTAAGGAGGCATTGTGCCTTTTCTATGTAATTATGATGTAATTTCAGTGTTTCATCGTCAATGTGAATGTCAAAGTAATACATTGAACCTTCAGTGGTGTATCGGAAACTAATACTGGTCTCACAGGAAGGGATCAAACACGTACAGTAAGAAGTGTCTCTATTCTTGTACTAAAGGCGGCATTGTGCCTTTTGTATTTAATTCCGATGTAATTTCAGTGTTTCATCGTCAATGTGAATGTCCAAGGAATACATTGAAACTGCAGTGGTGTATCGGAAACTAATATTGGTCTTACAGAAATGGATCAAAGCACCGACTGTAAGAAGAGTTTCTATTCTCGTACTTAAGGCGGCATTGTGCCTTTTGTTTTTAATTCCGATGCGATATCTGTGTTTCATCGTCAATGTGAAGGTCCAAGGAATACATTGAACCGGCAGTGGTGTATCGGAAACTAATACTGGTCTCACAGGGAATGCTTAAAGCGCCGACTGTAAGAAGAGTCACTGTTCATGTACTTATGGCGGCATTGTCCCTTTTGTATTTAATTCCGATGCGATTTCTGTGTTTCATGGTCAATGTGAAGGTCCAAGGAATACATTGAACCTGCAGTGGGGTATCGGAAACTAATACTGGGCTCACAGGAAAGGATCAATGCACAGACTCTAAGAAGTCTCACTCTTCTTGCACTTAAGGCGGCATTCTGCCTTTTGTATTTAATTCCGATGTAATTTCAGTGGTTCATCGGCAATGTGTATTTGCAATGAATACATTGAACCTGCAGTGGGGTATCGGAAACTAATACTGGTCTCACAGGGATTGCTCAAACCACCGACTGTAAGAAGAGTCTCGATTCTTGTACTTAAGGCTGCATTGTGCCTTTTTAATTAAATTCCGATGCGATTTCAGTGTTTCATCGTAAATGTGTATGTCCAAGGAAAACATTGAACCTGCAGTGGTGTATCGGAAACTAATACTGGTCCCACAGGGAGTGCTCAAATCACCGACTGCAAAGTGAGTCTGTATTCTTGTACTTAAGGCGGCATTGTGCCTTTTTAATTAAATTCCGATGCGATTTCAGTGTTTCATCGTAAATGTGTATGTCCAAGGAAAACATTGAACCTGCAGTATTGTATCGGAAACTAACACTGGTCCCACAGGGAATGCTCAAAGCACCGACTGTAAGAAGAGTATCGATTCTTGTACTTAAGGCGGCATTGTGCCTTTTCTACTTAATTCCGACGCGATATCTGTGTTTCATCGTCAATGTGAATGTCCAAGAAATACATTGAACCTGCAGTGGTGTATTGGAAACTAATATTGGTCTCACAGAAATGGATCTAAGCACCGACTGTAAGAAGAGTTTCAATTCTCGTACTTAAGGCGGCATTGTGCCTATTGTATTTAATTCCGATGCGATATCTGTGTTTCATCGTCAATGTGAAGGTCCAAGGTATACTTTGGAAGTGCAGTGGTGTATCGGAAACTAAATCTGGTCTCACAGGGATTGCTCAAATCACCGACTGCAAGAAGAGTCTCTATTCTTTTACTTAAGGCGGCATTGTGCATTTTGTATTTAATTCCGATGCGATTTCAGTCTTTCATCTTAAATGTGTATGTCCAAGGAAAACATTGAACCTGCAGTGGTGTATCGGAAACTAATACTGGTCTCCCAGGGAATGCTCAAAGCACCTACCGTAAGAAGGGTCTCGAGTCTTGTACTCAAGGCGGCATTGTGCCTTTTGTATTTAATTCCGATGCGATTTCTCTGTTCCATCGTCAATGTGAAGGTCCAAGGAATACATTGAAACCGGCAGTGGTGTATCGGAAACTAATACTGGCCTCACAGGAAATGTTGAAAGTACCGACTGTAAGAAGAGTCTCTATTCTTGTACTTAATGCGGCATTTTGCCTTTTGTATTCAATTCCGATGCGAGTTCTGTGTTTCTTCGTCAATGTGTATGACCAAGGAATACATTGGACCTGCAGTGGTGTATCAGAAACCAATACTGGTCTCACAGGGATTGCTCAAACCACCGACTGTAAGAAGAGTCTCGATTCTTGTACTTAAGGCTGCATTGTGCCTTTTGTATTTACTTCCGCTGCGATTTCTGTGTTTCATCGTCAATGTGAAGGGCCAAGGAATACATTGAACCCGCAGTGTTGTATCAGAAACTAATACTGGTCTCACAGGAAAGAATCAAAGCACAGACTCTAAGAAGTCTCACTATTCCTGCACTTAAGGCGGCATTGTGCCTTTTGTATTTAATTCCGATCTAATTTCAGTGTTTCATCGTCAATGTGTATGTAAATGGAATACTTTGAACCTGCAGTGGTGTATCGTAAACTAATACTGGTCTCATAGGAAAGGATCAAAGCATTGTCTCTAAGATGTCTCCCACTTCTTGCATTTAAGGAGGCATTGTGCCTTTTCTATTTAATTCCGAAGTAATTTCAGTGTTTCATCCTCAATGTGTATGTAAAAGGAATACATTGAACCTGCAGTGATGTATCGGAAACTAATATTGGTCTCATAGGAAAGGATCAAAGCGCAGACTCTAAGAAGTCTCACTCTTCTTGCACTTAAGGCGGCATTGTGCCTTTTGTATGTAATTCCGATGTAATTTCAGTGTTTCATTGTCAATGTGAATGTCCAAGGAATACATTGAACCTGCAGTGGTGTATCGGAAACTAATACTGGTCTCACAGGAATGGATCAGAGCACCGACTGTAAGGAGAGTCTCTATTCTCTTACTTAAGGCGGCATTGTGCCTTTTGTATTTAATTCCGATGTAATGTTAGTGTTTCATCGTCAATGTGTGTGTAAAAGGATTACATTGAACCTGCAGTGGAGTATCGGAAACTAACATTGGTCTCATGGGAAAGGATCAAAGCACAGAATCTAAGAAGTCTCACTCTTCTTGCACTTAAGGCGGCATTGTGCCTTTTGTATGTAATTCCGATGTAATTTCAGTGTTCATGTGTCAATGTGAATGTCCAAGGAATATATTGAAGCTGCAGTGGTGTATCGGAAAATAATATTGGTCTCACAGAAATGGATCAAAGCACCGACTGTAAGAAGAGTCTCTATTCTCGTACTTAAGTCGGCATTGTGCATTTGTATTTAATTCCGATGCGATTTCTGTGTTTCATCGTCAATGTGAAGGTCCAAGGAATACATTGAACCTGCAGTGGTGTATCGGAAACTAATACTGGTCCCACAGGAATGGATCAAAGCACAGACTCTAAGAAGTCTCACTCTTCTTGCACTTAAGGCGGCATTGTGCCTTTTGTATTTAATTCCGATATAATTTCAGTGTTTCATCGTCAATGTGAATGTCCAAGGAAAACATTGAACCTGCAGTGGTGAATCGGAAACTAATACTGGTCTCAATGGAAAGGATCAATGCACAGACTCTAAGAAGTTTCACTCTTCTTGCACTTAAGGCGGCATTGTGCCTTATGTATTTAAGTCCGATGTAATTTCAGTGTTTCATCCTCAATGTGTATGTAAAAAGAATACATTGAACCTGCAGTGATGTATCGGAAACTACTTTTGGTCTCATAGGAAAGGATCAAAGCGCAGACTCTAGGAAGTCTCACTCCTCTTGCACTTAAGGCGGCATTGTGCCTTTTGTATGTAATTCCGATGTAATTTCAGTGTTTCATCGTCAATGTGAATGTCCAAGGAATACATTGAACCTGCAGTGGTGTATCGGAAAATAATATTGGTCTCACAGAAATGGATCAAAGCACCGACTGTAAGAAGAGTTTCTAGCCTCGTACTTAAGGCGGCATTGTGCCTTTTGTTTTTAATTCCGATGCGATATCTTTGGTTCATCGTCAATGTGAAGGTCCAAGGTATACATTGAAAGTGCAGTGGTGTATCGGAAACTAATACTGGTCCCACAGGGAGTGCTCAAATCACCGACTGCCAAATGAGTCTCTATTCTTGAACTTAAGGCGGCATTGTGCCTTTTGTATTTAATTCCGATGCGATTTCTGTGTTTCATCGTCAATGTGAAGGTCCAAGGAATACATTGAACCTGCAGTGGTGTATCGGAAACTAATACTGGTCTCACAGGAAAGGATTAAAGCACAGACTCTAAGAAGTCTCACTCTTCTTGCACTTAAGGCGGCATTCTACCTTTTGTATTTAATTCCGATGTAATTTCAGTGTTTCATCGTCAATGTGTATTTGCAAGGAATACATTGAACCTGCAGTGGTGTATCGGAAACTAATACTGGTCTCACAGGGAATGCTCAAAGCACCGACTCTGAGAAGAGTCTCTATTCTTGTACTCAAGGCGGCATTTTGCGTTTTGTATTTTATTCCGATGCGATTTCGGTGTTTCATCGTCAATGTGAAGGTCCGAGGTATACATTTAACCTGCAGTGGTGTATCGGAAACTAATACTGGTCTCAGAGGAAAGGATCAAAGCACAGACTCTAAGAAGTCTCACACTTATTGCACTTAAGGCGGCATTGTGCCTTTTGTATTTAATTCCGATGTAATATCAGTGTTTCATCGTCAATGTGTAAGCAAAAGGAATACATTGAACCTGCAGTGGTGTATCGGAAACTAATACTGTGCTCATAGGAAAGGATCAAAGCACAGACTCTAAGAAGTCTCACTCTACTTGTATTTAAGGCGGCATTGTGCCTTTTCTATGTAATTATGATGTAATTTCAGTGTTTCATCGTCAATGTGAATGTCAAAGGAATACATTGAATCTGCAGTGGTGTATCGGAAATTAATACTGGTCTCACAGGAAGGGATCAAAACACCGACAGTAAGAAGAATCTCTATTCTTGTACTAAAGGCGGCATTGTGCCTTTTGTATTTAATTCCGATGCGATTTCTGTATTTCATCGTCAATGCGAAAGTCCAAGGAATTCATTGAACCTGCAGTGGTGTATCGGAAACTAATACTGGTCTGTCAGGAAAGGATCAAAGCACAGACTCTAAGAAGTCTCATTCTTCTTGCACTTAAGCCGGCATTTTGCCTTTTGCATTTAATTCCGATGTAATTTCAGTGTTTCATCGTCAATGTGTATGTCCAAGGAAAACATTGAACCTGCAGTGGTGTATCGCAAACTAATACTGGTCTCACAGGGATTGCTCAAACCACCGACTGCCAAATGAGTCTCTATTCTTGAACTTAATGCGGCATTGTGCCTTTTGTATTTAATTCCGATGCGATTTCAGTGTTTCATCGTAAATGTGTATGTCCAAGGAAAACATTGAACCTGCAGTGGTGTATCGGAAACTAATAGTGGTTTCCCAGGGAATGCACAAAGCACCGACCGTAAGAAGAGTCTCGATTCTTGTACTTAAGGCGCCATTGTGCCTTTTGTATTTAATTCCGATGCGATTTCTGTGTTTCATCGTCAATGTGTAGGTCCAAGGAATACATTGAAACTGCAGTGGTGTATCGGAAACTAATACTGGTCTCACAGGGATTGCTCAAACCACCGACTGTAAGAAGAGTCTCGATTCTTGTACTTAAGGCTGCATTGCGCCTTTTGTATTTAATTCCGATGCGATATCTGTGATTCATCGTCAATTTCAAGGTCCAAGATATACATTGAAAGTGCAGTGGTGTATCGGAAACTAATACTGGTCTCACAGGGAATGCTCAAATCACCGACTGCAAGAAGAGTCTCTATTCTTGTACTTAAGGCGGCATTGTGCATTTTGTATTTAATTCCGTTGCGATTTCAGTGTTTCATCGTAAATGTGTATGTCCAAGGAAAACATTGAACCTGCAGTGGTGTATCGGAAACTAATACTGGTCTCACAGTTAGTGTTCAAAGCGCAGACTGTAAGAAGAATCTCTATTCTTGTACTTAATGCGGCATTGTGCCTTTTGTATTCAATTTCGATGCGATTTCTGTGTTTCATCGTCAATGTGTATGACCAATTAATACATTGAACCCGCAGTGGTGTATCGGAAACTAATACTGGTCTCACAGGGAATGCTCAAAGCACCGACACTGAGATGAGTCTCTATTCTTGTACTTAAGATGGCATTTTGCGTTATGCATTTTATTACGATGCGATTTCTGTGTTTCATCGCCAATGTGAAGGTCCAAGGTATACATTGAACCTGCAGTGGTGTATCGGAAACTAATACTGGACTCACAGGAAAGGATCAAAACACAGACTCTAAGAAGTCTCACTCTTCTTGCACTTAAGGCGGCATTGTGCTTTTTGTATTTAATTCCGATGTAATGTCAGTGTGTCATCATCAATGTGTATGTAAAAGGAATACATTGAACCTGCAGTGGTGTATCGGAAACTAATACTGGTCTCATAGGACAGGATCAAATCACAGACTCTAAGAAGTCTCACTCTTATTGAACTTAAGGCGGCATTGCGCCTTTTGTATTTAATTCCGATGTAATTTTAGTGTTTCATCCTCAATGTGTATGTAAAAGGAATACATTGAACCTGTAGTGATGTATCGGAAACTAATATTGGTCTCATATAAAAGGATCAAAGCGCAGACTATAAGAAGTCTCACTCTTCTTGCACTTAAGGCGGCATTGTGCCTTTTGTATGTAATTCCGATGTAATTTCAGTGTTTCATTGTCAATGTGAATGTCCAAGGAATACATTGAACCTGCAATGGTGTATCGGAAACTAATACTGGTCTCACAGGAATGGATCAGAGCACCGACTGTAAGAGGAGTCTCTATTCTCGTACTTAAGGCGGCATTGTGCCATTTGTATTTAATTCCGATGTAATGTTAGTGTTTCATCTTCAATGTGTATGTAAAAGGATTACATTGAACCTGCAGTTGTGTATTGGAAATTAATATTGGTCTCACAGAAATGGATCAAAGCACCGACTGTAAGAAGAGTTTCTATTCTCGTACTTAAGGCGGCATTGTGCCTTTTGTATTTAATTCCGATGCGATATCTGTGGTTCATCGTCAATGTGAAGGTCCAGGTTATACATTGAAAGTGCAGTGGTGTATCGGAAACTAATACTGATCCCACAGGGAGTGCTCAAATCACCGACTGCAAAATGTGTCTGTATTCTTGTACTTAAGGCGGCATTGTGCCTTTTGTATTTAATTCCGATGCGATTTCAGTGTTTCATCGTAAATGTGTATGTCCAAGGAAAACATTGAACCTGCAGTGGTGTATCGGAAACTAATACTGGTCCCACAGGGAATGCTCAATGCACCGACTGTGAGAAGAGTCTCGATTCTTGTACTTAAGGCGGCATTGTGCCTTTTCTACTTAACTCCGACGCGATATCAGTGTTTCATCGTTAATGTGAATGCCCAAGGAATACATTGAACCTGCAGTGGTGTATCGGAAACTAATACTGGTCCCACAGGAAAGGATCAAAGCACAGACTCTAAGAAGTCTCACTCTTCTTGCACTCAAAGCGGCATTGTGACTTTTGTATTTAATTCCGATGTAATTTCAGTGTTTCATCGTCAATGTGTAAGTAAAAGGAATACATTGAACCTGCAGTGGTGTATCGGAAAGTAATACTGGTCTCATAGGAAATGATCAAAGCACAGTCTCTAAGAAGTCTCACTCTTCTTGCACTTAAGGCGGCATTGTGACTTTTGTATTTAATTCCGATGTAATTTCAGTGTTCCAACGTCAATGTGAATGTCCAAGGAAAACATTGAACCAGCAGTGGTGTATCAGAAACTAATACTGGTCTCACAGGAAAGGATCAAAGTACCGACTGTAAGAAGAGTCTCAATTCTTGTACTTAATGCGGAATTGTGCCTTTTGTATTTAATTCCGATGCGATTTCTGTGTTTCATCGTCAATGTGAAAGTCCAAGGAATACATTGAACCTGCAGTGGTGTATCGGAAACTAATACTGGTCTCACAGGAAAGGATTAATGCACAGACTCTAAGAAGTCTCATTCTTCTTGCACTTAAGGTGGCATTTTGCCTTTTGTATTTAATTCCGATGTATTTTCAGTGTTTCATCCTCAATGTGTATGTAAAAGGAATACATTGAACCTGCAGTGATGTATCGGAAACTAATATTGGTCTCATATAAAAGGATCAAAGCGCAGACTATAAGAAGTCTCACTCTTCTTGCACTTAAGGCGGCATTGTGCCTTTTGTATGTAATTCCGATGTAATTTCAGTGTTTCATTGTCAATGTGAATGTCCAAGGAATACATTGAACCTGCAATGGTGTATCGGAAACTAATACTGGTCTCACAGGAATGGATCAGAGCACCGACTGTAAGAGGAGTCTCTATTCTCGTACTTAAGGCGGCATTGTGCCATTTGTATTTAATTCCGATGTAATGTTAGTGTTTCATCTTCAATGTGTATGTAAAAGGATTACATTGAACCTGCAGTTGTGTATTGGAAATTAATATTGGTCTCACAGAAATGGATCAAAGTACCGACTGTAAGAAGAGTTTCTATTCTCGTACTTAAGTCGGCATTGTGCCTTTTGTATTTAATTCCGATGCGATATCTGTGGTTCATCGTCAATGTGAAGGTTCAGGTTATACATTGAAAGTGCAGTGGTGTATCGGAAACTAATACTGGTCCCACAGGGAGTGCTCAAATCACCGACTGCAAAATGAGTCTGTATTCTTGTACTTAAGGCGGCATTGTGCCTTTTGTACTTAATTCCGATGCGATTTCAGTGTTTCATCGTAAATGTGTATGTCCAAGGACAACATTGAACCGGCAGTGGTGTATCGGAAACTAATACTGGTCCCACAGGGAATGCTCAAAGCACCGACTGTAAGAAGAGTCTCGATTCTTGTACTTAAGGCGGCATTGTGCCCTTTCTACTTAATTCCGACGCGATATCAGTGTTTCATCGTTAATGTGAATGTCCAAGGAATACATTGAACCTGCGGTTGTGTATCGGAAACTAATACTGGACCCACAGGAAAGGATCAAAGCACAGACTCTAAGAAGTCTCACTCTTCTTGCACTTAAGGCGGCATTGTGCCTTTTGTATGTAATTCCGATGTAATTTCAGTGTTTCGCGTCAATGTGAAAGTCCAAGGAATACATTGAACCTGCAGTGGTGTATTGGAAATTAATATTGGTCTCACAGAAATGGATCTAAGCACCAACTGTAAGAAGAGTTTCAATTCTCGTACTTAAGGCGGCATTGTGCCTATTGTATTTAATTCCGATGCGATATCTGTGTTTCATCGTCAATGTGAAGGTCCAAGGTATACTTTGAAAGTGCAGTGGTGTATCGGAAACTAAATCTGGTCTCACAGGGATTGCTCAAATCACCGACAGTAAGAAGAGTCTCGATTCTTGTACTTAAGGCTGCATTGTGCCTTTTGTATTTACTTCCGCTGCGATTTCTGTGTTTCATCGTCAATGTGAATGGTCAAGGAATACATTGAACCCGCAGTGTTGTATCAGAAACTAATACTGGTCTCACTGGAAAGGATCAAAGCACAGACTCTAAGAAGTCTCACTCTTCCTGCACTTAAGGCGGCATTGTGCCTTTTGTATTTAATTCCGATCTAATTTCAGTGTTTCATCGTCAATGTGTATGTAAATGGAATACTTTGAACCTGCAGTGGTGTATCGTAAACTAATACTGGTCTCATAGGAAAGGATCAAAGCACAGACTCTAAGATGTCTCCCTCTTCTTGCATTTAAGGCGGCATTGTGCCTTTTGTATTTTATTCCGATGTAATTTCAGTGTTTCATCCTCAACGTGTATGTAAATGGAATACATTGAACCTGCAGTGATGTATCGGAAACTAATATTGGTCTCATAGGAAAGGATCAAAGCGCAGACTCTAAGAAGTCTCACTCTTCTTGCACTTAAGGCGGCATTGTGCCTTTTGTATGTAATTCCGATGTAATATCAGTGTTTCCTTGTCAATGTGAATGTCCAAGGAATACATAGAACCTGCAGTGGTGTATCGGAAACTAATACTGGTCTCACAGGAATGGATCAGAGCACCGACTGTAAGATGAGTCTCTATTCTCGTACTTAAGGCGGCATTGTGCCTTTTGTATTTAATTCCGATGTAATGTTAGTGTTTCATCGTCAATTTGTATGTAAAAGGATTACATTGAACCTACAGTGGATTATCGGAAACTAATATTGGTCTCATGGGAAAGGATCAAAGCACAGACTCTAAGAAGTCTCACTCTTCTTGCACTTAAGGCGGCATTGTGCCTTTTGTATGTAATTCCGATGTAATTTCAGTGGTCCATTGTCAATGTGAATGTCCAAGGAATACATTGAAGCTGCAGTGGTGTATCGGAAAATAATATTGGTCTCACAGAAATGGATCAAAGCACCGACTGTAAGAAGAGTCTCTATTCTCGTACTTAAGGCGGCATTGTGCCTTTTGTATTTAATTCCGATGCGATTTCTGTGTTTCATCGTCAATGTGAAGGTCCAAGGAATACATTGAACCTGCAGTGGTGTATCGGATACTAATACTGGTCCCACAGGAATGGAACAAAGCACAGACTCTAAGAAGTCTCACTCTTCTTGCACTTAAGGCGGCATTGTGCCTTTTGTATTTAATTCCGATGTAATTTCAGTGTTTCATCGTCAATGTGAATGTCCAAGGAAAACATTGAACCTGCAGTGGTGAATCGGAAACTAATACTGGTCTCAATGGAAAGGATCAATGCACAGACTCTAAGAAGTTTCACTCTCCTTGCACTTAAGGCGGCATTGAGCCTTTTGTATTTAAGTCCGATGTAATTTCAGTGTTTCATCCTCAATGTTTATGTAAAAAGAATCCATTGAACCTGCAGTGATGTATCGGAAACTACTATTGGTCTCATAGGAAAGGATCAAAGCGCAGACTCTAGGAAGTCTCACTCCTCTTGCACTTAAGGCGGCATTGTGCCTATTGTATGTAATTCCGATGTAATTTCAGTGTTTCATCGTCAATGTGAATGTCCAAGGAATACACTGAACCTGCAGTGGTGTATCGGAAATTAATATTGGTCTCACAGAAATGGATCAAAGCACCGACTGTAAGAAGAGTTTCTATTCTCGTACTTAAGGCGTCATTGTGCCTTTTGTTTTTAATTCCGATGCGATATCTGTGGTTCATCGTCAATGTGAAGGTCCAAGGTATACATTGAAAGTGCAATGGTGTATCGGAAACTAATACTGGTCCCACAGGGAGTGCTCAAATCACCGACTGCAAAATGAGTCTCCATTCTTGAACTTAAGGCGGCATTGTGCCTTTTGTATTTAATTCCGATGCGATTTCTGTGTTTCATCGTCAATGTGCAGGTCCAAGGAATACATTGAACCTGCAGTGGTGTATCGGAAACTAATACTGGTCTCACAGGAAAGGATTAAAGCACAGACTCTAAGAAGTCTCACTCTTCTTGCACTTAAGGCGGCATTCTACCTTTTGTATTTAATTCCGATGTAATTTCAGTGTTTCATCGTCAATGTGTATTTGCAAGGAATACATTGAACCTGCAGTGGTGTATCGGAAACTAATACTGGTCTCACAGGGAATGCTCAAAGCACCGACTCTGAGAAGAGTCTCTATTCTTGTACTCAAGGCGGCATTTTCCGTTTTGTATTTTATTCCGATGCGATTTCTGTGTTTCATCGTCAACGTGACGGTCCGAGGTATACATTGAACCTGCAGTGGTGTATCGGAAACTAATACTGGTCTCAGAGGAAAGGATCAAAGCACAGACTCTAAGAAGTCTCACACTTATTGCACTTAAGGCAGCATTGTGCCTTTTGTATTTAATTCCGATGTAATTTCAATGTTTCATCATCAATGTGTATGTAAAAGGAATACATTGAACCTGCAGTGGTGTATCGGAAACTAATACTGGTCTCATAGGAAAGGATCAAATCACAGACTCTAAGAAGTCTCACTCTTTTTGAACTTAAGGCGATATTGTGCCTTTTGTATTTAATTCCGATTTAATATCAGTGTTTCATCGTCAATGTGTAAGCAAAAGGAATACATTGAACCTGCAGTGGTGTATCGGAAACTAATACTGTGCTCATAGGAAAGGATCGAAGCACAGACTCTAGGAAGTCTCACTCTACTTGTATTTAAGGCGGCATTGTGCCTTTTCTATGTAATTATGATGTAATTTCAGTGTTTCATCGTCAATGTGAATGTCAAAGGAATACATTGAATCTTCAGTGGTGTATGGGAAATTAATACTGGTCGCACAGGAAGGGATCAAAACACCGACAGTAAGAAGAGTCTCTTTTCTTGTACTAAAGACGGCATTGTGCCTTTTGTATTTAATTCCGATGCGATTTCTGTGTTTCATCGTCAATGTGCAGGTCCAAGGAATACATTGAACCTGCAGTGGTGTATCGGAAACTAATACTGGTCTCACAGGAAAGGATTAAAGCACAGACTCTAAGAAGTCTCACTCTTCTTGCACTTAAGGCGGCATTCTACCTTTTGTATTTAATTCCGATGTAATTTCAGTGTTTCATCGTCAATGTGTATTTGCAAGGAATACATTGAACCTGCAGTGGTGTATCGGAAACTAATACTGGTCTCACAGGGAATGCTCAAAGCACCGACTCTGAGAAGAGTCTCTATTCTTGTACTCAAGGCGGCATTTTCCGTTTTGTATTTTATTCCGATGCGATTTCTGTGTTTCATCGTCAATGTGAAGGTCCGAGGTATACATTGAACCTGCAGTGGTGTATCGGAAACTAATACTGGTCTCAGAGGAAAGGATCAAAGCACAGACTCTAAGAAGTCTCACACTTATTGCACTTAAGGCAGCATTGTGCCTTTTGTATTTAATTCCGATGTAATTTCAATGTTTCATCATCAATGTGTATGTAAAAGGAATACATTGAACCTGCAGTGGTGTATCGGAAACTAATACTGGTCTCATAGGAAAGGATCAAATCACAGACTCTAAGAAGTCTCACTCTTTTTGAACTTAAGGCGATATTGTGCCTTTTGTATTTAATTCCGATTTAATATCAGTGTTTCATCGTCAATGTGTAAGCAAAAGGAATACATTGAACCTGCAGTGGTGTATCGGAAACTAATACTGTGCTCATAGGAAAGGATCGAAGCACAGACTCTAGGAAGTCTCACTCTACTTGTATTTAAGGCGGCATTGTGCCTTTTCTATGTAATTATGATGTAATTTCAGTGTTTCATCGTCAATGTGAATGTCAAAGGAATACATTGAATCTTCAGTGGTGTATGGGAAATTAATACTGGTCTCACAGGAAGGGATCAAAACACCGACAGTAAGAAGAGTCTCTTTTCTTGTACTAAAGACGGCATTGTGCCTTTTGTATTTAATTCCGATGCGATTTCTGTATTTCATCGTCAATGCGAAAGTCGAAGGAATACATTGAACCTGCAGTGGTGTATCGGAAACTAATACTGGTCTGTCAGGAAAGGATCAAAGCACAGACTCTAAGAAGTCTCATTCTTCTTGCACTTAAGCCGTTATTTTGCCTTTTGCATTTAATTCCGATGTAATTTCAGTGTTTCATCGTCAATGTGTATGTAAAAGGAATACATTGAACCTGCAGTGGTGTATCGGAAACTAATACTGGTCTCACAGGAAAGGATCAAAGAACCGACTGTAAGAAGAGTCTCTATTCTTGTACTTAATGCGGCATTGTGCCTTTTGTATTTAATTCCGATGCGATTTCAGTGTTTCATCGTAAATGTGTATGTCCAAGGAAAACATTGAACCTGCAGTGGTGTATCGGAAACTAATACTGGTTTCCCAGGGAATGCACAAAGCACCGACCGTAAGAAGAGTCTCGATTCTTGTACTTAAGGCGCCATTGTGCCTTTTGTATTTCATTCCGTTGCGATTTCTGTGTTTCATTGTCAATGTGAAGGTCCAAGGAATACATTGAAACTGCAGTGGTGTATCGGAAACTAATACTGGTCTCACAGGGATTGCTCAAACCACCGACTGTAAGAAGAGTCTCGATTCTTGTACTTAAGGCTGCATTGCGCCTTTTGTACACTCCTGGAAATTGAAATAAGAACACCGTGAATTCGTTGTCCCAAGAAGGGGAAACTTTATTGACACATTCCTGGGGTCAGATACATCACATGATCACACTGACAGAACCACAGGCACATGGACACAGGCAACAGAGCATGCACAATGTCGGCACTAGTACAGTGTATATCCACCTTTCGCAGCAATGCAGGCTGCTATTCTCCCATGGAGACGATCGTAGAGATGCTGGATGTAGTCCTGTGGAACGGCTTGCCATGCCATTTCCACCTGGCGCCTCAGTTGGACCAGCGTTCGTGCTGGACGTGCAGACCGCGTGAGACGACGCTTCATCCAGTCCCAAACATGCTCAATGGGGGACAGATCCGGAGATCTTGCTGGCCAGGGTAGTTGACTTACACCTTCTAGAGCACGTTGGGTGGCACGGGATACATGCGGACGTGCATTGTCCTGTTGGAACAGCAAGTTCCCTTGCCGGTCTAGGAATGGTAGAACGATGGGTTCGATGACGGTTTGGATGTACCGTGCACTATTCAGTGTCCCCTCGACGATCACCAGTGGTGTACGGCCAGTGTAGGAGATCGCTCCCCATACCATGATGCCGGATGTTGGCCCTGTGTGCCTCGGTCGTATGCAGTCCTGATTGTGGCGCTCACCTGCACGGCGCCAAACACGCATACGACCATCATTGGCACCAAGGCAGAAGCGACTCTCATCGCTGAAGACGACACGTCTCCATTCGTCCCTCCATTCACGCCTGTCGCGACACCACTGGAGGCGGGCTGCACAATGTTGGGGCGTGAGCGGAAGACGGCCTAACGGTGTGCGGGACCGTAGCCCAACTTCATGGAGACGGTTGCGAATGGTCCTCGCCGATACCCCAGGAGCAACAGTGTCCCTAATTTGTTGGGAAGTGGCGGTGCGGTCCCCTACGGCACTGCGTAGGATCCTACGGTCTTGGCGTGCATCCGTGCGTCGCTGCGGTCCGGTCCCAGGTCGACGGGCACGTGCGCCTTCCGCCGACCACTGGCGACAACATCGATGTACTGTGGCGACCTCACGCCCCACGTGTTGAGCAATTCGGCGCTACGTCCACCCGGCCTCCCGCATGCCCACTATACGCCCTCGCTCAAAGTCCGTCAACTGCACATACGGTTCACGTCCACGCTGTCGCGGCATGCTACCAGTGTTAAAGACTGCGATGGAGCTCCGTATGCCACGGCAAACTGGCTGACACTGACGGCGGCGGTGCACAAATGCTGCACAGCTAGCGCCATTCGACGGCCAACACCACGGTTCCTGGTGTGTCCGCTGTGCCGTGCGTGTGATCATTGCTTGTACAGCCCTCTCGCAGTGTCCGGAGCAAGTATGGTGGGTCTGACACACCGGTGTCAATGTGTTCTTTTTTCCATTTCCAGGAGTGTATTTAATTCCGATGCGATATCTGTGTTTCATGGTCAATGTGAAGGTCCAAGGAATACATTGCACCTGCAGTGGTGTATCGGAACCTAATACTGGTCTCACAGGCTAGGATCAAAACACAGACTCTAAGAAGTCTCACTCTTCTTGCACGTAAGGCGGCATAGTGCCTTTTGTATGTAATTCCGATGTAATTTCAGTGTTTCATCGTCAATGTGAAAGTCCAAGGAATACGTTGAACCTGCAGTGGTGTATCGGAAACTAATATTGGTCTCACAGAAATGGATCAAAGCACCGACTGTAAGAAGAGTTTCTATTCTCGTACTTAAGGCGGCATTGTGCCTTTTGTATTTAATTCCGATGCGATATCTGTGTTTCATCGTCAATGTCAAGGTCCAAGATATACATTGAAAGTGCAGTGGTGTATCGGAAACTAATACTGGTCTCACAGGGAATGCTCAAATCACCGACTGCAAAAAGAGTCTCTATTCTTGTACTTAAGGCGGCATTGTGCATATTGTATTTAATTCCGATGCGATTTCAGTGTCTCATCGTAAATGTGTATGTCCAAGGAAAACATTGAACCTGCAGTGTTGTATCGGAAACTAATACTGGTCTCACAGGGAATGCTCAAAACACCGACTGTAAGAAGAGTTTCTATTCTTGTACTTAAGGCGTCATTGTGCCTTTTGTATTTAATTCCGTTGCGATTTCTGTGTTTCATCGTCAATGTGAAGTTCCAAGGAATACATTGAACCTTCAGTGGTGTATCGGAAACGAATGCTGGTCACACACGGAATGCTTAAAGAACCGACTGTAAGAAGAGTCTCTATTCTTGTACTTAAGGCGGCATTGTGCCTTTTGTATTTAATTCCGATGCGATATCTGTGTTTCATCATCAAAGTGAAGGTCCAGGAATACATTGAATCTGCAGTGGTGTATCGGAAACTAATACTGGTCTCACAGGAAAGGATAAAAACACAGACTCTAAGAAGTCTCACTCTTCTTACACTTAAGGCGGCATTCTGCCTTTTGTATTTAATTCCGATGTAATTTCAGTGTTTCATCGTCAATGTGTATTTGCAAGGAATACATTGAACCTGCAGTGGTGTATCGGAAACTAATACTGGTCTCACAGGGAATGCTCAAAGCACCGACACTGAGATGAGTCTCTATTCTTGTACTTAAGATGGCATTTTGCGTTTTGTATTTTATTACGATGCGATTTCTGTGTTTCATCGTCAATGTGAAGGTCCAAGGTATACATTGAACCTGCAGTGGTGTATCGGAAACTAATACTGGTCTCAGAGGAAAGGATCAAAACACAGACTCTAAGAAGTCTCACTCTTCTTGCACTTAAGGCGGCATTGTGCTTTTTGTATTTAATTCCGATGTAATTTCAGTGTTTCATCATCAATGTGTATGTAAAAGGAATACATTGAACCAGCAGTGGTGTATCGGAAACTAATACTGGTCTCATAGGACAGGATCAAATCACAGTCTCTAAGAAGTCTCACTCTTCTTGAACTTAAGGCGGCATTGCGCCATTTGTATTTAATTCCGATGTAATTTCAGTGTTTCATCGTCAATGTGTAAGTAAAAGGAATACATTGAACCTACAGTGTTGTATCGGAAACTAATACTGGTCTCATAGGAAAGGATCATAGCACAGACTCTATGAAGTCTCACTCTTCTTGCATTTAAGGCGGCATTGTGCCTTTTGTATTTAATTCCGATGTAATTTCAGTGTTTCATCGTCAATGTGAATGTCCAAGGAATACATTGAACCTGTAGTGGTGTATCAGAAACTAATACTGGTCCCACAGGAAAGGATCAAAAAACCGACTGTAAGAAGAGTCTCTATTCTTATACTTAATGCGGCATTGTGCCTTTTGTATTTAATCCCGATGCGATTTCTGTGTTCTATCGTCAATGTGAAGGTCCAAGGAATACATTGAACCTGCAGTGGTGTATCATAAAGTAATACTGGTCCCACAGGAATGGATCAATGCACAGACTCTATGAAGTCTCACTCTTCTTGCATTTAAGGCGGCATTGTGCCTTTTGTATTTAATTCCGATGTAATTTCAGTGTTTCATCGTCAATGTGTATGTAAAAGGAGTACATTGAACTTGAAGTGGTGTATCGGAAACTAATACAGGTCTCATAGGAACGAATCAAAGCACAGACTCTAAGAAGTCTCACTCTTCTCGCATTTATGGCGGCATTGTGCCTCTTGTAATTAATTCCGATGTAATTTCAGTGTTTCATCGTCAATGTGAATGTCCAAGATATACATTGAACCTAAAGTGGTCTATCGGAAACTAATACTGGTCTCACAGGAAAGGATGAAACACTGACTGTAAGAAGAGTCTCGATTCTTGTACTTAAGGCGGCATTGTATCTTTTGTATTTTATTCCAATGCGATTTTTGTGTTTCATCGTCAATGTGAAGGTCCAAGGAATACATTGAACCTGCAGTGGTGTATCGGAAACTAATACTGGTCTCACAGGAAAGGATCAAAGCACAGACTCTAAGAAGTCTCACTCTACTTGCACTGAAGGCCGCATTGTGCCTTTTGTTTTTAATTCCGATGTAATTTCTGTGTATCATCGTCAATGTGAAGGGCCAAGGAATACATTGAGCATGCAGTGGTGTATCGAAAACTAATACTGGTCTCACAGGGAGTGTTCAAGGCACAGACTGTAAGAAGAGTCTCTATTCTTGCACTTAAGGCGCCATTGTACCTTTTGTATTTAATTCCGATGCGATTTCTGAGTTTCATCGTCAATGTGAAGGTCCAAGAATTACTTTGACCCTGCAGTGGTGTATCGGAAACTAATACTGGTCTCACTGGAAAGGATCAAAGCACAGAGTCAAAGAAGTCTCACTCTTCTTGCACTTTAGGCGGCATTGTGATTCTTGTATGTAATTCCAATGTAAATTCAGTGTTTAATCGTCAATGTGTAAGTCCAAGGAATACATTGAACCTGCAGTGGTGTATCGGAAACTAATACTGTTCTCACACGGAAATCTCAAAGCACCGACTGTAAGAAGAGTCTCGATTCATGTACTTAAACTTTCATTGCGCCTTTTGTATTTAATTCCCATGCGATTTCTGTGTTTCTTCGTCAATGTGAAGGTCCAAGGAATACATTAAACCTGCAATGATGTATCGGAAACTAATACTGGTCTCACAGGGAATGCTCAAAGCACCGACACTGAGATGAGTCTCTATTCTTGTACTTAAGATGGCATTTTGCGTTTTGTATTTTATTACGATGCGATTTCTGTGTTTCATAGTCAATGTGAAGGTCCAAGGTATACATTGAACCTGCAGTGGTGTATCGGAAACTAATACTGGTCACACAGGAAAGGATAAAAACACAGACTCTAAGAAGTCTCACTCTTCTTGCACTTAAGGCGGCATTGTGCTTTTTGTATTTAATTCCGATGCAATTTCAGTGTTTCATCGTCAATGTGAATGTCCAAGGAATACATTGAACCTGTAGTGGTGTATCAGAAACTAATACTGGTCCCACAGGAAAGGATCAAAAAACCGACTGTAAAAAGAGTCTCTATTCTTATACTTAATGCGGCATTGTGCCTTTTGTATTTAATTCCGATGCGATTTCTGTGTTCTATCGTCAATGTGAAGGTCCAAGGAATACATTGAACCTGCAGTGGTGTATCATAAAGTAATACTGGTCCCACAGGAATGGATCAATGCACAGACTCTAAGACGTCTCACTCTTCTTGCACTTAAGGCGGCATTTTGCCTTTTGTATTTAATTCCGATGTAATTACAGTGTTTCAGCGTCAATGAGTATTTGCAAGGAATACATTGAACCTGCAGTGGTGTATCGGAAACTAATACTGGTCTCATAGGAAAGGTTCAAAGCACAGACTCTAAGAAGTCTCACTCATCTTGAACTTAAGGCGGCATTGTGCCTATTGTATTTAACTCCGATGTAATTTCAGTGTTTCATCGTCAATGTGTATGTAAAAGGAGTACATTGAACTTGAAGTGGTGTATCGGAAAATAATACAGGTCTCATAGGAACGAATCAAAGCACAGACTCTAAGAAGTCTCACTCTTCTCGCATTTATGGCGGCATTGTGCCTCTTGTAATTAATTCCGATGTAATTTCAGTGTTTCATCGTCAATGTGAATGTCCAAGATATACATTGAACCTAAAGTGGTCTATCGGAAACTAATACTGGTCTTACAGGAAAGGATGAAACAGTGACTGTAAGAAGAGTCTCGATTCTTGTACTTAAGGCGGCATTGTGCCTTTTGTATTTAATTCCAATGCGATTTTTGTGTTTCATCGTCAATGTGAAGGTCCAAGGAATACATTGAACCTGCAGTGGGGTATCGGAAACTAATACTGGTCTCACAGGAAAGGATCAAAGCTCAGACTCTAAGAAGTCTCACTCTACTTGCACTGAAGGCCGCATTGTGCCTTTTGTTTTTAATTCCGATGTAATTTTTGTGTATCATCGTCAATGTGAAGGTCCAAGGAATACATTGAGCCTGCAGTGGTGTATCGAAAACTAATACTGGTCACACAGGGAGTGTTCAAGGCACAGACTGTAAGAAGAGTCTCTATTCTTGTACTTAAGGCGCCATTGTATCTTTTGTATTTAATTCCGATGCGATTTCTGAGTTTCATCGTCAATGTGAAGGTCCAAGAATTACTTTGACCCAGCAGTGGTGTATCGGAAACTAATTCTGGTCTCACTGGAAAGGATCAAAGCACAGAGTCAAAGAAGTCCCACTCTTCTTGCACTTTAGGCGGCATTGTGCCTCTTGTATGTAATTCCAATGTAAATTCAGTGTTTAATCGTCAATGTGTAAGTCCAAGGAATACATTGAACCGGCAGTGGTGTATCGGAAACTAATACTGTTCTCACACGGAAATCTCAAAGCACCGACTGTAAGAAGAGTCTCGATTCATGTACTTCAAGTGGCATTGCGCCTTTTGTATTTAATTCCCATGCGATTTATGTGTTTCATCGTCAATGTGAAGGTCCAAGGAATACATTAAACCTGCAATGATGTATCGGAAACTAATACTGGACTCATAGGAAAGGATCAAAGCACAGACTCTAAGAAGTCTCACTCTTCTCGCACTTAAGGCGGCATTGTGCCTTTTGTATGTAAAATGATGTAATTTCAGTGTTTCATCGTCAATGTGAATGTCCAAGGAATACATTGAACCTGCAGTGGTTCATCGGGAACTAATACTAGTCTCACAGGAATGGATCAAAGTACCGACTGTAAGAAGAGTCTCTATTTTTGTACATAAGGCGGCATTGTGCCTTTTCTATTTAATTACCATGCGATATCTGTGTTTCATCGTCAATATGAACGTCCAAGGATTACATTGAACCTGCAGTGATGTGTCGGAAACTAATACTGGTCTCACAGGGAATGCTCAATGCACCGACTGTAAGAGAGTCTCAAATCTTGTACTTAAGGCGGCATTGTGACTTTTGTATTTAATTTCGATGCGATTTCTGTGTTTCATCGTCAATGTGAAGGTCCAAAGAATACATTGAACGTGCAGAGGTGTATCGGAAACTTATACTGATCTCACAGGGAATGCTCAAAGCACCGACTCTAAGAAGAGTCTCTATTCTTGTACTTATGCGGCATTGTGCCTTTTGTATTTAATTCCGATGTAATTTCAGTGTTTCATCGTCAATGTTTACGTCCAAGGAATACATTGGACATGCAGTGCTGTATCGGAAACTATTACTGGTCTCACAGGGAATGCTCAAAGCACCGACTGTAAGAAGAATCTCGATTCTTGTACTTAAGGCGGCATTGTGCGTTTTGTATTTAATTCCGATGCGATTTCTGTGTTTCATCGTCTACGTGAAGGTCCAAGGAATACTTCGAACCTGCGGTGGTGTATCGGAAACTAATACTGGGCTCACAGGAAAGGATCAAAGCACCGACTCTAAGAAGTCTCACTCTTCTTGCACTTAAGGCGGCAATGTGCCTTTTGTATTTCATTAAGATGTAATTTCAGTGTTTCATCGTCAATGTGAAGGTCCAAGGAATACATTGAGCCTGCAGTGGTGTATCGGAAACTAATACTGGTCACACAGGGAGTGTCCAAGGCACAGACTGTAAAAAGAGTCTCTATTCTTGTACTTAACGCGGCGTTGTGCCTTTTGTATTTAATTCCGATGCGATTCCTGTGTTTCATCGTCAATGTGAAGTTCAAAGGAATACATTGAACCTGCAGTGGTGTATCGGAAACTAATACTGGTCTCACAGGAAAGGATCAAAGCACAAACTCTAAGAAGTCTCACTCTTCTTGCACTTAAGGCGGCATTGTGCCTTTTTTATTTAATTCCTATGGTATTTCAGTGTTTCATCGTCAATATGAAGGTCCAAGGAATACATTGAACCTGCAATAGTGTATCGGAAACAAATACTGGTCTCACAGGGAATGCTCAAGGCACCGACAGTAAGAAGAGTCTCTATTCTTGTATTTAAGGCGGCATTGTGCATTTTGTATTTAATTCCGATGTAATTTCAGTGTTTCATCGTCAATGTTTACGTCCAGGGAATACATTGAACATGCAGTGCTGTATTGGAAACTAATACTGGTCTCACAGGGAATGCTCAAAGCACCGACTGTAAGAAGAGTCTCTATGCTTGTACTTAAGGCGGCATTTTGCGTTTTGTATTTCATCCAATGCGATTTCTGTGTTTCATCGTCAATGTTATGGTCCAAGGAACACATTGAACCTGCAGTGGTGTATCGGAAACTAATACTGGTCTCACAGGGAATGCTCAAAGCACCGACTGTATGAAGAATCTCTATTCTTGTACTTAAGGCGGCATTGTGCCTTTCGCATTTAATTCCGATGCGATTTCTGTGTTTCATCGTCAATGTGAAGGTCCAAGGAATTCATTGAACCTGCAGTGGTGTATCGCAAACTAATACTGGTCTCACAGGGAATGCTCAAAGCACCGACTGTAAGAAGAATCTCTATTCTTGTATTTAAGGCGGCATTGTGCGTTTTGTATTTAATTCCGATGCGATTTCTGTGTTTCATCGTAAACGTGAAGGTCCAAGGAATACTTCGAACCTGCAGTGGTGTATCGGAAACTAATACTGGTCTCACAGGGAATGCTCAAAGCACCGACTGTGAGAAGAGTCTCTATTCTTGTACCTATGGCGGCATTGTGCCTTTTGTATTTCATTCCGATGCGATTTCTGTGTTTCATCGTCAATGTGAAGGTCCAAGTAATACATTGAACCAGCAGTGGTGTATCGGAAACTAATACTGGTCTCACAGGGAGTGTTCAAGTCACAGACTGTAAAAAGAGTCTCTATTCTTGTACTTAAGGCGGCGTTGTTCCTTTTGTTTTTAATTCCGATGCGATTTCTGAGTTTCATCGTCAATGTGAGGGTCCAAGGATTGCATTGAACTTGCAGTAGTGTATCGGAAACTAATACTGGTCTCACAGAAAAGGATCAAACACAGACTATAAGAAGTCTCACTCTTCTTACACTTATGGCGGCATTGTGCCTTTTGTATTTAATTCCGATGTAAATACAATGTTTCATCGTCAATGTGTATGTCCATGGAATACATTGAACCTGCAGGGGTGTATCGGAAACTAATACTGCTCTCACAGGGTATGCTCAAAACACCGACTGTAAGATGAGTCTCTATTCTTGTACATAAGGCGGCGTTGTGCGTTTTGTATTTGATTCCAATGCGATTTCTGTCTTTCATCGTCAATGTGATGGTCCAAGGAATACATTGAACCTGCAGTGGTGTATCGGAAACTAATACTGGTTCACAGGGAATGCTCAAAGCACCGACTGTAAGAAGAGTCTCTATTCTTGTACTTAATGCGGCATTGTGCCTTTTGTATTTAATTCCGATGCGATTTCTGTGTTTCATGTCAATGTGAAGGTCCGAGGAATACATTGAACCTGCAGTCGTGTATCGTAAAATAATACTGGTCTCACAGGAAAGGATCAAAGCCCAGACTCTCAGAAGCCTCATTCCTCTTGCACTTAAGGCGGCATTGTGCCTTTTGTATTTAATTCCGATGTAATTTCAGTGTTTCATCGACAATGTGTACGTCCAAGGGATACATTGAACCTGCGATGGTGTATCGGAAACTAATACTGGTCTCACAGGGAATGCTCAAAGCACCGACTGTAAGAAGGGTCTCTTTTCTTGTACTTAAGGCGGCATTGTGCCTTTTGTATTTAATTCCGAAGCGATTTCTGTGTTTCATTGTCAATGTGAAGGTCTAAGGAATACATTGAACCTGCAGTGGTGTATCGGAAACTAATACTGGTCTCAGAGGAAGGATCAAAGCCCAGACTCTAAGAAGCCTCATTCCTCTCGCACTTAAGGCGGCATTTGGCCTTTTGTATTTAATTCCGATGTAACTTCAGTGTTTCATTGACAATGTGTATGTCCAAGGAATACATTGAACCTGCAGTGGTGTATCGGAAACTAATAATGGTCTGATAGGAAAGGATCAAAGCACAGACTGCAAGAAGTGTCTCTATTCTTGTACTTAAGGCGGCATTGTGCCTTTTGTATTTAATTCCGATTCGATATCTGTGTTTCATCGTGAATGTGATGGTTCAAGGAATACATTGAATCTGCAGTGGCGTATCAGAAACTAATACTGGTCTCACAGGAAAGGATCAAAGCACAGACTGTAAGAAGAGTCTCTATTCTTTTACTTAAGGCGGCATTGTGCCTTTTGTATTTAATTCCGATGAGATTTCTGTGTTTCATCGTCAATGTGAGGGTCAATGGAATACATTGAACTTGCAGTGGTGTATCGGAAACTAATACTGGTCTCACAGGAAAGGATCAAAGCACAGACTGTAAGAAGGGTGTCTATTCTTGTACTTAAGGCGGCATTGTGGCTTTTGTATTTAATTCCGATCCGATGTCTGTGTATCATCGTCAATATGAAGGTCAAAGGACTTCATTGAACCTGAAGTGGTGTATCGGAAACTAATACTGGTCTCACAGGAAAGAATCAAACCACAGACTGTAAGAAGAGTCTCTATTCGTGTTCGTAAGGCGGCATTGTGCCTTTTCTATTTAATTCGGATACGATTTGTGTGTTTCATCGTCAATGTTTACGTCCAAGGAATACATTGAACCTGCAGTGGTGTATCGGAAACTAATACTGGTCTCACAGGAAAGGATCAAAGCACAGACTGTAAGAAGAGTGTCTATTCTTGTACTTAAGGCGGCATTGTGCCTTTTGTATCTAATTCCGATCCGATTTCTGTGTTTCATCGTCAATGTGAAGGTCAAAGGACTACATTGAACCTGCAGTGGTGTATCGGACACTAATACTGGTCTCACAGGAAAGGATCATAGCACAGACTCTAAGAAGTCTCACTCTTCTCGCACTTAAGGAGGCATGGTGCCTTTTTTATTAAATTGCGATGTAATTTCAGTGTTTCATCGTCAAAGTGTATGTCCAAGAAATACATTGAACCTGCACTGGTGTATCGGAAACTAATACTGGTCTCACAGGGAATGCTCAAAGCACCGACTGTAAGAAGTGTCTCTATTCTTGTACTTAAGGCGGCATTGTGCGTTTTATATTTAATTCCGATTAGATTTCTGTGTTTAATCGTCAATGTGAAGGTCCAAGGAATACATTGAACCTGCAGTGGTGTATCGGAAACTAATATTGGTCTCACAGGGAATGCTGAAAACTCCGACTGAAAGAAGCGTCTCTATTCTTGTACTTAAGGCGGCATTGTGCCTTTTGTATTTATTTCCGATGCGATTTCTGTGTTTCATCTTAAATGTTATGGTCGAAAGAATACATTGAACCTACAGTGGTGTATCGGAAACTAATATTGGTCTCACAGGAATGCTGAAAGCTCCGACTGAAAGAAGAGTCTCTATTCTTGTACTTAAGGCGGCATTGTGCCTTTTGTATTTAATTCCGATGCGATTTCTGTGTTTCATCTTAAATGTTATGGTCGAAGGAATACATTGAACCTACAGTGGTGTATCGGAAATTTAATACTGGTCTCACAGGGAATGCTCAAAGCAACGACTGTAAGAAGAGTCTATATTCTTGTACTTAAGGCGGCATTGTGCCTTTTGTATTCAATTCCGATGCATTTTCTGTGTTTCATTGTCAATGTGAAGGTCCAAAGAATACACTGAACGTGCAGTGCTGTATCGGAACCTAATACTGGTCTCACAGGGAATGCTCAAAGCACCGACTGTAAGAAGAGTCTCTATTCTTGTACTTAAGGCGGGATTGTGCTTTTTGTATGTAATGGCGATGCGATTTCTGTGCTTTATGGTCAATGTGAAAGTCCAAGTAATAAATTGAACCGGCAGTGGTGTATCTGAAACTAATACTGGTCTCACAGGGAATGCTCAATGCACTGACTGTAAGAAGAGTCTCTATTCTTGTACTTAAGGCGGCATTGTGACTTTTGTATTGAATTCTGTTGCGATTTCTGTGTTTCTTCGTCAATGTGAAGGTCCAAGGAATACATTAAACCTGCAGTGGTGTATCGGAAACTAATACTGGTCTCACAGGGCATGCTCAAAGCACCGACTGTAAGAAGAGTCTCTATTCTTGTACTTAAAGCGGCATTGTGCATTTTGTATTTAAATCCGATGTAATTTCAGTGTTTCATCGTCAATGTGAAGGTCCAAGGAATACATTGAGTCAGCCGTAGTGTACGGGAAACTAATACTGGTCTCACAGGAAAGGATCAAAGCACAGATTCTAAGAAGTCTCACTCTTGTTGCACTTAAGGCGGCATTGTGCCTTTTGTATTTAATTCCGAGATAATTTCAGTGTTTCATCGTCAATTTTAATGTCCACAGAATACATTGAACCTGTAGTGCTGTATCAGAAACTAATACTGGTCTCACAGGGAATGCTGAAAGCACCGACTGTAAGAAGAGTCTCTATTCTTGTACATAAGGTTGCATTGTGCCTTTTGTATTTAATTCCGATGCGATATCTGTGTTTCATCGTCAATGTGATGGTCCAAGGAATACATTGAAGCTGCTGTGGTGTATCGGAAACTAATACTGGTCTCACAGATAATGGTCAAAGCACCGACTGTAAGAAGAGTCTCTATTCTTGTACTTAAGGCGGCATTGTGCTTTATGTATGTAATTGCGATACGATTTCTGTGTTTTATCGTCAATGTGAAGGTCCAAGGATTACATTGAACATGCAGTGGTGTATCGGAATCTAAAACTGGTCTCACAGGGAATGCTCAAATCACCGACTGTAAGAAAAGTCTGTATTCTTGTACATAAGGTGACACTGTGATTTTTGTATTTAATTCCGATCCGATTTCTGTGTTTCATCGTCAATGTGAAGGTCCAAGGAATACATTGAACGTGCAGTGGTGTATCGGAAACTAATACTGGTCTCACAGAAAAATATCAAAGCACAGACTCTAAGAAGTCTCACTCTTCATGGACTTAAGGAGGCATTGTGCCTTTTGTATTTAATTCCGATGTAATTTCAGTGTTGAATCGTAAATGTGAAAGTCCAAGGAGTACATTGAACCTGCAGTGGTGTATCGGAAACTAATACTGGTCTCACAGGGAATGCTCAAAGCTCCCACTGTAAGAAGAGTCTCTATTCTTGTACTTATGGCGGCATTGTGTCTTTTGAATTTAATTCCGATGTAATTTCTGTGTTTCATCATCAATGCTAAGGTCTAAGGATTACCTTGAGCCTGCAGTAGTGTATCGGACACTAATACTGGTCTCACAGGAAAGGAACAAAGCACAGACTCTATGAAGTCTCACTCTTCCTGCACTGAAAGCAGCATTGTGCCATTTGTATTTAATTCCGATGTAATTTCAGTGTTTCATCGTCAATGTGTATGTCCAAGGAATACATTGAACCTTCAGTGGTGTATTGGAAACAAATACTGGTCTCACAGGGAATGCTCAAAGCACCGACTGTAAGAAGAGTCTCTATTCTTGTACTTCAGACGGCATTGTGCCTTTTGTATTTAATTTTGATGTAATCTCAGAGTTTCATCGTCAATGTGTATGTCCAAGGAATACATTGAACCTGCAGTGGTGTATTGCAAACTAATACTGGTCTCACAGGGAATGCTCAAAGCACCGACTGTAAGAAGTGTCTCTATTCTTGTACTTAAGGCGGCATTGTGCCTTTTAAATTTAATTCCGATTAGATTTCTGTGTTTCATCGTCAATGTGAAGGACCAAGGAATACATTGAACCTGCAGTGGTGTACCGGAAATTAATACTGGTCTCACAGGGAATGCTCAAACACCGACTGTAAGAAGAGCCTCTATTCTTGTACTTAAGGCGTCATTGTGCCTTTTGTATTTAATTCCCATGTAATTTCAGTGTTTCATCGTCAATGTTTACGTCCGAAGAAGACATTAACCTGCAGTGGTGTATTGGAAACTAATACTGGTCCCACAGGGAATGCTCAAAGCACCAACTGTATGAAGTGCCTCTGTTCTTGTACTTAAGGCGGCATTGTGACTTTTATATTTAATTCCGATGTGTTCTCAGTGTTTCATCGTCAATGTTTACGTGCAAGGTATACATTGAACCAGCAGTGCTGTATCGGAAACTAATACTGGTCTCACAGGAAATGCTCAAAGCACCGACTGTAAGAAGAGTCTACATTCTTGTACTTAAGGCGGCGTTGTGCCTTTTGTATTTAATTCCGTTGTAATTTATGTGTTTCGTCGTTAATATGTATGTTCAAGGAATACACTGAACCTGCAGTGGTGTATTGGAAACTAATACTGGACTCACAGGGAATGCTCAAAGCACCGACTGTAAGAAGAGTCTCTATTCTTGTACTTAAGGCCGCATTGTGCCTTTTGTATTTAATTCCGATGTAATTTCAGTGTTTCATCTTCAATGTGTATTTCCAAGGAATACATTGAACCTGCAGTGGTGTATCGGAGACTAATACTGGTCTCACAGGGAATGCTCAAAGCACCGACTGTGAGAAGAGTCTCTATTCTTGTACTTAAGGCCGCATTGTGCCTTTTGTATTTAATTCCGATGCGATTTCTGTGTTTTATCTTCAGTTTGATGGTACACGGAATACATTGAACCTGCAGTGGTGTATCGGAGACTAATACTGGTCTCACAGGGAATGCTCAAAGCACCGACTGTAAGAAGAATCTCTATTCTTGTACTTAAGGTGGCATTGTGCGTTTTGTATATAATTCCGAAGCGATTTCTTTGTGTTATCGTCAATGTGAAGGTCCAAGGATTACCTTGAACCTGCAGTAGTGTATCGGAAACTAATACTGGTCTCACAGGAAAGGATCAAAGCACAGACCCTAAGAAGTCTCACTCTTCTTGCACTTAAGGCGGCATTGTGCCTATTGTATTTAATTCCGATGTAAATTCAGTGTTTCATCCTAAATGTGAAGGTCCAAGGAATACATTGAACCTGCAGTGGTGTATCGGAAACTAATACTGGTTTCACAGGGAATGCTCAAAGCACCGACTGTAAGAAGAGTCTCTATTCTTGTACTTAACGCGACATTGTGCCTTTTGTATTTAATTCGGATGCGATGTCTGTGTTTCATCGTAAATGGAAGGTCCAAGGAATACATTGAACCAGCAGTGGTGTATTGGAAACTAATACTGGTCTCACAGGGAATGCTCAAACACCGACTGTAAGAAGAGTCTCTATTCTTGTACTTAAGGCGGCATTGTGCGTTTTGTATTTAATTCCCATGTAATTTCAGTGTTTCATCGTCAATGTTTACGTCCAAGGAAGACATTGAACCTGCAGTGGTGTATTGGAAACTAATACTGGTCTCACAGGGAATGCTCAAAGCACCAACTGTAAGAAGTGTCTCTATTCTTGTACTTAAGGCGGCATTGTGCCTTTTAAATTTAATTCCGATTAGTTTTCTGTGTTTCATCGTCAATGTGTAGGACCAAGGAATACATTGAACCTGCAGTGGGGTATCGGAAACTAATACTGGTCTCACAGGTAATTCTCAAAGCACCGACTGTAAGAAGAGTCTCTATTCTTGTACTTACGGCGGCATTGTGCCTTTTGTATTTAATTCCGATGTAATTTCAGTGTTTCATCGTCAATGTGTATGTCCAAGGAATACATTGAACCTTCAGTGGTGTATTGGAAACTAATACTGGACTCACAGGGAATGCTCAAAGCAACGACTGTAAGAAGAGTCTCTATTCTTTTACTTCAGACGGCATTGTGCCTTTTGTATTTAATTCCGATGTAATATCAGAGTTTCATCATCAATGTGTATGTCCAAGGAATACATTGAACCTGCAGTGGTGTATTGCAAACTAATACTGGTCTCACAGGGAATGCACAAAGCACCGACTGTAAGAAGTGTCTCTATTCTTGTACTTAAGGCGGCATTGTGCCTTTTAAATTTAATTCCGATTAGATTTCTGTGTTTCATCGTCAATGTGAAGGACCAAGGAATACATTGAACCTGCAGTGGGGTATCGGAAACTAATACTGGTATCACAGGGAATGCTCAAAGCACCGACTGTAAGAAGAGTCTACATTCTTGTACTTAAGGCGGCATTGTGCCTTTCGTATTTAATTCCGATGTAAATTCAGTGTTTCATCGTAAATGTGAAGGTCCAAGGATTACATTGAACCTGCAGTGGTGTATCGAAAACTAATACTGGTTTCACAGGGAGTGCTCAAAGCACCGACTGTAAAAGAGTCTCTATTCTTGTACTTAAGGCGGCATTGTGCCTTTTGAATTTAATTAAGATGTAATTTCTGTGTTTCATCTTCAATGCTAAGGTCCAAGGATAACCTTGAACCTGCAGTAGTGTATCGGAAACTAATACTGGTCTCACAGGAAAAGATCAAAGCACAGACTCTAAGAAGTCTCACTCTTCTTGCACTGAAAGCGGCATTGTGCCTTTTGTATTTAATTCCGATGTAATTTCAGTGTTTCATCATCAATGTGTATGTCCAAATAATACATTGAACCTGCAGTGGTATATTGGAAACTAATACTGGTCTCACAGGGAATGCTCAAACCACCGACTGTAAGAAGAGTCTCTATTCTTGTACTTAAGGCTGCATTGTGCCTTTTGTATTTAATTCCGATGCGATTTCTGTGTTTTATCTTCAATTTGAAGGTCCAAGGATTACCTTGAACCTGCAGTAGTGTATCGGAAACTAATACTGGTCACACAGGGAATGCTCAAAGCACCGACTGTAAGAAGAGTCTCTATTCTTGTACTTAACGCGGCATTGTGCCTTTTGTATTTAATTCGGATGCGATTTCTGTGTTTCATCGTAAATGTGAAGGTCCAAGGAATACATTGAACCAGCAGTGGTGTATTGGAAACTAATACTGGTCTCACAGAGAATGCTCAAACACCGACTGTAAGAAGAGTCTCTATTCTTGCACTTAAGGCGGCATTGTGCCTTTTGTATTTAATTCCCATGTAATTTCAGTGTTTCATCGTCAATGTTTACGTGCAAGGAATACATTGAACCTGCAGTGCTGTATCGGAAACTAATACTGGTCTCACAGGGAATGCTCAAAGCACCGACTGTAAGAAGAGTCTACATTCTTGTACTTAAGGCGGCATTGTGCCTTTTGTAATTAATTCCGATGTAATTTATGTGTTTCATCGTCAATATGTATGTCCAAGGAATACACTGAACCTGCAGTGGTGTATTGGAAACTAATACTGGTCTCACAGGGAATGCTCAAAGCACCGACTGTAAGAAGAGTCTTTATTCTTGTACTTAAGGCCGCATTGTGCCTTTTGTATTTAATTCCGATGTAATTTCAGTGTTTCATCTTCAACGTGTATGTCCAAGTAATACATTGAACCTGCAGTGGTGTATCGGTGACTAATACTGGTCTCACACAGAATGCTCAAAGCACCGACTGTAAGAAGAGTCTCTATTCTTGTACTTAAGGCTGCATTGTGCCTTTTGTATTTAATTCCGATGCGATTTCTGTGTTTTATCTTCATTTTGAAGGTCCACGGAATGCATTGAACCTGCAGTGGTGTATCGGAGACTAATACTGGTCTCACAGGGAATGCTCAAAGCACCGACGGTAAGAAAAGTCTCTATTCTTGTACTTAAGGTGGCATTGTGCGTTTTGTATATAGTTCCGATGCGATTTCTTTGTGTTATCGTCAATGTGAAGGTCCACGGATTACCTTGAACCTGCAGTAGTGTATCGGAAACTAATACTGGTCTCACAGGAAAGGATCAAAGCACAGACCCTAAGAAGTCTCACTCTTCTTGCCCTTAAGGCGGCATTGTGTCTTTTGTATTTAATTCCGATGTAATTTCAGTGTATCATCATCAATGTATATGTCCAATGAATACACTGAACCTGCAGTGGTGTATTGGAAAACAATACTGGTCTCACAGGGAATGCTCAAAACACCGAATGTAAGAAGTGTCTCTATTCTTGTACTTAAGGCCGCATTGTGCCTTTTGTATTTAATTCCGATGCGATTTCTGTGTTTCATCGTCAATGTGAAGGTCCAAGTGATACATTGAACCTGCAGTGGTGTATCGGAAACTAATACTTGTTGCACAGGGAATGCTCAAAGCACCGACTGTAAGAAGAGTCCCTATTCTTGTACTTCAGACGGCATTGTGCCTTTTGTATTTAATTCCGATGCGATTTCTGTGTTTCATCGTAAATGTGAAGGTCCAAGGAATACATTGAACCAGCAGTGGTGTATCGGAAACTAATACTGGTCTCACAGGGAATGCTCAAAGTACCGACTGTAAGAAGTGTCTCTAATCTTGTACATAAGGTTGCATTGTGCCTTTTGTATTTAATTCCGATGTAATTTCAGTGTTGAATCGTAAATGTGAAAGTCCAAGGAATACATTGAACCTGCAGTGGTGTATCGGAAACTAATACTGGTCTCACAGGGAATGCTCAAAGCTCCGACTGTAAGAAGAGTCTCTATTCTGTACTTATGGCGGCGTTGTGTCTTTTGAATTTAATTCCGATGTAATTTCTGTGTTTCATCATCAATGCTGAGGTCTAAGGATTATCTTGAGCCTGCAGTAGTGTATCGGACACTAATACTGGTCTCACAGGAAAGGAACAAAGCACAGACTCTATGAAGTCTCACTCTTCTTGCACTGAAAGCGGCATTGTGCCATTTGTATTTAATTCCGATGTAATTTCAGTGTTTCATCGTCAATGTGTATGTCCAAGGAATTCATTGAACCTTCAGTGGTGTATTGGAAACTAATACTGGTCTCACAGGGAATGCTCAAAGCACCGACTGTAAGAAGAGTCTCTATTCTTGTAATTCAGACGGCATTGTGCCTTTTGTATTTAATTCCGATGTAATCTCAGAGTTTCATCGTCAATGTGTATGTCCAAGGAATACATTGAACCTGCAGTGGTGTATTGCAAACTAATACTGGTCTCACAGGGAATGCTCAAAGCACCGACTGTAAGAAGTGTCTCTATTCTTGTACTTAAGGCGGCATTGTGCCTTTTAAATTTAATTCCGATTAGATTTCTGTGTTTCATCGTCAATGTGAAGGACCAAGGAATACATTGAACCTGCAGTGGTGTATCGGAAATTAATACTGGTCTCACAGGGAATGCTCAAACACCGACTGTAAGAAGAGTCTCTATTCTTGTACTTAAGGCACCATTGTTCCTTTTGTATTTAATTCCCATGTAATTTCAGTGTTTCATCGTCAATGTTTACGTCCAAGGAAGACATTAATCTGCAGTGGTGTATTGGAAACTAATACTGGTCTCACAGGGAATGCTCAAAGCACCAACTGTAAGAAGTGTCTCTATTCTTGTACTTAAGGCGGCATTGTGAGTTTTATATTTAATTCCGATGTGCTCTCAGTGTTTCATCGTCAATGTTTACGTGCAAGGTATACATTGAACCTGCAGTGCTGTATCGGAAACTAATACTGGTCTCACAGGGAATGCTCAAAGCACCGACTGTAAGAAGAGTCTACATTCTTGTACTTAAGGCGGCGTTGTGCCTTTTGTATTTAATTCCGATGTAATTTATGTGTTTCATCGTTAATATGTATGTCCGAGGAATACACTGAACCTGCAGTGGTGTATTGGAAACTAATACTGGACTCACAGGGAATGCTCAAAGCACCGACTGTAAGAAGAGTCTCTATTCTTGTACTTAAGGCCGCATTGTGCCTTTTGTATTTAATTCCGATGTAATTTCAGTGTTTCATCTTCAATGTGTATGTCCAAGGAATACATTGAACCTGCAGTGGTGTATCGGAGACTAATACTGGTCTCACAGGGAATGCTTAAAGCACCGACTGTAAGAAGAGTCTCTATTCTTGTACTTAAGGCCGCATTGTGCCTTTTGTATTTAATTCCGATGCGATTTCTGTGTTTTATCTTCAATTTGAAGGTCCACGGAATACATTGAACCTGCAGTGGTGTATCGAAGACTAATACTGGTCTCACAGGGAATGCTCAAAGCACCGAATGTAAGAAGAGTCTCTATTCTTGTACTTAAGGTGGCAACGTGCGTTTTGTATATAATTCCGATGCGATTTCTTTGTGTTATCGTCAATGTGAAGGTCCACGGATTACCTTGAACCTGCAGTAGTGTATCGGAAACTAATACTGGTCTCACAGGAAAGGATCAAAGCACAGACCCTAAGAAGTCTCACTCTTCTTGCACATAAGGCGGCATTGTGCCTATTGTATTTAATTCCGATGTAAATTCAGTGTTTCATCCTAAATGTGAAGGTCCAAGGAATACATTGAACCTGCAGTGGTGTATCGGAAACTAATACTGGTCTCACAGGGCATGCTCAAAGCACCGACTGTAAGAAGAGTCTCTATTCTTGTACTTAAAGCGGCATTGTGCATTTTGTATTTAAATCCGATGTAATATCAGTGTTTCATCGTCAATGTGAAGGTCCAAGGAATACATTGAGTCAGCCTTAGTGTACGGGAAACTAATACTGGTCTCACAGGAAAGGATCAAAGCACAGATTCTAAGAAGTCTCACTCTTGTTGCACTTAAGGCGGCATTGTGCCTTTTGTATTTAATTCCGAGATAATTTCAGTGTTTCATCGTCAATTTTAATGTCCACAGAATACATTGAACCTGTAGTGCTGTATCAGAAACTAATACTGGTCTCACAGGGAATGCTGAAAGCACCGACTGTAAGAAGAGCCTCTATTCTTGTACATAAGGTTGCATTGTGCCTTTTGTATTTATTTCCGATGCGATATCTGTGTTTCATCGTCAATGTGATGGTCCAAGGAATACATTGAAGCTGCAGTGGTGTATCGGAAACTAATACTGGTCTCACAGGGATTGGTCAAAGCACCGACTGTAAGAAGAGTCTCTATTCTTGTACTTAAGGCGGCATTGTGCTTTTTGTATGTAATTGCGATACGATTTCTGTGTTTTATCGTCAATGTGAAGGTCCAAGGATTACATTGAACCTGCAGTGGTGTATCGGAAACTAATACTGGTCTCACAGGGAATGCTCAAAGCTCCCACTGTAAGAAGAGTCTCTATTCTTGTACTTATGGCGGCATTGTGTCTTTTGAATTTAATTCCGATGTAATTTCTGTGTTTCATCATCAATGCTAAGGTCTAAGGATTACCTTGAGCCTGCAGTAGTGTATCGGACACTAATACTGGTCTCACAGGAAAGGAACAAAGCACAGACTCTATGAAGTCTCACTCTTCTTGCACTGAAAGCGGCATTGTGCCATTTGTATTTAATTCCGATGTAATTTCAGTGTTTCATCGTCAATGTGTATGTCCAAGGAATACATTGAACCTTCAGTGGTGTATTGGAAACTAATACTGGTCTCACAGGGAATGCTCAAAGCACCGACTGTAAGAAAAGTCTCTATTCTTGTACTTCAGACGGCATTGTGCCTTTTGTATTTAATTTTGATGTAATCTCAGAGTTTCATCGTCAATGTGTATGTCCAAGGAATACATTGAACCTGCAGTGGTGTATGGCAAACTAATACTGGTCTCACAGGGAAAGCTCAAAGCACCGACTGTAAGAAGTGTCTCTATTCTTGTACTTAAGGCGGCATTGTGCCTTTTAAATTTAATTCCGATTAGATTTCTGTGTTTCATCGTCAATGTGAAGGACCAAGGAATACATTGAACCTGCAGTGGTGTATCGGTAATTAATACTGGTCTCACAGGGAATGCTCAAACACCGACTGTAAGAAGAGTCTCTATTCTTGTACGTAAGGCGTCATTGTGCCTTTTGTATTTAATTCCCATGTAATTTCAGTGTTTCATCGTCAATGTTTACGTCCAAGGAAGACATTAACCTGCAGTGGTGTATTGGGAACTAATACTGGTCTCACAGGGAATGCTCAAAGCACAAACTGTAAGAAGTGTCTCTATTCTTGTACTTAAGGCCGCATTGTGCCTTTTGTATTTAATTCCGATGTAATTTCAGTGTTTCATCTTCAATGTGTATGTCCAAGAAATACATTGAACCTGCAGTTGTGTATCGGAGACTAATACTGGTCTCACAGGGAATGCTGAAAGCACCGACTGTAAGAAGAGTCTCTATTCTTGTACTTAAGGCCGCATTGTGCCTTTTGTATTTAATTCCAATGCGATTTCTGTGTTTTATCTTCAATTTGAAGGTCCACGGAATACATTGAACCTGCAGTGGTGTATCGGAGACTAATACTGGTCTCACAGGGAATGCTCAAATCACCGACTGTAAGAAGAGTCTCTATTCATGTACTTAAGGTGGCATTGTACGTTTTGTATATAATTCCGATGTAATTTCTGTGTTTCATCATCAATGCTAAGGTCCAAGGATTACCTTGAACCTGCAGTAGTGTATCGGAAACTAATACTGGTCTCACAGGAAAAGATCAAAGCACAGACTCTAAGAAGTCTCACTCTTCTTGCACTGAAGGCGGCATTGTGCCTTTTGTATTTAATTCCGATGTAATTTCAGTGTTTCATCATCAATGTGTATGTCCAAGGAATACACTGAACCTGCAGTGGTGTATTGGAAACTAATACTGGTCTCACAGGGAATGCTCAAAACACCGACTGTAAGAAGAGTCTCTATTCTTGTACTTAAGGCCGCATTGTGCCTTTTGTATTTAATTCCGATGCGATTTCTGTGTTTTATCTTCAATTTGAAGGTCCAAGGATTACCTTGAACCTGCAGTAGTGTATCGGAAACTAATACTGGTCTCACAGGGAATGCTCAAAGCACCGACTGTAAGAAGAGTCTCTATTCTTGTACTTAACGCGGCATTGTGCTTTTTGTATTTAATTCGGATGCGATGTCTGTGTTTCATCGTAAATGTGAAGGTCCAAGGAATTCATTGAACCAGCAGTGGTGTATTGGAAACTAATACTGGTCTCACAGGGAATGCTCAAACACCGACTGTAAGAAGAGTCTCTATTCTTGTACTTAAGGCGGCATTGTGCGTTTTGTATTTAATTCCCATGTAATTTCAGTGTTTCATCGTCAATGTTTACGTCCAAGGAAAACATTGAACCTGCAGTGGTGTATTGGAAACTAATACTGGTCTCACAGGGAATGCTCAAAGCACCAACTGTAAGAAGTGTCTCTATTCTTGTACTTAAGGCGGCATTGTGCCTTTTAAATTTAATTCCGATTAGATTTCTGTGTTTCATCGTCAATGTGTAGGACCAAGGAGTACATTGAACCTGCAGTGGGGTATCGGAAACTATTACTGGTCTCACAGGTAATTCTCAAAGCACCGACTGTAAGAAGAGTCTCTATTCTTGTACTTACGGCGGCATTGTGCCTTTTGTATTTAATTCCGATGTAATTTATGTGTTTCATCGTCAATGTGTATGTCCAAGGAATACATTGAACCTGCAGTGGTGTATCGGAAACAAACACTGGTCTCACAGGAAAGGATCAAAGCACAGACTCTAAGAAGTCTCACTCTTGTTGCGCTTAAGGCGGCATTGTGCCTTTTGTATTTAATTCCGAGATAATTTCAGTGTTTTATCGTCAATTTTAATGTCCACAGAATACATTGTACCTGTAGTGCTGTATCAGAAACTAATACTGGTCTCACAGGGAATGCTCAAAGCACCGACTGTAAGAAGAGTCTCTATTCTTGTACTTAAGGCGGCATTGTGCTTTTTGTATGTAATTGCGATGCGATTTCTGTGTTTTATGGTCAATGTGAAAGTCCAAGTAATAAATTGAACCGGCAGTGGTGTATCTGAAATTAATACTGGTCTCACAGAGAATGCTCAATGCGCTGACTGTAAGAAGAGTCTCTATTCTTGTACTTAAGGCGGCATTGTGACTTCTGTATTTAATTCCGTTGCGATTTCTGTGTTTCATCGTCAATGAGAAGGTCCAAGGAATACATTGAACCTGCAGTGGTGTATCGGAAACTAATACTGGTCTCACAGGGAATGCTCAAAGCACCGACTGTAAGAAGAGTCTTTATTCTTGTACTTAAAGCGGCATTGTGCATTTTGTATTTAATTCCGATGTAATTTCAGTGTTTCATCGTCAATGTGAAGGTCCAAGGAATTCATTGAGTCAGCAGTAGTGTACCGGAAACTAATACTGGTCTCACAGGAAAGGATCAAAGCACAGATTCTAAGAAGTCTCACTCTTGTTGCACGTAAGGCGGCATTGTGCCTTTTGTATTTAATTCCGAGATAATTTCAGTGTTTCATCGTCAATTTTAATGTCCACAGAATACATTGAACCTGTAGTGCTGTATCAGAAACTAATACTGGTCTCACAGGGAATGCTGAAAGCACCGACTGTAAGAAGAGTCTCTATTCTTGTACATAAGGTGGCATTGTGCATTTTGTATTTAATTCCGATGCGATATTTGTGATTCATCGTCAATGTGAAGGTCCAAGGATTACATTGAACCTGCAGTGGTGTATTGCAAACTAATACTGCTCTCACAGGGAATGCTCAAAGCACCGACTGTAAGAAGTGTCTCTATTCTTGTACTTATGGCGGCATTGTGTCTTTTGAATTTCATTCCGATGTAATTTCTGTGTTTGATCATCAATGCTAAGGTCTAAGGATTACCTTGAGCCTGCAGTAGTGTATCGGACACTAATACTGGTCTCACAGGAAAGGAACAAGGCACAGACTCTATGAAGTCTCACTCTTCTTGCACTGAAAGTGGCTTTGTGCCATTTGTATTTAATTCCGATGTAATTTCAGTGTTTCATCGTCAATATGTATGACCAAGGAATACATTGAACCTTCAGTGGTGTATTGGAAACTAATACTGGTCTCACAGCGAATGCTCAAATCACCGACTGTAAGAAGAGTCTACATTCTTGTACTTAAGGCGGCATTGTGCCTTTTGTATTTAATTCCGATGTAAATTCAGTGTTTCATCGTAAATGTGAAGGTCCAAGGATTACATTGAACCTGCAGTGGTGTATCGGAAACTAATACTGGTTTCACAGGGAATGCTCAAAGCACCGACTGTAAGAAGAGTCTCTATTCTTGTACTTAAGGCGGCATTGTGCCTTTTGAATTTAATTCCGATGTAATTTCTGTGTTTCATCTTCAATGCTAAGGTCCAAGGATTACCTTGAACCTGCAGTAGTATATCGGAAACTAATACTGGTCTCACAGGAAAAGATCAAAGCACAGACTCTAAGAAGTCTCACTCTTCTTGCACTGAAAGCGGCATTGTGCCTTTTGTATATAATTCCGATGTAATTTCAGTGTTTCATCATCAATGTGTATGTCCAAGGAATACACTGAACCTGCAGTGGTATATTGGAAACTAATACTGGTCTCACAGGGAATGCTCAAACCACCGACTGTAAGAAGAGTCTCTATTCTTGTACTTAAGGCCGCATTGTGCCTTTTGTATTTAATTCCGATGCGATTTCTGTGTTTTATCTTCAACTTGAAGGTCCAAGGATTACCTTGAACCTGCAGTAGTGTATCGGAAACTAATACTGGTCACACAGGGAATGCTCAAAGCACCGACTGTAAGAAGAGTCTCTATTCTTGTACTTAACGCGGCATTGTGCCCTTTGTATTTAATTCGGATGCGGTTTCTGTGTTTCATCGTAAATGTGAAAGTCCAAGGAATACATTGAACCAGCAGTGGTGTATTGGAAGCTAATACTGGTCTCACAGGGAATGCTCAAACACCGACTGTAAGAAGAGTCTCTATTCTTGTACTTAAGGCGGCATTGTGCCTTTTGTATTTAATTCCCATGTAATTTCAGTGTTTCATCGTCAATGTTTACGTGCAGGGAATACATTGAACCTGCAGTGCTGTATCGGAAACTAATACTGGTCTCACAGGGAATGCTCAAAGCACCGACTGTAAGAAGAGTCTACATTCTTGTACTTAAGGCGGCATTGTGCCTTTTGTATTTAATTCCGATGTAATTTATGTGTTTCATCGTCAATATGTATGTCCAAGGAATACACTGAACCTGCAGTGGTGTATTGGAAACTAATACTGGTCTCACAGGGAATGCTCAAAGCACCGACTGTAAGAAGAGTCTCTATTCTTGTACTTAAGGCCGCATTGTGCCTTTTGTATTTAATTCCGATGTAATTTCAGTGTTTCATCTTCAACGTGTATGTCCAAGGAATACATTGAACCTGCAGTGGTGTATCGGTGACTAATACTGGTCTCATAGATAATGCTCAAAGCACGGACTGTAAGAAGAGTCCCTATTCTTGTACTTAAGGCCGCATTGTGCCTTTTGTATTTAATTCCGATGCGATTTCTGTGTTTTATCTTCATTTTGAAGGTCCACGGAATACATTGAACCTGCAGTGGTGTATCGGTGACTAATACTGGTCTCACAGGGAATGCTCAAAGCACCGACGGTAAGAAAAGTCTCTATTCTTGTACTTAAGGTGGCATTGTGCGTTTTGTATATAATTCCGATGCGATTTCTTTGTGTTATCGTCAATGTGAAGGTCCAAGGATTACCTTGAACCTGCAGTAGTGTATCGGAAACTAATACTGGTCACACAGGAAAGGATCAAAGCACAGACCCTAAGAAGTCTCACTCTTCTTGCCCTTAAGGCGGCATTGTGCCTATTGTATTTAATTCCGATGTAAATTCAGTGTTTCATCGTAAATGTGAAGGTCCAAGGAATACATTGAACTTGCAGTGGTGTATCGGAAACTAATACTGGTTTCACAGGGAATGCTCAAAGCACCGACTGTAAGAAGAGTCTCTATTCTTGTACTTAAGGCGATATTGTGCCTTTTGAATTTAATTCCGATGTAATTTCTGTGTTTCATCATCAATGCTAAGGTCCAAGGATTACCTTGAAAATGCAGTAGTGTATCGGAAACTAATACTGGTCTCACAGGAAAAAATCAAAGCACAGACTCTTAGAAGTCTCACTCTTCTTGCACTGAAAGCGGCATTGTGTCTTTTGTATTTAATTCCGATGTAATTTCAGTGTTTCATCATCAATGTGTATGTCCAAGGAATACACTGAACCTGCAGTGGTGTATTTGAAACTAATACTGGTCTCACAGGGAATGCACAAAACACCGACTGTAAGAAGAGTCTCTATTCTTGTACTTAAGGCCGCATTGTGCCTTTTGTATTTAATTCCGATGCGATTTCTGTGTTTTATCTTCAATTTGAAGGTCCAAGGATTAACTTGAACCAGCAGTAGTGTATCGGAAACTAATACTGGTCTCACAGGGAATGCTCAAAGCACCGACTATAAGAAGAGTCTCTATTCTTGTACTTATGGTGGCATTGTGCCTTTTGTTTTAATTCCGATGCGATTTCTGTGTTTCATCGTCAATGTGAAGGTCCAAGTAATACATTGAACCTGCAGTGGTGTATCGGAAACTAATACTTGTTGCACAGGGAATGCTCAAAGCACCGACTGTAAGAAGAGTCCCTATTCTTGTACTTCAGACGGCATTGTGCCTTTTGTATTTAATTCCGATGCGATTTCTGTGTTTCATCGTAAATGTGAAGGTCCAAGGAATACATTGAACCAGCAGTGGTGTATCGGAAACTAATACTGGTCTCACAGGGAATGCTCAAAGTACCGACTGTAAGAAGAGTCTCTATTCTTGTACTTGAGACGGCATTGTGCCTTTTGTATTTAATTCCGATGTAATCTCAGAGTTTCATCGTCAATGTGTATGTCAAAGGAATACATTGAACCTGCAGTGGTGTATTGCAAACTAATACTGGTCTCACAGGGAATGCTCAAAGCACCCACTGTAAGAAGTGTCACTATTCTTGTACTTAAGGCGGCATTGTGCCTTTTAAATTTAATTCCGATGAGATTTCTGTGTTTCATCGTCAATGTGAAGGTCCAAGGAATACATTGAACCTGCAGTGGTCTATCGGAAACTAGTACTGGCTCACAGGGAATGCTCAAAGCACCGACTGTAAGAGGAGTCTTTATTCTTATACTTAAGGCCGCATTGTGTCTTTTGTATGTAATTGCGATGCGATTTCTTTGTTTTATCGTCAATGTGAAGGTCCAAGGAGTACATTGAACCTGCAGTGGTGTATCGGAAACTAATACTTGTCGCACAGGGAATGCTCAAAGCACCGACTGTAAGAAGAGTCTCTATTCTTGTACTTCAGACGGCATTGTGCCTTTTGTATTTAATTCCGATATAATCTCAGAGTTTCATTGTCACTGTGTATGTCCAAGGAATACATTGAACCTGCAGTGGTGTATTGTAAACTAATACTGGTCTCACAGGGAATGCTCAAAGCACCGACTGTAAGAAGTGCCTCTATTCTTGTACTTTAGGCGGCATTGGGCCTTTCAAATTTAATTCCGATGAGATTTCTGTGTTTCATCGTCAATGTGAAGGTCCAAGGAATACATTGAACCTTCAGTGGACTATGGGAAACTAATACTGGCTCACAGGGAATGCTCAAAGCACCGACTGTAAGAAGAGTCTCTATGCTTGTACTTAAGACGGCATTGTGCCTTTTGTATTTAATTCCGATGCGATTTCTGTGTTTCATCGTCAATGTGAAGGTCCAAGTAATAAATTGAACCTGCAGTGGTGTATCGGAAACTAATACTTGTCGCACAGGGAATGCTCAAAGCACCGACTGTAAGAAGAGTCTCTAATCTTGTACTACTGGCGGCATTGTGCCTTTTGTATTTAATTCCGATGTAATCTCAGACTTTCATCGTCAATGTGTATGTCCAAGGAATACATTGAACCTGCAGTGGTGTATTGCAAACTAATACTGGTCTCACAGGGAATGCTCAAAGCACCGACTGTAAGAAGTGTCTCTATTCTTGTACCTAAGGCGGCATTGTGCCTTTTAAATTTAATTCCTATGAGATTTCTGTGTTTCATCGTCAATGTGTAGGTCCAAGGAATACATTGAACCTACAGTGCTCTATCGGAAACTAATACTGGCTCACAGGGAGAGCTCAAAGCACCGACTGTAAGAAGAGTCTCTATTCCTGTACTTAAGACGGCATTGTGCCTTTTGTATGTAATTGCGATGCGATTTCTTTTTTTTTATCGTCAATGTGAAGGTCCAAGGAATACATTGAACCTACAGTGGTGTATCGGAAACTGATACTGGTTTCACAGGGAAGGCTCAAAGCACCGACTGTAAGAAGAGTCTCTATTCTTGTACTTAAGACGGCATTATGCCTTTTGTATTTAATTCCGATGCGATTTCTGAGTTTCATCGTCAATGTGAATGTCCAAGTAATACATTGAACCTGCAGTGGTGTATCGGAAACTAATACTGGTCGCACAGGGAATGCTCAAAGCAGCGACTGTAAGAAGAGTCTCTATTCTTGTACTTCAGGCAGCATTGGGCCATTTGTATTTAAATCCGATGTAATCTCAGTGTTTCATCGTCAATGTGTATGTCCAAGGAATACATTGAACCTGTAGTGGTGTATTGGAAACTAATACTGGTCTCACAGGGAATGCTCAAAGCACCGACTGTAAGAAGTGTCTCTATTCTTGTACTTACGTCGGCATTGTGCCTTTTATATTTAATTCCGATGAGATTTCTGTGTTTCATCGTCAATGTGAAGGTCCAAGGAATACATTGAACCTGCAGTGGTGTATCGTAAACTAATACTGGACTCACAGGTAATGCTCAAAGCACCGACTGTAAAAAGAGTCTCTATTCTTGCACTTAAGGCGGCATTGTGCCTATTGCATTTAATTCCGATGTAACTTATGTGTTTCATCGTCAATGTGTATGTCCAAGGAATACATTGAACCTGCAGTGGTGTATCGGAAACTAATACTGGTCTCACAGGGAATGCTCAAACCACCGACTGTAAGAAGTGTTCCGATTCTTGTACTTAAGGCGGCGTTGTGCGTTATGTATTTAATTCCAATGCGATTTCTGTGTATCATCGTCAGTGTGATGGTCCAAGGAATACATTGAACCTGCAGTGGTGTATCGGAAACTAATACTGGTCTCACAGAGAATGCTCAAAGCACCGACTGTAAGAAGAATCTCTATTCTTGTACTTCAGGCGGCATTGTGCCTTTTGCATTTAATTCTGATGTGATTTCTGTCTTTCATCGTCAATGTGAAGATCCATGGAGTACATTGAACCAGCAGTGGTGTATCGGAAACTAATACTGGTCTCACAGGAATGGATCAAAGCACAGACTCTAAGAAGTCTGTCTCTTCTTGCACTTCACTCGGCATTGTGCCTTTTGTATTTAATTCCGATGCGATTTGTGTGTTTCATCGTCAATGTTTACGTCCAAGGAATACATTGAACCTGCATTGGTGTATCGGAAAATAATACTGGCCTCGCAGGAAAAGATCAAAGCACCGACTGTAAGAAGAGTCTCTATACTTGTACCTAAAGCGGCATTGTGCCTTTTGTATTTAATTCCGATGCGATATCTGTGTTTCATCGTCAATGTGAAAGTCAAAGGAATATATTGAACCTGCAGTGGTGTATGGCAAACTAATACTGGTCTCATAGGAAGGGATCATGGCAAAGGCCCAAGAAGTCTCACTCTTCTTGCACTTAAGGCGGCATGGTGCCTTTTTTATTTATTTCCGATGTAATTTCTTTGTTTCATAGTCAATGTGTAAGTCCAAGAAATAAATTGAACCTGCAGTGGTGTATCGGAAACTATTACTGGTCTCACAGGTAATTCTCAAAGCACCGACTGTAAGAAGAGTCTCTATTCTTGTACTTCAGATGGCATTGTGCCTTTTGTATTTAATTCCGATGTAATTTATGTGTTTCATCGTCAATGTGTATGTCCAAGGAATACATTGAACCTGCAGTGGTGTATCGGAAACAAACACTGGTCTCACAGGAAAGGATCAAAGCACAGACTCTAAGAAGTCTCACTCTTGTTGCACTTAAGGCGGCATTGTGCCTTTTGTATTTAATTCCGAGATAATTTCAGTGTTTTATCGTCAATTTTAATGTTCACAGAATACATTGTACCTGTAGTGCTGTATCAGAAACTAATACTGGTCTCACAGGGAATGCTCAAAGCACCGACTGTAAGAAGAGTCTCTATTCTTGTACTTAAGGCGGCATTGTGCTTTTTGTATGTAATTGCGGTGCGATTTCTGTGTTTTATGGTCAATGTGAAAGTCCAAGTAATAAATTGAACCGGCAGTGGTGTATCTGAAATTAATACTGGTCTCACAGAGAATGCTCAATGCGCTGACTGTAAGAAGAGTCTCTATTCTTGTACTTAAGGCGGCATTGTGACTTCTGTATTTAATTCCGTTGCGATTTCTGTGTTTCATCGTCAATGAGAAGGTCCAAGGAATACATTGAACCTGCAGTGGTGTATCGGAAACTAATACTGGTCTCACAGGGAATGCTCAAAGCACCGACTGTAAGAAGAGTCTTTATTCTTGTACTTAAAGCGGCATTGTGCATTTTGTATTTAATTCCGATGTAATTTCAGTGTTTCATCGTCAATGTGAAGGTCCAAGGAATTCATTGAGTCAGCAGTAGTGTACCGGAAACTAATACTGGTCTCACAGGAAAGGATCAAAGCACAGATTCTAAGAAGTCTCACTCTTGTTGCACTTAAGGCGGCATTGTGCCTTTTGTATTTAATTCCGAGATAATTTCAGTGTTTCATCGTCAATTTTAATGTCCACAGAATACATTGAACCTGTAGTGCTGTATCAGAAACTAATACTGGTCTCACAGGGAATGCTGAAAGCACCGACTGTAAGAAGAGTCTCTATTCTTGTACATAAGGTGGCATTGTGCATTTTGTATTTAATTCCGATGCGATATCTGTGATTCATCGTCAATGTGATGGTCCAAGGAATACATTGAACCTGTAGTGGTGTATCGGAAACTAATACTGGTCTCACAGGGAATGGTCAAAGCACCGACTGTAAGAAGAGTCTCTATTCTTGTACTTAAGGCGGCATTGTGCTTTTTGTATGTAATTGCGATACGATTTCTGTGTTTTGTCGTCAATGTGAAGGTCCAAGGATTACATTGAACCTGCAGTGGTGTATTGCAAACTAATACTGCTCTCACAGGGAATGCTCAAAGCACCGACTGTAAGAAGTGTCTCTATTCTTGTACTTATGGCGGCATTGTGTCTTTTGAATTTCATTCCGATGTAATTTCTGTGTTTGATCATCAATGCTAAGGTCTAAGGATTACCTTGAGCCTGCAGTAGTGTATCGGACACTAATACTGGTCTCACAGGAAAGGAACAAGGCACAGACTCTATGAAGTCTCACTCTTCTTGCACTGAAAGTGGCTTTGTGCCATTTGTATTTAATTCCGATGTAATTTCAGTGTTTCATCGTTAATATGTATGACCAAGGAATACATTGAACCTTCAGTGGTGTATTGGAAACTAATACTGGTCTCACAGCGAATGCTCAAATCACCGACTGTAAGAAGAGTCTACATTCATGTACTTAAGGCGGCATTGTGCCTTTTGTATTTAATTCCGATGTAAATTCAGTGTTTCATCGTAAATGTGAAGGTCCAAGGATTACATTGAACCTGCAGTGGTGTATCGGAAACTAATACTGGTTTCACAGGGAATGCTCAAAGCACCGACTGTAAGAAGAGTCTCTATTCTTGTACTTAAGGCGGCATTGTGCCTTTTGAATTTAATTCCGATGTAATTTCTGTGTTTCATCTTCAATGCTAAGGTCCAAGGATTACCTTGAACCTGCAGTAGTATATCGGAAACTAATACTGGTCTCACAGGAAAAGATCAAAGCACAGACTCTAAGAAGTCTCACTCTTCCTGCACTGAAAGCGGCATTGTGCCTTTTGTATTTAATTCCGATGTAATTTCAGTGTTTCATCATCAATGTGTATGTCCAAGGAATACACTGAACCTGCAGTGGTATATTGGAAACTAATACTGGTCTCACAGGGAATGCTCAAACCACCGACTGTAAGAAGAGTCTCTATTCTTGTACTTAAGGCCGCATTGTGCCTTTTGTATTTAATTCCGATGCGATTTCTGTGTTTTATCTTCAATTTGAAGGTCCAAGGATTACCTTGAACCTGCAGTAGTGTATCGGAAACTAATACTGGTCACACAGGGAATGCTCAAAGCACCGACTGTAAGAAGAGTCTCTATTCTTGTACTTGACGCGGCATTGTGCCTTTTGTATTTAATTCGGATGCGGTTTCTGTGTTTCATCGTAAATGTGAAAGTCCAAGGAATACATTGAACCAGCAGTGGTGTATTGGAAGCTAATACTGGTCTCACAGGGAATGCTCAAACACCGACTGTAAGAAGAGTCTCTATTCTTGTACTTAAGGCGGCATTGTGCCTTTTGTATTTAATTCCCATGTAATTTCAGTGTTTCATCGTCTATGTTTACGTGCAAGGAATACATTGAACCTGCAGTGCTGTATCGGAAACTAATACTGGTCTCACAGGGAATGCTCAAAGCACCGACTGTAAGAAGAGTCTACATTCTTGTACTTAAGGCGGCATTGTGCCTTTTGTATTTAATTCCGATGCGATATCTGTGATTCATCGTCAATGTGATGGTCCAAGGAATACATTGAACCTGTAGTGGTGTATCGGAAACTAATACTGGTCTCACAGGGAATGGTCAAAGCACCGACTGTAAGAAGAGTCTCTATTCTTGTACTTAAGGCGGCATTGTGCTTTTTGTATGTAATTGCGATACGATTTCTGTGTTTTGTCGTCAATGTGAAGGTCCAAGGATTACATTGAACCTGCAGTGGTGTATTGCAAACTAATACTGCTCTCACAGGGAATGCTCAAAGCACCGACTGTAAGAAGTGTCTCTATTCTTGTACTTATGGCGGCATTGTGTCTTTTGAATTTCATTCCGATGTAATTTCTGTGTTTGATCATCAATGCTAAGGTCTAAGGATTACCTTGAGCCTGCAGTAGTGTATCGGACACTAATACTGGTCTCACAGGAAAGGAACAAGGCACAGACTCTATGAAGTCTCACTCTTCTTGCACTGAAAGTGGCTTTGTGCCATTTGTATTTAATTCCGATGTAATTTCAGTGTTTCATCGTTAATATGTATGACCAAGGAATACATTGAACCTTCAGTGGTGTATTGGAAACTAATACTGGTCTCACAGCGAATGCTCAAATCACCGACTGTAAGAAGAGTCTACATTCATGTACTTAAGGCGGCATTGTGCCTTTTGTATTTAATTCCGATGTAAATTCAGTGTTTCATCGTAAATGTGAAGGTCCAAGGATTACATTGAACCTGCAGTGGTGTATCGGAAACTAATACTGGTTTCACAGGGAATGCTCAAAGCACCGACTGTAAGAAGAGTCTCTATTCTTGTACTTAAGGCGGCATTGTGCCTTTTGAATTTAATTCCGATGTAATTTCTGTGTTTCATCTTCAATGCTAAGGTCCAAGGATTACCTTGAACCTGCAGTAGTATATCGGAAACTAATACTGGTCTCACAGGAAAAGATCAAAGCACAGACTCTAAGAAGTCTCACTCTTCTTGCACTGAAAGCGGCATTGTGCCTTTTGTATTTAATTCCGATGTAATTTCAGTGTTTCATCATCAATGTGTATGTCCAAGGAATACACTGAACCTGCAGTGGTATATTGGAAACTAATACTGGTCTCACAGGGAATGCTCAAACCACCGACTGTAAGAAGAGTCTCTATTCTTGTACTTAAGGCCGCATTGTGCCTTTTGTATTTAATTCCGATGCGATTTCTGTGTTTTATCTTCAATTTGAAGGTCCAAGGATTACCTTGAACCTGCAGTAGTGTATCGGAAACTAATACTGGTCACACAGGGAATGCTCAAAGCACCGACTGTAAGAAGAGTCTCTATTCTTGTACTTGACGCGGCATTGTGCCTTTTGTATTTAATTCGGATGCGGTTTCAGTGTTTCATCGTAAATGTGAAAGTCCAAGGAATACATTGAACCAGCAGTGGTGTATTGGAAGCTAATACTGGTCTCACAGGGAATGCTCAAACACCGACTGTAAGAAGAGTCTCTATTCTTGTACTTAAGGCGGCATTGTGCCTTTTGTATTTAATTCCCATGTAATTTCAGTGTTTCATCGTCTATGTTTACGTGCAAGGAATACATTGAACCTGCAGTGCTGTATCGGAAACTAATACTGGTCTCACAGGGAATGCTCAAAGCACCGACTGTAAGAAGAGTCTACATTCTTGTACTTAAGGCGGCATTGTGCCTTTTGTATTTAATTCCGATGTAATTTATGTGTTTCATCGTCAATATGTATGTCCAAGGAATACACTGAACCTGCAGTGGTGTATTGGAAACTAATACTGGTCTCACAGGGAATGCTCAAAGCACCGACTGTAAGAAGAGTCTCTATTCTTGTACTTAAGGCCGCATTGTGCCTTTTGTATTTAATTCCGATGTAATTTCAGTGTTTCATCTTCAACGTGTATGTCCAAGGAATACATTGAACCTGCAGTGGTGTATCGGTGACTAATACTGGTCTCATAGATAATGCTCAAAGCACGGACTGTAAGAAGAGTCCCTATTCTTGTACTTAAGGCCGCATTGTGCCTTTTGTATTTAATTCCGATGCGATTTCTGTGTTTTATCTTCATTTTGAAGGTCCACGGAATACATTGAACCTGCAGTGGTGTATCGGTGACTAATACTGGTCTCACAGGGAATGCTCAAAGCACCGACGGTAAGAAAAGTCTCTATTCTTGTACTTAAGGTGGCATTGTGCGTTTTGTATATAATTCCGATGCGATTTCTTTGTGTTATCGTCAATGTGAAGGTCCAAGGATTACCTTGAACCTGCAGTAGTGTATCGGAAACTAATACTGGTCTCACAGGAAAGGATCAAAGCACAGACCCTAAGAAGTCTCACTCTTCTTGCCCTTAAGGCGGCATTGTGCCTATTGTATTTAATTCCGATGTAAATTCAGTGTTTCATCGTAAATGTGAAGGTCCAAGGAATACATTGAACTTGCAGTGGTGTATCGGAAACTAATACTGGTTTCACAGGGAATGCTCAAAGCACCGACTGTAAGAAGAGTCTCTATTCTTGTACTTAAGGCGATATTGTGCCTTTTGAATTTAATTCCGATGTAATTTCTGTGTTTCATCATCAATGCTAAGGTCCAAGGATTACCTTGAAAATGCAGTAGTGTATCGGAAACTAATACTGGTCTCACAGGAAAAAATCAAAGCACAGACTCTTAGAAGTCTCACTCTTCTTGCACTGAAAGCGGCATTGAGTCTTTTGTATTTAATTCCGATGTAATTTCAGTGTTTCATCATCAATGTGTATGTCCAAGGAATACACTGAACCTGCAGTAGTGTATTTGAAACTAATACTGGTCTCACAGGGAATGCACAAATCACCGACTGTAAGAAGAGTCTCTATTCTTGTACTTAAGGCCGCATTGTGCCTTTTGTATTTAATTCCGATGCGATTTCTGTGTTTTATCTTCAATTTGAAGGTCCAAGGATTACCTTGAACCAGCAGTAGTGTATCGGAAACTAATACTGGTCTCACAGGGAATGCTCAAAGCTCCGACTATAAGAAGAGTCTCTATTCTTGTACTTATGGTGGCATTGTGCCTTTTGTTTTAATTCCGATGCGATTTCTGTGTTTCATCGTCAATGTGAAGGTCCAAGTAATACATTGAACCTGCAGTGGTGTATCGGAAACTAATACTTGTTGCACAGGGAATGCTCAAAGCACCGACTGTAAGATGAGTCCCTATTCTTGTACTTCAGACGGCATTGTGCCTTTTGTATTTAATTCCGATGTAATCTCAGAGTTTCATCGTCAATGTGTATGTCAAAGGAATACATTGAACCTGCAGTGGTGTATTGCAAACTAATACTGGTCTCACAGGGAATGCTCAAAGCACCCACTGTAAGAAGTGTCACTATTCTTGTACTTAAGGCGGCATTGTGCCTTTTAAATTTAATTCCGATGAGATTTCTGTGTTTCATCGTCAATGTGAAGGTCCAAGGAATACATTGAACCTGCAGTGGTCTATCGGAAACTAGTACTGGCTCACAGGGAATGCTCAAAGCACCGACTGTAAGAGGAGTCTTTATTCTTATACTTAAGGCCGCATTGTGTCTTTTGTATGTAATTGCGATGCGATTTCTTTGTTTTATCGTCAATGTGAAGGTCCAAGGAGTACATTGAACCTGCAGTGGTGTATCGGAAACTAATACTTGTCGCACAGGGAATGCTCAAAGCACCGACTGTAAGAAGAGTCTCTATTCTTGTACTTCAGACGGCATTGTGCCTTTTGTATTTAATTCCGATATAATCTCAGAGTTTCATTGTCACTGTGTATGTCCAAGGAATACATTGAACCTGCAGTGGTGTATTGCAAACTAATACTGGTCTCACAGGGAATGCTCAAAGCACCGACTGTAAGAAGTGCCTCTATTCTTGTACTTTAGGCGGCATTGGACCTTTCAAATTGAATTCCGATGAGATTTCTGTGTTTCATCGTCAATGTGAAGGTCCAAGGAATACATTGAACCTTCAGTGGACTATCGGAAACTAATACTGGCTCACAGGGAATGCTCAAAGCACCGACTGTAAGAAGAGTCTCTATACTTGTACTTAAGACGGCATTGTGCCTTTTGTATTTAATTCCGATGCGATTTCTGTGTTTCATCGTCAATGTGAAGGTCCAAGTAATACATTGAACCTGCAGTGGTGTATCGGAAACTAATACTTGTCGCACAGGGAATGCTCAAAGCACCGACTGTAAGAAGAGTCTCTAATCTTGTACTACTGGCGGCATTGTGCCTTTTGTATTTAATTCCGATGTAATCTCAGACTTTCATCGTCAATGTGTATGTCCAAGGAATACATTGAACCTGCAGTGGTGTATTGCAAACTAATACTGGTCTCACAGGGAATGCTCAAAGCACCGACTGTAAGAAGTGTCTCTATTCTTGTACCTAAGGCGGCATTGTGCCTTTTAAATTTAATTCCTATGAGATTTCTGTGTTTCATCGTCAATGTGTAGGTCCAAGGAATACATTGAACCTACAGTGCTCTATCGGAAACTAATACTGGCTCACAGGGAGAGCTCAAAGCACCGACTGTAAGAAGAGTCTCTATTCCTGTACTTAAGACGGCATTGTGCCTCTTGTATGTAATTGCGATGCGATTTCTTTTTTTTTATCGTCAATGTGAAGGTCCAAGGAATACATTGAACCTACAGTGGTGTATCGGAAACTGATACTGGTTTCACAGGGAAGGCTCAAAGCACCGACTGTAAGAAGAGTCTCTATTCTTGTACTTAAGACGGCATTATGCCTTTTGTATTTAATTCCGATGCGATTTCTGAGTTTCATCGTCAATGTGAATGTCCAAGTAATACATTGAACCTGCAGTGGTGTATCGGAAACTAATACTGGTCGCACAGGGAATGCTCAAAGCAGCGACTGTAAGAAGAGTCCCTATTCTTGTACTTCAGGCAGCATTGGGCCATTTGTATTTAATTCCGATGTAATCTCAGTGTTTCATCGTCAATGTGTATGTCCAAGGAATACATTGAACCTGTAGTGGTGTGTTGGAAACTAATACTGGTCTCACAGGGAATGCTCAAAGCACCGACTGTAAGAAGTGTCTCTATTCTTGTACTTACGTCGGCATTGTGCCTTTTATATTTAATTCCGATGAGATTTCTGTGTTTCATCGTCAATGTGAAGGTCCAAGGAATACATTGAACCTGCAGTGGTGTATCGTAAACTAATACTGGACTCACAGGTAATGCTCAAAGCACCGACTGTAAGAAGAGTCTCTATTCTTGCACTTAAGGCGGCATTGTGCCTATTGTATTTAATTCCGATGTAACTTATGTGTTTCATCGTCAATGTGTATGTCCAAGGAATACATTGAACCTGCAGTGGTGTATCGGAAACTAATACTGGTCTCACAGGGAATGCTCAAACCACCGACTGTAAGAAGTGTTCCGATTCTTGTACTTAAGGCGGCATTGTGCGTTATGTATTTAATTCCAATGCGATTTCTGTGTATCATCGTCAGTGTGATGGTCCAAGGAATACATTGAACCTGCAGTGGTGTATCGGAAACTAATACTGGTCTCACAGAGAATGCTCAAAGCACCGACTGTAAGAAGAATCTCTATTCTTGTACTTCAGGTGGCATTGTGCCTTTTGCATTTAATTCTGATGTGATTTCTGTCTTTCATCGTCAATGTGAAGATCCATGGAGTACATTGAACCAGCAGTGGTGTATCGGAAAGTAATACTGGTCTCACAGGAATGGATCAAAGCACAGACTCTAAGAAGTCTGTCTCTTCTTGCACTTCACTCGGCATTGTGCCTTTTGTATTTAATTCCGATGCGATTTGTGTGTTTCATCGTCAATGTTTGCGTCCAAGGAATACATTGAACCTGCATTGGTGTATCGGAAAATAATACTGGCCTCGCAGGAAAAGATCAAAGCACCGACTGTAAGAAGAGTCTCTATTCTTGTACCTAAAGCGGCATTGTGCCTTTTGTATTTAATTCCGATGCGATATCTGTGTTTCATCGTCAATGTGAAAGTCAAAGGAATATATTGAACCTGCAGTGGTGTATGGCAAACTAATACTGGTCTCATAGGAAGGGATCATGGCAAAGGCCCAAGAAGTCTCACTCTTCTTGCACTTAAGGCGGCATGGTGCCTTTTTTATTTATTTCCGATGTAATTTCTTTGTTTCATAGTCAATGTGTAAGTCCAAGAAATAAATTGAACCTGCAGTGGTGTATCGGAAACTAATACTGGTCACACAGGGAATGCTCAAAGCAGCGACTGTAAGAAGAGTCTCTATTCTTGTACTTCAGATGGCATTGTGCCTTTTGTATTTAATTCCGATGTAATCTCAGAGTTTCATTGTCAATGTGAATGTCCAAGGAATACATTGAACCTGCAGTGGTGTATTGCAAACTAATACTGGTCTCACAGGGAATGCTCAAAGCACCGACTGTAAGAAGTGTCTCTATTCTTGTACTTAAGGCGGCATTGGGCCTTCCAAATTTAATTCCGATGAGATTTCTGTGTTTCATCGTCAATGTGAACGTCCAAGGAATACATTGAACCTGCAGTGGTGTATCGGAAACTAATACTTGTCGCACAGGGAATGCTCGAAACACCGACTGTAAGAAGAGTCTCTATTCTTGTACTTAAGGCGGCATTGTGCCTTTTAAATTAAATTCCGATGAGATTTCTGTGTTTCATCGTCAATGTGTAGGTCCAAGGAATACATTGAACCTGCAGTGGTCTATCGGAAACTAATACTGGCTCACAGGGAATGCTCAAAGCACCGACTGTAAGAGGAGTCTCTATTCTTGTACTTAAGGCGGCATTGTGCCTTTTGTATGTAAATGCGATGCGATTTCTTTGTTTTATCGTAAATGTGAAGGTCCAAGGAATACATTGAACCTGCAGTACTGTATCGGAAACTAATACTGGTCTCACAGGGAATGCTCAAAGCACCGACTGTAAGAAGAGTCTACATTCTTGTACTTAAGGCGGCATTGTGCCTTTTGTATTTAATTCCGATTTAATTTATGTGTTTCATCGTCAATATGTATGTCCAAGGAATACATTGACCCTGCAGTGGTGTATCGGAAACTAATACTGGTCTCACAGGGAATGCTCAAAGCACCGACTGTAAAAAGGGTCTCTATTATTGTACATAAGGTGGCATTGTGCCTTTTGTATTTAATTCCAATGTGATTTCTGTGTTTCATCGTCAATGTGAAGGTCCAAGTAATACATTGAACCTGCAGTGGTGTATCGGTAACTAATACTGGTCGCACAGGGAATGCTCAAAGCACCAACTGTAAGAAGAGTCTCTATTCTTGTACTTCAGGCGGCATTGTGCCTTTTGTATTTAATTCCGATGTAATCCCAGTGTTTCAACGTCAATGTGTATGACCAAGGAATACATTGAACCTGCAGTGGTGTAATGGAAACTAATACTGTTCCCACAGGGAATGCTCAAAGCACCGACTGCAAGAAGTGTCTCTATTCTTGTACTTAAGGCGGCATTTTGCCTTTTATATTTAATTCCGATGAGATTTCTGTGTTTCATCGTCAATGTGAAGGTCCAAGGAATACATCGAATCTGCAGTGGTGTATCGGAAACTAATACTGGTCTCACAGGGAATGCTCAAAGTACCGACTGTAAGAAGAGTCTCTATTCTTGTGCTTAAGGCGGCATTGTGAATTTTGTATTTAATTCCGATGTAATTTATGTGTTTCATCGTCAATGTGTATGCCCAAGGAATACATTGAACCTGCAGTGGTGTATCGGAAACTAATACTGGTCTCACAGGGAATGCTCAAAGCACCGTCAGTAAGAAGAGTCTCTATTCTTGTACCTAAGGCGGCATTGTGCCTTTTGTATTTAATTCCGATGCGGTTTCTTTGTTTTATCGTCAATGTGAAGGTCCAAGGAATACATTGAACGTGCAGTGGTGTATCGGAAACTAATACTGGTCTCACAGGGAATGCTCAAAGCACCGACTCTAAGAAGGGTCTCTATTCTTGTTCTTAAGGCGGCATTGTGCCTTTTGTATTTAATTCCGATGTAATTTCAGTGTTACATCGTCAATATTTACGTCCAAGGAATACATTGAACCTGCAGTGCTGTATCGGAAACTAATACCATTCTCACAGGGAAGGCTCAAAGAAACGACTGTAAGAAGAGTCTCTATTCTTGTACTTAAGGCGGCATTGTGCGTTATGTATTTAATTCCAATGTGATTTCTGTGTTTCATCGTCAATGTGATGGTCCAAGGAATACATTGAACCTGCAGTGGTGTATCGGAAACTAATACTGGACTCACAGGTAATGCTCAAAGCACCGACTGTAAGAAGAGTCTCTATTCTTGCACTTAAGGCGGCATTGTGCCTATTGTATTTAATTCCGATGTAATTTATGTGTTTCATCGTCAATGTGTATGTCCAAGGAATACATTGAACCTGCAGTGGTGTATCGGAAACTAATACTGGTCTCACAGGGAATGCTCAAACCACCGACTGTAAGAAGTGTCTCTATTCTTGTACTTAAGGCGGCATTGTGCGTTATGTATTTAATTCCAATGCGATTTCTGTGTATCATCGTCAGTGTGATGGTCCAAGGAATACATTTAACCTGCAGTGGTGTATCGGAAACAAATACTGGTCTCACAGAGAATGCTCAAAGCACCGACTGTAAGAAGAATCTATATTCTTGTACTTCAGGCGGCATTGTGCCTTTTGCATTTAATTCCGATGTGATTTCTGTGTTTCATCGTCAATGTGAAGATCCATGGAGTACATTGAACCAGCCGTGGTGTATCGGAAACTAATACTGGTCTCACAGGAATGAATCAAAGCACAGACTCTAAGAAGTCTGTCTCTTCTTGCACTTCAGGCGGCATTGTGCCTTTTGTATTTAATTCCGATGCGATTTGTGTGTTTCATCGTCAATGTTTACGTCCAAGGAATACATTGAACCTGCATTGGTGTATCGGAAAATAATACTGGCCTCGCAGGAAAAGAACAAAGCACCGACTGTAAGAAGAGTCTCTATGCTTGTACCTAAAGCGGCATTGTGCCTTTTGTATTTAATTCCGATGCGATATCTGTGTTTCATCGTCAATGTGAAAGTCAAAGGAATATATTGAACCTGCAGTGGTGTATGGGAAACTAATACTGGTCTCACAGGAAAGGATCATGGCAGAGGTCCAAGAAGTCTCACTCTTCTTGCACTTAAGGCGGCATGGTGCATTTTTTATTTATTTCCGGTGTAATTTCAGTGTTTCATAGTCAATGTGTAAGTCCAAGAAATAAATTGAACCTGCAGTGGTGTATCGGAAACTAATACTGGTCTCACAGGGAATGCTCAAAGCACCGACTGTAAGAGGAGTCTCTATTCTTGTACTTAAGACGGCATTGTGCCTTTTGTATTTAATTCCGATGCGATTTCTGTGTTTCATCGTCAATGTGAAGGTCCAAGTAATACATTGAACCTGCAGTGGTGTATCGGAAACTAATACTTGTCGCACAGGGAATGCTCAAAGCACCGACTGTAAGAAGAGTCTCTATTCTTGTACTTCAGATGGCATTGTGCCTTTTGTATTTAATTCCGATGTAATCTCAGAGTTTCATTGTCAATGTGAATGTCCAAGGGATACATTGAACCTGCAGTGGTGTATTGCAAACTAATACTGGTCTCACAGGGAATGCTCAAAGCACCGACTGTAAGAAGTGTCTCTATTCTTGTACTTAAGGCGGCATTGGGCCTTTCAAATTTAATTACGATGAGATTTCTGTGTTTCATCGTCAATGTGAACGTCCAAGGAATACATTTAACCTGCAGTGGTGTATCGGAAACTAATACTTGTCGCACAGGGAATGCTCAAAACACCGACTGTAAGAAGAGTCTCTATTCTTGTACTTCAGACGGCATTGTGCCTTTTGTATTTAATTCCGATGTAATCTCAGACTTTCATCGTCAATGTGTATGTCCATGGAATACATTGAATTTGCAGTGGTGTATTGCAAACTAATACTGGTCTCACAGGGAATGCTCAAAGCACCGACTGTAAGAAGTGTCTCTATTCTTGTACTTAAGGCGGCATTGTGCCTTTTAAATTTAATTCCGATGTGATTTCTGTGTTTCATCGTCAATGTGTAGGTCCAAGGAATACATTGAACCTGCAGTGGTCTATCGGAAACTAATACTGGCTCACAGGGAATGCTAAAGGCACCGACTGTAAGAGGAGTCTCTATTCTTGTACTTAAGGCGGCATTGTGCCTTTTGTATGTAAATGCGATGCGATTTCTTTGTTTTATCGTCAATGTGAAGGTCCAAAGAATACATTGAACCTGCAGTACTGTATCGGAAACTAATACTGGTCTCACAGGGAGTGCTTAAAGCACCGACTGTAAGAAGAGTCTACATTCTTGTACTTAAGGCGGCATTGTGCCTTTTGTATTTAATTCCGATTTAATTTATGTGTTTCATCGTCAACATGTATGTCCAAGGAATACATTGACCCTGCAGTGGTGTATCGGAAACTAATACTGGTCTCACAGGGAATGCTCAAAGCACCGACTGTAAAAAGGGTCTCTATTATTGTACTTAAGGTGGCATTGTGCCTTTCGTATTTAATTCTGATGTGATTTCTGTGTTTCATCGTCAATGTGAAGGTCCAAGTAATACATTGAACCTGCAGTGGTGTATCGGTAACTAATACTGGTCGCACAGGGAATGCTCAAAGGACCAACTGTAAGAAGAGTCTCTATTCTTGTACTTCAGGCGGCATTGTGCCTTTTGTATTTAATTCCGATGTAATCCCAGTGTTTCAACGTCAATGTGTATGTCCAAGGAATACATTGAACCTGCAGTGGTGTAATGGAAACTAATACTGTTCTCACAGGGAATGCTCAAAGCACCGACTGCAAGAAGTGTCTCTATTCTTGTACTTAAGGCGGCATTTTGCCTTTTATATTTAATTCCGATGAGATTTCTGTGTTTCATCGTCAATGTGAAGGTCCAAGGAATACATCGAATCTGCAGTGGTGTATCGGAAACTAATACTGGTCTCACAGGGAATGCTCAAAGCACCGATTGTAAAAAGGGTCTCTATTATTGTACTTAAGGTGGCATTGTGCCTTTTGTATTTAATTCCGATGTCATTTCTGTGTTTCATCGTCAATGTGAAGGTCCAAGTAATTCATTGAACCTGCAGTGGTGTATCGGTAACTAATACTGGGCGCACAGGGAATGCTCAAAGCACCAACTGTAAGAAGAGTCTCTATTCTTGTACTTCACGCGGCATTGTGCCTTTTGTATTTAATTCCGATGTAATCCCAGTGTTTCAACGTCAATGTGTATGTCCAAGGAATACATTGAACCTGCAGTGGTGTAATGGAAACTAATACTGCTCTCACAGGGAATGCTCAAAGCACCGACTGCAAGAAGTGTCTCTATTCTTGTACTTAAGGCGGCATTTTGCCTTTTATATTTAATTCCGATGAGATTTCTGTGTTTCATCGTCAATGTGTATGTCCAAGGAATACATTGAACCTGCAGTGGTGTATCGGAAACTAATACTGGTCTCACAGGGAATGCTCAAAGCACCGTCAGTAAGAAGAGTCTCTATTCTTGTACTTAAGGCGGCATTGTGCCTTTTGTATTTAATTCCGATGCGGTTTCTTTGTTTTATCGTCAATGTGAAGGTCCAAGGAATACATTGAAAGTGCAGTGGTGTATCGGAAACTAATACTGGTCTCATAGGGAATGCTCAAAGCACCGACTCTAAGAAGGGTCTCTATTCTTGTTCTTAAGGCGGCATTGTGCCTTTTGTATTTAATTCCGATGTAATTTCAGTGTTACATCGTCAATATTTACGTCCAAGGAATACATTGAACCTGCAGTGCTGTATCGGAAACTAATACCATTCTCACAGGGAAGGCTCAAAGAAACGACTGTAAGAAGAGTCTCTATTCTTGTACTTAAGGCGGCATTGTGCGTTATGTATTTAATTCCAATGTGATTTCTGTGTATCATCGTCAGTGTGATGGTCCAAGGAATACATTGAACCTGCAGTGGTGTATCGGAAACTAATACTGGTCTCACAGAGAATGCTCAAAGCACCGACTGTAAGAAGAATCTCTATTCTTGTACTTCAGGCGGCATTGTGCCTTTTGCATTTAATTCCGATGTGATTTCTGTGTTTCATCGTCAATGTGAAGATCCATGGAGTACATTGAACCAGCAGTGGGTTATCGGAAACTAATACTGGTCTCACAGGAATGGATCAAAGCACAGACTCTAAGAAGTCTGTCTCATCTTGCACTTCAGGCGGCATTGTGCCTTTTGTATTTAATTCCGATGCGATTTGTGTGTTTCATCGTCAATGTTTACGTCCAAGGAATACATTGAACCTGCATTGGTGTATCGGAAAATAATACTGGCTTCGCAGGAAAAGAACAAAGCACCGACTGTAAGAAGAGTCTCTATGCTTGTACCTAAAGCGGCATTGTGCCTTTTGTATTTAATTCCGATGCGATATCTGTGTTTCATCGTCAATGTGAAAGTCAAAGGAATATATTGAACCTGCAGTGGTGTATGGGAAACTATTACTGGTCTCACAGGAAAGGATCATGGCAGAGGTGCAAGAAGTCTCACTCTTGTTGCACTTAAGGCGGCATGGTGCCTTTTTTATTTATTTCCGGTGTAATTTCAGTGTTTCATAGTCAATGTGTAAGTCCAAGAAATAAATTGAACCTGCAGTGGTGTATCGGAAACTAATACTGGTCTCACAGGGAATGCTCAAAGCACCGACTGTAAGAAGAGTCTCTATTCTTGTACTTAAGACGGCATTGTGCCTTTTGTATTTAATTCCGATGCGATTTCTGTGTTTCATCGTCAATGTGAAGGTCCAAGTAATACATTGAACCTGCAGTGGTGTATCGGAAACTAATACTTGTCGCACAGGGAATGCTCAAAGCACCGACTGTAAGAAGAGTCTCTATTCTTGTACTTCAGATGGCATTGTGCCTTTTGTATTTAATTCCGATGTAATCTCAGAGTTTCATTGTCAATGTGAATGTCCAAGGAATACATTGAACCTGCAGTGGTGTATTGCAAACTAATACTGGTCTCACAGGGAATGCTCAAAGCACCGACTGTAAGAAGTGTCTCTATTCTTGTACTTAAGGCGGCATTGTGCCTTTTAAATTTAATTCCGATGAGATTTCTGTGTTTCATCGTCAATGTGTAGGTCCAAGGAATACATTGAACCTGCAGTGGTCTATCGGAAACTAATACTGGCTCACAGGGAATGCTAAAGGCACCGACTGTAAGACGAGTCTCTATTCTTGTACTTAAGGCGGCATTGTGCCTTTTGTATGTAAATGCGATGCGATTTCTTTGTTTTATCGTCAATGTGAAGGTCCAAGGAATACATTGAACGTGCAGTACTGTATCGGAAACTAATACTGGTCTCACAGGGAATGCTCAAAGCACCGACTGTAAGAAGAGTCTACATTCTTGTACTTAAGGCGGCATTGTGCCTTTTGTATTTAATTCCGATTTAATTTATGTGTTTCATCGTCAATATGTATGTCCAAGGAATACATTGACCCTGCAGTGGTGTATCGGAAACTAATACTGGTCTCACAGGGAATGCTCAAAGCACCGACTGTAAAAAGGGTCTCTATTATTGTACTTAAGGTGGCATTGTGCCTTTCGTATTTAATTCCGATGTGATTTCTGTGTTTCATCGTCAATGTGAAGGTCCAAGTAATACATTGAACCTGCAGTGGTGTATCGGTAACTAATACTGGTCGCACAGGGAGTGCTCAAAGCACCGACTGTAAGAAGAGTCTCTATTCTTGTGCTTAAGGCGGCATTGTGAATTTTGTATTTAATTCCGATGTAATTTATGTGTTTCATCGTCAATGTGTATGTCCAAGGAATACATTGAACCTGCAGTGGTGTATCGGAAACTAATACTGGTCGCACAGGGAATGCTCAAAGCACCGACAGTAAGAAGAGTCTCTATTCTTGTACTTAAGGCGGCATTGTGCCTTTTGTATTTAAATCCAATGCGGTTTCTTTGTTTTATCGTCAATGTGAAGGTCCAAGGAATACATTGAACGTGCAGTGGTGTATCGGAAACTAATACTGGTCTCACAGGGAATGCTCAAAGCACCGACTCTAAGAAGGGTCTCTAGTCTTGTTCTTAAGGTGGCATTGTGCCTTTTGTATTTAATTCCGATGTAATTTCAGTGTTACATCGTCAATATTTACGTCCAAGGAATACATTGAACCTGCAGTGCTGTATCGGAAACTAATACTATTCTCACAGGGAAGGCTCAAAGAAACGACTGTAAGAAGAGTCTCTATTCTTGTACTTAAGGCGGCATTGTGCGTTATGTATTTAATTCCAATGTGATTTCTGTGTTTCATCGTCAATGTGATGGTCCAAGGAATACATTGAACCTGCAGTGGTGTATCGGAAACTAATACTGGTCTCACATAGAATGGTCAAAGCACCGACTGTAAGAAGAATCTCTATTCTTGTACTTAAGGCGGCACTGTGCCTTTTGCATTTAATTCCGATGTGATTTCTGTGTTTCATCGTCAATGTGAAGATCCATGGAGTACATTGAACCAGCAGTGGTGTATCGGAAACTAATACTGGTCTCACAGGAAAGGATCAAAGCACAGGCTCTAAGAAATCTCACTCTTCTTGCACTTCAGGCGGCATTGTGCCTTTTGTATTTCATTCCGATGCGATTTTTGTGTTTCATCGTCAATGTTTACGTCCAAGGAATACATTGAATCTGCAGTGGTGTATCGGAAAATAATACTGCCCTCGCAGGAAAGGATCAAAGCGCCGACTGTAAGAAGAGTCTCTATTCTTGTACCTAATGCGGCATTGTGCCTTTTGTATTTAATTCCGATGCGATTTCTATGTTTCATCGTCAATGTGAAAGTCAAAGGAATATATTGAACCTGCAGTGGTGTATCGGAAACTAATACTGGTCTCACAGGAAAGGATTAAAGCACAGACTGTAAGAAGAGTCTCTACTCTTGTACATAAGGAGGCATTGTGCCTTTTGTATTAAATTCCGATGCGATTTCAGTGTTTCATCGTCAATGTGAAGATCAAAGGAATACATTGAACCAGCAGTAGTGTATGGGAAACTAATACTGGTCTCACAGGAAAGGATCATGGCACAGGCTCTAAGAAGTCTCACTCTTCTTGCACTCAAGGCGGCATGGTGCCTTTTTTATTTATTTCCGATGTAATTTCAGTGTTTCATAGACAATGTGTATGTCCAAGAAATAAATTGAACCTGCAGTGGTGTATCGGAAACTAATACTGGTCGCACGGGGAATGCTCAAAGCACCGACTGTAAGAAGAATCTCTATGCTTGTACTTAAGGCGGCATTGTGCCTTTTGTATTTAATTCCGATGCGATTTCTGTGTTTCATCGTCAATGTGAAGGTCCAAGTAATACATTGAACCTGCAGTGGTGTATTGGAAACTAATACTGGTCGCACAGGGAATCCTCAAAGCACCGACTGTAAGAAGAGTCTCTTTTCTTGTACTTCAGATGGCATTGTGCCTTTTGTATTTAATTCCGATGTAATCTCAGAGTTTCATTGTCAATGTGAATGTCCAAGGAATACATTGAACCTGCAGTGGTGTATTGCAAACTAATACTGGTCTCACAGGGAATGCTCAAAGCACCGACTGTAAGAAGTGTCTCTAATCTTGTACTTAAGGCGGCATTGGGCCTTTCAAATTTAATTCCGATGAGATTTCTTTGCTTCATCGTCAATGTGAAGGTCCAAGGAATACATTGAACCTGCAGTGGTGTATCGGAAACTAATACTTGTCGCACAGGGAATGCTCAAAACACCGACTGTAAGAAGAGTCTCTATTCTTGTACTTCAGACGGCATTGTGCCTTTTGTATTTAATTCCGATGTAATCTCAGACTTTCATCGTCAATGTGTATGTCCAAGGAATACATTGAATTTGCAGTGGTGTATTGCAAACTAATACTGGTCTCACAGGAAATGCTCAAAGCACCGACTGTAAGAAGTGTCTCTATTCTTGTACTTAAGGCGGCATTGTGCCTTTTAAATTTAATTCCGATGAGATTTCTGTGTTTCATCGTCAATGTGTAGGTCCAAGGAATACATTGAACCTGCAGTGGTCTATCGGAAACTAATACTGGCTCACAGGGAATGCTCAAAGCACCGACTGTAAGAGAAGTCTCTATTCTTGTACTTAAGGCGCCATTGTGCCTTTTGTATGTAAATGCGATGCGATTTCTTTGTTTTATCGTCAATGTGAAGGTCCAAGGAATACATTGAACCTGCAGTACTGTATCGGAAACTAATACTGGTCTCACAGGGAATGCTCAAAGCACCGACTGTGAGAAGAGTCTACATTCTTGTACTTAAGGCGGCATTGTGCCTTTTGTATTTAATTCCGATTTAATTTATGTGTTTCATCGTCAATATGTATGTCCAAGGAATACATTGACCCTGCAGTGGTGTATCGGAAACTAATACTGGTCTCACAGGGAATGCTCAAAGCACCGACTGTAAAAAGGGTCTCTATTCTTGTACTTAAGGTGGCATTGTGCCTTTTGTATTTAATTCCGATGTGATTTCTGTGTTTCATCGTCAATGTGAAGGTCCAAGTAATACATTGAACCTGCAGTGGTGTATCGGTAACTAATACTGGTCGCACAGGGAATGCTCAAAGCACCAACTGTAAGAAGAGTCTCTATTCTTGTACTTCAGGCGGCATTGTGCCTTTTGTATTTAATTCCGATGTAATCCCAGTGTTTCAACGTCAATGTGTATGTCCAAGGAATACATTGAACCTGCAGTGGTGTAATGGAAACTAATACTGTTTTCACAGGGAATGCTCAAAGCACCGACTGCAAGAAGTGTCTCTATTCTTGTACTTAAGGCGGCATTTTGTCTTTTATATTTAATTCCGATGAGATTTCTGTGTTTCATCGTCAATGTGAAGGTCCAAGGAATACATTGAACGTGCAGTGGTGTATCGGAAACTAATACTGGTCTCACAGGGAATGCTCAAAGCACCGACAGTAAGAAGAGTCTCTATTCTTGTACTTAAGGCGGCATTGTGCCTTTTGTATTTAATTCCGACGCGGTTTCTTTGTTTTATCGTCAATGTGAAGGTCCAAGGAATACATTGAACGTGCAGTGGTGTATCGGAAACTAATACTGGTCTCACAGGGAATGCTCAAAGCACCGACTCTAAGAAGGGTCTCTATTCTTGTTCTTAAGGCGGCATTGTGCCTTTTGTATTTAATTCCGATGTAATTTCAGTGTTACATCGTCAATATATACGTCCAAGGAATACATTGAACCTGCAGTGCTGTATCGGAAACTAATACTATTCTCACAGGGAATGCTCAAAGAAACAACTGTAAGAAGAGTCTCTATTCTTGTACTTAAGGCGGCATTGTGCGTTATGTATTTAATTCCAGTGTGATTTCTGTGTTTCATCGTCAATGTGATGGTCCAAGGAATACATTGAACCTGCAGTGGTGTATCGGAAACTAATACTGGTCTCACAGAGAATGCTCAAAGCACCGACTGTAAGAAGAATCTCTATTCTTGTACTTAAGGCGGCATTGTGCCTTTTGCATTTAATTCCGATGTGATTTATGTGTTTCATCGTCAATGTGAAGATCCATGGAGTACATTGAACCAGCAGTGGTGTATCGGAAACTAATACTGGTCTCACAGGAAAGGATCAAAGCACAGACTGTAAGAAGAGTGTCTACTCTTGTACATAAGGAGGCATTGTGCCTTTTGTATTAAATTCCGATGCGATTTCTGTGTTTCATCGTCAATGTGAAGATCAATGGAATACATTGAACCAGCAGTAGTGTATGGGAAACTAATACTGGTCTCACAGGAAAGGATCATGGCACAGGCTCTAAGAAGGCTCACTCTTCTTGCACTCAAGGCGGCATGGTGCCTTTTTTATTTATTTCCGATGTAATTTCAGTGTTTCATAGACAATGTGTATGTCCAAGAAATAAATTGAACCTGCAGTGGTGTATCGGAAACTAATACTGGTCGCACAGGGAATGCTCAAAGCACCGACTGTAAGAAAAATCTCTATGCTTGTACTTAAGGCGGCATTGTGCCTTTTGTATTTAATTCCGATGCGATTTCTGTGTTTCATCGTCAATGTGAAGGTCCAAGTAATACATTGAACCTGCAGTGGTGTATTGGAAACTAATACTGGTCGCACAGGGAATCCTCAAAGCACCGACTGTAAGAAGAGTCTCTATTCTTGTACTTCAGGTGGCATTTTGCCTTTTGTATTTAAATCCGATGTAATCTCAGTGTTTCATCGTCAATGTGTATGTCCAAGGAATATTTTGAACCTGCAGTAGTGTATCGGAAACTAATACTGGTCTCACAGGGAATGCTCAAAGCACCGACTGTAAGAAGAGTCTCTATTCTTATACTTAAGGCGGCATTGTGCCTTTTGTATTTAATTCCGATGCGATTTCTGTGTTTCATCGTCAATGTCAAGGTCCAAGGAATATATTGAACCCACAGTGGTGTATCGGAAACTAATACTGGTCTCACAGGGAATGCTCAAAGCACCGACTGTAAGAAGAGTCTCTATTCTTGTACATAAGGCGGCATTGTGCATTTTGTATTCAATTCAGACGCGATTTCTGTGTTTCATCGTCAATGTGATGGTCCAAGGAATACATTGAATCTGCAGTGGTGTATTGGAAACTAATACTGGTCTCACAGGGAATGCTCAAAGCACCGACTGTAAGAAGAGTCTCTATTCTTGTACTTAAGGCGGCATTGTGCCTTTTGTATTTAAATCCGATGTAATCTCAGTGTTTCATCGTCAATTTGTATGTCCAAGGAATACACTGAACCTGCAGTGGTGTATCGGAAAGTAATACTGGTCTCACAGGAAAGGATCAAAGCACAGACTGTAAGAAGTCTCACTCATCTTGTACATAAGGCGGCATTGTGGCTTTTGTATTCATTTCCGATGTAATATCAGTGTTTCATCGTCAATGTGTATGTCCAAGGAATACATTGAACCTGCAGTGGTGTATCGGAAACTAATACTGGTCTCACAGGAAAGGATCAAAGCACAGACTGTAAGAAGTGTCACTAATCTTGTACTTAAGGCGGCATTGTGACTTTTGTATTTAATTCCGAAGCGATTTCTGTGTTTCATCGTGAATGTGAAGGTCCAAGGAATACATTGAACCTGCAGTGGTGTATCGGAAACTAATACTGGTCTCACAGGAAAGGATCAAAGCACAGACTGTAAGAAGTGTCACTAATCTTGTACTTAAGGCGGCATTGTGCCTTTTGTATTTAAATCCGATGCGATTTGTGTGTTTCATCGTCAATGTTTACGACCAAGGAATACATTGAAAATGCAGTGGTGTATCGGAAACTAATACTTTTCTCACAGGAATGGATCAAAGCACCGACTGTAAGAAGTGTCTCTATTCTTCTACCTAAGACGGCTCGGTGCCATTTGTATTTACTTCCGATGCGATTTCTGTGTTTCATCGACAATGTGATGGTCAAACGAATACACTGAACCTGCAGCGGTGTATCGGAAACTAATACTGGTCTCACAGGAAGGGATCAAATCACAGACTGTAAGAAGAGTCTCTATTCTTGTACTTAAGGCGGCATTGTAATTTTTGTATTTAATTCCGATGCGATTTCTGTGTTTCATCGTCAATGTAAAGGTCAAAGGAATACATTGAACCTGCAGTGGTGTATCGGAAACTAATACTGGTCTCACAGGAAAGGATCAAAACACAGACTGTAAGAAGAGTCCCAATTCTTGTACTTATGGCGGCGTTGTGTCTTTTGTATTTAATTCCGATGCGATTTCTGTGATTCATCGTCAATGTGAAGGTCCAAGGAATACATTGAACCTGCAGTGGTGTATCGGAAACTAATACTGGTCTCACGGGGAATGCTCAAATAACCGACTGTAGGAAGATTCTCTATTCTTGTACTTAAGGCGGCATTGTGCCTTTTGTGTTAAATTCCGATACGACTTCTGTGTTTCATCGTCAATGTGAGGTTCAAAGGAATACATTGAACCTGCAGTGGTGTATCGGAAACTAATACTGGTCTCACAGGAAAGGTTCAAAGCACAAACTCTAAGAAGTCTCACTCTTCTTGCATTTAAGGCGGCATTGTGCCTTTTTTATTTAATTCCAATGGTATTTCAGTGTTTCATCGTCAATATGAAGGTCCAAGGAATACATTGAACCTGCAATGGTGTATCGGAAACAAATACTGGTCTCACAGGGAATGCTCAAAGCACCGACAGTAAGAAGAGTCTCTATTCTTGTACTTAAGGCTGCATTGTGCATTTTGTATTTCATTCCGATGCGACTTCTGTGTTTCATCGTCAATGTGAAGGTCCAAATAATACATTGAACCTGCAGTGGTGTATCGGAAACTAATACTGGGCTCACAGGAAAGGATAAAGCACAGACTCTAAGAAGGCTCACTCTTCTTGCACTTAAGGAGGCTTTGTGCCTTTTGTATTTAATTCCGATGTAATTTCTGTGTTTCATCGCCAATGTGAAGGTCCAAGGAATACATTGAGCCTGCAGTGGTGTATCGGTAACTAATACTGGTCTCACAGGGAGTGTTCAAGTCACAGACTGTAAAAAGAGTCTCTATTCTTGAACTTAAGGCGGCGTTGTTCCTTTTGTTTTTAATTCCGATGCGATTTCTGTGTTTCATCGTCAATGTGAAGGTCCAAGGAATGCATTGAACCTGCAGTAGTGTATCGGAAACTAATACTGGTCTCACAGAAAAGGATCAAACGAAGACTATATGAAGTCTCACTCTTCTTACACTTATGGCGGCATTGTGCCTTTTGTATTTAATTCCGATGTAAATACAATGTTTCATCGTCAATGTGTATGTCCAAGGAATACATTGAACCTGCAGGGGTGTATCGGAAACTAATACTGGTCTCACAGGGTATGCTCAAAACACCGACTGTAAGATGAGTCTCTATTCTTGTACATAAGGTATCATTGTGCGTTTTGTATTTGATTCCAATGCGATTTCTGTCTTTCATCGTCAATGTGATGGTCCAAGGAATACATTGAACCTGCAGTGGTGTATCGGAAACTAATACTGGTCTCACAGGGAATGCACAAAGCACCGACTGTAAGAAGAATCTCAATTCTTGTACTTAAGGCGGCATTGTGCCTTTTGCATTTATTTCCGATGTGATTTCTGTGTTTCATCGTCAATGTGAAGATCCAAAGAATACAATGAACCAGCAGTGGTGTATCGGATACTAATACTGGTCTCACAGGAAAGGATCAAAGCACAGACTCTAAGAAGTCTCTCTCTACTTGCACTTAAGGCGGCATTGTGCCTTTTGTATTTAATTCCGATGTAATTTCAGTGTTTCATCGTCCATGTGTATGTCCTAGGAATACATTGAACCTGCAGTGTTGTATCGGAAACTAATACTGGTCTAACAGGGAATTCTCAAAGCACTGACTGTATGAAGAGTCTACATTCTTGTACCTAAGGCGGCATTGTGTCTTTTGTATTTAATTCCGATGCGATTTCTGTGTGTCATCGTCAATGTGAAGGTCAAAGGAATACATTGAACCCGCAGTGGTGTATCGGAAACTAATACTGGTCTCACAGGGAATGCTCAAAGCATCGACTGTAAGAAGTTTCTCTATTCTTGTACTTAAGGCGGCATTGTGCCATTTGTATTTAATTCCGATGCGATTTCTGTGTTTCATCGTCAATGTGAAGGTCCAAGGAATACATTGAACCTGCAGTCGTGTATCGGAAAATAATACTGGTCTCACAGGAAAGGATCAAAGCTCAGACTCTAAGAAGCCTCATTCCTCTTGCACTTAAGGCGGCATTGTGCCTTTTGCATTTAATTCCGATGTAATTTCGGTGTTTCATCGACAATGTGTATGTCCAAGGAATACATTGAACCTGCAGTGGTGTATCGGAAACTAATACTGGTCTCACAGGAAAGGATCAAAGCCCAGACTCTAAGAAGCCTCATTCCTCTTGCACTTAAGGCGGCATTGTGCCTTTTGTATTTAACTCCGATGTAAATTCAGTGTTTCATCGACAATGTGAATGTCCAAGGAATACTTTGAACCTGCAGTGGTGTATCGGAAACTAATACTGGTCTCACAGGAGAGGATCAAAGCACAGACTGTAAGAAGAGTCTCTATTTTTGCACTTAAGGTGGCATTGTGCCTTTTGTATTTAATTCCGATGCGAAATCTGTGTTTCATCTTCAATGTGAAGGTCAAAGGAATACATTGAACCTGCAGTGGTGTATCGGAAACTAATACTGGTCTCTCAGGTAATGATCAAAGCACAGACTGTAAGATGAGTCTCCAGTCTTGTTCTTAAGGTGGCATTGTGCCTTTTGTATTTAATTCCGATGCGATTTCTGTGTTTCATCGTCAATGTGAATGTCGAAGGAATACATTGAACCTGCAGTGGTGTATCGGAAACTAATACTGGTTCACAGGGAATGCTCAAAGCACCGACTGTAAGAAGAGTCTCTATTCTTGTACTTAATGCGGCATTGTGCCTTTTGTATTTAATTCCGATGCGATTTCTGTGTTTCATGTCAATGTGAAGGTCCGAGGAATACATTGAACCTGCAGTCGTGTATCGTAAAATGATACTGGTCTCACAGGAAAGGATCAAACCCCAGACTCTAAGAAGCCTCATTCCTCTTGCACTTAATTCGGCATTGTGCCTTTTGTATTTAATTCCGATGTAATTTCAGTATTTCATCGACAATGTGTATGTCCAAGGAATACATTGAACCTGCGGTGGTGTATCGGAAACTAATACTGGTCTCACAGGGAATGCTCAAAGCACCGACTGTAAGAAGGGTCTCTTTTCTTGTACTGAAGTCGGCATTGTGCCTTTTGTATTTAATTCCGAAGCGATTTCTGTGTTTCATCGTCAATGTGAAGGTCTAAGCAATACATTGAACCTGCAGTGGTGTATCGGAAACTAATACTGGTCTCACAGGAAAGGATCAAAGCCCAGACTCTAAGAAGCCTCATTCCTCTCGCACTTAAGGCGGCATTTGGCCTTTTGTATTTAATTCCGATGTAACTTCAGTGTTTCATTGACAATGTGTATGTCCAAGGAATACATTGAACCTGCAGTGGTGTATCGGAAACTAATAATGGTCTCACAGGAAAGGATCAAAGCACAGACAGCAAGAAGTGTCTCTATTCTTGTACTTAAGGCGGCATTGTGCCTTTTGTATTTAATTCCGATTCGATATCTGTGTTTCATCGTGAATGTGAAGGTCCAAGGAATTCATTGAATCTGCAGTGGCGTATCAGAAACTAATACTGGTCTCACAGGAAAGGATCAAAGCACAGACTGTAAGAAGAGTCTCTATTCTTGTACTTAAGGCGGCATTGTGCCTTTTGTATTTAATTCCGATGAGATTCCTGTGTTTCATCGTCAATGTGAGGGTCAATGGAATACATTGAACCTGCAGTGGTGTATCGGAAACTAATACTGGTCTCACAATAAAGGATCAAAGCACAGACTGTAAGAAGAGTGTGTATTCTTGTATTTAAGTCGGCATTGTGGCTTTTGTATTTAATTCCGATCCGATGTCTGTGTTTCATCGTCAAAATGAAGGTCAAAGGACTTCATTGAACCTGAAGTGGTGTATCGGAAACTAATACTGGTCTCACAGGAAAGAATCAAACCACATACTGTAAGAAGAGTCTCTATTCATGTTCGTAAGGCGGCATTGTGCCTTTTCTATTTAATTCCGATGCGATTTGTGTGTTTCATCGTCGATGTTTACGTCCAAGGAATACATTGAACCTGCATTGGTGTATCGGAAACTAATACTGGTCTCACAGGAAAGGATCAAAGCACAGACTGTAAGAAGAGTGTCTATTCTTGTGCTTAAGGCGGCATTGTGCCTTTTGTATCTAATTCCGATCCGATTTCTGTGTTTCATCGTCAATGTGAAGGTCAAAGGACTACATTGAACCTGCAGTGGTGTATCGGAAACTAATACTGGTCTCACAGGAAAGGATCATAGCACAGACTCTAAGAAGTCTCACTCTTCTCGCACTTAAGGAGGCATGGTGCCTTTTTTATTAAATTGCGATGTAATTTCAGTGTTTCATCGTCAAAGTGTATGTCCAAGAAATACATTGAACCTGCACTGGTGTATCGGAAACAAATACTGGTCTCACAGGGAATGCTCAAAGCACCGACTGTAAGAAGAATATCTATGCTTGTACTTAAGGCGGCATTGTGCCTTTTGTATTTAATTCCGATGCGATTTCTGTGTTTCATCGTGAATGTCAAGGTCCCAGGAATACATTGAACCTGCAGTGGTGTATCGGAAACTAATCCTGGTCTCACAGGAAAGGATCACAGCACAGACTGTTAGAAGAGTAACTATTCTTGTACTTATGGCGGCATTGAGCCGTTTGTATTTAATTCCGAAGCGATTTCTGTGTTTCATCGTCAATGTGAGGGACAATGGAATACATTGAACCTGCAGTGGTGTATCGGAAACTAATACTGGTCTCACAGGAAAGGATCAAAGCACAGACTGTAAGAAGAGTCTCTATTCTTGTACTTAAGGCGGCATTGGGCCTTTTGTATTTAATTCCGATCCGATTTCTGTGTTTCTTCGTCAATGTGAAGGTCAAAGGACTACATTGGACCTGCAGTGGTGTATCGGACACTAATACTGGTCTCACAGGAAAGGATCATAGCACAGACTCTAAGAAGTCTCACTCTTCTCGCACTTAAGGAGGCATGGTGCCTTTTTTATTAAATTCCGATGTAATTTCTGTGTTTCATCCTAAATGTGAAGGTCCAAGGAATACATTGAACCTGCAGTGGTGTATTGGAAACTAATACTGGTCTCACAGGGAATGCTCAAAACACCGACTGTAAGAAGAGTCTCTATTCTTGTACTTAAGGCCGCATTGTGCCTTTTGTATTTAATTCCGATGCGATTTCTGTGTTTTATCTTCAATTTGAAGGTCCAAGGATTACCTTGAACCTGCAGTAGTGTATCGGAAACTAATACTCGTCTCACAGGGAATGCTCAAAGCACCGACTGTAAGAAGAGTCTCTATTCTTGTACTTAACGCGGCATTGTGCCTTTTGTATTTAATTCGGATGCGATGTCTGTGTTTCATCGTAAATGTGAAGGTCCAAGGAATACATTGAACCAGCAGTGGTGTATTGGAAACTAATACTGGTCTCACAGAGAATGCTCAAACACCGACTGTAAGAAGAGTCTCTATTCTTGTACTTAAGGCGGCATTGTGCGTTTTGTATTTAATTCCCATGTAATTTCAGTGTTTCATCGTCAATGTTTACGTCCAAGGAAGACATTGAACCTGCAGTGGTGTATTGGAAACTAGTACTGGTCTCACAGGGAATGCTCAAAGCACCAACTGTAAGAAGTGTCTCTATTCTTGTACTTAAGGCGGCATTGTGCCTTTTAAATTTAATTCCGATTAGATTTCTGTGTTTCATCGTCAATGTGTAGGACCAAGGAATACATTGAACCTGCAGTGGGGTATCGGAAACTAATACTGGTCTCAAAGGTACTTCTCAAAGCACCGACTGTAAGAAGAGTCTCTATTCTTGTACTTACGGCGGCATTGTGCCTTTCGTATTTAATTCCGATGTAATTTATGTGTTTCATCGTCAATGTGTATGTCCAAGGAAAACATTGAACCTGCAGTGGTGTATCGGAAACAAACACTGGTCTCACAGGAAAGGATCAAAGCACAGACTCTAAGAAGCCTCACTCTTCTTGCATTTAAAGCGGCATTGTGCCTTTTGCATTTAATTCCGATGTAATTTCAGTGTTTCATCGTCAATGTGTATGTCCAAGGAATACATTGAACCTGCAGTGGTGTATTGGAAACTAATACTGGTCTCACAGGGAATGCTCAAAGCACCGACTGTAAGAAGAGTCTCTACTCTTGTACTTAAGGCGGCATTATGCCTTTTGTATTTAATTCCGATGCGATTTCTGTGTTTCATCTTCAATGTTATGGTCGAAGGAATACATTGAACCTACAGTGGTGTATCGGAAATTTTATACTGGTCTCACAGGGAATGCTCAAAGCAACGACTGTACGAAGAGTCTATATTCTTGTACTTAAGGCGGCATTGTGCCTTTTGTATTCATTTCCGATGCATTATCTGTGTTTCAATGTCAATGTGAAGGTCCAAAGAATACACTGAACGTGCAGTGCTGTATCGGAAACTAATACTGGTCTCACAGGGAATGCTCAAAGCACCGACTGCAAGAAGAGTCTCTATTCTTGTACTTAAGGCGGCATTGTGCTTTTTGTATGCAATTGCGATGCGATTTCTGTGTTTTATGGTCAATGTGAAAGTCCAAGTAATAAATTGAACCGGCAGTGGTGTATCTGAAACGAATACTGGTCTCACAGAGAATGCTCAATGCGCTGACTGTAAGAAGAGTCTATATTCTTGTACTTAAGGCGGCATTGTGACTTTTGTATTTAATTCCGTTGCGATTTCTGTGTTTCATCGTCAATGTGAAGGTCCATGGAATACATTGAACCTGCAGTGGTGTATCGGAAACTAATACTGGCCTCACAGGGAATATTCAAAGCACCGTCTGTAAGAAGAGTCTCTATTCTTGTACTTAAAGCGGCATTGTGTATTTTGTATTTAATTCCGATGTAATTTCAGTAATTCATCGTCAATGTGTAGGTCCAAGGAATACATTGAGTCAGCAGTAGTGTACCGGAAACTAATACTGGTCTCACAGGAAAGGATCAAAGCACAGATTCTAAGAAGTCTCGCTCTTGTTGCACTTAAGGCGGCATTGTGCCTTTTGTATTTAATTCCGAGATAATTTCTGTGTTTAATCGTCAATTTTAATGTCCACAGAATACATTGAACCTGTAGTGCTGTATCAGAAAATAATACTGGTCTCACAGGGAATGCTGAAAGCACCGACTGTAAGAAGAGTCTCTATTCTTGTACATAAAGTGGATTGTGCATTTTGTATTTAATTCCGATGCGATATCTGTGTTTCATCGACAATGTGATGGTCGAAGGAATACATTTAACCTGCAGTGGTGTATCGGAAACTAATACTGGTCTCACAGGGAATGGTCAAAGCACCGACTGTAAGATGAGTCTCTATTCTTGTACTTAAGGCGGCATTGTGCTTTTTGTATGTAATTGCGATACGATTTCTGTGTTTTATCGTCAATGTGAAGGTCCAAGGATTACATTGAACCTGCAGTGGTGTATCGGAAACTAATACTGGTCTCACAGGGAATGCTCAAAGCACCGACTGTAAGAAGAGTCTCTATTCTTGTACTTAAGGCCGCATTGTGCCTTTTGTATTTAATTCCGATGTAATTTCAGTGTTTCATTTTCAACGTGTATGTCCAAGGAATACATTGAACCTGCAGTGGTGTATCGGTGACTAATACTGGTCTCACAGAGAATGCTCAAATCACCGACTGTAAGAAGAGTCTCTATTCTTGTACTTAAGGCCGCATTGTGCCTTTTGTATTTAATTCCGATGCGATTTCTGTGTTTTATCTTCAATTTGAAGGTCCACGGAATACATTGAACCTGCAGTGGTGTATCGGAGACTAATACTGGTCTCACAGGGAATGCTCAAAGCACCGACTGTAAGAAAAGTCTCTATTCTTGTACTTAAGGTGGCTTTGTGCGTTTTGTATATAATTCCGATGCGATTTCTTTGTGTTATCGTCAATGTGAAGGTCCAAGGATTACCTTGAACCTGCAGTAGTGTATCGGAAACTAATACTGGTCTCACAGGAAAGGATCAAAGCACAGACCCTAAGAAGTCTCACTCTTCTTGCACTTAAGGCGGCATTGTGCCTATTGTATTTAATTACGATGTAAATTCAGTGTTTCATCGTAAATGTGAAGGTCCATGGAATACATTGAACCTGCAGTGGTGTATCGGAAACTAATACTGGTTTCACAGGGAATGCTCAAAGCACCGACTGTAAGAAGAGTCTCTATTCTTGTACTTAAGGCGGCATTGTGCTTTTGAATTTAATTCCGATGTAATTTCTGTGTTTCATCATCAATGCTAAGGTCCAAGGATTACCTTAAAAATGCAGTAGTGTATCGGAAACTAATACTGGTCTCACAGGAAAAAATCAAAGCACAGACTCTAAGAAGTCTCACTCTTCTTGCACTGAAAGCGGCATTGTGTCTTTTGTATTTAATTCCGATGTAATTTCAGTGTTTCATCATCAATGTGTATGTCCAAGGAATACACTGAACCTGCAGTGGTGTATTGGAAACTAATACTGGTCTCACGGGGAATGCTCAAAACACCGACTGTAAGAAGAGTCTCTATTCTTGTACTTAAGGCCGCATTGTGCCTTTTGTATTTAATTCCGATGCGATTTCTGTGTTTTATCTTCAATTTGAAGGTCCAAGGATTACCTTGAACCAGCAGTGGTGTATCGGAAACTAATACTGGTCTCACAGGGAATGCTCAAAGCACCGACTATAAGAAGAGTCTCTATTCTTGTACTTATGGTGGCATTGTGCCTTTTGTTTTAATTCCGATGCGATTTCTGTGTTTCATCGTCAATGTGAAGGTCCAAGTAATACATTGAACCTGCAGTGGTGTATCGGAAACTAATACTTGTTGCACAGGGAATGCTCAAAGCACCGACTGTAAGAAGAGTCCCTATTCTTGTACTTCAGACGGTTTTGTGCCTTTTGTATTTAATTCCGAAGCGATTTCTGTGTTTCATCGTAAATGTGAAGGTCCAAGGAATACATTGAACCAGCAGTGGTGTATCGGAAACTAATACTGGTCTCACAGGGAATGCTCAAATTACCGACTGTAAGAAGAGTCTCTATTCTTGTACTTAAGGCGGCATTGTGCCTTTTGTATTTAATTCCGATGGGATTTCTGTGTTTCATCGTCAATGTGAAGGTCCAATGAATACATTGAACGTGCAGTGGTCTATCGGAAACTAATACTGGCTCACAGGGAATACTCAAAGCACCGACTGTAAGAAGAGTCGCTATTCTTGAACTTAAGACGGCATTGTGGCTTTTTTATCTAATTCCGATGCGATTTCAGTGTTTCATCGTCAATGTGAAGGTCCAAGTAATACATTGAACCTGCAGTGGTGTATCGGAAACTAATACTTGTTGCACAGGGAATGCTCAAAGCACCGACTGTAAGAAGAGTCCCTATTCTTGTACTTCAGACGGCATTGTGCCTTTTGTATTTAATTCCGATGCGATTTCTGTGTTTCATCGTAAATGTGAAGGTCCAAGTAATACATTAAACCTGCAGTGGTGTATCGGAAACTAATACTTGTCGCACAGGGAATGCTCAAAGCACCGACTGTAAGAAGAGTCTCTATTCTTGTACTTCAGACGGCATTGTGCCTTTTGTATTTAATTCCGATGTAATCTCAGAGTTTCATCGTCAATGTGTATGTCCAAGGAATACATTGAACCTGCAGTGGTGTATTGCAAACTAATACTCTTCTCACAGGGAATGCTCAAAGCACCCACTGTAAGAAGTGTCTCTATTCTTGTACTTAAGGCGGCATTGTGCCTTTTAAATTTAATTCCGATGAGATTTCTGTGTTTCATCGTCAATGTGAAGGTCCAAGGAATACATTGAACCTGCAGTGGTCTATCGGAAACTAGTACTGGCTCACAGGGAATGCTCAAAGCACCGACTGTAAGAGGAGTCTCTATTCTTGTACTTAAGGCGGCATTGTGCCTTTTGTATGTAATTGCGATGCGATTTCTTTGTTTTATCGTCAATGTGAAGGTCCAAGGAATACATTGAACCTACAGTGGTGTATCGGAAATTGATACTGGTCTCACAGGGAATGCTCAAAGCACCGACTGTAAGAAGAGTCTCTATTCTTGTACTTAAGACGGCATTGTGCCTTTTGTATTTAATTCCGATGCGATTTCTGTGTTTCATCGTCAATGTGAAGGTCCAAGTAATACATTGAACCTGCAGTGGTGTATCGGAAACTAATACTTGTCGCACAGGGAATGCTCAAAGCACCGACTGTAAGAAGAGTCTCTATTCTTGTACTTAAGGCGGCATTGTGCCTTTTGTATTTAATTCCGATGCGATTTCTGTTTTTCATCGTCAATGTGAAGGTCCAAGGAATACATTGAACGTGCAGTGGTCTATCGGAAACTAATACTGGCTCACAGGGAATGCTCAAAGCACCGACTGTAAGAAGAGTCTCTATTCTTGTACTTAAGACGGCATTGTGCCTTTTGTATTTAATTCCGATGCGATTTCTGTGTTTCATCGTCAATGTGAAGGTCCAAGCAATACATTGAACCTGCAGTGGTGTATCGGAAACTAATACTTGTCGCACAGGGAATGCTCAAAGCACCGACTGTAAGAAGAGTCTCTATTCTTGTACTTCAGACGGCATTGTGCCTTTTGTATTTAATTCCGATGTAATCTCAGAGTTTCATTGTCACTGTGTATGTCCAAGGAATACATTGAACCTGCAGTGGTGTATTGCAAACTAATACTGGTCTCGCAGGGAATGTTCAAAGCACCGACTGTAAGAAGTGTCTCTATTCTTGTACTTTAGGCGGCATTGGGCCTTTCAAATTTAATTCCGATGAGATTTCTGTGTTTCATCGTCAATGTGAAGGTCCAAGGAATACATTGAACCTTCAGTGGACTATCGGAAACTAATACTGGCTCACAGGGAATGCTCAAAGCACCGACTGTAAGAAGAGTCTCTATTCTTGTACTTAAGACGGCATTGTGCCTTTTGTATTTAATTCCGATGCGATTTCTGTGTTTCATCGTCAATGTGAAGGTCCAAGTAATACATTGAACCTGCAGTGGCGTATCGGAAACCAATACTTGTCGCACAGGGAATGCTCAAAGCACCGACTGTAAGAAGAGTCTCTATTCTTGTACTTAAGGCGGCATTGTGCCTTTTGTATTTAATTCCCATGTAATTTCAGTGTTTCATCGTCAATGTTTACGTGCAAGGAATACATTGAACATGCAGTGCTGTATCGGAAACTAATACTGGTCTCACAGGGATTGCTCAAAGCACCGACTGTAAGAAGAGTCTACATTCTTGTACTTAAGGCGGCATTGTCCCTTTTGTATTTAATTCCGATGTAATTTATGTGTTTCTTCGTCAATATGTATGTCCAAGGAATACACTGAACCTGCAGTTGTGTATTGGAAACTAATACTGGTCTCACAGGGAATGCTCAAAGCACCGACTGTAAGAAGAGTCTCTATTCTTGTACTTCAGACGGCATTGTGCCTTTTGTATTTAATTCCGATGTAATCTCAGAGTTTCATCGTCAATGTGTATGTCCAAGGAATACATTGAACCTGCAGTGGTGTATTGCAAACTAATACTCTTCTCACAGGGAATGCTCAAAGCACCCACTGTAAGAAGTGTCTCTATTCTTGTACTTAAGGCGGCATTGTGCCTTTTAAATTTAATTCCGATGAGATTTCTGTGTTTCATCGTCAATGTGAAGGTCCAAGGCATACATTGTACCTGCAGTGGTATATCGGAAACTAGTACTGGCTCACAGGGAATGCTCAAAGCACCGACTTTAAGAGGAGTCTCTATTCTTGTACTTAAGGCGGCATTGTGCCTTTTGTATGTAATTGCGATGCGATTTCTTTGTTTTATCGTCAATGTGAAGGTCCAAGGAATACATTGAACCTACAGTGGTGTATCGGAAATTGATACTGGTCTCACAGGGAATGCTCAAAGCACCGACTGTAAGAAGAGTCTCTATTCTTGTACTTAAGACGGCATTGTGCCTTTTGTATTTAATTCCGATGCGATTTCTGTGTTTCATCGTCAATGTGAAGGTCCAAGTAATACATTGAACCTGCAGTGGTGTATCGGAAACTAATACTTGTCGCACAGGGAATGCTCAAAGCACCGACTGTAAGAAGAGTCTCTATTCTTGTACTCAAGGCGGCATTGTGCCTCTTGTATTTAATTCCGATGCGATTTCTGTTTTTCATCGTCAATGTGAAGGTCCAAGGAATACATTGAACGTGCAGTGGTCTATCGGAAACTAATACTGGCTCACAGGGAATGCTCAAAGCACCGACTGTAAGAAGAGTCTCTATTCTTGTACTTAAGACGGCATTGTGCCTTTTGTATTTAATTCCGATGCGATTTCTGTGTTTCATCGTCAATGTGAAGGTCCAAGTAATACATTGAACCTGCAGTGGTGTATCGGAAACTAATACTTGTCGCACAGGGAATGCTCAAAGCACCGACTGTAAGAAGAGTCTCTATTCTTGTACTTCAGACGGCATTGTGCCTTTTGTATTTAATTCCGATGTAATCTCAGAGTTTCATTGTCACTGTGTATGTCCAAGGAATACATTGAACCTGCAGTGGTGTATTGCAAACTAATACTGGTCTCACAGGGAATGCTCAAAGCACCGACTGTAAGAAGTGTCTCTATTCTTGTACTTTAGGCGGCATTGGGCCTTTCAAATTTAATTCCGATGAGATTTCTGTGTTTCATCGTCAATGTGAAGGTCCAAGTAATACATTCAACCTGCAGTGGCGTATCGGAAACTAATACTTGTCGCACAGGGAATGCTCAAAGCACCGACTGTAAGAAGAGTCTCTATTCTTGTACTTAAGGCGGCATTGTGCCTTTTGTATTTCATTCCCATGTAATTTCAGTGTTTCATCGTCAATGTTTACGTGCAAGGAATACATTGAACCTGCAGTGCTGTATCGGAAACTAATACTGGTCTCACCCGGAATGCTCAAAGCACCGACTGTAAGAAGAGTCTACATTCTTGTACTTAAGGCGGCATTGTGCCTTTTGTATTTAATTCCGATGTAATTTATGTGTTTCATCGTCAATATGTATGTCCAAGGAATACATTGAACCTGCAGTGGTGTATCGGTGACTAATACTGGCCTCACAGACAATGCTCAAATCACCGACTGTAAGAAGAGTCTCTATTCTTGTACGTAAGGCCGCATTGTGCCTTTTGTATTTAATTCCGATGCGATTTCTGTGTTTTTTCTACAATTTGAAGGTCCACGGAATACATTGAACCTGCAGTGGTGTATCGGAGACTAATACTGGTCTCACAGGGAATGCTCAAAGCACCGACTGTAAGAAAAGTCTCTATTCTTGTACTTAGGGTGGCATTGTGCGTTTTGTATATAATTCCGATGCGATTTCTTTGTGTTATCGTCAATGTTAAGGTCCAAGGATTACCTTGAACCTGCAGTAGTGTATCGGAAACTAATACTGGTCTCACAGGAAAGGATCAAAGCACAGACCCTAAGAAGTCTCACTCTTCTTGCACTTAAGGCGGCATTGTGCCTATTGTATTTAATTCCGATGTAAATTCAGTGTTTCACCGTAAATGTGAAGGTCCAAGGAATACATTGAACCTGCAGTGGTGTATCGGAAACTAATACTGGTTTCACAGGGAATGCTCAAAGCACCGACTGTAAGAAGAGTCTCTATTCTTGTACTTAAGGCGGCATTGTGCGTTTTGAATTTAATTCCGATGTAATTTCTGTGTTTCATCATCAATGTTAAGGTCCAAGGATTACCTTGAAAATGCAGTAGTGTATCGGAAACTAATACTGGTCTCACAGGAAAAAATCAAAGCACAGACTCTAAGAAGTCTCACTCTTCTTGCACTGAAAGCGGCATTGTGTCTTTTGTATTTAATTCCGATGTAATTTCAGTGTTTCATCATCAATGTGTATGTCCAAGGAATACACTGAACCTGCAGTGGTGTATTGGAAACTAATACTGGTCTCACAGGGAATGCTCAAAACACCGACTGTAAGAAGAGTCTCTATTCTTGTACTTCAGACGGCATTGTGCCTTTTGTATTTAATTCCGATGTAATCTCAGAGTTTCATCGTCAATGTGTATGTCCAAGGAATACATTGAACCTGCAGTAGTGTATTGCAAACTAATACTGGTCTCACAGGGAATGCTCAAAGCACCCACTGTAAGAAGTGTCTCTATTCTTGTACTTAAGGCGGCATTGTGCCTTTTAAATTTAATTCCGATGAGATTTCTGTGTTTCATCGTCAATGTGAAGGTCCAAGGAATACATTGAACCTGCAGTGGTCTATCGGAAACTAGTACGGGCTCACAGGGAATGCTCAAAGCACCGACTGTAAGAGGAGTCTCTATTCTTGTACTTAAGGCGGCATTGTGCCTTTTGTATGTAATTGCGATGCGATTTCTTTGTTTTATCGTCAATGTGAAGGTCCAAGGAATACATTGAACCTACAGTGGTGTATCGGAAATTGATACTGGTCTCACAGGGAATGCTCAAAGCACCGACTGTAAGAAGGGTCTCTATTCTTGTACTTAAGACGGCATTGTGCCTATTGTATTTAATTCCGATGCGATTTCTGTGTTTCATCGTCAATGTGAAGGTCCAAGTAATACATTGAACCGGCATTGGTGTATCGGAAACTAATACTTGTCGCACAGGGAATGCTCAAAGCACCGACTGTAAGAAGAGTCTCTATTCTTGTACTTAAGGCGGCATTGTGCCTTTTGTATTTAATTCCGATGCGATTTCTGTTTTTCATCGTCAATGTGAAGGTCAAGGAATACATTGAACGTGCAGTGGTCTATCGGAAACTAATACTGGCTCACAGGGAATGCTCAAAGCACCGACTGTAAGAAGAGTCTCTATTCTTGTACTTAAGACGGCATTGTGCCTTTTGTATTTAATTCCGATGCGATTTCTGTGTTTCATCGTCAATGTGAAGGTCCAAGTAATACATTGAACCTGCAGTGGTGTATCGGAAACTAATACTTGTCGCACAGGGAATGCTCAAAGCACTGACTGTAAGAAGAGTCTCTATTCTTGTACTTCAGACGGCATTGTGCCTTTTGTATTTAATTCCGATGTAATCTCAGAGTTTCATTGTCACTGTGTATGTCCAAGGAATACATTGAACCTGCAGTGGTGTATTGCAAACTAATACTGGTCTCACAGGGAATGCTCAAAGCACCGACTGTAAGAAGTGTCTCTATTCTTGTACTTTAGGCGGCATTGGGCCTTTCAAATTTAATTCCGATGAGATTTCTGTGTTTCATCGTCAATGTGAAGGTCCAAGGAATACATTGAACCTTCAGTGGACAATCGGAAACTAATACTGGCTCACAGGGAATGCTCAAAGCACCGACTGTAAGAAGAGTCTCTATTCTTGTACTTAAGACGGCATTGTGCCTTTTGTATTTAATTCCGATGCGATTCCTGTGTTTCATCGTCAATGTGAAGGTCCAAGTAATACATTGAACCTGCAGTGGTGTATCGGAAACTAATACTTGTCTCACAGGGAATGCTCAAAGCACCGACTGTAAGAAGAGTCACTATTCTTGTACTTCAGGCGGCATTGTGCCTTTTGTATTTAATTCCGATGTAATCTCAGACTTTCATCGTCAATGTGTATGTCCAAGGAATACATTGAACCTGCAGTGGTGTATTGCAAACTAATACTGGTCTCACAGGGAATGCTCAAAGCACCGACTGTAAGAAGTGTCTCTATTCTTGTACCTAAGGCGGCATTGTGCCTTTTAAATTTAATTCCTATGAGTTTTCTGTGTTTCATCGTCAATGTGTAGGTCCGAGGAATACATTGAACCTGCAGTGGTATATCGGAAACTAATACTGGCTCACAGGGAGTGCTCAAAGCACCGACTGTAAGAACAGTCTCTATTCCAGTAGTTAAGACGGCATTGTGCCTTTTGTATGTAATTGCGATGCGATTTCTTTTTCTTATCGTCAATGTGAAGGTCCAAGGAATACATTGAACCTACAGTGGTGTATCGGAAACTGATACTGGTCTCACAGGGAAGGCTCAAAGCACCAACTGTAAGAAGAGTCTCTATTCTTGTACTTAAGACGGCATTGTGCCTTTTGTATTTAATTCCGATGCGATTTCTGAGTTTCATCGTCAATGTGAAGGTCCAAGTAATACATTGAACCTGCAGTGGTGTATCGGAAACTAATACTGGTCACACAGGGAATGCTCAAAGCGCCAACTGTAAGAAGAGTCTCTATTCTTGTACTTCAGGCGGCATTGGGCCATTTGTATTTAATTCCGATGTAATCTCAGTGTTTCATCTTCAATGTGTATGTCCAAGGAATACATTGAACCTGTAGTGGTGTATTGGAAACTAATACTGGTCTCACACGGAATGCTCAAAGCACCGACTGTAAGAAGTGTCTCTATTCTTGTACTTACGTCGGCATTGTGCCTTTTATATTTAATTCCGATGAGATTTCTGTGTTTCATCGTCAATGTGAAGGTCCAAGGAATACATTGAACCTGCAGTGGTGTATCGGAAACTAATACTGGACTCACAGGTAATGCTCAAAGCATCGACTGTAAGAAGAGTCTCTATTCTTGCACTTAAGGCGGCATTGTGCCTATTGTATTTAATTCCGATGTAATTTATGTATTTCATCGTCAATGTGTATGTCCAAGGAATACATTGAACCTGGAGTGGTGTATCGGAAACTAATACTGGTCTCACAGGGAATGCTCAAACCACCGACTGTAAGAAGTGTCTCTATTCTTGTACTTAAGGCGGCATTGTGCGTTATGTATTTAATTCCAATGCGATTTCTGTGTATCATCGTCAGTGTGATGGTCCAAGGAATACATTGAACCTGCAGTGGTGTATCGGAAACTAATCCTGGTCTCACAGAGAATGCTCAAAGCACCGACTGTAAGAAGAATCTCTATTCTTGTACTTCAGGCGGCATTGTGCCTTTTGCATTTAATTCCGATGTGATTTCTGTGTTTCATCGTCAATGTGAAGATCCATGGAGTACATTGAACCAGCAGTGGTGAATCGGAAACTAATACTGTCTTACAGGAATGGATCAAAGCACAGACTCTAAGAAGTCTCTCTCTTCTTGCACTTCAGGCGGCATTGTGCCTTTTGTATTTAATTCCGATGCGATTTGTGTGTTTCATCGTCAATGTTTACGTCCATGGAATACATTGAACCTGCAGTGGTGTATCGGAAAATAATACTGGCCTCGCAGGAAAGGATCAAAGCACCGACTGTAAGAAGAGTCTCTATTCTTGTACCTAAGGCGTCATTGTGCCTTTTGTATTTAATTCCGATGCGATATCTGTGTTTCATCGTCAATGTGAAAGTCAAAGAAATATATTGAACCTGCAGTGGTGTATGGGAAACTAATACTGGTCTCACAGGAAAGGATCATGGCAAAGGTCCAAGAAGTCTCACTCTTCTTGCACTTAAGGCGGCATGGTGCCTTTTTTATTTATTTCCAATGTAATTTCAGTGTTTCATAGTCAATGTGTATGCCCAAGAAATAAATTGAACCTGCTGTGGTGTATCGGAAACTAATACTGGTCTCACAGGGAATGCTCAAAGCACCGACTGTAAGAAGAGTCTCCATTCTTGTACTTAAGACGGCATTGTGCCTTTTGTATTTAATTCCGATGCGATTTCTGTGTTTCATCGTCAATGTGAAGGTCCAAGTAATACATTGAACCTGCAGTGGTGTATCGGAAACTAATACTTGTCGCACAGGGAATGCTCAAAGCACCGACTGTAAGAGGAGTCTCTATTCTTGTACTTCAGATGGCATTGTGCTTTTAGTTTTTAATTCCGATGTAATCTCAGAGTTTCATTGTTAATGTGAATGTCCAAGGAATACATTGAACCTGCAGTGGTGTATTGCAAACTAATACTGGTCTCACAGGGAATGCTCAGAGCACCGACTGTAAGAAGTGTCTCTATTCTTGTACTTAAGGCGGCATTGGGCCTTTCAAATTTAATTCCGATGAGATTTCTGTGTTTCATCGTCAATGTGAAGGTCCAAGATATACATTGAACCTGCAGTGGTGTATCGGAAACTAATACTTGTCGCACAGGGAATGCTCAAAACACCGACTGTAAGAAGAGTCTCTATTCTTGTACTTCAGACGGCATTGTGCCTTTTGTATTTAATTCCGATGTAATCTCAGACTTTCATCGTCAATGTGTATGTCCAAGGAATACATTGAATTTGCAGTGGTGTATTGCAAACTAATACTGGTCTCACAGGGAATGCTCAAAGCACCGACTGTAAGAAGTGTCTCTATTCTTGTACTTAAGGCGGCATTGTGCCTTTTAAATTTAATTCCGATGAGAACTCTGTGTTTCATCGTCAATGTGTAGGTCCAAGGAATACATTGAACCTGCAGTGGTCTATCGGAAACTAATACTGGCTCACAGGGAATGCTCAAAGCACCGACTATAAGAGGAGTCTCTATTCTTGTACTTAAGGCGGCATTGTGCCTTTTGTATGTAAATGCGATGCGATTTCTTTGTTTTATCGTCAATGTGAAGGTCCAAGGAATACATTGAACCTGCAGTACTGTATCGGAAACTAATACTGGTCTCACAGGGAATGCTCAAAGCACCGACTGTAAGGAGAGTCTACATTCTTGTACTTAAGGCGGCATTGTGCCTTTTGTATTTAATTCCGATTTAATTTATGTGTTTCATCGTCAATATGTATGTCCAAGGAATACATTGACCCTGCAGTGGTGTATCGGAAACTAATACTGGTCTCACAGGGAATGCTCAAAGCACCGACTGTAAGAAGGGTCTCTATTCTTGTACTTAAGGTGGCATTGTGCCTTTTGTATTTAATTCCGATGTGATTTCTGTGTTTCATCGTCAATGTGAAGGTCCAAGTAATACATTGATCCTGCAGTGGTGTATCGGTAACTAATACTGGTCGCACAGGGAATCCTCAAAGCACCGACTGTAAGAAGAGTCTCTATTCTTGTACTTCAGGTGGCATTGTTCCTTTTGTATTTAATTCCGATGTAATCCCAGTGTTTCATCGTCAATGTGTATGTCCAAGGAATACATTGAACCTGCAGTGGTGTAATGGAAACTAATACTGTTCTCACAGGGAATGCTCAAAGCACCGACTGCAAGAAGTGTCTCTATTCTTGTACTTAAGGCGGCATTTTGCGTTTTATATTTAATTCCGATGAGATTTTTGTGTTTCATAGTCAATGTGAAGGTCCAAGGAATACATCGAATCTGCAGTGGTGTATCGGAAACTAATACTGGTCTCACAGGGAATGCTCAAAGTACCGACTGTAAGAAGAGTCTCTATTCTTGTACTTAAGGCGGCATTGTGAATTTTGTATTTAATTCCGATGTAATTTATGTGTTTCATCGTCAATGTGTATGTCCAAGGAATACATTGAACCTGCAGTGGTGTATCGGAAACTAATACTGGTCTCACAGGGAATGCTCAAAGCACCGACTGTAAGAAGAGTCTCTATTCTTGTACTTAAGGCGGCATTGTGCCTTTTGTATTTAATTCCGATGCGGTTTCTTTGTTTTATCGTCAATGTGAAGGTCCAGGGAATACATTGAACGTGCAGTGGTGTATCGGAAACTAATACTGGTCTCACAGGGAATGCTCAAAGCACCGACTCTAAGAAGGGTCTCTATTCTTGTTCTTAAGGCGGCATTGTGCCTTTTGCATTTAATTCCGATGTAATTTCAGTGTTACATCGTCAATGTGAAGATCCATGGAGTACATTGAACCAGCAGTGGTGTATCGGAAACTAATACTGGTCTCACAGGAAAGGATCAAGGCACAGACTCTAAGAAGTCTCTCTCTTCTTGCACTTCAGGCGGCATTGTGCCTTTTGTATTTAATTCCGATGCGATTTTTAGTTTCATCGTCAATGTTTACGTCCAAGGAATACATTGAGTCTGCAGTGGTGTATCGGAAAATAATACTGGCCGCGCAGGAAAGGATCAAAGCACCGACTGTAAGAAGAATCTCTATTCTTGTACCTAAGGCGGCATTGTACCTTTTGTATTCAATTCCGATGCGATTTCTATGTTTCATCGTCAATGTGAAAGTCAAAGGAATATTCTGAACCTGCAGTGGTGTATCGGAAACTAATACTGGTCTCACAGGAAAGGATCAAAGCACAGACTGTAAGAACAGTCTCTATTCGTGTACTCAAGGCGGCATTGTGATTTTTGTATTTAATTCCGATGCGATTTCTGTTATTCATTGTCAATGTGAATGTCCAAGGAATACATTGAACCTGCAGTGGTGTATCGGAAACTATTACTGGTCTCACAGGGAATGCTCAAAGCACCGACTGTAAGAAGAGTCTCTACTCTTGTACATAAGGAGGCATTGTGCCTTTTGTATTAAATTCCGATGCGATTTCTGTGTTTCATCGTCAATGTGAAGATCAAAGGAATACATTGAACCAGCAGTAGTGTATGGGAAACCTATACTGGTCTCACAGGAAAGGATCATGGCATAGGCTCTAAGAAGTCTCACTCTTCTTGCACTCAAGGCGGCATGGTGCCTTTTTTATTTATTTCCGATGTAATTTCAGTGTTTCATAGTCAATGTGTATGTCCAAGGAATACATTGAACCTGCAGTGGTGTATCGGAAACTAATACTGGTCTCACAGGGAATGCTCAAAGCCCCGACTGTAAGAAGAGTCTCTATTCTTGTACTTAAGGCGGCATTGTGCCTTTTGTATTTAATTCCGATGCGATTTCTGTGTTTCATCGTCAATGTCAAGGTCCAAGGAATACATTGAACCTGCAGTGGTGTATCGGAAACTAATACTAGTCTCACAGGGAATGCTCGAAGCACCGACTGTAAGAAGAGTCTCTATTCTTGTACATAAGGCGGCATTGTGCCTTTTGTATTCAATTCCGACGCGATTTCTGTGTTTCATCGTCAATGTGATGGTCCAAGGAATACATTGAATCTGCAGTGGTGTATCGGAAACTAATACTGGTCTCACAGGGAATGCTCAAAGCACCGATTGTAAGAAGAGTCTCTATTCTTGTACTTAAGGCGGCATTGTGCCTTTTGTATTCAATTCCGATGCGATTTCTGTGTTTCATCGTCAAAGTGAAGGTCCAAAGAATACATTGAACGTGCAATGGTGTATCGGAAACTAATACTGGCCTCACAGGAAATGCTCAAAGCACCGACTGTAAGAAGAGTCTCTATTCTTGTACTTAAGGCGGCATTGTGCTGTTTGTATGTAATTGCGATGCGATTTCTGTGTTTTATCGTCAATGTGAAGGTCCAAGGAGTCCATTGATCCTGCAGTGGTGTATCGGAAACTAATACTGGTCTCACAGGGAATGCTCAATGCACAGACTGTAAGAAGAGTCTCTACTCTTGTACTTAAAGAGGCATTGTGACTTTTATATTTAATTCCGTTGCGATTTCTGTGTTTCATCGTCAATGTGAAGGTCCGAGGAATACATTGAACCTGCAGTAATGTATCGGAAACTAATACTGGTCTAACGGGGAATGCTCAAAGCACCGACTGTAAGAAGAGTCTCTATTCTTGTACTTAAGGCGGCATTGTGCTTTTTGTATTTAATTCCGATGCGATTTCTGTGTTTCATCGTCAATGTGAAGGTCCAAGGAATACATTGAACCTGCGGTGGTGTATCGGAAACTAAAACTGGTCTCACAGAGAATGCTCAAAACACCGACTGTAGGAAGAGTCTGTATTCTTGTACATAAGGTGACATTGTGATTTTTGTATTTAATTCCGATGCGATTTCTGTGATTCATCGTCAATGTGAAGGTCCAAGGAATACATTGAACCTGCAGTGGTGTATCGGAAACTAATACTGGTCTCACAGGAAATGATCAAAGCACAGACTCTAAGAAGTCTCACTCTTCTTGCACTTAAGGCGGCATTGTGCTTTTGTATTTAAATCCGATGTAATTTCCGTGTTTCATCGTCAATGTGTAGGTCCAAGGAATACATTGAACCTGCAGTGGTCTATCGGAAACTAATACTGGCTCACAGGGAATGCTCAAAGCACCGACTATAAGAGGAGTCTCTATTCTTGTACTTAAGGCATCATTGTGACTTTTGTATGTAAATGCGATGCGATTTCTTTGTTTTATCGTCAATGTGAAGGTCCAAGGAATACATTGAACCTGCAGTACTGTATCGGAAACTAATACTGGTCTCACAGGGAATGCTCAAAGCACCGACTGTAAGGAGAGTCTACATTCTTGTACTTAAGGCGGCATTGTGCCTTTTGTATTTAATTCCGATTTAATTTATGTGTTTCATCGTCAATATGTATGTCCAAGGAATACATTGACCCTGCAGTGGTGTATCGGAAACTAATACTGGTCTCACAGGGAATGCTCAAAGCACCGACTGTAAGAAGGGTCTCAATTCTTGTACTTAAGGTGGCATTGTGCCTTTTGTATTTAATTCCGATGTGATTTCTGTGTTTCATCGTCAATGTGAAGGTCCAAGTAATACATTGATCCTGCAGTGGTGTATCGGTAACTAATACTGGTCGCACAGGGAATCCTCAAAGCACCGACTGTAAGAAGAGTCTCTATTCTTGTACTTCAGGTGGCATTGTTCCTTTTGTATTTAATTCCGATGTAATCCCAGTGTTTCATCGTCAATGTGTATGTCCAAGGAATACATTGAACCTGCAGTGGTGTAATGGAAACTAATACTGTTCTCACAGGGAATGCTCAAAGCACCGACTGCAAGAAGTGTCTCTATTCTTGTACTTAAGGCGGCATTTTGCGTTTTATATTTAATTCCGATGAGATTTTTGTGTTTCATAGTCAATGTGAAGGTCCAAGGAATACATCGAATCTGCAGTGGTGTATCGGAAACTAATACTGGTCTCACAGGGAATGCTCAAAGTACCGACTGTAAGAAGAGTCTCTATTCTTGTACTTAAGGCGGCATTGTGAATTTTGTATTTAATTCCGATGTAATTTATGTGTTTCATCGTCAATGTGTATGTCCAAGGAATACATTGAACCTGCAGTGGTGTATCGGAAACTAATACTGGTCTCACAGGGAATGCTCAAAGCACCGACTGTAAGAAGAGTCTCTATTCTTGTACTTAAGGCGGCATTGTGCCTTTTGTATTTAATTCCGATGCGGTTTCTTTGTTTTATCGTCAATGTGAAGGTCCAGGGAATACATTGAACGTGCAGTGGTGTATCGGAAACTAATACTGGTCTCACAGGGAATGCTCAAAGCACCGACTCTAAGAAGGGTCTCTATTCTTGTTCTTAAGGCGGCATTGTGCCTTTTGCACTTAATTCCGATGTAATTTCAGTGTTACATCGTCAATGTGAAGATCCATGGAGTACATTGAACCAGCAGTGGTGTATCGGAAACTAATACTGGTCTCACAGGAAAGGATCAAAGCACAGACTCTAAGAAGTCTCTCTCTTCTTGCACTTCAGGCGGCATTGTGCCTTTTGTATTTAATTCCGATGCGATTTTTAGTTTCATCGTCAATGTTTACGTCCAAGGAATACATTGAGTCTGCAGTGGTGTATCGGAAAATAATACTGGCCGCGCAGGAAAGGATCAAAGCACCGACTGTAAGAAGAATCTCTATTCTTGTACCTAAGGCGGCATTGTACCTTTTGTATTTAATTCCGATGCGATTTCTATGTTTCATCGTCAATGTGAAAGTCAAAGGAATATTCTGAACCTGCAGTGGTGTATCGGAAACTAATACTGGTCTCACAGGAAAAAATCAAAGCACAGACTGTAAGAACAGTCTCTATTCGTGTACTCAAGGCGGCATTGTGATTTTTGTATTTAATTCCGATGCGATTTCTGTTATTCATTGTCAATGTGAATGTCCAAGGAATACATTGAACCTGCAGTGGTGTATCGGAAACTATTACTGGTCTCACAGGGAATGCTCAAAGCACCGACTGTAAGAAGAGTCTCTACTCTTGTACATAAGGAGGCATTGTGCCTTTTGTATTAAATTCCGATGCGATTTCTGTGTTTCATCGTCAATGTGAAGATCAAAGGAATACATTGAACCAGCAGTAGTGTATGGGAAACCTATACTGGTCTCACAGGAAAGGATCATGGCACAGGCTCTAAGAAGTCTCACTCTTCTTGCACTCAAGGCGGCATGGTGCCTTTTTTATTTATTTCCGATGTAATTTCAGTGTTTCATAGTCAATGTGTATGTCCAAGGAATACATTGAACCTGCAGTGGTGTATCGGAAACTAATACTGGTCTCACAGGGAATGCTCAAAGCCCCGACTGTAAGAAGAGTCTCTATTCTTGTACTTAAGGCGGCATTGTGCCTTTTGTATTTAATTCCGATGCGATTTCTGTGTTTCATCGTCAATGTCAAGGTCCAAGGAATACATTGAACCTGCAGTGGTGTATCGGAAACTAATACTGGTCTCACAGGGAATGCTCAAAGCACCGACTGTAAGAAGAGTCTCTATTCTTGTACATAAGGCGGCATTGTGCCTTTTGTATTCAATTCCGACGCGATTTCTGTGTTTCATCGTCAATGTGATGGTCCAAGGAATACATTGAATCTGCAGTGGTGTATCGGAAACTAATACTGGTCTCACAGGGAATGCTCAAAGCACCGATTGTAAGAAGAGTCTCTATTCTTGTACTTAAGGCGGCATTGTGCCTTTTGTATTCAATTCCGATGCGATTTCTGTGTTTCATCGTCAAAGTGAAGGTCCAAAGAATACATTGAACGTGCAATGGTGTATCGGAAACTAATACTGGCCTCACAGGAAATGCTCAAAGCACCGACTGTAAGAAGAGTCTCTATTCTTGTACTTAAGGCGGCATTGTGCTGTTTGTATGTAATTGCGATGCGATTTCTGTGTTTTATCGTCAATGTGAAGGTCCAAGGAGTCCATTGATCCTGCAGTGGTGTATCGGAAACTAATACTGGTCTCACAGGGAATGCTCAATGCACAGACTGTAAGAAGAGTCTCTATTCTTGTACTTAAAGAGGCATTGTGACTTTTATATTTAATTCCGTTGCGATTTCTGTGTTTCATCGTCAATGTGAAGGTCCGAGGAATACATTGAACCTGCAGTGGTGTATCGGAAACTAATACTGGTCTAACGGGGAATGCTCAAAGCACCGACTGTAAGAAGAGTCTCTATTCTTGTACTTAAGGCGGCATTGTGCTTTTTGTATTTAATTCCGATGCGATTTCTGTGTTTCATCGTCAATGTGAAGGTCCAAGGAATACATTGAACCTGCGGTGGTGTATCGGAAACTAAAACTGGTCTCACAGAGAATGCTCATAACACCGACTGTAGGAAGAGTCTGTATTCTTGTACATATGGTGACATTGTGATTTTTGTATTTAATTCCGATGCGATTTCTGTGATTCATCGTCAATGTGAAGGTCCAAGGAATACATTGAACCTGCAGTGGTGTATCGGAAACTAATACTGGTCTCACAGGAAATGATCAAAGCACAGACTCTAAGAAGTCTCACTCTTCTTGCACTTAAGGCGGCATTGTGCTTTTGTATTTAAATCCGATGTAATTTCCGTGTTTCATCGTCAATGTGTATGTCCAAGGAATACATTGAACCCGCAGTGGTGTATTGGAAACTAATACTGGTCTCACAGGGAATGCTCAAAGCACCGAGTGTAAGAAGAGTCCCTATTCTTGTACTTAAGGCAACATTGTGCCTTTTGTATTTAATTCCGATGCGATTTCTGTGTTTCATCTTCAATTTGAAGGTCCAAGGAGTACATTGAACCTGCAGTGGTGTATCGGAAACTAATACTGGTCTCACAGGGAATGCTTAAAGCACCGACCGTAAGAAGAGTCTCCATTCTTGTACATAGGGGGCATTGTGCCTTTTGTATTTAATTCCGATGCGATTTTTGTGTTTCATCGTCAATGTGAACGTCCAAGGAATACTTTGAACCTGCAGTGGTGTATCAGAAACTAACACTGGTCTCACAGGGAATGCTCAAAACACCGACAGTAAGAAGAGTCTCTATTCTTGCACTTAAGGCGGCATTGTGCCTTTTGTATTTAATTCCGATGCGATTTCTGTGTTTCATCGTCAATGTGAACGTCCAAGTAATACATTGAACCTGCAGTGGTGTATTGGAAACTAATACAGGTCGCACAGGGAATCCTCAAAGCACCGACTGTAAGAAGAGTCTCTATTCTTGTACTTCAGGTGGCATTTTGCCTTTTGTATTTAAATCCGATGTAATCTCAGTGTTTCATCGTCAATGTGTATGTCCAAGGAATACATTGAACCTGCAGTGGTGTATCGGAAACTAATACTGGTCTCACAGGGAATGCTCAAAGCACCGACTTTAAGAAGAGTCTCTATTCTTGTACATAAGGCGGCATTGTGCCTTTTGTATTTAATTCCGATGCGATTTCTGTGTTTCATCGTCAATGTCAAGGTCCAAGGAATACATTGAACCTGCACTGGTGTATCGGAAACTAATACTGGTCTCACAGGGAATGCTCAAAGCACCGGCTGTAAGGAGAGTCTCTATTCTTGTACATAAGGCGGCATTGTGCCTTTTGTATTCAATTCCGACGCGATTTCTGTGTTTCATCGTCAATGTGATGGTCCAAGGAATACATTGAATCTGCAGTGGTGTATCGGAAACTAATACTGGTCTCACAGGGACTGCTCAAAGCACCGATTGTAAGAAGAGTCTCGATTCTTGTACTTAAGGCGGCATTGTGCCTTTTGTATTCAATTCCGATGCGATTTCTGTGTTTCATCGTCAATGTGAAGGTCCAAAGAATACATTGAACGTGCAATGGTGTATCGGAAACTGATACTGGCCTCACAGGAAATGCTCAAAGCACCGACTGTAAGAAGAGTCTCTATTCTTGTACTTAAGGCGGCATTGTGCTGTTTGTATGTAATTGCGATGCGATTTCTGTGTTTTATCGTCAATGTGAAGGTCCAAGGAGTCCATTGATCCTGCAGTGGTGTATCGGAAACTAATACTGGTCTCACAGGGAATGCTCAATGCACAGACTGTAAGAAGAGTCTCTATTCTTGTACTTAAAGAGGCATTGTGACTTTTGTATTTAATTCCGTTGCGATTTCTGTGTTTCATCGTCAATGTGAAGGTCCGAGGAATACATTGAACCTGCAGTGGTGTATCGGAAACTAATACTGGTCTAACGGGGAATGCTCAAAGCACCGACTGTAAGAAGAGTCTCTATTCTTGTACTTAAGGCGGCATTGTGCTTTTTGTATTTAATTCCGATGCGATTTCTGTGTTTCATCGTCAATGTGAAGGTCCAAGGAATACATTGAACCTGCAGTGGTGTATCGGAAACTAATACTGGTCTCACAGGGAATGCTCAAAGCACCGACTGTAAGAAGAGTCTCTATTCTTGTACTTAAGGCGACATTGTGTCTTTTGTATTTAATTCCGATGCGATTTCTGTGTTTCATCGTCAATGTGAACGTCCAAGGAATACTTTGAACCTGCAGTGGTGTATCGGAAACTAACACTGGTCTCACAGGGAATGCTCAAAACACCGACAGTAAGAAGAGTCTCTATTCTTGTACTTAAGGCGGCATTGTGCCTTTTGTATTTAATTCCGATGCGATTTCTGTGTTTCATCGTCAATGTGAACGTCCAAGTAATACATTGAACCTGCAGTGGTGTATTGGAAACTAATACTGGTCGCACAGGGAATCCTCAAAGCACCGACTGTAAGAAGAGTCTCTATTCTTGTACTTCAGGTGGCATTTTGCCTTTTGTATTTAAATCCGATGTAATCTCAGTGTTTCATCGTCAATGTGTATGTCCAAGGAATACATTGAACCTGCAGTGGTGTATCGGAAACTAATACTGGTCTCACAGGGAATGCTCAAAGCACCGACTGTAAGAAGAGTCTCTATTCTTGTACATAAGGCGGCATTGTGCCTTTTGTATTCAATTCCGACGCGATTTCTGTGTTTCATCGTCAATGTGATGGTCCAAGGAATACATTGAATCTGCAGTGGTGTATCGGAAACTAATACTGGTCTCACAGGGAATGCTCAAAGCACCGATTGTAAGAAGAGTCTCGATTCTTGTACTTAAGGCGGCATTGTGCCTTTTGTATTCAATTCCGATGCGATTTCTGTGTTTCATCGTCAATGTGAAGGTCCAAAGAATACATTGAACGTGCAATGGTGTATCGGAAACTAATACTGGCCTCACAGGAAATGCTCAAAGCACCGACTGTAAGAAGAGTCTCTATTCTTGTACTTAAGGCGGCATTGTGCTGTTTGTATGTAATTGCGATGCGATTTCTGTGTTTTATCGTCAATGTGAAGGTCCAAGGAGTCCATTGATCCTGCAGTGGTGCATCGGAAACTAATACTGGTCTCACAGGGAATGCTCAATGCACAGACTGTAAGTAGAGTCTTTATTCTTGTACTTAAAGTGGCATTGTGACTTTTGTATTTAATTCCGTTGCAATTTCTGTGTTTCATCGTCAATGTGAAGGTCCGAGGAATACATTGAACCTGCAGTGGTGTATCGGAAACTAATACTGGTCTAACGGGGAATGCTCAAAGCACCGACTGTAAGAAGAGTCTCTATTCTTGTACTTAAGGCGGCATTGCGCTTTTTGTATTTCATTCCGATGCGATTTCTGTGTTTCATCGTCAATGTGAAGATCCAAGGAATACATTGAACCTGCAGTGGTGTTTTGGAAACTAAAACTGGTCTCACAGAGAATGCTCAAAACACCGACTGTAAGAAGAGTCTGTATTCTTGTACATAAGGTGACATTGTGATTTTTTTATTTAATTCCGATGCGATTCCTGTGATTCATCGTCAATGTGAAGGTCCAAGGAATACATTGAACCTGCAGTGGTGTATCGGAAACTAATACTGGTCTCACAGGAAATGATCAAACCACAGACTCTAAGACGTCTCACTCTTCTTGCACTTAAGGCGGCATTGTGCTTTTGTATTTAATTCCGATGTAATTTCCGTGTTTCATCGTCAATGTGTATGTCCAAGGAATACATTGAACCTGCAGTGGTGTATTGGAAACTAATACTGGTCTCACAGGGAATGCTCAAAGCACCGAGTGTAAGAAGAGTCCCTATTCTTGTACTTAAGGCAACATTGTGCCTTTTGTATTTAATTCCGATGCGATTTCTGTGTTTCATCTTCAATTTGAAGGTCCAAGGAATACATTGAACCTGCAGTGGTGTATCGGAAACTAATACTGGTCTCACAGGGAATGCTTAAAGCACCGACCGTAAGAAGAGTCTCCATTCTTGTACATAGGGGGCATTGTGCCTTTTTTATTTAATTCCGATGTAATTTCTGCGTTTCATCTTCAATGTGAAGGTCAAAGGAATACATTGAACCTGCAGTGGTGTATCGGAAACAAATACTGGTCTCACAGGGAATGCTCAAAGCACCGACTGTAAGAAGAGTCTCTATTCTTGTACTTAATTCGACATTGTGTCTTTTGTATTTAATTCCGATGCGATTTCTGTGTTTCATCGTCAATGTGAACGTCCAAGGAATACTTTGAACCTGCTGTGGTGTATCGGAAACTAACACTGGTCTCACAGGGAATGCTAAGAACACCGACAGTAAGAAGAGTCTCTATTCTTGTACTTAAGGCGACATTGTGCCTTTTGTATTTAATTCCGATGCGATTCCTGTGTTTCATCGCCAATGTGTATGTCCAAGGAATACATTGAACCGGCAGTGGTGTATCGGAAACTATTACTGGTCTCACGGGGAATGCTCAAAGCACCGACTGTAAGAAGAGTCTCTACTCTTGTACTTAAGACGGCATTGTGCCTTTTGTATTTAATTAAGATCCGACTTCTGTGTTTCATCGTCAATGTGAAGGTCCCAGAAATACATTGAACCTGCAGTGGAGAATCGGAAATTAATATTGAGCTCACAGGGAATGCTCAAAGCACCGACTGTAAGAAGAGTCTCTATTCTTGCACTTAAGGCGACATTGTGCCTTTTGTATTTCCTTCCGATGCCATTTCTGTGTTTCACCTACAATGTGAAGGTCCAAGGAGTACATTGAACCTGCAGTGGTGTATCGGAAACTAATAATGGTCTCACAGGGAATGCTCAAAGCACCGACTGTAAGAAGAGTCTCTATTCTTGTACTTAAGGCGGCATTGTGCCTTTTGTGTTTAATTCCGATGCGATTTCTGTGTTTCATCGTCAATGTGAAGGTCCAAGGAATACATTGAACCTGCAGTGGTGTAACGGAAACTAATACTGGTCTCACAGCGAATGCTTAAAGCACCGACCGTAAGAAGGGTCTAAATTCTTGTACTTACGGCGGCATAGTCCTTTTGTGTTTAATACCGATGCAATTTCTGTGATTCATCGTCAATGTGAAGATCCAAGGAATACATTGAGCCTGCAGTGGTGTATCGGAAACTAATACTGGTCTCACAGGGAATCATCAAAGCACCGACTTTAAGAGGAGTCTCTATACTTGTACTTAAGGCGGCATTGTGCCTTTTGTGTTTAATTCCGATGTAATTTCAGTGTTTCATCGTCAATGTGTATGTCCAACGAATACATTGAACCTGCAGTGGTGTATCGGAACCTAATACTGGTCTCACAGGGAATGCTCAAAGCACCGACTGTAAGAAGAGTCTCTATTCTTGTACTTAAGGCGACATTGTGTATTTTGTATTTAATTCCGATGCGATTTCTGTGTTTCATCGTCAATGTGAAGGTCCAAGGAATACTTTGAACCTGCAGTGGTGCATCGTAAACTAATACTGGTTTCACAGGGAATGCTCAAAGCACCGACTGTAAGAAGAGTCTCTATTCTTGAACTTTAGGCGACATTGTGCCTTTTGTATTTAATTCCGATGCAATGTCTGTGTTTCATCGTCAATGTGAAGTTCCAAGGAATACATTGAAACTCCAGTGGTGTATCGGAAACTAATACTGGTCTCACAGGGAATGCTCAATGCACAGACTGTAAGAAGAGTCTCTATTCTTGTACTTAAAGCGGCATTGTGACTTTTGTATTTAATTCCGTTGCGATTTCTGTGTTTCATCGTCAATGTGAAGGTCCGAGGAATACATTGAACCTGCAGTGGTGTATCGGAAACTAATACTGGTCTCACAGGGAATGCTCAAAGCACCGACTGTAAGAAGAGTCTCTATTCTTGTACTTAAGTCGGCATTGTGCCTTTTGTATTTAATTCCGATGCGATTTCTGTGTTTCATCGACAATGTGAAGGTCCAAGGAATACATTGAACCTGCATTGGTGTATCGGAAACTAATACTGGTCTCACAGGAAAGGATCAAAGCACAGACTCTTAGGAGTCTCACTCTTCTTGCACTTAAGGCGGCATTGTGCTTTTGTATTTAATTCCGATGTAATTTCAGTGTTTCATCGTCAATGTGTATGTCTAAGGAATACATTGAACCTGCAGTGGTGTATTGGAAACTAATACTGGTCTCACAGGGAATGCTCAAAGCACCGAGTGTAAGAAGAGTCCCTATTCTTGTACTTAAGGCAACATTGTGCCTTTTGTATTTAATTCCGATGCGATTTCTGTGTTTCATCTTCAATTTGAATGTCCAAGGAATACATTGAACGTGCAGTGTTGTATCGGAAACTAATACTGGTCTCACCGGGAATGCTTAAAGCACCGTCCGTAAGAAGAGTCTCCATTCTTGTACTTAGTGGGCATTGTGCCTTTTTTATTTAATTCCGATGCAATTTCTGCGTTTCAACGTCAATGTGAAGGTCAAAGGAACACATTGAACCTGCAGTGGTGTATCGGAAACTAATACTGGTCTCACAGGGAATGCTCAAAGCACCGACTGTAAGAAGAGTCTGTATTCTTGTATTTCAGGCGGCATTTTGCTTTTTGTATTTAATTCCGATGCGATTTCTGTGTTTCATCGTCAATGTGAAGGTCCAAGGAATACTTTGAACCTGCAGTGGTGTATCGGAAACTAATACTGGTCTCACAGGGAATGCTCAAAGCACCGACAGTAAGAAGAGTCTCTATTCTTGTACTTAAGGCGACATTGTGCCTTTCGTATTTAATTCCGATGCGATTCTTGTATTTCATCGCCAATGTGAAGGTCCAAGGAATACATTGAACCTGCAGTGGTGTATCGGAAGCTAATACTGGTCTCACAGGAAAGGATAAAATCACAGACTAAGAAGTCTCACTCTTCTTGCACTTAAGGCGGCATTGTGCCCTTTGTATTTAATTCCGATGTAATTTCAGTGTTTCATCGTCAATGTGAAGGTCCAGGGAATACAATGAACCCACAGTGGTGTATCGGAAACTAATACTGGTCTCACAGGGAATTCTCAAAGCACCGAATGAAAGATGATTCTCTATTCATGTACTTAAGTCAGCATTGTGCCTTTTGTATTTAATTCCGATGCAATTACAGTGTTTCATCGTCAATGTGTATGTCCAAGGAATACATTGAACCGGCAGTGGTGTATCGGAAACTAATACTGGTCTCACAGGGAGTGCTCAAAGCACCGACTGTAAGAGGAGTCTCTATTCTTGTACTTAAGGCGGCATTGTGCCTTTTGTATTTAATTCCGATGTAATTTCAGTGTTTCATCGTCAATGTGTATGTCCAAGGAATACATTGAACCTGCATTGGTGTATCGGAAACTAATACTGGTCTCACAGGGAATGCTCAAAGCATTGACTGTAAGAAGAGTCTCTATTCTTGTACTTAAGGCGACATTGTGTATTTTGTATTAAATTCCGATGCGATTTCTGTGTTTCATCTTCAATGTGAAGGTCCAAGGAATACTTAGAACCGGCAGTGGTGCATCGGAAACTAATACTGGTCTCAAAGGGAATGCTCGAAGCACCGACTGTAAGAAGAGTCTCTATTCTTGTACTTAAGGCGGCATTGTGCCTTTTGTATTTAATTCCCATGTAATTTCAGTGTTTCATCGTCAATGTTTACGTGCAAGGAATACATTGAACCTGCAGTGCTGTATCGGAAACTAATACTGGTCTCACAGGGAATGCTCAAAGCACCGACTGTAAGAAGAGTCTACATTCTTGTACTTAAGGCGGCATTGTCCCTTTTGTATTTAATTCCGATGTAATTTATGTGTTTCATCGTCAATATGTATGTCCAAGGAATACACTGAACCTGCAGTGGTGTATTGGAAACTAATACTGGTCTCACAGGGAATGCTCAAAGCACCGACTGTAAGAAGAGTCTCTATTCTTGTACTTCAGACGGCATTGTGCCTTTTGTATTTAATTCCGATGTAATCTCAGAGTCTCATCGTCAATGTGTATGTCCAAGGAATACATTGAACCTGCAGTGGTGTTTTGCAACCTAATACTCATCTCACAGGGAATGCTCAAAGCACCCACTGTAAGAAGTGTCTCTATTCTTGTACTTAAGGCGGCATTGTGCCTTTTAAATTTAATTCCGATGAGATTTCTGTGTTTCATCGTCAATGTGAAGGTCCAAGGCATACATTGAACCTGCAGTGGTCTATCGGAAACTAGTACTGGCTCACAGGGAATGCTCAAAGCACCGACTGTAAGAGGAGTCTCTATTCTTGTACTTAAGGCGGCATTGTGCCTTTTGTATGTAATTGCGATGCGAATTCTTTGTTTTATCGTCAATGTGAAGGTCTAAGGAATACATTGAACCTACAGTGGTGTATCGGAAATTGATACTGGTCTCACAGGGAATGCTCAAAGCACCGACTGTAAGAAGAGTCTCTATTCTTGTACTTAAGACGGCATTGTGCCTTTTGTATTTAATTCCGATGCGATTTCTGTGTTTCATCGTCAATGTGAAGGTCCAAGTAATACATTGAACCTGCAGTGGTGTATCGGAAACTAATACTTGTCGCACAGGGAATGCTCAAAGCACCGACTGTAAGAAGAGTCTCTATTCTTGTACTTAAGGCGGCATTGTGCCTTTTGTATTTAATTCCGATGCGATTTCTGTTTTTCATCGTCAATGTGAAGGTCCAAGGAATACATTGAACGTGCAGTGGTCTATCGGAAACTAATACTGGCTCACAGGGAATGCTCAAAGCACCGACTGTAAGAAGAGTCTCTATTCTTGTACTTAAGACGGCATTGTGCCTTTTGTATTTAATTCCGATGCGATTTCTGTGTTTCATCGTCAATGTGAAGGTCCAAGTAGTACATTGAACCTGCAGTGGTGTATCGGAAACTAATACTTGTCGCACAGGGAATGCTCAAAGCACCGACTGTAAGAAGAGTCTCTATTCTTGTACTTCAGACGGCATTGTGCCTTTTGTATTTAATTCCGATGTAATCTCAGAGTTTCATTGTCACTGTGTATGTCCAAGGAATACATTGAACCTGCAGTGGTGTATTGCAAACTAATACTGGTCTCACAGGGAATGCTCAAAGCACCGACTGTAAGAAGTGTCTCTATTCTTGTACTTTAGGCGGCATTGGGCCTTTCAAATTTAATTCCGATGAGATTTCTGTGTTTCATCGTCAATGTGAAGGTCCAAGGAATACATTGAACCTTCAGTGGACTATCGGAAACTAATACTGGCTCACAGGGAATGCTCAAAGCACCGACTGTAAGAAGAGTCTCTATTCTTGTACTTAAGACGGCATTGTGCCTTTTGTATTTAATTCCGATGCGATTTCTGTGTTTCATCGTCAATGTGAAGGTCCAAGTAATACATTGAACCTGCAGTGGCGTATCGGAAACTAATACTTGTCGCACAGGGAATGCTCAAAGCACCGACTGTAAGAAGAGTCTCTATTCTTGTACTTAAGGCGGCATTGTGCCTTTTGTATTTAATTCCCATGTAATTTCAGTGTTTCATCGTCAATGTTTACGTGCAAGGAATACATTGAACCTGCAGTGCTGTATCGGAAACTAATACTGGTCTCACCCGGAATGCTCAAAGCACCGACTGTAAGAAGAGTCTACATTCTTGTACTTAAGGCGGCATTGTGCCTTTTGTATTTAATTCCGATGTAATTTATGTGTTTCATCGTCAATATGTATGTCCAAGGAATACACTGAACCTGCAGTGGTGTATTGGAAACTAATACTGGTCTCACAGGGAATGCTCAAAGCACCGACTGTAAGAAAAGTCTCTATTCTTGTACTTAGGGTGGCATTGTGCGTTTTGTATATAATTCCGATGCGATTTCTTTGTGTTATCGTCAATGTTAAGGTCCAAGGATTACCTTGAACCTGCAGTAGTGTATCGGAAACTAATACTGGTCTCACAGGAAAGGATCAAAGCACAGACCCTAAGAAGTCTCACTCTTCTTGCACTTAAGGCGGCATTGTGCCTATTGTATTTAATTCTGATGTAAATTCAGTGTTTCACCGTAAATGTGAAGGTCCAAGGAATACATTGAACCTGCAGTGGTGTATCGGAAACTAATACTGGTTTCACAGGGAATGCTCAAAGCACCGACTGTAAGAAGAGTCTCTATTCTTGTACTTAAGGCGGCATTGTGCCTTTTGAATTTAATTCCGATGTAATTTCTGTGTTTCATCATCAATGCTATGGTCCAAGGATTACCTTGAAAATGCAGTAGTGTATCGGAAACTAATACTGGTCTCACAGGAAAAAATCAAAGCACAGACTCTAAGAAGTCTCACTCCTCTTGCACTGAAAGCGGCATTGTGTCTTTTGTATTTAATTCCGATGTAATTTCAGTGTTTCATCACAAATGTGTATGTCCAAGGAATACACTGAACCTGCAGTGGTGTATTGGAAACTAATACTTGTCTCACAGGGAATGTTTAAAACACCGACTGTAAGAAGAGTCTCTATTCTTGTACTTAAGGCGGCATTGTGCCTTTTGTATTTAATTCCGATGGGATTTCTGTGTTTCATCGTCAATGTGAAGGTCCAAGGAATACATTGAACGTGCAGTGGTCTATCGGAAACTAATACTGGCTCACAGCTAATACTCAAAGCACCGACTGTAAGAAGAGTCGCAATTCTTGAACTTAAGACGGCATTGTGGCTTTTTTATTTAATTCCGATGCGATTTCTGTGTTTCATCGTCAATGTGAAGGTCCAAGTAATACATTGAACCTGCAGTGGTGTATCGGAAACTAATACTGGTCTCACAGGGAATGCTCAAAGCACCGACTGTAAGGAGAGTCTCTATTCTTGTACTTAAGGCGGCATTGTGCCTTTTGTATTTAATTCCGATATAATCTCAGAGTTTCATCGTCAATGTATATGTCCAAGGAATACATTGAACCTGCAGTGGTGTATCGGAAACTAATACTGGTCTCACAGGGAATGCTCAAAGCACCGACTGTAAGGAGAGTCTCTATTCTTGTACTTAAGGCGGCATTGTGCCTTTTGTATTTAATTCCGATGTAATTTATGTGTTTCATCGTCAATGTGTATGTCCAAGGAATACATTGAACCTGCAGTGGTGTATCGGAAACTAATACTGGTCTCACAGGGAATGCTCAAAGCACCGACTATAAGAAGAGTCTCTATTCTTGTACTTATGGTGGTATTGTGCCTTTTGTATTAATTCCGATGCGATTTCTGTGTTTCATCGTCAATGTGAAGGTCCAAGTAATACATTGAACCTGCAGTGGTGTATCGGAAACTAATACTTGTCGCACAGGGAATGCTCAAAGCACCGACTGTAAGAAGAGTCTCTATTCTTGTACTTCAGACGGCATTGTGCCTTTTGTATTTAATTCCGATGTAATCTCAGAGTTTCATCGTCAATGTGTATGTCCAAGGAATACATTGAACCTGCAGTGGTGTATTGCAAACTAATACTGGTCTCACAGGGACTGCTCAAAGCACCCACTGTAAGAAGTGTCTCTATTCTTGTACTTAAGGCGGCATTGTGCCTTTTAAATTTAATTCCGATGAGATTTCTGTGTTTCATCGTCAATGTGAAGGTCCAAGGAATACATTGAACCTGCAGTGGTCTATCGGAAACTAGTACTGGCTCACAGGGAATGCTCAAAGCAACGACTGTAAGAGGAGTCTCTATTCTTGTACTTAAGGCGGCATTGTGCCTTTTGTATGTAATTGCGATGCGATTTCTTTGTTTTATCGTCAATGTGAAGGTCCAAGGAATACATTGAACCTACAGTGGTGTATCGGAAATTGATACTGGTCTCACAGGGAATGCTCAAAGCACCGACTGTAAGAAGGGTCTCTATTCTTGTACTTAAGACGGCATTGTGCCTATTGTATTTAATTCCGATGCGATTTCTGTGTTTCATCGTCAATGTGAAGGTCCAAGTAATACATTGAACCGGCATTGGTGTATCGGAAACTAATACTTGTCGCACAGGGAATGCTCAAAGCACCGACTGTAAGAAGAGTCTCTATTCTTGTACTTAAGGCGGCATTGTGCCTTTTGTATTTAATTCCGATGCGATTTCTGTTTTTCATCATCAATGTGAAGGTCAAGGAATACATTGAACGTGCAGTGGTCTATCGGAAACTAATACTGGCTCACAGGGAATGCTCAAAGCACCGACTGTAAGAAGAGTCTCTATTCTTGTACTTAAGACGGCATTGTGCCTTTTGTATTTAATTCCGATGCGATTTCTGTGTTTTATCGTCAATGTGAAGGTCCAAGTAATACATTGAACCTGCAGTGGTGTATCGGAAACTAATACTTGTCGCACAGGGAATGCTCAAAGCACTGACTGTAAGAAGAGTCTCTATTCTTGTACTTCAGACGGCATTGTGCCTTTTGTATTTACTTCCGATGTAATCTCAGAGTTTCATTGTCACTGTGTATGTCCAAGGAATACATTGAACCTGCAGTGGTGTATTGCAAACTAATACTGGTCTCACAGGGAATGCTCAAAGCACCGACTGTAAGAAGTGTCTCTATTCTTGTACTTTAGGCGGCATTGGGCCTTTCAAATTTAATTCCGATGAGATTTCTGTGTTTCATCGTCAATGTGAAGGTCCAAGGAATACATTGAACCTTCAGTGGACAATCGGAAACTAATACTGGCTCACAGGGAATGCTCAAAGCACCGACTGTAAGAAGAGTCTCTATTCTTGTACTTAAGACGGCATTGTGCCTTTTGTATTTAATTCCGATGCGATTCCTGTGTTTCATCGTCAATGTGAAGGTCCAAGTAATACATTGAACCTGCAGTGGTGTATCGGAAACTAATACTTGTCTCACAGGGAATGCTCAAAGCACCGACTGTAAGAAGAGTCACTATTCTTGTACTTCAGGCGGCATTGTGCCTTTTGTATTTAATTCCGATGTAATCTCAGACTTTCATCGTCAATGTGTATGTCCAAGGAATACATTGAACCTGCAGTGGTGTATTGCAAACTAATACTGGTCTCACAGGGAATGCTCAAAGCACCGACTGTAAGAAGTGTCTCTATTCTTGTACCTAAGTCGGCATTGTGCCTTTTAAATTTAATTCCTATGAGTTTTCTGTGTTTCATCGTCAATGTGTAGGTCCAAGGAATACATTGAACCTGCAGTGGTATATCGGAAACTAATACTGGCTCACAGGGAGTGCTCAAAGCACCGACTGTAAGAAGAGTCTCTATTCCAGTAGTTAAGACGGCATTGTGCCTTTTGTATGTAATTGCGATGCGATTTCTTTTTTTTATCGTCTATGTGAAGGTCCAAGGAATACATTGAACCTACAGTGGTGTATCGGAAACTGATACTGGTCTCACAGGGAAGGCACAAAGCACCAACTGTAAGAAGAGTCTCTATTCTTGTAGTTAAGACGGCATTGTGCCTTTTGTATTTAATTCCGATGCGATTTCTGAGTTTCATCGTCAATGTGAAGGTCCAAGTAATACATTGAACCTGCAGTGGTGTATCGGAAACTAATACTGGTCGCACAGGGAATGCTCAAAGCGCCGACTGTAAGAAGAGTCTCTATTCTTGTACTTCAGGCGGCATTGGGCCATTTGTATTTAATTCCGATGTAATCTCAGTGTTTCATCGTCAATGTGTATGTCCAAGGAATACATTGAACCTGTAGTGGTGTATTGGAAACTAATACTGGTCTCACAGGGAATGCTCAAAGCACCGACTGTAAGAAGTGTCTCTATTCTTGTACTTACGTCGGCATTGTGCCTTTTATATTTAATTCCGATGAGATTTCTGTGTTTCATCGTCAATGTGAAGGTCCAAGGAATACATTGAACCTGCAGTGGTGTATCGGAAACTAATACTGGGCTCACAGGTAATGCTCAAAGCATCGACTGTAAGAAGAGTCTCTATTCTTGCACTTAAGGCGGCATTGTGCCTTTTGTATTTAATTCCGATGTAATTTCAGTGTTTCATCGTCAATGTGTATGTCCAACGAATACATTGAACCTGCAGTGGTGTATCGGAACCTAATACTGGTCTCACAGGGAATGCTCAAAGCACCGACTGTAAGAAGAGTCTCTATTCTTGTACTTAAGGCGACATTGTGTATTTTGTATTTAATTCCGATGCGATTTCTGTGTTTCATCGTCAATGTGAAGGTCCAAGGAATACTTTGAACCTGCAGTGGTGCATCGTAAACTAATACTGGTTTCACAGGGAATGCTCAAAGCACCGACTGTAAGAAGAGTCTCTATTCTTGAACTTTAGGCGACATTGTGCCTTTTGTATTTAATTCCGATGCAATGTCTGTGTTTCATCGTCAATGTGAAGTTCCAAGGAATACATTGAAACTCCAGTGGTGTATCGGAAACTAATACAGGTCTCACAGGGAATGCTCAATGCACAGACTGTAAGAAGAGTCTCTATTCTTGTACTTAAAGCGGCATTGTGACTTTTGTATTTAATTCCGTTGCGATTTCTGTGTTTCATCGTCAATGTGAAGGTCCGAGGAATACATTGAACCTGCAGTGGTGTATCGGAAACTAATACTGGTCTCACAGGGAATGCTCAAAGCACCGACTGTAAGAAGAGTCTCTATTCTTGTACTTAAGGCGGCATTGTGCCTTTTGTATTTAATTCCGATGCGATTTCTGTGTTTCATCGACAATGTGAAGGTCCAAGGAATACATTGAACCTGCATTGGTGTATCGGAAACTAATACTGGTCTCACAGGAAAGGATCAAAGCACAGACTCTTAGGAGTCTCACTCTTCTTGCACTTAAGGCGGCATTGTGCTTTTGTATTTAATTCCGATGTAATTTCAGTGTTTCATCGTCAATGTGTATGTCTAAGGAATACATTGAACCTGCAGTGGTGTATTGGAAACTAATACTGGTCTCACAGGGAATGCTCAAAGCACCGAGTGTAAGAAGAGTCCCTATTCTTGTACTTAAGGCAACATTGTGCCTTTTGTATTTAATTCCGATGCGATTTCTGTGTTTCATCTTCAATTTGAATGTCCAAGGAATACATTGAACGTGCAGTGTTGTATCGGAAACTAATACTGGTCTCACAGGGAATGCTTAAAGCACCGTCCGTAAGAAGAGTCTCCATTCTTGTACTTAGGGGGCATTGTGCCTTTTTTATTTAATTCCGATGCAATTTCTGCGTTTCAACGTCAATGTGAAGGTCAAAGGAACACATTGAACCTGCAGTGGTGTATCGGAAACTAATACTGGTCTCACAGGGAATGCTCAAAGCACCGACTGTAAGAAGAGTCTGTATTCTTGTATTTCAGGCGGCATTTTGCTTTTTGTATTTAATTCCGATGCGATTTCTGTGTTTCATCGTCAATGTGAAGGTCCAAGGAATACTTTGAACCTGCAGTGGTGTATCGGAAACTAATACTGGTCTCACAGGGAATGCTCAAAGCACCGACAGTAAGAAGAGTCTCTATTCTTGTACTTAAGGCGACATTGTGCCTTTTGTATTTAATTCCGATGCGATTCTTGTATTTCATCGCCAATGTGAAGGTCCAAGGAATACATTGAACCTGCAGTGGTGTATCGGAAGCTAATACTGGTCTCACAAGAAAGGATAAAATCACAGACTAAGAAGTCTCACTCTTCTTGCACTTAAGGCGGCATTGTGCCCTTTGTATTTAATTCCGATGTAATTTCAGTGTTTCATCGTCAATGTGAAGGTCCAGGGAATACAATGAACCCACAGTGGTGTATCGGAAACTAATACTGGTCTCACAGGGAATTCTCAAAGCACCGAATGAAAGATGATTCTCTATTCATGTACTTAAGTCAGCATTGTGCCTTTTGTATTTAATTCCGATGCAATTACAGTGTTTCATCGTCAATGTGTATGTCCAAGGAATACATTGAACCGGCAGTGGTGTATCGGAAACTAATACTGGTCTCACAGGGAGTGCTCAAAGCACCGACTGTAAGAGGTGTCTCTATTCTTGTACTTAAGGCGGCATTGTGCCTTTTGTATTTAATTCCGATGTAATTTCAGTGTTTCATCGTCAATGTGTATGTCCAAGGAATACATTGAACCTGCATTGGTGTATCGGAAACTAATACTGGTCTCACAGGGAATGCTCAAAGCATTGACTGTAAGAAGAGTCTCTATTCTTGTACTTAAGGCGACATTGTGTATTTTGTATTAAATTCCGATGCGATTTCTGTGTTTCATCTTCAATGTGAAGGTCCAAGGAATACTTAGAACCTGCAGTGGTGCATCGGAAACTAATACTGGTCTCAAAGGGAATGCTCGAAGCACCGACTGTAAGAAGAGTCTCTATTCTTGTACTTAAGGCGGCATTGTGCCTTTTGTATTTAATTCCCATGTAATTTCAGTGTTTCATCGTCAATGTTTACGTGCAAGGAATACATTGAACCTGCAGTGCTGTATCGGAAACTAATACTGGTCTCACAGGGAATGCTCAAAGCACCGACTGTAAGAAGAGTCTACATTCTTGTACTTAAGGCGGCATTGTCCCTTTTGTATTTAATTCCGATGTAATTTATGTGTTTCATCGTCAATATGTATGTCCAAGGAATACACTGAACCTGCAGTGGTGTATTGGAAACTAATACTGGTCTCACAGGGAATGCTCAAAGCACCGACTGTAAGAAGAGTCTCTATTCTTGTACTTCAGACGGCATTGTGCCTTTTGTATTTAATTCCGATGTAATCTCAGAGTCTCATCGTCAATGTGTATGTCCAAGGAATACATTGAACCTGCAGTGGTGTTTTGCAAACTAATACTCATCTCACAGGGAATGCTCAAAGCACCCACTGTAAGAAGTGTCTCTATTCTTGTACTTAAGGCGGCATTGTGCCTTTTAAATTTAATTCCGATGAGATTTCTGTGTTTCATCGTCAATGTGAAGGTCCAAGGCATACATTGAACCTGCAGTGGTCTATCGGAAACTAGTACTGGCTCACAGGGAATGCTCAAAGCACCGACTGTAAGAGGAGTCTCTATTCTTGTACTTAAGGCGGCATTGTGCCTTTTGTATGTAATTGCGATGCGATTTCTTTGTTTTATCGTCAATGTGAAGGTCTAAGGAATACATTGAACCTACAGTGGTGTATCGGAAATTGATACTGGTCTCACAGGGAATGCTCAAAGCACCGACTGTAAGAAGAGTCTCTATTCTTGTACTTAAGACGGCATTGTGCCTTTTGTATTTAATTCCGATGCGATTTCTGTGTTTCATCGTCAATGTGAAGGTCCAAGTAATACATTAAACCTGCAGTGGTGTATCGGAAACTAATACTTGTCGCACAGGGAATGCTCAAAGCACCGACTGTAAGAAGAGTCTCTATTCTTGTACTTAAGGCGGCATTGTGCCTTTTGTATTTAATTCCGATGCGATTTCTGTTTTTCATCGTCAATGTGAATGTCCAAGGAATACATTGAACGTGCAGTGGTCTATCGGAAACTAATACTGGCTCACAGGGAATGCTCAAAGCACCGACTGTAAGAAGAGTCTCTATTCTTGTACTTAAGACGGCATTGTGCCTTTTGTATTTAATTCCGATGCGATTTCTGTGTTTCATCGTCAATGTGAAGGTCCAAGTAGTACATTGAACCTGCAGTGGTGTATCGGAAACTAATACTTGTCGCACAGGGAATGCTCAAAGCACCGACTGTAAGAAGAGTCTCTATTCTTGTACTTCAGACGGCATTGTGCCTTTTGTATTTAATTCCGATGTAATCTCAGAGTTTCATTGTCACTGTGTATGTCCAAGGAATACATTGAACCAGCAGTGGTGTATTGCAAACTAATACTGGTCTCACAGGGAATGCTCAAAGCACCGACTGTAAGAAGTGTCTCTATTCTTGTACTTTAGGCGGCATTGGGCCTTTCAAATTTAATTCCGATGAGATTTCTGTGTTTCATCGTCAATGTGAAGGTCCAAGGAATATATTGAACCTTCAGTGGACTATCGGAAACTAATACTGGCTCACAGGGAATGCTCAAAGCACCGACTGTAAGAAGAGTCTCTATTCTTGTACTTAAGACGGCATTGTGCCTTTTGTATTTAATTCCGATGCGATTTCTGTGTTTCATCGTCAATGTGAAGGTCCAAGTAATACATTGAACCTGCAGTGGCGTATCGGAAACTAATACTTGTCGCACAGGGAATGCTCAAAGCACCGACTGTAAGAAGAGTCTCTATTCTTGTACTTAAGGCGGCATTGTGCCTTTTGTATTTAATTCCCATGTAATTTCAGTGTTTCATCGTCAATGTTTACGTGCAAGGAATACATTGAACCTGCAGTGCTGTATCGGAAACTAATACTGGTCTCACCCGGAATGCTCAAAGCACCGACTGTAAGAAGAGTCTACATTCTTGTACTTAAGGCGGCATTGTGCCTTTTGTATTTAATTCCGATGTAATTTATGTGTTTCATCGTCAATATGTATGTCCAAGGAATACACTGAACCTGCAGTGGTGTATTGGAAACTAATACTGGTCTCACAGGGAATGCTCAAAGCACCGACTGTAAGAAAAGTCTCTATTCTTGTACTTAGGGTGGCATTGTGCGTTTTGTATATAATTCCGATGCGATTTCTTTGTGTTATCGTCAATGTTAAGGTCCAAGGATTACCTTGAACCTGCAGTAGTGTATCGGAAACTAATACTGGTCTCACAGGAAAGGATCAAAGCACAGACCCTAAGAAGTCTCACTCTTCTTGCACTTAAGGCGGCATTGTGCCTATTGTATTTAATTCCGATGTAAATTCAGTGTTTCACCGTAAATGTGAAGGTCCAAGGAATACATTGAACCTGCAGTGGTGTATCGGAAACTAATACTGGTTTCACAGGGAATGCTCAAAGCACCGACTGTAAGAAGAGTCTCTATTCTTGTACTTAAGGCGGCATTGTGCCTTTTGAATTTAATTCCGATGTAATTTCTGTGTTTCATCATCAATGCTATGGTCCAAGGATTACCTTGAAAATGCAGTAGTGTATCGGAAACTAATACTGGTCTCACAGGAAAAAATCAAAGCACAGACTCTAAGAAGTCTCACTCCTCTTGCACTGAAAGCGGCATTGTGTCTTTTGTATTTAATTCCGATGTAATTTCAGTGTTTCATCACAAATGTGTATGTCCAAGGAATACACTGAACCTGCAGTGGTGTATTGGAAACTAATACTTGTCTCACAGGGAATGTTTAAAACACCGACTGTAAGAAGAGTCTCTATTCTTGTACTTAAGGCGGCATTGTGCCTTTTGTATTTAATTCCGATGGGATTTCTGTGTTTCATCGTCAATGTGAAGGTCCAAGGAATACATTGAACGTGCAGTGGTCTATCGGAAACTAATACTGGCTCACAGCTAATACTCAAAGCACCGACTGTAAGAAGAGTCGCAATTCTTGAACTTAAGACGGCATTGTGGCTTTTTTATTTAATTCCGATGCGATTTCTGTGTTTCATCGTCAATGTGAAGGTCCAAGTAATACATTGAACCTGCAGTGGTGTATCGGAAACTAATACTGGTCTCACAGGGAATGCTCAAAGCACCGACTGTAAGGAGAGTCTCTATTCTTGTACTTAAGGCGGCATTGTGCCTTTTGTATTTAATTCCGATATAATCTCAGAGTTTCATCGTCAATGTATATGTCCAAGGAATACATTGAACCTGCAGTGGTGTATCGGAAACTAATACTGGTCTCACAGGGAATGCTCAAAGCACCGACTGTAAGGAGAGTCTCTATTCTTGTACTTAAGGCGGCATTGTGCCTTTTGTATTTAATTCCGATGTAATTTATGTGTTTCATCGTCAATGTGTATGTCCAAGGAATACATTGAACCTGCAGTGGTGTATCGGAAACTAATACTGGTCTCACAGGGAATGCTCAAAGCACCGACTATAAGAAGAGTCTCTATTCTTGTACTTATGGTGGTATTGTGCCTTTTGTATTAATTCCGATGGGATTTCTGTGTTTCATCGTCAATGTGAAGGTCCAAGGAATACATTGAACGTGCAGTGGTCTATCGGAAACTAATACTGGCTCACAGCTAATACTCAAAGCACCGACTGTAAGAAGAGTCGCAATTCTTGAACTTAAGACGGCATTGTGGCTTTTTTATTTAATTCCGATGCGATTTCTGTGTTTCATCGTCAATGTGAAGGTCCAAGTAATACATTGAACCAGCAGTGGTGTATCGGAAACTAATACTGGTCTCACAGGGAATGCTGAAAGCACCGACTGTAAGGAGAGTCTCAATTCTTGTACTTAAGGCGGCATTGTGCCTTTTGTATTTAATTCCGATATAATCTCAGAGTTTCATCGTCAATGTATATGTCCAAGGAATACATTGAACCTGCAGTGGTGTACCGGAAACTAATACTGGTCTCACAGGGAATGCTCAAAGCACCGACTGTAAGGAGAGTCTCTATTCTTGTACTTAAGGCGGCATTGTGCCTTTTGTATTTAATTCCGATGTAATTTATGTGTTTCATCGTCAATGTGTATGTCCAAGGAATACATTGAACCTGCAGTGGTGTATCGGAAACTAATACTGGTCTCACAGGGAATGCTCAAAGCACCGACTATAAGAAGAGTCTCTATTCTTGTACTTATGGTGGTATTGTGCCTTTTGTATTAATTCCGATGCGATTTCTGTGTTTCATCGTCAATGTGAAGGTCCAAGTAATACATTGAACCTGCAGTGGTGTATCGGAAACTAATACTTGTCGCACAGGGAATGCTCAAAGCACCGACTGTAAGAAGAGTCTCTATTCTTGTACTTCAGACGGCATTGTGCCTTTTGTATTTAATTCCGATGTAATCTCAGAGTTTCATCGTCAATGTGTATGTCCAAGGAATACATTGAACCTGCAGTGGTGTATTGCAAACTAATACTGGTCTCACAGGGACTGCTCAAAGCACCCACTGTAAGAAGTGTCTCTATTCTTGTACTTAAGGCGGCATTGTGCCTTTTAAATTTAATTCCGATGAGATTTCTGTGTTTCATCGTCAATGTGAAGGTCCAAGGAATACATTGAACCTGCAGTGGTCTATCGGAAACTAGTACTGGCTCACAGGGAATGCTCAAAGCACCGACTGTAAGAGGAGTCTCTATTCTTGTACTTAAGGCGGCATTGTGCCTTTTGTATGTAATTGCGATGCGATTTCTTTGTTTTATCGTCAATGTGAAGGTCCAAGGAATACATTGAACCTACAGTGGTGTATCGGAAATTGATACTGGTCTCACAGGGAATGCTCAAAGCACCGACTGTAAGAAGGGTCTCTATTCTTGTACTTAAGACGGCATTGTGCCTATTGTATTTAATTCCGATGCGATTTCTGTGTTTCATCGTCAATGTGAAGGTCCAAGTAATACATTGAACCGGCATTGGTGTATCGGAAACTAATACTTGTCGCACAGGGAATGCTCAAAGCACCGACTGTAAGAAGAGTCTCTATTCTTGTACTTAAGGCGGCATTGTGCCTTTTGTATTTAATTCCGATGCGATTTCTGTTTTTCATCATCAATGTGAAGGTCAAGGAATACATTGAACGTGCAGTGGTCTATCGGAAACTAATACTGGCTCACAGGGAATGCTCAAAGCACCGACTGTAAGAAGAGTCTCTATTCTTGTACTTAAGACGGCATTGTGCCTTTTGTATTTAATTCCGATGCGATTTCTGTGTTTTATCGTCAATGTGAAGGTCCAAGTAGTACATTGAACCTGCAGTGGTGTATCGGAAACTAATACTTGTCGCACAGGGAATGCTCATAGCACTGACTGTAAGAAGAGTCTCTATTCTTGTACTTCAGACGGCATTGTGCCTTTTGTATTTACTTCCGATGTAATCTCAGAGTTTCATTGTCACTGTGTATGTCCAAGGAATACATTGAACCTGCAGTGGTGTATTGCAAACTAATACTGGTCTCACAGGGAATGCTCAAAGCACCGACTGTAAGAAGTGTCTCTATTCTTGTACTTTAGGCGGCATTGGGCCTTTCAAATTTAATTCCGATGAGATTTCTGTGTTTCATCGTCAATGTGAAGGTCCAAGGAATACATTGAACCTTCAGTGGACAATCGGAAACTAATACTGGCTCACAGGGAATGCTCAAAGCACCGACTGTAAGAAGAGTCTCTATTCTTGTACTTAAGACGGCATTGTGCCTTTTGTATTTAATTCCGATGCGATTCCTGTGTTTCATCGTCAATGTGAAGGTCCAAGTAATACATTGAACCTGCAGTGGTGTATCGGAAACTAATACTTGTCTCACAGGGAATGCTCAAAGCACCGACTGTAAGAAGAGTCACTATTCTTGTACTTCAGGCGGCATTGTGCCTTTTGTATTTAATTCCGATGTAATCTCAGACTTTCATCGTCAATGTGTATGTCCAAGGAATACATTGAACCTGCAGTGGTGTATTGCAAACTAATACTGGTCTCACAGGGAATGCTCAAAGCACCGACTGTAAGAAGTGTCTCTATTCTTGTACCTAAGTCGGCATTGTGCCTTTTAAATTTAATTCCTATGAGTTTTCTGTGTTTCATCGTCAATGTGTAGGTCCAAGGAATACATTGAACCTGCAGTGGTATATCGGAAACTAATACTGGCTCACAGGGAGTGCTCAAAGCACCGACTGTAAGAAGAGTCTCTATTCCAGTAGTTAAGACGGCATTGTGCCTTTTGTATGTAATTGCGATGCGATTTCTTTTTTTTATCGTCTATGTGAAGGTCCAAGGAATACATTGAACCTACAGTGGTGTATCGGAAACTGATACTGGTCTCACAGGGAAGGCACAAAGCAACAACTGTAAGAAGAGTCTCTATTCTTGTAGTTAAGACGGCATTGTGCCTTTTGTATTTAATTCCGATGCGATTTCTGAGTTTCATCGTCAATGTGAAGGTCCAAGTAATACATTGAACCTGCAGTGGTGTATCGGAAACTAATACTGGTCGCACAGGGAATGCTCAAAGCGCCGACTGTAAGAAGAGTCTCTATTCTTGTACTTCAGGCGGCATTGGGCCATTTGTGTTTAATTCCGATGTAATCTCAGTGTTTCATCGTCAATGTGTATGTCCAAGGAATACATTGAACCTGTAGTGGTGTATTGGAAACTAATACTGGTCTCACAGGGAATGCTCAAAGCACCGACTGTAAGAAGTGTCTCTATTCTTGTACTTACGTCGGCATTGTGCCTTTTATATTTAATTCCGATGAGATTTCTGTGTTTCATCGTCAATGTGAAGGTCCAAGGAATACATTGAACCTGCAGTGGTGTATCGGAAACTAATACTGGGCTCACAGGTAATGCTCAAAGCATCGACTGTAAGAAGAGTCTCTATTCTTGCACTTAAGGCGGCATTGTGCCTATTGTATTTAATTCCGATGTAATTTATGTGTTTCATCGTCAATGTGTATGTCCAAGGAATACATTGAACCTGGAGTGGTGTATCGGAAACTAATACTGGTCTCACAGGGAATGCTCAAACCACCGACTGTAAGAAGTGTCTCTATTCTTGTACTTAAGGCGGCATTGTGCGTTATGTATTAAATTCCAATGCGATTTCTGTGTTTCATCGTCAGTGTGATGGTCCAAGGAATACATTGAACCTGCAGTGGTGTATCGGAAACTAATACTGGTCTCACAGAGAATGCTCAAAGCACCGACTGTAAGAAGAATCTCTATTCTTGTACTTCAGGCGGCATTGTGCCTTTTGCATTTAATTCCGATGTGATTTCTGTGTTTCATCGTCAATGTGAAGATCCATGGAGTACATTGAACCAGCAGTGGTGAATCGGAAACTAATACTGTCTCACAGGAATGGATCATGGCAAAGGTCCAAGAAGTCTCACTCTTCTTGCACTTAAGGCGGCATGGTGCCTTTTTTATTTATTTCCAATGTAATTTCAGTGTTTCATAGTCAATGTGTATGTCCAAGAAATAAATTGAACCTGCTGTGGTGTATCGGAAACTAATACTGGTCTCACAGGGAATGCTCAAAGCACCGACTGTAAGAAGTGTCTCTATTCTTGTACTTTAGGCGGCATTGGGCCTTTCAAATTTAATTCCGATGAGATTTCTGTGTTTCATCGTCAATGTGAAGGTCCAAGGAATACATTGAACCTTCAGTGGACAATCGGAAACTAATACTGGCTCACAGGGAATGCTCAAAGCACCGACTGTAAGAAGAGTCTCTATTCTTGTACTTAAGACGGCATTGTGCCTTTTGTATTTAATTCCGATGCGATTCCTGTGTTTCATCGTCAATGTGAAGGTCCAAGTAATACATTGAACCTGCAGTGGTGTATCGGAAACTAATACTTGTCTCACAGGGAATGCTCAAAGCACCGACTGTAAGAAGAGTCACTATTCTTGTACTTCAGGCGGCATTGTGCCTTTTGTATTTAATTCCGATGTAATCTCAGACTTTCATCGTCAATGTGTATGTCCAAGGAATACATTGAACCTGCAGTGGTGTATTGCAAACTAATACTGGTCTCACAGGGAATGCTCAAAGCACCGACTGTAAGAAGTGTCTCTATTCTTGTACCTAAGTCGGCATTGTGCCTTTTAAATTTAATTCCTATGAGTTTTCTGTGTTTCATCGTCAATGTGTAGGTCCAAGGAATACATTGAACCTGCAGTGGTATATCGGAAACTAATACTGGCTCACAGGGAGTGCTCAAAGCACCGACTGTAAGAAGAGGCTCTATTCCAGTAGTTAAGACGGCATTGTGCCTTTTGTATGTAATTGCGATGCGATTTCTTTTTTTTATCGTCTATGTGAAGGTCCAAGGAATACATTGAACCTACAGTGGTGTATCGGAAACTGATACTGGTCTCACAGGGAAGGCACAAAGCACCAACTGTAAGAAGAGTCTCTATTCTTGTAGTTAAGACGGCATTGTGCCTTTTGTATTTAATTCCGATGCGATTTCTGAGTTTCATCGTCAATGTGAAGGTCCAAGTAATACATTGAACCTGCAGTGGTGTATCGGAAACTAATACTGGTCGCACAGGGAATGCTCAAAGCGCCGACTGTAAGAAGAGTCTCTATTCTTGTACTTCAGGCGGCATTGGGCCATTTGTGTTTAATTCCGATGTAATCTCAGTGTTTCATCGTCAATGTGTATGTCCAAGGAATACATTGAACCTGTAGTGGTGTATTGGAAACTAATACTGGTCTCACAGGGAATGCTCAAAGCACCGACTGTAAGAAGTGTCTCTATTCTTGTACTTACGTCGGCATTGTGCCTTTTATATTTAATTCCGATGAGATTTCTGTGTTTCATCGTCAATGTGAAGGTCCAAGGAATACATTGAACCTGCAGTGGTGTATCGGAAACTAATACTGGGCTCACAGGTAATGCTCAAAGCATCGACTGTAAGAAGAGTCTCTATTCTTGCACTTAAGGCGGCATTGTGCCTATTGTATTTAATTCCGATGTAATTTATGTGTTTCATCGTCAATGTGTATGTCCAAGGAATACATTGAACCTGGAGTGGTGTATCGGAAACTAATACTGGTCTCACAGGGAATGCTCAAACCACCGACTGTAAGAAGTGTCTCTATTCTTGTACTTAAGGCGGCATTGTGCGTTATGTATTAAATTCCAATGCGATTTCTGTGTTTCATCGTCAGTGTGATGGTCCAAGGAATACATTGAACCTGCAGTGGTGTATCGGAAACTAATACTGGTCTCACAGAGAATGCTCAAAGCACCGACTGTAAGAAGAATCTCTATTCTTGTACTTCAGGCGGCATTGTGCCTTTTGCATTTAATTCCGATGTGATTTCTGTGTTTCATCGTCAATGTGAAGATCCATGGAGTACATTGAACCAGCAGTGGTGAATCGGAAACTAATACTGTCTCACAGGAATGGATCATGGCAAAGGTCCAAGAAGTCTCACTCTTCTTGCACTTAAGGCGGCATGGTGCCTTTTTTATTTATTTCCAATGTAATTTCAGTGTTTCATAGTCAATGTGTATGTCCAAGAAATAAATTGAACCTGCTGTGGTGTATCGGAAACTAATACTGGTCTCACAGGGAATGCTCAAAGCACCGACTGTAAGAAGAGTCTCTATTCTTGTACTTAAGACGGCATTGTGCCTTTTGTATTAATTTCCGATGCGATTTCTGTGTTTCATCGACAATGTGAAGGTCCAAGTAATACATTGAAGCTGCAGTGGTGTATCGGAAACTAATACTTGTCGCACAGGGAATGCTCAAAGCACCGACTGTAAGAAGAGTCTCTATTCTTGTACTTCAGATGGCATTGTGCCTTTAGTTTTTAATTCCGATGTAATCTCAGAGTTTCATTGTTAATGTGAATGTCCAAGGAATACATTGAACCTGCAGTGGTGTATTGCAAACTAATACTGGTCTCACAGGGAATGCTCAAAGCACCGACTGTAAGAAGTGTCTCTATTCTTGTACTTAAGGCGGCATTGTGCCTTTTAAATTTAATTCCGATGAGAACTCTGTGTTTCATCGTCAATGTGTAGGTCCAAGGAATACATTGAACCTGCAGTGGTCTATCGGAAACTAATACTGGCTCACAGGGAATGCACAAAGCACCGACTATAAGAGGAGTCTCTATTCTTGTACTTAAGGCGGCATTGTGCCTTTTGTATGTAAATGCGATGCGATTTCTTTGTTTTATCGTCAATGTGAAGGTCCAAGGAATACATTGAACCTGCAGTACTGTATCGGAAACTAATACTGGTCTCACAGGGAATGCTCAAAGCACCGACTGTAAGGAGAGTCTACATTCTTGTACTTAAGGCGGCATTGTGCCTTTTGTATTTAATTCCGATTTAATTTATGTGTTTCCTCGTCAATATGTATGTCCAAGGAATACATTGACCCTGCAGTGGTGTATCGGAAACTAATACTGGTCTCACAGGGAATGCTCAAAGCACCGACTGTAAGAAGGGTCTCTATTCTTGTACTTAAGGTGGCATTGTGCCTTTTGTATTTAATTCCGATGTGATTTCTGTGTTTCATCGTCAATGTGAAGGTCCAAGTAATACATTGATCCTGCAGTGGTGTATCGGTAACTAATACTGGTCGCACAGGGAATCCTCAAAGCACCGACTGTAAGAAGAGTCTATATTCTTGTACTTCAGGCGGCATTGTGCCTTTTGTATTTAATTCCGATGTAATCCCAGTGTTTCAACGTCAATGTGTATGTCCAAGGAATACATTGAACCTGCAGTGGTGTAATGGAAACTAATACTGTTCTCACAGGGAATGCTCAAAGCACCGACTGCAAGAAGTGTCTCTATTCTTGTACTTAAGGCGGCATTTTGCGTTTTATATTTAATTCCGATGATATTTTTGTGTTTCATAGTCAATGTGAAGGTCCAAGGAATACATCGAATCTGCAGTGGTGTATCGGAAACTAATACTGGTCTCACAGGGAATGCTCAAAGTACCGACTGTAAGAAGAGTCTCTATTCTTGTACTTAAGGCGGCATTGTGAATTTTGTATTTATTTCCGATGTAATTTATGTGTTTCATCGTCAATGTGTATGTCCAAGGAATACATTGAACCTGCAGTGGTGTATCGGAAACTATTACTGGTCTCACAGGGAATGCTCAAAGCACCGACTGTAAGAAGAGTCTCTATTCTTGTACTTAAGGCGGCATTGTGCCTTTTGTATTTAATTCCGATGCGGTTTCTTTGTTTTATCGTCAATGTGAAGGTCCAAGGAATACATTGAACGTGCAGTGGTGTATCGGAAACTAATACTGGTCTCACAGGGAATGCTCAAAGCACCGACTCTAAGAAGGGTCTCTACTCTTGTTCTTAAGGCGGCATTGTGCCTTTTGTATTTAATTCCGATGTAATTTCAGTGTTACGTCGTCAATATTTACGTCCAAGGAATACATTGAACCTGCAGTGCTGTATCGGAAACTAATACTATTCTCACAGTGAAGGCTCAAAGAAACGACTGTAAGAAGAGTCTCTATTCTTGTACTTAAGGCGGCATTGTGCGTTATGTATTTAATTCCAATGCGATTTCTGTGTTTCATCGTCAATGTGATGGTCCAAGGAATACATTGAACCTGCAGTGGTGTATCGGAAACTAATACTGGTCTCACAGAGAATGCTCAAAGCACCGACTGTAAGAAGAATCTCTATTCTTGTACTTAAGGCGGCATTGTGCCTTTTGCATTTAATTCCGATGTGATTTCTGTGTTTCATCGTCAATGTGAAGATCCATGGAGTACATTGAACCAGCAGTGGTGTATCGGAAACTAATACTGGTCTCACAGGAAAGGATCAAAGCACAGACTCTAAGAAGTCTCTCTCTTCTTGCACTTCAGGCGGCATTGTGCCTTTTGTATTTAATTCCGATGCGATTTTTGTGTTTCATCGTCAATGTTTACGTCCAAGGAATACATTGAGTCTGCAGTGGTGTATCGGAAAATAATACTGGCCGCGCAGGAAAGGATCAAAGCACCGACTGTAAGAAGAGTCTCTATTCTTGTACCTAAGGCGGCATTGTACCTTTTGTATTTAATTCCGATGCGATTTCTATGTTTCATCGTCAATGTGAAAGTCAAAGGAATATTTTGAACCTGCAGTGGTGTATCGGAAACTAATATTGGTCTCACAGGAAAGGATCAAAGCACAGACTGTAAGAACAGTCTCTATTCGTGTACTCAAGGCGGCATTGTGATTTTTGTATTTAATTCCGATGCGATTTCTGTTATTCATTGTCAATGTGAATGTCCAAGGAATACATTGAACCTGCAGTGGTGTATCGGAAACTATTACTGGTCTCACAGGGAATGCTCAAAGCACCGACTGTAAGAAGAGTCTCTACTCTTGTACATAAGGAGGCATTGTGCCTTTTGTATTAAATTCCGATGCGATTTCTGTGTTTCATCGTCAATGTGAAGATCAAAGGAATACATTGAACCAGCAGTAGTGTATGGGAAACCTATACTGGTCTCACAGGAAAGGATCATGGCACAGGCTCTAAGAAGTCTCACTCTTCTTGCACTCAAGGCGGCATGGTGCCTTTTTTATTTATTTCCGATGTAATTTCAGTGTTTCATAGTCAATGTGTATGTCCAAGAAATAAATTGAACCTGCAGTGGTGTATCGGAAACTAATACTGGTCGCACAGGGAATGCTCAAAGCACCGACTGTAAGAAGAATCTCTTTGCTTGTACTTGAGGCGGCATTGTGCCTTTTGTATTTAATTCCGATGCGATTTCTGTGTTTCATCGTCAATGTGAAAGTCCAAGTAATACATTGAACCTGCAGTGGTGTATTGGAAACTAATACTGGTCGCACAGGGAATCCTCAAAGCACCGACTGTAAGAAGAGTCTCTATTCTTGTACTTCAGGTGGCATTTTGCCTTTTGTATTTAAATCCGATGTAATCTCAGTGTTTCATCGTCAATGTGTATGTCCAAGGAATACATTGAACCTGCAGTGGTGTATCGGAAACTAATACTGGTCTCACAGGGAATGCTCAAAGCACCGACTGTAAGAAGAGTCTCTATTCTTGTACTTAAGGCGGCATTGTGCCTTTTGTATTTAATTCCGATGCGATTTCTGTGTTTCATCGTCAATGTCAAGGTCCAAGGAATACATTGAACCTGCAGTGGTGTATCGGAAACTAATACTGGTCTCACAGGGAATGCTCAAAGCACCGACTGTAAGAAGAGTCTCTATTCTTGTACATAAGGCGGCATTGTGCCTTTTGTATTCAATTCCGACGCGATTTCTGTGTTTCATCGTCAATGTGATGGTCCAAGGAATACATTGAATCTGCAGTGGTGTATCGGAAACTAATACTGGTCTCACAGGGAATGCTCAAAGCACCGATTGTAAGAAGAGTCTCTATTCTTGTACTTAAGGCGGCATTGTGCCTTTTGTATTCAATTCCGATGCGGTTTCTTTGTTTTATCGTCAATGTGAAGGTCCAAGGAATACATTGAACGTGCAGTGGTGTATCGGAAACTAATACTGGTCTCACAGGGAATGCTCAAAGCACCGACTCTAAGAAGGGTCTCTATTCTTGTTCTTAAGGCGGCATTGTGCCTTTTGTATTTAATTCCGATGTAATTTCAGTGTTACATCGTCAATATTTACGTCCAAGGAATACATTGAACCTGCAGTGCTGTATCGGAAACTAATACTATTCTCACAGTGAAGGCTCAAAGAAACGACTGTAAGAAGAGTCTCTATTCTTGTACTTAAGGCGGCATTGTGCGTTATGTATTTAATTCCAATGCGATTTCTGTGTTTCATCGTCAATGTGATGGTCCAAGGAATACATTGAACCTGCAGTGGTGTATCGGAAACTAATACTGGTCTCACAGAGAATGTTCAAAGCACCGACTGTAAGAAGAACCCTATTCTTGTACTTAAGGCGGCATTGTGCCTTTTGCATTTAATTCCGATGTGATTTCTGTGTTTCATCGTCAATGTGAAGATCCATGGAGTACATTGAACCAGCAGTGGTGTATCGGAAACTAATACTGGTCTCACAGGAAAGGATCAAAGCACAGACTCTAAGAAGTCTCTCTCTTCTTGCACTTCAGGCGGCATTGTGCCTTTTGTATTTAATTCCGATGCGATTTTTGTGTTTCATCGTCAATGTTTACGTCCAAGGAATTCATTGAGTCTGCAGTGGTGTATCGGAAAATAAAACTGGCCGCGCAGGAAAGGATCAAAGCACCGACTGTAAGAAGAGTCTCTATTCTTGTACCTAAGGCGGCATTGTACCTTTTGTATTTAATTCCGATGCGATTTCTATGTTTCATCGTCAATGTGAAAGTCAAAGGAATATTTTGAACCTGCAGTGGTGTATCGGAAACTAATATTGGTCTCACAGGAAAGGATCAAAGCACAGACTGTAAGAACAGTCTCTATTCGTGTACTCAAGGCGGCACTGTGATTTTTGTATTTAATTCCGATGCGATTTCTGTTATTCATTGTCAATGTGAATGTCCAAGGAATACATTGAACCTGCAGTGGTGTATCGGAAACTATTACTGGTCTCACAGGGAATGCTCAAAGCACCGACTGTAAGAAGAGTCTCTACTCTTGTACATAAGGAGGCATTGTGCCTTTTGTATTAAATTCCGATGCGATTTCTGTGTTTCATCGTCAATGTGAAGATCAAAGGAATACATTGAACCAGCAGTAGTGTATGGGAAACCTATACTGGTCTCACAGGAAAGGATCATGGCACAGGCTCTAAGAAGTCTCACTCTTCTTGCACTCAAGGCGGCATGGTGCCTTTTTTATTTATTTCCGATGTAATTTCAGTGTTTCATAGTCAATGTGTATGTCCAAGAAATAAATTGAACCTGCAGTGGTGTATCGGAAACTAATACTGGTCGCACAGGGAATGCTCAAAGCACCGACTGTAAGAAGAATCTCTTTGCTTGTACTTGAGGCGGCATTGTGCCTTTTGTATTTAATTCCGATGCGATTTCTGTGTTTCATCGTCAATGTGAAAGTCCAAGTAATACATTGAACCTGCAGTGGTGTATTGGAAACTAATACTGGTCGCACAGGGAATCCTCAAAGCACCGACTGTAAGAAGAGTCTCTATTCTTGTACTTCAGGTGGCATTTTGCCTTTTGTATTTAAATCCGATGTAATCTCAGTGTTTCATCGTCAATGTGTATGTCCAAGGAATACATTGAACCTGCAGTGGTGTATCGGAATCTAATACTGGTCTCACAGGGAATGCTCAAAGCACCGACTGTAAGAAGAGTCTCTATTCTTGTACTTAAGGCGGCATTGTGCCTTTTGTATTTAATTCCGATGCGATTTCTGTGTTTCATCGTCAATGTCAAGGTCCAAGGAATACATTGAACCTGCAGTGGTGTATCGGAAACTAATACTGGTCTCACAGGGAATGCTCAAAGCACCGACTGTAAGAAGAGTCTCTATTCTTGTACTTAAGGCGGCATTGTGCCTTTTGTATTCAATTCCGATGCGGTTTCTTTGTTTTATCGTCAATGTGAAGGTCCAAGGAATACATTGAACGTGCAGTGGTGTATCGGAAACTAATACTGGTCTCACAGGGAATGCTCAAAGCACCGACTCTAAGAAGGGTCTCTATTCTTGTTCTTAAGGCGGCATTGTGCCTTTTGTATTTAATTCCGATCTAATTTCAGTGTTACATCGTCAATATTTACTTCCAAGGAATACATTGAACCTGCAGTGCTGTATCGGAAACTAATACTATTCTCACAGTGAAGGCTCAAAGAAACGACTGTAAGAAGAGTCTCTATTCTTGTACTTAAGGCGGCATTGTGCGTTATGTATTTAATTCCAATGCGATTTCTGTGTTTCATCGTCAATGTGATGGTCCAAGGAATACATTGAACCTGCAGTGGTGTATCGGAAACTAATACTGGTCTCACAGAGAATGCTTAAAGCACCGACTGTAAGAAGAATCTCTATTCTTGTACTTAAGGCGGCATTGTGCCTTTTGCATTTAATTCCGATGTGATTTCTGTGTTTCATCGTCAATGTGAAGATCCATGGAGTACATTGAACCAGCAGTGGTGTATCGGAAACTAATACTGGTCTCACAGGAAAGGATCAAAGCACAGACTCTAAGAAGTCTCTCTCTTCTTGCACTTCAGGCGGCATTGTGCCTTTTGTATTTAATTCCGATGCGATTTTTGTGTTTCATCGTCAATGTTTACGTCCAAGGAATACATTGAGTCTGCAGTGGTGTATCGGAAAATAATACTGGCCGCGCAGGAAAGGATCAAAGCACCGACTGTAAGAAGAGTCTCTATTCTTGTACGTAAGGCGGCATTGTACCTTTTGTATTTAATTCCGATGCGATTTCTATGTTTCATCGTCAATGTGAAAGTCAAAGGAATATTTTGAACCTGCAGTGGTGTATCGGAAACTAATACTGGTCTCACAGAAAAGGATCAAAGCACAGACTGTAAGAACAGTCTCTATTCGTGTACTCAAGGCGGCATTGTGATTTTTGTATTTAATTCCGATGCGATTTCTGTTATTCATTGTCAATGTGAATGTCCAAGGAATACATTGAACCTGCAGTGGTGTATCGGAAACTATTACTGGTCTCACAGGGAATGCTCAAAGCACCGACTGTAAGAAGAGTCTCTACTCTTGTACATAAGGAGGCATTGTGCCTTTTGTATTAAATTTCGATGCGATTTCTGTGTTTCATCGTCAATGTGAAGATCAAAGGAATACATTGAACCAGCAGTAGTGTATGGGAAACCTATACTGGTCTCACAGGAAAGGATCATGGCACAGGCTCTAAGAAGTCTCACTCTTCTTGCACTCAAGGCGGCATGGTGCCTTTTTTATTTATTTCCGATGTAATTTCAGTGTTTCATAGTCAATGTGTATGTCCAAGAAATAAATTGAACCTGCAGTGGTGTATCGGAAACTAATACTGGTCGCACAGGGAATGCTCAAAGCACCGACTGTAAGAAGAATCTCTATGCTTGTACTTGAGGCGGCATTGTGCCTTTTGTATTTAATTCCGATGCGATTTCTGTGTTTCATCGTCAATGTGAAGGTCCAAGTAATACATTGAACCTGCAGTGGTGTATTGGAAACTAATACTGGTCGCACAGGGAATCCTCATCTTCAATGTGTATGTCCAAGGAATACATTGAACCCGCAGTGGTGTATCGGAAACTAATACTGGTCTCGCAGGGAATGCTCAAAGCACCGACTGTAAGAAGAGTCTCTAATCCTCTACTTAAGGAGGCATTGTGCCTTTTGTATTTAATTCCGATGCGATTTCTGTATTTCATCTTTAATGTGAAGGTCCACGGAATACATTGAACCTGCAGTGGTGTATCGGAAACTAATACTGGTCTCACATTAAAGGATCAAAGCACAGACTCTAAGAAGTCTCACTCTTCTTACTCTTAAAGCGGCATTGTGCCGTTTGTATTTAATTCCGATGCAATTTCAGTGTTTCATCGTCAATGTGTAGGTCCAAAGAATACATTGAGCCTGCAGTGGTGTATCGGAAACTAATACTGGTCTCACAGAGAGTGTTCAAGGCACAGACTGTAGATGAGTCCCTGATCTTGTACTTTACGCGGCATTGTGCTTCTTGTATTTAATTTCGATGCGATTTCTGTGTTTCATCGTCAATGTGAAGGTCCAAGGAAAACATTGAACCTGCAGTGGTGTATCGTAAAGTAATACGGGTCTCACATTAAAGGATCAAAGCACAGATACTAAGAAGTCTCACTCATCTTGCACTAAAGGCGGCATTGTGCCTTTTGTATTTAATTCCGATGTAATTTCTGTGTTTCATCGTCAATGTTCAGGTCCAAGCAATACATTGAACCTCCAGTGGTGCATCGGAAACTAATACTGGTCACACAGGGAGTGTTCAAGGCACAGGCTGTGGAAGAGTCACTATTCTTGTACTTAAGACGGAATTGTGCCTTTTCTATTTAATTCCGATGTAAGTTCTGTGTTTCATCGTCAATGAGTAGGTCCAAGAAATACATTGTGCCTGCAGTGTTGAATCGGAAACTGTAACTTGTCTCACAGGAAAGGATCAAAGCACAGACACTAAGAAGTCTCACTCTTCTGGCACTTAAGGCGGCATTGTGCTTTTGTATTTAATTCCGATGTAATTTGAATGTTTCATCGTCAATGTGTATGATCAAGGAATACATTGAAACTGCAGTGGTGTAGCGGAGGCTAATACTGGTCTCACAGGGAGTGTTCAAGGCACAGACTATAGAAGAGTTTCTGATCTTGCACTTTACGCGTCATTGTTCATCTTATATATAATTCCGATGCGATTTCTGTGTTTCATCGTAATTATGAAGCTCCAAGGAATACCTTGAACCTGAATTGGTGTATCGGAAACTAATACTGCTCTCAGAGGGAATGCTCAAAACACCGACTTTAAGAAGTGTCTCTATTCTTGTATTTAAGGCGGCATTGTGCCTTTTGTATTTAATTCCGATGCGACTTCTGTGTTTCATCGTCAATGTGAAGGTCCAAGGAATACTTTGAACATGCACTGTTGTATCGGAAACTAATACTGGTCTCACAGGGAATGCTCAAAGCACCGACTGTAAGAAGAGTCTCTATTCTTGTAATTAAGGCTTCATTGTGCCTTTTATATTTAATTCCAAAGCGATTTCTGGGTTTCATCGTCGATGTGAAGGTCCAAGGAATACATTGAACCTGCAGTGGTGTATCGGAAACTAATACTGGTCTCACAGCAAGAGATCAAAGAATGGACTCTAAGAAGTCTCACTCTTCTTGCATTAAGGCGGCATTGTTTGTTTTGTATTTCATTCCGATGTAATTTCAGTGTTTCATCGGCATTGTGTATGTCCAAGGAATACATTGAACCTGCAGCGGTGTATCGGAAACTAATATTGGTCTCACAGGGAATGCACAAAGCACCGACTGTAAGAAGAGTCTCTATTCTTGTAATTAAGGCGGCATTGTGCCTTTTGTATTTAACTCCGATGCGACTTCTGTGTTTCATCGTCAACGTGAAGGTCCAAGGAAAACATTGAACATGCAGTGTTGTATCGGAAACTAATACTGGTCTCACAGGGAATGCTCAAAACACCGACTGTTACAAGAGTCTCTATTCTTGTAATTAAGGCGGCATTGTGCCTTTTGTATTTAATTCCGATGCGATTTCTGTGTTTCATCGTCAATGAGAAAGTGAAAGGAATACATTGAACCTGCAGCGGTGTATCGAAAACTAATACTGGTCTCACAGGGAATGCTCAAAGCACCAACTGTAAGAAGAGTCTCTATTCTTGTACTTAAGCCGGCATTGTGCCTTTTGTATTTAACTCCGATGCGATTTCTGTGTTTCATAGTCAATGTGAAAGTCCAAGGAATACTTTGAAACTGCAGTGTTGTACGGGAAAGTAATACTGCTCTGAGAGGGAATGCTCAAAGCACCGACTGTAAGAAGTGTCTCTATTCTTGTACTTAAGGCGGCATTGTGCCCTTTGTATTTAATTCCGATGCGATTTCTGTGTTTCATAGTCACTGTGAAGGTCCAAGGAATACTTTGAACCTGCAGTGGTGTATTGGAAACTAATACTGGTCTCACAGGGAATGCTCAAAGCACCGACTGTAAGAAGAGTCTCTATTCTTGTAATTAAGGCGGCATTGTGCCTTTTGTATTTAATTCCGATGCGACTTCTGTGTTTCATCGTCAATGTGAAGGTCCAAGGAATACATTGAACATGCAGTGTTGTATCGGAAACTAATACTGGTCTCACAGGGAATGCTCAAAACACCGACTGTTAGAAGAGTCTCTATTCTTGTACTTAAGGCGGCATTGTGCCTTTTGCATATAATTCCGCGTCGATTTCTGTGTTTCATAGTTAATGTGAAGGTCCAAGGAATACTTTGAACCTGCAGTGGTGTATCGGAAACTAATACTGGTCTCACAGGGAATGCTTCAAGCACCGACTGTAAGAAGAGTCTCTAATCTTGTACTTAAGGCGGCCTTGTGCCTTTTTTATTTAATTCCGATGCGATTTCTGTGTTTCATAGGCAATGTAAAGGTCCAAGGAATACCTTGAACCTGCAGTGGTGTATCGGAAACTAATACTGCTCTCAGAGGGAATGCTCAAAGCACCGACCGTAAGAAGTGTCTCTATTCTTGTACTTAAGGCAGCATTGTGCCTTTTGTATTTAATTCCGGTGCGATTTCTGCGTTTCATCGTCAATTTGAGGGTCCAAGGAATACCTTGAACCTGCAGTGGTGTATCGGAAACTAATACTGGTCTCACAGGGAATGCTAAAAGCACCAACTGTAAGAAGAATCCCTATTCTTGTACTTATGGCGGCATTGTGCCTTTTGTATTTAATTCCGATGCGATTTCTGTGTTTCATCGTCAATGTGAAGGTCCAAGGAATACACTGAACCTTCAGTTGTGTAATGGAAACTAATACTGGTCTCTCAGGGAATGCTCAAAGCACCGACTGTAAGAAGAGTCTCTATTCTTGCACTTAAGGCGGCATTGTGCCTCTTGTATTTAATTCCGATGTAATTTCAGTGTTTCATCGTCGAAGTGTATAACAAGGAATACATTGAACCTGCAGTGGTGTATCGGAAATTAATACTGGTCTCACAGGGAATGCTCAAAGCACCAACTGTAAGAAGGGTCTCTACTCCTTTACTTAAGGCGGCATTGTGCCTTTTGTATTTAATTCCGATGCGATTTCTGTGTTTCATCGTCAATGTGAAGGTCCAAGGAATACATTGAACCTGCAGTGGTGTATCGGAAACAAATACTGGTCTCACAGGGAATGCTCAAAGCACCGACTGTAACAAGAATCTCTATTCTTGTACTTAAGGCGGCATTGTGTTTTTGTATTTAATTCCAATGCGATTTCTGTGTTTCATTGTCAATATGAAGGTCCAAGGAATACACTGAACCTGCAGTTGTGTATCGGAAACGAATACTGGTCTCACAGGGAATGCTCAAAGCACCGACTGTAAGAAGAGTCTCTATTCTTGCACTTAAGGCGGCATTGTGCCATTTGTATTTAATTGCGATGCGATTTCTGTGTTTCATCGTCAATGTGTATGACAAGGAATACATTGAAGCTGCAGTGGTTAATCGGAAATTAATACTGGTAGCACAGGAAAGGATCAAGCCACAGACTCTAAGAAGTCTCACTCTTCTTGCACTTAAGGCGGCATTGAGCCCTTTGTATTTAATTCCGATGTAATTTCAGTGTTTCATCGTCAATGTGTATGTCCAAGGAATACATTGAACCAGCAGTGGTGTATCGGAAACTAATACTGGTCTCACAGGGAATGCTCAAAGCACCGACTGTAAGAATAGTCTCTATTCTTGTACTTAAGGTGGCATTCTTCCTTTTGTATTTAATTCCGATGCGATATCTGTGTTTCATCGTCAATGTGAAGGTCCAAGGAATACATTGAACCTGCAGTGGTGTATCGGAAACTAATACTGGTCTCACAGGGAGTGCTCAAAGCACCGACTGTAAGAAGCGTCTCTATTCTTGTACTTAAGGCGGCATTGTGCCTTTTGTATTTAAATCAGATGCGATGTCTGTGTTTCATAGTCAATGTGAAGGTCCAAGGAATACCTTGCACCTGCAGTGGTGTATCGGAATCTAATACTGCTCTCAGAGGCAATGCTCAAAGCACCGACTGTAAGAAGTGTCTCTATTCTTGTACTTAAGGCGGCATTTTGCCTTTTCTATTTAATTCCGATGTGATCTCTGTGTTTCATCGTCACTGTGAAGGTCCAAGGAATACACTGAATCTGCAGTGGTGAATCGGAAACTAATACTGGTCTCACAACAAAGGTTTAAAGAATGGACTCTAAGAAGTCTCACTCTTCTTGCATTAAGGCGGCATTGTGTCTTTTGTATTTAATTGCGATGTAATTTCACTGTTTCATCGTCATTGTGTATGTGCAGGGAATACATTGAACTTACAGTGGTGTATCGGAAACTAATACTGGTCTCACAGGGAATGCTCAAATCACCGACTGTAAGAAGAGTCTCTAATCTTGTACTTAAGGCGGCCTTGTGCCTTTTGTATTTAATTCCGATGCGATTTCTGTGTTTCATAGTCAATGTGAAGTTCCAAGGAATACCTTGAACCCGCAGTGGTGTATCGGAAACTAATACTGGTCTCACAGGAAAGGTTCAAAGAACGGACCCTAAGAAGTCTCACTCTTCTTGTATTAAGGCGGCATGGTGTCTTTTGTATTTAATTCCGATGTAATTTCAGTGTTTCATCGTCATTGTGTATGTCCAGGGAATACATTGAACCTGCAGTGGTGTATCGGAAACTAATACTGGTCTCACAGGGAATGCTCAAATCACCGACTGTAAGAAGAGTCTCTATTCTTGTACTTAAGGCGGCATTGTGCCTTTTGTATTTAATTCAAATGCGATTTCTGTGTTTCATCGTCAATGTGAAGGTCCAAGGAATACTTTGAACCTGCAGTGGTGTATCGGAAACTAATACTGGTCTCACATGGAATGCTTAAAGCACCGACTGTAAGAAGAGTCTCTAATCTTGTACTTAAGGCGGCCTTTTGCCATTTGTATTTAATTCCGATGCGATTTCTGTGTTTCATAGTCAATGTGAAGGTCCAAGGAATACCTTGAACCTGCAGTGGTGTATCGAAACTAATACTGCTCTCAGAGGGAATGCACAAAGCACCGAAAGTAAGAAGTGTCTCTATTCTTGTACTTAAGGCGGCATTGTGCCTTTTGTATTTAATTCCGATGCGATTTCTGGGTTTCATCGTCAATGTGAAGGTCCAAGGAATACATTGAACCTGCAGTGGTGTATCGGAAACAAATACTGGTCTCACAGGGAATGCTCAAAGCACCGACTGTAACAAGAATCACTATTCTTGTACTTAAGGCTGCATTGTGTTTTTGTATTTAATTGCGATGCGATTTCTGTGTTTCATTGTCAATAAAAAAGTCCAAGGAATACACTGAACCTGCAGTTGTGTATCGGAAACTAATACTGGTCTCACAGGGAATCCTCAAAACAACGACTGTAAGAAGAGCCTCTATTCTTGCACTTAAGGCGGCATTGTGCCTTTTGTATTTAATTCCGATGTAATTACAGTGTTTCATCGTCAATGTATATGACAAGGAATACATTGAAGCTGCAGTGGTTAATCGGAAATTAATACTGGTCTCACAGGGAATATTCAAAGCACCGACTGTAAGATGGGTCTCTACTCCTGGACTTAACTCGGCATTATGCCTTTTGTATTTAATTCCGATGCGATTTCTGTGTTTCATCGTCAATGTGAAGCTCCAAGCAATACATTGAACCCGCAGTGGTGTATCGGAAACTAGTACTGGTCTCACAGGGAACACTTTAAGCACCGACTGTAAGAAGAATCTCTATTCATGTACTTAAGTCGGCATTGTGCCTTTTGTATTTAATTGCAATGCGATTTCTCTGTTTCATCGTCAATGTGAAGGTCTAAGGAATACATTGAAGCTGCAGTGGTGTATCGGAAACTAATACTGGTCTCACAGGAAAGGATCAAGCCACAGACTCTAAGAAGTCTCACTCTTCTTGCACTTAAGGCGGCATTGAGCCCTTAGTATTTAATTCCGATGTAATTTCAGTGTTGCATCGTCAATGTGTATGTCCAAGGAATACATTGAACCTGCAGTGGTGTATCGGAATCTAATACTGGTCTCACAGGGAGTGCTCAAAGCCCAGACTGTAAGAAGAGTCCCTATTCTTGTACTTAAGGCGGCATTGTGCCTTTTGTATTTAAATCAGATGCGATTTCTATGTTTCATAGACAATGTGAAGGTCCAAGGTATACCTTGAACCTGCAGTGGTGTGTCGGAAACAAATACTGCTCTCAGAGGCAATGCTCAATGCACCGACTGTAAGAAGAGTCTCTATTCTTGTACTTAAGGCGGCATTTTGCCTTTTCTATTTAATTCCGATGCGATCACTGTGTTTCATCGTCACTGTGAAGGTCCAAGGAATACACTGAATCTGCAGTGGTGTATCGGAAACTATTACAGGTCTCACAGGGAATGCTCAAAGCACCGACTGTAAGAAGAGTCTCTAGTCTTGTAATTAAGGCGGCATTGTGCCTTTTGTATTTAATTCCGATGCGATTTCTGTGTTTCATCGTCAATGTGAAGGTACAAGGAATATATTGAACATGCAGTGGTGTATCGGAAACTAATACTGGTCTCACAGGAAAGGTTCAAAGAATGGACTCTAAGAAGTCTCACTCTTCTGGCATTAAGGCGGCATTGTGCCTTTTGTATTTAATTGCGATGTAATTTCAGTGTTTCATCGTCATTGTGTATGTCCAGGGAATACATTGAACCTGCAGTGGTGTATTGGTAATTAATACTGGTCTCACAGGGAATGCTCAAACACCAACTGTAAGAAGGGTCTCTACTCCTTTACTTAAGGCGGCATTGTGCCTATGTATTTAATTCCGATGCGATTTCTGTGTTTCATCGTCAATGTGAAGCTCCAAGCAATACATTGAACCCGCAGTGGTGTATCGGAAACTAGTACTGGTCTCACAGGGAACACTTTAAGCACCGACTGTAAGAAGAATCTCTATTCATGTACTTAAGTCGGCATTGTGCCTTTTGTATTTAATTGCAATGCGATTTCTCTGTTTCATCGTCAATGTGAAGGTCCAAGGAATACATTGAACCCGCGGTGGTGTATCGGAAACTATTACTGGTCTCACAGGTAATGCTCAAGCACCGACTGTAAGAAGAGTCCCTATTCTTGTAATTAAGGCGGCATTGTGCCTTTTGTATTTAGTTCCGATGCGATTTCTGTGTTTCATCGTCAATGTGAAGGTCCGAGGAATACATTGAACCTGCATTGGTGTATCGGAAACTAATACTGGTCTCACAGGAATGGATCAAGGCACTGACACTAAGAAGTCTCACTCCTCTAGCACTTAAGGCGGCATTGTGCCTTTTGTATTTAATTCCGATGTAATTTCAGTATTCCATCGTCAATGTGTATGTCCAAGGAATACATTGGACCTGCAGTGGTGAATCGGAAACTAATACTGGTCTAACAGGGAGTGCTCAAAGGAACATTATCGTTTTCCTATTATTTCTGAACCAACTTTTTTGTGTAGTGTTGCATTTCTTTTAAAGTCTATAAATCTTCTGGTCCCTTAGTGTTGATCCGGGTATGACTACATCGCGACTATAAAAATGCACAGAAATGATAATGTTTCTTCCGAGCGATCTCAAATATATATATATATCAATATGCTGCTCTTATTCAGGTATTTAATGGTCAACGTATGTTATTATAATAGCGTAATAAATCCCTGATTCTGTTGCCAAGTGGCCCACCAAAATATTCACTTTTTCGACATTAAAAAAAAGTAACAATTCTTTTTATTTTTGTCCCCCCAAGAGCAACGCTACACTTGGCGCCCGAACAGGGACTTGATCAAAAAATCATTTCATGTATGTGTTTAAAAAATTTTCTTTGCTTGTTCTAATAACTGTTTCATTTTTTCATGTGGATGCAATTCAACCGAGAAAGAGAAGTGGGAAAACCTTTTAATTAATTCAGAAGAACGATTGATGAAATTACCAAAAAACGCGAGTATCCAGCTGTATCATTATCAAGACAGCCATAGTAAGTCAAATTTTTATACGCAGTAGCCAAGCTTTCGTAGTGACCTAGCATCTTTCGAGTTGATCAGAACGTAAACCTGTCTTTCCTTGCCTTGAAACAGCTTTATTTCAATTTGTCCATAGCCCATTCCTATGTAGTTAAATTCAGTGAAAGTGTACCATTGTTGTCAGTGCATAAAAAAAATTACGATATGGCGGACAACTACGCTCAAAACTGGTAAAACGTGTGATATTTCATTTGTTTGTAATTAGTAGGAACCATCTTGTCTTCTTGGCGTAAATGAACGTCAGTTGTTACCCAGAGTTAAAATTTTATCTTAGGTCCCAGTAAGCCATAGCACTACGTCACAGACAAACGACTGACGGCAGTGACAAACAATATCTGTAGCATTTTGACGTTTGACAAATAATTCATGAACATGGCTGACGGTAAACAGCGGACACAAACAAAACCAGACGACAGCGGTGATGCGAATGGACCTCACTATCCATTACGATCACGCGCGATAGGTACACGAGCGGAGGCAGAAGCAGCCTCGACCGAAGTTTTAGAAGCTGGTCCTAGTGTGCAAGCTATTCCCGCTTTTGAAAAAAATGACTTGGCTGCAATGATCGAAGCAATAATGGAACGCAAGTTCGAAAGTCAAAGACAGAGAGAGGCGCAAAGACAGGAACGTGAAAAGCAGGAAAAATTAGATGAAAAGGCCCGCGAAGAAAAAGAGAAGGCCGAAAGACGGCATAATAAAAATCAGGTCCTTACAAATCTGTGCAACTCAGTAAAAGAAGACATAAATTCAGTAAAAACAGAAATAAATTCGGTAAAAACAGACATAAATTCAGTAAAAACAGATCTGCAAACGGAGATAAATGACCTAAATACACGGTTAAATTCGGTAAAGGCCGAACTAAAGGCAGACATAACAGCTGATTTAAATACCCTGTTGGGTAATGTCCAAAGCCAAATCAGCAGTCAGATCACGATCATGAGGCTAGAAATTGACACACAAGTAGAGTCAAAAATAGAGGATATTTCAAAACGGTTAGATGAAAAAATCGAAGCAGCCAAGGGGGAGATAAATTCAAAAGTGATAGAATATCAAAAACAAGCTGCGACCTTAAAAGAAGATTATACTGCAATCTCTGATGAGGTCAAAGGAGTTAAAACCGCAGTAGACACGATCGAGAATGTTGTTGATGATCTTTCGAAACAGATTGAGACTCTTGATGTAGAGGACCAAATAAAGAATACTGTTAAGGCACATGCTGAAGCATTGTCTGATCACTACCAAGAGTGGATTAAAAACAAAGACGGATTCATAGAAAACAAGGTCAAGAACGAACTCAGGGAAACTGTCAAAAACATGACCTTTGAAATATTGGCAGCCCCTGGAAAAACAGGAGACACGGTGATGTCAGAATTAGGCCAGATAAGACGAACGTTAGCTCAAGATTTACCTGAATGGCGTCAACAGATAGTTGATGAAGTTCGTACACTAAAATGTCAAGTTGAAAATTCCCCACCTCCCGTGTCAGGAAACTGGAATAATTCACCACGAAGTAATGAACAACAGCAGGTACATTACCGTTCACTATTTGATAACGCTCAAACTCATAGTTCTATAGAAGCACAAGTTAACCAGACTACCAGCCCATCCATTTTTGTCAGTTTGATGCAGGAGGAAAGCGTGATCAAACATCGTATTTTTCCGACCTTTCACCCACAGAAAAGAGAAATTCATCCTATAGTGTTCCTCCGAAATTTTTCAGGAATTTTCCCGAGTAGCTGGAGTGACCGCCAGCGAATTCAATTCGTTAGTGGCTTTATCGTAGGCGATGCTGCCTTATGGGGAACCGAAATGGTCGACTCTTGTAAAAGTTACAAAGAGTTTGAACAGATGTTTTTAGCTAAATTCTGGAGTTCTGGTGTGCAGCAGCGCCTGAGAAAAGAGGTTTACAACGCCGAAGTGTTTAACAGTAAGCGCGGTAGTTTGAGAAGATATTTTGAAAAGTATTTAGCGAAAATCAAGTTCTGGGATTCGCCGATCACCGCCACAGACGTTATTATGATTCTAAAAACTAAGCTACCGATTGCGATCAGAGAAAAGTTAGTAAACGTGTCTGAGGACGATACGGACACTTTCCTATCTGTGTTAGACTCGTTAGATCTGATTTACGAGGACGCTAGAGTTGATGTTGGCAACGCCCACTTCAGTGCAGGCGGCCAGCACAATACAGAATACGCAGGCAACAATGGTGGCCGAGCGAAAGCGCGTCACAGCGACAGCCAGTACCAACCCCACAACGGTTTCAAAAATAAACACACTACGTACTCCAACAGCAAATACAAAAATAAGTACAATAACGGCCAGAGATACAATCCAATATATAATTCGTCACCACCTCAGTACGAAAATACACATTATAGCACACATCCCCAGCAATATGGAAACACGCAACCGATCAACGGTAATTATCAAAACGATCAGTCTTACGATTCAAATCGTCAGTGGAAAAGAAATAAATGGCATAATCAAGGTGGAGACCAATGTACACCTTTCACTAACGGTTACAATCAACACAAGCCACAGCAAAATACTTTTCAGCCACAAGCGAACGGACCTTCGGGAACTCTGAAGCCTAAACGCCCACATAATACGCAAATTTGTTATGCGCAAGCGAATACGCTAGGACAACAAGATCCGTTTCCAACCGAGTTCGTACCACAAAACCAACACCAGTTCCAGACGGAAGAAACATTAAGAAATATAAATCAGCAGGAAAGTAAGCGTCGAGCGGAAAATTAAAAGCAGCACCTTTGAGCCTCCTAGAGGATGCTGCAAGTTTGAATGGGGGCACCCTGTCCCTTAGTCCACACGAAATTAAAGCAATTAGGTATGACAAAGAGACAAACTTACGGGATGATCTAGTAGCAGACACTGAGACGAAAGACAATGATGACGTATGGGACGAACAAGTTCAAGCTTCCATAAGGGTATCAATTGCCAACATACCTGTAACAGCTATTGTAGATACAGGAGCTAATATAAATGTCTTATCTTTATGTTTATTTAAGCAAATATCCTCTGTATGCAAAGTTTTATCACTTCCAATTCAAGGTTGCACCATATCGGGAGCAATCGGTCCACTAACACAACGTGTAAATCTTCAGACTCAGCTTCAAATCCAGATAGAGTCTATTTCAGTAACGTGCATTTTTCTTATTGTTAAAAACCTATCAGTGCCATGTATCCTGAGTATGGAATTCTTGAGGCAGACGAAAGCTAAAATTGACATCGAGTGTGGAATCTGTACTCTAGTAGCGAGCCAGCAACAAGTAACTGTAAATTTGTTAAGAAGTAAGGTGAAGACAAACTTTGGGGTGCTTCAAACAGCAGTACGGCCATGGACTAAAAGACAACAGTACAGTCAGACAGAAGACATGACAGATCTTGAAAGTGTTAATGACGATGAGTATAAAGACCTAATTCCCGGTCAGAATGAATTATACGGTAAAGCTAGTGAGTCCATTGAATTATCCAAACAACAGAAGAATGAGCTTTACAATTTGTTAACAGATTACGTTCAAGTATTTTCTAAGAAACCTGGACTAATAAAAGGCTTTGAATATCGAATGGATGTCCTGCCCCATTCAACCTACTGTAGAACAAGCTATTCCATTCCATATGCGAGACGCGAAGCTGTCAAGTGCGAGATCAAGAAAATGTTACGCTGGAATGTGATAGAAGTATCTCATTCACCTTATTCGAGTCCTTTATTGTCTGTGCTAAAATCAGATGGTAGCGTAAGGCTAGTCCTAGATGCAAGATTAATCAATAAAATTATAGTACCCATAAGAACGAGACCAGAGGCTCTTGAAGAGCATCTGCAGAAGTTTCATGGAGTTAAGTATTTGAGTACCCTTGATTTGAAAAGCAGTTACTGGCAAGTAAAACTTGCGCAGGAGTCTAGGAAGTACACTGCGTTTATATTTGCAGGTAGATCTTACCATTTCAAAGTTGTACCGTTTGGACTAAATGTGAGTTCCGGAATTTTTATTTCTGCCCTTGACTATGTACTAGGTCCTGAACTTTTAGATGAGGTAACAGTCTATGTGGATGACGTTCTTGTAGCATCGAAAAATTGGGAAGATCATGTGGCCCTTCTGCAAAAGATATTTCAACGATTCAGAGAGTATGGTGTTACAGCAAATCTTAAGAAATCCAAGTTTGGAAAAAGTGAAATTAAATTTTTAGGGCACATCATCACCCCTGAAGGAATTAAACCCGACCCGGAAAAATTATCTGCTATAAAAGACTTTCCAACCCCTGTTACAAAAAGGCAACTGAGAGGATTTATCGGTCTTACGTCATTTTTCAGACGTTTTGTTCCCAATCAGGTATTGAACAATCCCGCTCTTCACAACCTTTTAAAAAAGAATTCACATTGGAATTGGACGCCGGAATGCCAAGACGGATTTAAGAAAATTAAAGACAGTCTGGTTAACAGTAACATTCTCCATCATCCTCAGATGGATAAGGAATTTTGTATTACTGCAGACGCTTCCTTTGTGGGTATCGGCGCTTGTCTTTTCCAGATTCAATTAGTAAATGGACACGAGCAAATCCAAGTGATTAGCTTTGCGAGTCGAGTGTTATCAGAGTGTGAGAAGTCTTATTCGGTTACGGAGTTGGAGGCACTTGCCGTAATATGGGCTTTTAGGCGATTTAACTATTATATCTATGGAAGAAAAATTAAAGTCTATTCAGACCATCAAGCCTTATCATTCCTCCTTACATGCAAGTTGCAACACCCTCGTCTTACTCGATGGTGCTTATTCCTGCAGGAATATGACTTTGACATTGTATACATAAAAGGTAAAGATAATGTTATAGCAGACGCACTTTCTCGCTCACCTGAGGGCTTACTAGAAACCAGCGAACTGGTGGAACAAATGTCTAATTATAAAGTCTTGTTAATGAAAGATCCAATTCACAGAAAGTATTTTCTTCAGTTATGTAGGCAGATTCAGATTCTTCAAAATACAGATCCAAAATGGAAAAAGGTTATACAAATTCTTCACGAAAATCCAGCCCACAAGTTGTCCAAGTTTTATAAAGTTCATAACCAAGTGCTATTTCATAAGACGTCTGAGTCATCTGAGAGGTGGTGTGTTTGCATCCCTCGAAATTTCATTGAACATCTTCTGTGGTACACTCACATTTCATGGGGTCACTACGGACCAGAAAAATGTAAAAGGAAAATCTCGACTTACTGTTATGTTCCGAATCTACACCAGAGAATTCATAAATTATTGAGAAACTGTGTCATCTGTCAAAAGGCAAAATCCTTAAACATTTCCACTTCAATTCCACTAAATCCAATAGTTGCTGAAAGGCCAAACCAGCTTCTTAGTATGGATTTAGCAGGTCCACTACCCACCGGTAGGGGAGGCGCTAAATACTTAGTAGCAATCCTGGACAATTTTTCTAAGCACATAAGACTGTACGCAGTAAAATCTTCTTGTGCAAATCCAATAATTCGTCGCATTGAAAATGATTATTTCCCACGATTCGGGGTTCCAGAATCAATTTTGTCTGATAATGCTTCAAATTTCACATCACGCCCGTGGCGTGCATTTCTTGCTCGCCATAGAATCAAACAAATTTTGATATCCCTGTTTCGACCGCAATCGAATCCGACAGAAAGAATCTTCAAAGAATTTAACAGATTTATAAGGACGTACATTCCGAATAAGCAATCTAAGTGGGTAGACTTCGTAACACCATTCGAACAGATTGTAAACCACCTTCCTCATCTGTCGACCGGATTCACGCCACATGAGTTAATGTCAAGATCAAAAGAGAGGAATGAATGGATAGACCCCCTTCCAAAGTTACAAGACAACGAATTGGACCTAGACGCAAAAATCAGGCAAGCTCTCATATCATTGACAACGTATGCTAACCTCCGAAAAAAGGCATTTGATAAGAAGGTAAACAGAGTTATAGATTTCAAAGAAGGAGAAAAGGTATTAGTCAGGACTCACTTTAAACCATCCCTGTTGTTAAAGAAGAATCGTAAGTGGCAACACATTTATGAAGGTCCCTTTGTGATAATGAGGAAACCACACATTGGTAGCTATTTGTTATCGGACCCTGCCACGAATAAAATCAAAGGGTTGTTCCACCATCAGGATTTAAGAAAATTTTATAACGCCAGGAATTAAGTTAATTTAAGCTGTAAGAAAATTCTAAGGTATTGGAGATCAGGATTAACCAATGAGTAACAAGAACGGAACTGAACTGACTACGGACGTTAACCGGTGCTGAAAGGAAACCTTGTGTATTAAAACAACGCGTCTGGAAAATAAAATACAGAATAAGTTGCAGACAAGTATTTACATGAATAATCTTTATGTAAACAGGAGGACATGTCCTAGAGGCGATTTTCAATTTTAGTTATAAGTTAGTATGTAAGGAAAATGATGTACTCGAGAGGTATTAATTAGCCCCGAGGTACTAAAATGAGGAAAGAGGAAGGAGCGAATAATGCACTTCTCTCGCTAAATAGTAATTTGAGAATGAGCAGGAAGGAGCGAATAATGCACTTCTCTCACTAAATAGTAATATGAAAATGATGATTATATGTGCTTAGTATTAGTAAGTGAAATTTAATCGAGGACAAATTAATGACCTGTTTTAAAAGGAAATACTTAAACGTCCAGACAAAATAGGAAAGTTGTAAGAAAAGATTCGATTCCATGAGGTTATTCCCTATTTTCAAAGGTGACGTAAATAAGGCACCACCTGTTAGCGTAAAACAGTCGGTAGATTTAACTTGTAAATTCCAGCACAGTGCTGTGCCAGCGATAAAATAACATCTCTTTGAAGTGAACAGATACCTAGGATTAAGCATGAACAGATTGATAACGCAGTGCAATTGTTCTAAAAAGGCCTGACGTTAACCTTAAGTAAAAGCGTGATGGAATAAAAAGGAAGTTTATTATATAACGCAAAGTAAGATGAGTCCAGACTATAAACAAGCTGAGTAAAAGAACATATGAGTAACATGGTTTATTATGCCAACTTCACGGTACTATTGAGCATTAGCGATACTGCAAATTCACAAGCTAGCAGCACATAGAATAAGGATCTCGCCCAAGCTTCACAGGTAGCGACAGCAGCAAACAACACTCTAGTGAGAGGCTTATATATACAAATGATAATTAATACCCAAATGCGTAATGCATAAACTTGACTTAGTCTAAGAAATGAGCAAAGAGTAGTAAGCAAGCTGCAGCAAGATACATATTAGATATACATGCTTGAAGTGATAGATTTTATTTTAAGTGTGCACTGCAATATTTATTGTTTTCTCTGTGATTATGTGATTATTGAATCCCTTTCCTAAGTGCAAATCCTTTAAGATCCTTGATCCTATCCACTCCTCAGGATCAACTTGTAAAGATGCACGTGTGCTTAGGAAGTGAGGCACTACATATAAAAATGAGTAGGTTCGCGACGCGCATATTGCTTTTGTAATGCGCAAGGTAAATTAAATTTTCGACCTGGTTGATGAGTAATTTAAATTCTGTCGACGATCAGCGAGTAGACCCGCTTTTCCTACCTTTCTTTTTTCGACTGTTTGTATTTCTACACGAAACTCAGAGGCGGAATTGCTATTTTCAAATCTGTCCTCGAACTTTCTTTAAAGACAAGCACATACGAGAAAAACTTTTGACACTAAATAAGACGAGCACTAAAAAAAAAAAAAGTATTGGTCCTACAAAATGAATAAGCAAGCGTGATAAAGATTACTATGAATGAAATTAATTTGTAAAGGAGATTGGAATGGAGTTGGTCAAAGAAAAAGTACTTATATTAGCCTACCTGTGACCGTAGGCATAAATAAAAAAAAAAGACTAATTAAGAAACAATTGTTTTGATTCAAAGTGGTCAATTAGATTATTTCTCGATTTAAATGAACTCTTGTAAATATTAGTATGTAAATCAACTTGTAAACACCGTGTGATGTTATGACGCGAGAATTTCTGTTAATACACCGTTCACGCAGACGCTCACCACAGTGCAAGTGAAGTTTTAAAGTTCGACGATTGTCAGTGGCAGTATTCTACTGCACCATATGTGTGAACAATTTCGTTGATGTGTGCAGTGTGTAATAATCAGTGTCATTCCACACATGCAGTTGCAGCGGTAGCTACCACTTACCTGTGAATCCGTAACTGGATAGTGGACAGGAAGTGATGTGAGGCAGTTTCGGTGGCAGAAGCTCCCTCCAGCAATCTAAAAAGCACAAAGCCACGATCCGCCGAACAAAAGCGACGCACGGCACCTCAAGCGCGAAATCAACGCTCTGCAAGAAAGCTCCGGTCACGTGCGCGCGCACAGACTGAATTTCAAGATTGCTCGCAACAGTGGAGGCGGACAGCCACCACGTGACGAAATAATGTAAACGTTCAACCGACAACACAGTTGCTGTGCGCTACATTCTGTAGCAAAAACATTCACACCCAGTACTGAAAACATTTTGTATGTATCATAAACCTTCCGAGAGACTCTAAAATAGAGAAGTTAACGTAATTATTATAATGACTGATTGTACACAGAGACAAGTCACAAGGTCACCTCTGAACACTGTTGAAATGTAAACTTTAACGAACGGTCACGATACGAATGAAAATAAGCACACGAAAATACGTCAAAGGATCCGATCCTTCCTATATCCCATCCCACATGTATATAAAATTAGTTTTGTAAGCTATTCTAATATAAGACATTTTATCTGTTTCATATGTGAAATAATTCGGAGAGCCACACTCGAGCCCTGAAAGTGAAAGATATGGACTTCCTTTTCGAAGCCATCACCAGTGGCCGCTCTACAATCCAAGTCTATCATAAATAGTGTATGTGCGACGAAATTAAATGTATAATTAAATGCGACGACGGACAAGGCAATCAATCGACAAGACGATGACAATGTAATGAATACTGTCAAAACAGAAAGTTGTGTACCAGTTGTGATAGTCAAATTACTTTTGCAACGATGAAAACTGAAGTGTGACTCTATTTCCTTATAAATTCTGTAAATATGTGTACTTATAGCCTTAATTTTAAGAATCATCAAGATAGACTGAATCCATACAAACACTGATAGACATACAGAACAAATTCACAATGATCCACCGTCAGTAATTACAAATTGAAGCGTTAATTCTTTTATTATGGAATGAATATAAAATGAAACTTTTAATAACCTGTATGTTACACTCGAAAATTACAAATATTCCAATGGGCATGAGGATGAAAGTAATACCTTCGGTATTCCTTCCCTCCTCATGGGAGGCAGTGTAATATTAGTAATTTTCGCCTCACAAACATTAATATACGCTCAATAGTAAACGCCTGATGGCCTAAAGTTATCGAAAAATTGTAAAGTAAAAGAAATGAATCATCGCATAGCAGCGACAGAATCTATTATTCTTTATCTTTGCCCTTCTTGCGCGGTGCCAGTAAATCTCTATGTACATGTATCGATTAATGGTATAAAAAAAGAATTCTGTTGTTTCAAGACAAATGAGGCTTTTCGTGCCTCACCTTTTACTGATTGTATTCCATGAGAGGCGGACGCGGACTTGCTGCGTTCCGCAAATGTATTTTATATTTTATGTGAAAATATTTAGTGAATATGCTAATTGTTATTTTTTTCCAATCAGAAAAGATGTAGTTTCTTGTAACTGATATCGAACAGACAGCATCCAGAGGACATTTTGACTGTTATGTATAAAGTATTTAACCACGATGGTCATCTATTGTAATTTAATATGAAAAGGTACGTAGCATTAAAAAAAACGTGTGTTAAAGATAAGTGTGCTTATTTTCGTAAATTAACCTTGATGATTCCATCTCCTTATTTAACTGAATGATAATTATTTTTGTGTTACTTCATCAGAAATTACGATCACGCTGATGGGCCGAACGCAGCATGAGGCAGAAGGAACATTATCGTTTTCCTATTATTTCTGAACCAACTTTTTTGTGTAGTGTTGCATTTCTTTTAAAGTCTATAAATCTTCTGGTCCCTTAGTGTTGATCCGGGTATGACTACATCGCGACTATAAAAATGCACAGAAATGATAATGTTTCTTCCGAGCGATCTCAAATATATATATATATCAATATGCTGCTCTTATTCAGGTATTTAATGGTCAACGTATGTTATTATAATAGCGTAATAAATCCCTGATTCTGTTGCCAAGTGGCCCACCAAAATATTCACTTTTTCGACATTAAAAAAAAGTAACAATTCTTTTTATTTTTGTCCCCCCAAGAGCAACGCTACAGCACCGACTGTAAGAAGAGTCTCTATTCTTGTAATTAAGGCGGCATTGTGCCTTTTGTATTTAGTTCCGATGCGATTTCTGTGTTTCATCGTCAAAGTGAAGGTCCAAGGAATACCTTGAACCTGCAGTGGTGTATCGGGAACTAATACTGCTCTCAGAGGGAATGCTCAAAGCACCGACTGTAAGAAGAGTCTCTATTCTTGTACTTAAACCGGCATTGTGCCTTTTGTATTTAATTCCGATGCGATTTCTGTGTTTCATCGTCAATGTGAAGGTCCAAGGAATACATTGAACCTGCAGTGGTGTATCGGAAACTAATACTGGTCTCACAGGAAAGGATCAAGGCACTGACACTAAGAAGTCTCACTCCTCTAGCACTTAAGGCGGCATTGTGCCTTTTGTATTTAATTCCAATGTAATTTCAGTATTTCATCGTCAATGTGAAGGTCCAAGGAATACATTGAACCTGCAGTGGTGTATCGGTAACTAATACTGGTCTCACAGGAAATGCTCAAAACACCGACTGTAAGAAGAGTCTCTATTCTTGTACTTAAGGCGGCTTTGTGCCTTTTGCATGTAATTCTGATGGGATTTCTGTGTTTCATCGTCAATGTGAAGGTCCAAGGAATACCTTGAACCTGCAGTGGTGTATCGGAAACTAATACTGCTCTCAGAGGGAATGCTCAAAGCACCGACTGTAAGAAGAGTCTCTATTCTTGTACTTAAGGCGGCATTGTGCCTTTTGTATTTAATTCCGATGCGATATCTGTGTTTCATCGTCAATGTGAAGGTCCAAGGAATACATTGAACATGCAGTGGTGTATCGGAAACTATTACTGGCCTCACAGGGAATGATGAAAGTACTTACTGTAAGAAGAGTCTCTATTCTTGTAATTAAGGCGGCATTGTGCCTTTTGTATATAGTTCCATTGCGATTCCTGCGTTTCATCGTCAATGTGAAGGTCCAAGGAATACATTGAACCTGCAGTTGTGTATCGGAAACTAATACTGGTCTCACAGGAAAGGGTCAAGGCACAGACTCTAAGAAGTCTCACTCTTCTAACACTTAAGGCGGCATTGTGAATTTTGTATTTAATTCCGATGTAATTTCAGTATTTCATCGTCAATGTGTATGTCCAAGGAATACTTTGAACCTACAGTGGTGTATCGGAATCTAATACTGGTCTCACAAGGAATGCTCAAAGCACCGACTGTAAGAAGAGTCTCTATTCTTGTACTTAAGGTGGCATTGTGCCATTTGTATTTAATTCCGATGTAATTTCAGTGTTTCATCGTCAATGTGTATGACAAGGAATACACTGAACCTGCAGTGGTGTATCGGAAATTAATACTGGCCTCACAGGAAATGCATAAAGCACTAGCTGTAAGAAGAGTCTCTATTCTTGTACTTAAGCCGGCATTGTGCCTTTTGTACTTAATTCCGATGCGATTTCTGTGTTTCATAGTGAATGTGAAGGTCCAAGGAATCCTTTAAACCTGCAGTCGTGTATCGGAAACTACTACTGGTCTCACATTAATGGATCAAAGCACGGATTCTAAGAAGTCTCAGTCATCTTGCACTAAAGGCAGCATTGTGCGTTTTGTATTTAATTCCGATGTAATTTCAGTGTTTCATCATCAATGATTAGGTCCAGGGAATACATTGAGCCTGCATAGGTGCATCGGAAACTAATACTGGTCACACAGGGAGTGTTCAAGGCACAGACTGTAGAAGAGGCTCTGGTCTTGTACTTTACGCGGCATTGTGCTTCTTGTATTTAATTCCGATGCGATTTCTGTGTTTCATCGTCAATGTGAAGGTCCAAGAAATACATTGAACCTGCAGTGGTGTATCGGAAACTAATACTGGTCTCACAGGAAACGATCACAGCACAGACACTAAGAAGTCTCACTCTTCTGGCACCTAAGGCGGCATGGTGCCTTTTGTATTTAATTTCGATGTAATTTGAGTGTTTCATCGTCAATGTGTATGTCCAAGGAGTACATTTAACCTGCAGTGGTGTATCGGAAACTAATACTGGTCTCACAGGGAGTGTTCAAGGCACAGACTGTAGAAGAGTCTCTATTCTTGTACTTAAGCCGGCATTGTGCCTTTTGTATTTAATTCCGATGCGATTTCTCTGTTTCATAGTCAATGTGAAGGTCCAAGGAATACTTTGAACCTGCAGTGGTGTATCGGAAACTAATACTGCTCTCAGAGGGAATGCTCAAAGCATCGACGGTAAGAAGTGTCTCTATTCTTGTACTTAAGGCGGCATTGTGCCTTTTGTATTTAATTCCGATGCGATTTCTGTGTTTCACAGTCAATGTGAAGGTGCACGGAATCCTTTGAACCTGCAGTGGTATATCGGAAACTAATACTGGTCTCACAAGGAATGCTCAAATCACCAACTGTAAGAAGAGTCTCTATTCTTGTACTTAAGGCGGCTTTGTGCCTTTTGCATGTAATTCCGATGCGATTTCTGTGTTTCATCGTCAATGTGAAGGTCCAAGGAATACATTGGACCTGCAGTGTAATATCGGAAACTAATACTAGTCTCACAGGGAATGCTCAAAGCACCGACTGTTAGAAGAGTCTCTATTCTTGTAATTAAGGCGGCATTGTGCCTTTTATATTTAAATCTGATGCGATTTCCGGGTTGCATCGTCAATGTGAAGGTCCAAGGAATACATTGAACCTGCAGTGGTGTATCGGAAACTAATACTGCTCTCAGAGGGAATGCTCAAAGCTTCGACTGTAAGAAGTGTCTCTGTTCTTGTACTTAAGGCGGCATTGTGCCTTTTGTATTTAATTCCGATGCGATTCCTGTGTTTCACAGTCAATGCGAAGGTCCAAGGAATACCTTGAACCTGCAGTGGTGTATCGGAAACGAATACTGCTCTCAGAGGCAATTCTCAAAGCACCGACTGTAAGAAGTGTCTCTATTCTTGTACTTAACGCGCCATTGTGCCTTTTGTATTTAATTTCGATGCGATTTCTGTGTTTCATCGTGAATGTGAAGGTCCAAGGAATACATTGAACCTGCAGTGGTGTATCGGAATCTATTACTGATCTCACAGAGAATGCTTAAAGCACCGAATGTAAGAAGAGCCTCTATTCTTGAAATTAAGGAGGCATTGTGCCTTTTGTATTTAATTCCGATGTAATTTCAGTGTTTCATCGTCAATGTGTATGACGAGGAATACATTGAACCTGCAGTGGTGTATCGGAAATTAATACTGGGCTCACAGGGAATAATCAAAGCACCGACTGTATGAAGTGTCTCTACTCCTGTACTTAAGGCGGCATTGTGCCTTTTGTATTTAATTCCGATGCGATTTCTGTGTTTCATCGTCAATGTGAAGTTCCAAGCAATAATTTGAACCTGCAGTGGTGTATCGGAAACTAATACTGGTCTCGCAGGGAACGCTCAAAGCACCGACAGTAAGAAGAGTCTCTATTCTTGCACTTAAGGCGGCATTGTGCCTTTTATATTAAATTCCGATGTAATTTCAGTGTTCCATCGTCAATGTGTATGACAAGGAATACATTGAACCTGCAGTGGTTTATCGGAAATTAATACTGGTCTCACAGGGAATATTCAAAGCACCGACTGTAAGAAGGGTCTCTACTCCTGGACTTAAGGCGGCATTGTGCCTTTTGTATTTAATTCCGATGCGATCTGTGTATTATCGTCAATGTGAAGCTCCAAGCAATACATTGAACCTGCAGTGGTGTATCGGAAACTAATACTGGTCTCACAGGGAACGTTCAAAGCACCGACTGTAAGAAGAGTCTCTATTCTTGTACTGAAGTCGGCATTGTGCCTTTTGTATTTAATTCCGATGCGATTTCTGTGTTTCATCGTCAATGTGAAGGTCGAAGGAATACATTGAACCTGCAGTGGTGTATCGGAAACTAATACTGGTCGCACAGGAAAGGATCAAGGCACAGACTCTAAGAAGTCTCACTCTTCTTGCACTTAAGGCGGCATTGTGCCTTTTGTATTTAATTCCGATGTAATTTCGGTGTTTCATCGTCAATGTAAAGGTCCAAGGAATACTTTGAACCTGCAGTGGTGTATCGGAAACTAATACTGGTCTCGCAGGGAATGCTCAAAGCACTGACTGTAAGAAGAGTCTCTATTCTTGTACTTAAGGCAGCCTTGTGCCTTTTGTATTTAATTCCGATGCGATTTCTGTGTTTCATAGTCAATGTGAAGGTCCAAGGAATACCTTGAACCCGCAGTTGTGTATCGGAAACTTATACTACTCTCAGAAGGAATGCTCAAAGCACCGACTGTAAGAAATGTCTCTATTCTGGTACCTAAGGCGGCATGGTGCATTTTGTATTTAATTCCGATGTGATTTCTGTGTTTCATCGTCAATGTGAAGGTCCAAGGAATACATTCAACCTGCAGTGGTGTATCGGAAACTAATACTGGTCCACAGGGAACGCTCAAAACACCGTCTGCAAGAAGAGTCTCTATTCTTGTAATTAAGGGGGCATTGTGCCTTTTGTATTTAATTCCGGTGCGATTTCTGTGATTCATCGTCAATGTGAAGGACCGAGGAATACATTGAACCTGCAGTGGTGTATCGGAAACTAAAACTGGTCACACAGGAAAGGATCAAAGAATGGACTCTAAGAAGTCTCACTCTTCTGGCATTAAGGCAGCATTGTGTCTTTTGTATTTAATTCCGATGTAATTTCAGTGTTTCATCATCATTGTGTATGTCCAGGGAATACATTGAACCTGCAGTGGTGTATCGGAAACTAAAACTGGTCTCACAAGGAATGCTCAAATCACCGACTGTAAGAAGAGTCTCTATTCTTGTACTTAAAGCGGCATTGTGCCTTTTGGATTTAATTCCGTTGCAATTTCTGTGTTTCATCGTCAATGTGAAGGTACAAGGAATACATTGAACCTGCAGTGGTGTATCGGAAACTAATACTGGTCTCACAGGGAATGTACAATGCACCGACTGTAAGAAGAGTCTCTAATCTTGTACTTAAGGTTGCATTGTGCCTTTTGTATTTAATTCCGACGCGATTTCTGTGTTTCATTGTCAATGTGAAGGCCGAAGTAATACATTGAACTTGCAGTGGTCTATCAGAAACTAATAGTGGTCTCACAGGGAATGCTCAAAACACCGACTGTAAGAAGAGTCTCTATTCTTGTAATTAAGGCGGCATTGTGCCTTTTGTATTTAATTCCGATGCGATTTCTGTGTTTCATCGTCAATGTGAAGGTCCAAGGAATACTTTGAACCTGCAGTGGTGTATCGGAAACTAATACTGGTCTCACAGGAAATGCTCAAAGCACTGACCGTAAGAAGAGTCTCTATTCTTGTACTTAAGGCGGCATTGTGCCTTTTGTATTTAATTCCGATGCGATTTCTGTGTTTCATCGTCAATGTGAATGTCTAAGAAATACATTGAACCTGCAGTGGTGTATCGGATACTAATACTGGTCTCACAGGGAATGCTCAAAGCACCGACTGTAAGAAGAGTCTCCATTCTTGTAATTAAGGCGGCATTGTGCCTTTTGTATTTAATTCCGATGCGATTTCTTTGTTTCATCGTCAATTTGAAGGTCCAAGGAATACATTGAACCTGCAGTGGTGTATCGGAAACTAATACTGGTCTCACAGTTAATGCTTAAATCACCGACTGTAGGAAGAGTCTCTATTCTTGTACTTAAGGCGGCATTGTGCCTTTTGTATTTAATTCCGATGCGATTTCTGTGTGTCATCGTCAATGTGAAGGTCCAAGGAATACATTGAACCTGCAGTGGTGTATCGGAAACTAATACTGGTCTCACAGGAAAGGATCAAGGCACAGACTCTAAGAAGTCCCACTCTTCTAGCACTTAAGGCGGCATTGTGCCTTTTGTATTTAATTCCGATGGGATTTCTGTGTTTCACAGTCAATGTGAAGGACCACGGAATACTTTGAACCTGCAGTGGTGTATCAGAAACTAATACTGGTCTCACAGGGAATGCTCAAAGCACTGACTATAAGAAGAGTCTCTATTCTTGTACTTAAGGCGGCCTTGTCACTTTTGTATTTAATTCCGATGCGATTTCTGAGTTTCATAGTCAATGTGAAGTTCCAAGGAATACCTTGTACCTGCAGTGGTGTATCGGAAACTAATACTGCTCTCAGAGGGAATGCTCAAATCATCGAGTGTAAGAAGTGTCTCTATTCTTGTACTTAAGGCGGCATTGTGCCTTTTGTATTTAATTCCGATGCGATTTCTCTGTTTCATCTTCAATGTGATTGTCTAAGGAATACATTGAACCTGCGGTGATGTATCGGAAACTACTACTGGTCTCACAGGAAAGGATCAAAGAATGGACTCTAAGAAGTCTCACACTTCTTGCATTAAGGCGGCATTGTGTCTTTTGTATTTAATTCCGATGTAATTTCAGTGTTTCATCGTCATTGTGTATGTCCAAGGAATACATTGAACCTGCAGCGGTGTATCAGAAACTAATACTGGTCACACAGGGAATGCTCAAAGCACCGACTGTAAGAAGAGTCTCTATTCTTGTACTAAAGGCGGCATTGTGCCTATTGTATTTAATTCCGATGCGATTTCTGTGTTTCATCGTCAATGTGAAGGTCGAAGGAATACATTGAACCTGCAGTGGTGTATCGGAAACTAATACTGGTCGCACAGGAAAGGATCAAGGCACAGACTCTAAGAAGTCTCACTCTTCTTGCACTTAAGGCGGCATTGTGCCTTTTGTATTTAATTCCGATGTAATTTCAGTGTTTCATCGTCACTGTGAAGGTCCAAGGAATACTTTGAACCTGCAGTGGTGTATCGGAAACTAATACTGGTCTCACAGGGAATGCTCAAAGCACTGACTGTAAGAAGAGTCTCTATTCTTGTACTAAAGGCGGCATTGTGCCTCTTGTATTTAATTCCGATGCGATTTCTGTGTTTCATAGTCAATGTGAAGGTCCAAGGAATACCTTGAACCCGCAGTAGTGTATCGGAAACTTATACTGCTCTCAGAAGGAATGCTCAAAACACCGACTGTAAGAAATGTCTCCATTCTGGTACCTTAGGCGGCATTGTGCATTTTGTGTTTAATTCCGATGCGATTTCTGTGTTTCATCGTCAATGTGAAGGTCCAAGGAATACATTCAACCTGCAGTGGTGTATCAGAAACTAATACTGGTCTCACAGGGAACGCTCAAAACACCGTCTGCAAGAAGAGTCTCTATTCTTGTAATTAAGGGGGCATTGTGCCTTTTGTATTTAATTCCGATGCGATTTCTGTGATTCATCGTCAATGTGAAGGACCGAGGAATACATTGAACCTGCAGTGGTGTATCGGAAACTAAAACTGGTCTCACAGGAAAGGATCAAAGAATGGACTCTAAGAAGTCTCACTCTTCTGGCATTAAGGCAGCATTGTGTCTTTTGTATTTAATTCCGATGTAATTTCAGTGTTTCATCGTCATTGTGTATGTCCAGGGAATACATTGAACCTGCAGTGGTGTATCGGAAACTAATACTGGTCTCACAAGGAATGCTCAAATCACCGACTGTAAGAAGAGTCTCTATTCTTGTACTTAAAGCGGCGTTGTGCCTTTTGGATTTAATTCCGATGCAATTTCTGTGTTTCATCGTCAATGTGAAGGTCCAAGGAATACATTGAACCTGCAGTGGTGTATCGGAAACTAATACTGGTCTCACAGGGAATGCCCAAAGCACCGACTGTAAGAAGAGTCTCTAATCTTATACTTAAGGTGGCATTGTGCCTTTTGTATTTAATTCCGACGCGATTTCTGTGTTTCATTGTCAATGTGAAGGCCCAAGGAATACATTGAACTTGCAGTGGTCTATCAGAAACTAATAGTGGTCTCACAGGGAATGCTCAAAACGCCGACTGTAAGAAGAGTCTCTATTCTTGTAATTAAGGCGGCATTGTGCCTTTTGTATTTAATTCCGATGCGATTTCTGTGTTTCATCGTCAATGTGAAGGTCCACGGAATACATTGATCCTGCAGTGGTGTATCGGACACTAATACTGGTCTCACAGGGAATGCTCAAAGCACCGACTGTAAGAAGAGTCTCTATTCTTGTACTTAAGGCGGCATTGTGCCTTTTGTATTTAATTCCGATGCGATTTCTGTGTATCATCGTCACTGTGAAGGTCCAAGGAATACATTGATCCTGCAGTGGTGTATCGGAAACTAATACTGGTCTCAGAGGGAATGCTCAAAGCACCGACTGTAAGAAGAGTCTCTATTCTTGTACTTAAGGCGACATTGTGCCTTTTGTATTTAATTCCGATGCGATATCTTTGTTTCATCGTCAATGTGAAGGACCAAGGAATACATTGAACATGGAGTGCTGTATCGGAAACTGTTACTGGTCTCACAGGGAATGCTCAAAGCACCGACTCTAAGAAGAGTCTCTATTCTTGTAATTAATGCGTAATTGTGTCTTTTGTATTTAGTTCCGATGCGATTTCTATGTTTCATCGTCAATGTGAAGGTCCAAGGAATACATTTAACCGGCAGTGGTGTATCGGAAACTAATTGTGGTCTCACAGGAAAGGATCAAGGCACAGACTCTAAGAAGTCTCGCTCTTCTAGCACTTAAGGCGGCATTGTGCCTTTTGTACTTAATTCCGATGCGATTTCTGTGTTTCACAGTCAATGTGAAGGTCCAAGGAATACTTTGAACCTGCAGTGGTGTATCAGAAACTAATACTTGTCTCAGAGGGAATGCTCAAAGCACTGACTGTAAGAAGAGTCTCCATTCTCGTACTTAAGGCGGCCTTGTGACTTTTGTTTTTAATTCCGATGCGATTTCTGAGTTTCATAGTCAATGTGAAGTTCCAAGGAATACCTTGTACCTGCAGTGGTTTATCGGAAACTAATACTGCTCTCAGAGGGAATGCTCAAATCATCGACTGTAAGAAGTGTCTCTATTCTTGTACTTAAGGCGGCATTGTGCCTTTTGTATTTAATTCCGATGCGATTTCTCTGTTTCATCGTCAATGTGATTGTCTAAGGAATACATTGAACCTGCAGTGGTGTATCGGAAACTAATACTGGTCTCACAGGGAATGCTCAAAGCATCGACTGTAAGAAGCGTCTCTATTCTTTAACTTAAGGCGGCATTGTGCCTTTTGTATTTAATTCCAATGCGATTTCTCGGTTTCATAGTCAATGCGAAGGTCCAAGGAATACCTTGAACCTGCAGTGGTGTATCGGAAACGAATACTGCTCTCAGAGGCAATGCTCAAATCACCGACTGTAAGAAGTGTCTCTATTCTTGTACTTAAGGCGACAATTTGCCTTTTGTATTTAATTCCGAATCGATTTCTGTGTTTCATTGTGAATGTGAAGGACCAAGGAATACATTGAACCTGCAGTGGTGTATCGGAAACTATAACTGGTCTCACAGGGAATGCTCAAAGCACCGAATTTAAGAAGAGTCTCTATTCTTGCAATTAAGGAGGCATTGTGCCTTTTGTATTTAATTCCGATGTAATTTCAGTGTTTCATCGTCAATGTGTATGACAAGGAATACATTGAATCTGCAGTGGTGTATCGGAAATTAATACTTGGCTCCCAGGGAATAATCAAAGCACCGACTGTAAGAAGGGTCTTTACTCCTGTACTTAAGGCGGCATTGTGCCTTTTGTATTTAATTCCGATGCGATTTCTGTGTTTCATCGGCAATGTGAAGCTCCAAGCAATAATTTGAGTCTGCAGTGGTGTATCGGAAACTAATACTGGTCTCGCAGGGAACGCTCAAAGCACCGACAGTAAGAAGAGTCTCTATACTTGCACTTAAGGCGACATTGTGCCTTTTATATTAAATTACGATGTAATTTCAGTGTTTCATCGTCAATGTGTATGACAAGATATACATTGAACCTGCAGTGGTTTATCGGAAATTAATACTGGTCTCACAGGGAATATTCAAAGCACCGACTGTAAGAAGGGTCTCTACTCCTGGACTTAAGGCGGCATTGTGCCTTTTGTATTTAATTCCGATGCGATTTCTGTGTATTATCGTCAATGTGAAGCTCCAAGCAATACATTGAACCTGCAGTGGTATATCGGAAACTAATACTGGTCTCACAGGGAAAGTTCAAAGCACCGACTGTAAGAAGAGTCCCTATTCTTGTACTGAAGTCGGCATTGTGCCTTTTGTATTTAATTCCGATGCGATTTCTGTGTTTCCTCGTCAATGTGAAGGTCCAAGGAATACATTGAACCTGCAGTGGTGTATCGGAAACTAATACTGGTCTCACAGGGAATGCTCAAAGCACCGACTGTAAGAAGAGTCTCTATTCTTGTCCTTAAGGTGGCATTGTGCCTTTTGTATTTAACTCCGATGCGATATCTGTGTTTCATAGTCAATGTGTAGGTCCAAGGAATACTTTGAACCTGCAGTGGTGTATCGGAAACTAATACTGGTCTCGAGGGGAATGCTCAAAGCACTGACTGTAAGAAGAGTCTCCATTCTTGTACTTAAGGCAGCCTTGTGCCTTTTGTATTTAATTCCGATGCGATTTCTGTGTTTCATAGTCAATGTGAAGGTTCAAGGAATACCTTGAACCTTCAGTGGTGTATCGGAAACTTATACTGCTCTCAGAAGGAATGCTCAAAGCACCGACTGTAAGAAGTGTCTCTATTCTTGTACTTAAGGCGGCATTGTGCCTTTTGTATTTAATTCCGATGCGATTTCTGTGTTTCATCGTCAATGTGAAGGTCCAAGGAATACATTGAACCTGCAGTGGTGTTTCGGAAACTAATACTGGTCTCACAGGAAAGGATCAGAGAATGGACTCTAAGAAGTCTCACTCTTCTGGCATTAGGGCAGCATTGTGTCTTTTGTATTTAATTCCGATGTAACTTCAGTGTTTCATCGTCATTGTGTATGTCCACGGAATACATTGAACCTGTAGTGGTGTATCGGAAACTAATACTGGTCTCACAGGGAATGCTCAAATCACCGACTGTAAGAAGAGTCTCTCTTCTTGTACTTAAGGCGGCATTGTGCCTATTGGATTTAATTCCGATGCGATTTCTGTGTTTCATCGTCAATGTGAAGGTCCAAGGAATACATTGAACCTGCAGTGGTGTATCGGAAACTAATACTGGTCTCAAAGGGAGTGCTCAAAGCACCGACTGTAAGAAGAGTCTCTAATCTTGTACTTCAGGAGGCATTGTGCCTTTTGTATTTAATTCCGATTCGATTTCTGTGTTTCATCGTCAATGTGAAAGTCCAAGGAATACATTGAACTTGCAGTGGTGTATCTGAAACAAACAGCGGTCTCACAGGCAATGCTCAAAACACCGACTGTAAGAAGAGTCTCTATTCTTGTAATTAAGGCGGCCTTGTGACTTTTGTTTTTAATTCCGATGCGATTTCTGAGTTTCATAGTCAATGTGAAGTTCCAAGGAATACCTTGTACCTGCAGTGGTTTATCGGAAACTAATACTGCTCTCAGAGGGAATGCTCAAATCATCGACTGTAAGAAGTGTCTCTATTCTTGTACTTAAGGCGGCATTGTGCCTTTTGTATTTAATTCCGATGCGATTTCTCTGTTTCATCGTCAATATGATTGTCTAAGGAATACATTGAACCTGCAGTGGTGTATCGGAAACTAATACTGGTCTCACAGGGAATGCTCAAAGCATCGACTGTAAGAAGCGTCTCTATTCTTTAACTTAAGGCGGCATTGTGCCTTTTGTATTTAATTCCAATGCGATTTCTCGGTTTCATAGTCAATGCGAAGGTCCAAGGAATACCTTGAACCTGCAGTGGTGTATCGGAAACGAATACTGCTCTCAGAGGCAATGCTCAAATCACCGACTGTAAGAAGTGTCTCTATTCTTGTACTTAAGGCGACATTGTGCCTTTTGTATTTAATTCCGAATCGATTTCTGTGTTTCATTGTGAATGTGAAGGTCCAAGGAATACATTGAACCTGCAGTGGTGTATCGGAAACTATTACTGGTCTCACAGGGAATGCTCAAAGCACCGAATTTAAGAAGAGTCTCTATTCTTGTAATTAAGGAGGCATTGTGCCTTTTGTATTTAATTCCGATGTAATTTCAGTGTTTCATCGACAATGTGTATGACAAGGAATACATTGAATCTGCAGTGGTGTATCGGAAATTAATACTTGGCTCCCAGGGAATAATCAAAGCACCGACTGTAAGAAGGGTCTTTACTCCTGTACTTAAGGCGGCATTGTGCCTTTTGTATTTAATTCCGATGCGATTTCTGTGTTTCATCGGCAATGTGAAGCTCCAAGCAATAATTTGAGTCTGCAGTGGTGTATCGGAAAGTAATACTGGTCTCGCAGGGAACGCTCAAAGCACCGACAGTAAGAAGAGTCTGTATACTTGCACTTAAGGCGACATTGTGCCTTTTATATCAAATTACGATGTAATTTCAGTGTTTCATCGTCAATGTGTATGACAAGATATACATTGAACCTGCAGTGGTTTATCGGAAATTAATACTGGTCTCACAGGGAATATTCAAAGCACCGACTGTAAGAAGGGTCTCTACTCCTGGACTTAAGGCGGCATTGTGCCTTTTGTATTTAATTCCGATGCGATTTCTGTGTATTATCGTCAATGTGAAGCTCCAAGCAATACATTGAACCTGCAGTGGTATATCGGAAACTAATACTGGTCTCACAGGGAAAGTTCAAAGCACCGACTGTAAGAAGAGTCCCTATTCTTGTACTGAAGTCGGCATTGTGCCTTTTGTATTTAATTCCGATGCGATTTCTGTGTTTCCTCGTCAATGTGAAGGTCCAAGGAATACATTGAACCTGCAGTGGTGTATCGGAAACTAATACTGGTCTCACAGGGAATGCACAAAGCACCGACTGTAAGAAGAGTCTCTATTCTTGTCCTTAAGGTGGCATTGTGCCTTTTGTATTTAACTCCGATGCGATATCTGTGTTTCATAGTCAATGTGTAGGTCCAAGGAATACTTTGAACCTGCAGTGGTGTATCGGAAACTAATACTGGTCTCGAGGGGAATGCTCAAAGCACTGACTGTAAGAAGAGTCTCCATTCTTGTACTTAAGGCAGCCTTGTGCCTTTTGTATTTAATTCCGATGCGATTTCTGTGTTTCATAGTCAATGTTAAGGTCCAAGGAATACCTTGAACCTTCAGTGGTGTATCGGAAACTTATACTGCTGTCAGAAGGAATGCTCAAAGCACCGACTGTAAGAAGTGTCTCTATTCTTGTACTTAAGGCGGCATTGTGCCTTTTGTATTTAATTCCGATGCGATTTCTGTGTTTCATCGTCAATGTGAAGGTCAAGGAATACATTGAACCTGCAGTGGTGTTTCGGAAACTAATACTGGTCTCACAGGAAAGGATCAGAGAATGGACTCTAAGAAGTCTCACTCTTCTGGCATTAGGGCAGCATTGTGTCTTTTGTATTTAATTCCGATGCGATTTCTGTGTTTCCTCGTCAATGTGAAGGTCCAAGGAATACATTGAACCTGCAGTGGTGTATCGGAAACTAATACTGGTCTCACAGGGAATGCACAAAGCACCGACTGTAAGAAGAGTCTCTATTCTTGTCCTTAAGGTGGCATTGTGCCTTTTGTATTTAACTCCGATGCGATATCTGTGTTTCATCGTCAATGTGAAGGTCAAGGAATACATTGAACCTGCAGTGGTGTATCGGAAACTATTACTGGTCTCACAGGGAATGCTCAAAGCACCGAATTTAAGAAGAGTCTCTATTCTTGTAATTAAGGAGGCATTGTGCCTTTTGTATTTAATTCCGATGTAATTTCAGTGTTTCATCGTCAATGTGTATGACAAGGAATACATTGAATCTGCAGTGGTGTATCGGAAATTAATACTTGGCTCCCAGGGAATAATCAAAGCACCGACTGTAAGAAGGGTCTTTACTCCTGTACTTAAGGCGGCATTGTGCCTTTTGTATTTAATTCCGATGCGATTTCTGTGTTTCATCGGCAATGTGAAGCTCCAAGCAATAATTTGAGTCTGCAGTGGTGTATCGGAAACTAATACAGGTCTCACAGGGAATGCTCAAAGCACCGACTGTAAGAAGAGTCTGTATTCTTGTACTTATGGCGGCTTAGTGCCTTTTGAGTTTAATTCCGATACGATTTCTGTCTTTCATATTCAATGTGATGATCCAAGGAATACATTGAACGTGCAGTGGTGTATCGGAAACTAATACTGGTCTCACAGGAAAGGATCAAAGCACAGACTCTAAGAAATCTCACTCTTCTTGCAATTAAGGCGGCATTGTGCCTTTTGTATTTAATTCCAATCTAATTTCAGTGTTTGATCGTCAATGTGAATGTCCAAGGAATACATTGAACCTGCAGCTGTGTATCGGAAACTAATACTGGTTTAACAGGGAATGCTCAAAGCAACGACTGTTAGAAGAGTCTCTACTCCCTCACTTAAGGCGGTTTTGTGCCTTTTGTATTTAATTCCGGTGCGATTTCTGTGTTTCATCGTCAATGTGAAGGTCCAAGGAATACATTGAAACTGCAGTGGTGTATCGGAAACTAGTACTGGTCTCTCAGGGAATGCTCATAGCACCGACTGTAAGAAGAGTCTCTATTCTTGTACTTAAGGCGGCATGGTGCCATTTGTATTTAATTCCGATGCGATTTCTGTGTTTCATCGTCAATGTGAAGGTCCAAGGAATACATTGAACCTGCAGTGGTGTATCGGAAACTAATACAGGTCTCACAGAGAATGCTCAAAGAACCGACTGTAAGAAGAGACTGTATTCTTGTACTTAAGGCTGCATTGTGCCTTTTGTATTTAATTCCAGTGCGATTTCTGTCTTTCATCGTCAATGTGACGGTCCTAGAAATACATTGAACGTGCAGTGGTGTATCGGAAACTAATACTGGGCTCACAGGAAAGGATCAAAGCACAGACTCTAAGAAGTCTCACTCTTCTTGCAATTGAGGCGGCATAGTGCCTTTTGCATTTAATTCCGATGTAATTTCAGTGTTTCATCGTCAGTGTGTATGTCCAAGGAATACATTGACCCTGCAGTGGTGTATCGGAAACTAATACTGGTCTCACAGGGAATGCTCAAAGCACCGACTGTAAGAAGAGTCTCTATTCTTGTACTTAAGGCGGCATTGTGCCTTTTGTATTTAATTCCGATGCGATTTCTGTGTTTCATCGTCAATGTGAAGGTCCAAGGAATACATTGAACCTGCAGTGGTGTATCGGAAACTAATACTGGTCTCAGAGGGAATGCTCAAAGCACCGACTGTAACAAGAGTCTCTATTCTTGTACTTAAGGCGGCATTGTGCCTTTTGTATTTAATTCCGATACGATCTCTGTGTTTCATAGTCAATGTGAATGTCCAAGGAATACATTGAACCTGCAGTGGTGTATCGAAAACTAATACTGGTCTCACAGGAAAGGATCAAGGCACAGACTCTAAGAAGTCTCACTCTTCTAGCACTTATGGCGGCATTGTGCCCTTTGTATTTAATTCCGATGTAAATTCAGTATTGCATCGTCAATGTGTATGTCCAAGGAATACATTGAACCTGCAGTGGTGTATCGGAATCTAATAATGGTCTCACATTGAATGCTCAAAACATCGACTGTAAGAAGAGTCTCTATTCTTGTACTTAAGGCGGCATTGTCCCTTTTGTATTTAATTCCGATGCGATTTCTGTGTTTCATCGTCAATGTGATGGTCCAAGGAATACATTGAACCTGCAGTGGTGTATCGGAAACTAATACTGGTCTCACAGGGAATGCTCAAAACACCAACACTAAGAAGAGTCTCTATTCTTGTACTTAATGCGGCTTTGTGCCTTTTCCATTAAATTCCGATGCGATCCCTGTGTTTCATAGTCAATGTGAAGGTCCAAGGAATACTTTGAACCTGCAGTGGTGTATCGGAAACTATTACTGTTCTCACATGAATGCTCAAAGCACCGACTGCAAGAAGAGTCTCCATTCTTGTAATTAATTCGGCATTATGCCTTTTGTATTTAGTTCCGATGCAATTTCTGTGTTTCATCGTCATTGTGAAGGTCCAAGGAATACATTGAACCTGCAGTGGTGTATCGGAAACTAATACTGGTCTCACAGGAAAGGATCAAGGCACAGGCTCTAAGAAGTCTCACTCTTCAAGAACTTAAGGCGGCATTGTGCCTTTTGTATTTAATTCCGATGTAATTTCAGTATTTCATCGTGAATGTGTATGTCCAAGGAATATATTGAACCTACAGTGGTGTATCGGAATATAATACTGGCCTCACAGCGAATGCTCAATGCACCGACAGTAAGAAGAGTCTCTATTCTTGTACTTAAGGCGGCATTGTGCCTTTTGTATTTAATTCCGATGGGATATCTGTGTTTCATCGTCAATGTGAAGGTCCAAGGAATACATTGAACCTGCAGTGGTGTATCGGAAACTAATACTGGTCTCACAGGGAATGCTCAAAACACCGACTGTAAGAAGAGTCTCTATTCTTGTACTTAAGGCGGCATTGTGCCTTTTGCATTTAATTCCGACGCGATTTCTGTGTTTCATAGTCAATGTGAAGCTCCAAGCAATACTTTGAACCTGCAGTGGTGTATCGGAAACTAATACTGGTCTCACAGAGATTGCTCAAAGTACATACTGTAAGAAGAGTCTCTATTCTTGTACTTAAGGCGGCCTTGTGCCTTTTGTATTTAATTCCGATGCGATTTCTGTGTCTCATAGTCAATGTGAAGGTCCAAGGAAAACCTTGAAACTGCAGTGGTGTATCGGAAACTAATACTGCTCTCAGCGGGAATGCGCAAAACACCGACTGTATGAAGAGTCTCTATTCTTGTACTTAAGGCGGCATTGTGCCTTTTGTATGTAATTACGATGCGATTTCTGTGTTTCATCGTCAATGTGAAGGTCCAAAGAATACATTGAACCTGCAGTGGTGTATCGGAAACTAATAATGGCCTCACAGGGAATGCTCAAAGCATCGACTGAAAGAAGAGTCTCTATTCTTGTAGTTAAGGTGGCATTGTCCCTTTTGTATTTAATTCCGATGCGATTTCTGTGTTTCATCGTCAATGTGATGGCCCAAGGAATACATTGAACCTGCAGTGGTGTATCGGAAACTAATACTGGTCTCACAGGGAATGCTCAAAACACCGACTGTAAGAAGAGTCTCTATTCTTGTACTTAAGGCGTCTTTGTGCCTTTTGCATTTAATTCCGATGCGATCTCTGTGTTTCATAGTCAATGTGAAGGGCCATGGAATAGTTTGAACCTGCAGTGGTTTATCGGAAACTAATACTGGTCTCACAGGGAATGCTCAAAGCACCGACTGTAAGAAGAGTCTCTATTCTTGTACTTAAGGCGGCCTTGTGCCTTTTGTATTTAATTCCGATGCGATTTCTGTGTTTCATAGTCAATGTGAAGGTCCAATGAATACCTTGAGCCTGCAGTGGTGTATCGGAAACTATTACTGCTCTCAGAGGGAATGCTCAAAGCACCGATTGTAAGAAGGGTTTTTATTCTTGTACTTAAGGCGGCATTGTGCCTTTTGTATTTAAATCCGATTCGATTTCTGTGTTTCATCGTCAATGTGAAGGTCCAAGGAATACATTGAACCTGCAGTGATGTAACGGAAACTATTACGGGTCTCACATGAATGCTCAAAGCACCGACTGTAAGAAGAGTCTCTATTCTTGTGATTAATTCGGTATTGTGCCTTTTGAATTTAGTTCCGATGCGATTTCTCTGTTTCATCGTCAACGTGAAGGTCCAAGGAATACATTGAACCAGCAGTGGTGTGTCGGAAACTAATGCTGGTCTCACAGGAAAGGATCAAGGCACAGACTCTACGAAGTCTCCCTATTCTAGCACTTAAGGCGGCATTGTGCCTTTTGTACTTAATTCCGATGTAATATCAGTTTTTCATCGTGAATGTGTATGTCCAAGGAATACATTGAACCTACAGTTTTGTATCGGAATCTAATACTGGTCTCACAGGGAATGCTCAAAGCACCGACAGTAAGAAGAGTCTCTATTCTTGTACTTAAGGCGGCATTGTGCCTTTTGTATTTAATTCCGATGGGATATCTGTGTTTCATCGTCAATGTGAAGGTCCAAGGAATACATTGAACCTGCAGTTTTGTATCGGAATCTAATACTGCTCTCAGAGGGAATGCTCAAAGCACCGACTGTAAGAAGAGTCTCTATTCTTGTACTTAAGGCGGCAATGGGCCTTTTGTATCTAATTCCGATTCAATTTCTGTGTTTCATCGTCAATGTGAAGGTCCAAGGAATACATTGAACCTGCAGTGGTGTATCGGAAACTATTACTGGTCTCACATGAATGCTCAAAGCACCGACTGTAAGAAGAGTCTATATTCTTGTAATTAATTCGGCATTGTGCCTTTTGTATTTAGTTCCGATGCGATTTCTGCGTTTCATCGTCAATGTGAAGGTCCAAGGAATACATTGAACCTGCAGTGATGTATCGAAACTAATACTGGTCTCACATGAAAGGATCAAGGCACAGACTCTAAGAAGTCTCACTCTTCTGGCACTTAAGGCGGCATTGTGCCTTTTGTATTTAATTCCGATGTAATTTCAGTATTTCATCGTGAATGTGTATGTCCAAGGAATACATTGAACCTACAGTGGTGTATCGGAATCTAATACTGGTCTCACAGGGAATGCTCAAAGCTCCGACAGTAAGAAGAGTCTCTATTCTTGTACTTAAGGCGGCATTGTGCCTATTGTATTTAATTCCGATGGGATATCTGTGTTTCATCGTCAATGTGAAGGTCCAAGGAATACATTGAACCTGCAGTGGTGTATCGGAAACTTATACTGGTCTCACAGGGATTGCTCAAAGCACCGACTGTGAGAAGAGTCCCTTTTCTTGTACTTAAGGCGGCCTTGTGCCTTTTGTATTAAATTCCGATTCGATTTCTGTGTCTCATAGTCAATGTGAAGGTCCGAGGAAAACCTTGAACCTGCAGTGGTGTATCGGAAACTAATACTACTCTCAGCGGGAATGCTCAAAGCACCGACTGTATGAGGAGTCATTATTCTTGTACTTAAGGCGGCATTGTGCCTTTTGCATGTAATTACGATGCGATTTCTGTGTTTCATCGTCAATGTGAAGGTCCCAGGAATACATTGAACCTGCAGTGGTGTATCGGAAACTAATAATGGTCTCACAGCTAATGCTCAAAGCATCGACTGTAAGAAGAGTCTCTATTATTGTACTTAAGGCAGCATTGTCCCATTTGCATTTAATTCCGATGCGATTTCTGTGTTTCATAGTCAATGTGAAGCTCCAAGCAATACTTTGAACCTGCAGTGGTGTATTCGAAACTAATACTGGTCTCACGGGGATTGCTCAAAGCACCGACTGTAAGAAGAGTCTCTATTGTTGTACTTAAGGCGGCCTTGTGCCTTTTGTATTTAAATACGATGCGATTTCTGTGTCTCATAGTCAATGTGAAGGTCCAAGGAAAACCTTAACCCTGCAGTGGTGTATCGGAAACTAATACTGCTCTCAGCGGGAATGCTCAAAGCACCGACTGTATGAAGAGTCTCTATTCTTGTACTTAAGGCGGCATTGAGCTTTTTGTATGTAATTACGATGCGATTTCTGTGTTTCATCGTCAATGTGAAGGTCCAAGGAATACCATGAACCTGCAGTGGTGTATCGGAAACTAATAATGGACTCACAGGGAATGCTCAAAGCACCGACTGTTAGAAGAGTCTCTATTCTTGTAATTAAGGCGGCATTGTGCCTTTTGTATTTAATTCCGAAGCGATTTCTGTGTTTCATCGTCAATGTGAAAGGCCAAGGAATACATTGAACCTGCAGTGCTGTATCGGAAACTAATACTGGTCTCACAGGAAAGGATCAAAGAATGGACTCTAAGATGTCTCAATCTTCTTTCATTAAGGCGGCATTCTGTCTTTTGTATTTAATTCCCATGTAATTTCATTGTTTCGTCGTCATTGTGTATGTCCAAGGAACACAATTAACCTGCAGTGGTGTATCGGAAACTAATACTGCTCTCAGAGGGAATGCTCAAAGCACCGATTGTAAGAAGTGTCTCTATTCCTGTACTTAAGGCGGTATTGGGCCTTTTGTATTTAATTCCGATGCAATTTCCCGTTTCATTGTGAATGTGGACGTCCAAGGAATACATTGAACCTGCACTGGTGTATCGGAAACTGTTACTGGTCTCACAGGGAATGCTCAAAGCACCGACTGTAAGAAGAGGCTCTATTTTTGTAATTAAGGCGGCATTGTGCCTTTTGTATTTAATTCCAATGCGATTTCTGTGTTTCATCGTCAATGTGAAAGTCCAAGGAATGCATTGAACCTGCAGTGGTGTATCGGAAACTAATACTGGTCTCTCAGGCAAGGATCAAGGCACAGACTTTAGGAAGTCTCACTCTTCTAGCACTTAAGGCGGCATTGTGCCGTTTGTATTTAATTCCGAAGTTATTACTGTATTTCATCGTCAATGTGTATGTCCAAGAATACAATGAACGAGCAGTGGTGTATCGGAAACTAATACTGGTCCCACAGGGAATGCTAAAAGCACCGATTGTAAGAAGAGTCTCTATTCTTGTACTTAAGACATCATTGTGCCTTTTGTATTTAATTCCGATGCGATTTCTGTTTTCCTTCGGCAACGTGAAAGTCCAAGGAATACATTGACCCTGCAGTGGTGTATCGGAAACTAATACTGGTCTCACAGGGAATGCTCAAAGCACAGACTGTAAGAAGAGTCTGTGTTCTTGTACTTAAGGCGGCATTGTGCCTTTTGTATTTAATTCCGATGCGATATCTGTGTTTCATCGTCAATGTGAAGGTCCAAGGAATACATTGAACCTGCAGTGGTGTATCAGAAACTAATACTGGTCTCACAGGAAAGGATCGAAACACAGACTCTAAGAAGAGTCTCTATTCTTGTACTTAAGGCGGCATTGTGCCTTTTGTATTTAATTCCGATGGGATATCTGTGTTTCATTGTCAATGTGAAGGTCCAAGGAATACATTGAACCTGCAGTGGTGTATCGGAAACTAATACTGGTCTCACAGGGAATGCTCAAAACACCGACTGTAAGAAGAGTCTCTATTCTTGTACGTAAGGCGGCATTGTGCCTTTTGCTTTTAATTCCGATGCGATTTCTGTGTTTCATAGTCAATGTGAAGGTCCAAGGAATACTTTGAACCTGCAGTGGTGTATCGGAAACTAATACTGGTCTCACAGGGATTGCTCAAAGCACCGACTGCAAGAAGAGTCTCTATTCTTGTACTTAAGGCAGCCTTGTGCCCTTTGTATTTATTTCCGATGCGATTTCTGTGTATCATTGTTAATGTGAAGGTCCAAGGAAAACCTTGAACCTGCAGTGGTGTATCGGAAACTAATACTGCTCTCAGCGGGAATGCTCAAAGCACCGACTGTAAGAAGAGTCTCTATTCTTGTACTTAAGGCGGCATTGTGCCTTTTGTATGTAATTACGATGCGATTTCTGCGTTTCATCGTCAATGTGAAGGTCCAAGGAATACATTGAACGTGCAGTGGTGTATCGGAAACTAATACTGGTCTCACAGGGAATGCTCATAGCACCGACTGTAAGAAGAGTCTCTATTCTTGTACTTAAGGCGGCATTGTGCCTTTTTAATTTAATTCCGATGCGATTTCTGCTTTTCATCGTCAATGTGAAGCTCCAAGGAATACATTGAACCTGCAGTGGTGTATCGGAAACTAATACAGGTCTCACAGAGAATGCTCAAATAACCGACTGTAAGAAGAGTCTGTATTCTTGTATTTAAGGCGGCATTGTGCCTTTTGTATTAAATTCCAGTGCGATTTCTGTCTTTCATCGTCAATGTTACGGTCCTAGAGATACATTGAACGTGCAGTGGTGTATCGGAAACTAATACTGGGCTCACAGGAAAGGATCAAAGCACAGACTCTTAGAAGTCTCACTCTTATTGCAATTAAGGCGGCATAGTGCCTTTTGTATTTAATTCCCATGAAATTTCAGTGTTTCATCGTCAATGTGTATGTCCAAGTGATACATTGACCCTGCAGTGGTGTATCGGAAACTAATACTGGTCTCACAGGGAATACTCAATGCACCGATTGTAAGAAGAGTCCCTTTTCTTGTACTTAAGGCGGCATTGTGCCTTTTGCATTTAATTCCGATGCGATTTCTGTGTTTCATCGTCAATGTGGAGGTCCAAGGAATACATTGAACCTGCAGTGGTGTATCGGAAACTATTACTGGTCTCACAGTAACGGATCAAAGCACAGACTCTAAGAAGAGTCTCTATTCTTGTACTTAAGGCGGCATTGTGCCTTTTGTATTTAATTCTGATGGGATTTCTGTGTTTCATCGTCAATGTGAAGGTCCAAGGAATACATTGAACCTGGAGTGGTGTATCGGAAATTAATACTGGTCTCACAGGGAATACTCAAATCACCGACTGTAAGAAGAGTCTCCACTCTTGTACTTAAGGCGGCATTGTGCCTTTTGCACTTAATGCCGATGCGATTTCTGTTTTCCATAGTCAATGTGAAGCTCCAAGCAATACTTTGAACCTGCAGTGGTTTATCGGAAACTAATACTGGTCTCATAGGGATTGCTCAAAGCACCGACTGTAAGAAGAGTCTCTATTCTTGTACTTAAGGCGGCCTTGTGCCTTTTGTATTTAATTCCAATGCGATTTCTGTGTCTCATAGTCAATTTGAAGGTCCAAGGAAAACCTTGAACCTGCAGTGGTGTATCGGAAACTAATACTGCTCTCAGCGGGAATGCTCAAAGCACCGACTGTAAGAAGAGTCTCTATTCTTGTACTTAATTCGGCATTGTGCCTTTTGTATGTAATTACGATGCGATTTCTGTGTTTCATGGTCAATGTGAAGGTCCAAGGTATACATTGAACCTGCAGTGGTGTATCGGAAACTGATACTGGTCTCACAGGAAAGGATCAAAGCACTGACTGTAAGAAGGCTCACACTGCTTGCAATAAACCGGCATTGTGCCTTTTGTATTTATTTCCAATGTAATTTCAGTGTTTGATCGTCAATGTGAATGTCCAAGGAATACATTGAATCTGCAGCTGTGTTTCGGAAACTAATACTGGTCTCACAGGGAATGCTCAAAGCAACGACTGTAAGAAGAGTCTCTACTCCCTCACTTAAGGCGGTTTTGTGCCTTTTTTATTTAATTCCGATGCGATTTCTGTGTTTCATCGTCAATGTGAAGCACCAAGGAATACATTGTATCTGCATTGGTGTATCGGATGCTAATACTGGTCTCACAGGCAATGCTCCAAGCACCGACTGCAAGAAGAGTCTCTGTTCTTGTACTTAAGGCTCCATTGTGCCTTTTGTATTTAATTCCGATGCGATTTCTGTGATTCATCGTCAATGTGAAGGTCCAAGGAATACATTGAACCTGTAGTGGTGTATCAGAAACTAATACTGGTCTCACAGGACAGGATCAAAGCACAGACTCTAAGAAGTCTCACTCCTCTTGCACTTACGGCGGCATCGTCCCTTTTGTATTTAATTCCTATGCGATTTCAATGTTTCATCGTCAATGTGAAGGTCCAAGGAATACATTGACCCTGCAGTGGTGTATCGGAAACTAATACTGGTCTCACAGGGAAAGCTCATAGCAACGACTGTAAGAAGAGTCTCTATTCTTGTACTTAAGGCAGCTTAGTGCCTTTTGAGTTTAATTCCGATACGATTTCTGCCTTTCATATTCAATTTGACCGTCAAAGGAATACATTCAACGTGCAGTGGTGTATCGGAAACTAATATGGTCTCACAGGAAAGGATAAAAGCACAGATTCCAAGAAGTCTCACTCTCCTTGCAATTAAGGCGGCATTGTCCCTTTTGTATTTAATTCCAATGTAATTACAGTGTTTGATCGTCAATGTGAACGCCCAAGGAATACATTGAACCTGCAGCTGTGTATCGGAAACTAATACTGGCCTCACATGGAATGCTCAAAGCAACGACTGTAAGAAGAGTCTCTATTCTTGTACTTAAGGCGGCCTTGTGCCTTTTGTATTTAATTCCGATGCGATTTCTGTGTTTCATCGTCAATGTGAAGGTCCAAGGAATTCATTGAACCTGCAGTGGTGTATCGGAAGCTAATACAGGTCTCAAAGGGAATGCTCAAAGCACCGACTGTAAGAAGAGTCTGTATGCTTGTACGTAAGGCGGCTTAGTGACTTTTGAGTTTAATTCCGATATGATATCTGTCTTTCATATTCAGTGTGATGGTCCAAGGAATACATTGAACGTGCAGTCGTGTATCGGAAACTAATACTGGTCTCAGAGGAAAGGATCAAAGCACTGACTCTAAGAAGTCTCACTCTTCTTGCAATTAAGGCGGCATTTTGCCTTTTTTATTTAATTCCAATGCAATTTCAGTGTTTGATAGTCAATGTGAATGTCCAAGGAATACATTGAACCTGCAGTTGTAAATCGGAAACTAATACTGGTCTCACAGGGTATGCTCAAAGCAACGACTGTAAGAAGAGTCTCTACTCCCTCACTTAAGGCGGTTTTGTGCCTTTTTTATTTAATTCCGATGCGATTTCTGTGTTTCATCGTCAATGTGAAGGTCCAAGGAATACATTGAATCTGCAGTGGTGTATCGGAAACTAATACTCGTCTCACAGGGAATGCTCAAAGCACCGACTGTATGAAGAGTCTCTATTCTTGTACTTAAGGCGGCATTGTGCCTTTTGTATTTAATTCCGATGCGATTTTTGTGTTTCATAGTCAATGTGAAGGTCCAAGGAATACTTTGACCCTGCAGTGGTGTACGGAAACTAATACTGCTCTCAGAGTTAATGCTCAAAACACCGACTGTAAGAGTTGTCTCTATTCTTGTACTTAAGGCGGCATTGTGCCTTTTGTATTTAATTCCGATGCGTTTTCTGTGTTTCATAGTCAATGTGAAGTTCCAAGGAATACTTTGAACCTGCAGTGGTGTATCGGACACTAATACGTGTCTCACAGGGAATGCTCAAAACACCGACTGCAAGAAGAGTCTCTATTCTTGTTCTTAAGGTGGCATTGTGCCTTTTGTATTTAATTCCGATGCGATTTCTGTATTTCATCATCAATGTGAAGGTCCAAGGAATACATTGAACCTGCAGTGATGTATCGGAAACTAATACTGGTCTCACAGGGAATGCTAAAAGCACCGACTGTAAGAAGAGTCTCTATTCTTGTACTTAAGGCGGCATTGTGCCTTCTGTATTTAATTCCGATGCGAATTCTGTGTTTCATCGTCAATGTGAAGGTCCAAGGAATACATTGAACCTGCAGTGGTGTATCGGAAACTAACACTGGTCTCACAGGGAATGCACAAAACACCGACTGTAAGAAGAGTCAGTATTCTTGTAATTAAGGCGCCATTGTGCCTTTGGTATTTAGTTCCGATACGATTTCTGTGTTTCATCGTCAATGTGAATGTCCAAGGAATACATTGAACCTGCAGTGGTGTATCGAAAACTAATACTGGTCTCACAGGAAAGGATCAAGGCAAAGACTCTAAGAAGTCTCACTCTTCTAGCACCCAAAGCGGCATTGTGCCCTTTGTATTTAATTCCGATGTAATTTCAATTTTCCATTGTCAATGTGCATGACCAAGGAATACATTGAACCTGAAGTGGTGTATCGGAAACTAATAATGGTCTCACAGGGAATACTCAATCCATCGACTGTAAGAAGAGTCTCTATTCTTGTACTTAAGGCGGCATTGTCCCTTTTGTATTTAATTCCGATGTGATTTCTGTGTTTCATCGTCAATGTGAAGGTCCAAGGAATTCATTGAACCTGCAGTGGTGTATCGGAAACCAATACTGGTCTCACAGGGAATGCTCAAAACACCGACCGTAAGAAGAGTCTCTATTCTTGTACTTAATGCGGCTTTGTGCCTTTTGCATTTTATTCCAATGCGATCTCTGTGTTTCATAGTCAATGTGAAGGTCCAAATAATACTTTGTACCTGCAGTGGTGTATCGGAATCTAATACTGGTCTCACAGGGAATGCTCAAATCTCCGACTGTAAGAAGAGTCTATATTCTTGTACTTAAGGCGGCCTTGTGCCTTTTGTATTTAATTCCGATGCGATTTCTGTGTTTCATAGTCAATGTGAAGGTCCAAGGATTTCCTTGAACCTGCAGTGGTGTATCGGAAACTAATACTGCTCTCAGAGGGAATGCTCAAAGCACCGACGGTAAGAAGAGTCTCTATTCTTGTACTTAAGGCAGCATTAAGCCTTTTGTATTTAATTCCGATTTGATTTCTGTGTTTCATCGTCAATGTGAAGGTCCAAGGAATACATAGAACCTGCAGTGGTGTATCGGAAACTAATACTGGTCTCACAGGGAATGCTCAAAACACCGACTGCAAGAAGAGTCTCTATTCTTGTTCTTAAGGTGGCATTGTGCCTTTTGTAATTAATTCCGATGCGATTTCTGTATTTCATCATCAATGTGAATGTCCAAGGAATACATTGAACCTGCAGTGATGTATCGGAAACTAATACTGGTCTCACAGGGAATGCTCAAAGCACCGACTGTAAGAAGAGTCTCTATTCTTGTACTTAAGGCTGCATTGTGCCTTTTGTATTTAATTCCGATGCGATGTCTGTGTTTCATCGTCAATGTGAAGGTCCAAGGAATACATTGACCCTGCAGTGGTGTATCGGAATCTAACACTGGTCTCACAGGGAATGCACAAAGCACCGACTGTAAGAAGAGTCAGTATTCTTGTAATTAAGGCGCCATTGTGCCTTTGGTATTTAGTTCCGATACGATTTCTGTGTTTCATCGTCAATGTGAATGTCCAAGGAATACATTGAACCTGCAGTGGTGTATCGAAAACTAATACTGGTCTCACAGGAAAGGATCAAGGCAAAGACTCTATGAAGTCTCACTCTTCTAGCACCTAAGGCGGCATTGTGCCCTTTGTATTTAATTCCGATGTAATTTCAGTATTCCATTGTCAATGTGTATGTCCAAGGAATACATTGAACCTGAAGTGGTGTATCGGAAACTAATAATGGTCTCAAACGGAATACTCAATCCATCGACTGTAAGAAGAGTGTCTATTCTTGTACTTAAGGCGGCATTGTGCCCTTTGTATTTAATTCCGATGCCATTTCTGTGTTTCATCGTCGATGTGAAAGTCCAAGGAATACACTGAACTTGCAGTAGTGTATCGGAGACTAATACTGGTCTCACAGGGAATGCTCAAATCACCGACTGTAAGAAGAGTGTCTATTCTTGTACTTAAGGTGGCATTGTGCCTTTTTCATTTTATTCCAATGCGATCTCTGTGTTTCATAGTCAATGTGAATGTCCAGGGAATACTTTGAACATGCAGTGGTGTATCGGAAACTAATACTGGTTTCACAGGGAATGCTCAATGCACCGACTGTAAGAAGAGTCTATATTCTTGTACTTAAGGCGGCCTTGTGACTTTTGTATTTAATTCCGATGCGATTTCTGTGTTTCATAGTCAATGTGAAGGTCCAAGGAATTCCTTGAACCTGCAGTGGTGTATTGGAAACTAATACTGCTCTCAGAGGGAATGCTCAAAGCACCGACTGTAAGAAGAGTCTCTATTCTTGTACTTAAGGCAGCATTGTGCCTTTTGTATTTAATTCCGATTCGATTTCGGTGTTTCATCGTCAATGTGAAGGTCCAAGGAATACATAGAACCTGCAGTGGTGTATCGGAATCTAATACTGGTCTCACAGTGAATGCTCAAAACAGCGACAGTAAGAAGAGTCTCTATTCTTGTACTTAAGGCGGCATTGTGCCTTTTGTATTTAATTCCGATGGGATTTCTGTGTTTCATCGTCAATGTGAAGGTCCAAGGAATACATTGAACCTGCAGTGGTGTATCGGAAACTAATACTGGTCTCACAGGGAATGCTCAAAACACCGATTGTAAGAAGTGTCTCTATTCCTGTACTTAAGGCGGTATTGTGCCTTTTGTATTTAATTCCGATGCAATTTCTGTGTTTCATCGTGAATGTGGACGTCCATGGAATACATTGAACCTGCAGTGGTGTATCGGAAACTATTACTGGTCTCACAGGGAATGCTCAAAGCACCGACTGTAAGAAGAGCATCTATTGTTGTAGGTAAGGCGGCATTGTGCCTTTTGTATTTAATTCCGATGCGATTTCTGTGTTTCATCGTCAATGTGAAGGTCCAAGGAATACATTGAACCACCAGCTGTGTATCGGAAACTAATACTGGTCTCACAGGGAATTCTCAAAGCAACGACTGTAAGAAGAGTCTCTACTCCCTCACTTAAGGCGGTTTTGTGCCTTTTGTATTTAATTCCGGTGCGATTTCTGTGTTTCATCGTCAATGTGAAGCTCCAGGGAATACACTGAATCTGCAGTTGTGTGTCGGAAACTAATACTGGTCTCACTGGGAATGCTCCAAGCACCGACTGTAAGAAGGGTCTCTATTCTTGTACTTATGGCGCCATTGTGCCTTTTGTATTTAATTCCGATGCGATTTCAGTGTTTCATCGTCAATGTGAAGGTCCAAGGAATACATTTAATCAGCAGTGGTGTATCGGAAACTAATACTGGTCTCACAGGGAATGCTCAAAGCACCGATTGTAAGAAGAGTCTCTTTCTTGTACTTAAGGCGGCATTGTGCCCTTTGTATTTAATTCCGATGCGGTTTCTGTGATTCATCGTCAATGTGAAGGTCCAAGGAATACATTGAACCTGCAGTGGTGTATCGGAAACTAAAACTGGTCTCACAGGAAAGGATCAAACACAGACTCTAAGCAGTCTCACGCTTCTTGCACTTAAGGCGGCATTGTCCCTTTTGTATTAAATTCCGATGCGATTTCAGTGTTTCATCGTCAATGTGAAGGTCCAAGGAATACATTGAATCTGCAGTGGTGTATCGGAAACTAATACTGGTCTCACAGGGAATGCTCAAAGCACCGATTGTAAGAAGAGTCTCTATTCTTGTACTTAAGGCGGCATTGTGCCTTTTGTATTTAATTCCGATGCGATTTCTGTAATTCATCGTCAATGTGAAGGTCCAAGGAATACATTGAACCTGCAGTGGTGTATCGGAAACTAAAACTGGTCTCACAGGGAATGCTCATAGCACCGACTGTAAGAAGAGTGACTATTCTTGTACTTAAGGTGGCATTGTGCCTTTTGAATTTAACTCCGATGCGATTTCTGTGTTTCATCGTCAATGTGAAGCTCCAAGGAATACATTGAACCTGCAGTGGTGTATCGGAAACTAATACAGGTCTCACAGAGAATGCTCAAAGAACCGACTGTAAGAAGAGTCTGTATTCTTGTACTTAAGGCGGCCTTGTGCCTTTTGTATTTAATTCCTGTGCGATTTCTGTCTTTCATCGTCAATGTGACGGTCCCAGAAATACATTGGACGTGTAGTGGTGTATCGTAAACTAATACTGGGCTCACAGGAAAGGATCAAAGCACAGACTCTAAGAAGTCTCACTCTTCTTGCAATTAAGGCGGCATAGTACCTTTTGTATTTAATTCCAATGTAATTTCAGTGTTTCATCGTCTATGTGTATGTCCAAGGAATACATTGACCATGCAGTGGTGTATCGGAAACTAATACTGGTCTCAGAGGGAATGCTCAAAGCACCGACTTTAAGAAGAGTCTCTATTCTTGTACTTAAGGCGGCATTGTGCCTTTTGTATGTAATTACGATGCGATTTCTGTGTTTCATCGTCAATGTGAAGGTCAAAGGAATACATTGAACCTGCAGTGGTGTATCGGAAACTAATACTGGTCTCACAGGGAATGCTAAAAGCACCGACTCTTAGAAGAGTCACTATTCTTGTAATTAAGGCGGCATTGTATCTTTTGTATTTAATTCCGAAGCGATTTCTGTGTTTCATCGTCAATGAGAAAGGCCAAGGAATACATTGTACCTGCAGTGGTGTATCGGAAACTAATACTGGTCTCACAGGAAAGGATCAAAGAATGGACTCTAAGATGACTCAATCTTCTTGCATTAAGGCGGCATTCTGTCTTTTGTATTTAATTCCCATGGAATTTCAGTATTTCATCGACATTGTGTATGTCCAAGGAACACATTGAACCTGCAGTGGTGTATCGGAAACTAATACTGCTCTCAGAGGGAATGCTCAAAGCACCGATTGTAAGATGTGTCTCTATTCCTGTACTTAAGGCAGTATTGTGCCTTTTGTATTTCATTCCGATGCAATTTCTGTGTTTCATCGTGATTGTGGACGTCCAAGGGATACATTGAACCTGCAGTGGTGTATCGGAAACTATTACTGGTCTCATAGGGAATGCTCAAAGCACCGACTATAAGAAGAGCATCTATTGTTGTAGGTAAGGCGGCATTGTGCCTTTTGTATTTAATTCCGATGCGATTTCTGTGTTTCATCGTCAATGTAAAGGTCCAAGGAATACATTGACCCTGCAGAGGTGTATCGCAAGCTAATACTGGTCTCACAGGAAAGTATCACAGCACAGACTCTAAGAAGAGTCTCTATTCTTGTACTTAAGGCGGCATTGTGCCTTTTGTATTTAATCCCGATGGGATTTCTGTGTTTCATAGTCAATGTGAAGGTCCAAGGAATACATTGAACCTGCCGTGGTGTATCGCAAACTAATACTGGTCTCACAGGAAAGTATGAAAGCACAGACTCTAAGAAGAGTCTCTATTCTTTTTACTTAAGGCGGCATTGTGCCTTTTGAATTTAATTCCTAGGCTTTTTCTGTGTTTCATCGTCAATGTGAAGGTCCAAGGAATACATTGAACCTGCAGCTGTGTATCGGAAACTAATACTGGTCTCACAGGGAATGCTCAAAGCAACGACTGTAAGAAGAGTCTCTACTCCCTCACTTAAGGCGGTTTTGTGCCTTTTGTATTTATTTCCGGTGCGATTTCTGTGTTTCATCTTCAATGTGAAGCTCCAAGGAATACACTGAATCTGCAGTTGTGTATCGGAAACTAATACTGGTCTCACAGGGAATGCTCCAAGCACCGACTGTAAGAAGAGTCTCTATTCTTGTACTTATGGCGCCATTGTGCCTTTTGTATTTAATTCCAATGCGATTTCTGTGATTCATCGTCAATGTGAAGGTCCAAGGAATTCATCGAACCTGCAGTGTTGTATCAGAAACTAATACTGGTCTCACAGGAAAGGATCAAAGCACATACTGTAAGAAGTCTCACTCTTCTTGCACTTAAGGCGGCATTGTCCCTTTTGTATTTAATTCCGATGCGATTTCAGTGTTTCATCGTCAATGTGAAGGTCCAAGGAATACATTGAATCAGCAGTGGTGTATCGGAAACTAATACTGGTCTCACAGGGAATTCTCAAAGCACCGATTGTAAGAAGAGTCTCTTTCTTGTACTTAAGGCGGCATTGTGCCTTTTGTATTTAATTCCGATGCGGTTTCTGTGATTCATCGTCAATGTGGAGGTCCAAGGAATACATTGAACCTGCAGTGGTGTATCGGAAACTAATACTGGTCTCACAGGGAATCCTCATACACCGACTGTAAGAAGAGTCTCTATTCTTGTACTTTTGGCGGCATTGTGCCTTTTGTATTTAATTCCAGTGCGATTTCTGTCTTTCATCGTCAATGTAACGGTCCTAGAAATACATTGAACGTACAGTGGTGTATCGGAAACAAATACTGTGCTCACAGGAAAGGATCAAAGCACAGACTCTAAGAAGTCTCACTATTCTTGCAATTAAGGTGGCATAGTGCCTTTTGTATTTAATTCCGATGTAATTTCAGTGTTTCATCGTCAATGTGTATGTCCAAGGAATACATTGACCCTGCAGTGGTGTATCGGAAACTAATACTGGTCTCACAGGGAATGCTCAAAGCACCGATTGTAAGAAGAGTCTCTATCCTTGTATTTAAGGCGGCATTGTGCCTTTTGTATTTAATTCCAATGCGATTTCTGTGCTTTATCGTCAATGTGAAGGTCCAAGGAATACATTGAACCTGCAGTGGTGTATCGGAAACTAATATTGGTCTCACAGGGAATGCTCAAAGCACAGACTGTAAGAAGAGTCTGTGTTCTTGTACTTAAGGCGGCATTGTGCCTTTTGTATTTAATTCCGATGCGATATCTGTGTTTCATCGTCAATGTGAAGGTCCTAGGAACACATTGTACCTGCAGTGGTGTATCGGAAAATAATACTGGTCTCACAGGAAAGGATCAAAGCACAGACTATAAGAAGAGTCTCTATTCTTGTACTTAAGGCGGCATTGTGCCTTTTGTATTTAATTCCGATGGGATTTCTGTGTTTCATCGTCAATGTGAATGTCCAAGGAATTTATTGAACCTGCAGTGGTGTATCGGAAACTAATACTGGTCTCACAGGGATTGCTCAAAGCACCGACTATAAGAAGAGTCCTTATTCTTGAACTTAAGGCGGCCTTGTGCCTGTTGTATTTAATTCCAATGCGATTTCTGTGTCTCATAGTCAATGTGAAGGTCCAAGCAAAACCTTGAACCTGCAGTGGTGTATCGGAAACTAATACTGCTCTCAGCGGGAATGCTCAAAACACCGACTGTAAGAAAAGTCTCTATTCTTGTACTTAAGGCGGCATTGTGCCTTTTGTATGTAATTACGATGCGATTTCTGTGTTTCATCGTCAATGTGAAGGTCCAAGGTATACATTGAACCTGCAGTGGTGTATCGGAAACTAATACTGGTCTCACAGGGAATGCACATAGCACCGACTGTAAGAAGAGTCTCTATTCTTGTACTTAAGGCGGCATTGTGCCTTTTGAATTTAATTCCGATGCGATTTCTGTGTTTCATCGTCAATGTGAAGGTCCAAGGAATTTATTGAACCTGCAGCAGTGTATCGGATTCTAATACTGGTCTCACAGGGAATGCTCAAAGCAACGACTGCAAGATGAGTCTCTACTCCCTCACTTAAGGCGGTATTGTGCCTTTTGTATTTAATTCCGGTGCGATTTCTGTATTTCATCGTCAATGTGAAGCTCCAAGGAATACATTGAATCTGCAATGGTGTATCGGAAGCTAATACTGGTATCACAGGGAATGCTCCAAGCACCGACTGTAAGAAGAGTCTCTATTCTTGTACTTAAGGCGCCATTGTGCTTTTTGTATTTAATTACGATGCGATTTCTGTGATTCATCGTCAATGTGAAGTTCCAGGGAATACATTGAACCTGCAGTGGTGTATCAGAAACTAAAACTGGTCTCACAGGAAAGGATCAAACACAGACTCTAAGAAGTCTCACTCTTCTTGCACTTAAGGCGGCATTGTCCCTTTTGTATTAAATTCCGATGCGATTTCAGTGTTTCATCGTCAATGTGAAGGTCCAAGGAATACATTGAATCTGCGGTGGTGTATCGGAAACTAATACTGGTCTCACAGGGAATGCTCAAAGCACCGATTGTAAGAAGAGTCTCTATTCTTGTACTTAAGGCGGCATTGTGCCTTTTGTATTTAATTCCGATGCGATTTCTGTGATTCATCGTCAATGTGAAGGTCCATAGAAAACATTGAGCCTGCAGTGGTGTATCGGAAACTAATACTGGTCTCACAGGGAATGCTCATAGCACCGACTGTAAGAAGAGTCTCTATTCTTGTACTTAAGGCGGCATTGTGCCTTTGGAATTTAATTCCGATGCGATTTCTGTGTTTCATCGTCAATGTGAAGCTCCAAGGAATACATTGAACTTGCAGTGGTGTATCGGAAACTAATACAGGTCTCACAGAGAATGCTCAAAGAACCGACTGTAAGAAGAGTCTGTATTCTTGTACATAAGGCGGCCTTGTGCCTTTTGTATTTAATTCCTGTGCGATTTCTGTCTTTCATCGTCAATGTGACGGTCCTAGAAATACATTGGACGTGGAGTGGTGTATCGTAAACTAATACTGGGCTCACAGGAAAGGATCAAAGCACAGTCCCTAAGAAGTCTCACTCTTCTTGCAATTAAGGCGGCATAGTGCCTTTTGTATTTAATTCCAATGTAATTTCAGTGTTTCATTGCCTATGTGTATGTCCAAGGAATACATTGACCCTGCAGTGGTGTATCGGAAACTAATACTGGTCTCACAGGGAATGCTCAAAGCACCGAATGTGAGAAGAGTCTCTATTCTTGTACTTATGGCATCATTGTGCCTTTTGTATTTAATTCCGAGGCGATTTCTGTGTTTCATCGACAATGTGAAGGTCCAAGGAATACATTGAACCTGCAGTGGTGTATCGGAAACTAATACTGGTCTCAGAGGGAATGCTCAAAGCACCGACTGTAAGAAGAGTCTCTATTCTTGTACTTAAGGCGGCATTGTGCCTTTTGTATTTAATTCCGAGGCGATTTCTGTGTTTCATCGACAATGTGAAGGTCCAAGGAATACATTGAACCTGCAGTGGTGTATCGGAAACTAATACTGGTCTCAGAGGGAATGCTCAAAGCACCGACTGTAAGAAGAGTCTCTATTCTTGTACTTAAGGCGGCATTGTGCCTTTTGTATTTAATTCCGATGCGATATCTGTGTTTCATAGTCAGTGTGAAGGTCCAAGGAATACTTTGAACCTGCAGTGGTGTACGGAAACTAATACTGCTCTCAGAGGGAATGCTCAAAGCACCAACTGTAAGAAGTGTCTCTATTCTAGTACTTAAGGCGGCATTGTGCATTTTGTATTTAATTCCGATGTAATTTCAGTGTTTCATCGTCAATGTGTATGTCCAAGGAATACATTGAACCTGCAGTGGTGTATCGGAAACTAATACTGGTCTCACAGGGAATGCTCAAAGCACAGACTGTAAGAAGAGTCTGTGTCCTTGTACTTAAGGCGGCATTGTGCCTTTTGTATTTAATTCCAATGCGATTTCTGTGTTTCATCGTCAATGTGAAGGTCCAAGGAATACATTGAACCTGCAGTGGTGAATCGGAAACTAATACTGGTCTCACAGGAAAGGATCAAAGCACAGACTCTAAGAAGAGTCACTATCCTTGTACTTAAGGCGGCATTGTGCCTTTTGTATTTTATTCCGATGGGATTTCTGTGTTTCATCGTCAATGTGAAGGTCCAAGGAATACATTGAACCTGCAGTGGTGTACCGAAACTAATACTGCTCTCAGAGGGAATGCTCAAAGCACCGACTGTAAGAAGTGTCTCTATTCTAGTACTTAAGGCGGCATTGTGCCTTTTGTATTTAATTCCGATGTAATTTCAGTGTTTCATCGTCAATGTGTATGTCCAAGGAATACATTGAACCTGCAGTGGTGTATCGGATACTATTACTGGTCTCACAGGGAATGCTGAAAACACCGGCTGTAAGAAGAGTCTCTATTCTTGTACTTAAGGCGGCATTGTGCCTTTTGCATTTAATTCCGATGCGATATCTGTTTTTCATAGTCAATGTGATGTTCCAAGCAATACTTTGAACCTGCAGTGGTGTATCGGAAACTAATGCTGGTCTCACAGGGATTGCTCAAAGCACCGACTGTAGGAAGAGTCTCTATTCTTGTACTTAAGGCGGCCTTGTGCCTTTTGTATTTAATTCCAATGCGATTTCTGTGTCTCATAGTCAATGTGAAGGTCCAAGGAAAACCTTGAACCTGCTGTGGTGTATCGGAAACTAATACTGCTCTCAGCGGGAATGCTCAAAGCACCGACAGTAAGAAGAGTCTCTATTCTTGTACTTAAGGCGGCATTGTGCCTTTTGTATGTAATTACGATGCGATTTCTGTGTTTCATCGTCAATGTGAACGTCCAAGGAATACATTGAACCTGCAGTGGTGTATCGGAAACTAATACTGGTCTCAAAGGAAAGGATCAAAGCACTGACTCTAAGAAGTCTCACACTTCGTGCAATAAACCGGCATTGTGCCTTTTGTATTTAATTCCAATGTAATTTCAGTGTTTGATCGTCAATGTGAATGTCCAAGGAATACATTGAGCCTGCAGCTGTGTATCGGAAACTAATACTGGTCTCACAGGGAATGCTCAAAGCAACGACAGTAATAAGAGTCTCTATTGTTGTACTTAAGGCGGTTTTGTGCCTTTTGTATTTAATTCCGATGCGATTTCAGTGTTTCATCGTCAATGTGAAGGTCCAAGGAATACATTGCACGTGCAGTGGTGTATCGGAAACTAATACTGGCCTCACAGGGAATACTCATAGCACCGACTGTAAGAGGAGTCTCTATTCTTGTACTTAAGGCGGCATTGTGCCTTTTGTATTTAATTCCGATGCGATTTCTGTGTTTCATCGTCAATGTGAAGGTCCAAGGAATACATTGAACCTGCAGTGGTGTATCGGACACTAATACAGGTCTCACAGGGAATGCTCAAAGCACCGACTGTAAGAAGAGTCTGTATTCTTGTACTTAAGGCGGCTTAGTGCCTTTTGAGTTTAATTCCGATACGATTTCTACCATTCATATTCAATGTGATGGTCCAAGGAATACATTGAACGTGCAGTGGTGTATCGGAAACTAATACTGGTCTCACAGGAAAGGATCAATGCACAGACCCTAAGAAGTCTCACTCTTCTTGCAATTAAGGCGGCATTTTGCCTTTTGTATTTAATTCCAATGTCATTTCAGTGTTTGATCGTCAATGTGAATGTCCAAGGAATACATTGAAACTGCAGCTGTGTATCGGAAACTAATACTGGTATCACAGGGAATGCTCAAAGCAACGACTGTAAGAAGAGTCTCTACTCCCTCACTTAAGGCGGTTTTGTGCCTTTTGTATTTAATTCCGGTGCGATTTCTGTGTTTCATCGTCAATGTGAAGGTCCAAGGAATACATTGAATCTGCAGTGGTGTATCGGAAACTAATACTGGTCTCACAGGGAATGCTCAAAGCACCGACTGTAAGAAGAGTCTCTATTCTTGTACTTAAATCAGCATTGTGCCTTTTGTATTTAATTCCGATGCGATATCTGTGATTCATCGTCAATGTGAAGGTCCAAGGAATACATTGAACCTGCTGTGATGTATCGGAAACTAATACAGAACTCACAGGGAATGCTCATAGCACCGACTGTAAGAAGAGTCTCTATTCTTGTACTTAAGGCTGCATTGTGCCTTTTGAATTTAATTCCGATGCGATTTCTGTGTTTCTTCGTCAATGTGAAGGTCCAAGGAATACATTGAACCTGCAGTGGTGTATCGGAAACTAATACAGGTCTCACAGAGAATGCTCAAAGAACCGGCTGTAAGAAGAGACTGTATTCTTGTACTTAAGGCGGCATTGTGCCTTTTGTATTTAATTCCGATGCGATTTTTGTGTTTCATAGTCAATGTGAAGGTCCAAGGAATACTTTGAACCTGCAGTGGTGTACGGAAACTAATACTGCTCTCAGAGTTAATGCTCAAAACACCGACTGTAAGAAGTGTCTATATTCTTGTACTTAAGGCGGCATTGTGCCTTTTGTATTTAATTCCAGTGTGATTTCTGTCTTTCATCGTCAATGTGACGGTCCTAGAAATACATTGAACGTGCAGTGGTGTATCGGAAACTAATACTGGGCTCACAGGAAAGGATCAAAGCACAAACTCTAAGAAGTCTCACTCTTCTTGCAATTAAGGCGGCATAGTGCCTTTTGTATTTAATTCCGATGTAATTTCAGTGTTTCATCGTCAATGTGCATGTCCAAGGAATACATTGACCCTACAGTGGTGTATCGGAAACTAATACTGGTCTCACAGGGAATGCTCGAAGCACCGACTGTAAGATGAGTCTCTATTCTTGTACTTAAGGCGGCATTGTGCCTTTTGTATTTAATTCTGATGCGATTTCTGTGTTTCATCGTCAATGTGAAGGTCCAAGGAATACATTGAACCTGCAGTGGTGTATCGGAAACTAATACTGGTCTCAGAGGGAATGCTCTAAGAACCGACTGTAAGTACAGTCTCTATTGTTGCACTTAAGGCGGCATTGTGCCTTTTGTATTTAATTCCGATGCGATTTCTGTGTTTCATAGTCAATGTGAAGGTCCAAGGAATACTTTGAACCTGCAGTGGAGTATCGGAAACTAATACTGGTCTCACAGGGATTGCTCAAAGCACCGACTGTAAGAAGAGTCTCTATTCTTGTACTTAAGGCGGCCTTGTGCCTTTTGTATTTAATTCCAATGCGATTTCTGTGTCTCATAATCAATGTGAAGGTCCAAGGAAAACCTTGAAACTGCTGTGGTGTATCGGAAACTAATACTGCTCTCAGCGGGAATGCTCAAAGCACCGACTGTAAGAAGAGTCTCTATTCTTGTACTTAAGGCGGCATTGTGCCTTTTGTATGTAATTACGATGCGATTTCTGTGTTTCATCGTCAATGTGAACGTCCAAGGAATACATTGAACCTGCAGTGGTGTATCGGAAACTAATACTGGTCTCAAAGGGAAGGATCAAAGCACTGACTCTAAGAAGTCTCACACTTCTTGCAATAATCCGGCATTGTGCCTTTTGCCTTTAATTCCAATGTAATTTCAGTGTTTGATCGTCACTGTGAATGTCCAAGGAAAACATTGAACCTGCAGCTGTGTATCGGAAACTAATACTGGCCTCACAGGGAATGCTCAAAGCAACGACTGTAAGAAGAGTCTCTACTCCCTCACTTAAGGCGGTTTTGTGCCTTTTGTATTTATTTCCGATGCGATTTCTGTGTTTCATCGTCAATGTGAACGTCCAAGGAATACATTGAACCTGCAGTGGTGTATCGGAAACTAATACAGGTCTCACAGGGAATGATCAAAGAACCGACTGAAAGAAGAGTCTGTATTCTTGTACTTAAGGCGGCTTAGTGCCTTTTGAGTTTAATTCCGATACGATTTCTGTCTTTCATTTTCAATGTGATGGCCCAAGGAATACATTTAACGTGCAGTGGTGTATTGGAAACTAATACTGGTCTCACAGGAAAGGATCAATGCACAGACTCTAAGAAGTCTCACTCTTCTTGCAATTAAGGCGGCATTTTGCCTTTTGTATTTAATTCCAATGTAATTTCAGTGTTTGATCGTCAATGTGAATGTCCAAGGAATACATTGAACCTGCAGCTGTGTATCGGAAACTAATACTGCTCTCACAGGGAATGCTCAAAGCAACGACTGTAAGAAGAGTCTCTACTCCCTCACTTAAGGCGGTTTTGTGCCTTTTGTATTTAATTCCGGTGCGATTTCTGTGGTTCATCGTCAATGTGAAGGTCCAAGGAATACATTGAATCTGCAGTGGTGTATCGGAAACTAATACTGGTCTCACAGGGAATGCTCAAAGCACCGACTGTAAGATGAGTCTCTATTCTTGTACTTAAGGCGGCATTGTGCCTTTTGTATTTAATTCTGATGCGATTTCTGTGTTTCATCGTCAATGTGCAGGTCCAAGGAATACATTGAATCTGCAGTGGTGTATCGGAAACTAATACTGGTCTCACAGGGAATGCTAAAAGCACCGACTGTAAGAAGAGTCACTATTCTTGTACTTAAGGCAGCATTGTGCCTTTTGTATTTAATTCCGATGCGCTATCTGTGATTCATTGTCAATGTGAAGGTCCAAGGAATACATTGAACCTGCTGTGGTGTATCGGAAACTAATACAGTTCTCACAGGGAATGCTCAAAGCACCGACTGTAAGAAGAGTCTCTATTCTTGTACTTAAGGCGGCATTGTGCCTTTTGAATTTAATTCCGATGCGATTTCTGTGTTTCATCGTCTATGTGAAGGTCCAAGGAATACATTGAACCTGCAGTGGTGTATCGGAAACTAATACAGGTCTCACAGAGAATGCTCAAAGAACCGACTGTAAGAAGAGACTGTATTCTTGTACTTAAGGCGGCATTGTGCCTTTTGTATTTAATTCCGATGCGATTTTTGTGTTTCATAGTCAATGTGAAGGTCCAAGGAATACTTTGAACCTGCAGTGGTGTACGGAAACTAATACTGCTCTCAGAGTTAATGCTCAAAACACCGACTGTAAGAAGTGTCTCAATTCTTGTACTTAAGGCGGCATTGTGCCTTTTGTATTTAATTCCAGTGTGATTTCTGTCTTTCATCGTCAATGTGACGGTCCTAGAAATACATTGAACGTGCAGTGGTGTATCGGAAACTAATACTGGGCTCACAGGAAAGAATCAAAGCACAAACTCTAAGAAGTCTCACTCTTCTTGCAATTAAGGCGGCATAGTGCCTTTTGTATTTAATTCCGATGTAATTTCAGTGTTTCATCGTCAATGTGTATGTCCAAGGAATACATTGACCCTGCAGTGGTGTATCGGAAACTAATACTGGTCTCACAGGGAATGCTCAAAGCACCGACTGTAAGATGAGTCTCTATTCTTGTACTTAAGGCGGCATTGTGCCTTCTGTATTTCATTCTGATGCGATTTCTGTGTTTCATCGTCAATGTGAAGGTCCAAGGATTACATTGGACCTGCAGTGGTGTATCGGAAACTAATACTGGTCTCAGAGGGAATGCTCAAAACACCGACTGTAAGAAGAGTCTCTATTGTTGTACTTAAGGCGGCATTGTGCCTTTTGTATTTAATTCCGATGCGATTTCTGTGATTCATAGTCAATGTGAAGGTCCAAGGAATACTTTGAACCTGCAGTGGTGTATCGGAAACTAATACTGGTCTCACAGGGATTGCTCAAAGCAACGACTGTAAGAAGAGTCTCTATTCTTGTACTTAAGGCGGCCTTATGCCTTTTGTATTTAATTCCAATGCGATTTCTGTGTCTCATAGTCAATGTGAAGGTCCAAGGAAAACCTTGAAACTGCTGTGGTGTATCGGAAACTAATACTGCTCTCAGCGGGAATGCTCAAAGCACCGACTGTAAGAAGAGTCTCTATTCTTGTACTTAAGGCAGCATTGTGCCTTTTGTATGTAATTACGATGCGATTTCTGTGTTTCATCGTCAATGTGAACGTCCAAGGAAAACATTGAACCTGCAGTGGTGTATCGAAAACTAATACTAATCTCAAAGGGAAGGATCAAAGCACTGACTCTAAGAAGTCTCACACTTCTTGCAATAATCCGGCATCGTGCCTTTTGTCTTTAATTCCAATGTAATTTCAGTGTTTGATCGTCAATGTGAATGTCCAAGGAATACATTGAACCTGCAGCTGTGTATCGGAAACTAATACTGGTCTCACAGGGAATGCTCAAAGCAAGGACTGTAAGAAGAGTCTCTACTCCCTCACTTAACGCGGTTTTGTGCCTTTTGTATTTAATTCCGATGCAATTTCTGTGTTTCATCGTGAATGTGGACGTCCAAGGAATACATTGAACCTCCAGTGGTGTATCGGAAACTATTACTGGTCTCACAGGAAAGGATCAAAGCACAGCCTCTAAGAAGAGTCTCTATTCTTGTACTTAAGGCGGCATTGTGCCTTTTGTATTTAATTCCGATGGGATTTCTGTGTTTCATCGTCAATGTGAAGGTCCAAGGAATACATTGAACCTGCAGTGGTGCATCGGAAACTAATACTGGACTCACAGGGCATGCTCAAAACACCGACTGTAAGAAGAGTTTCTATTCTTGTACTTAAGGCGGCATTGTGCCTTTTGCATTTAATTCCAATGCGATTTCTGTGTTTCATAGTCAATGTGAAGCTCCAAGCAATACTTTGAACCTGCAGTGGTGTATCGGAAACTAATACTGGGCTCACAGGGAATGCTCAAACCACCGACTGTAAGAAGAGTCTCTAGTCTTGTACTTAAGGCGGCCTCGTGCCTTTTGTATTTAATTCCAAAGCGATTTCTGTGTCTCATAGTCAATGTGAAGGTCCAAGGAAAACCTTGAAGCTGCAGTGGTGTATCGGAAACTAATACTGCTCTCAGCAGGAATGCTCAAAGCACCGACTGTAAGAAGAGTCTCTATTCTTGTACATAAGGCGGCATTGTGCCTCTTGTATGTAATTACGATGCCATGTCCGTGTTTCATCGTCAATGTGAAGGTCCATGGAATACATCGAACCTGCAGTGGTGTATGGGAAACTAATACTGGTCTCACAGGGAATGCTCATAGCTCCGACTGTAAGAAGAGTCTCTATTCTTGTACTTAAGGCGGCATTGTGCCTTTTGAATTTAATTCCGATGCGATTTCTGTGTTTCATCGTCAATGTGAAGGTCCAAGGAAGTCATTGAACCTGCAGCTGTGTATCGGAATCTAATACTGGTCTTACAGGGAATGCTCAAAGCAACGACTGTAAGAAGAGTCTCTACTCCCTCACTTAAGGCGGTATTGTGCCTTTTGTATTTAATTCCGGTGCGATTTCTGTGTTTCATCGTCAATGTGAACCTCCAAGGAATACATTGAATCTGCAGTGGTGTATCGGAAACTAATACTGGTCTCACAGGGAATGCTCCAAGCACCGACTGTAAGAAGAGTCTCTATTCTTGTACTTAAGGCGCCATTGTGCCTTTTGTATGTAATTCCGATGCGATTTCTGTGATTCATCGTAAATGTGAAAGTCGAAGGAATACATTGAACCTGCAGTGGTGTATCAGAAACTAATACTGGTCTCACAGGAAAGGATCAAACACAGACTCTAAGAAGTCTCACTCTTCTTGCACTTAAGGCGGCATTGTCCCTTTTGTATTTAATTCCGATGCGATTTCAGTGTTTCATCGCCAATGTGAAGGTCCAAGGAATACATTGAATCTGCAGTGGTGTATCGGAAACTAATACTGGTCTCACAGGGAATGCTCAAAGCACCGATTGTAAGAGGAGTCTCTATTCTTGTACTTATGGCGGCATTGTGCCTTTTGTATTTAATTCCGATGCGATTTCTGTGATTCATCGTCAATGTGAAGGTCCAAGGAATACATTAAAACTGCAGTGGTGTATCGGAAACTAATACTGGTCTCACAGGGAATGCTCATAGCACCGACTGCAAGAAGAGTCTCTATTCTTGTACTTAAGGCGGCATTGTGCCATTTGAATTTAATTCCGATACGATTTCTGTGTTTCGTCGTCAATGTGAAGCTCCAAGGAATACATTGAACCTGCAGTGGTGTATCGGAAACTAATACAGGTCTCACAGTGAATGCTCAAAGAACAGACTGTAAGAAGAGTCTGTATTCTTGTACTTAAGGCGGCATTGTGCCTTTTGTATTTAACTGCAGTGCGATTTCTGTCTTTCATCGTCAATGTGACGGTCCTAGAAATACATTGAACGTGCAGTGGTGTATCGGAAACTTATACTGGGCTCACAGGAAAGGATCAAAGTACAGACTCTAAGAAGGCTCACTCTTCTTGCAATTAAGGCGGCATAGTGCCTATTGTATTTAATTCCAATGTAATTTCAGTGTTTCATCGTCTATGTGTATGTCCAAGGAATACATTGACCCTGCAGTGGTGTATCGGAAACTATTACTGGTCTCACATGAATGCTCAAAGCACCGACTGTAAGAAGAGTCTCTATTCTTGTAATTAATTCGGCATTGTGCCATTTGTATTTAGTTCCGATGCGATTTCTGTGTTTCATCGTCAATGTGAAGGTCCAAGGAATACATTGAACCTGCAGTGGTGTATCGGACACTAATACTGGTCTCACAGTAAAGGATCAAAGCACAGACTCTAAGAAGTCTCACTCCTGTAGCACTAAGGCGGCATTGTGAGTTTTGTATTTAATTCCGATGTAATTTCAGTATTTCATCGTGAATGTGTATAGCCAAGGAATACATTGAACCTACAGAGGTGTATCGGAATCTAATACTGGTCTCACAGGGAATGCTCAGAGCACCGACTGTAAGAAGAGTCTCTATTCTTGTACTTAAGGCGGCATTGTGCCTTTTGTATTTAATTCCGATGGGATTTCTGTGTTTCATCGTCAATGTGAAGGTCCAAGGTATACATTGAACCTGCAGTGTTGTATCGGAAACTAATACTGGACTCACAGGGGATGCTCAAAACACCGACTGTAAGAAGAGTTTCTATTCTTGTACTTAACTCGGCATTGTGCCTTTTGCATTTAATTCCGATGCGATTTCTGTGTTTCATAGTCAATGTGAAGCTCCAAGCAATACTTTGAACCTGCAGTGGTGTATCGGAAACTAATAGTGGTCTCACAGGGAATGCTCAACACCGACTGTAAGAAGAGTCTCTATTCTTGTACTTAAGGCGGCGTTGTGCCTTTTGTATTTAATTCCAATGCGATTACTGTGTCTCATAGTCAATGTGAAGGTCCAAGGAAAACCTTGAAGCTGCAGTGGTGTATCGGAAACTAATACTGCTCTCAGCAGGAATGCTCAAAGCACCGACTGTAAGAAGAGTCTCTATTCTTGTACATAAGGCGGCATTGTGCCTTTTGTATGTAATTACGATGCGATTTCTGTGTTTCATCGTCAATGTGAAGGTCCAAGGAATACATAGAATCTGCAGTGGTGTATCGGAAACTAATACTGGTCTCACAGGGAATGCTCATGGCACCGACTGCAAGAAGAGTCTCTATTCTTGTACTTAAGGCGGCATTGTGCCTTTTGAATTTAATTCCGTTGCGATTTCTGTGTTTCATCGTCTATGTGAAGCTCCAAGGAATACATTGAACCTGCAGTGGAGTATCAGAAACTAATACAGGTCTCACAGAGAATTCTCAAAGAACCGACTGTAAGAAGAGTCTGTATTCTTGTACTTAAGGCGGCATTGTGCCTTTTGTATTTAATTCCAGTGCGATTTCTGTCTTACATCGTCAATGTGACGGCCCTAGAAATACATTGAACGTACAGTGGTGTATCAGAAACTAATACTGGGCTCACAGGAAAGGATCAAAGCACAGACTCTAAGAGTCTCACTCTTCTTGCAATTAAGGCGGCATATGCGTTTTGTATTTAATTCCGATGTAATTTCAGTGTTTCATCGTCAATGTGTATGTCCAAGGTATACATTGACCCTGCAGTGGTGTATCGGAAACTAATACTGGTCTCACAGGGAATGCTCAAAGCACCGATTGTAAGAAGAGTCTCTATTCTTGTACTTAAGGCGGCATTGTGCCTTTTGTATTTAATTCCGTTGATTTCTGTGTTTCATCGTCAATGTGAAGGTCCAAGGAATACATTGAACCTGCAGTGGTGTATCGGAAACAAATACTGGTCTCACAGGAAAGGATCAAATCACAGCCTCTAAGAAGAGTCGCTATTCTTGTACTTAAGGCGGCATTGTGCCTTTTGTATTTAATTCCGATGGGATTTCTGTGTTTCATCGTCAATGTGAAGGTCCAAGGAATACATTGAACCTGCAGTGGTGTATCGGAAACTAATACTGGACTCACAGGGAATGCTCAAAGCACCGACTGTAAGAAGAGTTTCTATTCTTGTACTTAAGGCGGCATTGTGCCTTTTGCATTTAATTCCGATGCGATTTCTGTGTTTCATAGTCAATGTGAAGCTCCAAGCAATACTTTGAACCTGCAGTGGTGTATCGGAAACTAATACTGGTCTCACAGGGAATGCTCAACACCGACTGTAAGAAGAGTCTCTATTCTTGTACTTAAGGCGGCCTTGTGCCTTTTGTATTGAATTCCAATGCGATTTCTGTGTCTCATAGTCAATGTGAAGGTCCAAGGAAGACCTTGAAGCTGCAGTGGTGTATTGGAAACTAATACTGCTCTCAGCAGGAATGCTCAAAGCACCGACTGTAAGAAGAGTCTCTATTCTTGTACATAAGGCGGCATTGTGCCTTTTGTATGTAATTACGATGCGATTTCTGTGTTTCATCGTCAATGTGAAGGTCCATGGAATACATCGAACCTGCAGTGGTGTATCGGAAACTAATACTGGTCTCACAGGGAATGCTCATAGCTCCGACTGTAAGAAGAGTCTCTATTCTTGTACTTAAGGCGGCATTGTGCCTTTTGAATTTAATTCCGATGCGATTTCTGTGTTTCATCGTCAATGTGAAGGTCCAAGGAAGTCATTGAACCTGCAGCTGTGTATCGGAATCTAATACTGGTCTTACAGGGAATGCTCAAAGCAACGACTGTAAGAAGAGTCTCTACTCCCTCACTTAAGGCGGTATTGTGCCTTTTGTATTTAATTCCGGTGCGATTTCTGTGTTTCATCGTCAATGTGAACCTCCAAGGAATACATTGAATCTGCAGTGGTGTATCGGAAACTAATACTGGTCTCACAGGGAATGCTCCAAGCACCGACTGTAAGAAGAGTCTCTATTCTTGTACTTAAGGCGCCATTGTGCCTTTTGTATTTAATTCCGATGCGATTTCTGTGATTCATCGTAAATGTGAAAGTCGAAGGAATACATTGAACCTGCAGTGGTGTATCAGAAACTAATACTGGTCTCACAGGAAAGGATCAAACACAGACTCTAAGAAGTCTCACTCTTCTTGCACTTAAGGCGGCATTGTCCCTTTTGTATTTAATTCCGATGCGATTTCAGTGTTTCATCGCCAATGTGAAGGTCCAAGGATTACATTGAATCTGCAGTGGTGTATCGGAAACTAATACTGGTCTCACAGGGAATGCTCAAAGGACCGATTGTAAGAGGAGTCTCTATTCTTGTACTTAAGGCGGCATTGTGCCTTTTGTATTTAATTCCGATGCGATTTCTGTGATTCATCGTCAATGTGAAGGTCCAAGGAAAATTAAAACTACAGTGGTGTATCGGAAACTAATACTGGTCTCACAGGGAAAGCTCATAGCACCGACTGTAAGAAGAGTCACTATTCTTGTACTTAAGGCGGCATTGTGCCATTTGAATTTAATTCCGATGCGATTTCTGTGTTTCATCGTCAATGTGAAGCTCCAAGGAATACATTGAACCTGCAGTGGTGTATCGGAAACTAATACAGGTCTCACAGAGAATGCTCAAAGAACAGACTGTAAGAAGAGTCTGTATTCTTGTACTTAAGGCGGCATTGTGCCTTTTGTATTTAATTGCAGTGCGATTTCTGTCTTTCATCGTCAATGTGACGGTCCTAGAAATATATTGAACGTGCAGTGGTGTATCGGAAACTAATTCTGGGCTCACAGGAAAGGATCAAAGCACAGACACTAAGAAGGCTCACTCTTCTTGCAATTAAGGCGGCATAGTGCCTATTGTATTTAATTCCAATGTAATTTCAGTGTTTAATCGTCTATGTGTATGTCCAAGGAATACATTGACCCTGCAGTGGTGTATCGGAAACTAATACTGGTCTCACAGGGAATGCTCAAAACACCGACTGTAAGAAGAGTCTCTATTCTTGTACTTAAGGTGGCTTTGTGCCTTTTGTATTTAATTCTGATGCGATTTCTGTGCTTCATCGACTATGTGAAGGTCCAAGGGATACTTTGAAACTGCAGTGGTGTACGGAAACTAATACTGCTCTCAGAGGGAATGCTCAAAGCACCGACTGTAAGAAGAGTCTCTATTTTTGTACTTAAGGCGGCATTGTGCCTTTTGTATTTAATTCCGATGCGATTTCTGTGTTTCATAGTCAATGTGAAGGTCCAAGGAATACTTTGAACCTGCAGTGGTGTACGGAAACTAATACTGCTCTCAGAGGGAATGCTGAAAGCACCGACTGTAAGAAGTGTCTCTATTCTAGTACTTAAGGCGGCATTGTGCCTTTTGTATTTAATTCCGATACAATTTCTGTGTTTCAGAGTCAATGTGAAGGTCCAAGGAGTACATTGAACCGGCAGTGGTGTATCGGAAACTAATACTGCTCTCAGCGGGAATGCTCAAAGCACCGACTGTAAGAAGAGTCTCTATTCTTGTACTTAAGGCGGCATTGTGCCTTTTGTATGTAATTACGATGCGATTTCTGTGTTTCATCGTCAATGTGAAGGTCCAAGGAATAAATTGAACCTGCAGTGGTGTATCGGACACTAATACTGGTCTCACAGTAAAGGATCAAAGCACAGACGCTAAGAAGTCTCACTCCTGTAGCACTTAAGGCGGCATTGTGAGTTTTGTATTTAATTCCGATGTAATTTCAGTATTTCATCGTGAATGTGTATGTCCAAGGAATCCATTGAAACTACAGTGGTGTATCGGAATCTAATACTGGTCTCACAGGGAATGCTCAAAGCACCGACTGTAAGAAGAGTCTCTATTTTTGTACTTAAGGCGGCATTGTGCATTTTGTATTTAATTCCGATGGGATTTCTGTGTTTCATCGTCAATGTGAAGGTCCAAGCAATACTTTCAACCTGCAGTGGTTTATCTGAAACTAATACTGGTCTCACAGGGATTGCTCAAAGCACCGACTGTAAGAAGAGTCTCTCTTCGTGAACTTAAGGCGGCCTTGTGCCTTTTGTATTTAATTCCGATGCGATATCTGTGTCTCATAGTCAACGTGAAGGTCCATGGAAAACCTTGAACCTGCAGTGGTGTATCGGAAACTAATACTGCTCTCATCGGAAATGCTCAAAACACCGACTGTAAGAAAAGTCTCTATTCTTGTACTTAAGGCTGCATTATGCCTTTTGTATGTAATTACGATGCGATTTCTGTGTTTCATCGTCAATGTGAAGGTCCAAGGAATACATTGAACCTGCAGTGGTGTATCGGAAACAAATACTGGTCTCACAGGGAATGCTCAAAGCACCGACTGATAGAAGAGTCTATATTCTTGTATTTAAGGCGGCATTGTGCCTTTTGTATTTAATTCCGAAGCGATTTCTGTGTTGATCGTCAATGTGAAAGGCCAAGGAATACATTGCACCTGCAGTGGTGTATCGGAAACTAATACTGGTCTCACAGGAAAGGATCAAAGAATGGACTCTAAGAAGTCACAATCTTCTTGCATTAAGGCGGCATTCTGTCTTTTGTATTTAATTCCCATGTAATTTCATTGTTTCATCGTCATTGTGTATGTCCAAGGAACACATTGAACCTGCGGTGGTGTATCGGAAACTAATACTGGTCTCACAGGGAATGCTCTAAGCACCGACTGTAAGAAGAGTCTCTATTCTTGTACTTACGGCGGCATTGTGCCTTTTGTATTTAATTCCGATGCGATTTCTGTGTTTCATCGTCAATGTGAAGGTCATAGGAATACATTGAACCTGCAGTTGAGTATCGGAAACTAATACTGGTCACACAGGGAATGCTCAAAGCACCGACTGTAAGAAGAGTCTCTAATCTCGTACTTAAGGCGGCATTGTGCCTATTGTATTTATTTCCGATGCGATTTCTCTGTTTCATAGTCAATGTGAAGGTCCAAGGAAAACTTTCAACCTTCAGTGGTGTATCGGAAACTAATACTGCTCTCAGAGGGAATGCTCAAAGCACCGACTGTAAGAAGTGTCACTATTCTTGTACTTAAGGCGGCATTGTGCCTTTTGTATTTAATTCCGATGCGATTTCTATGATTCATCGTCAATGTGAAGGTCCAAGGAATACATTAAAACTGCAGTGGTGTATCGGAAACTAATACTGGTCTCACAGGGAATGCTCATAGCACCGACTGTAAGAAGAGTCTCTATTCTTGTACTTAAGGCGGCATTGTGCCATTTGAATTTAATTCCGATGCGATTTCTGTGTTTCATCGTCAATGTGAAGCTCCAAGGAATACATTGAACCTGCAGTGGTGTATCGGAAACTAATACAGGTCTCACAGAGAATGCTCAAAGCACCGACTGATAGAAGAGTCTATATTCTTGTATTTAAGGCGGCATTGTGCCTTTTGTATTTAATTCCGAAGCGATTTCTGTGTTGATCGTCAATGTGAAAGGCCAAGGAATACATTGCACCTGCAGTGGTGTATCGGAAACTAATACTGGTCTCACAGGAAAGGATCAAAGAATGGACTCTAAGAAGTCACAATCTTCTTGCATTAAGGCGGCATTCTGTCTTTTGTATTTAATTCCCATGTAATTTCATTGTTTCATCGTCATTGTGTATGTCCAAGGAACACATTGAACCTGCGGTGGTGTATCGGAAACTAATACTGGTCTCACAGGGAATGCTCTAAGCACCGACTGTAAGAAGAGTCTCTATTCTTGTACTTACGGCGGCATTGTGCCTTTTGTATTTAATTCCGATGCGATTTCTGTGTTTCATCGTCAATGTGAAGGTCATAGGAATACATTGAACCTGCAGTTGAGTATCGGAAACTAATACTGGTCGCACAGGGAATGCTCAAAGCACCGACTGTAAGAAGAGTCTCTATTCTCGTACTTATGGCAGCATTGTGCCTATTGAATTTATTTCCGATGCGATTTCTCTGTTTCATAGTCAATGTGGAGGTCCAAGGAAAACTTTCAACCTTCAGTGGTGTATCGGAAACTAATACTGCTTTCAGAGGGAATGCTCAAAGCACCGACTGTAAGAGGTGTCACTATTCTTGTACTTAAGGCGGCATTGTGCCTTTTGTATTTAATTCCGATGCAATTTCTGTGTTTCATCGTGAATGTGGACGTCAAAGGAATACATTGAACCTGCAGTGGTGTATCGGAAACTATTACTGGTCTCACAGGGAATGCTCAAAGCACCGACTGTAAGAAGAGGCTCTATTCTTGTAATTAAGGCGGCATTGTGCCTTTTGTATTTAATTCCGATGCGGTTTCTGTGTTTCATCGTCAATGTTAATGTCCAAGGAATACATTGAACCTGCAGTGGTGTATCGGAAACTAATACTGGTCTCTCAGGAAAGGATCAAGGCACAGACTCTAGGAAGTTTCACTCTTCTAGCACTTAAGGCGGCCTTGTGCCTTTTGTATTTAATACCGATGCGATTTCTGTGTTTCTTCGGCAGTGTGAAGGTCCAAGAAATACATTGAACCTGCAGTGGTGTATCGGAAACTAATACTGGTCTCACAGGAAAGGATCAAAGCACAGACTCTATGAAGATTCGCCCTTCTTGCACTTAAGTCGGCATTGTGCCTTTTGTATTTAATTCCGATGTAATTTCAGTGTTTCATCGTCCATGTGTATGTCCAAGGAATACATTGTACCTGCAGTGATGTATCGGAAACTAATACTGGTCTCACAGGGAATGCTCAAAGCACCGACTGTAAGAAGTGTCTCTATTCATGTACTTAAGGTGGCATTGTGCCTTTTGTATTTAATTCCGATGCGAATTCTGTGTTTCATCGTCAATGTGAAGGTCCAAGGAATACATTGAACCTGCAGTGGTGTATCAGAAACCAATACTGGTCTCACAGGAAAGGATCAAAGCACTGACTCTAAGAAGTCTCACTCTTCTTGCAATTAAGGCGGCATTGTGCATTTTGTATTTAATTCCGATGCAATTTCTGTTTTTTATCGTCAATGTGAGGGTCCAAGGAATACTTTCAACCTGCAGTGGTGTATCGGAAACTAATACTGGACTCACAGGAAAGTATCAAAGAATGAACTCTAAGAAGTCTCACTCTTCTTGCATTAAGGCGGCATTGTGTCTTTTGTACTTAATTCCGATGTAATTTCAGTGTTTCATCGTCATTGTGTATGTCCACGAAACACATTGGACCTGCAGTGGTGTATCAGAAAGTAATACTGGTCTCACAGGGAATGCTCAAAGCACCGACTGTAAGAAGAGTCTCTTTTCTTGTACTTAAGACGGCATTGTGCCTTTTGTATTTAATTCCGATGCGATTTCTGTGTTTCATCACAATGTGAAGGTCCAAGGAATACATTGGACCTGCAGTGGTGTATCGGAAACTAATACTGGTTTCACAGGGAATGCTCAAAGCACCGACTGTAAGAAAAGTCTGTATTCTTGTACTTAAGACGGCATTGTGCCTTTTGTATTTTATTGCGATGCGATTTCTGTGTTTCTTCGGCAATGAGAAAGTCCAAGGAATACATTGAACCTGCAGTGGTGTATCGGAAACTAATACTGGTCTCACGGCGAATGCTCAAAGCACAGACTGTAAGAAGAGTCTGTGTTCTTGTACTTAAGGCGGCATTGTGCCTTTTGTATTTAATTCCGATGCGATTTCTGTGTTTCAACGTCAATGTGAAGGTCCAAGGAATACATTGAACCTGCAGTGGTGTATCGGAAACCAATACTGGTCTCACAGGAAAGGATCAAAGCACTGACTCTAAGAAGTCTCACTCATCTTGCAATTAAGGTTGCATTGTGCCTTTTGTATTTAATTCCAATGTAATTTCAGTGTTTGATCGTCAATGTGAATGTCCAAGGAATACATTGAACCTGCAGTGGTGTATCGGAAACTAATACTGGTCTCACAGGGAATGCTCAAAGCAACGACTGTGAGAAGAGTCTCTACTCCCTCACTTAAGGCGGCATTGTGCCTTTTGTATTTAATTCCGATACGATTTCTGTGTTTCATCGTCAATGTGAAGGTCCAAGGAATACATTGAAGCTGCAGTGGTGTATCGGAAGCTAATACTGGTCTCACAGGGAATGCTCAAAGCACAGACTGTAAGAAGAGTCTGTGTTCTTGTACTTAAGGCGGCATTGTGCCTTTTGTATTTAATTCCGATGCGATTTCTGTGTTTCATCGTCAATGTGAAGGTCCAAGGAATACATTGAAACTGCAGTGGTGTATCGGAAACAAATACTGGTATCACAGGGAATGCTCAAAGCACCGACAGTAAGAAGAGGCTCTATTCTTGTTATTAAGGCGGCATTGTGCCTTTTCTATTTAATTCCGATGCGATTTCCTTGTTTTATCGTCAATGTGAAAGTCGAAGGAATACATTGAACCTGCAGTGGTGTATCGGAAACTAATACTGGTCTCTCAGGAAAGGATCAAGGCACAGACACTAAGATGTCTCACTCTTCTAGCACTTAAGGCGGCATTGTGCCTTTTGTATTTAATTCCGATGTAATTTCAGTATTTCATCGTCAATGTGTATGTCCAAGGAATACATTGAATCTGCAGTGGTTTATCGGAAACTAATACTGGTCTCACAGCGAATGCTCAAAGCACCGACTGAAAGAAGCGCTCTATTCTTGTACTTAAGGCGGCATTGTGCCTTTTGTATTTAGTTCCGATGCGACTTCTGTGTTTCATCGTCAATGTGAAGGTCCAAGGAATACATTGAACCTGCAGTGGTGTATCGGAAACTTATACTGGTCTCACAGGGAATGCTCAAAACACCGACTGTAAGAAGAGTCTCTATTCTTGTACTTAAGGCGGCATTGTGCCTTTTGTATTTAATTCCGATGCGATTTCTGTGTTTCATAGTCAATGTGAAGGTTCCTAGGAATACCTTGATCCTGCAGTGGTGCATCGGAAACTAATACTGCTCTCAGAGGGAATGCTCAAAGCACCGACTGTCAGAATAGTCTCTATTCATTTACTTCAGACGGCATTGTGCCTTTTGTATTTAATTCCGATGCGATTTCCGTGTTTCTTCCGCAATGTGAAGGTCCAAGGAATCCATTGAACCAGCAGTGATGTATCGGAAACTAATACTGGTCTCACAGGGAATGCTCAAAGCACCGACTGTAAGAAGTGTCTCTATTCATGTACTTAAGGTGGCATTGTGCCTTTTGTATTTAATTCCGATGCGAATTCTGTGTTTCATCGTCAATGTGAAGGTCCAAGGAATACATTGAACCTGCAGTGGTGTATCAGAAACCAATACTGGTCTCACAGGAAAGGATCAAAGCACTGACTCTAAGAAGTCTCACTCTTCTTGCAATTAAGGCGGCATTGTGCATTTTGTATTTAATTCCGATGCAATTTCTGTTTTTTATCGTCAATGTGAGGGTCCAAGGAATACTTTCAACCTGCAGTGGTGTATCGGAAACTAATACTGGACTCACAGGAAAGTATCAAAGAATGAACTCTAAGAAGTCTCACTCTTCTTGCATTAAGGCGGCATTGTGTCTTTTGTACTTAATTCCGATGTAATTTCAGTGTTTCATCGTCATTGTGTATGTCCACGAAACACATTGGACCTGCAGTGGTGTAGCAGAAAGTAATACTGGTCTCACAGGGAATGCTCAAAGCACCGACTGTAAGAAGAGTCTCTTTTCTTGTACTTAAGACGGCATTGTGCCTTTTGTATTTAATTCCGATGCGATTTCTGTGTGTCATCACAATGTGAAGGTCCAAGGAATACATTGGACCTGCAGTGGTGTATCGGAAACTAATACTGGTTTCACAGGGAATGCTCAAAGCACCGACTGTAAGAAAAGTCTGTATTCTTGTACTTAAGACGGCATTGTGCCTTTTGTATTTTATTGCGATGCGATTTCTGTGTTTCTTCGGCAATGAGAAAGTCCAAGGAATACATTGAACCTGCAGTGGTGTATCGGAAACTAATACTGGTCTCACGGCGAATGCTCAAAGCACAGACTGTAAGAAGAGTCTGTGTTCTTGTACTTAAGGCGGCATTGTGCCTTTTGTATTTAATTCCGATGCGATTTCTGTGTTTCAACGTCAATGTGAAGGTCCAAGGAATACATTGAACCTGCAGTGGTGTATCGGAAACCAATACTGGTCTCACAGGAAAGGATCAAAGCACTGACTCTAAGAAGTCTCACTCATCTTGCAATTAAGGTTGCATTGTGCCTTTTGTATTTAATTCCAATGTAATTTCAGTGTTTGATCGTCAATGTGAATGTCCAAGGAATACATTGAACCTGCAGTGGTGTATCGGAAACTAATACTGGTCTCACAGGGAATGCTCAAAGCAACGACTGTGAGAAGAGTCTCTACTCCCTCACTTAAGGCGGCATTGTGCCTTTTGTATTTAATTCCGATACGATTTCTGTGTTTCATCGTCAATGTGAAGGTCCAAGGAATACATTGAATCTGCAGTAGTGTATCGGAAACTAATACTGGTCTCACAGGGAATGCTCAAAGCACCGACTGTAAGAAGAGTCTCAATTCTTGTACTTAAGGCTTCATTGTGCGTTTTGTATTAAATTCCGAGGCGATTTCTGTGATTCACCGTCAATGTGAAGGACCAAGGAAAACATTGAAGCTGCAGTGGTGTATCGGAAGCTAATACTGGTCTCACAGGGAATGCTCAAAGCACAGACTGTAAGAAGAGTCTGTGTTCTTGTACTTAAGGCGGCATTGTGCCTTTTGTATTTAATTCCGATGCGATTTCTGTGTTTCATCGTCAATGTGAAGGTCCAAGGAATACATTGAAACTGCAGTGGTGTATCGGAAACAAATACTGGTATCACAGGGAATGCTCAAAGCACCGACAGTAAGAAGAGGCTCTATTCTTGTTATTAAGGCGGCATTGTGCCTTTTCTATTTAATTCCGATGCGATTTCCTTGTTTTATCGTCAATGTGAAAGTCGAAGGAATACATTGAACCTGCAGTGGTGTATCGGAAACTAATACTGGTCTCTCAGGAAAGGATCAAGGCACAGACACTAAGATGTCTCACTCTTCTAGCACTTAAGGCGGCATTGTGCCTTTTGTATTTAATTCCGATGTAATTTCAGTATTTCATCGTCAATGTGTATGTCCAAGGAATACATTGAATCTGCAGTGGTTTATCGGAAACTAATACTGGTCTCACAGCGAATGCTCAAAGCACCGACTGAAAGAAGCGCTCTATTCTTGTACTTAAGGCGGCATTGTGCCTTTTGTATTTAGTTCCGATGCGACTTCTGTGTTTCATCGTCAATGTGAAGGTCCAAGGAATACATTGAACCTGCAGTGGTGTATCGGAAACTTATACTGGTCTCACAGGGAATGCTCAAAACACCGACTGTAAGAAGAGTCTCTATTCTTGTACTTAAGGCGGCATTGTGCCTTTTGTATTTAATTCCGATGCGATTTCTGTGTTTCATAGTCAATGTGAAGGTTCCTAGGAATACCTTGATCCTGCAGTGGTGCATCGGAAACTAATACTGCTCTCAGAGGGAATGCTCAAAGCACCGACTGTCAGAATAGTCTCTATTCATTTACTTCAGACGGCATTGTGCCTTTTGTATTTAATTCCGATGCGATTTCCGTGTTTCTTCCGCAATGTGAAGGTCCAAGGAATCCATTGAACCAGCAGTGGTGTATCGGAAACTAATAATGGTCTCACAGGGAATGCTCAAAGCTCAGACTGTAAGAAGAGTCTGTGTTAATGTACATAAGGCGGCATTGTGCCTTTAGTATTTAATTCCGATGCGATTTCTGTATTTCTTCGTCAATGTGAATGTCCAAGGACTTCATTGAACCTGCAGTGGTGTATCGGAAACTAATACTGGTCTCACAAGAAAGGATCAAGGCACTGACTCTAAGAAGTCTCAGTCTTCTTGCAATTAAGGCGGCATTGTGCCTTTTGTACTTAATTCCAATGTAATTTCAGTGTTTGATCGTCAATGAGAATGTCCAAGGAATACATTGAACTTGCAGTGGTGAATCGCAAACTAATACAGGTCTCACAGGAAATGCTCAAAGCACCGAGGGTAAGAAGAGTTTGTATTCGTGTACTTAAGGCGGCTTAGTGCCTTTTGAGTTTAATTCCGATACGATTTCTGTCTTTCATATTCAATGTGACGGTCCAAGGAATGCATTGAACTTGCAGTGGTGTATCGGAAACTAATACTGGTCTCACAGGAAAGGATCAAAGCGCAGACTCTAAGAAGTCCCACTCTTCTTGCAATTAAGGCGGCATTGTGCCTTTTGTATTTAATTCCGATGTAATTTCAGTGTTTCATCGTCAATGTGAATGTCCCAGATATACATTGAACCTGCAGTGGCGTACCGGAAACTAATACAGGTCTCACAGGGAATGTTCAAAGCAACGACAGTAATAAGAGTCTCTACTCCCTCACTTAAGGCGGCAATGTGCCTTTTGTATTTAATTCCGATGCGATTTCTGTGTTTCATCGTCAATGTGAAGCTCCAAGGAATACATTGAATCTGCAGTGGTGTATCGGAAACTAATACTGGTCTCACAGGGAATGCTCAAAGCACCGACTGTAAGAGGTGTCTCTTTTGTTGTACTTAAGGCGGCATTGTGCCTTTTGTATTTAATTCCGATGTGATTTCTGTGTTTCATCGTCAATGTGAAAGTCCAAGGAATACATTGAACCTGCAGTGGTGTATCGGAAACTAATACTGGTATCACAGGGAATGCTCAAAGCACCGACAGTAAGAAGAGGCTCTATTCTTGTAATTAAGGAGGCATTGTGCCTTTTCTATTTAATTCCGATGCGATTTCCTTGTTTTATCGTCAATGTGAATGTCCAAGGAATTCATTGAACCTGCAGTGGTGTATCGGAAACTAATACTGGTCACACAAGTAAGGATCAAGGCACTGACTCTAAGAAGTCTCAGTCTTCTTACAATTAAGGCGGCATTGTGCCTTTTGTACTTAATTCCAATATAATTTCAGTGTTTGATCGTCAATGTGAATGTCCAAGGAATACATTGAACCTCCAGTGGTGTATCGGAAACTAATACTGGTCTCACAGGGAATGCTCAAAGCAACGACTGTAAGAAGAGTCTCTATTTTCTGTACTTAAGGCGCCATTGTGCCTTTTGTATTTAATTCCGATGTGATTTCAGTGATTCATCGTCAATGTGAAGGTCCAAGGAATACATTGAACCTGCAGTGGTGTCTCAGAAACTAATACTGGTCTCACAGGGAAGGATCAAAGCACAGACTCTAAGAAGTCTCACTCTTCTAGCACTTAAGGCGGCATTGTCCCTTTTGTATTTAATTCCGATGCGATTTTTGTGTTTCATCGTCAATGTGAAGGTCCAAGGAATACATTGAACCTGCAGTGGTGTATCGGAAACTAATACTGGTCTCACAGGGAATGCTCATAGCACCGACTGTAAGAAGAGTCTCTATTCTTGTACGAAAGCCGGCATTGTGCCTTTTGTATTTAATTCCGATGCTATTTCTGTGTTTCATCGTCAATGTGAAGGTCCAAGGAATACATTGAACCTGCAGTGGTGTATCGCAAACTAATACAGGTCTCACCGGGAATGCTCAAAGGACCGACTGTAAGAAGAGTCTGTATTCTTGTACTTAAGGCGGCTTAGCGCCTTTTGAGTTTAATTCCGATACGATTTCAGTCTTTCATATTCAATGTGACGGTCCAAGGAATGCATTGAACGTGCAGTGGTGTATCGGAACTAATACTGGTCTCACAGGAAAAGATCAAAGCGCAGACTCTAAGAAGTCTCACTCTTCTTGCAATTAAGGCGGCATTGTGCCTTTTGTATTTAATTCCGATGTAATTTCAGTGTTTCATCGTCAATGTGAATGTACAAGGAATACATTGAACCTGCAGTGGTGTATCGGAAACTAATACTGGTCTGACAGGGAATGCTCAAAGCACCGACTGTTAGAAGAGTCTTTACTCTTGCACTTAAGGCGGCATTGTTCCTTTTGTATTAAATTCCGATGCGATTTCTGTGATTCATCGTCAATGTGAAGGTCCAAGGAATACATTGAACCTGCAGTGGTCTATCGGAAACTAATACTGGTTTAACAGGTAATGCTCAAAGCACCGACTGTAAGAAGAGTCTCTATTTTTGTACTTAAGGCGTCATTGTGCCATTTATATTTAATTCCGATGCGATTTCTGTGTTTCATCGTCAATGTGAAGGTCCAAGGAATACATTGAAACTGCAGTGGTGTATCGAAAGCTAATACTGGTCTCACAGGGAATGCTCAGAGCACAGACTGTAGGAAGAGTCTGTGTTCTTGTACTTAAGGCGGCATTGTGTTTTTTGTATTTAATTCCGATGCGATTTCTGTGTTTCATCGTCAATGTGAAGGTCCAAGGAATACATTGAACCTGCAGTGGTGTATCGGAAACTAATACTGGTCTCACAGGAAAGGATCAAAGCACAGACTCTAAGAAGTCTCACGCTTCTTGCAATTAAGGCGGCATTGTGCCTTTTGTATTTAATTCCGATGCGATTTCTCTGTTTCATCGTCAATGTGAAGCTCCATGGAATACATTGAATCGGCAGTGGTGTATCGGAAACTAATACTGGTCTCACAGGGAATGCTCAAAGCACCGACTGTAAGAAGAGTCTCTATTCTTGTATTTAAGGCGGCATTGTGCCTTTTGTGTTTACTTCCGACGCGATTTCTGTGATTCATCGTCAATGTGATGGTCCAAGGAATACATTGAACCTGCAGTGGTGTGTCGGAAACTAATACTGGTCTCACAGGGAATGCTAAAAGCACCGAATGTAAGAAGAGTCACTATTCTTGCACCTACGTCAGCATTGTGCCTTTTGTATTTAATTCCGATGTAATATCAGTATTTCATCATCAGTGTGTATGTCCAAGGAATACATTGAACCAGCAGTGGTGTATCGGACACTAATACTGGTCTCTCAGGGAATGCTCAAATCACCGACTGTAAGAAGAGTCTCTATACTTGTACTTAAGGCGGCATTGTGACTTTTGTATTTAATTCCGATGCGATTTCTGTGTTTCATCATCAATGTGAAGGTCCAAGGAATACACTGAACCTGCAGTGGTGTATCGGAAACTAATACTGGTCTCACAGGGAATGCTCAAAGCACCGACTGTAAGAAGAGTCTCTATTCTTGTACTTAAGGCGGCATTGTGCCTTTTGTATTTAATTCCGATGCGATTTATGTGTTTCATCGTCAATTTGAATGTCCAAGGAATACATTGAACCTGCAGTGGTGTATCGGAAACTAATACTGGTCTCACAGGAGAGGATCAAAGCACAGACTCTAAGAAGTCGCACTCTTCTTGTAGTTAAGGCGTCATTGTGCCCTCTGTGTTTAATTCCGATGTAATTTCAGTGTTTCATAGGCAATGTATATGTCCAAGGAATTCATTGAACCTGCAGTGGTGTATCGGAAACTAATACTAGTCTCACAGGGAATACTCGAAGCACCGACTGTGAGAAGAGTCTCTATTCTTGTACTTAAGGCTTCATTGTGCCTTTGGTAATTAATTCCGATGTGATTTCTATGTTTCATCGCCAATGTGAAGGTCCAAGGAATACATTGAACCTGGAGTGGTGTATTCGATCACTAATACTGGTCTCTCAGGCGATGCTCAAAACACCGACTGTAAGAAGAGTCTTTATTTTGTACTTAAGGCGTCATTGTGCCCTTTGTATTTAATTGCGATGTAATTTCAGTGTTTCATCGTCAAAGTGTATGTCTAAGAAATTCATTGAACGTGCGGTGGTGTATCGGAAACTAATACTGGTCTCACAGGAAATGCTCAAAGCATCGACTGTCAGAAGAGTCTCTATTCTTGTACTTAAGGCGGCATTGTGGCTTTTGTATTTAATTCCGATGTCATTTCAGTGTTCCATCGTTAATGTGAATGTCCAAGAAATACATTGAACATCCAGTGGTGTATCGGAAACTAATACTGGTCTCACAGGGAATGTTCAAAGCACCGACTGTAAGAAGAGTCTCTATTCTTGTACTTAATGCTTCATTGTGCATTTTGAATTTAATTCCGATGCGATATCTGTGTTTCATCGTCAATTTGAAGGTCCAAGAAATACATTCAACCTGCAGTGGTGTATCGGAAACTAATACTGGTCCCACAGGGAATGCTCGAATCATCGACTGTAAGAAGAGTGTCTATTCTTGCACTTAAGTCGGCATTGTGTCTTCTGTATTTAATTCCGATGATATTTCTGTGATTCATCGTCGATGTGAAAGTCCAACGAATACACTGAACCTGCAGTGGTGTATCGGAAACTAATACTGGTCTCACAGGGAATGCTCAAGGCACCGACTGTAAGAAGAGTTTCTATTCTTGTCCTTAAGGCGGCATTGTGCCTTTTGTATTTAATTCCGTTGCGATTTCTTTGTTTTATCGTCGATGTGATGGTCCAAGGATTACATTGGACCTGCAGTGGTGTATCGGAAACTAATACTGGTCTCACAGGAAAGGATCAAAGCACAGTCTCTAAGAAGTCTCACTCTTCTTGCACTTAAGGCGGCATTGTGCCTTTCATGTTTAATTACGATGTAATTTCAGTGTTCATTGTCAATGAGTATGTCCAAGGAATACATTGAACCTGCAGTGGTGTATCGGAAACTAATACAAGTCTCACATGGAATGCTCAAAGCACCGACTGTAAGAAGAGTCTCTATTCTTGTACTTAAGGCGGCATTATGCCTTTTGTATTTAATTCCGATGCGATTTCTGTGTTTCATCGTCAATGTGAAGGTCCAAGAAATACATTGAACCAGCAGTGGTGTATCGGAAACTAATACTGGGCTCACAGGGAATGCTCAAAGCACCGACTGTAAGAAGAGTCTCTATTCTTGAACTTAATAGCTGCATTGTGCCTTTTGTATTTATTTCCGATGCGATTTCTGTGTAGCATCGCCAATGTGAAGATCCAAGGAATACATTGAACCTGCAGTGGTGTATCGGAAACTAATACTAATCTCACAGAAAAGGATCAAAGCACAGACCCTAAGAAGTCTCACTCTTCTTGTACTTAATGCGTCATTGTGCCCTTTGTAATTAATTCCGATGTAATTTCTGTGTTTCATCGTCAATGTGTATGTCCAAGGAATACATTGAACCTGCAGTGGTGTATCGGTAACTAATACTGGTCTCACAGGGAACGCTCAAAGCACCGACTGTAAAATGAGTCTCTATTCTTGTACTGAAGGCGGCATTGTGCCTTTTGTATTTAATTCCGATGCGATTTCAGTGTTTCATCGTCAATTAGAAGGTCTAAGGAATACATTGAACCTGCAGTGGTGTATCAGAAACTAATACTGGTCTCACAGGAAAGGATCAAAGCTCAGTCCCTAAGAAGTCTCACTCTTCTTGTACTTAAGGCGTCTTTGTGCCCTTTGTATTTAATTGCGATGTAATTTCAGTGTCTCATCGTCAATGTGTATGTATAAGGATACATTGAACCTGCAGTGGTGTATCGGACACTAATACTGCTCTCACAGGGAATGCTCAAAGCACCGACTGTAAGATGAGTCTCAATTCTTGAACTTAAGGCGGCAGTGTGCATTTTGTATTTAATTCCGATGCCATTTCTGTGTTTTATCGTCAATGTGAAGGTCCGTGGGATACATTGAACCTGCAATGGATTATCGGAAACTAATACTGGTCTCACGGGGAATGCTCAAAGCACAGACTGTAAGAAGAGTCTGTATTCTTGTACTTAAGGCAGCATTGTGCCTTTTGTATTTAATTCCGATGCGATTTCAGTGTTTCATCGTCAATATGAAGGTCCAAGGAATACATTGAAGCTGCAGTGGTGTATTGGAAACTAACACTGGTCTCACAGGAAAGGATCAATCACAGACTCAAAAAAATCTCACTCTTCTTGCACTTAAGGCGTCATTGTGCCCTTTGTATTTAATTCCGATGTAATTTCAGTGTCTCATCATCAATGTGTATGTCAAAGGATTACTTTGAACCTGCAGTGGTGTATCGGAAACTAATACTGATCTCACATGGAATGCTCAAAACACCGACTGTAAGAAGAGTCTCTATTCTTATACGTTAGGCGGCATTGTGCCTTTTGTATTTAATTCCGATGCGATTTCTGTGTTTCATCGTCAAAGTGAAGGTCCAAGGAATACATTGAACCTGCAGTGGTGTATCAGAAACTAATACTGGTCTCACAGGGAATGCTCAAACACCGACTGTAAGAAGAGTCTCTATTCTTATACGTTAGGCGGCATTGTGCCTTTTGTATTTAATTCCGATGCGATTTCTGTGTTTCATCGTCAATGTGAAGGTCCAAGGAATACATTGAACCTGCAGTGGTGTATCGGAAACTAATACTGGTCTCACAGGGAATGCTCAAAGCACCGACTGTAAGAAGAGTCTCTATTCTTGTCCTTAAGGCCGCATTGTGCCCATTGTATTTAATTCCGATGCCATTTCTGTGTTTCATCGTCGATGTGTATGTCCAAGGAATACATTGAACCTGAAATGGTGTACCGGATACTAATACTGGTCTTACAAGGAATGCTCAAAGCACCGACTGTAAGAAGAGTCTCTATTCTTGTACTTAAGGCAGCATTCTGCCTTTTGTATTTAATTCCGATGCGATTTCTGTGTTTCATCGTCAATGTGAAGGTCCAAGGAATACATTGAACCTGCAGTGGTGTATCGGAAACTAATACTGGTCGCACTGGGAATGCTGAAAGCACCGACTGTAAGAAGAGTCTCTATTCTTGTACTTAAGGCGTCATTGTGCCCTTTGTATTTAATTCCGATGTAATTTCAGTGTTTCATCGTCTATGCTATATTCCAAGGAATACATTGAACCAGCAGTGGTGTATCGGAAACTAATACTGGTCTCACAGGGAATGCTCGAATCACCGACACTAAGAAGAGTCTCTATTCTTGTACTTAAGTCGGCATTGTTCCTTTTGTATTTAATTCCGAAGTAATTTCAGTGTTTCATCGTCAATGTGTATGTCCAAGGAATACATTGAATCTGCAGTGGTGTATCGGATACTAATACTGGTCTCACAGGGAATGCTCAAAGCACAGACTGTAAGAAAAATCTCTATTCTTGTACTTAAGGCGGCATTGTGCCTTTTGTATTTCATTCCGATGCGATTTCTGTGTATAATCGTCAATGTGAAGGTCCAAGGAATACATTGAACCTGCAGTGGTGTATCGGAAACTAATACTGGTGTCACAGGGAATGCCCAAAGCACCGACTGTATGAAGAGTCTCTATTCTTTTACTTAAGGCGGCATTGTGCCTTTTGTATTTTATTCCGATGCGATTTCTGTGTATAATCGTCAATGTGAAGGTCCAAGGAATACATTGAACCTGCAGTGGTGTATCGGAAACTAATACTGGTCACACAGGGAATGCTCAAAGCACCGACTGTAAGAAGAGTCTCTATTCTTGTACTTAAGGCGGCATTGTGCCGTTTGTATTTAATTCCGATGCGATTTCTGTCTTTCATCGTCAATGTGAAGGTCCAAGGAATACATTGAACCTGCAGTAGTGTATCGGAAACTAGTACTGGTCTCACAGGGAATGCTCAAAGCACCGACTGTAAGAAGAGTGTCTATTCTTGTACTTAAGGCGGCATTGTGCCCTTTGTATTTAATTCCGATGCCATTTCTGTGTTTCATCGTCGATGTGAAAGTCCAACGAATACACTGAACCTTCAGTGGTGTATCGGAAACTAATACTGGTCTCACAGGGAATGCTCAAAGCACCGACTGTAAGAAGAGTGTCTATTCTTGTACTTAAGGTGGCATTGTGCCTTTTGTATTTAATTTAGATGCCATTTCTGTGTTTCATCGTCGATGTGAAAGTCCAAGGTATACACTGAACCTGCAGTGGTGTATCGGAAACTAATACTGGTCTCACAGGGAATGCTCAAAGCACCGACTGTAAGAAGAGTCTCTATTCTTGTCCTTAAGAGGGCATTGTGCCCATTGTATTTAATTCCGATGCCATTTCTGTGTTTCATCGTCGATGTGTATGTCCAAGGAATACATTGAACCTGAAATGGTGTACCGGATACTAATACTGGTCTCACAAGGAATGCTCAAAGCACCGACTGTAAGAAGAGTCTCTATTCTTGTACTTAAGGCGGCATTGTGCCCATTGTATTTAATTCCGATGCGATTTCTGTGTTTCATCGTCAATGTGAAGGTCCAAGGACTACATTGAACCTGCAGTGGCGTAGCGGAAACTAATACGGGTCGCACAGGAATGGATCGAAACACAGAATATAAGAAGTCTCACTCTGCTTGTACTTAAGGCGTCATTGTGCCCTTTGTATTTAATTCCGATGTAATTTCAGTGTTTCATCGTCTATGCTAAATTCCAAGGAATACATTGAACCAGCAGTGGTGTATCGGAAACTGATACTGGTCTCACAGGGAATGCTAGATTCACCGACACTAAGAAGAGTCTCTATTCTTGTACTTAAGTCGGCATTGTTCCTTTGGTATTTAATTCCGAAGTAATTTCAGTGTTTCATCGTCAATGTGTATGTCCAAGGAATACATTGAATCTGCAGTGGTGTATCGGATACTAATACTGGTCTCACAGGGAATGCTCAAAGCACAGACTGTAAGAAGAGTCTCTATTCTTGTACTTAAAGCGGCATTGTGCCTTTTGTATTTAATTCCAATGCGATTTCTGTGTTTCATCGTCAATGTGAAGGTCCAAGGAATACATTGAACCTGCAGTGGTGTATCGGAAACTAATGCTGGTCTCACAGGGATTGCTCAAATCACCGACTGTAAGTAGAGTCTGTATTCTTGTACTTAAGGCGGCATCGTGCTTTTTGTATTTAATTCCGATGCGATTTCTGTGTTTCATCGTCAATGTGAAGGTCCAAGGAATACATTGAACCTGCAGTGGTGTATCGGAAACTAATACTGGTGTCACAGGGAATGCTCAAAGCAAGGTCTGTATGAAGAGTCTCTATTCTTGTACTTATGGCGACATTGTGCCTTTTGTATTTTATTCCGATGCGATTTCTGTGTATAATCGTCAATGTGAAGGTCCAAGGAATACATTGAACCTGCAGTGGTGTATCGGAAACTAATACTGGTCTCACAGGGTATGCTCAAAGCACCGACTGTACGAAGAGTCTCTATTCTTGTACTTAAGGCGGCATTGTGCCGTTTGTATTTAATTCCGATGCGATTTCTGTCTTTCATCGTCAATGTGAAGGTCCAAGGAATACATTGAACCTGCAGTAGTGTATCGGAAACTAGTACTGGTCTCACAGGGAATGCTCAAAGCACCGACTGTAAGAAGAGTGTCTATTCTTGTACTTAAGGCGGCATTGTGCCCTTTGTATTTAATTCCGATGCCATTTCTGTGTTTCATCGTCGATGTGACAGTCCAACGAATACACTGAACCTTCAGTGGTGTATCGGAAACTAATACTGGTCTCACAGGGAATGCTCGAAGCACCGACTGTAAGAAGAGTGTCTATTCTTGTACTTAAGGCGGCATTGTGCCCTTTGTATTTAATTCCGATGCCATTTCTGTGTTTCATCGTCGATGTGAAAGTCCAAGGAATACACTGAACCTGCAGTGGTGTATCGGAAACTAATACTGGTCTCACAGGGAATGCTCAAAGCACCGACTGTAAGAAGAGTCTCTATTCTTGTCCTTAAGGCGGCATTGTGCCCATTGTATTTAATTCCGATGCCATTTCTGTGTTTCATCGTCGATGTGTATGTCCAAGGAATACACTGAACCTGAAATGGTGTACCGGATACGAATACTGGTCTCACAAGGAATGCTCAAAGCACCGACTGTAAGAAGAGTGTCTATTCTTGTACTTAAGGCGGCATTGTGCCTTTTTTATTTAATTCCGATGCGATTTCTGTGTGTAATCGTCAATGTGAAGGTCCAAGGTATACATTGAACCTTCAGCGGTGAATCGGAAACTAATACTGGTCTCACAGGGAATGCTCAAAGCACCGACTGTAAGATGAGTGTCTGTTCTTGTACTTAAGGCGGCATTGTCCCTTTTGTATTTAATTCCGATGCGATTTCTGTGTTTCATCGTCAATGTGAAGGTCCAAGGAATACATTGCACCTGCAGTGGCGTATCGGAAACTAATACGGGTCCCACAGGAAAGGATCGAAGCACAGACTCTAAGAAGTCTCACCCTGCTTGTACTTAAGACGTCATTGTGCCCTTTGTATTTAATTCCGATGTAATTTCAGTGTTTCATCGTCTATGCTATATTCCAAGGAATACATTGAACCAGCAGTGGTGTATCGGAAACTAATACTGGTCTCACAGGGAATGCTCGAATCACCGACACTAAGAAGAGTCTCTATTCTTGTACTTAAGTCGGCATTGTTCCTTTGGTATTTAATTCCGAAGTAATTTCAGTGTTTCATCGTCAATGTGAAGGTCCAAGGAATACATTGAACCTGCAGTGGTGTATCGGAAACTAATACTGGTCTCACAGGGAATGCTCAAAGCACCGACTGTAAGAAGAGTCTCTATTCTTGTACTTAAGGCGGCATTGTGCCGTTTGTATTTAATTCCGATGCGATTTCTGTCTTTCATCGTCAATGTGAAGGTCCAAGGAATACATTGAACCTGCAGTAGTGTATCGGAAACTAGTACTGGTCTCACAGGGAATGCTCAAAGCACCGACTGTAAGAAGAGTGTCTATTCTTGTACTTAAGGCGGCATTGTGCCCTTTGTATTTAATTCCGATGCCATTTCTGTGTTTCATCGTCGATGTGAAAGTCCAACGAATACACTGAACCTTCAGTGGTGTATCGGAAACTAATACTGGTCTCACAGGGAATGCTCAAAGCACCGACTGTAAGAAGAGTGTCTATTCTTGTACTTAAGGCGGCATTGTGCCTTTTGTATTTAATTTAGATGCCATTTCTGTGTTTCATCGTCGATGTGAAAGTCCAAGGTATACACTGAACCTGCAGTGGTGTATCGGAAACTAATACTGGTCTCACAGGGAATGCTCAAAGCACCGACTGTAAGAAGAGTCTCTATTCTTGTCCTTAAGAGGGCATTGTGCCCATTGTATTTAATTCCGATGCCATTTCTGTGTTTCATCGTCGATGTGTATGTCCAAGGAATACATTGAACCTGAAATGGTGTACCGGATACTAATACTGGTCTCACAAGGAATGCTCAAAGCACCGACTGTAAGAAGAGTCTCTATTCTTGTACTTAAGGCGGCATTGTGCCCATTGTATTTAATTCCGATGCGATTTCTGTGTTTCATCGTCAATGTGAAGGTCCAAGGACTACATTGAACCTGCAGTGGCGTAGCGGAAACTAATACGGGTCGCACAGGAATGGATCGAAACACAGAATCTAAGAAGTCTCACTCTGCTTGTACTTAAGGCGTCATTGTGCCCTTTGTATTTAATTCCGATGTAATTTCAGTGTTTCATCGTCTATGCTAAATTCCAAGGAATACATTGAACCAGCAGTGGTGTATCGGAAACTGATACTGGTCTCACAGGGAATGCTAGATTCACCGACACTAAGAAGAGTCTCTATTCTTGTACTTAAGTCGGCATTGTTCCTTTGGTATTTAATTCCGAAGTAATTTCAGTGTTTCATCGTCAATGTGTATGTCCAAGGAATACATTGAATCTGCAGTGGTGTATCGGATACTAATACTGGTCTCACAGGGAATGCTCAAAGCACAGACTGTAAGAAGAGTCTCTATTCTTGTACTTAAAGCGGCATTGTGCCTTTTGTATTTAATTCCAATGCGATTTCTGTGTTTCATCGTCAATGTGAAGGTCCAAGGAATACATTGAACCTGCAGTGGTGTATCGGAAACTAATGCTGGTCTCACAGGGATTGCTCAAATCACCGACTGTAAGTAGAGTCTGTATTCTTGTACTTAAGGCGGCATCGTGCTTTTTGTATTTAATTCCGATGCGATTTCTGTGTTTCATCGTCAATGTGAAGGTCCAAGGAATACATTGAACCTGCAGTGGTGTATCGGAAACTAATACTGGTGTCACAGGGAATGCTCAAAGCACCGTCTGTATGAAGAGTCTCTATTCTTGTACTTATGGCGACATTGTGCCTTTTGTATTTTATTCCGATGCGATTTCTGTGTATAATCGTCAATGTGAAGGTCCAAGGAATACATTGAACCTGCAGTGGTGTATCGGAAACTAATACTGGTCTCACAGGGTATGCTCAAAGCACCGACTGTACGAAGAGTCTCTATTCTTGTACTTAAGGCGGCATTGTGCCGTTTGTATTTAATTCCGATGCGATTTCTGTCTTTCATCGTCAATGTGAAGGTCCAAGGAATACATTGAACCTGCAGTAGTGTATCGGAAACTAGTACTGGTCTCACAGGGAATGCTCAAAGCACCGACTGTAAGAAGAGTGTCTATTCTTGTACTTAAGGCGGCATTGTGCCCTTTGTATTTAATTCCGATGCCATTTCTGTGTTTCATCGTCGATGTGACAGTCCAACGAATACACTGAACCTTCAGTGGTGTATCGGAAACTAATACTGGTCTCACAGGGAATGCTCGAAGCACCGACTGTAAGAAGAGTGTCTATTCTTGTACTTAAGGCGGCATTGTGCCCTTTGTATTTAATTCCGATGCCATTTCTGTGTTTCATCGTCGATGTGAAAGTCCAAGGAATACACTGAACCTGCAGTGGTGTATCGGAAACTAATACTGGTCTCACAGGGAATGCTCAAAGCACCGACTGTAAGAAGAGTCTCTATTCTTGTCCTTAAGGCGGCATTGTGCCCATTGTATTTAATTCCGATGCCATTTCTGTGTTTCATCGTCGATGTGTATGTCCAAGGAATACACTGAACCTGAAATGGTGTACCGGATACGAATACTGGTCTCACAAGGAATGCTCAAAGCACCGACTGTAAGAAGAGTGTCTATTCTTGTACTTAAGGCGGCATTGTGCCTTTTGTATTTAATTCCGATGCGATTTCTGTGTGTAATCGTCAATGTGAAGGTCCAAGGTATACATTGAACCTTCAGCGGTGAATCGGAAACTAATACTGGTCTCACAGGGAATGCTCAAAGCACCGACTGTAAGATGAGTGTCGGTTCTTGTACTTAAGGCGGCATTGTCCCTTTTGTATTTAATTCCGATGCGATTTCTGTGTTTCATCGTCAATGTGAAGGTCCAAGGAATACATTGCACCTGCAGTGGCGTATCGGAAACTAATACGGGTCCCACAGGAAAGGATCGAAGCACAGACTCTAAGAAGTCTCACCCTGCTTGTACTTAAGACGTCATTGTGCCCTTTGTATTTAATTCCGATGTAATTTCAGTGTTTCATCGTCTATGCTATATTCCAAGGAATACATTGAACCAGCAGTGGTGTATCGGAAACTAATACTGGTCTCACAGGGAATGCTCGAATCACCGACACTAAGAAGAGTCTCTATTCTTGTACTTAAGTCGGCATTGTTCCTTTGGTATTTAATTCCGAAGTAATTTCAGTGTTTCATCGTCAATGTGTATGTCCAAGGAATACATTGAATCTGCAGTGGTGTATCGGATACTAATACTGGTCTCACAGGGAATGCTCAAAGCACAGACTGTAAGAAGAGTCTCTATTCTTGTACTTAAGGCGGCATTGTGCCTTTTGTATTTAATTCCAATGCGATTTCTGTGTTTCATCGTCAATGTGAAGGTCCAAGGAATACATTGAACCTGCAGTGGTGTATCGGAAACTAATACTGGTCTCACAGGGATTGCTCAAATCACCGACTGTAAGTAGAGTCTGTATTCTTGTACTTAAGGCGGCATCGTGCTTTTTGTAATTAATTCGGATGCGATTTCTGTGTTTCATCGTCAATGTGTATGTCCAAGGAATACATTGAATCTGCAGTGGTGTATCGGATACTAATACTGGTCTCACAGGGAATGCTCAAAGCACAGACTGTAAGAAAAATCTCTATTCTTGTACTTAAGGCGGCATTGTGCCTTTTGTATTTCATTCCGATGCGATTTCTGTGTATAATCGTCAATGTGAAGGTCCAAGGAATACATTGAACCTGCAGTGGTGTATCGGAAACTAATACTGGTGTCACAGGGAATGCCCAAAGCACCGACTGTATGAAGAGTCTCTATTCTTTTACTTAAGGCGGCATTGTGCCTTTTGTATTTTATTCCGATGCGATTTCTGTGTATAATCGTCAATGTGAAGGTCCAAGGAATACATTGAACCTGCAGTGGTGTATCGGAAACTAATACTGGTCTCACAGGGAATGCTCAAAGCACCGACTGTAAGAAGAGTCTCTATTCTTGTACTTAAGGCGGCATTGTGCCGTTTGTATTTAATTCCGATGCGATTTCTGTCTTTCATCGTCAATGTGAAGGTCCAAGGAATACATTGAACCTGCAGTAGTGTATCGGAAACTAGTACTGGTCTCACAGGGAATGCTCAAAGCACCGACTGTAAGAAGAGTGTCTATTCTTGTACTTAAGGCGGCATTGTGCCCTTTGTATTTAATTCCGATGCCATTTCTGTGTTTCATCGTCGATGTGAAAGTCCAACGAATACACTGAACCTTCAGTGGTGTATCGGAAACTAATACTGGTCTCACAGGGAATGCTCAAAGCACCGACTGTAAGAAGAGTGTCTATTCTTGTACTTAAGGCGGCATTGTGCCTTTTGTATTTAATTTAGATGCCATTTCTGTGTTTCATCGTCGATGTGAAAGTCCAAGGTATACACTGAACCTGCAGTGGTGTATCGGAAACTAATACTGGTCTCACAGGGAATGCTCAAAGCACCGACTGTAAGAAGAGTCTCTATTCTTGTCCTTAAGAGGGCATTGTGCCCATTGTATTTAATTCCGATGCCATTTCTGTGTTTCATCGTCGATGTGTATGTCCAAGGAATACATTGAACCTGAAATGGTGTACCGGATACTAATACTGGTCTCACAAGGAATGCTCAAAGCACCGACTGTAAGAAGAGTCTCTATTCTTGTACTTAAGGCGGCATTGTGCCCATTGTATTTAATTCCGATGCGATTTCTGTGTTTCATCGTCAATGTGAAGGTCCAAGGACTACATTGAACCTGCAGTGGCGTAGCGGAAACTAATACGGGTCGCACAGGAATGGATCGAAACACAGAATCTAAGAAGTCTCACTCTGCTTGTACTTAAGGCGTCATTGTGCCCTTTGTATTTAATTCCGATGTAATTTCAGTGTTTCATCGTCTATGCTAAATTCCAAGGAATACATTGAACCAGCAGTAGTGTATCGGAAACTGATACTGGTCTCACAGGGAATGCTAGATTCACCGACACTAAGAAGAGTCTCTATTCTTGTACTTAAGTCGGCATTGTTCCTTTGGTATTTAATTCCGAAGTAATTTCAGTGTTTCATCGTCAATGTGTATGTCCAAGGAATACATTGAATCTGCAGTGGTGTATCGGATACTAATACTGGTCTCACAGGGAATGCTCAAAGCACAGACTGTAAGAAGAGTCTCTATTCTTGTACTTAAAGCGGCATTGTGCCTTTTGTATTTAATTCCAATGCGATTTCTGTGTTTCATCGTCAATGTGAAGGTCCAAGGAATACATTGAACCTGCAGTGGTGTATCGGAAACTAATGCTGGTCTCACAGGGATTGCTCAAATCACCGACTGTAAGTAGAGTCTGTATTCTTGTACTTAAGGCGGCATCGTGCTTTTTGTATTTAATTCCGATGCGATTTCTGTGTTTCATCGTCAATGTGAAGGTCCAAGGAATACATTGAACCTGCAGTGGTGTATCGGAAACTAATACTGGTGTCACAGGGAATGCTCAAAGCACCGTCTGTATGAAGAGTCTCTATTCTTGTACTTATGGCGACATTGTGCCTTTTGTATTTTATTCCGATGCGATTTCTGTGTATAATCGTCAATGTGAAGGTCCAAGGAATACATTGAACCTGCAGTGGTGTATCGGAAACTAATACTGGTCTCACAGGGTATGCTCAAAGCACCGACTGTACGAAGAGTCTCTATTCTTGTACTTAAGGCGGCATTGTGCCGTTTGTATTTAATTCCGATGCGATTTCTGTCTTTCATCGTCAATGTGAAGGTCCAAGGAATACATTGAACCTGCAGTAGTGTATCGGAAACTAGTACTGGTCTCACAGGGAATGCTCAAAGCACCGACTGTAAGAAGAGTGTCTATTCTTGTACTTAAGGCGGCATTGTGCCCTTTGTATTTAATTCCGATGCCATTTCTGTGTTTCATCGTCGATGTGACAGTCCAACGAATACACTGAACCTTCAGTGGTGTATCGGAAACTAATACTGGTCTCACAGGGAATGCTCGAAGCACCGACTGTAAGAAGAGTGTCTATTCTTGTACTTAAGGCGGCATTGTGCCCTTTGTATTTAATTCCGATGCCATTTCTGTGTTTCATCGTCGATGTGAAAGTCCAAGGAATACACTGAACCTGCAGTGGTGTATCGGAAACTAATACTGGTCTCACAGGGAATGCTCAAAGCACCGACTGTAAGAAGAGTCTCTATTCTTGTCCTTAAGGCGGCATTGTGCCCATTGTATTTAATTCCGATGCCATTTCTGTGTTTCATCGTCGATGTGTATGTCCAAGGAATACACTGAACCTGAAATGGTGTACCGGATACGAATACTGGTCTCACAAGGAATGCTCAAAGCACCGACTGTAAGAAGAGTGTCTATTCTTGTACTTAAGGCGGCATTGTGCCTTTTGTATTTAATTCCGATGCGATTTCTGTGTGTAATCGTCAATGTGAAGGTCCAAGGTATACATTGAACCTTCAGCGGTGAATCGGAAACTAATACTGGTCTCACAGGGAATGCTCAAAGCACCGACTGTAAGATGAGTGTCTGTTCTTGTACTTAAGGCGGCATTGTCCCTTTTGTATTTAATTCCGATGCGATTTCTGTGTTTCATCGTCAATGTGAAGGTCCAAGGAATACATTGCACCTGCAGTGGCGTATCGGAAACTAATACGGGTCCCACAGGAAAGGATCGAAGCACAGACTCTAAGAAGTCTCACCCTGCTTGTACTTAAGACGTCATTGTGCCCTTTGTATTTAATTCCGATGTAATTTCAGTGTTTCATCGTCTATGCTATATTCCAAGGAATACATTGAACCAGCAGTGGTGTATCGGAAACTAATACTGGTCTCACAGGGAATGCTCGAATCCCCGACACTAAGAAGAGTCTCTATTCTTGTACTTAAGTCGGCATTGTTCCTTTGGTATTTAATTCCGAAGTAATTTCAGTGTTTCATCGTCAATGTGTATGTCCAAGGAATACATTGAATCTGCAGTTGTGTATCGGATACTAATACTGGTCTCACAGGGAATGCTCAAAGCACAGACTGTAAGAAGAGTCTCTATTCTTGTACTTAAGGCGGCATTGTGCCTTTTGTATTTAATTCCAATGCGATTTCTGTGTTTCATCGTCAATGTGAAGGTCCAAGGAATACATTGAACCTGCAGTGGTGTATCGGAAACTAATACTGGTCTCACAGGGATTGCTCAAATCACCGACTGTAAGTAGAGTCTGTATTCTTGTACTTAAGGCGGCATCGTGCTTTTTGTATTTAATTCCGATGCGATTTCTGTGTTTCATCGTCAATGTGAAGGTCCAAGGAATACATTGAACCTGCAGTGGTGTATCGGAAACTAATACTGGTGTCACAGGGAATGCTCAAAGCACCGACTGTATGAAGAGTCTCTATTCTTGTACTTAAGGCGGCATTGTGCCTTTTGTATTTTATTCCGATGCGATTTCTGTGTATAATCGTCAATGTGAAGGTCCAAGGAATACATTGAACCTGCAGTGGTGTATCGGAAACTAATACTGGTCTCACAGGGAATGCTCAAAGCACCGACTGTAAGAAGAGTCTCTATTCTTGTACTTAAGGCGGCATTGTGCCGTTTGTATTTAATTCCGATGCGATTTCTGTCTTTCATCGTCAATGTGAAGGTCCAAGGAATACATTGAACCTGCAGTAGTGTATCGGAAACTAGTACTGGTCTCACAGGGAATGCTCAAAACACCGACTGTAAGAAGAGTGTCTATTCTTGTACTTAAGGCGGCATTGTGCCCTTTGTATTTAATTCCGATGCCATTTCTGTGTTTCATCGTCGATGTGAAAGTCCAACGAATACACTGAACCTTCAGTGGTGTATCGGAAACTAATACTGGTCTCACAGGGAATGCTCAAAGCACCGACTGTAAGAAGAGTGTCTATTCTTGTACTTAAGGCGGCATTGTGCCCTTTGTATTTAATTCCGATTCCATTTCTGTGTTTCATCGTCGATGTGAAAGTCCACGGACTACACTGAACCTGCAGTGGTGTATCGGAAACTAATACTGGTCTCACAGGGAATGCTCAAAGCACCGACTGTAAGAAGAGTGTCTATTCTTGTACTTAAGGCGGCATTGTGCCTTTTGTATTTAATTCCGATGCGATTTCTGTGTATAATCGTCAATGTGAAGGTCCAAGGTATACATTGAACCTTCAGCGGTGAATCGGAAACTAATACTGGTCTCACAGGGAATGCTCAAAGCACCGACATTAAGAAGAGTCTCTGTTCTTGTACTTAAGGCGGCATTGTTCCTTTTGTAATTAATTCCGATGTAATTTCAGTGTTTCATTGTCAATGTGTATGTCCAAGGAATACACTGAACCTGCAGTGGTGTATCGGAAACTAATACTGGTCTCACAGGGAATGCTCAAAGCACCGACTGTAAGAATAGTGTCTATTCTTATACTTAAGGCGTCATTGTGCCCTTTGTATTTAATTCCGATGTAATTTCAGTGTTTCATCGTCTATGGTAAATTCCAAGGAATACATTGAACCAGCAGTGGTGTATCGGAAACTGATACTGGTCTCACAGGGAATGCTAGATTCACCGACACTAAGAAGAGTCTCTATTCTTGTACTTAAGTCGGCATTGTTCCTTTGGTATTTAATTCCGAAGTAATTTCAGTGTTTCATCGTCAATGTGTATGTCCAAGGAATACATTGAATCTGCAGTGGTGTATCGGATACTAATACTGGTCTCACAGGGAATGCTCAAAGCACAGACTGTAAGAAGAGTCTCTATTCTTGTACTTAAAGCGGCATTGTGCCTTTTGTATTTAATTCCAATGCGATTTCTGTGTTTCATCGTCAATGTGAAGGTCCAAGGAATACATTGAACCTGCAGTGGTGTATCGGAAACTAATACTGGTCTCACAGGGATTGCTCAAATCACCGACTGTAAGTAGAGTCTGTATTCTTGTACTTAAGGCGGCATCGTGCTTTTTGTATTTAATTCCGATGCGATTTCTGTGTTTCATCGTCAATGTGAAGGTCCAAGGAATACATTGAACCTGCAGTGGTGTATCGGAAACTAATACTGGTGTCACAGGGAATGCTCAAAGCACCGTCTGTATGAAGAGTCTCTATTCTTGTACTTATGGCGACATTGTGCCTTTTGTATTTTATTCCGATGCGATTTCTGTGTATAATCGTCAATGTGAAGGTCGAAGGAATACATTGAACCTGCAGTGGTGTATCGGAAACTAATACTGGTCTCACAGGGTATGCTCAAAGCACCGACTGTACGAAGAGTCTCTATTCTTGTACTTAAGGCGGCATTGTGCCGTTTGTATTTAATTCCGATGCGATTTCTGTCTTTCATCGTCAATGTGAAGGTCCAAGGAATACATTGAACCTGCAGTAGTGTATCGGAAACTAGTACTGGTCTCACAGGGAATGCTCAAAGCACCGACTGTAAGAAGAGTGTCTATTCTTGTACTTAAGGCGGCATTGTGCCCTTTGTATTTAATTCCGATGCCATTTCTGTGTTTCATCGTCGATGTAACAGTCCAACGAATACACCGAACCTTCAGTGGTGTATCGGAAACTAATACTGGTCTCACAGGGAATGCTCGAAGCACCGACTGTAAGAAGAGTGTCTATTCTTGTACTTAAGGCGGCATTGTGCCCTTTGTATTTAATTCCGATGCCATTTCTGTGTTTCATCGTCGATGTGAAAGTCCAAGGAATACACTGAACCTGCAGTGGTGTATCGGAAACTAATACTGGTCTCACAGGGAATGCTCAAAGCACCGACTGTAAGAAGAGTCTCTATTCTTGTCCTTAAGGCGGCATTGTGCCCATTGTATTTAATTCCGATGCCATTTCTGTGTTTCATCGTCGATGTGTATGTCCAAGGAATACACTGAACCTGAAATGGTGTACCGGATACGAATACTGGTCTCACAAGGAATGCTCAAAGCACCGACTGTAAGAAGAGTGTCTATTCTTGTACTTAAGGCGGCATTGTGCCTTTTGTATTTAATTCCGATGCGATTTCTGTGTGTAATCGTCAATGTGAAGGTCCAAGGTATACATTGAACCTTCAGCGGTGAATCGGAAACTAATACTGGTCTCACAGGGAATGCTCAAAGCACCGACTGTAAGATGAGTGTCTGTTCTTGTACTTAAGGCGGCATTGTCCCTTTTGTATTTAATTCCGATGCGATATCTGTGTTTCATCGTCAATGTGAAGGTCCAAGGAATACATTGCACCTGCAGTGGCGTATCGGAAACTAATACGGGTCCCACAGGAAAGGATCGAAGCACAGACTCTAAGAAGTCTCACCCTGCTTGTACTTAAGACGTCATTGTGCCCTTTGTATTTAATTCCGATGTAATTTCAGTGTTTCATCGTCTATGCTATATTCCAAGGAATACATTGAACCAGCAGTGGTGTATCGGAAACTAATACTGGTCTCACAGGGAATGCTCGAATCACCGACACTAAGAAGAGTCTCTATTCTTGTACTTAAGTCGGCATTGTTCCTTTGGTATTTAATTCCGAAGTAATTTCAGTGTTTCATCGTCAATGTGTATGTCCAAGGAATACATTGAATCTGCAGTGGTGTATCGGATACTAATACTGGTCTCACAGGGAATGCTCAAAGCACAGACTGTAAGAAGAGTCTCTATTCTTGTACTTAAGGCGGCATTGTGCCTTTTGTATTTAATTCCAATGCGATTTCTGTGTTTCATCGTCAATGTGAAGGTCCAAGGAATACATTGAATCTGCAGTGGTGTATCGGAAACTAATACTGGTCTCACAGGGATTGCTCAAATCACCGACTGTAAGTAGAGTCTGTATTCTTGTACTTAAGGCGGCATCGTGCTTTTTGTAATTAATTCGGATGCGATTTCTGTGTTTCATCGTCAATGTGAAGGTCCAAGGAATACGTTGAACCTGCAGTGGTGTATCGGAAACTAATACTGGTGTCACAGGGAATGCTCAAAGCACCGACTGTATGAAGAGTCTCTATTCTTGTACTTATGGCGGCATTGTGCATTTTGTATTTTATTCCGATGCGATTTCTGTGTATAATCGTCAATGTGAAGGTCCAAGGAATACATTGAACCTGCAGTGGTGTATCGGAAACTAATACTGGTCTCACAGGGAATGCTCAAAGCACCGGCTGTAAGAAGAGTCTCTATTCTTGTACTTAAGGCGGCATTGTGCCCTTTGTATTTAATTCCGATGCCATTTCTGTGTTTCATCGTCGATGTGACAGTCCAACGAATACACTGAACCTTCAGTGGTGTATCGGAAACTAATACTGGTCTCACAGGGAATGCTCAAAGCACCGACTGTAAGAAGAGTGTCTATTCTTGTACTTAAGGCGGCATTGTGCCCTTTGTATTTAATTCCGATGCCATTTCTGTGTTTCATCGTCGATGTGAAAGTCCAAGGAATACACTGAACCTGCAGTGGTGTATCGGAAACTAATACTGGTCTCACAGGGAATGCTCAAAGCACCGACTGTAAGAAGAGTCTCTATTCTTGTCCTTAAGGCGGCATTGTGCCCATTGTATTTAATTCCGATGCCATTTCTGTTTTTCATCGTCGATGTGTATGTCCAAGGAATACATTGAACCTGAAATGGTGTACCGGATACTAATACTGGTCTCACAGGGAATGCTCAAAGCACCGACTGTAAGAAGAGTCTCTATTCTTGTACTTAAGGCGTCATTGTGCCCTTTGTATTTAATTCCGATGTAATTTCAGTGTTTCATCGTCTATGCTATATTCCAAGGAATACATTGAACCAGCAGTGGTGTATCGGAAACTAATACTGGTCTCACAGGGAATGCTCGAATCCCCGACACTAAGAAGAGTCTCTATTCTTGTACTTAAGTCGGCATTGTTCCTATGGTATTTAATTCCGAAGTAATTTCAGTGTTTCATCGTCAATGTGTATGTCCAAGGAATACATTGAATCTGCAGTTGTGTATCGGATACTAATACTGGTCTCACAGGGAATGCTCAAAGCACAGACTGTAAGAAGAGTCTCTATTCTTGTACTTAAGGCGGCATTGTGCCTTTTGTATTTAATTCCAATGCGATTTCTGTGTTTCATCGTCAATGTGAAGGTCCAAGGAATACATTGAACCTGCAGTGGTGTATCGGAAACTAATACTGGTCTCACAGGGATTGCTCAAATCACCGACTGTAAGTAGAGTCTGTATTCTTGTACTTAAGGCGGCATCGTGCTTTTTGTATTTAATTCCGATGCGATTTCTGTGTTTCATCGTCAATGTGAAGGTCCAAGGAATACATTGAACCTGCAGTGGTGTATCGGAAACTAATACTGGTGTCACAGGGAATGCTCAAAGCACCGACTGTATGAAGAGTCTCTATTCTTGTACTTAAGGCGGCATTGTGCCTTTTGTATTTTATTCCGATGCGATTTCTGTGTATAATCGTCAATGTGAAGGTCCAAGGAATACATTGAACCTGCAGTGGTGTATCGGAAACTAATACTGGTCTCACAGGGAATGCTCAAAGCACCGACTGTAAGAAGAGTCTCTATTCTTGTACTTAAGGCGGCATTGTGCCGTTTGTATTTAATTCCGATGCGATTTCTGTCTTTCATCGCCAATGTGAAGGTCCAAGGAATACATTGAACCTGCAGTAGTGTATCGGAAACTAGTACTGGTCTCGCAGGGAATGCTCAAAACACCGACTGTAAGAAGAGTGTCTATTCTTGTACTTAAGGCGGCATTGTGCCCTTTGTATTTAATTCCGATGCCATTTCTGTGTTTCATCGTCGATGTAAAGTCCAACGAATACACTGAACCTTCAGTGGTGTATCGGAAACTAATACTGGTCTCACAGGGAATGCTCAAAGCACCGACTGTAAGAAGAGTGTCTATTCTTGTACTTAAGGCGGCATTGTGCCCTTTGTATTTAATTCCGATGCCATTTCTGTGTTTCATCGTCGATGTGAAAGTCCAAGGACTACACTGAACCTGCAGTGGTGTATCGGAAACTAGTACTGGTCTCACAGGGAATGCTCAAAGCACCGACTGTAAGAAGAGTGTCTATTCTTGTACTTAAGGCGGCATTGTGCCTTTTGTATTTAATTCCGATGCGATTTCTGTGTATAATCGTCAATGTGAAGGTCCAAGGTATACATTGAACCTTCAGCGGTGAATCGGAAACTAATACTGGTCTCACAGGGAATGCTCAAAGCACCGACATTAAGAAGAGTCTCTGTTCTTGTACTTAAGGCGGCATTGTTCCTTTTGTAATTAATTCCGATGTAATTTCAGTGTTTCATTGTCAATGTGTATGTCCAAGGAATACACTGAACCTGCAGTGGTGTATCGGAAACTAATACTGGTCTCACAGGGAATGCTCAAAGCACCGACTGTAAGAATAGTGTCTATTCTTATACTTAAGGCGGCATTGTGCCCTTTGTATTTAATTCCGATGCCATTTTGAGTTTCATCGTCGATGTGAAAGTCCAAGGAATACACTGAACCTGCAGTGGTGTATCGGAAACTGATACTGGTCTCACAGGGAATGCTCAAAGCACCGACTGTAAGAAGAGTGTCTATTCTTGTACTTAAGGCGGCATTGTGCCTTTTGTATTTAATTCCGATGCGATTTCTGTGTATAATCGTCAATGTGTATGTCCAAGGAATACAATGAATCTGCAGTGGTGTATCGGACACTAATACTGGTCTCACAGGGAATGCTCAAAGCACAGACTGTAAGAAGAGTCTCTATTCTTGTACTTAAGGCGGCATTGTTCCTTTTGTATTTAATTCCAATGCGATTTCTGTGTTTCATCGTCAATGTGAAGGTTCAAGGAATACATTGAACCTGCAGTGGTGTAACGCAAACTAGTACTGGTCTCACAGGGAATGCTCAAAGCACCGACTGTAAGAAGAGTGTCAATTCTTGTACTTAAGGCGGCATTGTGCCTTTTGTATTTAATTCCGATGCCATTTCGGTGTTTCATCGTCGATGTGAAAGTCCAACGAATACACTGAACCTGCAGTGGTGTATCGGAAATTAATACTGGTCTCACAGGGAATGCACAAAGCACCGACCGTAAGAAGAGTGTCTATTCTTGTACTTAAGGCAGCATTGTGCCCTTTGTATTTAATTCCGATGCCATTTCTGTGTTTCATCGTCGATGTGAAAGTCCAAGGAATACACTGAACCTGCAGTAGTGTATCGGAGACTGATACTGGTCTCACAGGGAATGGTCAAAGCACCGACTGTAAGAAGAGTCTCTATTCTCGTACTTAAGGCGGCATTGGGCCGTTTGTATTTAATTCCGATGCGATTTCTGTCTTTCATCGTCAATGTGAATGTCCAAGGAATACATTGAACCTGCAGTGGTGTATCGGAAACTAATACTGGTCTCACAGGGAATGCTCAAAGCACCGACTGTAAGAAGAGTGTCTATTCTTATACTTAAGGCGGCATTGGGCCCTTTGTATTTAATTCCGATGCCATTTCTGTGTTTCATTGTCGATGTGAAAGTCCAAGGAATACACTGAACCTGCAGTGGTGTATCGGAAACTAATACTGGTCTCACAGGGAATGCTCAAAGCACCGACTGTAAGAAGAGTCTCTATTCTTGTACTTAAGGCGGCATTGTGCCTATTGTATTTAATTCCGATGCGATTTCTGTGTATAATCGCCAATGTGAAGGTCCAAGGTATACATTGAACCTGCAGTGGTGAATCGGAAACTAATACTGGTCTCACAGGGAATGCTCAAAGCACCGACTGTAAGAAGAGTCTCTATTTTTGTACTTAAGGCGGCATTGTTCCTTTTGTATTTAATTCCGATGTAATTTCAGTGTTTCATCGTCAATGTGTATGTCGAAGGAATACATTGAACCTGCAGTGGTGTATCGGATACTAATACTTGTCTCACAGGGAATGCTCAAAGCACCGACTGTAAGAAGAGTCTCTATTCTTGTACTTACGGCGGAATTGTCCCTTTTTGTATTTAATTCCGATGCGATTTCTGTGTTTCATCGTCTATGTGAAGGTCCAAGGAATACATTGAACCTGCAGTGGTGTATCGGAAACTAATACTGGTCTCACAGGGAATGCTCAAAACACCGACTGTAAGTAGAGTCTGTATTCTTGTACTTAAGGCGGCATCGTGCTTTTTGTATTTTATTCCGATGCGATTTCTGTGTTTCATCGTCAATGTGAAGGTCCAAGGAATACATTGAACCTGCAGTGGTATATCGGAAACTAATACTGGTCTCACAGGGAATGCTCAAAGCACCGACTGTATGAAGAGTCTCTATTCTTGTACTAAAGGCGACATTGTGCCTTTTCTATTTAATTTCGATGCGATTTCTGTGAATAATCGTCAATGTGAAGGTCCAAGGAATACATTGAACCTGCGGTGGTGTATCGGAAACTAATACTGGTCTCACAGGGAATGCTCAAAACACCGACTGTAAGAAGAGCCTCTAATCTTGTACTTAAGGCGGCATTGGGCCGTTTGTATTTAATTCCGATGCGATTTCAGTCTTTCATCGTCAATGTGAAGGTCCAAGGAATACATTGAACCTGCAGTGGTGTATCGGAAACTAATACTGGTCTCACAGGGAATGCTCAAAGCACCGACTGTAAGAAGAGTGGCAATTCTTTTACTTAAGGCGGCATTGTGCCCTTTGTATTTAATTCCGATGCCATTTCTGTGTTTCATCGTCGATGTGAAAGTCCAAGGAATACACTGAACCTGCAGTGGTGTATCGGAAACTAATACTGGTCTCACAGGGAATGGTCAAAGCACCGACTGTAAGAAGAGTCTCTATTCTCGTACTTAAGGCGGCATTGGGCCGTTTGTATTTAATTCCGATGCGATTTCTGTCTTTCATCGTCAATGTGAATGTCCAAGGAATACATTGAACCTGCAGTGGTGTATCGGAAACTAATACTGGTCTCACAGGGAATGCTCAAAGCACCGACTGTATGAAGAGTGTCTATTCTTGTACTTAGGCGGCATTGGGCACTTTGTATTTAATTCCGATGCCATTTCTGTGTTTCATTGTCGATGTGAAAGTCCAAGGAATACACTGAACCTGCAGTGGTGTATCGGAAACTAATACTGGTCTCACAGGGAAAGCTCAAAGCACCGACTGTAAGAAGAGTCTCCATTCTTGTACTTAAGGCGGCATTGTGCCTATTGTATTTAATTCCGATGCGATTTCTGTGTATAATCGCCAATGTGAAGGTCCAAGGTATACATTGAACCTGCAGTGGTGAATCGGAAACTAATACTGGTCTCACAGGGAATGCTCAAAGCACCGACTGTAAGAAGAGTCTCTATTCTTGTACTTAAGGCGGCATTGTGCCTATTGTATTTAATTCCGATGCGATTTCTGTGTATAATCGCCAATGTGAAGGTCCAAGGTATACATTGAACCTGCAGTGGTGAATCGGAAACTAATACTGGTCTCACAGGGAATGCTCAAAGCACCGACTGTAAGAAGAGTCTCTATTTTTGTACTTAAGGCGGCATTGTGCCTTTTGTATTTAATTCCGGTGCGATTTCTGTGTTACATCGTCAATGTGAAGGTCCAAGGAATACACTGAACCTGCAGTGGTGTATCGGAAACTAATACTGGTCTCACAGGGAATGTTCAAAGCACCGACTATAAGAAGAGTGTCAATTCTTGTACTTAAGGCGGCATTGTGCCCTTTGTATTTAATTCCGATGCCATTTCTGTGTTTCATCGTCGATGTGAAAGTCCAAGGAATACACTGAACCTGCAGTGGTGTATCGGAAACTAATACTGGTCTCACAGGGAATGGTCAAAGCACCGACTGTAAGAAGAGTCTCTATTCTTGTACTTAAGGCGGCATTGGGCCGTTTGTATTTAATTCCGATGCGATTTCTGTCTTTCATCGTCAATGTGAATGTCCAAGGAATACATTGAACCTGCAGTGGTGTATCGGAAACTAATACTGGTCTCACAGGGAATGCTCAAAGCACCGACTATATGAAGAGTGTCTATTCTTGTACTTAAGGCGGCATTGGGCACTTTGTATTTAATTCCGATGCCATTTCTGTGTTTCATTGTCGATGTGAAAGTCCAAGGAATACACTGAACCTGCAGTGGTGTATCGGAAACTAATACTGGTCTCACAGGGAAAGCTCAAAGCACCGACTGTAAGTAGAGTCTGTATTCTTGGACTTAAGGCGGCATCGTGCTTTTTGTATTTAATTCCGATACGATTTCTGTGTTTCATCGTCAATGTGAAGGTCCAAGGAATACATTGAACCTGCAGTGGTGTATCGGAAACTAATACTGGTCTCACAGGGAATGCTCAAAGCACCGACTGTATGAAGAGACTCTATTCTTGTACTTAAGGCGGCATTGTGCCTTTTGTATTTAATTCCAATGTGATTTCTGTATATAATCGTCAGTGAGAAAGTCCAAGGAATACATTGAGACTGCAGTGGTGTATCGGAAACTAATACTTGTCTCACAGGGAATGCTCAAATCACCGACTGTAAGAAGAGTCTCTATTCTTGTACTTAATTCGGCATTGTGCCTTTTGTATTTAATTCAGATGCGATTTCTGTGTTTCATCGTCAATGTGAAGGTCCAAGGAATAAATTGAACCTGAAGTGATGTACCAGATACTAATTCTGGTCTCACAAGGAATGCATAAAGCACCGACTGTAAGAAGAGTCTCTATTCTTGTACTTAAGGCGGCATTGTGCCTTTTGTATTTAATTCCGATGCGATTTCTGTGTTACATCGTCAATGTGAAGGTCCAAGGAATACATTGAACCTGCAGTGGTGTATCGGAAACTAATACTGGTCTCACAGGGAATGCTCAATGCACCGACTGTAAGAAGAGCCTCTTATCTTGTACTTAAGGCGGCATTGGGCTGTTTGTATTTAATTCCGATGCGATTTCTGTCTTTCATCGTCAATGTGAAGGTCCAAGGAATACATTGAACCTGCAGTGGTGTAACGGAAACTAATACTGGTCTCACAGGGAATGCTCAAAGCACCGACTATAAGAAGAGTGTCAATTCTTGTACTTAAGGCGGCATTGTGCCCTTTGTATTTAATTCCGATGCCATTTCTGTGTTTCATCGTCGATGTGAAAGTCCAAGGAATACACTGAACCTGCAGTGGTGTATCGGAAACTAATTCTGGTCTCACAGGGAAAGCTCAAAGCACCGACTGTAAGAAGAGTCTCTATTCTTGTACTTAAGGCGGCATTGCGCCTATTGTATTTAATTCCGATGCGATTTCTGTGTATAATCGCCAATGTGAAGGTGCAAGGTATACATTGAACCTGCAGTGGTGAATCGGAAACTAATACTGGTCTCACAGGGAATGCTCAAAGCACCGACTGTAAGAAGAGTCTCTATTTTTGTACTTAAGGCGGCATTGTGCCCTTTGTATTTCATTCCGATTCCATTTCTGTGTTTCATCGTCGATGTGTATGTCCAAGGAATACATTGAACCTGAAGTGATGTACCGGATACTAATACTGGTCTCACAAGGAATGCATAAAGCACCGACTGTAAGAAGAGTCTCTATTCTTGTACTTAAGGCGGCATTGTGCCTTTTGTATTTAATTCCGATGCGATTTCTGTGTTACATCGTCAATGTGAAGGTCCAAGGAATACATTGAACCTGCAGTGGTGTATCGGAAACTAATACTGGTCTCACAGGGAATGCTCAATGCACCGACTGCAAGAAGAGCCTCTAATCTTGTACTTAAGGCGGCATTGGGCTGTTTGTATTTAATTCCGGTGCGATTTCTGTCTTTCATCGTCAATGTGAAGGTCCATGGAATACATTGAACCTGCAGTGGTGTATCGGAAACTAATACTGGTCTCACAGGGAATGCTCAAAGCACCGACTATAAGAAGAGTGTCAATTCTTGTACTTAAGGCGGCATTGTGCCCTTTGTATTTAATTCCGATGCCATTTCTGTGTTTCATCGTCGATGTGAAAGTCCAAGGAATACACTGAACCTGCAGTGGTGTATCGGAAACTAATACTGGTCTCACAGGGAATGGTCAAAGCACCGACTGTAAGAAGAGTCTCTATTCTTGTACTTAAGGCGGCATTGGGCCGTTTGTATTTAATTCCGATGCGATTTCTGTCTTTCATCGTCAATGTGAATGTCCAAGGAATACATTGAACCTGCAGTGGTGTATCGGAAACTAATACTGGTCTCACAGGGAATGCTCAAAGCACCGACTGTATGAAGAGTGTCTATTCTTGTACTTAAGGCCTCATTGGGCACTTTGTATTTAATTCCGATGCCATTTCTGTGTTTCATTGTCGATGTGAAAGTCCAAGGAATACACTGAACCTGCAGTGGTGTATCGGAAACTAATACTGGTCTCACAGGGAAAGCTCAAAGCACCGACTGTAAGTAGAGTCTGTATTCTTGGACTTAAGGCGGCATCGTGCTTTTTGTATTTAATTCCGATACGATTTCTGTGTTTCATCGTCAATGTGAAGGTCCAAGGAATACATTGAACCTGCAGTGGTGTATCGGAAACTAATACTGGTCTCACAGGGAATCCTCAAAGCACCGACTGTATGAAGAGACTCTATTCTTGTACTTAAGGCGGCATTGTGCCTTTTGTATTTAATTCCAATGCGATTTCTGTATATAATCGTCAGTGAGAAAGTCCAAGGAATACATTGAGACTGCAGTGGTGTATCGGAAACTAATACCTGTCTCACAGGGAATGCTCAAATCACCGACTGTAAGAAGAGTCTCTATTCTTGTACATAAGGCGGCATTGTTCCTTTTGTATTTAATTCAGATGCGATTTCTGTGTTTCATCGTCAATGTGAAGGTCCAAGGAATACATTGGACTTGCAGTGGTGTATCGGAAACTAATACTGGTCTCAGAGGGAATGCTCAAAACACCGACAGTAAGAAGAGTCTCTATTCTTGTACTTAAGGCGACGCTGTTCCTTTTGTATTTAATTCCGATGTAATTTCAGTGTTTCATCGTCAATGTGTATGTCCAAGGAATACATTGAACCTGCAGTGGTGTATCGGATACTAATACTGGTCTCACAGGGAATGCTCAAAGCACCGACTGTGAGAAGAGGCTCTATTCTTGTACTTAAGGCGGAATTGTGCCTTTTGGTATTTAATTCCGTTGCGATTTCTGTGTTTCATCGTCAATGTGAAGGTCCAAGGAATACATTGAACCTGCAGTGGTGTATCGGAAACTAATGCTGGTCTCACAGGGAATGCTAAACGCACCGACTGTAAGTAGAGTCTGTATTCTTGTACTTAAGGCGGCATTGTGCCTTTTGTATTTAATTCCGATGTAATTTCAGTGTTTCATCGTCAATGTGTATTTCCAAGGAATACATTGAACCTGCAGTGGTGTATCGGATACTAATACTGGTCTCACTAGGAATTCTCAAAGCACCGACTGTAAGAAGAGTCTCTATTCTTGTACTTAAGGCGGCATTCTGCCTTTTGTATTTCATTCCGGTGCGATTTCTGTGTTTCATCGCCAATGTGAAGGTCCAAGGGATACATTGAACCTGCAGTGGCGTATCGGAAACTAATATGGGTCGCACAGGAAAGGATCAAAACACAGACTCTAAGAAGTCTCACTCTGCTTGTACTTAAGGCGTCATTGTGCCCTTTGTATTTAATTCCGATGTAATTTCAGTGTTTTATCGTCAATGCTTATTTCCAAGGAATACATTGAGCCAGCAGTGGTGTATCGGAAACTAATACTGGTCTCACAGGGAACGCTCAAAGCACCGGCTGTAAGAAGAGTCTCTATTCTTGTACTTAAAGCGGCATTGGGCCGTTTGTATTTAATTCCGATGCGATTTCTGTCTTTCATCGTCAATGTAAAGGTCCAAGAAATACATTGAACCTGCAGTGGTGTATCGGAAACTAATACTGGTCTCACAGGGAATGCTCAAAGCACGGACTGTAAGAAGAGTGTCTATTCTTGTACTTAAGGCGGCATTGTGCCGTTTGTATTTAATTCCGATGCCATTTCTGTGTTTCATCGTCGATGTGAAAGTCCAAGGAATACACTGAACCTGCGGTGGTGTATCGGAAACTAATACTGGTCTCACAGGGAATGCTCAAAGCACCGACTGTAAGAAGAGTCCCTATTCTTGTACTTAAGGCGGCATTGTGCCTTTTGTATTTAATTCCGATGCGATTTCTGTGTTTCATCGTCAATGTGAAGGTCCAAGGAATACATTGGACCTGCAGTGGTGTATCGGAAACTAATACTGGTCTCAGAGGGAATGCTCAAAACACCGACAGTAAGAAGAGTCTCTATTCTTGTACTTAAGGCGACATTGTTCCTTTTTGTATTTAATTCCGATGTAATTTCAGTGTTTCATCGCCAATGTGTATGTCCAAGGAATACATTGAACCTGCAGTGGTGTATCGGAAACTAATACTGGTCTCACAGTTAATGCTCAAAGCACCGACTGTAAGTAGAGTCTGTATTCTTGTACTTAAGGCGGCATTGCGCCTTTTGTATTTAATTCCGATGCGATTTCATTGTTTCATAGTCAATGTGAAGGTCCAAGGAATACATTGAACCTGCAGTGGTGTATCGGAAACTAATACTGGTCTCACAGGGAATGTTCAAAGCACCGACTGTAAGAGGAGTGTCTATTCTTGTACTTAAGGCGGCATTGTGCCCTTTGTATTTAATTCCGATGCAATTTCTGTGTTTCATCGTGAATGTGAAGTTCTAAGGGATACATTGAATTTGCAGTGGCGTATCGGAAACTAATACGGGTCGCACAGGAAAGGATCAAAACACAGACTCTTAGAAGTCTCACTCTGCTTGTACTTAAGGCGTCATTGTGCCCTTTGTATTTAATTCCGATGTAATTTCAGTGTTTCATCGTCAATGCTTATTTCCAAGGCATACGTTGAACCAGCAGTGGTGTATCGGAAACTAATACTGGTCTCACAGGGAATGCTCAAAGCACCGACAGTAAGAAGAGTCTCTATTTTTGTACTTTAGGCGGCATTGTGCCTTTTGTGTTTAATTCCAATGCGATTTCTGTGTGTCATCGTCAATGAGAAGGTCCAAGGTATACATTGAACCTGCTGTGGTGTATCGGAAACTAATACTGGTCTCACAGGGAATGCTCAAAGCACCAACAGTAAGAAGCGTCTCTATACTTGTACTTAAGGCGGCATTGTTCCTTTTGTATTTAATTCCGATGTAATTTCAGTGTTTCATCGTCAATGTGTATGTCGAAGGAATACACTGAATCTGCAGTGGTGTACCGGATACTAAAACTGGTCTCACAGGGAATGCTCAAAGCACAGACTGTAAGAAGAGTCTCTATTCTTGTACTTAAGGCGGCATTGTGCCCTTTGTATTTAATTCCAATGCGATTTCTGTGTGTCATCGTCAATGAGAAGGTCCAAGGTATACATTGAACCTGCTGTGGTGTATCGGAAACTAATACTGGTCTCTCAGGGAATGCTCAAAGCACCGACTGTAAGTAGAGTCTGTATTCTTGTACTTAAGGCGGAATCGTGCTTCTTGTATTTAATTCCGATGCGATTTCTGTGTTTCATCGTTAATGTGAAGGTCCAAGGAATACATTGAACCTGCAGTGGTGTATCGGAATCTAATACTGGTCTCACAGGGAATGCTCAAAGCACCGACTGTAAGAAGAGTCTCTATTCTTATACTTAAGGCGGCATTGGGCCTTTTGTATTTAATTACGATGCGGTATCTGTCTTTCATCGTCAATGTGAAGGTCCAAGGAATACATTGAACCTGCAGTGGTGTATCGGAAACTAATACTGGTCTCACAGGGAATGCTCAAAGCACCGACTGTAAGAAGAGTGTCTATTCTTGTACTTAAGGCGGCATTGTGCCCTTTGTATTTAATTCCGATGCCATTTCTGTGTTTCATCGTCGATGTGTATGTCCAAGGAATACATTGAAACTGAAGTGGTGTACCGGATACTAATAATGGTCTCACAGGGAATGCTCAAAGCACCGACTGTATGAAGAGTCCCTATTCTTGTACTTAAGGCGGCATTGTGCCTTTGTATTTAATTCCGATGCGATTTCTGTGTTTCATCGTCAATGTGAAGGTCCAAGGGATACATTGAACCTGCAGTGGCGTATCGGAAACTAATACGGGTCGCACAGGGAAGGATAAAACACAGACTCTAAGAAGTCTCACTCTGCTTGTACTTAAGGCGTCATTGTGCCCTTTGTATTTAATTCCGATGTAATTTCAGTGTTTCATCGTCAATGCTTATTTCCAAGGAATACATTGAACCAGCAGTGGTGTATCGGAAACTAATACTGGTCTCACAGGGAACGCTCAAAGCACCGGCTGTAAGAAGAGTCTCTATTCTGGTACTTAAGGCGGCATTGGGCCGTTTGTATTTAATTCCGATGCCATTTCTGTGTTTATTCGTCGATGTGAAAGTCCAAGGAATACACTGAACCTGCGGTGGTGTATCGAAAACTAATACTGGTCTCACAGGGAATGCTCAAAGCACCGACTGTAGAAGAGTCTCTGTTCTTGTACTTACGGCGGAATTGTGCCTTTTTGTATTTAATTCCGATGCGATTTCTATGTTTCATCGTCAATGTGCAGGTCCAAGGAATACATTGAAACTGCAGTGGTGTATCGGAAACTAATACTGGTCTCACAAGGTATGCTCAAAGCACCGACTGTAAGTAGTGTCTGTATTCTTGTACTTAAGGCGGCATTGTGCCTTTTGTATTTAATTCCGATGCGATTTCTGTGTTTCATCGTCAATGTGAAGGTCCAAGGAATACATTGAACCTGCAGTGGTGTATCGGAAACTAATACTGGTCTCACTGGGAATGCTCAAAGCACCGACTGTAAGAAGTGTGTCTATTCTTGTACTTAAGGCGGCACTGTGCCCTTTGTATTTAATTCCGAATCCATTTCTGTGTTTCATCGTCGATGTGTATGTCCAAGGAATACATTGAGACTGAAGTGGTGTACCGGAAACTAATAATGGTCTCACAAGGAATGCCCATAGCACCGACTGTAAGAAGAGTGTCTATTCTTGTACTTAAGGCATCATTGTGCCTTTTTGTATTTAATTCCGATGCGATTTCTGTGTTTCATCGTCGATGTGAAGGTCCAAGGAATACATTGAACCTGCAGTGGTGTATTGGAAACTAATACTTGTCTCACAGGGAATGCTCAAAGCACCGACGGTAAGTAGAGTCTGTATTCTTGTACTTAAGGCGGCATTGTGCCTTTTGTATTTAATTCCGATGCGATTTCTGTGTTTCATCGTCAATGTGAAGGTCCAAGGAATACATTGTACCTGCAGTGGTGTATCGGAAACTAATACTGGTCTCACAGGGAATGCTCAAAGCACCGACTGTAAGAAGAGTGTCTATTCTTGTACTTAAGGCGGCATTGTGCCGTTTGTATTTATTTCCGATGCCATTTCTGTGTTTCATCGTCGATGTGAAAGTCCAAGGAATACACTGAACTTGCAGTGGTGTATCGGAAACTAATACTGGTCTCACTGGGAATGCTCAAAGCACCGACTGTAAGAAGTGTGTCCATTCTTGTACTTAAGGCGGCATTGTGCCCTTTGTATTTAATTCCGATGCCATTTCTGTGTTTCATCGTCGATGTGTATGTCCAAGGTATACATTGAGACTGAAGTGGTGTACCGGAAACTAATAATGGTCTCACAAGGAATGCTCAAAGCACCGACTGTAAGAAGAGTGTCTATTCTTGTACTTAAGGCATCATTGTGCCTTTTTGTATTTAATTCCGATGCGATTTCTGTGTTTCATCGTCGATGTGAAGGTCCAAGGAATACATTGAACCTGCAGTGGTGTATCGGAAACTAATACTGGTCTCACAGGGAATGCTCAAAGCACCGACGGTAAGTAGAGTCTGTATTCTTGTACTTAAGGCGGCATTGTGCCTTTTGTATTTAATTCCGATGCGATTTCTGTGTTTCATCGTCAATGTGAAGGTCCAAGGGATACATTGAACCTGCAGTGGCGTATCGAAAGCTAATACGGGTCGCACAGGAATGGATCAAAACACAGACTCTAAGAAGTCTCACTCTGCTTGTACTTAAGGCGTCATTGTGCCCTTTGTATTCAATTCCATGTAATTTCAGTGTTTCATCATCAATGCTTGTTTCCAAGGAATACATTGAACCAGCAGTGGTGTATCGGAAACTAATACTGGTCTCACAGGGAATGCTCAAAGCACCAACAGTAAGAAGCGTCTCTATACTTGTACTTAAGGCGGCATTGTTCCTTTTGTATATAATTCCGATGTAATTTCAGTGTTTCATCGTCAATGTGTATGTCGAAGGAATACACTGAATCTGCAGTGGTGTACCGGATACTAAAACTGGTCTCACAGGGAATGCTCAAAGCACAGACTGTAAGAAGAGTCTCTATTCTTGTACTTAAGGCGGCATTGTGCCCTTTGTATTTAATTCCAATGCGATTTCTGTGTGTCATCGTCAATGAGAAGGACCAAGGTATACATTGAACCTGCAGTGGTGTATCGGAAACTAATACTGGTCTCACAGGGAATGCTCAAAGCACCGACTGTAAGTAGAGTCTGTATTCTTGTACTTAAGGCGGAATCGTGCTTTTTGTATTTAATTCCGAGGCGATTTCTGTGTATAATCGTCAATGTGAAGGTCTAAGGAATATATTGAACCTGCAGTGGTGTATCGGAAATTAATACTGGTCTCACAGGGAATGCTCAAAGCACCGACTGTAAGAAGAGTCTCTATTCTTATACTTAAGGCGGCATTGGGCCTTTTGTATTTAATTACGATGCGGTATCTGTCTTTCATCGTCAATGTGAAGGTCCAAGGAATACATTGAACCTGCAACGGTGTATCGGAAACTAATACTGGTCTCACAGGGAATGCTCAAAGCACCGACTGTAAGAAGAGTGTCTATTCTTGTACTTAAGGCGGCATTGTGCCCTTTGTATTTAATTCCGATGCCATTTCTGTGTTTCATCGTCGATGTGTATGTCCAAGGAATACATTGAAACTGAAGTGGTGTACCGGATACTAATAATGGTCTCACAAGGAATGCTCAAAGCACCGACTGTAAGAAGAGTGTCTATTCTTGTACTTAAGGCGGCATTGTGCCTTTTTGTATTTAATTCCGATGCGATTTCTGTGTTTCATCGTCGATGTGAAGGTCCAAGGAATATATAGAACCTGCAGTGGTGTATCGGAAACTAATACTGGTCTCACAGGGAATGCTCAAAGCACCGACTGTAAGAAGAGTGTCTATTCTTGTACTTAAGGCGGCATTGTGCCCTTTGTATTTAATTCCGATGCCATTTCTGTGTTTCATCGTCGATGTGTATGTCCAAGGAATACATTGAAACTGAAGTGGTGTACCGGAAACTAATACTGGTCTCACAGGGAATGCTCAAAGCACCGACTGTATGAAGAGTCCCTATTCTTGTACTTAAGGCGGCATTGTGCCTTTGTATTTAATTCCGATTCGATTTCTGTGTTTCATCGTCAATGTGAAGGTCCAAGGGATACATTGAACCTGCAGTGGCGTAACGGAAACTAATACGGGTCGCACAGGAAAGGATCAAACACAGACTCTAAGAAGTCTCACTCTGCTTGTACTTAAGGCGTCATTGTGCCCTTTGTATTTAATTCCGATGTAATTTCAGTGTTTCATCGTCAATGCTTATTTCCAAGGAATACATTGAACCAGCAGTGGTGTATCGGAAACTAATACTGGTCTCACAGGGAACGCTCAAAGCACCGGCTGTAAGAAGAGTCTCTATTCTGGTACTTAAGGCGGCATTGGGCCGTTTGTATTTAATTCCGATGCGATGTCTGTCTTTCATCGTCAATGTGAAGGTCCAAGGAATACATTGAACCTGCAGTGGTGTATCGGAAACTAATACTGGTCTCACAGGGAATGCTCAAAGCACCGACTGTAAGAAGAGTGTCTATTCTTGTACTTAAGGCGGCATTGTGCCCTTTGTATTTAATTCCGATGCCTTTTCTGTGTTTATTCGTCGATGTGAAAGTCCAAGGAATACACTGAACTTGCGGTGGTGTATCGGAAACTAATACTGGTCTCACAGGGAATGCTCAAAGCACCGACTGTAGAAGAGTCTCTATTCTTGTACTTAAGGCGGCATTGTGCCTTTTGTATTTAATTCCGATGCGATTTCTGTGTATAATCGTCAATGCGAAGGTCCAAGGTATACATTGAACCTGCAGTGGTGAATCGGAAACTAACACTGGTCTCACAGGGAATGCTCAAAGCACCGACTGTAAGAAGAGTCTCTGTTCTTGTACTTACGGCGGAATTGTGCCTTTTTGTATTTAATTCCGATGCGATTTCTATGTTTCATCGTCAATGTGCAGGTCCAAGGAATACATTGAAACTGCAGTGGTGTATCGGAAACTAATACTGGTCGCACAAGGTATGCTCAAAGCACCGACTGTAAGTAGAGTCTGTATTCTTGTACTTAAGGCGGCATTGTGCCTTTTGTATTTAATTCCGATGCGTTTTCTGTGTTTCATCGTCAATGTGAAGGTCCAAGGAATACATTGAACCTGCAGTGGTGTATCGGAAACTAATACTGGTCTCACAGGGAATGCTCAAAGCACCGACTGTAAGAAGAGTGTCTATTCTTGTACTTAAGGCAGCATTGTGCCCTTTATATTTAATTCCGATGCCATCTCTGTGTTTCATCGTCGATGTGTATGTCCAAGGAATACATTGAACCTGAAGTGGTGTACCAGATACTAATACTGGTCTCACAAGGAATGTTCAAATCACCGACTGTAAGAAGAGTCTCTATTCTTGTACTTAAGGCGGCATTCTGCCTTTTGTATTTAATTCCGATTCGATTTCTGTGTTTCATCGTCAATGTGAAGGTCCAAGGGATACATTGAACCTGCAGTGGCGTATCGGAAGCTAATACGGGTCGCACAGGAAAGGATCAAAACACAGACTCTAAGAAGTCTCACTCTGCTTGTACTTAAGGCGTCATTGTGCACTTTGTATTCAATTCCATGTAATTTCAGTGTTTCATCATCAATGCTTGTTTCCAAGGAATACACTGAACCAATAGTGGTGTATCGGAAACTAATACTGGTCTCACAGGGAATGCTCAAAGCACCAACAGTAAGAAGAGTCTCTATTCTTGTACTTAAGGCGGCTTTGTTCCTTTTGTATTTAATTCCGATGTAATTTCAGTGTTTCATCGTCAATGTGTATTTCCTAGGAATACATTGAACCTGCAGTGGTGTATCGGAAACTAATACTGGTCTCACTGGGAATGCTCAAAGCACCGACTGTTAGAAGTGTGTCTATTCTTGTACTTAAGGCGGCATTGTGCCCTTTGTATTTAATTCCGATGCCATTTCTGTGTTTCATCGTCGATGTGTATGTCCAAGGAATACATTGAGACTGAAGTGGTGTACCGGAAACTAATAATGGTCTCACAAGGAATGCTCAAAGCACCGACTGTAAGAAGAGTGTCTATTCTTGTACTTAAGGCATCATTGTGCCTTTTTGTATTTAATTCCGATGCGATTTCTGTGTTTCATCGTCGATGTAAAGGTCCAAGTAATACATTGAACCTGCAGTGGTGTATTGGAAACTAATACTTGTCTCACAGGGAATGCTCAAAGCACCGACGGTAAGTCGAGTCTGTATTCTTGTACTTAAGGCGGCATTGTGCCTTTTGTATTTAATTCCGATGCGATTTCTGTGTTTCATCGTCAATGTGAAGGTCCAAGGAATACATTGTACCTGCAGTGGTGTATCGGAAACTAATACTGGTCTCACAGGGAATGCTCAAAGCACCGACTGTAAGAAGAGTGTCTATTCTTGTACTTAAGGCGGCATTGTGCCGTTTGTATTTATTTCCGATGCCATTTCTGTGTTTCATCGTCGATGTGAAAGTCCAAGGAATACACTGAACCTGCAGTGGTGTATCGGAAACTAATACTGGTCTCACTGGGAATGCTCAAAGCACCGACTGTAAGAAGTGTGTCTATTCTTGTACTTAAGGCGGCATTGTGCCCTTTGTATTTAATTCCGATGCCAATTCTGTGTTTCATCGTCGATGTGTATGTCCAAGGAATACATTGAGACTGAAGTGGTGTACCGGAAACTAATAATGGTCTCACAAGGAATGCTCAAAGCACCGACTGTAAGAAGAGTGTCTATTCTTGTACTTAAGGCATCATTGTGCCTTTTTGTATTTAATTCCGATGCGATTTCTGTGTTTCATCGTCGATGTGAAGGTCCAAGGAATACATTGAACCTGCAGTGGTGCATCGGAAACTAATACTGGTCTCACAGGGAATGCTCAAAGCACGGACGGTAAGTAGAGTCTGTATTCTTGTACTTAAGGCGGCATTGTGCCTTTTGTATTTAATTCCGATGCGATTTCTGTGTTTCATCGTCAATGTGAAGGTCCAAGGAATACATTGTACCTGCAGTGGTGTATCGGAAACTAATACTGGTCTCACAGGGAATGCTCAAAGCACCGACTGTAAGAAGAGTGTCTATTCTTGTACTTAAGGCGGCATTGTGCCGTTTGTATTTATTTCCGATGCCATTTCTGTGTTTCATCGTCGATGTGAAAGTCCAAGGAATACACTGATCCTGCAGTGGTGTATCGGAAACTAATACTGGTCTCACAGGGAATGCTCAAAGCACCGACTGTAAGAAGAGTCTCTATTCTTGTACTTAAGGCGGCATTGTTCCTTTTGTATTTAATTCCGATGCGATTTCTGTGTGTAATCGTCAATGTGAAGGACCAAGGAATACATTGAACCTGCAGTGGCGTATCGGAAACTAATACGGGTCACACAGGAAAGGATCAAACACAGACTCTAAGAAGTCTCACTCTGCTTGTACTTAGGGCGTCATTGTGCCCTTTGTATTTAATTCCGATGTAATTTCAGTGTTTCATCGTCAATGTGTATTTCCTAGGAATACATTGAACCTGCAGTGGTGTATCGGAAGCTAATACCGGTCTCACAGGGAATGCTCAAAACACCGACAGTAAGAAGAGTCTCTATTCTTGTACTTAAGGCGGCATTGTTCTTTTGTATTTAACTCCGATGCGATTTCTGTGTTTCATCGTCAATGTGAAGGTCCAAGGACTACATTGGACCTGCAGTGGTTTATCGGAAACTAATACTGGTCTCACAGGGAATGCTCAAAACACCGACTGTAAGAAGAGTCTCTACTCTTGTACTTAAGGCGGCATTGTGCCCTTTGTATTTAATTCCGATGCCATTTCTGTGTTTCATCGTCGATGTGAAAGTCCAAGGAATACACTGAACCGGCAGGGGTGTATCGGAAACTAATACTGGTCTCACAGGAAATGCTCAGAACACCGACTGTAAGAAGAGTCTCTATTCTTGTACTTATGGCTGCATTGGGCCTTTTGTATTTAATTCCGATGCGATTTCTGTGTTTCATCGTCAATGTGAAGGTCCGAGGAATACATTGAACCTGCAGTGGTGTATCGGAAACATATACTGGTCTCACAGCGAATGCTCAAATCACCGACTGTAAGTAGAGTCTGTATTCTTGTACTTAAGGCGGCATTGTGCCTTTTGCATTTAATTCCGATGCGATTTGTGTGCTTCATCGTCAATGTGAAGCTCCAAGGAATACATTCAACCTGCAGTGGTGTATCGGAAACTAATACTGGTCTCACAGGGAATGCTCCAAACACCGACTGTAAGAAGAGTCTCTGTTCTTGTACTTAAGGCGGCATTGTGCCCATTGTATTTAATTCCGATGCCATTTCTGTGTTTCATCTTCGATGTGTATGTCCTAGGAATACATTGAACCTGAAGTGGTGTACCGGATACTAATACTGGTCTCACAGGGAATGCTCAAAGCACCGAATGCAAGAAGAGTCTCTATTCTTGTACTTAAGGCGACATTGTGCCTTTTTGTATTTAATTCCGAAGTAATTTCAGTGTTTCATCGTCAATGTGTATGTCCAAGGAATACATTGAATCTGCAGTGGTGTATGGGATACTAATACTGGTCTCACAGGGAATGCTCAAAGCACAGACTGTAAGAAGAGTCTCTATTCTTGTACTTAAGGCGGCATTGTGCCTTTAGTATTTAATTCCAATGCGATTTCGGTGTTTCATCGTCAATTTGAAGGTCCAAAGAATACATTGAACCTGCAATGGAGTAACGGAAACTAATACTGGTCCCACAGGGAATGCTCAAAGCACCGACTGTAAGTAGAGTCTGTATTCTTGTACTTAAGGTGGCATTGTGCCTTTTGTATTTAATTCCGTTGCGATTTCTGTGTTTCATCGTCAATGTGAAGGTCCAAGGAATACATTGAACCTGCAGTGGTGTATCGGAAACTAATACTAGTCTCACAGGGAATGCTCAAACAACGTCTGTAAGAAGAGTCTCTATTCTTGTACTTAAGGCGTCATTGTGCCTTTTGTATTTAATTCCGTTGCCATTTCTGTGTTTCATCGTCAATATGAAGGTCCAAGGAATATATTGAGCCTCCAGTGGTGTATCGGAAACTAATACTGGTCTCACAGGGAATGCTCAAAGCACTGACTGTAAGAAGAGTGTCTATTCCTGTACTTAATGCGGCATTGTGCCTTTTGTATTTAATTCCGAAGTAATTTCAGTGTTTCATCGTCAATGTGTATGTCTAAGGAATACATTGAATCTGCAGTGGTGTATGGGATACTAATACTGGTCTCACAGGGAATGCTCAAAGCACCGACTGTAAGAAGAGTCTCTATTCTTGAACTTAAGGCGGCATTGTGCCTTTTGTATTTAATTCCCGATCGATTTCTGTGTTTAATCGTCAATGTGAAGGTCCATGGAATACATTGAACCTGCAGAGGTGTATCGGAAACTAATACGCGTCGCACATTAAAGGATCAAAACACAGACTCTAAGAAGTCTCACTCATCATGCACTTATGGCGGCATTATGCCTTTTGTATATAATTCCGATGTAATTTCAGTGTTTCATCTACAATGAGTATGTCCAAGGAATACATTGAACCTGCAGTGGTTATCGGAAACTAATACTGGTCTCACAGGGAATGCTCAAAGCACCGGAGGTAAGAAGAGCCTCTACTCTTGTACATAAGGCGGCATTGTGCCTTTGGTATTTAATTCCGATGCGATTACTGTGTTTCATCGTCAGTGCAAAGGTCCAAGGAATAGATTGAACCTGCAGTGGTGTATGGGATACTATTACTGGACTCACAGGGAATGCTCAAAGCACCGACTGTAAGAAGAGTCTCTATTCTAGTACTTAAGGCGGCATTGTGCTTTTGGATTTGATTCCGATGCGATTTCTGTGTTTCATCGTCAATGTGAAGGTCCAAGGAATACATTGAACCTGCAGTGGCGTATCGGAAACTAATACTGGTCTCACAGGGAATGCTCAAAGCACCGACTGTAAGTAGAGTCAGTATTCTTGTACTTAAGGCGGCATTGTGCGTTTTGGATTTAATTCCGATGCGATTTCTGTGTTTCATAGGCAATGTGAAGGTCCAAGGAATACATTGAACCTGCAGTGGTGTAGCGGAAACTAATACTGGTCTCACAGGGAATGCTCAAAGCACCGACTGTAAGAAGAGTCTCTATTCTTGTACTTAGGCGGCATTGTGCGTATTGGATTTAATTCCGATGCCATTTCTGTGTTTCATCGTCAATGTGAAGGTCCAAGGAATACATTGAACCTGCAGTGGTGTATCGGAAACTAATACTGGTGTCCCAGGGAATGCTCAAATCACCGACTGTAAGAAGAGTCTCTATTCTTGTACTTAAGGGGGCATTGTGCCTTTTGTATTTAATTCCGATTCCATTTCTGTGTTTCATCGTCAATGCGAAGGTCCAAGGAATACATTGAACCTGCAGTGGTGTATCGGAAACTAATACTGGTCTCACAGGGAATGCTCAAATCACCGACTGTAAGAAGAGTCTCTATTATTGTACTTAAGGCGGCATTGTGCCTTTTGTATTTAATTCCGATGCCATTTCTGTGTTTCATCGTCAATATGTATGTCCAAGGAATAGATTGAACCTGCAGTGGTGTATCGGATACTATTACTGGTCTCACAGGGAATGCTCAAAGCACCGACGGTAAGAAGAGTCTCTATTCTTGAACTTAAGGCGGCATTGTGCCTTTTGGTATTTAATTCCGATAAGATTTCTGTGTTTTATCGTCAGTGTGAAGGTCCAAGGAATACATTGAACCTGCAGTGGTGTATCGGAAATTAATACTGGTCTCTCAGGGAATGCTCGAAGCACCGATTGTAAGATGAGTCTCCATTCTTGTACTTAGAGCTCCATTGTGCCTTTTGTATGTAATTCCGATGCGATTTCAGTGTTTCATCGTCAATTTGAAGGACCATGGAATACATTTAACCTGCAGTGGTATATCGGAAACTAATGCTGGTCTCACAGGAAAGGATCAAAGCACAGACTCTAAGAAGTCTCATTCTTCTTGTAGTTAAGGCCTCATTGTGCCCTTTGTATTTAATTCCGATGTGATTTCAGTGTTTCATCGCCGATGTGAATGTCCAAGGAATACATTGAACCTGCAGTGGTGTATCGGAAACTAATACTGGTCTCACAGGGAATGCCCAAAGCACCGACGGTAAGAAGAGTCTCTATTCTTGTACTTAAGGTGGCATTGTTCCTTTTGTATTTAATTCCGATGTAATTTCAGTGTTTCATCGTCAATGTGTATGCCCAAGGAACAGATTGAACCTGCAGTGGTGTATCGGATACTATTACTTGTCTCACAGGGAGTGCTCAAACCACCGACTGTAAGAAGAGTCTCTATTCTTGTACTTAAGGCGGCATTGTGCCTTTTGTATTTAATTCCGATGCCATTTCTGTGTTTCATCGTCAATGTGAAGGTCCAAGGAATAAACTGAACCTGCAGAGGTGTAGCGGAAACTAATACTGGTCTCACAGGGAATGCTGAAAGCACAGACTGTAAGAAGAGTCTCTATTCTTGTACTTAAGGCGGCATTGTGCCTTTTGCATTTAATATCGATGCCATTTCTGTGTTTCATCGTCAATGTGAAGGTCCAAGCAATATACTGAACCTGCAGAGGTGTAGCGGAAACTAATACAGGTCTCACAGGGAATGCTCAAAGCACCGACTGTAAGAAGAGTCTCTATTCTTGTACTTAAGGCGGCATTGTTCCTTTTGTATTTAATTCCGATGTAATTTCTGTGATTCATCGTCAATGTGTATGTCCAAGGAATAGATTGAACCTGCAGTGGTGTATCGGATACTATTACTGGTCTCACAGGGATTACTCAAAGCACCGACTGTAAGAAGTGTCTCTATTCTTTACTTAAGGCGGCATTGTGCGTTTTGGATTTAATTCCGATGCCATTTCTGTGTTTCTCGTATATTGTGAATATCCAAGGAATACATTGAACCTGCAGTGGTGTATCGGAAACTAATACTGGTCTCACAGAGAATGCTCAAAGCACCGACTGTAAGAAGAGTCTCTATTCTTGTACTTAAGGCGGCATAGTGCCTTTTGTATTTAATTCCGATGCCATTTCTGTGTTTCATCGTCAATGTGACGGTCCAAGGAATGCATTGAACCTGCAGTGCTGTATCGGAAACTAATACTGGTCTCACAGGGAATGCTCAAAGCACCGACTGTAAGAAGAGTCTCTATTCTTGTACTTAAGGCGGCATTGTGCCTATTGTATTTAATTCCGATGCCATTTCTGTGTTTCATCGTCAATGTGTATGTCCAAGGAATAGATTGAACCTGCAGTGGTGTATCGGATACTATTACTGGTCTCTCAGGGAACGCTCAAACACCGACTGTAAGAAGAGTCTCTATTCTTGTACTAATTCGGCATTGTGCCTTTTGTATTTGATTCCGATGCGATTTCTGTGTTTCATCGTCAATGTGAAGGTCCAAGGAATACATTGAACCTGCAGTGGTGTATCGGAAACTAATACTGGTCTCACAGGGAATGCTCAAAGCACCGACTGTAAGAAGAGTCTCTATTCTTGTACTTAAGGCGGCATTGAGCATTTGTATTTAATTCCGATGCCATTTCTGTGTTTCATCGTCAATGTTTATGTCCAAGGAATAGATTGAACCTGCAGTGGTGTATCGGATACTATTACTGGTCTCACAGGGAATGTTCAAAGCACCGACTGTAAGAAGAGTCTCTATTCTTGTACTTAAGGCGGCATTGTGCCTATTGCATTTAATTCCGATGCCATTTCTGTGTTTCATCGTCAATGTGGAGGTCCAATGAATACATTGAACCTGCAGTGGTGTATCGGAAACTAATACTGGTCTCACAGGGAATGATCAAAGCACCGACTGTAAGTAGAGTCTGTTTTCTTGTACTTAAGGCGGCATTGTGCCTTTTGCATTTAATTCCGTTGCGAATTATGTTTATCATCGTCAATTTGAAGGTCCAAGGAATACATTGAACCTGCAGTGGCGTATCGAAAACTAATACGGGTCGCACAGGAAAGGATCAAAACACAGACTCTAAGAAGTCTCACTCTTCTTGCACTTATGGCGGCATTTTGCCTTATGTATATAATTCCGATCTAATTTCAGTGTTTCATCGTCAATGTGTATGTCCAAGGAATTCATTGAACTTCCAGTGGTGTATCGGAAACTAATACTGGTCTCACAGGGAATGCTCAAAGCACCGACGGTAAGAAGAGTCTCTATTGTTGTACTTAAGGCGGCATTGTGCCTTTTGGTATTTAATTCCGATGCGATTTCTGTGTTTTATTGTCAATGTGAAAGTCCAAGGAATACATTGAACCTGCAGTGGAGGTATCGGAAATTAATACTGGTCTCTCAGGGAATGCTCGAAGCACCGATTGTAAGATGAATCTCCATTCTTGTACTTAGAGCGCCATTGTGCCTTTTGTATGTAATTCCGATGCGATTTCTGTGTTTCATCGTCAATGTGAAGGACCATGGAATACATTTAACCTGCAGTGGGATATCGGAAACTAATACTGTTCTCACAGGAAAGGATTAAAGCACAGACTCTAAGAAGTCTCATTCTTCTTGTACTTAAGGCGTCATTGTGCCCTTTGTATTTAATTCCGATGTGAATTCAGTGTTTCATCGTCAATGTGTATGTCCAATGAATACATTGAACCTGCAGTGGTGTATCGGAAACTAATACTGGTCTCACAGGGAATGCCCAAAGCACCGACGGTAAGAAGAGCCTCTATTCTTGTACTTAAGGCGGCATTGTACCTTTTGTATTTATTTCCGTGGTTATTTCAGTGTTTCATCGTCAATGTGTATGTCCAAGGAATAGATTGAACCTGCAGTGGTGTATCGGATACTATTACTTGTCTCACAGGGAATGCTCAAAGCACCGACTGTAAGAAGAGTCTCTATTCTTGTTCTCAAGGCGGCATTGTGCCTTTTGTATTTGATTCCGATGCGATTCCTGTGTTTCATCCTCAATGTGTAGGTCCAAGGAATACATTGAACCTGCAGTGGTGTATCGGAAACTAATACTGGTCTCACAGGGAATGCTCAAAGCACCGACTGTAAGTAGAGTCTGTATTCTTATACTTAAGGCGGCATTGTCCGTTTTGGATTTATTTCCGATGCGATTTCTGTGTTTCGTCGTCAATGTGAAGGTCCAAGGAATACATTGAACCTGCAGTGGTGTATCGGAAACTAATACTGGTCTCACAGGGAATGCTCAAAGCACTGACTTTAAGAAGAGTCTCTATTCTTGTACTTAAGGCGGCATTGTGCCTTTTGTATTTAATTCCGATGCCATTTCTGTGTTTCATCGTCAATGTGAAGGTCCAAGGAATAAACTGAACCTGCAGAGGTGTAGCGGAAACTAATACTGGTCTCACAGGGAATGCTCAAAGCACCGACTGTAAGAAGAGTCTCTATTCTTGTACTTAAGGCGGCATTGTGCCTTTTGTATTTAATTCCGATGCCATTTCTGTGTTTCATCGTCAATGTGAAGGTCCAAGGAATAAACTGAACCTGCAGAGGTGTATCGGAAACTAATACTGGTCTCACAGGGAATGCTCAAAGCACCGACTGTAAGTAGAGTCTCTATTCTTGTACTTAAGGCGTCATTGTGCCTTTTGTATTTAATTCCGATGCCATTTCTGTGTTTCATTGTCAATGTGTATGTCCAAGGAATAGATTGAACCTGCAGTGGTGTTTCGGATACTATTACTGGTCTCACAGGGAATGCTCAAAGCACCGACTGTAAGAAGAGTCTCTATTCTTGTACTTAAGGCGGCATTGTGCGTTTTGGATTTAATTCCGATGCCACTTCTGTGTTTCATCGTCAATGTGAAGGTCCAAGGAATACATTGAACCTGCAGTGGTGTATCGGAAACTAATACTGGTCTCACAGGGAATGCTCAAAGCACCGACTGTAAGAACAGTGTCTATTCTTGTACTTACGGCGGCATTGTGCCTTTTGTATTTAATTCCGATGCCATTTCTGTGTTTCATCGTCAATGTGTATATCCAAGGAATAGATTGAACCTGCAGTGGTGTATCGGATACTATTACTGGTCTCACAGGGAATGCTCAAATCAACGACTGTAAGAAAAGTCTCTATTCTTGTACTTAAGGCGGCATTGTGCCTTTTGTATTTGATTCCGATGCGATTTCTGTGTTTCATCGTCAATGTGAAGGTCCAAGGAATACATTGAGCCTGCAGTGGTGTGGCGGAAACTAATACTGGTCTCACAGGGAATGCTCAAACCACCGACTGTAAGAAGAGTCTCTATTCTTGTACTTAAGGTGGCATTGTGCCTTTTGTATTTAATTCCGATGCAATTACTGTGATTCATCGTCAATGTGTATGTCCAAGGAATAGATTGATCCTGCAGTGGTGTATCGGATACTATTACTGGTCTCACAGGGAATGCTCAAATCACCGACTGTAAGAAGAGTCTCTATTCTTGTACTTAAGGCGGCATTGTGCCTTTTGTATTTGATTCCGATGCGATTTCTGTGTTTCATCGTCAATGTGAAGGTCCAAGGAATACATTGAGCCCGCAGTGGTGTATCGGAAACTAATACTGGTCGCACTGGGAATGCTGAAAGCACCGACTGTAAGAAGAGTCTCTACTCTTGTACTTATGGCGGCATTGTGCCTTTTGTATTTAATTCTGATGCCATTACTGTGTTTCATCGTCAATGTGTATGTCCAAGGAATACATTGAACCTGCAGTGGTTTATCGGAAACTAATACTGGTCTTACAGGGAAAGCTCAAAGCACCGACGGTAAGACGAGTCTCTATTCTAGTACTTAAAGCGGCATTGTTCCTTTTGTATTTAATTCCGATGTAATTTCTGTGTTTCATCGTCAATATGTATGTCCAAGGAATAGATTGAAACCTCAGTGGTGTATCGGATACTATTACTGGTCTCACAGGGAATGCTCAAAGATCCGAGTGTAAGAAGAGTCTCTATTCTTGTACTTAAGGCGGGATTGTGCCTTTTGTATTTAATTCCGATGTAATTTCAAAGTTTCATCGTCAAAGTGAATGTCCAAGGAATTCATTGAACCTCCAGTGGTGTATCGGAAACTAATACTGATCTCACAGAGAATGCTCAAAGCACCGACGGTAAGAAGAATTTCTATTCCACTACTTAAGGCGGCATTGTTCCTTTTGTATTTAATTCCTATGTAATTTCTGTGTTTCATCGTCAATGTGTATGTCCAAGGAATAGATTGAACCTGCAGTGGTGTATCGTATACTGTTACTGGTCTCACAGGGAATGCTCAAAGCACCGACTGTAAGAAGAGTCTCTATTCTTGTACTTAAGGCGGCATTGTGACTTTTGTATTTAATTCCGATGTAATTTCAGTGTTTCATCGTCAATGTGAATGTCCAATGAATACATTGAACCTGCAGTGGTGTATCGGAAACTAATACTGGTCTCACAGGGAATGCCCAAAGCACCGACGGTAAGAAGAGCCTCTATTCTTGTACTTAAGGCGGCATTGTACCTTTTGTATTTATTTCCGTGGTTATTTCAGTGTTTCATCGTCAATGTGTATGTCCAAGGAATAGATTGAACCTGCAGTGGTGTATCGGATACTATTACTTGTCTCACAGGGAATGCTCAAAGCACCGACTGTAAGAAGAGTCTCTATTCTTGTTCTCAAGGCGGCATTGTGCCTTTTGTATTTGATTCCGATGCGATTCCTGTGTTTCATCCTCAATGTGTAGGTCCAAGGAATACATTGAACCTGCAGTGGTGTATCGGAAACTAATACTGGTCTCACAGGGAATGCTCAAAGCACCGACTGTAAGTAGAGTCTGTATTCTTGTACTTAAGGCGGCATTGTCCGTTTTGGATTTATTTCCGATGCGATTTCTGTGTTTCGTCGTCAATGTGAAGGTCCAAGGAATACATTGAACCTGCAGTGGTGTATCGGAAACTAATACTGGTCTCACAGGGAATGCTCAAAGCACTGACTTTAAGAAGAGTCTCTATTCTTGTACTTAAGGCGGCATTGTGCCTTTTGTATTTAATTCCGATGCCATTTCTGTGTTTCATCGTCAATGTGAAGGTCCAAGGAATAAACTGAACCTGCAGAGGTGTAGCGGAAACTAATACTGGTCTCACAGGGAATGCTCAAAGCACCGACTGTAAGAAGAGTCTCTATTCTTGTACTTAAGGCGGCATTGTGCCTTTTGTATTTAATTCCGATGCCATTTCTGTGTTTCATCGTCAATGTGAAGGTCCAAGGAATAAACTGAACCTGCAGAGGTGTATCGGAAACTAATACTGGTCTCACAGGGAATGCTCAAAGCACCGACTGTAAGTAGAGTCTCTATTCTTGTACTTAAGGCGTCATTGTGCCTTTTGTATTTAATTCCGATGCCATTTCTGTGTTTCATTGTCAATGTGTATGTCCAAGGAATAGATTGAACCTGCAGTGGTGTTTCGGATACTATTACTGGTCTCACAGGGAATGCTCAAAGCACCGACTGTAAGAAGAGTCTCTATTCTTGTACTTAAGGCGGCATTGTGCGTTTTGGATTTAATTCCGATGCCACTTCTGTGTTTCATCGTCAATGTGAAGGTCCAAGGAATACATTGAACCTGCAGTGGTGTATCGGAAACTAATACTGGTCTCACAGGGAATGCTCAAAGCACCGACTGTAAGAACAGTGTCTATTCTTGTACTTACGGCGGCATTGTGCCTTTTGTATTTAATTCCGATGCCATTTCTGTGTTTCATCGTCAATGTGTATATCCAAGGAATAGATTGAACCTGCAGTGGTGTATCGGATACTATTACTGGTCTCACAGGGAATGCTCAAATCAACGACTGTAAGAAAAGTCTCTATTCTTGTACTTAAGGCGGCATTGTGCCTTTTGTATTTGATTCCGATGCGATTTCTGTGTTTCATCGTCAATGTGAAGGTCCAAGGAATACATTGAGCCTGCAGTGGTGTGGCGGAAACTAATACTGGTCTCACAGGGAATGCTCAAACCACCGACTGTAAGAAGAGTCTCTATTCTTGTACTTAAGGTGGCATTGTGCCTTTTGTATTTAATTCCGATGCAATTACTGTGATTCATCGTCAATGTGTATGTCCAAGGAATAGATTGATCCTGCAGTGGTGTATCGGATACTATCACTGGTCTCACAGGGAATGCTCAAATCACCGACTGTAAGAAGAGTCTCTATTCTTGTACTTAAGGCGGCATTGTGCCTTTTGTATTTGATTCCGATGCGATTTCTGTGTTTCATCGTCAATGTGAAAGTCCAAGGAATACATTGAGCCCGCAGTGGTGTATCGGAAACTAATACTGGTCGCACTGGGAATGCTGAAAGCACCGACTGTAAGAAGAGTCTCTACTCTTGTACTTATGGCGGCATTGTGCCTTTTGTATTTAATTCTGATGCCATTTCTGTGTTTCATCGTCAATGTGTATGTCCAAGGAATAGATTGAACCTGCAGTGGTGTATCGGATACTATTACTGGTCTCTCAGGGAACGCTCAAACACCGACTGTAAGAAGAGTCTCTATTCTTGTACTAATTCGGCATTGTGCCTTTTGTATTTGATTCCGATGCGATTTCTGTGTTTCATCGTCAATGTGAAGGTCCAAGGAATACATTGAACCTGCAGTGGTGTATCGGAAACTAATACTGGTCTCACAGGGAATGCTCAAAGCACCGACTGTAAGAAGAGTCTCTATTCATGTACTTAAGGCGGCATTGAGCATTTGTATTTAATTCCGATGCCATTTCTGTGTTTTATCGTCAATGTTTATGTCCAAGGAATAGATTGAACCTGCAGTGGTGTATCGGATACTATTACTGGTCTCACAGGGAATGTTCAAAGCACCGACTGTAAGAAGAGTCTCTATTCTTGTACTTAAGGCGGCATTGTTCCTATTGCATTTAATTCCGATGCCATTTCTGTGTTTCATCGTCAATGTGAAGGTCCAATGAATACATTGAACCTGCAGTGGTGTATCGGAAACTAATACTGGTCTCACAGGGAATGATCAAAGCACCGACTGTAAGTAGAGTCTGTTTTCTTGTACTTAAGGCGGCATTGTGCCTTTTGCATTTAATTCCGTTGCGAATTATGTTTATCATCGTCAATTTGAAGGTCCAAGGAATACATTGAACCTGCAGTGGCGTATCGAAAACTAATACGGGTCGCACAGGAAAGGATCAAAACACAGACTCTAAGAAGTCTCACTCTTCTTGCACTTATGGCGGCATTTTGCCTTATGTATATAATTCCGATCTAATTTCAGTGTTTCATCGTCAATGTGTATGTCCAAGGAATTCATTGAACTTCCAGTGGTGTATCGGAAACTAATACTGGTCTCACAGGGAATGCTCAAAGCACCGACGGTAAGAAGAGTCTCTATTGTTGTACTTAAGGCGGCATTGTGCCTTTTGGTATTTAATTCCGATGCGATTTCTGTGTTTTATTGTCAATGTGAAAGTCCAAGGAATACATTGAACCTGCAGTGGAGGTATCGGAAATTAATACTGGTCTCTCAGGGAATGCTCGAAGCACCGATTGTAAGATGAGTCTCCATTCTTGTACTTAGAGCGCCATTGTGCCTTTTGTATGTAATTCCGATGCGATTTCTGTGTTTCATCGTCAATGTGAAGGACCATGGAATACATTTAACCTGCAGTGGGATATCGGAAACTAATACTGGTCTCACAGGAAAGGATTAAAGCACAGACTCTAAGAAGTCTCATTCTTCTTGTAGTTAAGGCGTCATTGTGCCCTTTGTATTTAATTCCGATGTGAATTCAGTGTTTCATCGTCAATGTGTATGTCCAATGAATACATTGAACCTGCAGTGGTGTATCGGAAACTAATACTGGTCTCACAGGGAATGCCCAAAGCACCGACGGTAAGAAGAGCCTCTATTCTTGTACTTAAGGCGGCATTGTACCTTTTGTATTTATTTCCGTGGTTATTTCAGTGTTTCATCGTCAATGTGTATGTCCAAGGAATAGATTGAACCTGCAGTGGTGTATCGGATACTATTACTTGTCTCACAGGGAATGCTCAAAGCACCGACTGTAAGAAGAGTCTCTATTCTTGTTCTCAAGGCGGCATTGTGCCTTTTGTATTTGATTCCGATGCGATTCCTGTGTTTCATCCTCAATGTGTAGGTCCAAGGAATACATTGAACCTGCAGTGGTGTATCGGAAACTAATACTGGTCTCACAGGGAATGCTCAAAGCACCGACTGTAAGTAGAGTCTGTATTCTTGTACTTAAGGCGGCATTGTCCGTTTTGGATTTATTTCCGATGCGATTTCTGTGTTTCGTCGTCAATGTGAAGGTCCAAGGAATACATTGAACCTGCAGTGGTGTATCGGAAACTAATACTGGTCTCACAGGGAATGCTCAAAGCACTGACTTTAAGAAGAGTCTCTATTCTTGTACTTAAGGCGGCATTGTGCCTTTTGTATTTAATTCCGATGCCATTTCTGTGTTTCATCGTCAATGTGAAGGTCCAAGGAATAAACTGAACCTGCAGAGGTGTAGCGGAAACTAATACTGGTCTCACAGGGAATGCTCAAAGCACCGACTGTAAGAAGAGTCTCTATTCTTGTACTTAAGGCGGCATTGTGCCTTTTGTATTTAATTCCGATGCCATTTCTGTGTTTCATCGTCAATGTGAAGGTCCAAGGAATAAACTGAACCTGCAGAGGTGTATCGGAAACTAATACTGGTCTCACAGGGAATGCTCAAAGCACCGACTGTAAGTAGAGTCTCTATTCTTGTACTTAAGGCGTCATTGTGCCTTTTGTATTTAATTCCGATGCCATTTCTGTGTTTCATTGTCAATGTGTATGTCCAAGGAATAGATTGAACCTGCAGTGGTGTTTCGGATACTATTACTGGTCTCACAGGGAATGCTCAAAGCACCGACTGTAAGAAGAGTCTCTATTCTTGTACTTAAGGCGGCATTGTGCGTTTTGGATTTAATTCCGATGCCACTTCTGTGTTTCATCGTCAATGTGAAGGTCCAAGGAATACATTGAACCTGCAGTGGTGTATCGGAAACTAATACTGGTCTCACAGGGAATGCTCAAAGCACCGACTGTAAGAACAGTGTCTATTCTTGTACTTACGGCGGCATTGTGCCTTTTGTATTTAATTCCGATGCCATTTCTGTGTTTCATCGTCAATGTGTATATCCAAGGAATAGATTGAACCTGCAGTGGTGTATCGGATACTATTACTGGTCACACAGGGAATGCTCAAATCAACGACTGTAAGAAAAGTCTCTATTCTTGTACTTAAGGCGGCATTGTGCCTTTTGTATTTGATTCCGATGCGATTTCTGTGTTTCATCGTCAATGTGAAGGTCCAAGGAATACATTGAGCCTGCAGTGGTGTGGCGGAAACTAATACTGGTCTCACAGGGAATGCTCAAACCACCGACTGTAAGAAGAGTCTCTATTCTTGTACTTAAGGTGGCATTGTGCCTTTTGTATTTAATTCCGATGCAATTACTGTGATTCATCGTCAATGTGTATGTCCAAGGAATAGATTGATCCTGCAGTGGTGTATCGGATACTATTACTGGTCTCACAGGGAATGCTCAAATCACCGACTGTAAGAAGAGTCTCTATTCTTGTACTTAAGGCGGCATTGTGCCTTTTGTATTTGATTCCGATGCGATTTCTGTGTTTCATCGTCAATGTGAAGGTCCAAGGAATACATTGAGCCCGCAGTGGTGTATCGGAAACTAATACTGGTCGCACTGGGAATGCTGAAAGCACCGACTGTAAGAAGAGTCTCTACTCTTGTACTTATGGCGGCATTGTGCCTTTTGTATTTAATTCTGATGCCATTACTGTGTTTCATCGTCAATGTGTATGTCCAAGGAATACATTGAACCTGCAGTGGTTTATCGGAAACTAATACTGGTCTTACAGGGAAAGCTCAAAGCACCGACGGTAAGACGAGTCTCTATTCTAGTACTTAAAGCGGCATTGTTCCTTTTGTATTTAATTCCGATGTAATTTCTGTGTTTCATCGTCAATATGTATGTCCAAGGAATAGATTGAAACTTCAGTGGTGTATCGGATACTATTACTGGTCTCACAGGGAATGCTCAAAGATCCGAGTGTAAGAAGAGTCACTATTCTTGTACTTAAGGCGGGATTGTGCCTTTTGTATTTAATTCCGATGTAATTTCAAAGTTTCATCGTCAAAGTGAATGTCCAAGGAATTCATTGAACCTCCAGTGGTGTATCGGAAACTAATACTGATCTCACAGAGAATGCTCAAAGCACCGACGGTAAGAAGAATTTCTATTCCACTACTTAAGGCGGCATTGTTCCTTTTGTATTTAATTCCGATGTAATTTCTGTGTTTCATCGTCAATGTGTATGTCCAAGGAATAGATTGAACCTGCAGTGGTGTATCGTATACTGTTACTGGTCTCACAGGGAATGCTCAAAGCACCGACTGTAAGAAGAGTCTCTATTCTTGTACTTAAGGCGGCATTGTGACTTTTGTATTTAATTCCGATGTAATTTCAGTGTTTCATCGTCAATGTGAATGTCCAATGAATACATTGAACCTGCAGTGGTGTATCGGAAACTAATACTGGTCTCACAGGGAATGCCCAAAGCACCGACGGTAAGAAGAGCCTCTATTCTTGTACTTAAGGCGGCATTGTACCTTTTGTATTTATTTCCGTGGTTATTTCAGTGTTTCATCGTCAATGTGTATGTCCAAGGAATAGATTGAACCTGCAGTGGTGTATCGGATACTATTACTTGTCTCACAGGGAATGCTCAAAGCACCGACTGTAAGAAGAGTCTCTATTCTTGTTCTCAAGGCGGCATTGTGCCTTTTGTATTTGATTCCGATGCGATTCCTGTGTTTCATCCTCAATGTGTAGGTCCAAGGAATACATTGAACCTGCAGTGGTGTATCGGAAACTAATACTGGTCTCACAGGGAATGCTCAAAGCACCGACTGTAAGTAGAGTCTGTATTCTTGTACTTAAGGCGGCATTGTCCGTTTTGGATTTATTTCCGATGCGATTTCTGTGTTTCGTCGTCAATGTGAAGGTCCAAGGAATACATTGAACCTGCAGTGGTGTATCGGAAACTAATACTGGTCTCACAGGGAATGCTCAAAGCACTGACTTTAAGAAGAGTCTCTATTCTTGGACTTAAGGCGGCATTGTGCCTTTTGTATTTAATTCCGATGCCATTTCTGTGTTTCATCGTCAATGTGAAGGTCCAAGGAATAAACTGAACCTGCAGAGGTGTAGCGGAAACTAATACTGGTCTCACAGGGAATGCTCAAAGCACCGACTGTAAGAAGAGTCTCTATTCTTGTACTTAAGGCGGCATTGTGCCTTTTGTATTTAATTCCGATGCCATTTCTGTGTTTCATCGTCAATGTGAAGGTCCAAGGAATAAACTGAACCTGCAGAGGTGTATCGGACACTAATACTGGTCTCACAGGGTATGCTCAAAGCACCGACTGTAAGTAGAGTCTCTATTCTTGTACTTAAGGCGTCATTGTGCCTTTTGTATTTAATTCCGATGCCATTTCTGTGTTTCATTGTCAATGTGTATGTCCAAGGAATAGATTGAACCTGCAGTGGTGTTTCGGATACTATTACTGGTCTCACAGGGAATGCTCAAAGCACCGACTGTAAGAAGAGTCTCTATTCTTGTACTTAAGGCGGCATTGTGCGTTTTGGATTTAATTCCGATGCCACTTCTGTGTTTCATCGTCAATGTGAAGGTCCAAGGAATACATTGAACCTGCAGTGGTGTATCGGAAACTAATACTGGTCTCACAGGGAATGCTCAAAGCACCGACTGTAAGAACAGTGTCTATTCTTGTACTTACGGCGGCATTGTGCCTTTTGTATTTAATTCCGATGCCATTTCTGTGTTTCATCGTCAATGTGTATATCCAAGGAATAGATTGAACCTGCAGTGGTGTATCGGATACTATTACTGGTCTCACAGGGAATGCTCAAATCAACGACTGTAAGAAAAGTCTCTATTCTTGTACTTAAGGCGGCATTGTGCCTTTTGTATTTGATTCCGATGCGATTTCTGTGTTTCATCGTCAATGTGAAGGTCCAAGGAATACATTGAGCCTGCAGTGGTGTGGCGGAAACTAATACTGGTCTCACAGGGAATGCTCAAACCACCGACTGTAAGAAGAGTCTCTATTCTTGTACTTAAGGTGGCATTGTGCCTTTTGTATTTAATTCCGATGCAATTACTGTGATTCATCGTCAATGTGTATGTCCAAGGAATAGATTGATCCTGCAGTGGTGTATCGGATACTATCACTGGTCTCACAGGGAATGCTCAAATCACCGACTGTAAGAAGAGTCTCTATTCTTGTACTTAAGGCGGCATTGTGCCTTTTGTATTTGATTCCGATGCGATTTCTGTGTTTCATCGTCAATGTGAAAGTCCAAGGAATACATTGAGCCCGCAGTGGTGTATCGGAAACTAATACTGGTCGCACTGGGAATGCTGAAAGCACCGACTGTAAGAAGAGTCTCTACTCTTGTACTTATGGCGGCATTGTGCCTTTTGTATTTAATTCTGATGCCATTTCTGTGTTTCATCGTCAATGTGTATGTCCAAGGAATAGATTGAACCTGCAGTGGTGTATCGGATACTATTACTGGTCTCTCAGGGAACGCTCAAACACCGACTGTAAGAAGAGTCTCTATTCTTGTACTAATTCGGCATTGTGCCTTTTGTATTTGATTCCGATGCGATTTCTGTGTTTCATCGTCAATGTGAAGGTCCAAGGAATACATTGAACCTGCAGTGGTGTATCGGAAACTAATACTGGTCTCACAGGGAATGCTCAAAGCACCGACTGTAAGAAGAGTCTCTATTCATGTACTTAAGGCGGCATTGAGCATTTGTATTTAATTCCGATGCCATTTCTGTGTTTTATCGTCAATGTTTATGTCCAAGGAATAGATTGAACCTGCAGTGGTGTATCGGATACTATTACTGGTCTCACAGGGAATGTTCAAAGCACCGACTGTAAGAAGAGTCTCTATTCTTGTACTTAAGGCGGCATTGTGCCTATTGCATTTAATTCCGATGCCATTTCTGTGTTTCATCGTCAATGTGAAGGTCCAATGAATACATTGAACCTGCAGTGGTGTATCGGAAACTAATACTGGTCTCACAGGGAATGATCAAAGCACCGACTGTAAGTAGAGTCTGTTTTCTTGTACTTAAGGCGGCATTGTGCCTTTTGCATTTAATTCCGTTGCGAATTATGTTTATCATCGTCAATTTGAAGGTCCAAGGAATACATTGAACCTGCAGTGGCGTATCGAAAACTAATACGGGTCGCACAGGAAAGGATCAAAACACAGACTCTAAGAAGTCTCACTCTTCTTGCACTTATGGCGGCATTTTGCCTTATGTATATAATTCCGATCTAATTTCAGTGTTTCATCGTCAATGTGTATGTCCAAGGAATTCATTGAACTTCCAGTGGTGTATCGGAAACTAATACTGGTCTCACAGGGAATGCTCAAAGCACCGACGGTAAGAAGAGTCTCTATTGTTGTACTTAAGGCGGCATTGTGCCTTTTGGTATTTAATTCCGATGCGATTTCTGTGTTTTATTGTCAATGTGAAAGTCCAAGGAATACATTGAACCTGCAGTGGAGGTATCGGAAATTAATACTGGTCTCTCAGGGAATGCTCGAAGCACCGATTGTAAGATGAGTCTCCATTCTTGTACTTAGAGCGCCATTGTGCCTTTTGTATGTAATTCCGATGCGATTTCTGTGTTTCATCGTCAATGTGAAGGACCATGGAATACATTTAACCTGCAGTGGGATATCGGAAACTAATACTGGTCTCACAGGAAAGGATTAAAGCACAGACTCTAAGAAGTCTCATTCTTCTTGTAGTTAAGGCGTCATTGTGCCCTTTGTATTTAATTCCGATGTGAATTCAGTGTTTCATCGTCAATGTGTATGTCCAATGAATACATTGAACCTGCAGTGGTGTATCGGAAACTAATACTGGTCTCACAGGGAATGCCCAAAGCACCGACGGTAAGAAGAGCCTCTATTCTTGTACTTAAGGCGGCATTGTACCTTTTGTATTTATTTCCGTGGTTATTTCAGTGTTTCATCGTCAATGTGTATGTCCAAGGAATAGATTGAACCTGCAGTGGTGTATCGGATACTATTACTTGTCTCACAGGGAATGCTCAAAGCACCGACTGTAAGAAGAGTCTCTATTCTTGTTCTCAAGGCGGCATTGTGCCTTTTGTATTTGATTCCGATGCGATTCCTGTGTTTCATCCTCAATGTGTAGGTCCAAGGAATACATTGAACCTGCAGTGGTGTATCGGAAACTAATACTGGTCTCACAGGGAATGCTCAAAGCACCGACTGTAAGTAGAGTCTGTATTCTTGTACTTAAGGCGGCATTGTCCGTTTTGGATTTATTTCCGATGCGATTTCTGTGTTTCGTCGTCAATGTGAAGGTCCAAGGAATACATTGAACCTGCAGTGGTGTATCGGAAACTAATACTGGTCTCACAGGGAATGCTCAAAGCACTGACTTTAAGAAGAGTCTCTATTCTTGTACTTAAGGCGGCATTGTGCCTTTTGTATTTAATTCCGATGCCATTTCTGTGTTTCATCGTCAATGTGAAGGTCCAAGGAATAAACTGAACCTGCAGAGGTGTAGCGGAAACTAATACTGGTCTCACAGGGAATGCTCAAAGCACCGACTGTAAGAAGAGTCTCTATTCTTGTACTTAAGGCGGCATTGTGCCTTTTGTATTTAATTCCGATGCCATTTCTGTGTTTCATCGTCAATGTGAAGGTCCAAGGAATAAACTGAACCTGCAGAGGTGTATCGGAAACTAATACTGGTCTCACAGGGAATGCTCAAAGCACCGACTGTAAGTAGAGTCTCTATTCTTGTACTTAAGGCGTCATTGTGCCTTTTGTATTTAATTCCGATGCCATTTCTGTGTTTCATTGTCAATGTGTATGTCCAAGGAATAGATTGAACCTGCAGTGGTGTTTCGGATACTATTACTGGTCTCACAGGGAATGCTCAAAGCACCGACTGTAAGAAGAGTCTCTATTCTTGTACTTAAGGCGGCATTGTGCGTTTTGGATTTAATTCCGATGCCACTTCTGTGTTTCATCGTCAATGTGAAGGTCCAAGGAATACATTGAACCTGCAGTGGTGTATCGGAAACTAATACTGGTCTCACAGGGAATGCTCAAAGCACCGACTGTAAGAACAGTGTCTATTCTTGTACTTACGGCGGCATTGTGCCTTTTGTATTTAATTCCGATGCCATTTCTGTGTTTCATCGTCAATGTGTATATCCAAGGAATAGATTGAACCTGCAGTGGTGTATCGGATACTATTACTGGTCTCACAGGGAATGCTCAAATCAACGACTGTAAGAAAAGTCTCTATTCTTGTACTTAAGGCGGCATTGTGCCTTTTCTATTTGATTCCGATGCGATTTCTGTGTTTCATCGTCAATGTGAAGGTCCAAGGAATACATTGAGCCTGCAGTGGTGTGGCGGAAACTAATACTGGTCTCACAGGGAATGCTCAAACCACCGACTGTAAGAAGAGTCTCTATTCTTGTACTTAAGGTGGCATTGTGCCTTTTGTATTTAATTCCGATGCAATTACTGTGATTCATCGTCAATGTGTATGTCCAAGGAATAGATTGATCCTGCAGTGGTGTATCGGATACTATTACTGGTCTCACAGGGAATGCTCAAATCACCGACTGTAAGAAGAGTCTCTATTCTTGTACTTAAGGCGGCATTGTGCCTTTTGTATTTGATTCCGATGCGATTTCTGTGTTTCATCGTCAATGTGAAGGTCCAAGGAATACATTGAGCCCGCAGTGGTGTATCGGAAACTAATACTGGTCGCACTGGGAATGCTGAAAGCACCGACTGTAAGAAGAGTCTCTACTCTTGTACTTATGGCGGCATTGTGCCTTTTGTATTTAATTCTGATGCCATTACTGTGTTTCATCGTCAATGTGTATGTCCAAGGAATACATTGAACCTGCAGTGGTTTATCGGAAACTAATACTGGTCTTACAGGGAAAGCTCAAAGCACCGACGGTAAGACGAGTCTCTATTCTAGTACTTAAAGCGGCATTGTTCCTTTTGTATTTAATTCCGATGTAATTTCTGTGTTTCATCGTCAATATGTATGTCCAAGGAATAGATTGAAACTTCAGTGGTGTATCGGATACTATTACTGGTCTCACAGGGAATGCTCAAAGATCCGAGTGTAAGAAGAGTCTCTATTCTTGTACTTAAGGCGGGATTGTGCCTTTTGTATTTAATTCCGATGTAATTTCAAAGTTTCATCGTCAAAGTGAATGTCCAAGGAATTCATTGAACCTCCAGTGGTGTATCGGAAACTAATACTGATCTCACAGAGAATGCTCAAAGCACCGACGGTAAGAAGAATTTCTATTCCACTACTTAAGGCGGCATTGTTCCTTTTGTATTTAATTCCGATGTAATTTCTGTGTTTCATCGTCAATGTGTATGTCCAAGGAATAGATTGAACCTGCAGTGGTGTATCGTATACTGTTACTGGTCTCACAGGGAATGCTCAAAGCACCGACTGTAAGAAGAGTCTCTATTCTTGTACTTAAGGCGGCATTGTGACTTTTGTATTTAATTCCGATGTAATTTCAGTGTTTCATCGTCAATGTGAATGTCCAATGAATACATTGAACCTGCAGTGGTGTATCGGAAACTAATACTGGTCTCACAGGGAATGCCCAAAGCACCGACGGTAAGAAGAGCCTCTATTCTTGTACTTAAGGCGGCATTGTACCTTTTGTATTTATTTCCGTGGTTATTTCAGTGTTTCATCGTCAATGAGTATGTCCAAGGAATAGATTGAACCTGCAGTGGTGTATCGGATACTATTACTTGTCTCACAGGGAATGCTCAAAGCACCGACTGTAAGAAGAGTCTCTATTCTTGTTCTCAAGGCGGCATTGTGCCTTTTGTATTTGATTCCGATGCGATTCCTGTGTTTCATCCTCAATGTGTAGGTCCAAGGAATACATTGAACCTGCAGTGGTGTATCGGAAACTAATACTGGTCTCACAGGGAATGCTCAAAGCTCCGACTGTAAGTAGAGTCTGTATTCTTGTACTTAAGGCGGCATTGTCCGTTTTGGATTTATTTCCGATGCGATTTCTGTGTTTCGTCGTCAATGTGAAGGTCCAAGGAATACATTGAACCTGCAGTGGTGTATCGGAAACTAATACTGGTCTCACAGGGAATGCTCAAAGCACTGACTTTAAGAAGAGTCTCTATTCTTGTACTTAAGGCGGCATTGTGCCTTTTGTATTTAATTCCGATGCCATTTCTGTGTTTCATCGTCAATGTGAAGGTCCAAGGAATAAACTGAACCTGCAGAGGTGTAGCGGAAACTAATACTGGTCTCACAGGGAATGCTCAAAGCACCGACTGTAAGAAGAGTCTCTATTCTTGTACTTAAGGCGGCATTGTGCCTTTTGTATTTAATTCCGATGCCATTTCTGTGTTTCATCGTCAATGTGAAGGTCCAAGGAATAAACTGAACCTGCAGAGGTGTATCGGAAACTAATACTGGTCTCACAGGGAATGCTCAAAGCACCGACTGTAAGTAGAGTCTCTATTCTTGTACTTAAGGCGTCATTGTGCCTTTTGTATTTAATTCCGATGCCATTTCTGTGTTTCATTGTCAATGTGTATGTCCAAGGAATAGATTGAACCTGCAGTGGTGTTTCGGATACTATTACTGGTCTCACAGGGAATGCTCAAAGCACCGACTGTAAGAAGAGTCTCTATTCTTGTACTTAAGGCGGCATTGTGCGTTTTGGATTTAATTCCGATGCCACTTCTGTGTTTCATCGTCAATGTGAAGGTCCAAGGAATACATTGAACCTGCAGTGGTGTATCGGAAACTAATACTGGTCTCACAGGGAATGCTCAAAGCACCGACTGTAAGAACAGTGTCTATTCTTGTACTTACGGCGGCATTGTGCCTTTTGTATTTAATTCCGATGCCATTTCTGTGTTTCATCGTCAATGTGTATATCCAAGGAATAGATTGAACCTGCAGTGGTGTATCGGATACTATTACTGGTCTCACAGGGAATGCTCAAATCAACGACTGTAAGAAAAGTCTCTATTCTTGTACTTAAGGCGGCATTGTGCCTTTTGTATTTGATTCCGATGCGATTTCTGTGTTTCATCGTCAATGTGAAGGTCCAAGGAATACATTGAGCCTGCAGTGGTGTGGCGGAAACTAATACTGGTCTCACAGGGAATGCTCAAACCACCGACTGTAAGAAGAGTCTCTATTCTTGTACTTAAGGTGGCATTGTGCCTTTTGTATTTAATTCCGATGCAATTACTGTGATTCATCGTCAATGTGTATGTCCAAGGAATAGATTGATCCTGCAGTGGTGTATCGGATACTATTACTGGTCTCACAGGGAATGCTCAAATCACCGACTGTAAGAAGAGTCTCTATTCTTGTACTTAAGGCGGCATTGTGCCTTTTGTATTTGATTCCGATGCGATTTCTGTGTTTCATCGTCAATGTGAAGGTCCAAGGAATACATTGAGCCCGCAGTGGTGTATCGGAAACTAATACTGGTCGCACTGGGAATGCTGAAAGCACCGACTGTAAGAAGAGGCTCTACTCTTGTACTTATGGCGGCATTGTGCCTTTTGTATTTAATTCTGATGCCATTACTGTGTTTCATCGTCAATGTGTATGTCCAAGGAATACATTGAACCTGCAGTGGTTTATCGGAAACTAATACTGGTCTTACAGGGAAAGCTCAAAGCACCGACGGTAAGACGAGTCTCTATTCTAGTACTTAAAGCGGCATTGTTCCTTTTGTATTTAATTCCGATGTAATTTCTGTGTTTCATCGTCAATATGTATGTCCAAGGAATAGATTGAAACTTCAGTGGTGTATCGGATACTATTACTGGTCTCACAGGGAATGCTCAAAGATCCGAGTGTAAGAAGAGTCTCTATTCTTGTACTTAAGGCGGGATTGTGCCTTTTGTATTTAATTCCGATGTAATTTCAAAGTTTCATCGTCAAAGTGAATGTCCAAGGAATTCATTGAACCTCCAGTGGTGTATCGGAAACTAATACTGATCTCACAGAGAATGCTCAAAGCACCGACGGTAAGAAGAATTTCTATTCCACTACTTAAGGCGGCATTGTTCCTTTTGTATTTAATTCCGATGTAATTTCTGTGTTTCATCGTCAATGTGTATGTCCAAGGAATAGATTGAACCTGCAGTGGTGTATCGTATACTGTTACTGGTCTCACAGGGAATGCTCAAAGCACCGACTGTAAGAAGAGTCTCTATTCTTGTACTTAAGGCGGCATTGTGACTTTTGTATTTAATTCCGATGTAATTTCAGTGTTTCATCGTCAATGTGAATGTCCAATGAATACATTGAACCTGCAGTGGTGTATCGGAAACTAATACTGGTCTCACAGGGAATGCCCAAAGCACCGACGGTAAGAAGAGCCTCTATTCTTGTACTTAAGGCGGCATTGTACCTTTTGTATTTATTTCCGTGGTTATTTCAGTGTTTCATCGTCAATGTGTATGTCCAAGGAATAGATTGAACCTGCAGTGGTGTATCGGATACTATTACTTGTCTCACAGGGAATGCTCAAAGCACCGACTGTAAGAAGAGTCTCTATTCTTGTTCTCAAGGCGGCATTGTGCCTTTTGTATTTGATTCCGATGCGATTCCTGTGTTTCATCCTCAATGTGTAGGTCCAAGGAATACATTGAACCTGCAGTGGTGTATCGGAAACTAATACTGGTCTCACAGGGAATGCTCAAAGCTCCGACTGTAAGTAGAGTCTGTATTCTTGTACTTAAGGCGGCATTGTCCGTTTTGGATTTATTTCCGATGCGATTTCTGTGTTTCGTCGTCAATGTGAAGGTCCAAGGAATACATTGAACCTGCAGTGGTGTATCGGAAACTAATACTGGTCTCACAGGGAATGCTCAAAGCACTGACTTTAAGAAGAGTCTCTATTCTTGTACTTAAGGCGGCATTGTGCCTTTTGTATTTAATTCCGATGCCATTTCTGTGTTTCATCGTCAATGTGAAGGTCCAAGGAATAAACTGAACCTGCAGAGGTGTAGCGGAAACTAATACTGGTCTCACAGGGAATGCTCAAAGCACCGACTGTAAGAAGAGTCTCTATTCTTGTACTTAAGGCGGCATTGTGCCTTTTGTATTTAATTCCGATGCCATTTCTGTGTTTCATCGTCAATGTGAAGGTCCAAGGAATAAACTGAACCTGCAGAGGTGTATCGGAAACTAATACTGGTCTCACAGGGAATGCTCAAAGCACCGACTGTAAGTAGAGTCTCTATTCTTGTACTTAAGGCGTCATTGTGCCTTTTGTATTTAATTCCGATGCCATTTCTGTGTTTCATTGTCAATGTGTATGTCCAAGGAATAGATTGAACCTGCAGTGGTGTTTCGGATACTATTACTGGTCTCACAGGGAATGCTCAAAGCACCGACTGTAAGAAGAGTCTCTATTCTTGTACTTAAGGCGGCATTGTGCGTTTTGGATTTAATTCCGATGCCACTTCTGTGTTTCATCGTCAATGTGAAGGTCCAAGGAATACATTGAACCTGCAGTGGTGTATCGGAAACTAATACTGGTCTCACAGGGAATGCTCAAAGCACCGACTGTAAGAACAGTGTCTATTCTTGTACTTACGGCGGCATTGTGCCTTTTGTATTTAATTCCGATGCCATTTCTGTGTTTCATCGTCAATGTGTATATCCAAGGAATAGATTGAACCTGCAGTGGTGTATCGGATACTATTACTGGTCTCACAGGGAATGCTCAAATCAACGACTGTAAGAAAAGTCTCTATTCTTGTACTTAAGGCGGCATTGTGCCTTTTGTATTTGATTCCGATGCGATTTCTGTGTTTCATCGTCAATGTGAAGGTCCAAGGAATACATTGAGCCTGCAGTGGTGTGGCGGAAACTAATACTGGTCTCACAGGGAATGCTCAAACCACCGACTGTAAGAAGAGTCTCTATTCTTGTACTTAAGGTGGCATTGTGCCTTTTGTATTTAATTCCGATGCAATTACTGTGATTCATCGTCAATGTGTATGTCCAAGGAATAGATTGATCCTGCAGTGGTGTATCGGATACTATTACTGGTCTCACAGGGAATGCTCAAATCACCGACTGTAAGAAGAGTCTCTATTCTTGTACTTAAGGCGGCATTGTGCCTTTTGTATTTGATTCCGATGCGATTTCTGTGTTTCATCGTCAATGTGAAGGTCCAAGGAATACATTGAGCCCGCAGTGGTGTATCGGAAACTAATACTGGTCGCACTGGGAATGCTGAAAGCACCGACTGTAAGAAGAGGCTCTACTCTTGTACTTATGGCGGCATTGTGCCTTTTGTATTTAATTCTGATGCCATTACTGTGTTTCATCGTCAATGTGTATGTCCAAGGAATACATTGAACCTGCAGTGGTTTATCGGAAACTAATACTGGTCTTACAGGGAAAGCTCAAAGCACCGACGGTAAGACGAGTCTCTATTCTAGTACTTAAAGCGGCATTGTTCCTTTTGTATTTAATTCCGATGTAATTTCTGTGTTTCATCGTCAATATGTATGTCCAAGGAATAGATTGAAACTTCAGTGGTGTATCGGATACTATTACTGGTCTCACAGGGAATGCTCAAAGATCCGAGTGTAAGAAGAGTCTCTATTCTTGTACTTAAGGCGGGATTGTGCCTTTTGTATTTAATTCCGATGTAATTTCAAAGTTTCATCGTCAAAGTGAATGTCCAAGGAATTCATTGAACCTCCAGTGGTGTATCGGAAACTAATACTGATCTCACAGAGAATGCTCAAAGCACCGACGGTAAGAAGAATTTCTATTCCACTACTTAAGGCGGCATTGTTCCTTTTGTATTTAATTCCGATGTAATTTCTGTGTTTCATCGTCAATGTGTATGTCCAAGGAATAGATTGAACCTGCAGTGGTGTATCGTATACTGTTACTGGTCTCACAGGGAATGCTCAAAGCACCGACTGTAAGAAGAGTCTCTATTCTTGTACTTAAGGCGGCATTGTGACTTTTGTATTTAATTCCGATGTAATTTCAGTGTTTCATCGTCAATGTGAATGTCCAAGGAATTCATTGAACCTCCAGTGGTGTATCGAAAACCAATACTGGTCTCACATGGAATGCTCATACCACCGACCGTAAGAAGAGTCTCTATTCTTGTACTTAAGGCGGCATTGTTCCTTTTGTATTTAATTCCGATGTAATTTCTGTGTTTCATCGCCAATGTGTATGTCCAAGGAATAGATTGAACCTGCAGTGGTGTATCGGATACTATTACTGGTCTCACAGGGAATGCTCAAAGCACCGACTGTAAGAAGAGTCTCTATTCTTGTACTTAAGGCGGCATTGTGCCTTCTGTATTTGATTCCGATGCGATTTCTGTGTTTCATCGTCAATGTGTATGTCCAAGGAATTCATTGAACATCCAGTGGTGTATCGGAAACTAATTCTGGTCTCAAAGGGAATGCTCAAAGCACCGACGGTAAGAAGAGTCTCTATTCTTCTACTTAAGGCGGCATTGTGCCTTTGGTATTTAATTCCGATGCGATTTCTGTGTTTCATCGTCAATGTGAAGGTCCAAGGAATACATTTAACCTGCAGTGGTATATCGGAAACTAATACTGGTCTCACAGGAAAGGATCAAAGCACAGACTCCAAGAAGTCTCATTCTACTTGTACTTAAGGCGTCATTGTGCCCTTTGTATTTAATTCCGATGTAATTTCAGTGTTTCATCGTCAATGTGTATGTCCAAGGAATACATTCAACATGCAGTGGTGTATCGGAAACTAATACTGGTCTCACAGGGAATGCTCAAAGTACCGACGGTAAGAAGAGTCTCTATTCTTGTAGTTAAGGCGGCATTGTTTCTTTTGTATTTAATTCCGATGTAATTTCAGTGTTTCATCGTCAATGTGTATGTCCAAGGAATAGATTGAACCTGCAGTGGTGTATCGGATACTATTACTGGTTTCACAGGGAATGCTTAAAGCACCGACTGTAAGAAGAGTCTCTATTCTTGTACTTAAGGCGGCATTGTGCTTTTTGTATTTGATTCCGATGCGATTTCTGTGTTTCATCGTCAATGTGAAGGTCCAAGGAATAAACTGAACCTGCAGAGGTGTAGCGGAAACTAATACTGGTCTCACTGGGAATGCTCAGAGCACCGACTGTAAGAAGAGTCTCTATTCTTGTACTTAAGGCAGCATTGTGCGTTTTGGATTTAATTCCGATGCCATTTCTGTGTTTCATCGTCAATGTGAAGGTCCAAGGAATACATTGAACCTGCAGTGGTGTATCGGAAACTAATACTTGTGTCACAGGGAATGCTCAAAGCACCGACTGTAAGAAGAGTCTCTATTCTTGTACTTAAGGCGGCATTGTTCCTTTTGAATTTAATTCCGATGCCATTTCTGTGTTTCATCGTCAATGTGATGGTCCAAGGAATACATTGAACCTGCAGTGGTGTTTCGGAAACTAATACTGGTCTCACAGGGAATGCTCAAAGCACCGACTGTAAGAAGAGTCTCTATTCTTGTACTTAAGGCGGCATTGTGCCTTTTGTATTTAATTCCGATGCCATTTCTGTGTTTCATCGTCAATGTGTATGTCCAAGGAATAGATTGAACCTGCAGTGGTGTATCGGATACTATTACTGGTCTCACAGGGAATGCTCAAATCACCGACTGTAAGAAGAGTCTCTATTCTTGTACTTAAGGCGGCATTGTGAATTTTGTATTTGATTCCGATGCGATTTCTGTGTGTCATCGTCAATGTGAAGGTCCAAGGAATACATTGAACCTGCAGTGGTGTAGCTGATACAATTACTCTTCTCACAGGGAATGCTCAAAGCACCGACTGTAAGAAGAGTCTCTATTCTTGTACTTATGGCGGCATTGTGCCTTTTGTATTTAATTCCGATGCCATTACTGTGTTTCATCGTCAATGTGAAGGTAAAAGGAATAAACTGAACCTGCAGAGGTGTAGCGGAAACTAATTCTGGTCTCTCAGGGAATGCTCAAACCACCGACTGTAAGAAGAGTCTCTATTCTTGTACTTAAGGCGGCATTGTGCGTTTTGGATTTAATTCCAATGCCATTTCTGGGTTTCATCGTCAATGTGAAGGTCCAAGGAATACATTGAACCTGCAGTGGTGTATCGGGAACTAATTCTGGTCTTACAGCGAATGCTCAAACAACTGACGGTAAGAAGAGTCTCTATTCTAGTACTTAAAGCGGCATTGTTCCTTTTGTATTTAATTCCGATGTAATTTCTGTGTTTCATCGTCAATATGCATGTCCAACGAATAGATTGAACATGCAGTGGTGTATTTGATACTATTACTGGTCTCACAGGGAATGCTCAAAGATCCGACTGTAAGAAGAGTCTCTATTCTTGTAGTTAAGGCGGCATTGTTCCTTTTGTATTTAATTCCGATGTAATTTCAGTGTTTCATCTTCAAAGTGAATGTCCAAGGAATTCATTGAAGTTCCAGTGGTGTATCGGAAACTAATACTGGTCTCACAGAGAATGCTCAAAGCACCGACGGTAAGAAGAGTCTCTATTCTTGTACTTAAGGCGGCATTGTGCCTTTTGTATTTGATTCCGATGCGATTTCTGTGTTTCATCGTCAATGTGAAGGTCCAAGGAATACATTGAACCTGCAGTGGTGTATCGGAAACTAATACTGGTCTCACAGGGAATGCTCAAACCAACGACTGTAAGAAGAGTCTCTATTCTTGTACTTAAGGCGGCATTGTGCCTTTTGTATTTAATTCCGATGCAATTTCTGTGATTCATCGTCAATGTGTATGTCCAAGGAATAGATTGAACCTGGAGTGGTGTATCGGATACAATTACTGGTCTCACAGGGAATGCTCAAAGCACCGACTGTAAGAAGAGTCTCTATTCTTGTACTTAAGGCGGCATTGTGCCTTTTGTGTTTAAGTCCGATGCGATTTCTGTGTTTCATCGTCAATGTGAAGTGCCAAGGAATACATTGAACCTGCAGTGGTGTATCGGAAACTAATACTGGTCGCACAGGGAATGCTGAAAGCACCGACTGTAAGAAGAGACTCTATTCTTGTACTTATGGCGGCATTGTGCCTTTTGTATTTAATTCCGATGCCATTACTGTGTTTCATCGTCAATGTGAAGGTAAAAGGAATAAACTGAACCTGCAGAGGTGTAGCGGAAACTAATTCTGGTCTCTCAGGGAAAGCTCAAAGCACCGACAGTAAGAAGAGTCTCTATTCTTGAACTTAAGGCTTCATTGTTCCTTTTGAATTTAATCCCGATGTAATTTCTGTGTTTCATCGTCAATGTGTATGTCCAAGGAATACATTGAACCTGCAGTGGTTTATCGGAAACTAATACTGGTTTACAGGGAATGCTCAAAGCACCGACGGTAAGAAGAGTCTCTATTCTAGTACTTAAGGCGGCATTGTTCCTTTTGTATTTAATTCCGATGTAATTTCTGTGTTTCATCGTCAATATATATGTCCAAGGAATAGATTGAAACTGCAGTGGTGTATCGGATACTATTACTGGTCTCACAGGGAATGCTCAAAGAACCGAGTGTAAGAAGAGTCTCTATTCTTGTACTTAAGGCAGCATTGTGCCTTTTGTATTTAATTCCGATGTAATTTCAAAGTTTCCTCGTCAAAGTGAATGTCCAAGGAATTCATTGAACCTCCAGTGGTGTATCGGAAACTAATACTGATCTCACAGAGAATGCTCAAAGCACCGACGGTAAGAAGAGTCTCTATTCTTGTACTTAAGGCGGCATTGTTCCTTTTGTATTTAATTCCGATGTAATTTCTGTGTTTCATCGTCAATGTGTATGTCCAAGGAATAGTTTGAACCTGCAGTGGTGTATCGTATACTGTTACTGGTCTCACAGGGAATGCTCAAAGCACCGACTGTAAGAAGAGTCTCTATTCTTGTACTTAAGGCGGCATTGTGCCTTTTGTATTTAATTCCGATGTAATTTCAGTGTTTCATCGTCAATGTGAATGTCCAAGGAATTCATTGAACCTCCAGTGGTGTACCGAAAACAAATACTGGTCTCACATGGAATGCTCATACCACCGACCGTAAGAAGAGTCTCTATTCTTGTACTTAAGGCGGCATTGTTCCTTTTGTATTTAATTCCGATGTAATTTCTGTGTTTCATCGTCAATGTGTATGTCCAAGGAATAGATTGAACCTGCAGTGGTGTATCGGATACTATTACTGGTCTCACAGGGAATGCTCAAAGCAACGACTGTAAGAAGAGTCTCTATTCTTGTACTTAAGGCGGCATTGTGCCTTTTGTATTTGATTCCGATGCGATTTCTGTGTTTCATCGTCAATGTGAAGGTCCAAGGAATACATTGAACCTGCAGTGGTGTATCGGAAACGAATACTGGTCTCACAGGGAATGCTCAAAGAACCGACTGTATGAAGAGTCTCTATTCTTGTACTTAATGCGGCATTGTGCCTTTTGTATTTAATTCCGATGCCATTTCTGTGTTTCATCGTCAATGTGTATGTCCAAGGAATAGATTGAACCTGCAGTGGTGTATCGGAAACTAATACTGGTCTCACAGGGAATGCTCAAAGCACCGACTGTAAGAAGAGTCTCTATTCTTGTACTTAAGGCGGCATTGTGCCTTTTGTATTTGATTCCGATGCGATTTCTGTGTTTCATCGTCAATGTGAAGGTCCAAGGAATACATTTAACCTGCAGTGGTATGTCGGAAACTAATACTGGTCTCACAGGAAAGGATCAAAGCACAGACTCCAAGAAGTCTCATTCTTCTTGTACTTAAGGCGTCATTGTGCCCTTTGTATTTAATTCCGATGTAATTTCAGTGTTTCATCGTCAATGTGTATGTCCAAGGAATACATTCAACCTGCAGTGGTGTATCGGAAACTAATACTGGTCTCACAGGGAGTGCTCAAAGCACCGACTGTAAGAAGAGTCTCTATTCTTGTACTTAAGGCAGCATTGTGCGTTTTGGATTTAATTCCGATGCCATTTCTGTGTTTCATCGTCAATGTGAAGGTCCAAGGAATACATTGAACCTGCAGTGGTGTATCGGAAACTAATACTTGTGTCACAGGGAATGCTCAAAGCACCGACTGTAAGAAGAGTCTCTATTCTTGCACTTAAGGCGGCATTGTGCCTTTTGAATTTAATTCCGATGCCATTTCTGTGTTTCATCGTCAATTTGAAGGTCCAAGGAATAAGCTGAACCTGCAGAGGTGTAGCGGAAACTAATACTAGTCTCACAGGGAATGCTCAAAGCACCGACTTTAAGAAGAGTCTCTATTCTTGTACTTAAGGCAGCATTGTGCGTTTTGGATTTAATTCCGATGCCATTTCTGTGTTTCATCGTCAATGTGAAGGTCCAAGGAATACATTGAACCTGCAGTGGTGTATCGGAAACTAATACTTGTGTCACAGGGAATGCTCAAAGCACCGACTGTAAGAAGAGTCTCTATTCTTGCACTTAAGGCGGCATTGTGCCTTTTGAATTTAATTCCGATGCCATTTCTGTGTTTCATCGTCAATTTGAAGGTCCAAGGAATAAGCTGAACCTGCAGAGGTGTAGCGGAAACTAATACTAGTCTCACAGGGAATGCTCAAAGCACCGACTTTAAGAAGAGTCTCTATTCTTGTACTTAAGGCAGCATTGTGCGTTTTGGATTTAATTCCGATGCCATTTCTGTGTTTCATCGTCAATGTGTATGTCCAAGGAATAGATTGAACCTGCAGTGGTGTATCGGATACTATTACTGGTCTCACAGGGAATGCTCAAAGCGCCGACTGTAAGAAGAGTCTCTATTCTTGTACTTAAGGCGGCATTGTGCCTTTTGTATCTAATTCCGATGCCATTTCTGAGTTTCATCGTCAATGTGAAGGTCCAAGGAATACATTGAACCTGCAGTGGTGTATCGGAAACTAATACTGGTCTCACAGGGAATGCTCAAAGCACCGACTGTAAGAAGAGTCTCTATTCTTGTACTTAAGGCGGCATTGTGCCTTTTGTATTTAATTCCGATGCCATTTCTGTGTTTCATCGTCAATGTGTATGTCCAAGGAATAGATTGAACCTGCAGTGGTGTATCGGATACTATTACTGGTCTCACAGGGAATGCTCAAATCACCGACTGTAAGAAGAGTCTCTATTCTTGTACTTAAGGCGGCATTGTGCCTTTTGTATTTGATTCCGATGCGATTTCTGTGTTTCATCGTCAATGTGAAGGTCCAAGGAATACATTGAACCTGCAGTGGTGTATCGGAATCTAATACTGGTCTCACAGGGAATGCTCAAAGCACCGACTGTAAGAAGAGTCTCTATTCTTGTACTTAAGGCGGCATTGTGCCTTTTGTATTTAATTCCGATGCAATTTCTGTGATTCATCGTCAATGTGTATGTCCAAGGAATAGATTGAACCTGCAGTGGTGTAGCTGATACAATTACTGGTCTCAAAGGGAATGCTCAAAGCACCGACTGTAAGAAGAGTCTCTATTCCTGTACTTATGGCGGCATTGTGCCTTTTGTATTTAATTCCGATGCCATTACTGTGTTTCATCGTCAATGTGAAGGTAAAAGGAATAAACTGAACCTGCAGAGGTGTAGCGGAAACTAATTCTGGTCTCTCAGGGAATGCTCAAACCACCGACTGTAAGAAGAGTCTCTATTCTTGTACTTAAGGCGGCATTGTGTGTTTTGGATTTAATTCCAATGCCATTTCTGGGTTTCATCGTCAATGTGAAGGTCCAAGGAATACATTGAACCTGCAGTGGTGTATCGGAAACTAATTCTGGTCTGACAGGGAATGCTCAAACAACTGACGGTAAGAAGAGTCTCTATTCTAGTACTTAAGGCGGCATTGTTCCTTTTGTATTTAATTCCGATGTAATTTCTGTGTTTCATCGTCAATATGCATGTCCAAGGAATAGATTGAACCTGCTGTGGTGTATCGGATACTATTACTGGTCTCACAGTTAATGTTCAAAGATCCGACTGTAAGAAGAGTCTCTATTCTTGTACTTAAGGCGGCATTGTGCCTTTTGTATTTAATTCCGATGTAATTTCAGTGTTTCATCGTCAAAGTGAATGTCCAAGGAATTCATTGAAGTTCCAGTGGTGTATCGGAAACTAATACTGGTCTCACAGAGAATGTTCAAAGCACCGACGGTAAGTAGAGTCTCTATTCTTGTACATAAGGCGGCATTGTTCCTTTTGTATTTAATTCCGATGTAATTTCTGTGTTTCATCGTCAATGTGTATGTCCAAGGAATAGATTGAACCTGCAGTGGTGTATCGTATACTGTTACTGGTCTCACAGGGAATGCTCAATGCACCGACTGTAAGAAGAGTCTCTATTCTTGTACTTAAGGCGGCATTTTGCATTTTGTTTTTAATTCCGATGTAATTTCAGTGTTTCATCGTCAATGTGAATGTCCAAGGAATTCATTGAACCTCCAGTGGTGTATCGAAAACCAATACTGGTCTCACAGGGAATGCTTAAACCACCGACCGTAAGAAGAGTCTCTAATCTTGTACTTAAGGCGGCATTGTTCCTTTTGTATTTAATTCCGATGTAATTTCTGTGTTTCATCGTCAATGTGTATGTCCAAGGAATAGACTGAACCTGCAGTGGTGTATCGGATACTATTACTGATCTCACAGGGAATGCTCAAAGCACCGACTGTAAGAAGAGTCTCTATTCTTGTACTTAAGGCGGCATTGTGCCCTTTGTATTTGAGTCCGATGCGATTTCTGTGTTTCATCGTCAATGTGAAGGTCCAAGGAATAGATTGAACCTGCAGTGGTGTATCGGAAACTAATACTGACCTCACAGGGAATGCTCAAAGCACCGACTGTAAGAAGAGTCTCTATTCTTGTACTTAAGGCGGCATTGTGCTTTTTGTATTTAATTCCGATGCCATTTCTGTGTTTCATCGTCAATGTGTATGTCCAAGGAATAGATTGAACCTGCAGTGGTGTATCGGATACTATAACTGGTCTCACAGGGAATGCTCAAATCACCGACTGTAAGAAGAGGCTCTATTCTTGTACTTGTGGCGGCATTGTGCCTTTTTTATTTGATTCCGATGCGATTTCTGTATTTCATCGTCAATGTGAAGGTCCAAGGATTACATTGAACTTGCAGTGGTGTATCGGAAACTAATACTGGTCTCACAGGGAATGCTCAAAGCACCGACTGTAAGAAGAGTCTCTACTCTTGTACTTAAGGCGGCATTGTGCCTTTTGTATTTAATTCCGATGCAATTTCTGTGATTCATCGTCAATGTGTATGTCCAAGGAATAGATTGAACCTGCAGTGGTGTAGCTGATACAATTACTGGTCTCACAGGGAATGCTCAAAGCACCGACTGTAAGACGAGTCTCTATTCTTGTACATAAGGCGGCATTGTGCCTTTTGTATTTGATTCCGATGCGATTTCTGTGTTTCATCGTCAATGTGAAGGTCCAAGGAATACATTGAACCTGCAGTGGTGTATCGGAAACTAATACTGGTCTTACAGGGAATGCTCAAAGATCCGACTGTAAGAGGAGTCTCTATTCTTGTACTTAAGGCGGCATTGTGCCTTTTGTATTTAATTCCGATGTAATTTCAGTGTTTTATCGTCAAAGTGAATGTCCAAAGAATTCATTGAAGTTCCAGTGGTGTATCAGAAACTAATACTGGTCTCACAGAGAATGATCAAAGCACCGACGGTAAGAAGAGTCTCTACTCTTGTACATAAGGCGGCATTGTTCCCTTTTTTTTAATTCCGATGTAATTTCTGTGTTTCATCGTCAATGTGTATGTCCAAGGAATAGATTGAACCTGCAGTGGCGAATCGTATACTGTTACAGGTCTCACAGGGAATGCTCAAAGCACCGACTGTAAGAAGAGTCACTATTCTTGTACTTAAGGCGGCATTGTGCCTTTTGTATTTAATTCCGATGTAATTTCAGTGTTTCATCGTCAATGTGAATGTCCAAGGAATTCATTGAACCTCCAGTGGTGTATCGAAAACCAATACTGGTCTCACAGGGAATGCTCAAAGCACCGACCGTAGGAAGAGTCTCTATTCTTGTACTTAAGAAGGCATTGTTCCTTTTGTATTTAATTCCGATGTAATTTCAGTGTTTCATCGTCAATGTGTATGTCCAAGGAATAGATTGAACCTGCAGTGGTGTATCGGATACTATTACTGGTCGCACAGGGAATGCTTAAAGCACCGACTGTAAGAAGAGTCTCTATTCTTGTACTTAAGGCGGCATTGTGCCTTTTGTATTTGATTCCGATGCGATTTCTGTGTTTCATCGTCAATGTGAAGGTCCAAGGAATACATTGAACCTGCAGTGGTGTATCGGAAACTAATACTGGTCTCACAGAGAATGCTCAAAGCACCGACTGTAAGTAGAGTCTCTATTCTTGTACTTAAGGCGGCATTGTGCCTTTTGTATTTAATTCCGATGCCATTTCTGTGTTTCATCGTCAATGTGAAGGTCCAAGAAATAAACTGAACCTGCAGAGGTGTAGCGGAAACTAATACTGGTCTCACAGCGAATGCTCAAAGCACCGACTGTAAGAAGAGACTCTATTCTTGTACTTAAGGCAGCATTGTGCGTTTTGGATTTAATTCCGATGCCATTTCTGTGTTTCATCTTCAATGTGAAGGTCCAAGGCATACATTGAACCTGCAGTGGTGTATCGGAAACTAATACTGGTCTCACAGGGAATGCTCAAACCACCGACCGTAAGAAGAGTCTCAATTCTTGTACTTAAACCGGCATTGTGCCTTTTGTATTTAATTCCGATGCCATTTCTGAGTTTCATCGTCACTGTGAAGGTCCAAGGAATACATTGAACCTGCAGTGGTGTATCGGAAACTAATACTGGTCTCACAGGCAATGCTCAAAGCACCGACTGTAAGAAGAGTCTCCCTTCTTGTACTTAAGGCGGCATTGTGCCTTTTGTATTTAACTCCGATGCCATTTCTGTGTTTCATCGTCAATACGTATGTCTAAGGAATAGATTGAACCTGCAGTGGTGTATCGGATACTATTACTGGTCTCACATTGAATGCTCCAAGCACCGACTGTAAGAAGAGTCTCTATTCTTGTACTTAAGGCGGCATTGTGCCTCTTGTATTTGATTCCGATGCGATTTCTGTTATTCATCGTCAATGTGAAGGTCCAAGGAATACATTGAACCTGCAGTGGTGTATCGGAAACTAATACTGGTCTCACAGGGAATGCTCAAAGCACCGACTGTAAGAAGAGTCTCTATTCTTGTACTTAAGGCGGCATTGTGCCTTTTGTATTTAATTCCGATGCCATTTCTTTGTTTCATCGTCAATGTGTATGTCCAAGGAATTGATTGAACCTGCAGTGGTGTATCGGATACTATTACTGGTCTCACAGGGAATGCTCAAAACACCGACTGTAAGAAGAGTCTCTTTTCTTGTACTTAAGGCGGCATTGTGCCTTTTGTATTTGATTCCGATGCGATTTCTGTGTTTCATCGTCAATGTGAAGGTAAAAGGAATAAACTGAACCTGCAGAGGTGTAGTGGAAACTAATTCTGGTCTCTCAGGGAATGCTCAAACCACCGACGGTAAGAAGAGTCTCTATTCTAGTACTTAAGGCGGCATTGTTCCTTTTGTATTTAATTCCGATGTAATTTCTGTGTTTCATCGTCAACATGTATGTCCAAGGAATAGACTGAACCTGCAGTGGTGTATCGGATACTATTACTGGTCTCACAGGGAATGCTCAAAGATCCGACTGTAAGAAGAGTCTCTACTCTTGTACTTAAGGCGGCATTGTGCCTTTTGTATTTAATTCCGATGTAATTTCAGTGTTTCATCGTCAAAGTGAATGTCGAAGGAATTCATTGAAGTTCCAGTGGTGTATCGGAAACTAATACTGGTCTCACAGAGAATGCTCAAAGCACCGACGGTAAGAAGAGTCTCTACTCTTGTACATAATGCGGCATTGTTCCTTTTGTATTTAATTCCGATGTAATTTCTGTGTTTCATCGTCAATGTGTATGTCCAAGGAATACATTGAACCTGCAGTGGTCTATCGGGAAACTAATACTGGTCTCACAGGGAATGCTCAAAGCACCGACTGTAAGAAGAGTCTCTATTCTTGTAGTTAAGGTGGCATTGTGCTTTTTGTATTTAATTCCGACGCCATTTCTGTGTTTCATCGTCAATGTGTATGTCCAAGGAATAGATTGAACCTGCAGTGGTGTATCGGAAACTAATACTGGTCTCACAGGGAATGCTCAAAGCACCGATTGTAAGAAGAGTCTCTATTCTTGTACTTAAGGCGGCATTGTGCATTTTGTACTCAATTTCGATGTAATTTCAGTGTTTCATCGTCAATGTGTATGTCCAAGGAATTCATTGAACCTCCAGTGGTGTATCGGAAACTAATACTGGTCTCTCAGGGAATGCTCAAAGCACCAACGGTAAGAAGAGTCTCTATTCTTGTATTTAAGGCGGCATTGTGCCTTTGGTATTTAATTCCGATGCGATTTCTGTGTTTCATCGTCAATGTGAAGGTCCAAGGAATACATTTAACCTGCAGTGGTATATCGGAAACTAATACTGGTCTCACAGGAAAGGATCAAAGCACAGACTCCAAGAAGTCTCATTCTTCTTGTAGTTAAGGCGTCATTGTGAACTTTGTATTTAATTCCGATGTAATTTCAGTGTTTCATCGTCAATGTGTATGTCCAAGGAATAGATTCAACCTGCAGTGGTGTATCGGAAACTAATACTGGTCTCACAGGGAATGCTCAAAGCACCGACGGTTAGAAGAGTCTCTATTCTTGTAGTTAAGGCGGCATTGTTCCTTTTGTATTTAATTCCGATGTAATTTCAGTGTTTCATCGTCAATGTGTATGTCCAAGGAATAGATTGAACCTGCATTGGTGTATCGGATACTATTACTGGTCGCACAGGGAATGCTTAAAGCACCGACTGTAAGAAGAGTCTCTATTCTTGTACTTAAGGCGGCATTGTGCCTTTTGTATTTGATTCCGATGCGATTTCTGTGTTTCATCGTCAATGTGAAGGTCCAAGGAATACATTGAACCTGCAGTGGTGTATCGGAAACTAATACTGGTCTCACAGAGAATGCTCAAAGCACCGACTGTAAGTAGAGTCTCTATTCTTGTACTTAAGGCGGCATTGTGCCTTTTGTATTTAATTCCGATGCCATTTCTGTGTTTCATCGTCATTGTGAAGGTCCAAGGAATAAACTGAACCTGCAGAGGTGTAGCGGAAACTAATACTGGTCTCACAGCGAATGCTAAAAGCACCGACTGTAAGAAGAGACTCTATTCTTGTACTTAAGGCAGCATTGTGCGTTTTGGATTTAATTCCGATGCCATTTCTGTGTTTCATCGTCAATGTGAAGGTCCAAGGCATACATTGAACCTGCAGTGGTGTATCGAAAACCAATACTGGTCTCACAGGAATGCTCAAACCACCGACCGTAAGAAGAGTCTCTATTCTTGTAATTAAACAGGCATTGTGCCTTTTGTATTTAATTCCGATGCCATTTCTGAGTTTCATCGTCAATGTGAAGGTCCAAGGAATACATTGAACCTGCAGTGGTGTATCGGAAACTAATACTGGTCTCACAGGCAATGCTCAAAGCACCGACTGTAAGAAGAGTCTCCATTCTTGTACTTAAGGCGGCATTGTGCCTTTTGTATTTAATTCCGATGCCATTTCGGTGTTTCATCGTCAATATGTATGTCCAAGGAATAGATTGAACCTGCAGTGGTGTATCGGATACTATTACTGGTCTCACAGGGAATGCTCAAAGCACCGACTGTAAGAAGAGTCTCTATTCTTGTACTTAAGGCGGCATTGTGCCTCTTGTATTTGATTCCGATGCGATTTCTGTTTTTCATCGTCAATGTGAAGGTCCAAGGAATACATTGAACCTGCAGTGGTGTATCGGAAACTAATACTGGTCTCACAGGGAATGCTCAAAGCACCGACTGTAACAAGAGTCTCTATTCTTGTACTTAAGGCGGCATTGTGCCTTTTGTATTTAATTCCGATGCCATTTCTTTGTTTCATCGTCAATGTGTATGTCCAAGGAATAGATTGAACCTGCAGTGGTGTATCGGATACTATTACTGGTCTCACAGGGTATGCTCAAAACACCGACTGTAAGAAGAGTCTCTTTTCTTGTACTTAAGGCGGCATTGTGCCTTTTGTATTTGATTCCGATGCGATTACTGTGTTTCATCGTCAATGTGAAGGTGAAAGGAATAAACTGAACCTGCAGAGGTGTAGTGGAAACTAATTCTGGTCTCTCAGGGAATGCTCAAACCACCGACTGTAAGAAGAGTCTCTATTCTTGTACTTAAGGCGGCATTGTGCGTTTTGGATTTAATTCCAATGCCATTTCTGTATTTCATCGTCAATGTGAAGGTCCAAGGAATACATTGAACCTGCCGTGGTGTATCGGAAACTAATACTTGTCTCACAGGGAATGCTCAAAGCACCGACTGTAAGAAGAGTCTCTATTCTGGTACTTAAGGCGGCATTGTGCCTTTTGTATTTAATTCCGATGCCATTTCTGTGTTTCATCGTCAATGTGTATGTCCAAGGAATAGATTGAACCTGCAGTGGTGTATCGGATACTATTACTGGTCTCACAGGGAATGCTTAAAGCACCGACTGTAAGAAGAGTTTCTATTCTTGTACTTAAGGCGGCATTGTGGCTTTTGTATTTGATTCCGATGCGATTTCTGTCATTCATCGTCAATGTGAAGGTTCAAGGAATACATTGAACCTGCAGTGGTGTATCGGAAACTAATACTGGTATTACAGGGGATGCTCAAACAACCGACGGTAAGAAGAGTCTCAATTCTAGTACTTAAGGCGGCATTGTTCCTTTTGTATTTAATTCCGATGTAATTTCTGTGTTTCATCCTCAACATGTATGTCCAAGGAATAGATTGAACCTGCAGTGGTGTATCGGATACTATTACTGGTCTCACAGGGAATGCTCAAATATCCGACTGTAAGAAGAGTCTCTATTCTTGTACTTAAGGCGGCATTGTGCCTTTTGTATTTAATTCCGATGTAATTTCAGTGTTTCATCGTCAAAGTGAATGTCCAAGGAATTCATTGAAGTTCCAGTGGTGTATCGGAAACTAATACTGGTCTCACAGAGAATGCTCAAAGCACCGACTGTAAGAAGAGTCTCTATTCTTGTACATATGGCGGCATTGTGCCTTTTGTATTTAATTCCGATGTAATTTCAGTGTTTCATCGTCAAAGTGAATGTCCAAGGAATTCATTGAAGTTCCAGTGGTGTATCGGAAACTAATACTGGTCTCACAGAGAATGCTCAAAGCACCTAGGGTAAGAAGAGTCTCTATTCTTGTACATAAGGCGGCATTGTGCCTTTTGTATTTAATTCCGATGTAATTTCTGTGTTTCATCGTCAATGTGTATGTCCAAGGAATAGATTGAACCTGCAGTGGTGTATCGTATACTGTTACTGGTCTCACAGGGATTGCTCAAAGCACCGACTGTAAGAAGAGTCACTATTCTTGTACTTAAGGCGGCTTAGTGCCTTTTGTATTTAATTCCGATGTAATTTCAGTGTTTCATCGTCAATGTGAATGTCCAAGGAATTCATTGAACCTCCAGTGGTGTATCGAAAACCAATACTGGTCTCACAGGGAATGCTCAAACCACCGACCGTAAGAAGAGTCTCTATTCTTGTACTTAAGGCGGCATTGTTCCTTTTGTATTTAGTTCCGATGTAATTTCTGTGTTTCATCGTCAACGTGTATGTCCAAGGAATAGATTGAACCTGCAGTGGTGTATCGGATACTATTACTGGTCTCACAGGGAATGCTCAAACCACCGACCGTAAGAAGAGTCTCTATTCTTGTACTTAAGGCGGCATTGTTTCTTTTGTATTTAATTCCGATGTACTTTCTGTACTTCATCGACTATGTGTATGTCCAAGGAATAGATTGAACCTGCAGTGGTGTATCGGATACCATTACTGGTCTCACAGGGAATGCTCAAAACACCGACTGTAAGAAGAGTCTCTATTCTTGTACTTAAGGCGGCATTGTGCCTTTTGTACTTAATTCCGATGTAATTTCAGTGTTTCATCGTCAATGTGTATGTCCAAGGAATTCATTGAACCTCCAGTGGTGTATCGGAAACTAATACTGGTCTCACAGGGAATGCTCAAAGCACCGACGGTAGGAAGAGTCTCTATTCTTGTACTTAAGGCGGCATTGTGCCTTTGGTATTTAATTCCGATGCGATTTCTGTGTTTCATCGTCAATGTGAAGGTCCAAGGAATACATTTAACCTGCAGTGGTATATCGGAAAGTAATACTGGTCTCACAGGAAAGGATCAAAGCACAGACTCCAAGAAGTCTCATTCTTCTTGTAGTTAAGGCGGCATTGTTCCTTTTGTATTTAATTCCGATGTAATTTCAGTGTTTCAACGTCAATGTGTATGTCCAAGGAATAGATTGAACGTGCAGTGGTGTATCGGATACTATTACTGGTCTCACAGGGAATGCTTAAAGCACCGACTGTAAGAAGAGTCTCTATTCTTGTACTTAAGGCGGCATTGTGCCTTTTGTATTTGATTCCGATGCGTTTTCTGTGTTTCATCGTCAATGTGAAGGTCCAAGGAATACATTCAGCCTGCAGTGGTGTATCGGAAACTAATACTGGTCTCACAGAGAATGCTCAAAGCACCGACTGTAAGTAGAGTCTCTATTCTTGTACTTAAGGCGGCATTGTACCTTTTGTATTTAATTCCGATGCCATTTCTGTGTTTCATCGTCAATGTGAAGGTCCAAGGAATAAACTGAACCTGCAGAGGTGTAGCGGAAACTAATACTGGTCTCACAGGGAATGCTCAAGGCACCGACTGTAAGAAGAGACACTATTCTTGTACTTAAGGCAGCATTGTGCGTTTTGGATTAAATTCCTATGCAATTTCTGTGTTTCATCGTCAATGTGAAGGTCCAAGGCATAAATTGAACCTGCAGTGGTGTATCGGAAACTAATACTTGTGTCACAGGGAATGCTCAAAGCACCGACTGTAAGAAGAGTCTCTATTCTTGTACTTAAGGCGGCATTGTGCCTTTTGTATTTAATTCCGATGCCATTTCTGAGTTTCATCGTCAATGTGAAGGTCCAAGGAATACAATGAACCTGCAGTGGTGTATCGGAAAGTAATACTGGTCTCACAGGGAATGCTCAAAGCACCGACTGTAAGAAGAGTCTCTATTCTTGTACTTAAGGCGGCATTGTGCCTCTTGTATTTGATTCCGATGCGATTTCTGTTATTCATGGTCAATGTGAAAGTCCAAGGAATACATTGAACCTGCAGTGGTGTATCGGAAACTAATACTGGCCTCACAGGGAATGCTCAAAGCACCGACTGTAACAAGAGTCTCTATTCTTGTACTTAAGGCGGCATTGTGCCTTTTGTATTTAATTCCGATGCCATTTCTGTGTTTCATCGTCAATGTGTATCTCCAAGGAATTGATTGAACATGCAGTGGTGTATCGGATACTATTACTGGTCTCACAGGGAATGCTCAAAACACCGACTGTAAGAAGAGTCTCTTTTCTTGTACTTAAGGCGGCATTGTGCCTTTTGTATTTGATTCCGATGCGATTTCTGTGTTTCATCGTCAATGTGCAGGTAAAAGGAATAAACTGAACCTGCAGAGGTGTAGCGGAAACTAATTCTGGTCTCTCAGGGAATGCTCAAACCACCGACTCTAAGAAGAGTCTCTATTCTTGTACTTAAGGCGGCATTGTGCGTTTTGGATTTAATTCCAATGCCATTTCTGAATTTCATCGTCAATGTGAAGGTCCAAGGAATACATTGAACCTGCAGTGGTGTATCGGAAACTAATATTGGTCTCACAGGGAAAGCTCAAAGCACCGACTGTAAGTAGAGTCTGTATTCTTGGACTTAAGGCGGCATCGTGCTTTTTGTATTTAATTCCGATGTAATTTCTGTGTTTCATCGTCAACATGTATGTCCAAGGAATAGATTGAACCTGCAGTGGTGTATCGGATACTATTACTGGTCTCACAGGGAATGCTCAAAGATCCGACTGTAAGATGAGTCTCTACTCTTGTACTTAAGGCGGCATTGTGCCTTTTGTATTTAATTCCGATGTAATTTCAGTGTTTCATCGTCAAAGTGAATGTCGAAGGAATTCAGTGAAGTTCCAGTGGTGTATCGGAAACTAATACTGGTCTCACAGAGAATGCTTAAAGCACCGACGGTAAGAAGAGTCTCTATTCTTGTACATAAGGCGGCATTGTTCCTTTTGTATTTAATTCCGATGTAATTTCTGTGTTTCATCGTCAATGTGTATGTCCAAGGAATAGATTGAACCTGCAGTGGTGTATCGTATACTGTTACTGGTCTCACAGGGAATGCTCAAAGCACCGACTGTAAGAAGAGTCTCTATTCTTGTACTTAAGGCGGCATTGTGCCTTTTGTATTTAATTCCGATGTAATTTCAGTGTTTCATCGTCAATGTCAATGTCCAAGGAATTCATTTAACCTCCAGTGGTGTATCGAAAACCAATACTGGTCTCACAGGGAATGCTCAAACCACCGACCGTAAGAAGTGTCTCTATTCTTGTACTTAAGGCGGCATTGTTCCTTTTGTATTTAATTCCGATGCAATTTCTGTGTTTCATCGTCAATGTGAAGGTCCAAGGAATACATTTAACCTGCAGTGGTATATCGGAAACTAATACTGGTCTCACAGGAAAGGATCAAAGCACAGACTCCAAGTAGTCTCATTCTTCTTGTAATTAAGGCGTCATTGTGCTCTTTGTATTTAATTCCGATGTAATTTCAGTGTTTCATCGTCAATGTGTATGGCCAAGGAACACATTCAACCTGCAGTGGTGCATCGGAAACTAATACTGGTCTCACAGCGAATGCTCAAAGCACCGACGGTAAGAAGAGTCTCCATTCTTGTAGTTAAGGCGGCATTGTCCTCTTGTATTTGATTCCGATGCGATTTCTGTGTTTCATCGTCAATGTGAAGGTCCAAGGAATACATTGAACCTGCAGTGGTGTATCGGAAACTAATACTGGTCTCACAGAGAATGCTTAAAGCACCGACTGTAAGTAGAGTCTCTATTCTTGTACTTAAGGCGGCATTGTGCCTTTTGTATTTAATTCCGATGCCATTTCTGTGTTTCATCGTCAATGTGAAGGTCCAAGAAATAGATTGAACCTGCAGTGGTGTATCGGATACTATTACTGGTCTCTCAGGGAATGCTCAAAGCACCGACTGTAAGAAGAGTCTCTATTCTTGTACTTAAGGCGGCATTGTGCCTCTTGTATTTGATTCCGATACGATTTCTGTTATTCATCGTCAATGTGAAGGTCCAAGGAATACATTGAACCTGCAGTGGTGTATCGGAAACTAATACGGGTCTCACAGGGAATGCTCAAAGCACCGACTGTAACAAGAGTCTCTATTCTTGTACTTAAGGCGGCATTGTGCCTTTTGTATTTAATTCCGATGTCATTTCTGTGTTTCATCGTCAATGTGTATGTCCAAGGAATAGATTGAACCTGCAGTGGTGTATCGGATACTATTACTGGTCTCACAGGGAATGCTCAAAACACCGACTGTAAGAAGAGTCTCCTTTCTTTTACTTAAGGCGGCATTGTGCCTTTTGTATTTGATTCCGATGCGATTTCTGTGTTTCATCGTCAATGTGAAGGTATAAGGAATAAACTGAACCTGCAGAGGTGTAGCGGAAACTAATTCTGGTCTCTCAGGGAATGCTAAAACCACCGACTGTAAGAAGGGTCTCTATTCTTGTACTTAAGGCGGCATTGTGCGTTATGGATTTAATTCCAATGCCATTTCTGTATTTCATGATCAATGTGAAGGTCCAAGGTATACATTGGACCTGCAGTGGTGTATCGGAAACTAATACTGGTCTTACAGGGAATGCTCAAACAACCGACGGTAAGAAGAGTCTCAATTGTAGTACTTAAGGCGGCATTGTTCCATTTGTATTTAATTCCGATGTAATTTCAGTGTTTCATCGTCAATGTCAATGTCCAAGGAATTCATTAAACCTCCAGTGGTGTATCGGAAACCAATACTGGTCTCACAGGGAATGCTCAAACCACCGACCGTAAGAAGAGTATCTATTCTTGTACTTAAGGCGGCATTGTTCCTTTTATATTTAATTCCGATGCCATTTCTGTGTTTCATCGTCAATGTGTATGTCCAAGGAATAGATTGAACCAGGAGTGGTGTATCGGGTTCTATTTCTGGTCTCACAGGGAATGCTCAAAGCACCGACTGTAAGAAGAGTCTCTATTCTTGTACTTAAGGCGGCTTTGTGCCTTTTGTACTTGATTCCGGTGCCATATCTGTGTTTCATCGTCAATGTGTATGTCCAAGGAGAAGATTGAACCTGCAGAGGTGTATCGGATACTATTACAGGTCTCACAGGGAATGCTCAAGGCACCGACTGTAAGAAGAGTCTCTATTCTTGTACTTAAGGCGGCATTGTGCCTTTTGTATTTGATTCCGATGCGATTTCTGTGTTTCATCGTCAGTGTGTATGTCCAAGGAATAGATTGGACCTGCAGTGGTGTATCGAATACTATTACTGGTCTCACAGGGATTGCTCAAAACACCGACTGTAAGAAGAGTCTCTATTCTTGTACTTAAGGCGGCATTGTCCCTTTTGTATTTGATTCCGATGCGATTTCTGTGTTTCATCGTCAAAGTGAAGGTCCAAGGAATACATTGAACCTGCAGTGGTGTATCGGAAACTAATACTGGTCTCACAGGGAATGCTGAAAGCACCGACTGTAAGAAGAGTCTCTGTTCTTGTACTTAAGGCGGCATTGTGCCTCTTGTACTTAATTCCGGTGCCATTTCTGTGTTTCATCGTCAATGTGTATGTCCAAGGAATAGATTGAACCTGCAGTGGTGTATTGGATACTATTACTGGTCTCACAGGGAATGCTCAAAGCACCGACGGTTAGGAGAGTCTCTATTCATGTACTTAAGGCGGCATTGTGCCCTTGGTATTTCATTCCGATGCGATTTCTGTGTTTCATCGTCAATGTGAAGGTCCAAGGAATACATTTAACCTGCAGTGGTATATCAGAAACTAAAACTGGTCTCACAGGAAAGGATCAAAGCACAGACTCCAAGAAGTCTCATTCATCTTGTAGTTAAGGCGTCATTGTGCCCTTTGTATTTAATTCCGATGTAATTTCAGTGTTTCATCGTCAATTTGTATGTCCAAGGAATACATTCAACCTGCAGTGGTGTATCGGAGACTAATACTGCTCTCACAGGGAATGCTCAAAGCACCGACGTTAAGAAGAGTCTCTATTCTTGTAGTTAAGGTGGCATTGTTCCTTTTGTATTTAATTCCGATGTAATTTCAGGGTTTCATCGTCAATGTGTATGTCCAAGGAATAGATTGAACCTGCAGTGGTGTATCGGATACTATTACTGGTCTCACAGGGAATGCTTAGAGCACCGACTGTAATTAGAGTCTCTATTCTTGTACTTAAGGCGGCATTGTGCCTTTTGTATTTGATTCCGATGCGATTTCTGTGTTTCATCGTCAATGTGAAGGTCCAAGGAATACATTGAACCTGCAGTGGTGTATCGGAAACTAATACTTGTGTCACAGGGAATGCTCAAAGCACCGACTGTAAGAAGAGTCTCTATTCTTGTACTTAAGGCGGCATTGTGCCTTTTGTATTTAATTCCGATGCCATATCTGAGTTTCATCGTCAATGTGAAGGTCCAAGGAATACATTGAACCTGCAGTGGTGTATCGGAAACTAATACTGGTCTCACAGGGAATGCTCAAAGCACCGACTGTAAGAAGAGTCTCTATTCTTGTACTTAAGGCGGCATTGTGCCTTTTGTATTTAATTCCGATTTTATTTCTGTGTTTCATCGTCGATGTGTATGTCCAAGGAATAGATTGAACCTGCAGTGGTGTATCGGATACTATTACTGGTCTCACAGGGAATGCTTAAAGCAGCGACTGTAATAAGAGTCTCTATTCTTGTACTTAAGGCGGCATTGTGCCTTTTGTATTTGATTCCTATGCGATTTCTGTGTTTCATCGTCAATGTGAAGGTCCAAGGAATACATTGAACCTGCAGTGGTGTATCGGAAACTAATACTGGTCTCACAGAGAATGCTCAAAGCAACGACAGTAAGTAGAGTCTCTAATCTTGTACTTAAGGCGGCATTGTGCCTTTTGTATTTAATTCCGATGCCATTTCTGTGTTTCATCGTCAATGTGAAGGTCCAAGGAATAAACTGAACCTGCAGAGGTGTAGCGGAAACTAATACTGGTCTCACAGGGAATGTTCTAAGCACCGACTGTAAGAAGAGTCTCTATTCTTGTACTTAAGGCAGCATTGTGCGTTTTGTATTTAATTCCGATGCCACTTCTGTGTTTCATCGTCAATGTGAAGGTCCAAGGCATACATTGAACCTGCAGTGGTGTATCGGAAACTAATACTTGTGTCACAGGGAATGCTCAAAGCACCGACTGTAAGAAGAGTCTCTATTCTTGTACTTAAGGCGGCATTGTGCCTTTTGTATTTAATTCCGATGCCATATCTGAGTTTCATCGTCAATGTGAAGGTCCAAGGAATACATTGAACCTGCAGTGGTGTATCGGAAACCAATACTGGTCTCACAGGGAATGCTCAAACCACCGACCGTAAGAAGAGTATCTGTTCTTGTACTTAAGGTGGCATTGTTCCTTTTGTATTTAATTCCGATGCCATTTCTGTGTTTCATCCTCAATGTGTATGTCCAAGGAATAGATTGAACCTGCAGTGGTGTATCGGATACTATTTCTGGTCTCACAGGGAATGCTCAAAGCACCGACTGTAAGAAGAGTCTCTATTCTTGTACTTAAGGCGGCTTTGTGAATTTTGTATTTGATTCCGATGCGATTTCTGTGTTTCATCGTCAATGTGAAGGTCCAAGGAATACATTCAACCTGCAGTGGTGTATCGGAAACTAATACTGGTCTCACAGGGAATGCTGAAGGCACCGACTGTAAGTAGAGTCTCAATACTTGTACTTAAGGCGGCATTGTGCCTTTTGTATTTAATTCCGGTGCCATTTCTGTGTTTCATCGTCAATGTGTATGTCCAAGGAATAGATTGAACCTGCAGTGGTGTATCGGATACTATTACTGGTCTCACAGGGAATGCTCAAAGCACCGACTGTAAGAAGAGTCTCTATTTTTGTACTTAAGGCGGCATTGTGCCTTTTGTATTTGATTCCATGCGATTTCTGTGTTTCATCGTCAATGTGTATGTCCAAGGAATAGATTGAACCTGCAGTGGTGTATCGGATTCTATTTCTGGTCTCACAGGGAATGCTCAAAGCACCGACTGTAAGAAGAGTCTCTATTCTTGTACTTAAGGCGGCATTGTGCCTTTTGTATTTAATTCCGATGTAATTTCAGTATTTCATCGTCAATGTGAATGTCCAAGGAATTAATTGAACCTCCAGTGGTGTATCGGAAACTAATACTGGTCTCACAGGGAATGCTGAAAGCACCGACTGTAAGAAGAGTCTCTGTTCTTGAACTTAGGGCGGCATTGTGCATTTTGTATTTAATTCCGGTGCCATTTCTGTGTTTCATCGTCAATGTGTATGTCCAAGGAATAGATTGAACCTGCAGTGGTGTATCGGATACTATTACTGGTCTCACAGGGACTGCTCAAAGCATCGTCTTTAAGAAGAGTCTCTATTCTTGTACTGAAGGCGGCATTGTGCCTTTTGCATTTAATTCCGATGCCATTTCTGTGAATCATCGTCAATGTGAAGGTCCAAGGAATAAACCGAACCTGCAGAGGTGTAGCGGAAACTAATACTGGTCTCACAGGGAATGCTCAAACAACCGACGGTAAGAAGAGTCTCTATTCTAGTACTTAAGGCGGCATTGTTCCATTTGTATTTAATTCCGATGTAATTTCTGTGTTTCATCGCCAACATGTATGTCCAAGGAATAGATTGAACCTGCAGTGGTGTATCGGATACTATTACTGGTCTCACAGGGAATGCTCAATGATCCGACTGTAAGAAGAGTCTCTACTCTTGTACTTAAGGCGGCATTGTGCCTTTTGTATTTAATTCCGATGTAATTTCAGTGTTTCATCGTCAAAGTGAATGTACAAGGAATTCATTGAAGTTCCAGTGGTGTATCGGAAACTAAAACTGGTCTCACAGAGAATGCTCAAAGCACCGACGGTAAGAAGAGTCTATATTCTTGTACATAAGGCGGCATTGTTCCTTTTGTATTTAATTCCGATGTAATTTCTGTGTTTCATCGTCAATGTGTATGTCCAAGGAATAGATTGAACCTGCAGTGGTGTATCGTATACTGTTACTGGTCTCACAGGGAATGCTCGAAGCATGGACTGTAAGAAGAGTCTCTATTCTTGTACTTAAGGCGGCATTGTGCCTTTTGTATTTAATTCCGATGTAATTTCAGTGTTTCATCGCCAATGTGAATGTCCAAGGAATTCATTGAACCTCCAGTGGTGTATCGAAAACCAATACTGGTCTCACAGGGAATGTGCAAACCACCGACCGTAAGAAGAGTCTCTATTCTTGTACTTAAAGCGGCATTGTTACTTTTGTATTTAATTCCGATGTAATTTCTGTGTTTCATCGTCAATGTGAATGTCCAAGGAATAAATTGAACCTGCAGTGGTGTATCGGATACTATTACTGGTCTCACAGGGAATGCTCAAAGCACCGACTGTAAGAAGAGTCTCTATTCTTGTACTTAAAGCGGCATTGTGCCTTTTGTATTTGATTCCGATGCGATTTCTGTGTTTCATCGTCATTGTGAAGGTCCAAGGAATACATTGAACCTGCAGTGGTGTATCGGAAACTAATACTGGTCTCACAGGGAATGCTCAAAGCACCGCCTGTAAGAAGAGTCTCTATTCTTGTACTTAAGGCGGCATTGTGCCTTTTGTATTTAATTCCGATGCCATTTCTGTGTTTCATCGTCAATATGTATGTTCAAGGAATAGATTGAACCTGCAGTGGTGTATCGGAAACTAATACTGGTCTCACAGGGAATGCTCAAAGCACCGACTGTAAGAAGAGTCTCTATTCTTGTACTTAAGGCGGCATTGTGCCTTTAGTACTTAATTCCGATGTAAATTCAGTGTTTCATCGTCAATGTGTATGTCCAAGGAATTCATTGAACCTCCAGTGGTGTATCGGAAACTAATACTGGTCTCACAGGGAATGCTCAAAGCACCGACGGTAAGAAGAGTCTCTATTCTTGTTGTTAAGGCGGCATTGTTCCTTTTGTATATAATTCCGATGTAATTTCAGTGTTTCATCGTCAATGTGTATGTCCAAGGAATAGATTGAACCTGCAGTGGTGTATCGGATACTATTACTGGTCTCACAGGGAATGCTCAAAGCACCGACTGTAAGAAGAGTCTCTTTTCTTGTACTTAAGGCGGCATTGTGCCTTTTGTATTTGATTCCGATGCGATTTCTGTGTTCCATCGTAATGTGAAGGTCCAAGGAATACATTGAACCTGCAGTGGTGTATCGGAAACTAATACTTGTGTCACAGGGAATGCTCAAAGCACCGACTGTAAGAAGAGTCTCTATTCTTGTACTTAAGGCGGCATTGTGCCTTTTGTATTTAATTCAGATGCCATTTCTGAGTTTCATCGTCAATGTGAAGGTCCAAGGAATACATTGAACCTGCAGTGGTGTATCGGAAACTAATACTGGTCTCACAGGGAATGCTCAAAGCAACTACTGTAACAAGAGTCTCTATTCTTGTACTTAAGGCGGCATTGTGGCTTTTGTATTTAATTCCGATGCCATTTCTGTGTTTCATCGTCAATGTGTATGTCCAAGGAATAGATTGAACCTGCAGTGATGTATCGGATACTATTACTGGTCTCACAGGGAATGCTCAAAGCACCGACTGTAAGAAGAGTCTCTTTTCTTGTACTTAAGGCGGCATTGTGCCTTTTGTATTTGATTCCGATGCGATTTCTGTGTTTCATCGTCAATGTGTATGTCCAAGGAATAGATTGAACCAGCAGTGGTGTATCGGGTTCTATTTCTGGTCTCACAGGGAATGCTCAAAGCACCGACTGTAAGAAGAGTCTCTATTCTTGTACTTAAGGCGGCTTTGTGCCTTTTGTATTTGATTCCGATGCCATTTCTGTGTTTCATCGTCAATGTGTACGTCCAAGGAATAGATTGAACCAGCAGTGGTGTATCGGGTTCTATTTCTGGTCTCACAGGGAATGCTCAAAGCACCGACTGTAAGAAGAGTCTCTATTCTTGTACTTAAGGCGGCATTGTGCCTTTTGTATTTAATTCAGATGCCATTTCTGAGTTTCATCGTCAATGTGAAGGTCCAAGGAATACATTGAACCTGCAGTGGTGTATCGGAAACTAATACTGGTCTCACAGGGAATGCTCAAAGCAACTACTGTAACAAGAGTCTCTATTCTTGTACTTAAGGCGGCATTGTGGCTTTTGTATTTAATTCCGATGCCATTTCTGTGTTTCATCGTCAATGTGTATGTCCAAGGAATAGATTGAACCTGCAGAGGTGTAGCGGAAACTAATACTGGTCTCACAGGGAATGCTCAAACCACCGACCGTAAGAAGAGTATCTATTCTTGTACTTAAGGCGGCATTGTGCCTTTTGTATTTGATTCCGATGCGATTTCTGTGTTTCATCGTCAATGTGTATGTCCAAGGAATAGATTGAACCAGCAGTGGTGTATCGGGTTCTATTTCTGGTCTCACAGGGAATGCTCAAAGCACCGACTGTAAGAAGAGTCTCTATTCTTGTACTTAAGGCGGCTTTGTGCCTTTTGTATTTGATTCCGATGCCATTTCTGTGTTTCATCGTCAATGTGTATGTCCAAGGAATAGATTGAACCAGCAGTGGTGTATCGGGTTCTATTTCTGGTCTCACAGGGAATGCTCAAAGCACCGACTGTAAGAAGAGTCTCTATTCTTGTACTTAAGGCGGCTTTGTGCCTTTTGTATTTGATTCCGATGCGATTTCTGTGTTTCATCGTCAATGTGAAGGTCCAAGAAATACATTGAACCTGCAGTGGTGTATCGGAAACCATTACTGGTCTCACAGGGAATGCTGAAAGCACCGACTGTAAGAAGAGTCTCTGTTCTTGTACTTAAGGCGGCATTGTGCCTTTTGTATGTAATTCCGGTGCCATTTCTGTGTTTCATCGTCAATGTGTATGTCCAAGGAATAGATTGAACCTGCAGTGGTGTATCGGATACTATTACAGGTCTCACGGGGAATGCTCAAAGCACCGACTGTAAGAAGAGTCTCTATTCTTGTACTTAAGGCGGCATTGTGCCTTTGGAATTTGATTCCGATGCGATTTCTGTGTTTCATCGTCAATGTGTATGTCCAAGGAATAGATTGAACCTGCAGTGGTGTTTCGGAAACTAATACTGGTCTCACAGGGAATGGTCTAAGCACCGACGGAAAGAAGAGACTCTATTCTTGTACTTAAGGCGGCATTGTGCCTTTTGTATTTAATTCCGATGCCATTTCTGTGTTTCATCGTCAATGTGAAGGTCCAAGGAATACATTGAACCTGCAGTGGTGTATCGGAAACTAATACTGGTCTCACAGGGAATGCTGAAAGCACCGACTGTAAGCAGAGTCTCTGTTCTTGTACTTAAGGCGGCATTGTGCCTCTTGTATTTAATTCCGGTGCCATTTCTGTGTTTCATCGTCAATGTGTATGTCCAAGGAATAGATTGAACCTGCAGTGGTGTATTGGATACTATTACTGGTCTCATAGGGAATGCTCAAAGCACCGACGGTAAGAAGAGTCTCTATTCATGTACTCATGGCGGCATTGTGCCTTTGGTATTTAATTCCGATGCGATTTCTGTGTTTCATCGTCAATGTGAAGGTCCAAGGAATACATTTAACCTGCAGTGGTATATCGGAAACGAATACTGGTCTCACAGGAAAGGATCAAAGCACAGACTCCAAGAAGTCTCATTCATCTTGTAGTTAAGGCGCCATTGTGCCCTTTGTATTTAATTCCGCTGTAGTTTCAGTGTTTCATCGTCAATGTGTATGTCCAAGGAATACATTCAACCTGCAGTGGTTTATCGGAGACTAATACTGGTCTCACAGGGAATGCTCAAAGCACCGACGGTAAGAAAGTCTCTATTCTTGTAGTTAAGGCGGCATTGTTCCTTTTGTATTTAATTCCGATGTAATTTCAGTGTTTCATCGTCAATGTGTATGTCCAAGGATTAGATTGAACCTGCAGTGGTGTATCGGATACTATTACTGGTCTCACAGGGAATGCTTAAAGCACCGACTGTAATAAGAGTCTCTATTCTTGTACTTAAGGCGGCATTGTGCCTTTTGTATTTGATTCCGATGCGATTTCTGTGTTTCATCGTCAATGTGAAGCTCCAAGGAATACATTGAACCTGCAGTGGTGTATCGGAAACTAATACTGGTCTCACAGAGAATGCTCAAAGCAACGACTGTAAGTAGAGTCTCTATTCTTGTACTTAAGGCGGCATTGTGCCTTTTGATTTAATTCCGATGCCATTTCTGTGTTTCATCGTCAATGTGAAGGTCCAAAGAATAAACTGAACATGCAGAGGTGTAGCGGAAACTAATACTGGTCTCACAGGGAATGCTCAAAGCACCGACTGTAAGAAGAGTCTCTATTCTTGTACTTAAGGCAGCATTGTGCGTTTTGGATTTAATTCCGATGCCATTTCTTTGCTTCATCGTCAATGTGAAGGTCCAAGGAATACATTGAACCTGCAGTGGTGTATCGGAAACTAATACTTGTGTCAAAGGGAATGCTCAAAGCCCGACTGTAAGAAGAGTCTCTATTCTTGTACTTAAGGCGGCATTGTGCCTTTTGTATTTAATTCCGATGCCATATCTGAGTTTCATCGTCAATGTGAAGGTCCAAGGAATACATTGAACCTGCAGTGGTGTATCGGAAACTAATACTGGTCTCACAGGGAATGCTCAAAGCACCGACTGTAAGAAGAGTCTCTATTCTTGTACTTAAGGCGGCATTGTGCCTTTTGTATTTAATACCGATGCCATTTCTGTATTTCATCGTCGATGTGTATGTCCAAGGAATAGATTGAACTTGCAGTGGTGTATCGGACTCAATTACTGGTCTCACAGGGAGTGCTCAAAGCACCACTGTAAGAAGAGGCTCTATTCTTGTACTTAAGGCGGCATTGTGCCTCTTGTATTTGATTCCGATGCGATTTCTGTTATTCATCGTCAATGTGAATTTCCAAGGAATACATTGAACCTGCAGTGGTGTATCGGAAACTAATACTGGTCTCACAGGGAATGCTCAAAGCACCGACTGTAACAAGAGTCTCTATTCTTGTACTTAAGGCGGCATTGTTCCTTTTGTATTTAATTCCGATGCCATTTCTGTGTTTCATCGTCAATGTGAAGGTCCACGGAATAAACTGAACCTGCAGAGGTGTAGCGGAAACTGATACTGGTCTCACAGGGAATGCTCAAAGCACCGACTGTCAGAAGAGTCTCTATTCTTGTACTTAAGGCGGCATTGTGCCTTCTGTATTTAATTCCGATGTAATTTAAGTGTTTCCTCGTCAATGTGAATGTCCAAGGAATTCATTGAACTTCCAGTGGTGTATCGGAAACCAATACTGGTCTCACAGGGAATGCTCAAACCACCGACCGTAAGAAGAGTATCTATTCTTGTACTTAAGGCGGGACTGTGCCTTTTGTATTTGATTCCGATGCGATTTCTGTGTTTCATCGTCAATGTGTATGCCCAAGGAATAGATTGAACCTGCAGTGGTGTATCGGATTCTATTTCTGGTCTCACAGGGAATTCTCAAAGCACCGGCGTTAAGAAGAGTCTCAAATCTTAAACTTAAGGCGGCATTGTTCCTTTTGTATTTAATTCCGATGTAATTTCAGTGATTCATCGTCAATGTGAATGTCCAAGGAATTAATTGAACCTCCAGTGGTGTGTCGGAAACTAATACTCGTCTCACAGGGAATGCTGAAAGCACCGACTGTAAGAAGAGTCTCTGTTCTTGAACTAGGGCGGCATTGTGCCTTTTGTATTTAATTCCGGTGCCATTTCTGTGATTCATCGTCCATGTGAAGGTCCAAGGAATAAACCGAACCTGCAGAGGTGTAGCGGAAACTAATACTGGTCTCACAGGGAATGCTCAAAGCACCGGCGTTAAGAAGAGTCTCAAATCTTAAACTTAAGGCGGCATTGTTCCTTTTGTATTTAATTCCGATGTAATTTCAGTGTTTCATCGTCAATGTGTGAGTCCAAGGAATTCATTGAACCTCCAGTGGTGTATCGGAAACTAATACTGGTCTCACAGGGAATGCTCAAAACACAGACTGTAAGAATAGTCTCTATTCTTGTACTTAAGGCGGCATTGTGCCTTTCCAATTTAATTCCGATGTAATTTCAGTGTTTCATCGTCAATGTGAATGTCCAAGGAATTCATTGAACCTCCAGTGGTGTATCGGAAACTAATACTGGTCTCACAGGGAATGCTCAAATCACAGACTGTAAGAAGAGTCTCTATTCTTGTACTGAAGGCGGCATTGTGCCTTTTGTATTTAATTCCGATGCCATTTCTGTGATTCATCGTCAATGTGAAGGTCCAAGGAATAAACTGAACCTGCAGAGGTGTAGCGGAAACTAATACTGGTCCCACAGGGAATGCTCAAAGCACCGACGGTAAGAAGAGTCTCTATTTTTGTATTTAAGGCGGCATTGTTCTTTTGTATTTAATTCCGATATAATTTCAGTGTTTCATCGTCAATGTATATATCTAAGGAATTCATTGCACCTCCAGTGGTGTATCGGAAACTAATACTGGTCTCACAGGAAATGCTCAAAACACAGACTGTAAGAAGAGTCTCTATTCTTGTACTTAAGGCGGCATTGTGCCTTTTGTATATAATTCCGAAGTAATTTCAGTGTTTCATCGTCAATGTGAATGTCCAAGGAATTCATTGAACCTCCAGTGGTGTATCGGAAACTAATACTGGTCTCACAGGGAATGCTCAAAGCACCGACGGTAAGAAGAGTCTCTATTCTTGTACTTAAGGCGGCATTGTTCCTTTTGTATTTAATTCCGATGTAATTTCAGTGTTTCATCGTCAATGTGAATGTCCAAGGAATTAATTGAACCTGCAGAGGTGTAGCGGAAACTAATACTGGTCTCACAGGGAATGCTCAAAGCACCGACTGTAAGAAGAGTCCCTATTCTTGTACTTAAGGCGGCATTGTGCGTTTTGGATTTAATTCCGATGCCATTTCTGTGTTTCATCGTCAATGTGTATGTCCAAGGAATAGATTGAACCTGCAGTGGAGTATCAGATACTATTATTGGTCTCACAGGGAATGCTCAAAGCACCGACGGTAAGAAGAGTCTCTATTTTTGTATTTAAGGCGGCATTGTTCCTTTTGTATTTAATTCCGATGTAATTTCAGTGTTTCATCGTCAATGTGTATGTCCAAGGATTTCATTGAACCTCCAGTTGTGTTTCGGAAACTAATACTGGTCTCACAGGGAATGCTCAAAACGCAGACTGTAAGAAGAGTCTCTATTCTTGTACTTAAGGCGGCATTGTGCCTTTTGTATTTAATTCCGATGTAATTTCAGTGTTTCATCGTCAATGTGAATGTCCAAGGAATACATTGAACCTGCAGTGGTGTATCGGAAACTAGTACTGGTCTCACAGGGAATGCTGAATGCAACGACTGTAAGAAGATTCTCTATTCTTGTACTTAAGGCGGCATTGTGCCTTTTGTATTTAATTCCGATGCCATTTCTGTGTTTCATCGTCAATGTGAAGGTCCAAGGAATAAATCGAACCTGCAGAGGTGTAGCGGACACTAATACTGGTCTCACAGGGAATGCTCAAAGCACCGACGGTAAGAAGAGTCTCTATTTTAGTATTTAAGGCGGCATTGTTCCTTTTGTATTTAATTCCGATGTAATTTCAGTGTTTCATCGACAATGTGTATGTCCAAGGATTTCATTGAACCTCCAGTTGTGTTTCGGAAACTAATACTGGTCTCACAGGGAATGCTCAAAACGCAGACTGTAAGAAGAGTCTCTTTTCTTGTACTTAAGGCGGCATTGTGCCTTTTGTATTTAATTCCGATGTAATTTCAGTGTTTCATCGTCAATGTGAATGTCCAAGGAATTCATTGAACCTCCAGTGGTGTATCGGAAACTAATACTGGTCTCACAGGGAATGCTCAAAGCACCGACGGTAAGAAGAGTCTCTATTCTTGTACTTAAGGCGGCATTGTTCCTTTTGTATTTAATTCCGATGTAATTTCTGTGTTTCATCGTCAATGTGTATGTCCAAGGAATAGATTGAAAGTGCAGTAGTGTATCGGATACTATTACTGGTCTTACATGGAATGCTCAAAGCACCGACTGTAAGAAGTGTCTTTATTCTTGTACTTAAGGCGGCATTGTTCCTTTTGTATTTAATTCCGATGTAATTTCTGTGTTTGATCGTCAATGTGTATGTCCAAGGAATAGATTGAACCTGCAGTGGTGTATCGGATACTATTACTGGTCTCACAGGGAATGCTCAAAGCACCGACTGTAAGAAGAATCTCTATTCTTGTACTTAAGGCGGCATTGTGCCTTTTGATTTAATTCCGATGCCATTTCTGTGTTTCATCGTCAATGTGAAGGTCCAAAGAATAAACTGAACATGCAGAGGTGTAGCGGAAACTAATACTGGTCTCACAGGGAATGCTCAAAGCACCGACTGTAAGAAGAGTCTCTATTCTTGTACTTAAGGCTGCATTGTGCGTTTTGGATTTAATTCCGATGCCATTTCTGTGTTTCATCGTCAATGTGAAGGTCCAAGGAATACATTGAACCTGCAGTGGTGTATCGGAAACTATTACTTGTGTCACAGGGAATGCTCAAAGCACCGACTGTAAGAAGAGTCTCTATTCTTGTACTTAAGGCGGCATTGTGCCTTTTGTATTTAATTCCGATGCCATATCTGAGTTTCATCGTCAATGTGAAGGTCCAAGGAATACATTGAACCTGCAGTGGTGTATCGGAAACTAATACTGGTCTCACAGGGAATGCCCAAAGCACCGACTGTAAGAAGAGTCTCTATTCTTGTACTTAAGGCGGCATTGTGCCTTTTGTATTTAATTCCGATGCCATTTCTGTGTTTCATCGTCGATGTGTATGTCCAAGGAATAGATTGAACCTGCAGTGGTGTATCGGACTCAATTACTGGTCTCACAGGGAATGCTCAAAGCACCACTGTAAGAAGAGGCTCTATTCTTGTACTTAAGGCGGCATTGTGCCTCTTGAATTTGATTCCGATGCGATTTCTGTTATTCATCGTCAATGTGAGGGGTCCAAGGAATACATTGAACCTGCAGTGGTGTATCGGAAACTAATACTGGTCTCACAGGGAATGCTCAAAGCACCGACTGTAACAAGAGTCTCTATTCTTGTACTTAAGGCGGCATTGTGCCTTTTGTATTTAATTCCGATGCCATTTCTGTGTTTCATCGTCAATGTGAAGGTCCACGGAATAAACTGAACCTGCAGAGGTGTAGCGGAAACTAATACTGGTCTCACAGGGAATGCTCAAAGCACCGACTGTCAGAAGAGTCTCTATTCTTGTACTTAAGGCGGCATTGTGCCTTCTGTATTTAATTCCGATGTAATTTCAGTGTTTCATCGTCAATGTGAATGTCCAAGGAATTCATTGAACCTCCTGTGGTGTATCGGAAACCAATACTGGTCTCACAGGGAATGCTCAAACCACCGACCGTAAGAAGAGTATCTATTCTTGTAATTAAGGCGGGATTGTGCCTTTTGTATTTGATTCCGATGCGATTTCTGTGTTTCATCGTCAATGTGTATGTCCAAGGAATAGATTGAACCTGCAGTGGTGTATCGGATTCTATTTCTGGTCTCACAGGGAATGCTCAAAGCACCGACTGTAAGAAGAGTCTCTATTCTTGTACTTAAGGCGGCATTGTGCCTTTTGTATTTAATTCCGACGTAATTTCAGTGATACATCGTCAATGTGAATGTCCAAGGAATTAATTGAACCTCCAGTGGTGTGTCGGAAACTAATACTGGTCTCACAGGGAATGCTGAAAGCACCGACTGTAAGAAGAGTCTCTGTTCTTGAACTTAGGGCGGCATTGTGCCTTTTGTATTTAATTCCGGTGCCATTTCTGTGATTCATCGTCAATGTGAAGGTGCAAGGAATAAACCGAACCTGCAGAGGTGTAGCGGAAACTAATACTGGTCTCACAGGGAATGCTCAAAGCACCGGCGTTAAGAAGAGTCTCTAATCTTAAACTTAAGGCGGCATTGTTCCTTTTGTATTTAATTCCGATGTAATTTCAGTGTTTCATCGTCAATGTGTAAGTCCAAGGAATTCATTGAACCTCCAGTGGTGTATCGGAAACTAATACTAACCTCACAGGGAATGCTCAAAGCACAGACTGTAAGAAGAGTCTCTATTCTTGTACTTAAGGCGGCATTGTGCCTTTCCAATTTAATTCCGATGTAATTTCAGTGTTTCATCGTCAATGTGAATGTCCAAGGAATTCATTGAACCTCCAGTGGTGTATCGGAAACTAATACTGGTCTCACATTGAATGCTCAAAACACAGACTGTAAGAAGAGTCTCTATTCTTGTACTGAAGGCGGCATTGTGCCTTTTGTATTTAATTCCGATGCCATTTCTGTGATACATCGTCAATGTGAAGGTCCAAGGAATAAACTGAACCTGCAGAGGTGTAGCGGAAACTAATACTGGTCGCACAGGGAATGCTCAAAGCACCGACGGTAAGAAGAGTCTCTATTTTTGTATTTAAGGCGGCATTGTTCTTTTGTATTTAATTCCGATATAATTTCAGTGTTTCATCGTCAATGTATATATCCAAGGAATTCATTGCACCTCCAGTGGTGTATCGGAAACTAATACTGGTCTCACAGGGAATGCTCAAAACACAGAGTGTAAGAAGAGTCTCTATTCTTGTTCTTAAGGCGGCATTGTGCCTTTTGTATATAATTCCGAAGTAATTTCAGTGTTTCATCGCCAATGTGAATGTCCAAGGAATTCATTGAACCTCCAGTGGTGTATCGGAAACTAATACTGGTCTCACAGGGAATGCTCAAAGCACCGACGGTAAGAAGAGTCTCTATTCTTGTACTTAAGGCGGCATTGTTCCTTTTGTATTTAATTCCGATGTAATTTCAGTGTTTCATCGTCAATGTGAATGTCCAAGGAATTAATTGAACCTGCAGAGGTGTAGCGGAAACTAATACTGGTCTCACAGGGAATGCTCAAAGCACCGACTGTAAGAAGAGTCTCTATTCTTGTACTTAAGGCGGCATTGTGCGTTTTGGATTTAATTCCGAAGCCATTTCTGTGTTTCATCGTCAATGTGTATGTCCAAGGAATAAATTGAACCTGCAGTGGAGTATCAGATACTATTATTGGTCTCACAGGGAATGCTCAAAGCACCGACTGTAAGAAGAGTCTCTATTCTTGTACTTAAGGCGGCATTGTGCCTTTTGTATTTGATTCCGATGCGATTTCTGTGTTTCATCGTCAATGTGAAGCTCCAAGGAATACACTGAACCTGCAGTGGTGTATCGGAAACTAGTACTGGTCTCACAGGGAATGCTGAATGCAACGACTGTAAGAAGATTCTCTATTCTTGTACTCAAGGCGGCATTGTGCCTTTTGTATTTAATTCCGATGCCATTTCTGTGTTTCATCGTCAATGTGAAGGTCCAAGGAATAAATCGAACCTGCAGTGGTGTATCGGAAACTAATACTGGTATCACAGGGAATGCTCAAAGCACCGACGGTAAGAAGAGTCTCTATTCTTGTACTTAAGGCGGCATTGTTCCTTTTGTATTTAATTCCGATGTAATTTCTGTGTATCATCGTCAATGTGTATGACCAAGGAATAGATTGAACCTGCAGTGGTGTATCGGATAGTATTACTGTTCTCACATGGAATGCTCAAAGCACCGACTGTAAGAAGAGTCTCTATTCTTGTACTTAAGGCGGCATTGTGCCTTATGTATTTTATTCCGATGTAATTTCAGTGTTTTATCGTCAAAGTGAATGTCCAAGGAATTCATTGAACCTCCAGTGGTGTATCGGAAACTAATACTGGTCTCACAGGGAATGCTCAAGGCACCGACGGTAAGAAGAGTCTCTATTCTTGTACTTAAGGCGGCATTGTTCGTTTTGTATTTAATTCCGATGTAATTTCTGTGTTTCATCGTCAATGTGTATGTCCAAGGAATAGATTGATCCTGCAGTGGTGTATCGGATACTATTTCTGGTCTCACAGGGAATGCTCAAAGCACCGACTGTAAGAAGAGTCTCCATTCTTGTACTTAAGGCGGCATTGTGCCATTTGTATATAATTCCGATGTAATTTCAGTGTTTCATCGTCAATGTGAATGTCCAAGGAATTCCTTTGAACCTCCAGTGGTGTATCGGAAAAAAATACTGGTCTCACAGGGAATGCTCAAAGCACCGACTGCATGAAGAGTCTCTATTCTTGTACTTAAGGCGGTATTGTGCCTATTGTATTTAATTCCGATGCCATTTCTGTGTTTCGTCGTCAATGTGTATGTCCAAGGAATAGATTGAACCTGCAGTGGTGTATCGGATACTATTACTGGTCTCACAGGGAATGCTCAAAGCACCGACTCTAAGAAGAGTCTCTATTCTTGTACTTAAGGCGGCATTGTGCCTTTTGTATTTGATTCTGATGCGATTTCTGTGTTTCATCGTCAATGTGAAGGTCCATGGAATACATTGAACCTGCAGTGGTCTCACAGGGAATGCTCAAAGCACCGACTGTAAGAAGAGTCTCTGTTCTTGTACTTAAGGCGGCATAGTGCCTTTTGTATTTAATTCCGATGCCATTTCTGTGTTTCATCGTAAATGTGTATGTCTAAGGAATAGATTGAACCTGAAGTGGAGTATCAGAAGGTCCAAGGAATAAACCGAACCTGCAGAGGTGTAGCGGAAACTAATACTGGTCTCACAGGGAATGTTCAAAGCACCGACGGTAAGAAGAGTCTCTATTCTTGTACTTAAGGCGGCATTGTTCCTTTTGTACTTCATTCCGATGCCATTTCTGTGTCTCATCGTCAATGTGAAGGTCCAAGGAATAAACCGAACCTGCAGAGGTGTAGCGGAAACTAATACTGGCCTCACAATGAATGCTCAAAGCACCGACGGAAAGAAGAGTCTCTATTCTTGTACTTAAGGGGGCATTATTCCTTTTCTATTTAATTCCGATGTAATTTCAGTGTTTCATCGTCAATGGGTATGTCCAAGGAATTCATTGAACTTCCAGTGGTGTATCGGAAACTAATACTGGTGTCACAGGGAATGCTCAAAACACAGACTGTAAGAAGAGTCTCTATTCTTGTACTTAAGGCGGCATTGTGCGTTTTGGATTTAATTCCGATGCCATTTCTGTGTTTCATCGTCAATGTGTATGTCCAAGGAATAGATTGAACCTGCAGTGGAGTATCAGATACTATTATTGGTCTCACAGGGAATGCTCTAAGCACCGACGGGAAGAAGAGTCTCTATTTTTGTATTTAAGGCGGCATTGTTCCTTTTGTATTTAATTCCGATGTAATTTCAGTGTTTCATCGTCAATGTGTATGTCCAAGGATTTCATTGAACCTCCAGTTGTATTTCGGAAACTAATACTGGTCTCACAGGGAATGCTCAAAACGCAGACTGTGAGAAGAGTCTCTATTCTTGTACTTAAGGCGGCATTGTGCCTTTTGTATTTAATTCCGATGTAATTTCAGTGTTTCATCGTCAATGTGAATGTCCAAGGAATACATTGAACCTGCAGTGGTGTATCGGAAACTAGTACTGGTCTCACAGGGAATGCTGAATGCAACGACTGTAAGAAGATTCTCTATTCTTGTACTTAAGGCGGCATTGTGCCTTTTGTATTTAATTCCGATGCCATTTCTGTGTTTCATCGTCAATGTGAAGGTCCAAGGAATAAATCGAACCTGCAGAGGTGTAGCGGACACTAATACTGGTCTCACAGGGAATGCTCACAGCACCGACGGTAAGAAGAGTCTCTATTTTTGTATTTAAGGCGGCATTGTTCCTTTTGTATTTAATTCCGATGTAATTTCAGTGTTTCATCGTCAATGTGTATGTCCAAGGATTTCATTGAACCTCCAGTTGTGTTTCGGAAACTAATACTGGTCTCACAGGGAATGCTCAAAACGCAGACTGTAAGAAGAGCCTCTATTCTTGTACTTAAGGCGGCATTGTGCCTTTTGTATTTAATTCCGATGTAATTTCAGTGTTTCATCGTCAATGTGAATGTCCAAGGAATTCATTGAACCTCCAGTGGTGTATCGGAAACTAATACTGGTCTCACAGGGAATGCTCAAAGCACCGACGGTAAGAAGAGTCTCTATTCTTGTACTTAAGGCGGCATTGTTCCTTTTGTATTTAATTCCGATGTAATTTCTGTGTTTCATCGTCAATGTGTATGTCCAAGGAATAGATTGAAAGTGCAGTAGTGTATCGGATACTACTACTGGTCTCACATGGAATGCTCAAAGCACCGACTGTAAGAAGTGTCTCTATTCTTGTACTTAAGGCGGCATTGCTCCTTTTGTATTTAATTCCGATGTAATTTCTGTGTTTGATCGTCAATGTGTATGTCCAAGGAATAGATTGAACCTGCAGTGGTGTATCGGATACTATTACTGGTCTCACAGGGAATGCTCAAAGCACCGACTGTAAGAAGAATCTCTATTCTTGTACTTAAGGCGGCATTGTGCCTTTTGATTTAATTCCGATGCCATTTCTGTGTTTCATCGTCAATGTGAAGGTCCAAAGAATTAACTGAACATGCAGAGGTGTAGCGGAAACTAATACTGGTCTCACAGGGAATGCTCAAAGCACCGACTGTAAGAAAAGTCTCTATTCTTGTATTCAAGGCAGCATTGTGCGTTTTGGATTTAATTCCGATGCCATTTCTGTGTTTCATCGTCAATGTGAAGGTCCAAGGAATACATTGAACCTGCAGTGGTGTATCGGAAACAATTACTTGTGTCACAGGGAATGCTCAAAGCACCGACTGTAAGAAGAGTCTCTATTCTTGTACTTAAGGCGGCATTGTGCCTTTTGTATTTAATTCCGATGCCATATCTGACTTTCATCGTCAATGTGAAGGTCCAAGGAATACATTGAACCTGCAGTGGTGTATCGGAAACTAATACTGGTCTCACAGGGAATGCTCAAAGCACCGACTGTAAGAAGAGTCTCTATTCTTGTACTTAAGGCGGCATTGTGCCTTTTGTATTTAATTCCGATGCCATTTCTGTGTTTCATCGTCGATGTGTATGTCCAAGGAATAGATTGAACCTGCAGTGGTGTATCGGACTCAATTACTGGTCTCACAGGGAATGCTCAAAGCACCACTGTAAGAAGAGGCTCTATTCTTGTACTTAAGGCGGCATTGTGCCTCTTGTATTTGATTCCGATGCGATTTCTGTTATTCATCGTCAATGTGAAGGTCCAAGGAATACATTGAACCTGCAGTGGTGTATCGGAAACTAATACTGGTCTCACAGGGAATGCTCAAAGCACCGACTGTAACAAGAGTCTCTATTCTTGTACTTAAGGCGGCATTGTGCCTTTTGTATTTAATTCCGATGCCATTTCTGTGTTTCATCGTCAATGTGAAGGTCCACGGAATAAACTGAACCTGCAGAGGTGTAGCGGAAACTGATACTGGTCTCACAGGGAATGCTCAAAGCACCGACTGTCAGAAGAGTCTCTATTCTTGTACTTAAGGCGGCATTGTGCCTTCTGTATTTAATTCCGATGTAATTTCAGTGTTTCATCGTCAATGTGAATGTCCAAGGAATTCATTGAACCTCCTGTGGTGTATCGGAAACCAATACTGGTCTCACAGGGAATGCTCAAACCACCGACCGTAAGAAGAGTATCTATTCTTGTAATTAAGGCGGGATTGTGCCTTTTGTATTTGATTCCGATGCGATTTCTGTGTTTCATCGTCAATGTGTATGTCCAAGGAATAGATTGAACCTGCAGTGGTGTATCGGATTCTATTTCTGGTCTCACAGGGAATGCTCAAAGCACCGACTGTAAGAAGAGTCTCTATTCTTGTACTTAAGGCGGCATTGTGCCTTTTGTATTTAATTCCGACGTAATTTCAGTGATTCATCGTCAATGTGAATGTCCAAGGAATTAATTGAACCTCCAGTGGTGTGTCGGAAACTAATACTGGTCTCACAGGGAATGCTGAAAGCACCGACTGTAAGAAGAGTCTCTGTTCTTGAACTTAGGGCAGCATTGTGCCTTTTGTATTTAATTCCGGTGCCATTTCTGTGATTCACCGTCAATGTGAAGGTGCAAGGAATATACCGAACCTGCAGAGGTGTAGCGGAAACTAATACTGGTCTCACAGGGAGCGCTCAAAGCACCGGCGTTAAGAAGAGTCTCTAATCTTAAACTTAAGGCGGCATTGTTCTTTTTGCATTTAATTCCGATGTAATTTCAGTGTTTCATCGTCAATGTGTAAGTCCAAGGAATTCATTGAACCTCCAGTGGTGTATCGGAAACTAATACTGGTCTCACAGGGAATGCTCAAAACACAGACTGTAAGAAGAGTCTCTATTCTTGTACTTAAGGCGGCATTGTGCCTTTCCAATTTAATTCCGATGTAATTTCAGTGTTTCATCGTCAATGTGAATGTCCAAGGAATTCATTGAACCTCCAGTGGTGTATCGGAAACTAATACTGGTCTCACAGGGAATGCTCAAAACACAGACTGTAAGAAGAGTCTCTATTCTTGTACTGAAGGCGGCATTGTGCCTTTTGTATTTAATTCCGATGCCATTTCTGTGAATGATCGTCAATGTGAAGGTCCAAGGAATAAACTGAACCTGCAGAGGTGTAGCGGAAACTAATACTGGTCGCACAGGGAATGCTCAAAGCACCGACGGTAAGAAGAGTCTCTATTTTTGTATTTAAGGCGGCATTGTTCTTTTGTATTTAATTCCGATATAATTTCAGTGTTTCATCGTCAATGTATATATCCAAGGAATTCATTGCACCTCCAGTGGTGTATCGGAAACTAATACTGGTCTCACAGGGAATGCTCAAAACACAGAGTGTAAGAAGAGTCTCTATTCTTGTTCTTAAGGCGGCATTGTGCCTTTTGTATATAATTCCGAAGTAATTTCAGTGTTTCATCGCCAATGTGAATGTCCAAGGAATTCATTGAACCTCCAGTGGTGTATCGGAAACTAATACTGGTCTCACAGGGAATGCTCAAAGCACCGACGGTAAGAAGAGTCTCTATTCTTGTACTTAAGGCGGCATTGTTCCTTTTGTATTTAATTCCGATGTAATTTCAGTGTTTCATCGTCAATGTGAATGTCCAAGGAATTAATTGAACCTGCAGAGGTGTAGCGGAAACTAATACTGGTCTCACAGGGAATGCTCAAAGCACCGACTGTAAGAAGAGTCTCTATTCTTGTACTTAAGGCGGCATTGTGCGTTTCGATTTAATTCCGATGCCATTCCTGTGTTTCATCGTCAATGTGTATGTCCAAGGAATAGATTGAACCTGCAGTGGAGTATCAGATACTATTATTGGTCTCACAGGGAATGCTCAAAGCACCGACTGTAAGAAGAGTCTCTATTCTTGTACTTAAGGCGGCATTGTGCCTTTTGTATTTGATTCCGATGCGATTTCTGTGTTTCATCGTCAATGTGAAGGTCCAAGGAATACATTGAACCTGCAGTGGTGTATCGGAAACTAGTACTGGTCTCACAGGGAATGCTGAATGCAACGACTGTAAGAAGATTCTCTATTCTTGTACTTAAGGCGGCATTGTGCCTTTTGTATTTAATTCCGATGCCATTTCTGTGTTTCATCGTCAATGTGAAGGTCCAAGGAATAAATCGAACCTGCAGACGTGTAGCGGACACTAATACTGGTGTCACAGGGAATGCTCAAAGCACCGACGGTAAGAAGAGTCTCTATTCTTGTACTTAGGGCGGCATTGTTCCTTTTGTATTTAATTCCGATGTAATTTCAGTGTTTCAGCGTCAATGTGTATGTCCAAGGATTTCATTGAACCTCCAGTTGTGTATCGGAAACTAATACTGGTCTCACAGGGAATGCTCAAAACGCAGACTGTAAGAAGAGTCTCTATTCTTGTACTTAAGGCGGCATTGTGCCTTTTGTATTTAATTCCGATGTAATTTCAGTGTTTCATCGTCAATGTGAATGTCCAAGGAATTCATTGAACCTCCAGTGGTGTATCGGAAACTAATACTGGTCTCACAGGGAATGCTCAAAGCACCGACGGTAAGAAGAGTCTCTATTCTTGTACTTAAGGCGGCATTGTTCCTTTTGTATTTAATTCCGATGTAATTTCTGTGTTTCATCGTCAATGTGTATGTCCAAGGAATAGATTGAACCTGCAGTAGTGTATCGGATACTATTACTGGTCTCACATGGAATGCTCAAAGCACCGACTGTAAGAAGTGTCTCTATTCGTGTACTTAAGGCGGCATTGTTCCTGTTGTATTTAATTCCGATGTAATTTCTGTGTTTCATCGTCAATGTGTATGTCCAAGGAATAGATTGAACCTGCAGTGGTGTATCGGATACTATTACTGGTCTCACAGGGAATGCTCAAAGCACCGACTGTAAGAAGAATCTCTATTCTTGTACTTAAGGCGGCATTGTGCCATTTGTATTTGATTCCGATGTGATTTCTGTGTTTCATCGTCAATGTAAAGGTCCAATAAATACATTGAACCTGCAGTGGTGTATCGGAAACTAATACTGGTCGCACAGGGAATGCTGAAGACACCGACTGTAAGAAGAGTCACTATTCTTGTACTTAAGGCGGCATTGTGCTTTTTGTATTTAATTCCGATGCCATTTCTGTGTTTCATCGTCAATGTGAAGGTCCAAGGAATCAACTGAACCTGCAGAGGTGTAGCGGAAACTAATACTGGTCTCACAGGGAATGCTCAAAGCACCGACTGTAAGAAGAGTCTCTATTCTTGTACTTAAGGCGGCATTGTGCGTTTTGGATTTATTTCCGATGCCATTTCTGTGTTTCATCGTCAATGTGAAGGTCCAAGGAATACATTGAACCTGCAGTGGTGTATCGGAAACTAATACTGGTCTCACAGGGATTGCTCAAAGCACCGACTGTAAGAAGAGTCTCTATTCTTGTACTTAAGGCGGCATTGTGCCTTTTGTATTTAATTCCGATGCCATTTCTGTGTTTCATCGTCAATGTGTATGTCCAAGGGAGAGATTGAACCTGTAGTGGTGTATCGGATACTATTACTGGTCTCAAAGGGAATGCTCAAAGCACCGACTGTAAGAAGAGTCTCTATTCTTGTACTTAAGGCGGCATTGTGCCTTTTGTATTTGATTCCGATGCGATATCTGTGTTTTATCGTCAATGTGAAGGTCCAAGGAATACATCGAATTTGCAGTGGTGCATCGGAAACTAATACTGGTCTCACAGGGAATGCTCAAAGCACCGACTTTAAGAAGAGTCTCTATTCTTGTAGTTAAGGCGGCATTGTGCTTTTGTATTTAATTCCGATGCCATTTCTGTGTTTCATCGTCAATGTGAAGGTCCAAGGAATAAACTGAACCTGCAGAGGTGTAGCGGAAACTAATACTGGCCTCACAGGGAATGCTCAAAGCACCAACTGTAAGAAGAGTCTCTATTCTTGTACTTAAGGCGGCATTGTGCGTTTTGGATTTAATTCCGATGCCATTTCTGTGATTCATCGTCAATGTGAAGGTCCAAGGAATACATTGAACCTGCAGTGGTGTATCGGAAACTAATACTGGTATCACAGGGAATGCTCAAAGCACCGACGGTAAGAAGAGTCTCTATTCTTGTACTTAAGGCGGCATTGTTCCTTTTGTATTTAATTCCGATGTAATTTCTGTGTATCATCGTCAATGTGTATGACCAAGGAATAGATTGAACCTGCAGTGGTGTATCGGATAGTATTACTGTTCTCACATGGAATGCTCAAAGCACCGACTGTAAGAAGAGTCTCTATTCTTGTACTTAAGGCGGCATTGTGCCTTATGTATTTAATTCCGATGTAATTTCAGTGTTTCATCGTCAAAGTGAATGTCCAAGGAATTCATTGAACCTCCAGTGGTGTATCGGAAACTAATACTGGTCTCACAGGGAATGCTCAAGGCACCGACGGTAAGAAGAGTCTCTATTCTTGTACTTAAGGCGGCATTGTTCGTTTTGTATTTAATTCCGATGTAATTTCTGTGTTTCATCGTCAATGTGTATGTCCAAGGAATAGATTGATCCTGCAGTGGTGTATCGGATACTATTACTGGTCTCACAGGGAATGCTCAAAGCACCGACTGTAAGAAGAGTCTCTATTCTTGTACTTAAGGCGGCATTGTGCCATTTGTATATAATTCCGATGTAATTTCAGTGTTTCATCGTCAATGTGAATGTCCAAGGAATTCATTGAACCTCCAGTGGTGTATCGGAAAAAAATACTGGTCTCACAGGGAATGCTCAAAGCACCGACTGCATGAAGAGCCTCTATTCTTGTACTTAAGGCGGTATTGTGCCTATTGTATTTAATTCCGATGCCATTTCTGTGTTTCGTCGTCAATGTGTATGTCCAAGGAATAGATTGAACCTGCAGTGGTGTATCGGATACTATTACTGGTCTCACAGGGAATGCTCAAAGCACCGACTCTAAGAAGAGTCTCTATTCTTGTACTTAAGGCGGCATTGTGCCTTTTGTATTTGATTCTGATGCGATTTCTGTGTTTCATCGTCAATGTGAAGGTCCATGGAATACATTGAACCTGCAGTGGTCTCACAGGGAATGCTCAAAGCACCGACTGTAAGAAGAGTCTCTGTTCTTGTACTTAAGGCGGCATAGTGCCTTTTGTATTTAATTCCGATGCCATTTCTGTGTTTCATCGTAAATGTGTATGTCTAAGGAATAGATTGAACCTGCAGTGGAGTATCAGATACTATTACTGGTCTCACAGGGAATGCTCAAAGCACCGACTGTAAGAAGAGTCTCTATTCTTGTACTTAAGGCGGCATTCTGCCTTTTGTATTTGATTCCGATGCGATTTCTGTGCTTCATCGTCAATGTGAAGGTCCAAGGAATACATTGAACTTCCAGTGGTGTATAGGAAACTAATACTGGTCTCACAGGGAATGCTCAATGCACCGACTGTAAGAAGATTCTCTATTCTTGTCCTTAAGGCGGCATTGTGCCTTTTGTATTTAATTCCGATGCCATTTCTGTGTTTCATCGTCAATGTGAAGGTCCAAGGAATAAACCGAACCTGCAGAGGTGTAGCGGAAACTAATACTGGTCTCACAGGGAATGCTCAAAGCACCGACGGTAAGAAGAGTCTCTATTCTTGTACTTAAGGCGGCATTGTTCCTTTTGTACTTCATTCCGATGCCATTTCTGTGTCTCATCGTCAATGTGAAGGTCCAAGGAATAAACCGAACCTGCAGAGGTGTAGCGGAAACTAATACTGGCCTCACAATGAATGCTCAAAGCACCGACGGAAAGAAGAGTCTCTATTCTTGTACTTAAGGGGGCATTATTCCTTTTCTATTTAATTCCGATGTAATTTCAGTGTTTCACCGTCAATGTGTATGTCCAAGGAATTCATTGAACTTCCAGTGGTGTATCGGAAACTAATACTGGTGTCACAGGGAATGCTCAAAACACAGACTGTAAGAAGAGTCTCTATTCTTGTGCTTAAGGCGGCATTGTGCCTTTTGTATTTAATTCCGATGCCATTTCTGTATTTCATCGTCAATGTGAAGGTCCAAGGAATAAACTGAACCCTCTGAGGTGTAGCGGAAACTAATACTGGTCTCACAGGGAATGCTCAAAACACAGACTGTAAGAAGAGTCTCTATTCTTGTACTTAAGGCGGCATTGTGCCATTTGTATTTAATTCCGATGCCATTTCTGTGTTTCATCGTCAATGTGAATGTCCAAGGAATAAACTGGACCTGCAGAGGTGTAGCGGAAACTAATATTGGTCTCACAGGGAATGCTCAAAGCACCGGCGGTAAGATGAGTGTCTATTCCTGAGCTTAAGGCGGCATTGTTCCTTTTGTATTTAATTCCGATGTAATTTCAGTTTTTCATCGTCAATGTGTATGTCCAAGGAATTCATTGAACCTCCAGTGGTGTATCGGAAACTAATACTGGTCTCTCAGGGAATAGTCAAAACACAGACGGTAAGAAGAGTATCTATTCTTGTACTTAAGGCGGCATTGTGCCTTTTGCATTTAATTCCGATGTAATTTCAGTGTTTCATCGTCAATGTGAATGTCCAAGGCATTCATTGAACCTCCAGTGGTGTATCGGAAACTAATACTGGTCCCACAGGGAATGCTCAAAGCACCGACGGTAAGAAGAGTCTTTATTCTTGTACTTATGGCGGCATTGTTCCTTTTGTATTTAATTCCGATGTAATTTCTGTGTTTCATCGTCAATGTGTATGTCCAAGGAATAGATTGAACCTGCAGTGGAGTATCAGATACTATTATTGGTCTCACAGGGAATGCTCAAAGCACCGACTGTAAGAAGAGTCTCTATTCTTGTACTTAAGGCGGCATTCTGCATTTTGTATTTGATTCCGATGCGATTTCTGTGCTTCATCGTCAATGTGAAGGTCCAAGGAATACATTGAACCTGCAGTGGTCTATCGGAAACTAGTACTGGTCTCACTGGGAATGCTCAAGCACCGACTGTAAGAAGATTCTCTATTCTTGTACTTAAGGCGGCATTGTGCATTTTGTATTTAATTCCGGTGCCATTTCTGTGTTTCATCGTCAATGTGAAGGTCCAAGGAATAAATCGAACCTGCAGAGGTGTAGCGGAAACTAATACTGGTCTCACAGGGAATGCTCAAAGCACCGACGGTAAGAAGAGTCTCTATTCTTGTACTTAAGGCGGCATTGTTCCTTTTGTATTTAATTCAGATGTAATTTCAGTGTTTCATCGTCAATGTGTATGTCCAAGGAATTCATTGAACCTCCAGTGGTGTATCGGAAACTAATACTGGTCTCACAGGGAATGCTCAAAACACAGACTGTAAGAAGAGTCTCTATTCTTGTACTTAAGGCGGCATTGTGCCTTTTGTATTTAATTCCGATGTAATTTCAGTGTTTCATCGTCAATGTGAATGTCCAAGGAATTCATTGAAACTCCAGTGGGTTATCGGAAACTAATACTGGTCTCACAGGGACTGCTCAAAGCACCGACGGTAAGTAGAGTCTCTATTCTTGTACTTAAGGCGGCATTGTGCCTTTTGTATTTAACTCAGATGCCATTTCTGTGTTTCATCGTCAATGTGAAGGTCCAAGGAATAAACCGAACCTGCAAAGGTGTAGCGGAAACTAATACTGGTCTCACAGGGAATGCTCAAAGCACCGACTGTAAGAAGAGTCTCCATTCTTGTACTTGAGGCGGCATTATGCCTTTTGTATTTGATTCCGATGCGATTTCTGTGTTTCATCGTCAATGTGAAGGTCCAATGAATACATTGAACCTGCAGTGGTGTATCGGAAACAAATACTGGTCTCACAGCGAATGCTCAAAGCACCGACTGTAAGAAGATTCTCTATTCTTGTACTTAAGGCGGCTTTGTTCCTTTTTATTTCATTCCGATGCCATTTCTGTGTCTCATCGTCAATGTAAAGGTCCAAGGAATAAACCGAACCTGCAGAGGTGTAGCGGAAACTAATACTGGTCTCACAATGAATGCTCAAAGCACCGACGGAAAGAAGAGTCTCTATTCTTGTACTTAAGGCGGAATTGTTCCTTTTCTATTTAATTCCGATGTAATTTCAGTGTTTCAGCGTCAATGTGTATCTCCAAGGAATTCATTGAACTTCCAGTGGTGTATCGGAAACTAATACTGGTCTCACAGGGAATGCTCAAAACACAGACTGTAAGAAGAGTCACTATTCTTATACTTAAGGCGGCATTGTGCCTTTTGTATTTAATTCCGATGCCATTTCTGTGTTTCATCGTCAATGTGAAGGTCCAAGGAATAAACTGAACCCTCAGAGGTGTAACGGAAACTAATACTGGTCTCACAGGGAATGCTCAAAACACAGACTGTAAAAAGAGTCTCTATTCTTGTACTTAAGGCGGCATTGTGCCATTTGTATTTAATTCCGATGCCATTTCTGTGTTTCATCGTCAATGTGAATGTCCAACGATTAAACTGAACCTGCAGAGGTGTAGCGGAATCTAATACTGGTCTCACAGGGAATGCTCAATGCACCGGCGGTAAGAAGAGTGTCTATTCTTGTACTTAAGGCGGCATTGTTCCTTTTGTATTTAATTCCGATGTAATTTCAGTGTTTCATCGTCAATGTGTATGTCCAAGGAATTCATTGAACCTCCAGTGGTGTATCGGAAACTAATACTGGTCTCACAGGGAATGCTCAAAACACAGACTGTAAGAAGAGTCTCTATTCTTGTACTTAATGCGGCATTGTGCCATTTGTATTTAATTCCGATGCCATTTCTGTGTCTCATCGTCAATGTGAATGTCCAAGGAATAAACTGATCCTGCAGAGGTGTAGCGGAAACTAATATTGGTCTCACAGGGAATGCTCAAAGTACCGGCGGTAAGAAGAGTGTCTATTCCTGAACTTAAGGCGGCATTGTTCCTTTTGTATTTAATTCCGATGTAATTTCAGTGTTTCATCGTCAATGTGAATGTCCAAGGAATTCATTGAAACTCCAGTGGTGTATCGGAAACTAATACTGGTCTCACAGGGACTGCTCAAAGCACCGACGGTAAGTAGAGTCGCTATTCTTGTACTTAAGGCGGCATTGTGCCTTTTGTATTTAACTCAGATGCCATTTCTGTGTTTCATCGTCAATGTGAAGGTCCAAGGAATAAACCGAACCTGCAAAGGTGTAAAGGAAACTGATACTGGTCTCACAGGGAATGCTCAAAGCACCGACTGTAAGAAGAGTCTCCATTCTTGTACTTGAGGCGGCATTATGCCTTTTGTATTTGATTCCGATGCGATTTCTGTGTTTCATCGTCAATGTGAAGGTCCAATGAATACATTGAACCTGCAGTGGTGTATCGGAAACAAATACTGGTCTCACAGCGAATGCTCAAAGCACCGACTGTAAGAAGATTCTCTATTCTTGTACTTAAGGCGGCTTTGTTCCTTTTTATTTCATTCCGATGCCATTTCTGTGTCTCATCGTCAATGTAAAGGTCCAAGGAATAAACCGAACCTGCAGAGGTGTAGCGGAAACTAATACTGGTCTCACAATGAATGCTCAAAGCACCGACGGAAAGAAGAGTCTCTATTCTTGTACTTAAGGCGGAATTGTTCCTTTTCTATTTAATTCCGATGTAATTTCAGTGTTTCAGCGTCAATGTGTATCTCCAAGGAATTCATTGAACTTCCAGTGGTGTATCGGAAACTAATACTGGTCTCACAGGGAATGCTCAAAACACAGACTGTAAGAAGAGTCACTATTCTTATACTTAAGGCGGCATTGTGCCTTTTGTATTTAATTCCGATGCCATTTCTGTGTTTCATCGTCAATGTGAAGGTCCAAGGAATAAACTGAACCCTCAGAGGTGTAACGGAAACTAATACTGGTCTCACAGGGAATGCTCAAAACACAGACTGTAAAAAGAGTCTCTATTCTTGTACTTAAGGCGGCATTGTGCCATTTGTATTTAATTCCGATGCCATTTCTGTGTTTCATCGTCAATGTGAATGTCCAACGATTAAACTGAACCTGCAGAGGTGTAGCGGAATCTAATACTGGTCTCACAGGGAATGCTCAATGCACCGGCGGTAAGAAGAGTGTCTATTCTTGTACTTAAGGCGGCATTGTTCCTTTTGTATTTAATTCCGATGTAATTTCAGTGTTTCATCGTCAATGTGTATGTCCAAGGAATTCATTGAACCTCCAGTGGTGTATCGGAAACTAATACTGGTCTCACAGGGAATGCTCAAAACACAGACTGTAAGAAGAGTCTCTATTCTTGTACTTAATGCGGCATTGTGCCATTTGTATTTAATTCCGATGCCATTTCTGTGTCTCATCGTCAATGTGAATGTCCAAGGAATAAACTGATCCTGCAGAGGTGTAGCGGAAACTAATATTGGTCTCACAGGGAATGCTCAAAGTACCGGCGGTAAGAAGAGTGTCTATTCCTGAACTTAAGGCGGCATTGTTCCTTTTGTATTTAATTCCGATGTAATTTCAGTGTTTCATCGTCAATGTGAATGTCCAAGGAATTCATTGAAACTCCAGTGGTGTATCGGAAACTAATACTGGTCTCACAGGGACTGCTCAAAGCACCGACGGTAAGTAGAGTCGCTATTCTTGTACTTAAGGCGGCATTGTGCCTTTTGTATTTAACTCAGATGCCATTTCTGTGTTTCATCGTCAATGTGAAGGTCCAAGGAATAAACCGAACCTGCAAAGGTGTAAAGGAAACTGATACTGGTCTCACAGGGAATGCTCAAAGCACCGACTGTAAGAAGAGTCTCCATTCTTGTACTTGAGGCGGCATTATGCCTTTTGTATTTGATTCCGATGCGATTTCTGTGTTTCATCGTCAATGTGAAGGTCCAATGAATACATTGAACCTGCAGTGGTGTATCGGAAACAAATACTGGTCTCACAGGGAATGCTCAAAACACAGACTGTAAGAAGAGTCTCTATTCTTGTACTTAATGCGGCATTGTGCCATTTGTATTTAATTCCGATGCCATTTCTGTGTCTCATCGTCAATGTGAATGTCCAAGGAATAAACTGATCCTGCAGAGGTGTAGCGGAAACTAATACTGGTCTCACAATGAATGCTCAAAGCACCGACGGAAAGAAGAGTCTCTATTCTTGTACTTAAGGCGGCATTGTTCCTTTTCTATTTAATTCCGATGTAATTTCAGTGTTTCAGCGTCAATGTGTATGTCCAAGGAATTCATTGAACTTCCAGTGGTGTATCGGAAACTAATACTGGTCTCACAGGGAATGCTCAAAACACAGACTGTAAGAAGAGTCACTATTCTTATACTTAAGGCGGCATTGTGCCTTTTGTATTTAATTCCGATGCCATTTCTGTGTTTCATCGTCAATGTGAAGATCCAAGGAATAAACTGAACCCTCAGAGGTGTAACGGAAACTAATACTGGTCTCACAGGGAATGCTCAAAACACAGACTGTAAAAAGAGTCTCTATTCTTGTACTTAAGGCGGCATTGTGCCATTTGTATTTAATTCCGATGCCATTTCTGTGTTTCATCGTCAATGTGAATGTCCAACGATTAAACTGAACCTGCAGAGGTGTAGCGGAATCTAATACTGGTCTCACAGGGAATGCTCAATGCACCGGCGGTAAGAAGAGTGTCTATTCCTGAACTTAAGGCGGCATTGTTCCTTTTGTAGTTAATTCCGATGTAATTTCAGTTTTTCATCGTCAATGTGAATGTCCAAGGCATTCATTGAACCTCCAGTGGTGTATCGGAAACTAATACTGGTCTCACAGGGAATAGTCAAAACACCGACTGTAAGAAGAGTCTCTATTCTTGTACTTAAGGCGGCATTCTGCCTTTTGTATTTGATTCCGATGCGATTTCTGTGCTTCATCGTCAATGTGAAGGTCCAAGGAATACATTGAACCTGCAGTGGTGTATCGGAAACTATTACTGGTCTCACAGGGAATGCTCAAAGCACCGACTGTAAGAAGAGTCTCTACTCTTGTACATAAGGATGCATTGTGCCTTTTGTATTAAATTCCGATGCCATTTCTGTGTTTCATCGTCAATGTGAATATCAAAGGAATACATTGAACCAGCAGTAGTGTATGGGAAACCTATACTGGTCTCACAGGAAAGGATCATGGCACAGGCTCTAAGAAGTCTCACTCTTCTTGCACTCAAGGCGGCATGGTGCCTTTTTTATTTATTTCCGATGTAATTTCAGTGTTTCATAGTCAATGTGTATGTCCAAGAAATAAATTGAACCTGCAGTGGTGTATCGGAAACTAATACTGGTCGCACAGGGAATGCTCAAAGCACCGACTGTAACAAGAATCTCTATGCTTGTACTTGAGGCGGCATTGTGCCTTTTGTATTTAATTCCGATGCTATTTCTGTGTTTCATCGTCAATGTGAAAGTCCAAGTAATACATTGAACCTGCAGTGGTGTATTGGAAACTAATACTGGTCTCACACGGAATGCTCAAAGCACCGACGGTAAGTAGAGTCTCTATTCTTGTACTTAAGGCGCCATTGTGCCTTTTGTATTTAACTCCGATGCCATTTCTGTGTTTCATCGTCAATGTGAAGGTCCAAGGAATAAACCGAACCTGCAAAGGTGTATCGGAAACTAATACTGGTCTCACAGCGAATCCTCAAAGCACCGACTGTAAGAAGATTCTCTATTCTTGTACTTAAGGCGGCATTGTTCCTTTTTATTTCATTCCGATGCCATTTCTGTGTCTCATCATCATTGTGAATGTCCAAGGAATAAACCGAACCTGCAGAGGTGTAGCGGAAACTAATACTCGTCTCACAATGAATGCTCAAAACACCGACGGAAAGAAGAGTCTCTATTCTTGTACTTAAGGCGGCATTGTTCCTTTTCTATTTAATTCCGATATAGTTTCAGTGTTTCATCGTCAATGTGTAAGTCCAAGGAATTCATTGAACTTCCAGTGGTGAATCGGAAACTAATACTGGTCTCACAGGGAATGCTCAAAACACAGACTGTAAGAAGAGTCTCTATTCTTGTACTTAAGGCGGCATTGTGCCTTTTGTATTTAATTCCGATGCCATTTCTGTGTTTCATCATCAATGTGAAGGTCCAAGGAATAAACTGAACCCTCAGAGGTGTAGCGGAAACTAATACTGGTCTCACAGGGAATGCTCAAAACACAGACTGTAAGAAAGGTCTCTATTCTTGTACTTAAGGCGGCATTGTGCCTTTTGTATTTAATTCCGATGTAATTTCAGAGTTTCATCGTCAATGTGAATATCCAAGGCGTTCATTGAACCTCCAGTGGTGTATCGGAAACTAATACTGGTCTCAGAGGAAATGCTCAAAGCACCGACGGTAAGAAGAGTCTTTATTCTTGTACTTAAGGTGGCATTGTTCCTTTTGTATTTAATTCCGATGTAATTTCTGTGTTTCGTCGTCAATGTGTATGTCCAAGGAATAGATTGAACCTGCAGTGGAGTATCAGATACTATTATTGGTCTCACTGGGAATGCCCAAAGCACCGACTGTAAGAAGAGTCTCTATTCTTGTATTTAAGGCGGCATTCTGCCTTTTGTATTTGATTCCGATGCGATTTCTGTGCTTCATCGTCAATGTGAAGGTCCAAGGAATACATTGAACCTGCAGTGGTCTATCGGAAACTAATACTGGTCTCACAGGGAATGCACAAAGCACCGACTGTTAGAAGATTCTCTATTCTTGTACTTAAGGCGGCATTGTGCATTTTGTATTTAATTCCGATGCTATTTCTGTGTTTCATCGTCAATGTCAAGGTCAATTAATAAACCGAACCTGCAGAGGTGTAGCGGAAACGAATACTGGTCTCACAGGGAATGCTCAAAGCACCGACGGTAAGAAGAGTCTCTATTCTTGTACTTAAGGCGGCATTGTTCCTTTTGTATTTAATTCCGATGTAATTTCAGTGTTTCATCGTCAATGTGTATGTCCAAGGAATTCATTGAACCTCCAGTGGTGTATCGGAAACTAATACTGGTCTCACAGGGAATGCTCGAAACACAGACTGTAAGAAGAGTCTCTATTCTTGTACTTAAGGCGGCATTGTGCCTTTTGTCTTTAATTCCGATGTAATTTCAGTGTTTCATCGTCAATGTGAATGTCCAAGGAAATCATTGAAGCTCCAGTGGTGTATCGGAAACTAATACTGGTCTCACAGGGAATGCTCAAAGCACCGACGGTAAGTAGAGTCTCTATTCTTGTACTTAAGGCGGCATTGTTCCTGTTGTATTTAATTCCGATGTAATTTCTGTGTTTCATCGTCAATGTGTATGTCCAAGGAATACATTGAACCTCCAGTGGTGTATCGGAAACTAATACTGGTCTCACAGCGAATGCTCAATACACCGACTGTGAGAAGATTCTCTATTCTTGTACTTAATGCGGCATTGTTCCTTTTGTATTTCATTCCGATGCCGTTTCTGTGTCTCTACGTCAATGTGAAGGTCCAAGGAATAAACCAAACCTGCAGAGGTGTAGCGGAAACTAATACTGGTCTCACAATGAATGCTCAAAGCACCGACGGTAAGAAGAGTCTCTATTCTTGTACTTAAGGCGGCATTGTGCCATTTGTATTTAATTCCGATGCCATTTCTGTATTTCATCGTCAATGTGAAGGTCCAAGGAATAAACTGAACCTGCAGAGGTGTAGCGGAAACTAATACTGGTCTCACAGTGAATGCTCAAAGCAACGGCGGTAAGAAGAGTGTCTATTCTTGTACTTAAGGCGGCATTGTTCCTTTTGTATTTAATTCCGATGTAATTTCAGTGTTTCATCGTCAATGTGTATGTCCAAGGAATTCATTGAACCTCCAGTGGTGTATCGGAAACTAATATTGGTCTCACAGGGAATGCTCAAAACACAGACTGTAAGAAGAGTCAGTATTCGTGTACTTAAGGCGGCATTGTGCCTTTTGTATTTAATTCCTATGCCATTTCTGTGTTTCATCATCAATGTGAAGGTCCAAGGAATACATTGAACCTGCAGAGGTGTAGCGGAAACTAATACTGGTCTCACAGGGAATGCTCAAAGCACCGAGGGTAAGAAGAGTCTCTATTCTTGTACTTAAGGCGGCATTGTTCCTTTTGTATTTAATTCCGATGTAATTTCAGTGTTTCATCGTCAATGTGTATGTCCAAGGAATTCATTGAACCTCCAGTGGTGTATCGGAAACTAATACTGGTCTCACAGGGAATGCTCAAAACACAGACTAAAGAAGAGTCTCTATTCTTGTACTTAAGGCGGCATTGTGCCTTTTGTATTTAATTCCGATGTAATTTCAGTGTTTCATCGTCAATGTTAATGTCCAAGGAATTCATTGAAGCTACAGTGGTGTATCGGAAACTAATACTGGTCTCACAGGGAATGCTCAAAGCACCGACGGTAAGTAGAGTATCTATTCTTGTACTTAAGGCGGCATTGTGCCTTTCGTATTTAACTCCGATGCCATTTCTGTGTTACATCGTCAATGTGAAGGTCCAAGGAATAAACCAAACCTGCAAAGGTGTAGCGGAAACTAATACTGGTCTCACAGGGAATGCTCAAAGCACCGACTGTAAGAAGAGTCTCTATTCTTGTACTTAAGGCGGCATTGTGCCTTTTGTATTTCATTCCGATGCGATTTCTGTGTTTCATCGTCAATGTGAAGGTCCAATGAATACATTGAACCTGCAGTGGTGTATCGGAAACTAATACTGGTCTCACAGCGAATCCTCAAAGCACCGACTGTAAGAAGAGTCTCTATTCTTGTACTTAAGGCGGCATTGTGCCTTTTGTATTTCATTCCGATGTAATTTCTGTGTTTCATCGGCAATGTGTATGTCCAAGGAATAGATTGAAACTGCTGTGGTGTATCGGATACTATTACTGGTCTCACAGGGAATGGTCAAAGCACCGACTGTAAGAAGAGTCTCTATTCTTGTACTTAAGGCGGCATTGTGCCTTTTGGGTTATATCCTATGTAATTTCAGTGTTTCATCGTCAATGTGAATGTCCAAGGAATTCATTGAACCTCCAGTGGTGTATCGGAAACTAATACTGTTCTCACAGGGAATGCTCTAAACACAGACTGTAAGAAGAGTCTCTATTCTTGTACTTATGCCGGCATTGTGCCTTTTGTATTTAATTACGATGCCATTTCTGTGTTTCATCGTCAATGTGAAGGTCCAAGGAATAAACTGAACCTGCAGAGGTGTAGCGGAGACTGATACTGGACTCACAGGGAATGCTCAAAACACCGACTGTAAGAAGAGTCTCTATTCTTGTACTTAAGGCGGCATTGTGCCATTTGTATTTAATTCCGATGCCATTTCTGTATTTCATCGTCAATGTGAAGGTCCAAGGAATAAACTGAACCTGCAGAGGTGTAGCGGAAACTAATACTGGTCTCACAGTGAATGCTCAAAGCAACGGCGGTAAGAAGAGTGTCTATTCTTGTACTTAAGGCGGCATTGTTCCTTTTGTATTTAATTCCGATGTAATTTCAGTGTTTCATCGTCAATGTGTATGTCCAAGGAATTCATTGAACCCCCAGTGGTGTATCGGAAACTAATATTGGTCTCACAGGGAATGCTCAAAACACAGACTGTAAGAAGAGTCTGTATTCGTGTACTTAAGGCGGCATTGTGCCTTTTGTATTTAATTCCAATGCCATTTCTGTGTTTCATCGTCAATGTGAAGGTCCAAGGAATACATTGAACCTGCAGAGGTGTAGCGGAGACTAATACTGGTCTCACAGGGAATGCTCAAAGCACCGACAGTAAGAAGAGTCTCCATTGTTGTACTCAAGGCGGCATTGTTCCTTTTGTATTTAATTCCGATGTAATTTCTGTGTTTCATCGTCAATGTGTATGTCCAAGGAACAGATTGAACCTGCAGTGGTGTATCGGATACTATTACTGGTCTCACCGGGAATGCTCAAAGCACCGACTGTAAGAAGAGTCTCTATTCTTGTACTTAAGGCGGCATTGTGCGTTTTGGATTTAATTCCGATGCCATTTCTGTGTTTCATCGTCAATGTGAAGGTCCAATGAATACATTGAACCTGCAGTGGTGTATCAGAAACTAATACTGGTCTCACAGGCAATGCTCAAAGCACCGACTGTAAGAAGAGCCTCTATTCTTGTACTTAAGGCGGCATTGTGCCTTTTTTATTTAATTCAGATGCCATTTCTGCGTTTCATCGTCAATGTGTATGTCCAAGGAATAGATTGAACCTGCAGTGGTGTATCGGATACTATTACTGGTATCACAGGGAATGCTCAAAGCACCGACTGTAAGAAGAGTCTCAATTCTTGTACTTAAGGGGGCATTGTGCCTTTTGTATTTGATTCCGATGCGATTTCTGTGTTTCATCATCAATGTGAAGGTCCAAGGAATACATTGAACCTGCAGTGGTGTATCGGAAACTAATACTGGTCTCACAGGGAATGCTCAAAGCACCGACTGTAAGAAGAGTCTCTGTTCTTGTACTTAAGGCGGCATTGTGCCTTTTGTATTTAATTCCGATGCCATTTCTGTGTTTCATCGTCAATGTGTATGTCCAGGGAATAGATTGGACCTGCAGTGGTGTATCGGATACTATTACTGGTCTCACTGTGAATGCTCAAAGCACCGACTGTAAGAAGAGTCTCTATTCTTGCACTTAAGGCGTCATTGTGCCTTTTGTATTTGATTCCGATGCGATTTCTGTGTTTCATCATCAATGTGAAGGTCCAAGGAATACATTGAACCTGCAGTGGTGTATCGGAAACTAATACTGGTCTCACAGGGAATGCTCAAAGCACCGACAGTAAGAAGAGTCTCTGTTCTTGTACTTAAGGCGGCATTGTGCCTTTTGTATTTAATTCCGATGCCATTTCTGTGTTTCATCGTCAATGTGTATGTCCAGGGAATAGATTGGACCTGCAGTGGTGTATCGGATACTATTACTGGTCTCACTGTGAATGCTCAAAGCACCGACTGTAAGAAGAGTCTCTATTCTTGTTCTTAAGGCGTCATTGTGCCTTTTGTATTTGACTCCGATGCGATTTCTGCGCTTCATCGTCAATGTGAAGGTCCAAGGATTACATTGAACCTGCAGTGGTGTATCGGAAACTAATACTGGTCTCAAAGGGAATGCTCAAAGCACCGACTGTAAGAAGATCCTCTATTCTTGTACTTAAGGCGGCATTGTGCCTTTTGTATTTAATTCCGATGCCATTTCTGTGTTTCATCGTCAATGTGAAGGTCCAAGGAATACATTGAACCTGTAGAGTTGTAGCGGAAACTAATACTGGTCTCACAGGGAATGCTCAAAGCACCGACGGTAAGAAGAGTCTCTATTCTTGTACTTAAGGCGGCATTGTTTCTTTTGTATTTAATTCCGATTTAATTTCAGTGTTTCATCGTCAATGTGAATGTCCAAGGAATTCATTGAACCTCCTGTGGTGTATCGGAAACTAATACTGGACTCACAGGGAATGCTCAAAGCACCGACGGTAAGAAGAGTCTCTATTCTTGTACTTAAGGTGGCATTGTGCCTATTGTATTTAATTCCGATGTAATTTCAGTGTTTCATCGTCAATGTGAATGTCCAAGGAATTCATAGAACCTCCAGTGGTGTATCGGAAACTAATACTGGTCTCACAGGGAATGCTCAAAGCACCGACGGTAAGAAGAGTCTCTATTCTTGTACTTAAGGCGGCATTGTGCCTTTTGTGTTTAACTCCGATGCCATTTCTGTGTTTCGTCGTCAATGTGAAGGTCCATGGAATAAACCGAACCTGCAGAGGTGTAGCGGAAACTATTACTGGTCTCACAGGGAATGCTCAAAGCACCGACTGTAAGAAGAGACTCCATTCTTGTACTTAAGGCGGCATTGTGCCTTTTGTATTTGATTCCGATGCGATTTCTGCGTTTCATCGTCAATGTGAAGGTCCAAGGAATACATTGAACCTGCAGTGGTGAATCGGAAACAAATACTGGTCTGACAGGGAATGCTCAAAGCACCGACTGTAAGAAGAGTCTCTATTCTTGTACTTAAGGAGGCATTGTACCTTTTGTATTTAATTCCGATGTAATTTCAGTGTTTCATCGTCAATGTGAATGTCCAAGGAATTCATTGAAGCTCCAGTGGTGTATCGGAAACTAATACTGGTCTCACAGGGAATTCTCAGAGCACCGACAGTAAGAAGAGTCTCTATTCTTGTTCTTAAGGCGGCATTGTGCCTTTTGTATTTAACTCCGATGCCATTTCTGTGTTTCATCGTCAATGTGGAGGTCCAAGGAATAAACCGAACCTGCAGAGCTGTAGCGGAAACTAATACTGGTCTCACAGGGAATGCTCAAAGCACCGACTGTAAGAAGAGTCTCCATTCTTGTACTTAAGGCGGTATTGTGCCTTTTGTATTTGATTCCGATGCGATTTCTGTTTTTCATCGTCAATGTGAAGGTCCAAGGAATACAATAAACCTGCAGTGGTGTATCGGAAACTAATACTGGTCTCACAGGGAATGCTCAAAGCACCGACGGTAAGAAGAGTCTCTATTCTTGTACTTAAGGCGGCATTGTTCCTTTTGTATTTAATTCCGATGCAATTTCAGGGTTTCATCGTCAATGTGTATGTCCAAGGAATTCATTGAACCTCCAGTGGTGTATCGGAAAGTAATACTGGTCTCACAGGGAATGCTCAAAACACAGACTGTAAGAAGAGGCTCTATTCTTGTACTTAAGGCGGCATTGTGCCTTTTGTATGTAATTCCGATGTAATTTCAGTGTTTCATCGTCAATGTGAATGTCCAAGGAATTCATTGAAGCTCCAGTGGTGTATCGGAAACTAATACTGGTCTCACAGGGAATGCTCAAAGCACCAACGGTAAGAAGAGTCTCTATTCTTGTACTTAAGGCGGCATTGTTCCTTTTGTATTTAATTCCGATGTAATTTCTGTGTTTCATCGTCAATGTGTATGTCCAAGGAATAGATTGAACCTGCAGTGGTGTATCGGATACTATTACTGGTCTCACAGGGAATGCTCAAAGCACCGACTGTAAGAAGAGTCTCTATTCTTGTACTTATGGCGGCATTGTACCTTTTGTATTTAATTCCGATGAAATTTCAGTGTTTCATCGTCAATGTGAATGTCCAAGGAATTCATTGAACCTCCAGTGGTGTATCGGAAACTAATACTGGTCTCACAGGGAATGCTCAAAACACAGACTGTAAGAAGAGTCTCTATTCTTGTACTTAAGGCGGCATTGTGCCTTTTGTATTTAATTCCGATGCCATTTCTGTGTTTCATCGTCAATGTGAAGGTCCAAGGAATAAAGTGAACCTGCAGAGGTGTACCGGAAACTAATACTGGTCTCACAGTTAATGCTCAAAGCACAGACTGTAGGAAGAGTCTCTATTCTTGTACTTATGGCGGCATTGTTCCTTTTGTATTTAATTCCGATGCCATTTCTGTGTTTCATCGTCAATGTGAAGGTCCAAGGAATAAACTGAACCTGCAGAGGTGTAGCGGAAACTAATACTGGTCTCACAGGGAATGCTCAATGCACCGACGGTAAGAAGAGTCTCTATTCTTGTACTTAAGGCGTCATTGTTCCTTTTGTATTTAATTCCGATGTAATTTCAGTGTTTCATCGTCAATGTGTATGTCCAAGGAATTCATTGAACCTCCAGTGGTGTATCGGAAACTAATACTGGTCTCACATAGAATGCTCAAAACACAGACTGTAAGAAGAGTCTATATTCTTGTACTTAAGGCGGCATTGTGCCTTTAGTATATAATTCCGATGAAATTTCAGTGTTTCATCGTCAATGTGAATGTCCAAGGTATTCATTGAACCTCCAGTGCTGCATCGGAAACTAATACTGGTCTCACAGGGAATGCTCAAAGCACCGACGGTAAGAAGAAACTGTATTCTTATACTTAAGGCGGCATTGTGCCTTTTGTATTTAATTCCGATGTAATTTCAGTGTTTCATCGTCAATGTGTATGTCCAAGGAATTCATTGAACCTCCAGTGGTGTATCGGAAACTAATACTGGTCTCACAGGGAATGCTCAAAGCACAGACTGTAGGAAGAGTCTCTATTCTTGTATTTAAGGCGGCATTGTTCCTTTTGTATTTAATTCCGATGCCATTTCTGTGTTTCATCGTCAATGTGAAGGTCCAAGGAATAAACTGAACCTGCAGAGGTGTAGCGGAAACTAATACTGGTCTCACAGGGAATGCTCAATGCACCGACGGTAAGAAGAGTCTCTATTCTTGTACTTAAGGCGTCATTGTTCCTTTTGTATTTAATTCCGATGTAATTTCAGTGTTTCATCGTCAATGTGAATGTCCAAGGAATTCATTGAACCTCCAGTGGTGTATCGGAAACTAATACTGGGCTCACAGGGAATGCTCAAAGCACCGACTGTAAGAAGATTCTTTAATCTTGTACTTAAGGCGGCATTGTGCCTTTTGTATTTAATTCCGATGCCATTTCTGTGTTTCATCGTCAATGTGAAGGTCCAAGGAATAAACCGATCCTGCAGAGGTGTAGCAGAAACTAATACTGGTCTCACAGGGAATGCTCAAAGCACCGACGGTTAGAAGAGTCTCTATTCTTGTACTTAAGGCGGCATTGTTCCTTTTGTATTTAATTCCGATGTAATTTCAGTGTTTCATCGTCAATGTGCATGTCCAAGGAATTCATTGAACCTCCAGTGGTGTATCGGAAACTAATACTGGTGTCACAGGGAATGCTCAAAGCACCGACGGTAAGAAGAGTCTCTATTCTTGTACTTAAGGCGGCATTGTTCCTTTTGTATTTAATTCCGATGTAATTTCTGTGTCTCATCGTCAATGTGTATGTCCAAGAAATAGATTGAACCTGCAGTGGTGTATCGGATACTATTACTGGTCTCACAGGGAATGCTCAAAGCACCGACTGTAGGAAGGGTCTCTATTCTTGTACTTAAGGCGGCATTGTGCGTTTTGGATTTAATTCCGATGCCATTTCTGTGTTTCATCGTCAATGTGAAGGTCCAAGGAATACATTGAACCTGCAGTGGTGTAGCGGAAACTAATACTGGTCTCACAGAGAATGCTCAAAGCACCGACGGTAAGAAGAGTCTCTATTCTTGTACTTAAGGCGGCATTGTTCCTTTTGTATTTAATTCCGATGTAATTTCAGTGTTTCATGGTCAATGTGTATGTCCAAGGAATTCATTGAACCTCCAGTGGTGTATCGGAAACTAATACTGGTCTCACAGGTAATGCTCAAAGCACCGACGGTAAGAAGAGTCTCTATTCTTGTACTTAAGGCGGCATTGTTCCTTTTGTATTTAATTCCGATGTAATTTCTGTGTTTCATCGTCAATGTGTATGTCCAAGGAATAGATTGAACCTGCAGTGGTGTATCGGATACTATTACTGGTCTCACAGGGAATGCTCAAAGCACCGACTGTAAGAAGAGTCTCTATTCTTGTACTTAAGGCGGCATTGATCCTTTTGTATTTAATTCCGATGTAATTTCTGTGTTTCATCGGCAATGTGTATGTCCAAGGAATAGATTGAACCTGCAGTGGTGTATCTGATACTATTACTGGTCTTACAGGGAATGCTCAAATCACAGACTGTAAGAAGAGTCTCTATTCTTGTACTCAACGCGGCATTGTGCATTTTGTATTTAATTCCGATGCCATTTCTGTGTTTCATCGTCAATGTGAAGGTCAAAGGAATAAACTGAACCTGCAGAGGTGTAGCGGAAACTAATACTGGTCTCACAGGGAATGCTCAAAACACAGACTGTAAGAAGAGTCTCTATTCTTGTACTTAAGGCGGCATTGTGCCATTTGTATTTAATTCTGATGCCATTTCTGTGTTTCATCGTCAATGTGAAGGTCCAAGGAATAAACTGAACCTGCAGAGGTGTAGCGGAAACTAATACTGGTCTCACAGGGCATGCTCAAAGCACCGACGGTAAGAAGAGTGTCTATTCTTGTACTTAAGGCGGCATTGTTTCTTTTGTATTTAATTCCGATGTAATTTCAGTGTTTCATCGTCAATGTGTATGTCCAAGGAATTCATTGAACCTCCAGTGGTGTATCGGAAACTAATACAGGTCTCACAGGGAATGCTCAAAACACAGACTGTAAGAAGAGCCTCTATTCTTGTACTTAAGGCGGCATTGTGCCTTTTGTATTTAATTCTGATGTATTTTCAGTGTTTCATCGTCAATGTGAATGTCCAAGGAATTCATTGAACCTCCAGTGGTGTGTCGGAAACTAATACTGGTCTCACAGGTATTGCTCAAAGCACCGACGGTAAGAAGAGACTCTATTCTTCTACTTAAGGCGGCATTGTGCCTTTTGTATTTAATTCCGATGTATTTTCTGTGTTTCATCGTCAATGTGAATGTCCAAGGAATTCATTGAACCTCCAGTGCTGCATCGGAAACTAATACTGGTCTCACAGGGAATGCTCAAAGCACCGACGGTAAGAAGAGTCTCTATTCTTACACTCAAGGCGGCATTGTGCCTTTTGTATTTAATTCCGATGTAATTTCAGTGTTTCATCGTCAATGTGAATGTCCAAGGAATTCATTGAACCTCCAGTGGTGTATCGGAAACTAATACTGGTCTCACAGGGAATGCTCAAAACACCGATGGTAAGAAGAGTCTCTATTCTTGTACTTAAGGCGGCATTGTGCCTTTTGTATTTAACTCCGATACCATTTCTGTGTTTCATCGTCAAAGTGAAGGTCCAAGGAATAAATCGAACCTACAGAGGTGTAGCGGAAACTAATACTGGTCTCACAGGGAATGCTCAAAGCACCGACTGTAAGAAGAGTCTCCATTCATGTACTTAAGGCGGCATTGTGCCTTTTGTATTTGATTCCGATGCGATATCTGTGTTTCATCGTCAATGTGAAGCTCCAAGGAATACATTGAACCTGCAGTGGTGTATCGGAAACTAATACTGGTCTCACAGGGAATGCTCAAAGCACCGACTTTAAGAAGTTTATCTATTCTTGTACTTAAGGCGGCATTGTGCCTTTTGTATTTAATTCCGATGCCATTTATGTGTCTCATCGTCAATGTAAAGGTCCAAGGAATAAACCGAACCTGCAGAGGTGTAGCAGAAAGTAATACTGGTCTCACAGGAGATGCTCAAAGCACCGACGGTAAGTAGAGTCTCTATTCTTGTACTTAAGGCGGCATTGTTTCTTTTGTATTTAATTCCGATGTAATTTCAGTGTTTCATCGACAATGTGCATGTCCAAGGAATTCATTGAACCTCAAGTGGTGTATCGGAAACTAATACTGGTCTCACAGGTAATGCTCAAAGCACCGACGGTAAGAAGAGTCTCTATTCTTGTACTTAAGGCGGCATTGATCCTTTTGTATTTAATTCCGATGTAATTTCTGTGTTTCATCGGCAATGTGTATGTCCAAGGAATAGATTGAACCTGCAGTGGTGTATCTGATACTATTACTGGTCTCACAGGGAATGCTCAAAGCACCGACTGTAAGAAGAGTCTCTATTCTTGTACTTAAGGAGGCATTGTGCCTTTTGTATTTAATTCCGATGTAATTTCAGTGTTTCCTCGTCAATGTGAATGTCCAAGGAATTCATTGAACCTCCAGTGGTGTATCGGAAACTAATACTGTTCTCACAGGGAATGCTCAAAACACAGACTGTAAGAAGAGTCTCTATTCTTGTACTTAAGGCGGCATTGTGCATTTTGTATTTAATTCCGATGCCATTTCTGTGTTTCATCGTCAATGGGAAGGTCAAAGGAATAAACTGAACCTGCAGAGGTGTAGCGGAAACTAATACTGGTCTCACAGGGATTGCTCAAAACACAGACTGTAAGAAGAGTCTCTATTCTTGTACTTAAGGCGGCATTGAGCCAGTTGTATTTATTTCTGATGCCATTTCTGTGTTTCATCGTCAATGTGAAGGTCCAAGGAATAAACTGAACCTGCAGAGGTGTAGCGGAAACTAATACTGGTCTCACAGGGAATACTCAAAGCACCGGCGGTAAGAAGAGTGTCTATTCTTGTACTTAAGGCGGCATTGTTCCTTTTGTATTTAATTCCGATGTAATTTCAGTGTTACATCGCCAATGTGTATGTCCAAGGAATTCATTAAACCTCCAGTGGTGTATCGGAATCTAATACTGGTCTCACAGGGAATGCTCAAAACACAGACTGTAAGAAGAGTCTCTATTCTTGTACTTAAGGCGGCATTGTGCATTTGTATTTAATTCTGATGCCATTTCTGTGTTTCATCGTCAATGTGAAGGTCCAAGGAATAAACTGAACCTGCAGAGGTGTAGCGGAAACTAATACTGGTCTCACAGGGACTACTCAAAGCACCGGCGGTAAGAAGTGTGTCTATTCTTGTACTTAAGGCGGCATTGTTCCTTTTGTATTTAATTCCGATGTAATTTCAGTGTTTCATCGTCAATGTGTATGTCCAAGGAATTCATTGAACCTCCAGTGGTGTATCGGAAACTAATACTGGTCTCACAGGGAATGCTCAAAGCACAGACTGTAAGAAGAGTCTCTATTCTTGTACTTAAGGCGGGATTCTGCCTTTTGTATTTAATTCCGATGCCATTTCTGTGTTTCATCGTCAATGTGAAGGTCCAAGTAATAAACTTAACCTGCAGAGGTGTAGCGGAAACTACTACTGGTCTCACCGGGAATGCTCAAAGCACCGACGGTAAGAAGAGTCTCTATTCTTGTACTTAAGGCGACATTGTTCCTTTTGTATTTAATTCCGATGTAATTTCTGTGTTTCATCGTCAATGAGTATGTCCAAGGAATAGATTGAACCTGCAGTGGTGTATCGGATACTATTACTGGTCTCACAGGGAATGCTCAAAGCACCGACTGTAAGAAGAGTCTCTATTCTTGTACTTAAGGCGGCATTGTGCGTTTTGGATTTAATTCCGATGCCATTTCTGTGTTTCATCGTCAATGTGAAGGTCCAAGGAATAAACCGAACCTGCAGAGGTGTAGCGGAAACTAATACTGGTCTCACAGGGAATGCTCAAAGCACCGACTGTAAGAAGAGTCTCCATTCTTGTACTTAAGGTGGCATTGTGCCTTTTGTATTTGATTCCGATGCGATTTCTGTGTTTCATCGTCAATGTGAAGGTCCAAGGAATACATTGAACCTGCAGTGGTGCATCGGAAACTAATACTGGTCTCACAGGGAATGCTCAAAGCACCGACTGTAAGAAGATTCTCTATTCTTGTACTTAAGGCGGCATTGTGCCTTTTGTATTTAATTCCGATGCCATTTCTGTGTCTCATCGTCAATGTGAAGGTCCAAGGAACAAACCGAACCTGCAGAGGTGTAGCGGAAACTAATAATGGTCTCACAGGGAATGCTCAAAGCACCGGCGGTAAGAAGAGTCTCTATTCTTGTACTTAAGGCGGCATTGCTCCTTTTGTATTTAATTCCGATGTAATTTCAGTGTTTCATCGTCAATGTGTATGTCCAAGGAATTCACTGAACCTCCAGTGGTGTATCGGAAACTAATACTGTTCTCACAGGGAATGCTCAAAGCACAGACTGTAAGTAGAGTCTATATTCTTGTACTTAAGGCGGCATTGTGCATTTTGTATTTAATTCCGATGCCATTTCTGTGTTTCATCGTCAATGGGAAGGTCAAAGGAATAAACTGAACCCGCAGAGGTGTAGCGGAAGCTAATACTGGTCTCACAGGGAATGCTCAAAACACAGACTGTAAGAAGAGTCTCTATTCTTGTACTTAAGGCGGCATTGTGCCATTTGTATTTAATTCTGATGCCATTTCTGTGTTTCATCGTCAATGTGAAGGTCCAAGGAATAAACTGAACCTGCAGAGGTGTAGCGGAAACTAATACTGGTCTCACAGGGAATACTCAAAGCACCGGCGGTAAGAAGAGTGTCTATTCTTGTACTTAAGGCGGCATTGTTCCTTTTGTATTTAATTCCGATGTAATTTCAGTGTTTCATCGTCAATGTGTATGTCCAAGGAATTCATTGAACCTCCAGTGGTGTATCGGAAACTAATACTGGTCTCACAGGGAATGCTCAAAGCACAGACTGTAAGAAGAGTCTCTATTCTTGTACTTAAGGCGGGATTCTGCCTTTTGTATTTAATTCCGATGCCATTTCTGTGTTTCATCGTCAATGTGAAGGTCCAAGTAATAAACTTAACCTGCAGAGGTGTAGCGGAAACTAATACTGGTCTCACAGGGAATGCTCAAAGCACCGACTGTAAGAAGAGTCTCCATTCTTGTACTTAAGGTGGCATTGTGCCTTTTGTATTTGATTCCGATGCGATTTCTGTGTTTCATCGTCAATGTGAAGGTCCAAGGAATACATTGAACTTGCAGTGGTGTATCGGAAACTAATACTGGTCTCACAGGGAATGCTCAAAACACCGACGGTAAGAAGAGTCTCTATTCTTGTACTTAAGGCGGCATTGTGCCTTTTGTATTTAACTCCGATGCCATTTCTGTGTTTCATCGTCAATGTGAAGGTCCAAGCAATAAACCGAACCTGCAGAGGTGTAGCAGAAACTAATACTGGTCTCACAGGGAATGCTCAAAGCACCGACTGTAAGAAGAGTCTCCATTCTTGTACTTAAGGCGGCATTGTGCCTTTTGTATTTGATTCCGATGCGATTTCTGTGTTTCATCGTCAATGTGAAGGTCCAAGGAATACATTGAACCTGCAGTGGTGTATCGGAACCTAATACGGGTCTCACAGGGAATGCTCAAAGCACCGACTGTAAGAAGATTCTTTATTCTTGTACTTAAGGCGGCATTGTGCCTTTTGTATTTAATTCCGATGCCATTTCTGTGTCTCATCGTCAATGTGAAGGTCCAAGGAATAAACCGAACCTGCAGAGGTGTAGCAGAAACTAATACTGGTCTCACAGGGAATGCTCAAAGCACCGACGGTAAGAAGAGTCTCTATTCTTGTACTTAAGGCGGCATTGTTCCTTTTATATTTAATTCCGATGTAATTTCAGTGTCTCATCGTTAATGTGTATGTCCCAGGAATTCATTGAACCTCCAGTGGTGTATCGGAAACTAATACTGGTCTCACAGGGAATGCTCAAAGCACCGACTGTAAGAAGAGTCTCTAGTCGTCTACTTAAGGCGCCATTGTGCCTTTTGTATTTAATTCCGATGCCATTACTGTGTCTCATCGTCAATGTGAAGGTCCAAGGAATAGACCGAACCTGCAGTGGTGTAGCGGAAACTAATACTGGTCTCACAGGGAATGCTCAAAGCACCGACGGTAAGAAGAGTCTCTACTCTTGTACTTAAGGCGGCATTGTTCCTTTTGTATTTAATTTCGATGTAATTTCAGTGTTTTATCGTCAATGTGTACGTCCAAGGAATTCATTGAACCTCCAGTGGTGTATCGGAAACTAATACTGGTCTCACAGGTAATGCCCAAAGCACCGACGGTAAGAAGAGTCTCTATTCTTGTACTTAAGGCTTCATTGTTCCTTTTGTATTTAAGTCCGATGTAATTTCTGTGTTTCATCGTCAATGTGTATGTCCAAGGAATAGATTGAACCTGCAGTGGTGTATCGGATACTATTACTGGTCTCACAGGGAATGCTCAAAGCACCGACTGTAAGAAGAGTCTCTATTCTTGTACTTAAGGCGGCATTGTGCCTTTTATATTTAATTCCGATGTAATTTCAGTGTTTCATCGTCAATGTGAAGGTCAAAGGAATAAACTGAACCTGCAGAAGTGTAGCGGAAACTAATACTGGCCTCACAGGGAATGCTCAAAACACGGACTGTAAGAAGAGTCTCTATTCTTGTACTTAAGGCGGCATTGTGCCATTTGTATTTAATTCCGATGCCATATCTGTGTTTCATCGTCAATGTGAAGGTCCAAGGAATAAACTGAACCTGCAGAGGTGTAGTGGAAACTAATACTGGTCTCACAGGGAATGCTCAAAGCACCGGCGGTAAGAAGAGTGTCTATTCTTGTACTTAAGGCGGCATTGTTCCTTTTGTATTTGATTCCGATGTAATTTCAGTGTTTCATCGTCAATGTGTATGTCCAAGGAATTCATTGAACCTCCAGTGGTGTATCGGAAACTAATACTGGTCTCACAGGGAATGCTCAAAACACAGACTGTAAGAAGAGTCTCTATTCTTGTACTTAAGTCTGCATTGTGCCTTTTGTATTTAATTCCGATGTATTTTCAGTGTTTCATCCTCAATGTGAATGTCCTAGGAATTCATTGAGCCTCCAGTGGTGTATCGGAAACTAATACTGGTCTCACAGGTATTGCTCAAAGCACCGACGGTAAGAAGAGTCTCTATTCCTGTACTTAAGGCGGCATTGTTCCTTTTGTATTTAATTCCGATGTAATTTCTGTGTTTCATCGTCAATGTGTATGTCCAAGGAATAGATTGAACCTGCAGTGGTGTATCGGATACTATTACTGGTCTCACAGGGAATGCTCAAAGCACCGAATGTAAGAAGAGTCTCTATTCTTGTACTTAAGGCGGCATTGTGCCTTTTGTATTTAATTCCGATGGAATTTCTGTGTTTCATCGTCAATGTGTATGTCCAAGGAATAGATTGAACCTGCAGTGGTGTATCGGATACTATTACTGGTCTCACAGGGAATGCTCAAAGCACCGACTGTAAGAAGAGTCTCTATTCTTGTACTTAAGGCGGCATTGTGCGTTTTGGATTTAATTCCGATGCCATTTCTGTGTTTCATCGTCAATGTGAAGGTCCAAGGAATACATTGAACCTGCAGTGGTGTTTCGGAAACTAATACTGGTCTCACAGGGAATGCTCAAAGCACCGACTGTAAGAAGACTCTCTATTCTTGTACTTAAGGCGGCATTGTGCCTTTTTTATTTAATTCCGATGCCATTTCTGTGTTTCATCGTCAATGTGAAGGTCCAAGGAATACATTGAACCTGCAGTGGTGTATCGGAAACTAATACTGGTCTCACAGGGAATGCTCAAAGCACCGACTGTAGGAAGAGTCTCTTTTCTTGTACTTAAGGCGGCATTGTGCCTTTTGTATTTAATGCCGATGTAATTTCAGTGTTTCATCGTCAATGTGAATGTCCAAGGAATTCACTGAACCTAGAGTGGTGTATCGGGAACTAATACTGGTCTCACAGGGAATGCTCAAATCACTGACGGTAAGAAGAGTCTCTATTCTTGTACTTAAGGCGGCATTGTGCCTTTTGTATTTAATTCCGATGTAATTTCAGTGTTTCATCGTCAATGTGAATGTCCAAGGAATTCATTGAACCTCCAGTGGTGTATCGGGAACTAATACTGGTCTCACAGGGAATGCTCAAATCACTGACGGTAAGAAGAGTCTCTATTCTTGTACTTAAGGCGGCATTGTTCCTTTTGTATTAAATTCCGATGTAATTTCTGTGTTTCATCGTCAATGTGTATGTCCAAGGAATAGATTGATCCTGCAGTGGTGTATCGGATACTATTACTGGTCTCACAGGGAATGCTCAAAGCTCCGACGGTAAGAAGAGTCTCTATTCTTGTACTTAAGGCGGCATTGTGCCTTTTGTATTTAACTCCGATGCCATTTCTGTGTTTCATCGTCAATGTGAAGGTCCAAGGAATAAACCGAACCTGCAGAGGTGTAGCGGAAACTAATACTGGTCTCACAGGGAATGCTCAAAGCACCGACTGTAAGAAGATTCTCTATTCTTGTACTTAAGGCGGCATTGTGCCTTTTGTATTTAATTCCGATGCCATTTCTGTGTCTCATCGTCAATGAGAAGGTCCAAGGAATAAACCGAACCTGCAGAGGTGTAGCGGAAACTAATACTTGTCTCACAGGGAATGCTCAAAGCACCGACGGTAAGAAGAGTCTCTATTCTTGTACTTAAGGCGGCATTGTTCCTTTTGTATTTAATTTCGATGTAATTTCAGTGTTTCATCGTCAATGTGTATGTAAAAGTAATTCATTGAACATCCAGTGGTGTATCGGAACCTAATACTGGTTTCACAGGGAATTCTCAAAGCACCGACGGTAAGAAGAGTCTCTATTCTTCTACTTAAGGCGGCATTGTTCCTTTTGTATTTAATTCCGATGTAATTTCTGTGTCTCATCGTCAATGTGTATGTCCAAGGAATAGATTGAACCTGCAGTGGTGTATCGGATACTATTACTGGCCTCACAGGGAATGCTCAAAGCACCGACAGTAAGAAGAGTCTCTATTCTTGTACTTAAGGCGGCATTGTTCCTTTTGTATTTAATTCCGATGTAATTTCTGTGTTTCATCGTCAATGTGTATGTCCAAGGAATTCAATGAACCTCCAGTGGAGTATCGGAAACTAATACTGGTCTCACAGGTATTGCTCAAAGCACTGACGGTAAGAAGAGTCTCTATTCTTGTACTTAAGACGGCATTGTTGCTTTTGTATTTAATTCCGATGTAATTTCTGTGTTTCATCGTCAATGTGTATGTCCAAGGAATAGATTGAACCCGCAGTGGTGTATCGGATACTATTACTGGTCTCACAGGGAATGCTCAAAGCACCGAATGTAAGAAGAGTCTCTATTCTTGTACTTAAGGCGGCATTGTGCCTTTTGTATTTAATTCCGATGTAATTTCAGTGTTTCATCGTCAATGTGAATGTCCAAGGAATTCATTGAACCTCCAGTGGTGTATCGGAAACTAATACTGTTCTCACAGGGAATGCTCAAAACACAGACTGTAAGTAGAGTCTATATTCTTGTACTTAAGGCGGCATTGTGCATTTTGTATTTAATTCCGATGCCATTTCTGTGTTTCATCGTCAATGGGAAGGTCAAAGGAATAAACTGAACCAGCAGAGGTGTAGCGGAAACTAATACTGGCCTCACAGGGAATGCTCAAAACACAGACTGTAAGAAGAGTCTCTATTCTTGTACTTAAGGCGGCATTGTGCATTTGTATTTAATTCTGATGCCATTTCTGTGTTTCATCGTCAATGTGAAGGTCCAAGGAATAAACTGAACCTGCAGAGGTGTAGCGGAAACTAATACTGGTCTCACAGGGACTACTCAAAGCACCGGCGGTAAGAAGTGTGTCTATTCTTGTACTTAAGGCGGCATTGTTCCTTTTGTATTTAATTCCGATGTAATTTCAGTGTTTCATCGTCAATGTGTATGTCCAAGGAATTCATTGAACCTCCAGTGGTGTATCGGAAACTAATACTGGTCTCACAGGGAATGCTCAAAGCACAGACTGTAAGAAGAGTCTCTATTCTTGTACTTAAGGCGGGATTCTGCCTTTTGTATTTAATTCCGATGCCATTTCTGTGTTTCATCGTCAATGTGAAGGTCCAAGTAATAAACTTAACCTGCAGAGGTGTAGCGGAAACTACTACTGGTCTCACCGGGAATGCTCAAAGCACCGACGGTAAGAAGAGTCTCTATTCTTGTACTTAAGGCGACATTGTTCCTTTTGTATTTAATTCCGATGTAATTTCTGTGTTTCATCGTCAATGAGTATGTCCAAGGAATAGATTGAACCTGCAGTGGTGTATCGGATACTATTACTGGTCTCACAGGGAATGCTCAAAGCACCGACTGTAAGAAGAGTCTCTATTCTTGTACTTAAGGCGGCATTGTGCGTTTTGGATTTAATTCCGATGCCATTTCTGTGTTTCATCGTCAATGTGAAGGTCCAAGGAATAAACCGAACCTGCAGAGGTGTAGCGGAAACTAATACTGGTCTCACAGGGAATGCTCAAAGCACCGACTGTAAGAAGAGTCTCCATTCTTGTACTTAAGGTGGCATTGTGCCTTTTGTATTTGATTCCGATGCGATTTCTGTGTTTCATCGTCAATGTGAAGGTCCAAGGAATACATTGAACCTGCAGTGGTGCATCGGAAACTAATACTGGTCTCACAGGGAATGCTCAAAGCACCGACTGTAAGAAGATTCTCTATTCTTGTACTTAAGGCGGCATTGTGCCTTTTGTATTTAATTCCGATGCCATTTCTGTGTCTCATCGTCAATGTGAAGGTCCAAGGAACAAACCGAACCTGCAGAGGTGTAGCGGAAACTAATAATGGTCTCACAGGGAATGCTCAAAGCACCGGCGGTAAGAAGAGTCTCTATTCTTGTACTTAAGGCGGCATTGCTCCTTTTGTATTTAATTCCGATGTAATTTCAGTGTTTCATCGTCAATGTGTATGTCCAAGGAATTCACTGAACCTCCAGTGGTGTATCGGAAACTAATACTGTTCTCACAGGGAATGCTCAAAGCACAGACTGTAAGTAGAGTCTATATTCTTGTACTTAAGGCGGCATTGTGCATTTTGTATTTAATTCCGATGCCATTTCTGTGTTTCATCGTCAATGGGAAGGTCAAAGGAATAAACTGAACCCGCAGAGGTGTAGCGGAAGCTAATACTGGTCTCACAGGGAATGCTCAAAACACAGACTGTAAGAAGAGTCTCTATTCTTGTACTTAAGGCGGCATTGTGCCATTTGTATTTAATTCTGATGCCATTTCTGTGTTTCATCGTCAATGTGAAGGTCCAAGGAATAAACTGAACCTGCAGAGGTGTAGCGGAAACTAATACTGGTCTCACAGGGAATACTCAAAGCACCGGCGGTAAGAAGAGTGTCTATTCTTGTACTTAAGGCGGCATTGTTCCTTTTGTATTTAATTCCGATGTAATTTCAGTGTTTCATCGTCAATGTGTATGTCCAAGGAATTCATTGAACCTCCAGTGGTGTATCGGAAACTAATACTGGTCTCACAGGGAATGCTCAAAGCACAGACTGTAAGAAGAGTCTCTATTCTTGTACTTAAGGCGGGATTCTGCCTTTTGTATTTAATTCCGATGCCATTTCTGTGTTTCATCGTCAATGTGAAGGTCCAAGTAATAAACTTAACCTGCAGAGGTGTAGCGGAAACTAATACTGGTCTCACAGGGAATGCTCAAAGCACCGACTGTAAGAAGAGTCTCCATTCTTGTACTTAAGGTGGCATTGTGCCTTTTGTATTTGATTCCGATGCGATTTCTGTGTTTCATCGTCAATGTGAAGGTCCAAGGAATACATTGAACTTGCAGTGGTGTATCGGAAACTAATACTGGTCTCACAGGGAATGCTCAAAACACCGACGGTAAGAAGAGTCTCTATTCTTGTACTTAAGGCGGCATTGTGCCTTTTGTATTTAACTCCGATGCCATTTCTGTGTTTCATCGTCAATGTGAAGGTCCAAGCAATAAACCGAACCTGCAGAGGTGTAGCAGAAACTAATACTGGTCTCACAGGGAATGCTCAAAGCACCGACTGTAAGAAGAGTCTCCATTCTTGTACTTAAGGCGGCATTGTGCCTTTTGTATTTGATTCCGATGCGATTTCTGTGTTTCATCGTCAATGTGAAGGTCCAAGGAATACATTGAACCTGCAGTGGTGTATCGGAACCTAATACGGGTCTCACAGGGAATGCTCAAAGCACCGACTGTAAGAAGATTCTTTATTCTTGTACTTAAGGCGGCATTGTGCCTTTTGTATTTAATTCCGATGCCATTTCTGTGTCTCATCGTCAATGTGAAGGTCCAAGGAATAAACCGAACCTGCAGAGGTGTAGCAGAAACTAATACTGGTCTCACAGGGAATGCTCAAAGCACCGACGGTAAGAAGAGTCTCTATTCTTGTACTTAAGGCGGCATTGTTCCTTTTATATTTAATTCCGATGTAATTTCAGTGTCTCATCGTTAATGTGTATGTCCCAGGAATTCATTGAACCTCCAGTGGTGTATCGGAAACTAATACTGGTCTCACAGGGAATGCTCAAAGCACCGACTGTAAGAAGAGTCTCTAGTCGTCTACTTAAGGCGGCATTGTGCCTTTTGTATTTAATTCCGATGCCATTACTGTGTCTCATCGTCAATGTGAAGGTCCAAGGAATAGACCGAACCTGCAGTGGTGTAGCGGAAACTAATACTGGTCTCACAGGGAATGCTCAAAGCACCGACGGTAAGAAGAGTCTCTACTCTTGTACTTAAGGCGGCATTGTTCCTTTTGTATTTAATTTCGATGTAATTTCAGTGTTTTATCGTCAATGTGTACGTCCAAGGAATTCATTGAACCTCCAGTGGTGTATCGGAAACTAATACTGGTCTCACAGGTAATGCCCAAAGCACCGACGGTAAGAAGAGTCTCTATTCTTGTACTTAAGGCTTCATTGTTCCTTTTGTATTTAAGTCCGATGTAATTTCTGTGTTTCATCGTCAATGTGTATGTCCAAGGAATAGATTGAACCTGCAGTGGTGTATCGGATACTATTACTGGTCTCACAGGGAATGCTCAAAGCACCGACTGTAAGAAGAGTCTCTATTCTTGTACTTAAGGCGGCATTGTGCCTTTTATATTTAATTCCGATGTAATTTCAGTGTTTCATCGTCAATGTGAAGGTCAAAGGAATAAACTGAACCTGCAGAAGTGTAGCGGAAACTAATACTGGCCTCACAGGGAATGCTCAAAACACGGACTGTAAGAAGAGTCTCTATTCTTGTACTTAAGGCGGCATTGTGCCATTTGTATTTAATTCCGATGCCATATCTGTGTTTCATCGTCAATGTGAAGGTCCAAGGAATAAACTGAACCTGCAGAGGTGTAGTGGAAACTAATACTGGTCTCACAGGGAATGCTCAAAGCACCGGCGGTAAGAAGAGTGTCTATTCTTGTACTTAAGGCGGCATTGTTCCTTTTGTATTTGATTCCGATGTAATTTCAGTGTTTCATCGTCAATGTGTATGTCCAAGGAATTCATTGAACCTCCAGTGGTGTATCGGAAACTAATACTGGTCTCACAGGGAATGCTCAAAACACAGACTGTAAGAAGAGTCTCTATTCTTGTACTTAAGTCTGCATTGTGCCTTTTGTATTTAATTCCGATGTATTTTCAGTGTTTCATCCTCAATGTGAATGTCCTAGGAATTCATTGAGCCTCCAGTGGTGTATCGGAAACTAATACTGGTCTCACAGGTATTGCTCAAAGCACCGACGGTAAGAAGAGTCTCTATTCCTGTACTTAAGGCGGCATTGTTCCTTTTGTATTTAATTCCGATGTAATTTCTGTGTTTCATCGTCAATGTGTATGTCCAAGGAATAGATTGAACCTGCAGTGGTGTATCGGATACTATTACTGGTCTCACAGGGAATGCTCAAAGCACCGAATGTAAGAAGAGTCTCTATTCTTGTACTTAAGGCGGCATTGTGCCTTTTGTATTTAATTCCGATGGAATTTCTGTGTTTCATCGTCAATGTGTATGTCCAAGGAATAGATTGAACCTGCAGTGGTGTATCGGATACTATTACTGGTCTCACAGGGAATGCTCAAAGCACCGACTGTAAGAAGAGTCTCTATTCTTGTACTTAAGGCGGCATTGTGCGTTTTGGATTTAATTCCGATGCCATTTCTGTGTTTCATCGTCAATGTGAAGGTCCAAGGAATACATTGAACCTGCAGTGGTGTTTCGGAAACTAATACTGGTCTCACAGGGAATGCTCAAAGCACCGACTGTAAGAAGACTCTCTATTCTTGTACTTAAGGCGGCATTGTGCCTTTTTTATTTAATTCCGATGCCATTTCTGTGTTTCATCGTCAATGTGAAGGTCCAAGGAATACATTGAACCTGCAGTGGTGTATCGGAAACTAATACTGGTCTCACAGGGAATGCTCAAAGCACCGACTGTAGGAAGAGTCTCTTTTCTTGTACTTAAGGCGGCATTGTGCCTTTTGTATTTAATGCCGATGTAATTTCAGTGTTTCATCGTCAATGTGAATGTCCAAGGAATTCACTGAACCTAGAGTGGTGTATCGGGAACTAATACTGGTCTCACAGGGAATGCTCAAATCACTGACGGTAAGAAGAGTCTCTATTCTTGTACTTAAGGCGGCATTGTGCCTTTTGTATTTAATTCCGATGTAATTTCAGTGTTTCATCGTCAATGTGAATGTCCAAGGAATTCATTGAACCTCCAGTGGTGTATCGGGAACTAATACTGGTCTCACAGGGAATGCTCAAATCACTGACGGTAAGAAGAGTCTCTATTCTTGTACTTAAGGCGGCATTGTTCCTTTTGTATTAAATTCCGATGTAATTTCTGTGTTTCATCGTCAATGTGTATGTCCAAGGAATAGATTGATCCTGCAGTGGTGTATCGGATACTATTACTGGTCTCACAGGGAATGCTCAAAGCTCCGACGGTAAGAAGAGTCTCTATTCTTGTACTTAAGGCGGCATTGTGCCTTTTGTATTTAACTCCGATGCCATTTCTGTGTTTCATCGTCAATGTGAAGGTCCAAGGAATAAACCGAACCTGCAGAGGTGTAGCGGAAACTAATACTGGTCTCACAGGGAATGCTCAAAGCACCGACTGTAAGAAGATTCTCTATTCTTGTACTTAAGGCGGCATTGTGCCTTTTGTATTTAATTCCGATGCCATTTCTGTGTCTCATCGTCAATGAGAAGGTCCAAGGAATAAACCGAACCTGCAGAGGTGTAGCGGAAACTAATACTAGTCTCACAGGGAATGCTCAAAGCACCGACGGTAAGAAGAGTCTCTATTCTTGTACTTAAGGCGGCATTGTTCCTTTTGTATTTAATTTCGATGTAATTTCAGTGTTTCATCGTCAATGTGTATGTAAAAGTAATTCATTGAACATCCAGTGGTGTATCGGAACCTAATACTGGTTTCACAGGGAATTCTCAAAGCACCGACGGTAAGAAGAGTCTCTATTCTTCTACTTAAGGCGGCATTGTTCCTTTTGTATTTAATTCCGATGTAATTTCTGTGTCTCATCGTCAATGTGTATGTCCAAGGAATAGATTGAACCTGCAGTGGTGTATCGGATACTATTACTGGCCTCACAGGGAATGCTCAAAGCACCGACAGTAAGAAGAGTCTCTATTCTTGTACTTAAGGCGGCATTGTTCCTTTTGTATTTAATTCCGATGTAATTTCTGTGTTTCATCGTCAATGTGTATGTCCAAGGAATAGATTGAACCTGCAGTGGTGTATCGGATACTATTACTGGTCTCACAGGGAATGCCCAAAGCACCGACTGTAAGAAGAGTCTCTATTCTTGTACTTAAGGCGGCATTGATTCTTTTGAATTTAATTCCGATATAATTTCTGTGTTTCATCGGCAATGTGTATGTCCAAGGAATAGATTGAACCTGCAGTGGTATATCTGATACTATTACTGGTCTCACAGGGAATGCTCAAATCACCGACTGTAAGAAGAGTCTCTATTCTTGTACTTAAGGCGGCATTGTGCCTTTTGTATTTAATTCCGATGTAAATTCTGTGTTTCATCGTCAATGTGAATGTCCAAGGAATTCATTGAACCTCCAGTGGTGTATCGGAAACTAATACTGTTCTCACAGGGAATGCTCAAGACACAGGCTGTAAGAAGAGTCTCTATTCTTGTACTTAAGGCGGCATTGTGCCATTTGTATTTAATTCCGATGCCATTTCTGTGTTTCATCGTCAATGTGAAGGTCCAAGGAATAAACTGAACCTGCAGAGGTGTAGCGGAAAATAATACTGGTCTCACAGGGAATGCTCAAAGCACCGGCGGTAAGAAGAGTGTCTATTCTTGTACTTAAGGGGGCATTGTTCCTTTTGTATTTAATTCCGATGTAATTTCAGTGTTTCATCGTCAATGTGTATGTCCAAGGAATTCATTGAACCTACAGTGGTGTATCGGAAACTAATACTGGTCTCACAGGGAATGCTCAAAACACAGACTGTAAGAAGAGTCTCTATTCTGGTACATAAGGCGGCATTGTGACTTTTGTATTTAATTCCGATGTATTTTAAGTGTTTCATCGTCAATGTGAATGTCCAAGGAATTCATTGAACATCCAGTGGTGTATCGGAAACTAATACTGGTCTCACAGGGAATGCTCAAAGCACCGACTGTAGGAAGAGTCTCTATTCTTGTACTTAAGGCGGCATTGTGCCTTTTGTATTTAATTCCGATTCCATTTCTGTGTTTCATCGTCAATGTGTATGTCCAAGGAATAGATTCAACCAGCAGTGGTGTATCGGATACTATTACTGGTATCACAGGGAATGCTCAAAGCACCGACTGTAAGAAGAGTGTCTATTCTTGTACTTAAGGCGGCATTGTGCCTTTTGTATTTAATTCCGATGTAATTTCAGTGTTTCATCGTCAATGTGAATGTCCAAGGAATTCATTGAACCTCCAGTGGTGTATCGGAAACTAATACTGGTCTCACAGGGAATGCTCAAATCTCTGACGGTAAGAAGAGTCTCTATTCTTGTACTTAAGGCGGCATTGTTCCTTTTGTATTTAATTCCGATGTAATTTCAGTGTTTCATCGTCAATGTGAAGGTCCAAGGAATACATTGAACCTGCAGTGGTGTATCGGAAACTAATACTGGTCTCACAGGGAATGCTCAAAGCACCGACTGTAAGAAGATTCTCTATTCTTGTACTTAAGGCGGCCTTGTGCCTTTTGTATTTAATTCCGATGCCATTTCTGTGTCTCATCGTCAATGTGAAGGTCCAAGGAATAAACCGAACCTGCAGAGGTGTAGCGGAAACTAATACTGGTCTCACAGGTAATGCTCAAAGCACCGACGGTAAGAAGAGACTCTATTCTTGTACTTAAGGCGGAATTGTTCCTTTTGTATTTAATTCCGATGTAATTTCAGTGTTTCATCGTCAATGTGTATGTCCAAGGAATTCATTGAACCTCCAGTGGTGTATCGGAAACTAATACTGGTTTCCCAGGGAATATTCAAAGCACCGACGGTAAGAAGAGTCTCTATTCTTGTACTTAAGGCGGCATTGTTCCTTTTGTATTTAATTCCGATGTAATTTCTGTGTCTCATCGTCAATGTGTATGTCCAAGGAATAGATTGAACCTGCAGTGGTGTATCAAATACTATTACTCGTCTCACAGGAATGCTCAAAGCACCGACTGTAAGAAGAGTCTCTATTCTTGTACTTAAGGCGGCATTGTGCGTTTTGGATTTAATTCCGATGCCATTTCTGTGTTTCATCGTCAATGTGAAGGTCCAAGGAATACATTGAACCTGCAGTGGTGTAGCGGAAACTAATACTGGTCTCACAAGGAATGCTCAAAGCACCGACGGTAAGAAGAGTCTCTATTCTTGTACTTAAGGCGGCATTGTTCCTTTTGTATTTAATTCCGATGTAATTTCAGTGTTTCAGCGTCAATGTGTATGTCCAAGGAATTCATTGAACCTCCAGTGGTGTATCGGAAACTAATACTGGTCTCACAGGCAATGCTCAAAGCACCGACGCTAAGAAGAGTCTCTATTCTTGTACTTAAGGCGGCATTGTGCCTTTTGTATTTAATTCCGATGTATTTTCAGTGTTTCATCTTCAATGTGAATGTCCAAGGAATTCAGTGAACCTCCAGTGGTGTATCGGAAACTAATACTGTTCTCACAGGGAATGCTCAAAACACAGACTGTAAGAAGAGTCTCTATTCTTGTACTTAAGGCGGCATTGTGCCTTTTGTGTTTAATTCCGATGTTTTTTCAGTGTTTCATCGTCAATGTGAGTGTCCAAGGAATTCATTGAACCTCCAGTGGTGTATCGGAAACTAATACTGGTCTCACAGGTATTGCTCAAAGCACCGACGGTAAGAAGAGTCTCTATTCTTGTACTTAAGGCGGCATTGTTCCTTTTGTATTTAATTCCGATGTAATTTCTGTGTTTCATCGTCAATGTGTATGTCCAAGGAATAGATTGAACCTGCAGTGGTGTATCGGCAACTATTACTGGTCTCACAAGGAATGCTCAAAGCACCGAATGTAAGAAGTGTCTCTATTCTTGTACTTAAGGCGCCATTGTGCCTTTTGTATTTAATTCCGATGTCATTTCAGTGTTTCATCGTCAATGTGAATGTCCAAGGAATTCATTGAACCTCCAGTGGTGTATCGGAAAGTAATACTGGTCTCACAGAGAATGCTCAAAGCACAGACTGTAAGAAGAGTCTCTATTCTTGTACTTAAGGCGGTATTGTGCCTTTTGTATTTAATTCCGATGCCATTTCTGTGTTTCATCGTCAATGTGAAGGTCCAAGGAATAAACTGAACCTGCAGAGGTGTAGCGGAAACTAATACTGGTCTCACAGGGAATGCTCAATGCACCGACGGTAAGAAGAGTCTCTATTCTTGTACTTAAGGCGTCATTGTTCCTTTTGTATTTAATTCCGATGTAATTTCAGTGTTTCATCGTCAATGTGTATGTCCAAGGAATTCATTGAACCTCGAGTGGTGTATCGGAAACTAATACTGGTCTCACATAGAATGCTCAAAACACAGACTGTAAGAAGAGTCTATATTCTTGTACTTAAGGCGGCATTGTGCCTTTAGTATATAATTCCGATGAAATTTCAGTGTTTCATCGTCAATGTGAATGTCCAAGGAATTCATTGAACCTCCAGTGCTGCATCGGAAACTAATACTGGTCTCACAGGGAATGCTCAAAGCACCGACGGTAAGAAGAGTCTGTATTCTTATACTTAAGGCGGCATTGTGCCTTTTGTATTTAATTCCGATGTAATTTCAGTGTTTCATCGTCAATGTGTATGTCCAAGGAATTCATTGAACATCCAGTGGTGTATCGGAAACTAATACTGGTCTCACAGGGGATGCTCAAAGCACAGACTGTAGGAAGAGTCTCTATTCTTGTACTTAAGGCGGCATTGTTCCTTTTGTATTTAATTCCGATGCCATTTCTGTGTTTCATCGTCAATGTGAAGGTCCAAGGAATAAACTGAACCTGCAGAGGTGTAGCGGAAACTAATACTGGTCTCACAGGGAATGCTCAATGCACCGACGGTAAGAAGAGTCTCTATTCTTGTACATAAGGCGTCATTGTTCCTTTTGTATTTAATTCCGATGTAATTTCAGTGTTTCATCGTCAATGTGAATGTCCAAGGAATTCATTGAGCCTCCAGTGGTGTATCGGAAACTAATACTGGGCTCACAGGGAATGCTCAAAGCACCGACTGTAAGAAGATTCTGTAATCTTGTACTTAAGGCGGCAGTGTGCCTTTTGTATTTAATTCCGATGCCATTTCTGTGTTTCATCGTCAATGTGAAGGTCCAAGGAATAAACCGATCCTGCAGAGGTGTAGCAGAAACTAATACTGGTCTCACAGGGAATGCTCAAAGCACCGACGGTTAGAAGAGTCTCTATTCTTGTACTTAAGGCGGCATTGTTCCTTTTGTATTTAATTCCGATGTAATTTCAGTGTTTCATCGTCAATGTGCATGTCCAAGGAATTCATTGAACCTCCAGTGGTGTATCGGAAACTAATACTGGTCTCACAGGGAATGCTCAAAGCACCGACGGTAAGAAGAGTCTCTATTCTTGTACTTAAGGCGGCATTGTTCCTTTTGTATTTAATTCCGATGTAATTTCTATGTCTCATCGTCAATGTGTATGTCCAAGAAATAGATTGAACCTGCAGTGGTGTATCGGATACTATTACTGGTCTCACAGGGAATGCTCAAAACACCGACTGTAGGAAGAGTCTCTATTCTTGTACTTAAGGCGGCATTGTGCGTTTTGGATTTAATTCTGATGCCATTTCTGTGTTTCATCGTCAATGTGAAGGTCCAAGGAATACATTGAACCTGCAGTGGTGTAGCGGAAACTAATACTGGTCTCACAGAGAATGCTCAAAGCACCGACGGTAAGAAGAGTCTCTATTCTTGTACTTTAAGGCGGCATTGATCCTTTTGTATTTAATTCCGATGTAATTTCAGTGTTTCATCGTCAATGTGTATGTCCAAGGAATTCATTGAACCTCCAGTGGTGTATCGGAAACTAATACTGGTCTCACAGGTAATGCTCAAAGCACCGACGGTAAGAAGAGTCTCTATTTTGTACTTAAGGCGGCATTGTTCCTTTTGTATTTAATTCCGATGTAATTTCTGTGTTTCATCGTCAATGTGTATGTCCAAGGAATAGATTGAACCTGCAGTGGTGTATCGGATACTGTTACTGGTCTCACAGGGAATGCTCAAAGCACCGACTGTAAGAAGAGTCTCTATTCTTGTACTTAAGGCGGCATTGATCCTTTTGTATTTAATTCCGATGTAATTTCTGTGTTTCATCGGCAATGTGTATGTCCAAGGAATAGATTGAACCTGCAGTGGTGTATCTGATACTATTACTGGTCTTACAGGGAATGCTCAAAGCACCGACTGTAAGAAGAGTCTCTATTCTTGTACTTAAGGCGGCATTGTGCCTTTTGTATTTAATTCCGATGTAATTTCAGTGTTTCATCGTCAATGTGAATGTCCAAGGAATTCATTGAAACTCCAGTGGTGTATCGGAAACTAATACTGTTCTCACAGGGAATGCTCAAAACACAGACTGTAAGAAGAGTCTCTATTCTTGTACTCAAGGCGGCATTGTGCATTTTGTATTTAATTCCGATGCCATTTCTGTGTTTCATCGTCAATGTGAAGGTCAAAGGAATAAACTGAACCTGCAGAGGTGTAGCGGAAACTAATACTGGTCTCACAGGGAATGCTCAAAACACAGACTGTAAGAAGAGTCTCTATTCTTGTACTTAAGGCGGCATTGTACCATTTGTATTTAATTCTGATGCCATTTCTGTGTTTCATCGTCAATGTGAAGGTCCAAGGAATAAACTGAACCTGCAGAGGTGTAGCGGAAACTAATACTGGTCTCACAGGGCATGCTCAAAGCACCGACGGTAAGAAGAGTGTCTATTCTTGTACTTAAGGGGGCATTGTTCCTTTTGTATTTAATTCCGATGTAATTTCAGTGTTTCATCGTCAATGTGTATGTCCAAGGAATTCATTGAACCTATAGTGGTGTATCGGAAACTAATACAGGTCTCACAGGGAATGCTCAAAACACAGACTGTAAGAAGAGTCTCTATTCTTGTACTTAAGGCGGCATTGTGCCTTTTGTATTTAATTCTGATGTATTTTCAGTGTCTCATCGTCAATGTGAATGTCCAAGGAATTCATTGACCCTCCAGTGGTGTGTCGGAAACTAATACTGGTCTCACAGGTATTGCTCAAAGCACCGACGGTAAGAAGAGACTCTATTCTGCTACTTAAGGCGGCATTGTGCCTTTTGTATTTAATTCCGATGTATTTTCAGTGTTTCATCGTCAATGTGAATGTCCAAGGAATTCATTGAACCTCCAGTGCTGCATCGGAAACTAATATTGGTCTCACAGGGAATGCTCAAAGCACCGACGGTAAGAAGAGTCTCTATTCTTACACTCAAGGCGGCATTGTGCCTTTTGTATTTAATTCCGATGTAATTTCAGTGTTTCATCGTCAATGTGAATGTCCAAGGAATTCATTGAACCTCCAGTGGTGTATCGGAAACTAATACTGGTCTCACAGGGAATGCTCAAAACACCGATGGTAAGAAGAGTCTCTATTCTTGTACTTAAGGCGGCATTGTGCCTTTTGTATTTAACTCCGATACCATTTCTGTGTTTCATCGTCAATGTGAAGGTCCAAGGAATAAATCGAACCTGCAGAGGTGTAGCGGAAACTAATACTGGTCTCACAGGGAATGCTCAAAGCACCGACTGTAAGAAGAGTCTCCATTCTTGTACTTAAGGCGGCATTGTGCCTTTTGTATTTGATTCCGATGCGATATCTGTGTTTGATCGTCAATGTGAAGCTCCAAGGAATACATTGAACCTGCAGTGGTGTATCGGAAACTAATACTGGTCTCACAGGGAATGCTCAAAGCACCGACTTTAAGAAGATTATCTATTCTCGTACTTAAGGCGGCATTGTGCCTTTTGTATTTAATTCCGATGCCATTTATGTGTCTCATCGTCAATGTAAAGGTCCAAGGAATAAACCGAACCTGCAGAGGTGTAGCAGAAACTAATACTGGTCTCACAGGAAATGCTCAAAGCACCGACGGTAAGAAGAGTCTCTATTCTTGTACTTAAGGCGGCATTGTTCCTTTTGTATTTAATTCCGATGTAATTTCTGTGTTTCATCGTCAATGTGAATGTCCAAGGAATTCATTGAACCTCCAGTGGTGTATCGGAAACTAATACTGTTCTTACAGGGAATGCTCAAAACACAGACTGTAAGAAGAGTCTCTATTCTTGTACTTAAGGCGGCATTGTGCATTTTGTATTTAATTCCGATGCCATTTCTGTGTTTCATCGTCAATGGGAAGGTCAAAGGAATAAACTGAACCTGCAGAGGTGTAGCGGAAACTAATACTGGTCTCACAGGGAATGCTCAAAACACAGACTGTAAGAAGAGTCTCTATTCTTGTACTTAAGGCGGCATTGAGCCAGTTGTATTTATTTCTGATGCCATTTCTGTATTTCATCGTCAATGTGAAGGTCCAAGGAATAAACTGAACCTGCAGAGGTGTAGCGGAAACTAATACTGGTCTCACAGGTAATGCTCAAAGCACCGACGCTAAGAAGAGTCTCTATTCTTGTACTTAAGGCGGCATTGTTCCTTTTGTATTTAATTCCGATGTAATTTCTATGTCTCATCGTCAATGTGTATGTCCAAGAAATAGATTGAACCTGCAGTGGTGTATCGGATACTATTACTGGTCTCACAGGGAATGCTCAAAACACCGACTGTAGGAAGAGTCTCTATTCTTGTACTTAAGGCGGCATTGTGCGTTTTGGATTTAATTCTGATGCCATTTCTGTGTTTCATCGTCAATGTGAAGGTCCAAGGAATACATTGAACCTGCAGTGGTGTAGCGGAAACTAATACTGGTCTCACAGAGAATGCTCAAAGCACCGACGGTAAGAAGAGTCTCTATTCTTGTACTTAAGGCGGCATTGTTCCTTTTGTATTTAATTCCGATGTAATTTCAGTGTTTCATCGTCAATGTGTATGTCCAAGGAATTCATTGAACCTCCAGTGGTGTATCGGAAACTAATACTGGTCTCACAGGTAATGCTCAAAGCACCGACGGTAAGAAGAGTCTCTATTCTTGTACTTAAGGCGGCATTGTTCCTTTTGTATTTAATTCCGATGTAATTTCTGTGTTTCATCGTCAATGTGTATGTCCAAGGAATAGATTGAACCTGCAGTGGTGTATCGGATACTGTTACTGGTCTCACAGGGAATGCTCAAAGCACCGACTGTAAGAAGAGTCTCTATTCTTGTACTTAAGGCGGCATTGATCCTTTTGTATTTAATTCCGATGTAATTTCTGTGTTTCATCGGCAATGTGTATGTCCAAGGAATAGATTGAACCTGCAGTGGTGTATCTGATACTATTACTGGTCTTACAGGGAATGCTCAAAGCACCGACTGTAAGAAGAGTCTCTATTCTTGTACTTAAGGCGGCATTGTGCCTTTTGTATTTAATTCCGATGTAATTTCAGTGTTTCTTCGTCAATGTGAATGTCCAAGGAATTCATTGAAACTCCAGTGGTGTATCGGAAACTAATACTGTTCTCACAGGGAATGCTCAAAACACAGACTGTAAGAAGAGTCTCTATTCTTGTACTCAAGGCGGCATTGTGCATTTTGTATTTAATTCCGATGCCATTTCTGTGTTTCATCGTCAATGTGAAGGTCAAAGGAATAAACTGAACCTGCAGAGGTGTAGCGGAAACTAATACTGGTCTCACAGGGAATGCTCAAAACACAGACTGTAAGAAGAGTCTCTATTCTTGTACTTAAGGCGGCATTGTACCATTTGTATTTAATTCTGATGCCATTTCTGTGTTTCATCGTCAATGTGAAGGTCCAAGGAATAAACTGAACCTGCAGAGGTGTAGCGGAAACTAATACTGGTCCCACAGGGCATGCTCAAAGCACCGACGGTAAGAAGAGTGTCTATTCTTGTACTTAAGGCGGCATTGTTCCTTTTGTATTTAATTCCGATGTAATTTCAGTGTTTCATCGTCAATGTGTATGTCCAAGGAATTCATTGAACCTATAGTGGTGTATCGGAAACTAATACAGGTCTCACAGGGAATGCTCAAAACACAGACTGTAAGAAGAGTCTCTATTCTTGTACTTAAGGCGGCATTGTGCCTTTTGTATTTAATTCTGATGTATTTTCAGTGTTTCATCGTCAATGTGAATGTCCAAGGAATTCATTGAACCTCCAGTGGTGTGTCGGAAACTAATACTGGTCTCACAGGTATTGCTCAAAGCACCGACGGTAAGAAGAGACTCTATTCTTTTACTTAAGGCGGCATTGTGCCTTTTGTATTTAATTCCGATGTATTTTCAGTGTTTCATCGTCAATGTGAATGTCCAAGGAATTCATTGAACCTCCAGTGCTGCATCGGAAACTAATATTGGTCTCACAGGGAATGCTCAAAGCACCGACGGTAAGAAGAGTCTCTATTCTTACACTCAAGGCGGCATTGTGCCTTTTGTATTTAATTCCGATGTAATTTCAGTGTTTCATCGTCAATGTGAATGTCCAAGGAATTCATTGAACCTCCAGTGGTGTATCGGAAACTAATACTGGTCTCACAGGGAATGCTCAAAACACCGATGGTAAGAAGAGTCTCTATTCTTGTACTTAAGGCGGCATTGTGCCTTTTGTATTTAACTCCGATACCATTTCTGTGTTTCATCGTCAATGTGAAGGTCCAAGGAATAAATCGAACCTGCAGAGGTGTAGCGGAAACTAATACTGGTCTCACAGGGAATGCTCAAAGCACCTACTGTAAGAAGAGTCTCCATTCTTGTACTTAAGGCGGCATTGTGCCTTTTGTATTTGATTCCGATGCGATATCTGTGTTTCATCGTCAATGTGAAGCTCCAAGGAATACATTGAACCTGCAGAGGTGTATCGGAAACTAATACTGGTCTCACAGGGAATGCTCAAAGCACCGACTTTAAGAAGATTATCTATTCTTGTACTTAAGGCGGCATTGTGCCTTTTGTATTTAATTCCGATGCCATTTATGTGTCTCATCGTCAATGTAAAGGTCCAAGGAATAAACCGAACCTGCAGAGGTGTAGCAGAAACTAATACTGGTCTCACAGGAAATGCTCAAAGCACCGACGGTAAGAAGAGTCTCTATTCTTGTACTTAAGGCGGCATTGTTCCTTTTGTATTTAATTCCGATGTAATTTCAGTGTTTCATCGACAATGTGTATGTCCAAGGAATTCATTGAACCTCCAGTGGTGTATCGGAAACTAATACTGGTCTCACAGGTAATGCTCAAAGCACCGACGGTAAGAAGAGTCTCTATTCTTGTACTTAAGGCGGCATTGATCCTTTTGTATTTAATTCCGATGTAATTTCTGTGTTTCATCGGCAATGTGTATGTCCAAGGAATAGATTGAACCTGCAGTGGTGTATCTGATACTATTACTGGTCTCACAGGGAATGCTCAAAGCACCGACTGTAAGAAGAGTCTCTATTCTTGTACTTAAGGCGGCATTGTGCCTTTTGTATTTAATTCCGATGTAATTTCAGTGTTTCATCGTCAATGTGAATGTCCAAGGAATTCATTGAACCTCCAGTGGTGTATCGGAAACTAATACTGTTCTTACAGGGAATGCTCAAAACACAGACTGTAAGAAGAGTCTCTATTCTTGTACTTAAGGCGGCATTGTGCATTTTGTATTTAATTCCGATGCCATTTCTGTGTTTCATCGTCAATGGGAAGGTCAAAGGAATAAACTGAACCTGCAGAGGTGTAGCGGAAACTAATACTGGTCTCACAGGGAATGCTCAAAACACAGACTGTAAGAAGAGTCTCTATTCTTGTACTTAAGGCGGCATTGAGCCAGTTGTATTTATTTCTGATGCCATTTCTGTGTTTCATCGTCAATGTGAAGGTCCAAGGAATAAACTGAACCTGCAGAGGTGTAGCGGAAACTAATACTGGTCTCACAGGGAATACTCAAAGCACCGGCGGTAAGAAGAGTGTCTATTCTTGTACTTAAGGCGGCATTGTTCCTTTTGTATTTAATTCCGATGTAATTTCAGTGTTTCATCGCCAATGTGTATGTCCAAGGAATTCATTAAACCTCCAGTGGTGTATCGGAATCTAATACTGGTCTCACAGGGAATGCTCAAAACACAGACTGTAAGAAGAGTCTCTATTCTTGTACTTAAGGCGGCATTGTGCCTTTTGTATTTAATTCCGATGTATTTTCAGTGTTTCATCGTCAATGTGAATGTCCAAGGAATTCAATGAACCTCCAGTGGAGTATCGGAAACTAATACTGGTCTCACAGGTATTGCTCAAAGCACTGACGGTAAGAAGAGTCTCTATTCTTGTACTTAAGGCGGCATTGTTGCTTTTGTATTTAATTCCGACGTAATTTCTGTGTTTCATCGTCAATGTGTATGTCCAAGGAATAGATTGAACCTGCAGTGGTGTATCGGATACTATTACTGGTCTCACAGGGAATGCTCAAAGCACCGAATGTAAGAAGAGTCTCTATTCTTGTACTTAAGGCGGCATTGTGCCTTTTGTATTTAATTCCGATGTAATTTCAGTGTTTCATCGTCAATGTGAATGTCCAAGGAATTCATTGAACCTCCAGTGGTGTATCGGAAACTAATACTGTTCTCACAGGGAATGCTCAAAACACAGACTGTAAGTAGAGTCTATATTCTTGTACTTAAGGCGGCATTGTGCATTTTGTATTTAATTCCGATGCCATTTCTGTGTTTCATCGTCAATGGGAAGGTCAAAGGAATAAACTGAACCTGCAGAGGTGTAGCGGAAACTAATACTGGCCTCACAGGGAATGCTCAAAACACAGATTGTAAGAAGAGTCTCTATTCTTGTACTTAAGGCGGCATTGTGCCATTTGTATTTAATTCTGATGCCATTTCTGTGTTTCATCGTCAATGTGAAGGTCCAAGGAATAAACTGAACCTGCAGAGGTGTAGCGGAAACTAATACTGGTCTCACAGGGACTACTCAAAGCACCGGCGGTAAGAAGAGTGTCTATTCTTGTACTTAAGGCGGCATTGTTCCTTTTGTATTTAATTCCGATGTAATTTCAGTGTTTCATCGTCAATGTGTATGTCCAAGGAATTCATTGAACCTCCAGTGGTGTATCGGAAACTAATACTGGTCTCACAGGGAATGCTCAAAGCACAGACTGTAAGAAGAGTCTCTATTCTTGTACTTAAGGCGGGATTCTGCCTTTTGTATTTAATTCCGATGCCATTTCTGTGTTTCATCGTCAATGTGAAGGTCCAAGTAATAAACTTAACCTGCAGAGGTGTAGCGGAAACTAATACTGGTCTCACCGGGAATGCTCAAAGCACCGACGGTAAGAAGAGTCTCCATTCTTGTACTTAAGGCGACATTGTTCCTTTTGTATTTAATTCCGATGTAATTTCTGTGTTTCATCGTCAATGAGTATGTCCAAGGAATAGATTGAACCTGCAGTGGTGTATCGGATACTATTACTGGTCTCACAGGGAATGCTCAAAGCACCGACTGTAAGAAGAGTCTCTATTCTTGTACTTAAGGCGGCATTGTGCGTTTTGGATTTAATTCCGATGCCATTTCTGTGTTTCATCGTCAATGTGAAATTCCAAGGAATAAACCGAACCTGCAGAGGTGTAGCGGAAACTAATACTGGTCTCACAGGGAATGCTCAAAGCACCGACTGTAAGAAGAGTCTCCATTCTTGTACTTAAGGTGGTATTGTGCATTTTGTATTTGATTCCGATGCGATTTCTGTGTTTCATCGTCAATGTGAAGGTCCAAGGAATACATTGAACCTGCAGTGGTGCATCGGAAACTAATACTGGTCTCACAGGGAATGCTCAAAACACCGACTGTAAGAAGATTCTCTATTCTTGTACTTAAGGCGGCATTGTGCCTTTTGTATTTAATTCCGATGCCATTTCTGTGTCTCATCGTCAATGTGAAGGTCCAAGGAATAAGCCGAACCTGCAGAGGTGTAGCGGAAACTAATAATGGTCTCACAGGGAATGCTCAAAGCACCGACGGTAAGAAGAGTCTCTATTCTTGTACTTAAGGCGGCATTGCTCCTTTTGTATTTAATTCCGATGTAATTTCAGTGTTTCATCGTCAATGTGAATGTCCAAGGAATTCATTGAACCTCCAGTGGTGTATCGGAAACTAATACTGGTCTCACAGGGAATGCTCAAAACACCGATGGTAAGAAGAGTCTCTATTCTTGTACTTAAGGCGGCATTGTGCCTTTTGTATTTAACTCCGATACCATTTCTGTGTTTCATCGTCAATGTGAAGGTCCAAGGAATAAATCGAACCTGCAGAGGTGTAGCGGAAACTAATACTGGTCTCACAGGGAATGCTCAAAGCACCTACTGTAAGAAGAGTCTCCATTCTTGTACTTAAGGCGGCATTGTGCCTTTTGTATTTGATTCCGATGCGATATCTGTGTTTCATCGTCAATGTGAAGCTCCAAGGAATACATTGAACCTGCAGTGGTGTATCGGAAACTAATACTGGTCTCACAGGGAATGCTCAAAGCACCGACTTTAAGAAGATTATCTATTCTTGTACTTAAGGCGGCATTGTGCCTTTTGTATTTAATTCCGATGCCATTTATGTGTCTCATCGTCAATGTAAAGGTCCAAGGAATAAACCGAACCTGCAGAGGTGTAGCAGAAACTAATACTGGTCTCACAGGAAATGCTCAAAGCACCGACGGTAAGAAGAGTCTCTATTCTTGTACTTAAGGCGGCATTGTTCCTTTTGTATTTAATTCCGATGTAATTTCAGTGTTTCATCGACAATGTGTATGTCCAAGGAATTCATTGAACCTCCAGTGGTGTATCGGAAACTAATACTGGTCTCACAGGTAATGCTCAAAGCACCGACGGTAAGAAGAGTCTCTATTCTTGTACTTAAGGCGGCATTGATCCTTTTGTATTTAATTCCGATGTAATTTCTGTGTTTCATCGGCAATGTGTATGTCCAAGGAATAGATTGAACCTGCAGTGGTGTATCTGATACTATTACTGGTCTCACAGGGAATGCTCAAAGCACCGACTGTAAGAAGAGTCTCTATTCTTGTACTTAAGGCGGCATTGTGCCTTTTGTATTTAATTCCGATGTAATTTCAGTGTTTCATCGTCAATGTGAATGTCCAAGGAATTCATTGAACCTCCAGTGGTGTATCGGAAACTAATACTGTTCTTACAGGGAATGCTCAAAACACAGACTGTAAGAAGAGTCTCTATTCTTGTACTTAAGGCGGCATTGTGCATTTTGTATTTAATTCCGATGCCATTTCTGTGTTTCATCGTCAATGGGAAGGTCAAAGGAATAAACTGAACCTGCAGAGGTGTAGCGGAAACTAATACTGGTCTCACAGGGAATGCTCAAAACACAGACTGTAAGAAGAGTCTCTATTCTTGTACTTAAGGCGGCATTGAGCCAGTTGTATTTATTTCTGATGCCATTTCTGTGTTTCATCGTCAATGTGAAGGTCCAAGGAATAAACTGAACCTGCAGAGGTGTAGCGGAAACTAATACTGGTCTCACAGGGAATACTCAAAGCACCGGCGGTAAGAAGAGTGTCTATTCTTGTACTTAAGGCGGCATTGTTCCTTTTGTATTTAATTCCGATGTAATTTCAGTGTTTCATCGCCAATGTGTATGTCCAAGGAATTCATTAAACCTCCAGTGGTGTATCGGAATCTAATACTGGTCTCACAGGGAATGCTCAAAACACAGACTGTAAGAAGAGTCTCTATTCTTGTACTTAAGGCGGCATTGTGCCTTTTGTATTTAATTCCGATGTATTTTCAGTGTTTCATCGTCAATGTGAATGTCCAAGGAATTCAATGAACCTCCAGTGGAGTATCGGAAACTAATACTGGTCTCACAGGTATTGCTCAAAGCACTGACGGTAAGAAGAGTCTCTATTCTTGTACTTAAGGCGGCATTGTTGCTTTTGTATTTAATTCCGACGTAATTTCTGTGTTTCATCGTCAATGTGTATGTCCAAGGAATAGATTGAACCTGCAGTGGTGTATCGGATACTATTACTGGTCTCACAGGGAATGCTCAAAGCACCGAATGTAAGAAGAGTCTCTATTCTTGTACTTAAGGCGGCATTGTGCCTTTTGTATTTAATTCCGATGTAATTTCAGTGTTTCATCGTCAATGTGAATGTCCAAGGAATTCATTGAACCTCCAGTGGTGTATCGGAAACTAATACTGTTCTCACAGGGAATGCTCAAAACACAGACTGTAAGTAGAGTCTATATTCTTGTACTTAAGGCGGCATTGTGCATTTTGTATTTAATTCCGATGCCATTTCTGTGTTTCATCGTCAATGGGAAGGTCAAAGGAATAAACTGAACCTGCAGAGGTGTAGCGGAAACTAATACTGGCCTCACAGGGAATGCTCAAAACACAGACTGTAAGAAGAGTCTCTATTCTTGTACTTAAGGCGGCATTGTGCCATTTGTATTTAATTCTGATGCCATTTCTGTGTTTCATCGTCAATGTGAAGGTCCAAGGAATAAACTGAACCTGCAGAGGTGTAGCGGAAACTAATACTGGTCTCACAGGGACTACTCAAAGCACCGGCGGTAAGAAGAGTGTCTATTCTTGTACTTAAGGCGGCATTGTTCCTTTTGTATTTAATTCCGATGTAATTTCAGTGTTTCATCGTCAATGTGTATGTCCAAGGAATTCATTGAACCTCCAGTGGTGTATCGGAAACTAATACTGGTCTCACAGGGAATGCTCAAAGCACAGACTGTAAGAAGAGTCTCTATTCTTGTACTTAAGGCGGGATTCTGCCTTTTGTATTTAATTCAGATGCCATTTCTATGTTTCATCGTCAATGTGAAGGTCCAAGTAATAAACTTAACCTGCAGAGGTGTAGCGGAAACTAATACTGGTCTCACCGGGAATGCTCAAAGCACCGACGGTAAGAAGAGTCTCTATTCTTGTACTTAAGGCGACATTGTTCCTTTTGTATTTAATTCCGATGTAATTTCTGTGTTTCATCGTCAATGAGTATGTCCAAGGAATAGATTGAACCTGCAGTGGTGTATCGGATACTATTACTGGTCTCACAGGGAATGCTCAAAGCACCGACTGTAAGAAGAGTCTCTATTCTTGTACTTAAGGCGGCATTGTGCGTTTTGGATTTAATTCCGATGCCATTTCTGTGTATCATCGTCAATGTGAAATTCCAAGGAATAAACCGAACCTGCAGAGGTGTAGCGGAAACTAATACTGGTCTCACAGGGAATGCTCAAAGCACCGACTGTAAGAAGAGTCTCCATTCTTGTACTTAAGGTGGTATTGTGCCTTTTGTATTTGATTCCGATGCGATTTCTGTGTTTCATCGTCAATGTGTAGGTCCAAGGAATACATTGAACCTGCAGTGGTGCATCGGAAACTAATACTGGTCTCACAGGGAATGCTCAATACACCGACTGTAAGACGATTCTCTATTCTTGTACTTAAGGCGGCATTGTGCCTTTTGTATTTAATTCCGATGCCATTTCTGTGTCGCATCGTCAATGTGAAGGTCCAAGGAATAAACCGAACCTGCAGAGGTGTAGCGGAAACTAATAATGGTCTCACAGGGAATGCTCAAAGCACCGACGGTAAGAAGAGTCTCTATTCTTGTACTTAAGGCGGCGTTGCTCCTTTTGTATTTAATTCCGATGTAATTTCAGTGTTTCATCGTCAATGTGTATGTCCAAGGATTTCATTGAACCTCCAGTGGTGTATCGGAAACTAATACTTTTTTCACAGGGAATGCTCAAAGCACAGACTGTAGGAAGAATCTCTATTCTTGTACTTAAGGCGGCATTGTGCCTTTTGTATTTAATTCCGATGCCATTTCTGTGTTTCATCGTCAATGTGAAGGTCCAAGGAATAAACTGTACCTGCAGAGGTGTAGTGGAAACTAATACTGGTCTCACAGGGAATGCTCAAAGCACCGACGGTAAGAAGAGTCTCTGTTCTTATACTTAAGGCGGCATTGTGCCTTTTGTATTTAATTCCGATGTAATTTCAGTGTTTCATCGTCAATGTGCATGTCCAAGGAATTCATTGAACCTCCAGTGGTGTATCGGAAACTAATACTGGTCTCACAGGGAATGCTCGAAACACCGACGGTAAGAAGAGTCTCTATTCTTGTACTTAAGGCGGCATTGTGCCTTTTGCATTTAACTCCGATGCCATTTCTGTGTTTCATCGTCAATGTGAAGGTCCAAGCAATAAACCGAACCTGCAGAGGTGTAGCGGAAACTAATACTGGTCTCACAGGGAATGCTCAAAGCACCGACTGTAAGAAGAGTCTCCATTCTTGTACTTAAGGCGGCATTGTGCCTTTTGTATTTGATTCCAATGCGATTTCTGTGTTTCATCGTCAATGTGAAGGTCCAAGGAATACATTGAACCTGCAGTGGTGTATCGGAACCTAATACGGGTCTCACAGGGAATGCTCAAAGCACCGACTGTAAGAAGATTCTCTATTCTTGTACTTAAGGCGGCATTGTGCCTTTTGTATTTAATTCCGATGCCATTTCTGTGTCTCATCGTCAATGTGAAGGTCCAAGGAATAAACCGAACCTGCAGAGGTGTAGCAGAAACTAATACTGGTCCCACAGGGAATGCTCAAAGCACCGACGGTAAGAAGAGTCTCTATTCTTGTACTTAAGGCGGCATTGTTCCTTTTGTATTTAATTCCGATGTAATTTCAGTGTTTCATCGTCAATGTGTATGTCCCAGGAATTCATTGAACCTCCAGTGGTGTATCGGAAACTAATACTGGTCTCACAGGGAATGCTCAAAGCACCGACTGTAAGAAGAGTCTCTAGTCTTGTACTTAAGGCGGCATTGTGCCTTTTGTATTTAATTCCGATGCCATTACTGTGTCTCATCGTCAATGTGAAGGTCCAAGGAATAGACCGAACCTGCAGTGGTGTAGCGGAAACTAATACTGGTCTCACAGGGAATGCTCAAAGCACCGACGGTAAGAAGAGTCTCTATTCTTGTACTTAAGGCGGCATTGTTCCTTTTGTATTTAATTTCGATGTAATTTCAGTGTTTTATCGTCAATGTGTACGTCCAAGGAATTCATTGAACCTCCAGTGGTGTATCGGAAACTAATACTGGTCTCACAGGTAATGCCCAAAGCACCGACGGTAAGAAGAGTCTCTATTCTTGTACTTAAGGCGGCATTGTTCCTTTTGTATTTAAGTCCGATGTAATTTCTGTGTTTCATCGTCAATGTGTATGTCCAAGGAATAGATTGAACCTGCAGTGGTGTATCGGATACTATTACTGGTCTCACAGGGAATGCTCAAAGCACCGACTGTAAGAAGAGTCTCTATTCTTGTACTTAAGGCGGCATTGTGCCTTTTATATTTAATTCCGATGTAATTTCAGTGTTTCATCGTCAATGTGAAGGTCAAAGGAATAAACTGAACCTGCAGAGGTGTAGCGGAAACTAATACTGGCCTCACAGGGAATGCTCAAAACACAGACTGTAAGAAGAGTCTCTATTCTTGTACTTAAGGCGGCATTGTGCCATTTGTATTTAATTCCGATGCCATTTCTGTGTTTCATCGTCAATGTGAAGGTCCAAGGAATAAACTGAACCTGCAGAGGTGTAGTGGAAACTAATACTGGTCTCACAGGGAATGCTCAAAGCACCGGCGGTAAGAAGAGTGTCTATTCTTGTACTTAAGGCGGCATTGTTCCTTTTGTATTTGATTCCGATGTAATTTCAGTGATTCATCGTCAATGTGTATGTCCAAGGAATTCATTGAACCTCCAGTGGTGTATCGGAAACTAATACTGGTCTCACAGGGAATGCTCAAAACACAGACTGTAAGAAGAGTCTCTATTCTTGTACTTAAGTCTGCATTGTGCCTTTTGTATTTAATTCCGATGTATTTTCAGTGTTTCATCCTCAATGTGAATGTCCAAGGAATTCATTGAGCCTCCAGTGGTGTATCGGAAACTAATACTGGTCTCACAGGTATTGCTCAAAGCACCGACGGTAAGAAGAGTCTCTATTCCTGTACTTAAGGCGGCATTGTTCCTTTTGTATTTAATTCCGATGTAATTTCTGTGTTTCATCGTCAATGTGTATGTCCAAGGAATAGATTGAACCTGCAGTGGTGTATCGGATACTATTACTGGTCTCACAGGGAATGCTCAAAGCACCGAATGTAAGAAGAGTCTCTATTCTTGTACTTAAGGCGGCATTGTGCCTTTTGTATTTAATTCCGATGGAATTACTGTGTTTCATCGTCAATGTGTATGTCCAAGGAATAGATTGAACCTGCAGTGGTGTATCGGATACTATTACTGGTCTCACAGGGAATGCTCAAAGCACCGACTGTAAGAAGAGTCTCTATTCTTGTACTTAAGGCGGCATTGTGCGTTTTGGATTTAATTCCGATGCCATTTCTGTGTTTCATCGTCAATGTGAAGGTCCAAGGAATACATTGAACCTGCAGTGGTGTTTCGGAAACTAATACTGGTCTCACAGGGAATGCTCAAAGCACCGACTGTAAGAAGTCTCTCTATTCTTGTACTTAAGGCGGCATTGTGCCTTTTTTATTTAATTCCGATGCCATTTCTGTGTTTCATCGTCAATGTGAAGGTCCAAGGAATACATTGAACCTGCAGTGGTGTATCGGAAACTAATACTGGTCTCACAGGGAATGCTCAAAGCACCGACTGTAGGAAGAGTCTCTATTCTTGTACTTAAGGCGGCATTGTGCCTTTTGTATTTAATGCCGATGTAATTTCAGTGTTTCATCGTCAATGTGAATGTCCAAGGAATTCACTGAACCTAGAGTGGTGTATCGGGAACTAATACTGGTCTCACAGGGAATGCTCAAATCACTGACGGTAAGAAGAGTCTCTATTCTTGTACTTAAGGCGGCATTGTGCCTTTTGTATTTAATTCCGATGTAATTTCAGTGTTTCATCGTCAATGTGAATGTCCAAGGAATTCATTGAACCTCCAGTGGTGTATCGGGAACTAAAACTGGTCTCACAGGGAATGCTCAAAACACTGACGGTAAGAAGAGTCTCTATTCTTGTACTTAAGGCGGCATTGTTCCTTTTGTATTTAATTCCGATGAAATTTCTGTGTTTCATCGTCAATGTGTATGTCCAAGGAATACATTGAACCAGCAGTGGTGTATCGAAAACTAATACTGGTCTCACAGGGAATGCTCAAAGCACCGACTGTAAGAAGATTCTCTATTCTTGTACTTAAGGCGGCATTGTGCCTTTCGTATTTAATTCCGATGCCATTTCTGTGTCTCATCGTCAATGAGAAGGTCCAAGGAATAAACCGAACCTGCAGAGGTGTAGCGGAAACTAATACTAGTCTCACAGGGAATGCTCAAAGCACCGACGGTAAGAAGAGTCTCTATTCTTGTACTTAAGGCGGCATTGTTCCTTTTGTATTTAATTTCGATGTAATTTCAGTGTTTCATCGTCAATGTGTATGTAAAAGTAATTCATTGAACATCCAGTGGTGTATCGGAAACTAATACTGGTTTCACAGGGAATTCTCAAAGCACCGACGGTAAGAAGAGTCTCTATTCTTCTACTTAAGGCGGCATTGTTCCTTTTGTATTTAATTCCGATGTAATTTCTGTGTCTCATCGTCAATGTGTATGTCCAAGGAATAGATTAAACCTGCAGTGGTGTATCGGATACTATTACTGGCCTCACAGGGAATGCTCAAAGCACCGACTGTAAGAAGAGTCTCTATTCTTGTACTTAAGGCGGCATTGTGCGTTTTGGAATTAATTCCGATGTCATTTCTGTGTTTCATCGTCAATGTGAAGGTCCAAGGAATACATTGAACCTGCAGTGGTGTAGCGGAAACTAATACTGGTCTCACAGGGAATGCTCAAAGCACCGACGGTAAGAAGAGTCTCTATTCTTGTACTTAAGGCGGCATTGTTCCTTTTGTATTTAATTCCGATGTAATTTCAGTGTTTCATCGTCAATGTGTATGTTCATGGAATTCATTGAACTTCCAGTGGTGTATCGGAAACTAATACTGGTCTCACAGGGAATGCTCAAAGCACCGACGGTAAGAAGAGTCTCTATTCTTCTACTTAAGGCGGCATTGTTCCTTTTGTATTTAATTCCGATGTAATTTCTGTGTTTCATCGTCAATGTGTATGTCCAAGGAATAGATCGAACCTGCAGTGGTGTATCGGATACTATTACTGGTCTCACAGGGAATGCTCAAAGCACCGACTGTAAGAAGAGTCTCTATTCTTGTACTTAAGGCGGCATTGTGCCTTTTGTATTTAATTCCGATGTAAATTCTGTGTTTCATCGTCAATGTGAATGTCCAAGGAATTCATTGAACCTCCAGTGGTGTATCGGAAACTAATACTGTTCTCACAGGGAATGCTCAAGACACAGACTGTAAGAAGAGTCTCTATTCTTGTACTTAAGGCGGCATTGTGCCATTTGTATTTAATTCCGATGCCATTTCTGTGTTTCATCGTCAATGTGAAGGTCCAAGGAATAAACTGAACCTGCAGAGGTGTAGCGGAAAATAATACTGGTCTCACATTAAATAACAAAGGCACAATGCCGCCTTAAGTAAAAGAATAGAGAGTCTTCTTACAGTCGGTGCTTTGAGCATTCCCTGTGAGACCAGTATTAGTTTCCGATACCCCACTGCAGGTTCAATGTATTCCTTGGACCTTCACATTGACGATGAAACACAGAAATGGCATCGGAATTAAATCCAAAACGCACAATGCCGCCTTAAGTACAAGAATAGAGACTCTTCTTACAGTCGGTGCTTTGAGCATTCCCTGTGAGACCAGTAATAGTATCCGATACACCACTGCAGGTTCAATCTCTTCCTTGCACATACACATTGACGATGAAACACAGAAATTACATCGGAATTAAATACAAAAGGAAGAATGCCGCCTTAAGTACAAGAATAGAGACCCTTTTTACCGTCGGTGCTTTGAGCATTCCCTGTGAGACCAGTATTAGTTTCCGCTACACCTCTGAGGTTAAGTATATTCCTTGGACCTTCACATTGACGATGAAACACAGAAATGGCATCGGAATTAAATACAAAAGGCACAATACCGCCTTAAGTACAAGAATAGAGACTCTTCTTACAGTCTGTGCTTTGAGCATTCCCTGTGAGACCAGTATTAGTTTCCGATACACCACTGGAGGTTCAATGAATTCCTTGGACATTCACATTGACGATGAAACACTGAAATGACATCGGAATTAAATACAAAAGGCACAATGGCGCCTTAAGTACAAGAATAGAGACTCTTCTTACATTCGGTGCTTTGAGCATTCCCTGTGAGACCAGTAAAAGTTGCCGATACACCACTGCAGGTTCAATCTATTCCTTGGACATACACATTGACGATGAAACACAGAAATTACATCGGAATTAAATACAAAAGGAACAATGCCGCCTTAAGTACAAGAATAGAGACTCTTCTTACCGTCGGTGCTTTGAGCAATACCTGTGAGACCAGTATTAGTTTCCGATACACCACAGGAGGTTCAATGAATTCCTTGGACATTCACATTGACGATGAAACACTTAAAATACATCGGAATTAAATACAAAAGGCACAATGCCGCCTTAAGTACAAGAATAGAGACTCTTCTTACAGTCTGTGCTTTGAGCATTCCCTGTGAGACCAGTATTAGTTTCCGATACACCACTGTAGGTTCAATGAATTCCTTGGACATACACATTGACGATGAAACACTGAAATTACATCGGAATTAAATACAAAAGGAACAATGCCCCCTTAAGTACAAGAATAGACACTCTTCTTACCGCCAGTGATTTGAGCATTCCCTGTGAGACCAGTATTAGTTTCCGATACACCACTGGAGGTTCAATGAATTCCTTGGACATACACATTGACGCTGAAACACTGAATACATTGAACCTGCAGTGGTGTATCGGATACTATTACTGGTATCACAGGGAATGCTCAAAGCACCGACTGTAAGAAGAGTCTCTATTCTTGTACTTAAGGCGGCATTGTGCATTTTGTATTTAATTCCGATGTATTTTCAGTGTTTCATCGTCAATGTGAATGTCCAAGGAATTCTTTGAACCCCCAGTGCTGTATCGGAAACTAATACTGGTCTCAAAGGGAATGCTCAAAGCACCGACGGTAAGAAGAGTCTCTATTCTTGTACTTAAGGCGGCATTGTTCCTTTTGTATTTAATTCCGATGTAATTTCTGTGTTTCATCGTCAATGTGTATGTCCAAGGAATAGATTGAACCTGCAGTGGTGTATCGGATACTACTACTGGTCTCACAGGGAATGATCAAAGCACCGACTGTAAGAAGAGTCTCTATTCTTGTACTTAAGGCGGCATTGATTCTTTTGAGTTTAATTCCGATGTAATTTCTGTGTTTCATCGTCAATGTGAAGGTCGAAGGAATAAACTGAACCTGCAGACGTGTAGCGGAAACTAATACTGGTCTCACAGGGAATGCTCAAAGCACCGACTGTAAGAAGAGTCTCTATTCTTGTACTTAAGGCGGCATTGTGCATTTTGTATTTAATTCCGATGTATTTTCAGTGTTTCATCGTCAATGTGAATGTCCAAGGAATTCTTTGAACCCCCAGTGCTGTATCGGAAACTAATACTGGTCTCAAAGGGAATGCTCAAAGCACCGACGGTAAGAAGAGTCTCTATTCTTGTACTTAAGGCGGCATTGTTCCTTTTGTATTTAATTCCGATGTAATTTCTGTGTTTCATCGTCAATGTGTATGTCCAAGGAATAGATTGAACCTGCAGTGGTGTATCGGATACTACTACTGGTCTCACAGGGAATGATCAAAGCACCGACTGTAAGAAGAGTCTCTATTCTTGTACTTAAGGCGGCATTGATTCTTTTGAGTTTAATTCCGATGTAATTTCTGTGTTTCATCGGCAATGTGTATGTCCAAGGAATAGATTGAACCTGCAGTGGTGTATCTGATACTATTACTGGTCTCACAGGGAATGCTCAAAGCACCGACTGTAAGAAGAGTCCTTATTCTTGTACTTAAGGCGGCATTGTGCCTTTTGTATTTAATTCCGATGTAATTTCAGTGTTTCATCGTCAATGTGAATGTCCAAGGAATTCATTGAACCTCCAGTGGTGTATCGGAAACTAATACTGTTCTCACAGGGAATGCTCAAAACACAGACTGTAAGAAAAGTCTCTATTCGTGTACTTAAGGCGGCATTGTGCCATTTGTATTTAATTCCGATGCCATTTCTGTGTTTCATCGTCAATGTGAAGGTCGAAGGAATAAACTGAACCTGCAGACGTGTAGCGGAAACTAATACTGGTCTCACAGGGAATGCTCAAAGCACCGACTGTAGGAAGAGTCTCTATTCTTGTACTTAAGGCGGCATTGTGCCTTTAGTATTTAGTTCCGATGCCATTTCTGTGTTTCATCGTCAATGTGTATGTCCAAGGAATAGATTCAACCTGCAGTGGTGTATCGGATACTATTACTGGTATCACAGGGAATGCTCAAAGCACCGACTGTAAGAAGAGTCTCTATTCTTGTACTTAAGGCGGCATTGTGCATTTTGTATTTAATTCCGATGTATTTTCAGTGTTTCATCGTCAATGTGAATGTCCAAGGAATTCTTTGAACCCCCAGTGCTGTATCGGAAACTAATACTGGTCTCAAAGGGAATGCTCAAAGCACCGACTGTAAGAAGAGTCTCCATTCTTGTACTTAAGGCTTCATTGTGCGTTTTTTTTTTTGGATTCCGATGTGATTTCTAAGTTTCATCGTCAATGTGAAGGTCCAAGGAATACATTGAACCTGCAGTGGTGTATCGGAAACTAATACTGGTCTCACAGGGAATGCTCAAAGCACCGACTGTAAGAAGATTCTCTATTCTTGTACTTAAGGCGGCCTTGTGCCTTTTCTATTTAATTCCGATGCAATTTCTGTGTCTCATCGTCAATGTGAAGGTCCAAGGAATAAACCGAACCTGCAGAGGTGTAGCGGAAACTAATACTGGTCTCACAGGGAATGCTCAAAGCACCGACGGTAAGAAGAGTCTCTATTCTTGTACTTAAGGCGGCATTGTTCCTTTTGTATTTAATTCCGATGTAATTTCAGTGTTTCATCGTCAATGTGTATGTCCAAGGAATTCATTGAACCTCCAGTGGTGTATCGGAAACTAATAGAGGTTTCCCAGGGAATATTCAAAGCACCAACGGTAAGAAGAGTCTCTATTCTTGTACTTAAGGCGGCATTGTTCCTTTTGTATTTAATTCCGATGTAATTTCTGTGTCTCATCGTCAATGTGTATGTCCAAGGAATAGATTGAACCTGCAGTGGTGTATCGAATACTATTACTCGTCTCACAGGAATGCTCAAAGCACCGACTGTAAGAAGAGTCTCTATTCTTGTACTTAAGGCGGCATTGTGCGTTTTGGATTTAATTCCGATGCCATTTCTGTGTTTCATCGTCAATGTGAAGGTCCAAGGAATACATTGAACCTGCAGTGGTGTAGCGGAAACTAATACTGGTCTCACAGGGAATGCTCAAAGCACCGACGGTAAGAAGAGTCTCTATTCTTGTACTTAAGGCGGCATTGTTCCTTTTGTATTTAATTCCGATGTAATTTCAGTGTTTCAGCGTCAATGTGTATGTCCAAGGAATTCATTGAACCTCCAGTGGTGTATCGGAAACTAATACTGGTCTCACAGGGAATGCTCAAAGCACCGACGCTAAGAAGAGTCTCTATTCTTGTACTTAAGGCGGCATTGTGCCTTTTGTATTTAATTCCGATGTATTTTCAGTGTTTCATCTTCAATGTGAATGTCCAAGGAATTCATTGAACCTCCAGTGGTGTATCGGAAACTAATACTGTTCTCACAGGGAATGCTCAAAACACAGACTGTAAGAAGAGTCTCTATTCTTGTACTTAAGGCGCCATTGTGCCTTTTGTATTTAATTCCGATGTTTTTTCAGTGTTTCATCGTCAATGTGAGTGTCCAAGGAATTCATTGAACCTCCAGTGGTGTATCGGAAACTAATACTGGTCTCACAGGTATTGCTCAAAGCACCGACGGTAAGAAGAGTCTCTATTCTTGTACTTAAGGCGGCATTGTTCCTTTTGTATTTAATTCCGATGTAATTTCTGTGTTTCATCGTCAATGTGTATGTCCAAGGAATAGATTGAACCTGCAGTGGTGTATCGGCAACTATTACTGGTCTCACAGGGAATGCTCAAAGCACCGAATGTAAGAAGAGTCTCTATTCTTGTACTTAAGGCGCCATTGTGCCTTTTGTATTTAATTCCGATGTCATTTCAGTGTTTCATCGTCAATGTGAATGTCCAAGGAATTCATTGAACCTCCAGTGGTGTATCGGAAACTAATACTGGTCTCACAGGGAATGCTCAAAGCACAGACTGTAAGAAGAGTCTCTATTCTTGTACTTAAGGCGGTATTGTGCCTTTTGTATTTAATTCCGATGCCATTTCTGTGTTTCATCGTCAATGTGAAGGTCCAAGGAATATACTTAACCTCAGAGGTGTAGCGGAAACTAATACTGGTCTCACAGGGAATGCTCAAAGCACCGACGGTAAAAAGGGTCTCTATTCTTGTACTTAAGGCGGCATTCTTCCTTTTGTATTTAATTCCGATGTAATTTCTGTGTTTCATCGTCAATGTGTATGTGCAAGGAAGAGATTGAACCTGCAGTGGTGTATCGGATACTATTACTGGTCTCACAGGGAATGCTCAAAGCACCGACTGTAAGAAGAGTCTCTATTCTTGTACTTAAGGCGGCATTGTGCGTTTTGGATTTAATTCCGATGCCATTTCTGTGTTTCATCGTCAATGTGAAGGTCCAAGGAATACATTGAACCTGCAGTGGGGTATCGGAAACTAATACTGGTCTCACAGGGAATGCTCAAAGCACCGACTGTAAGAAGACTCTCTATTCTTTTACTTAAGGCGGCATTGTGCCTTTGTTATTTAATTCCGATGCCATTTCTGTATTTCATCGTCAATGTGAAGGTCCAAGGAATACATTGAACCTGCAGTGGTGTATCGGAAACTAATACTGGTCTCACAGGGAATGCTCAAAGCACCGACTGTAGGAAGAGTCTCTATTCTTGTACTTAAGGCGGCATTGTGCCTTTAGTATTTAGTTCCGATGCCATTTCTGTGTTTCATCGTCAATGTGTATGTCCAAGGAATAGATTCAACCTGCAGTGGTGTATCGGATACTATTACTGGTATCACAGGGAATGCTCAAAGCACCGACTGTAAGAAGAGTCTCTATTCTTGTACTTAAGGCGGCATTGTGCATTTTGTATTTAATTCCGATGTATTTTCAGTGTTTCATCGTCAATGTGAATGTCCAAGGAATTCTTTGAACCCCCAGTGCTGTATCGGAAACTAATACTGGTCTCAAAGGGAATGCTCAAAGCACCGACGGTAAGAAGAGTCTCTATTCTTGTACTTAAGGCGGCATTGTTCCTTTTGTATTTAATTCCGATGTAATTTCTGTGTTTCATCGTCAATGTGTATGTCCAAGGAATAGATTGAACCTGCAGTGGTGTATCGGATACTACTACTGGTCTCACAGGGAATGATCAAAGCACCGACTGTAAGAAGAGTCTCTATTCTTGTACTTAAGGCGGCATTGATTCTTTTGAGTTTAATTCCGATGTAATTTCTGTGTTTCATCGGCAATGTGTATGTCCAAGGAATAGATTGAACCTGCAGTGGTGTATCTGATACTATTACTGGTCTCACAGGGAATGCTCAAAGCACCGACTGTAAGAAGAGTCCTTATTCTTGTACTTAAGGCGGCATTGTGCCTTTTGTATTTAATTCCGATGTAATTTCAGTGTTTCATCGTCAATGTGAATGTCCAAGGAATTCATTGAACCTCCAGTGGTGTATCGGAAACTAATACTGTTCTCACAGGGAATGCTCAAAACACAGACTGTAAGAAAAGTCTCTATTCGTGTACTTAAGGCGGCATTGTGCCATTTGTATTTAATTCCGATGCCATTTCTGTGTTTCATCGTCAATGTGAAGGTCGAAGGAATAAACTGAACCTGCAGACGTGTAGCGGAAACTAATACTGGTCTCACAGGGAATGCTCAAAGCACCGACGGTAAGAAGAGTCTCTATTCTTGTACTTAAGGCGGCATTGTTCCTTTTGTATTTAATTCCGATGTAATTTCAGTGTTTCATCGTCAATGTGTATGTCCAAGGAATTCATTGAACCTCCAGTGGTGTATCGGAAACTAATACTGGTCTCAAAGGGAATGCTCAAAGCACCGACGGTAAGAAGAGTCTCTATTCTTGTACTTAAGGCGGCATTGTTCCTTTTGTATTTAATTCCGATGTATTTTCAGTGTTTCATCGTCAATGTGAATGTCCAAGGAATTCTTTGAACCCCCAGTGCTGTATCGGAAACTAATACTGGTCTCAAAGGGAATGCTCAAAGCACCGACGGTAAGAAGAGTCTCTATTCTTGTACTTAAGGCGGCATTGTTCCTTTTGTATTTAATTCCGATGTAATTTCTGTGTTTCATCGTCAATGTGTATGTCCAAGGAATAGATTGAACCTGCAGTGGTGTATCGGATACTACTACTGGTCTCACAGGGAATGATCAAAGCACCGACTGTAAGAAGAGTCTCTATTCTTGTACTTAATGCGGCATTGTGCGTTTTGGATTTAATTCCGATGCCATTTCTGTGTTTCATCGTCAATGTGAAGGTCCAAGGAATACATTGAAAATACAGTGGTGTTTCAGAAACTAATACTGGTCTCACAGGGAATGCTCAAAGCACAGACTGTAGGAAGAGTCTCTATTCTTGTACTTAAGGCGGCATTGTGCCTTTTTATTTAATTCCGATGCCATTTCTGTGTTTCATCGTCAATGTGTATGTCCAAGGAATAGATTCAACCAGCAGTGGTGTATCGGATACTATTACTGGTATCACAGGGAATGCTCAAAGCACCGACTGTAAGAAGAGTCTCTATTCTTGTACTTAAGGCGGCATTGTGCCTTTTGTATTTAATTCCGATGTAATTTCAGTGTTTCATCGTCAATGTGAATGTCCAAGGAATTCATTGAACCTCCAGTGGTGTATCGGAAACTAATACTGGTCTCACAGGGATTGCTCAAATCTCTAACGGTAAGAAGAGTCTCTATTCCTGTACTTAAGGCGGCATTGTTCCTTTTGTATTTAATTCCGATGTAATTTCAGTGTTTCATCGTCAATGTGAATGTCGAAGGAATAGATTGAACCTGCAGTGGTGTATCGGATACTATTACTGGTCTCACAGGGAATGCTCAAAGCAATTTCATCGTCAATGTGAAGGTCCAAGGAATACATTGAACCTGCAGTGGTGTATCGGAAACTAATACTGGTCTCACAGGGAATGCTCAAAGCACCGACTGTAGGAAGAGTCTCTATTCTTGTACTTAAGGCGGCATTGTGCCTTTAGTATTTAGTTCCGATGCCATTTCTGTGTTTCATCGTCAATGTGTATGTCCAAGGAATAGATTCAACCTGCAGTGGTGTATCGGATACTATTACTGGTATCACAGGGAATGCTCAAAGCACCGACTGTAAGAAGAGTCTCTATTCTTGTACTTAAGGCGGCATTGTGCATTTTGTATTTAATTCCGATGTATTTTCAGTGTTTAATCGTCAATGTGAATGTCCAAGGAATTCTTTGAACCCCCAGTGCTGTATCGGAAACTAATACTGGTCTCAAAGGGAATGCTCAAAGCACCGACGGTAAGAAGAGTCTCTATTCTTGTACTTAAGGCGGCATTGTTCCTTTTGTATTTAATTCCGATGTAATTTCTGTGTTTCATCGTCAATGTGTATGTCCAAGGAATAGATTGAACCTGCAGTGGTGTATCGGATACTACTACTGGTCTCACAGGGAATGATCAAAGCACCGACTGTAAGAAGAGTCTCTATTCTTGTACTTAAGGCGGCATTGATTCTTTTGAGTTTAATTCCGATGTAATTTCTGTGTTTCATCGGCAATGTGTATGTCCAAGGAATAGATTGAACCTGCAGTGGTGTATCTGATACTATTACTGGTCTCACAGGGAATGCTCAAAGCACCGACTGTAAGAAGAGTCCTTATTCTTGTACTTAAGGCGGCATTGTGCCTTTTGTATTTAATTCCGATGTAATTTCAGTGTTTCATCGTCAATGTGAATGTCCAAGGAATTCATTGAACCTCCAGTGGTGTATCGGAAACTAATACTGTTCTCACAGGGAATGCTCAAAACACAGACTGTAAGAAAAGTCTCTATTCGTGTACTTAAGGCGGCATTGTGCCATTTGTATTTAATTCCGATGCCATTTCTGTGTTTCATCGTCAATGTGAAGGTCGAAGGAATAAACTGAACCTGCAGACGTGTAGCGGAAACTAATACTGGTCTCACAGGGAATGCTCAAAGCACCGGCGGTAAGAAGAGTGTCTATTCTTGTACTGAAGGGGGCATTGTTCCTTTTGTATTTAATTCCGATGTAATTTCAGTGTTTCATCGTCAATGTGTATGTCCAAGGAATTCATTGAACCTACAGTGGTGTATCGGAAACTAATACTGGTCTCACAGGGAATGCTCAAAACACAGACTGTAAGAAGAGTCTCTATTCTTGTACTTAAGGCGACATTGTGCCTTTTGTATTTAATTCCGATGTATTTTAAGTGTTTCATCGTCAATGTGAATGTCTAAGGAATTCATTGAACCTCTAGTGGTGTATCGGAAACTAATACTGGTCTCACAGGTATTGCTCAAAGCACCGACGGTAAGAAGAGTCTCTATTCTTGTACTTAAGGCGGCATTGTTCCTTTTGTATTTAATTCCTATGTAATTGCTGTGTTTCATCGACAATGTGTATGTCCAAGGAATAGATTGAACCTGCAGTGGTGTATCGGATACTATTACTGGTCTCACAGGGAATACTCAAAGCACCGACTGTAAGAAGAGTCTCTATTCTTGTACTTAATGCGGCATTGTGCGTTTTGGATTTAATTCCGATGCCATTTCTGTGTTTCATCGTCAATGTGAAGGTCCAAGGAATACATTGAAAATACAGTGGTGTTTCAGAAACTAATACTGGTCTCACAGGGAATGCTCAAAGCACCGACTGTAGGAAGAGTCTCTATTCTTGTACTTAAGACGGCATTGTGCCTTTTTATTTAATTCCGATGCCATTTCTGTGTTTCATCGTCAATGTGTATGTCCAAGGAATAGATTCAACCAGCAGTGGTGTATCGGATACTATTACTGGTATCACAGGGAATGCTCAAAGCACCGACTGTAAGAAGAGTCTCTATTCTTGTACTTAAGGCGGCATTGTGCCTTTTGTATTTAATTCCGATGTAATTTCAGTGTTTCATCGTCAATGTGAATGTCCAAGGAATTCATTGAACCTCCAGTGGTGTATCGGAAACTAATACTGGTCTCACAGGGATTGCTCAAATCTCTGACGGTAAGAAGAGTCTCTATTCTTGTACTTAAGGCGGCATTGTTCCTTTTGTATTTAATTCCGATGTAATTTCAGTGTTTCATCGTCAATGTGAATGTCCAAGGAATAGATTGAACCTGCAGTGGTGTATTGGATACTATTACTGGTCTCACAGGGAATGCTCAAAGCACCGACGGTAAGAAGAGTCTCTATTCTTGTACTTAAGACGGCATTGTGCCTTTTGTATTTAACTCCGATGCCATTTCTGTGTTTCATCGTCAATGTGAAGGTCCAAGGAATAAACCGAACCTGCAGAGGTGTAGCGGAAACTAATACTGGCCTCACAGGGAATGCTCAAAGCACCGACTGTAAGAAGAGTCTCCATTCTTGTACTTAAGGCGGCATTTTGCCTTTTGTATTTGATTCCGAAGTGATTTCTGTGTTTCATCGTCAATGTGAATGTCCAAGGAATTCATTGAACCTCCAGTGGTGTATCGGAAACTAATACTGGTTTCCCAGGGAATGTTCAAAGCACCGACGGTAAGAAGAGTCTCTATTCTTGTACTTAAGGCGGCATTGTTCCTTTTGTATTTAATTCCGATGTAATTTCTGTGTCTCATCGTCAATGTGTATGTCCAAGGAATAGATTGAACCTGCAGTGGTGTATCGGATACTATTACTCGTCTCACAGGAATGCTCAAAGCACCGATTGTAAGAAGAGTCTCTATTCTTGTACTTAAGGCGGCATTGTGCGTTTTGGATTTAATTCCGATGCCATTTCTGTGTTTCATCGTCAATGTGAAGGTCCAAGGAATACATTGAACCTGCAGTGGTGTAGCGGAAACTAATACTGTTCTCACAGGGAATGCTCAAAGCACCGACGGTAAGAAGAGTCTCTATTCTTGTACTTAAGGCGGCATTGTTCCTTTTGTATTTAATTCCGATGTAATTTCAGTGTTTCAGCGTCAATGTGTATGTCCAAGGAATTCATTGAACCTCCAGTGGTGTATCGGAAACTAATACTGGTCTCACAGGGAATGCTCAAAGCACCGACGCTAAGAAGAGTCTCTATTCTTGTACTTAAGGCGGCATTGTGCCTTTTGTATTTAATTCCGATGTAATTTCAGTGTTTCATCTTCAATGTGAATGTCCAAGGAATTCATTGAACCTCCAGTGGTGTATCGGAAACTAATACTGTTCTCACAGGGAATGCTCATAACACAGAATGTAAGAAGAGTCTCTATTCTTGTACTTAAGGCGGCATTGTGCCTTTTGTATTTAATTCCGATGTTTTTTCAGTGTTTCATCATCAATGTGAGTGTCCAAGGAATTCATTGAACCTCCAGTGGTGTATCGGAAGCTAATACTGGTCTCACAGGTATTGCTCAAAGCACCGACGGTAAGAAGAGTCTCTATTCTTGTACTTAAGGCGGCATTGTTCCTTTTGTATTTAATTCCGATGTAAGTTCTGTGTTTCATCGTCAATGTGTATGTCCAAGGAATAGATTGAACCTGCAGTGGTGTATCGGCAACTATTACTGGTCTTACAGGGAATGCTCAAAGCACCGAATGTAAGAAGAGTCTCTATTCTTGTACTTAAGGCGGCATTGTGCCTTTTGTATTTAATTCCGATGTCATTTCAGTGTTTCATCGTCAATGTGAATGTCCAAGGAATTCATTGAACCTCCAGTGGTGTATCGGAAACTAATACTGGTTTCCCAGGGAATGTTCAAAGCACCGACGGTAAGAAGAGTCTCTATTCTTGTACTTAAGGCGGCATTGTTCCTTTTGTATTTAATTCCGATGTAATTTCTGTGTCTCATCGTCAATGTGTATGTCCAAGGAATAGATTGAACCTGCAGTGGTGTATCGGATACTATTACTCGTCTCACAGGAATGCTCAAAGCACCGATTGTAAGAAGAGTCTCTATTCTTGTACTTAAGGCGGCATTGTGCGTTTTGGATTTAATTCCGATGCCATTTCTGTGTTTCATCGTCAATGTGAAGGTCCAAGGAATACATTGAACCTGCAGTGGTGTAGCGGAAACTAATACTGTTCTCACAGGGAATGCTCAAAGCACCGACGGTAAGAAGAGTCTCTATTCTTGTACTTAAGGCGGCATTGTTCCTTTTGTATTTAATTCCGATGTAATTTCAGTGTTTCAGCGTCAATGTGTATGTCCAAGGAATTCATTGAACCTCCAGTGGTGTATCGGAAACTAATACTGGTCTCACAGGGAATGCTCAAAGCACCGACGCTAAGAAGAGTCTCTATTCTTGTACTTAAGGCGGCATTGTGCCTTTTGTATTTAGTTCCGATGCCATTTCTGTGTTTCATCGTCAATGTGTATGTCCAAGGAATAGATTCAACCTGCAGTGGTGTATCGGATACTATTACTGGTATCACAGGGAATGCTCAAAGCACCGACTGTAAGAAGAGTCTCTTCTTGTACTTAAGGCGGCATTGTGCCTTTTGTATTTAATTCCGATGTCATTTCAGTGTTTCATCGTCAATGTGAATGACCAAGGAATTCATTGAACCTCCAGTGGTGTATCGGAAACTAATACTGGTCTCACAGGGAATGCTCAAAGCACAGACTGCAAGAAGAGTCTCTATTCTTGTACTTAAGTCGGTATTGTGCCTTTTGTATTTAATTCCGATGCCATATCTGTGTTTCATCGTCAATGTGAAGGTCCAAGGAATATACTTAACCTGCAGAGGTGTAGCGGAAACTAATACTGGTCTCACAGGGAATGCTCAAAGCACCGACGGTAAAAAGAGTCTCTATTCTTGTACTTAAGGCGGCATTCTTCCTTTTGTATTTAATTCCGATGTAATTTCTGTGTTTCATCGTCAATGTGTATGTGCAAGGAAGAGATTGAACCTGCAGTGGTGTATCGGCAACTATTACTGGTCTCACAGGGAATGCTCAAAGCACCGAATGTAAGAAGAGTCTCTATTCTTGTACTTAAGGCGCCATTGTGCCTTTTGTATTTAATTCCGATGTCATTTCAGTGTTTCATCGTCAATGTGAATGTCCAAGGAATTCATTGAACCTCCAGTGGTGTATCGGAAACTAATACTGGTCTCACAGGGAATGCTCAAAGCACAGACTGTAAGAAGAGTCTCTATTCTTGTACTTAAGGCGGTATTGTGCCTTTTGTATTCAATTCCGATGCCATTTCTGTGTTTCATCGTCATTGTGAAGGTCCAAGGAATATACTTAACCTCAGAGGTGTAGCGGAAACTAATACTGGTCTCACAGGGAATGCTCAAAGCACCGACGGTAAAAAGGGTCTCTATTCTTGTACTTAAGGCGGCATTCTTCCTTTTGTATTTAATTCCGATGTAATTTCTGTGTTTCATCGTCAATGTGTATGTGCAAGGAAGAGATTGAACCTGCAGTGGTGTATCGGATACTATTACTGGTCTCACAGGGAATGCTCAAAGCACCGACTGTAAGAAGAGTCTCTATTCTTGTACTTAAGGCGGCATTGTGCGTTTTGGATTTAATTCCGATGCCATTTCTGTGTTTCATCGTCAATGTGAAGGTCCAAGGAATACATTGAACCTGCAGTGGGGTATCGGAAACTAATACTGGTCTCACAGGGAATGCTCAAAGCACCGACTGTAAGAAGACTCTCTATTCTTTTACTTAAGGCGGCATTGTGCCTTTGTTATTTAATTCCGATGCCATTTCTGTATTTCATCGTCAATGTGAAGGTCCAAGGAATACATTGAACCTGCAGTGGTGTATCGGAAACTAATACTGGTCTCACAGGGAATGCTCAAAGCACCGACTGTAGGAAGAGTCTCTATTCTTGTACTTAAGGCGGCATTGTGCCTTTAGTATTTAGTTCCGTTGCCATTTCTGTGTTTCATCGTCAATGTGTATGTCCAAGGAATAGATTCAACCTGCAGTGGTGTATCGGATACTATTACTGGTATCACAGGGAATGCTCAATGCACCGACTGTAAGAAGAGTCTCTATTCTTGTACTTAAGGCGGCATTGTGCATTTTGTATTTAATTCCGATGTATTTTCAGTGTTTCATCGTCAATGTGAATGTCCAAGGAATTCTTTGAACCCCCAGTGCTGTATCGGAAACTAATACTGGTCTCAAAGGGAATGCTCAAAGCACCGACGGTAAGAAGAGTCTCTATTCTTGTACTTAAGGCGGCATTGTTCCTTTTGTATTTAATTCCGATGTAATTTCTGTGTTTCATCGTCAATGTGTATGTCCAAGGAATAGATTGAACCTGCAGTGGTGTATCGGATACTACTACTGGTCTCACAGGGAATGATCAAAGCACCGACTGTAAGAAGAGTCTCTATTCTTGTACTTAAGGCGGCATTGATTCTTTTGAATTTAATTCCGATGTAATTTCTGTGTTTCATCGGCAATGTGTATGTCCAAGGAATAGATTGAACCTGCAGTGGTGTATCTGATACTATTACTGGTCTCACAGGGAATGCTCAAAGCACCGACTGTAAGAAGAGTCCTTATTCTTGTACTTAAGGCGGCATTGTGCCTTTTGTATTTAATTCCGATGTAATTTCAGTGTTTCATCGTCAATGTGAATGTCCAAGGAATTCATTGAACCTCCAGTGGTGTATCGGAAACTAATACTGTTCTCACAGGGAATGCTCAAAACACAGACTGTAAGAAAAGTCTCTATTCGTGTACTTAAGGCGGCATTGTGCCATTTGTATTTAATTCCGATGCCATTTCTGTGTTTCATCGTCAATGTGAAGGTCGAAGGAATAAACTGAACCTGCAGACGTGTAGCGGAAACTAATACTGGTCTCACAGGGAATGCTCAAAGCACCGGCGGTAAGAAGAGTGTCTATTCTTGTACTGAAGGGGGCATTGTTCCTTTTGTATTTAATTCCGATGTAATTTCAGTGTTTCATCGTCAATGTGTATGTCCAAGGAATTCATTGAACCTACAGTGGTGTATCGGAAACTAATACTGGTCTCACAGGGAATGCTCAAAACACAGACTGTAAGAAGAGTCTCTATTCTTGTACTTAAGGCGTCATTGTGCCTTTTGTATTTAATTCCGATGTATTTTAAGTGTTTCATCGTCAATGTGAATGTCTAAGGAATTCATTGAACCTCCAGTGGTGTATCGGAAACTAATACTGGTCTCACAGGTATTGCTCAAAGCACCGACGGTAAGAAGAGTCTCTATTCTTGTACTTAAGGCGGCATTGTTCCTTTTGTATTTAATTCCTATGTAATTGCTGTGTTTCATCGACAATGTGTATGTCCAAGGAATAGATTGAACCTGCAGTGGTGTATCGGATACTATTACTGGTCTCACAGGGAATACTCAAAGCACCGACTGTAAGAAGAGTCTCTATTCTTGTACTTAATGCGGCATTGTGCGTTTTGGATTTAATTCCGATGCCATTTCTGTGTTTCATCGTCAATGTGAAGGTCCAAGGAATACATTGAAAATACAGTGGTGTTTCAGAAACTAATACTGGTCTCACAGGGAATGCTCAAAGCACCGACTGTAGGAAGTGTCTCTATTCTTGTACTTAAGGCGGCATTGTGCCTTTTTATTTAATTCCGATGCCATTTCTGTGTTTCATCGTCAATGTGTATGTCCAAGGAATAGATTCAACCAGCAGTGGTGTATCGGATACTATTACTGGTATCACAGGGAATGCTCAAAGCACCGACTGTAAGAAGAGTCTCTATTCTTGTACTTAAGGCGGCATTGTGCCTTTTGTATTTAATTCCGATGTAATTTCAGTGTTTCATCGTCAATGTGAATGTCCAAGGAATTCATTGAACCTCCAGTGGTGTATCGGAAACTAATACTGGTCTCACAGGGATTGCTCAAATCTCTGACGGTAAGAAGAGTCTCTATTCTTGTACTTAAGGCGGCATTGTTCCTTTTGTATTTAATTCCGATGTAATTTCAGTGTTTCATCGTCAATGTGAATGTCCAAGGAATAGATTGAACCTGCAGTGGTGTATCGGATACTATTACTGGTCTCACAGGGAATGCTCAAAGCACCGACGGTAAGAAGAGTCTCTATTCTTGTACTTAAGACGGCATTGTGCCTTTTGTATTTAACTCCGATGCCATTTCTGTGTTTCATCGTCAATGTGAAGGTCCAAGGAATAAACCGAACCTGCAGAGGTGTAGCGGAAACTAATACTCGCCTCACAGGGAATGCTCAAAGCACCGACTGTAAGAAGAGTCTCCATTCTTGTACTTAAGGCGGCATTTTGCCTTTTGTATTTGATTCCGAAGTGATTTCTGTGTTTCATCGTCAATGTGAATGTCCAAGGAATTCACTGAACCTCCAGTGGTGTATCGGAAACTAATACTGGTTTCCCAGGGAATGTTCAAAGCACCGACGGTAAGAAGAGTCTCTATTCTTGTACTTAAGGCGGCATTGTTCCTTTTGTATTTAATTCCGATGTAATTTCTGTGTCTCATCGTCAATGTGTATGTCCAAGGAATAGATTGAACCTGCAGTGGTGTATCGGATACTATTACTCGTCTCACAGGAATGCTCAAAGCACCGATTGTAAGAAGAGTCTCTATTCTTGTACTTAAGGCGGCATTGTGCGTTTTGGATTTAATTCCGATGCCATTTCTGTGTTTCATCGTCAATGTGAAGGTCCAAGGAATACATTGAACCTGCAGTGGTGTAGCGGAAACTAATACTGGTCTCACAGGAAATGCTCAAAGCACCGACGGTAAGAAGAGTCTCTATTCTTGTACTTAAGGCGGCATTGTTCCTTTTGTATTTAATTCCGATGTAATTTCAGTGTTTCAGCGTCAATGTGTATGTCCAAGGAATTCATTGAACCTCCAGTGGTGTATCGGAAACTAATACTGGTCTCACAGGGAATGCTCAAAGCACCGACGCTAAGAAGAGTCTCTATTCTTGTACTTAAGGCGGCATTGTGCCTTTTGTATTTAATTCCGATGTAATTTCAGTGTTTCATCTTCAATGTGAATGTCCAAGGAATTCATTGAACCTCCAGTGGTGTATCGGAAACTAATACTGTTCTCACAGGGAATGCTCAAAACACAGAATGTAAGAAGAGTCTCTATTCTTGTACTTAAGGCGGCATTGTGCCTTTTGTATTTAATTCCGATGTTTTTTCAGTGTTTCATCATCAATGTGAGTGTCCAAGGAATTCATTGAACCTCCAGTGGTGTATCGGAAACTAATACTGGTCTCACAGGTATTGCTCAAAGCACCGACGGTAAGAAGAGTCTCTATTCTTGTACTTAAGGCGGCATTGTTCCTTTTGTATTTAATTCCGATGTAATTTCTGTGTTTCATCGTCAATGTGTATGTCCAAGGAATAGATTGAACCTGCAGTGGTGTATCGGCAACTATTACTGGTCTTACAGGGAATGCTCAAAGCACCGAATGTAAGAAGAGTCTCTATTCTTGTACTTAAGGCGGCATTGTGCCTTTTGTATTTAATTCCGATGTCATTTCAGTGTTTCATCGTCAATGTGAATGACCAAGGAATTCATTGAACCTCCAGTGGTGTATCGGAAACTAATACTGGTCCCACAGGGAATGCTCAAAGCACAGACTGCAAGAAGAGTCTCTATTCTTGTACTTAAGTCGGTATTGTGCCTTTTGTATTTAATTCCGATGCCATATCTGTGTTTCATCGTCAATGTGAAGGTCCAAGGAATATACTTAACCTGCAGAGGTGTAGCGGAAACTAATACTGGTCTCACAGGGAATGCTCAAAGCACCGACGGTAAAAAGAGTCTCTATTCTTGTACTTAAGGCGGCATTCTTCCTTTTGTATTTAATTCCGATGTAATTTCTGTGTTTCATCGTCAATGTGTATGTGCAAGGAAGAGATTGAACCTGCAGTGGTGTATCGGATACTATTACTGGTCTCACAGGGAATGCTCAAAGCACCGACTGTAAGAAGACTCTCTATTCTTGTACTTAAGGCGGCATTGTGCCTATGTTATTTAATTCCGATGCCATTTCTGTATTTCATCGTCAATGTGAAGGTCCAAGGTATACATTGAACCTGCAGTGGTGTATCGGAAACTAATACTGGTCTCACAGGGAATGCTCAAAGCACCGACTGTAGGAAGAGTCTCTATTCTTGTACTTAAGGCGGCATTGTGCCTTTTGTATTTAGTTCCGATGCCATTTCTGTGTTTCATCGTCAATGTGTATGTCCAAGGAATAGATTCAACCTGCAGTGGTGTATCGGATACTATTACTGGTATCACAGGGAATGCTCAAAGCACCGACTGTAAGAAGAGTCTCTTCTTGTACTTAAGGCGGCATTGTGCCTTTTGTATTTAATTCCGATGTATTTTCAGTGTTTCATCGTCAATGTTAATGTCCAAGGAATTCATTGAACCTCCAGTGGTGTATCGGAAACTAATACTGGACTCACAGGGAATGCTCCAATCACTGACGATATGAAGAGTCTCTATTCTTGTACTTAAGGCGGCTTTGTTCCTTTTGTATTTAATTCCGATGTAATTTCTGTGTTTCATCGTCAATGTGTATGTCCAAGGAATAGATTGAACCTGCAGTGGTGTATCGGATACTATTACTGGTCTCACAGGGAATGCTCAAAGCACCGACTGTAAGAAGAGTCTCTATTCTTGTACTTAAGGCGGCATTGTGCCTTTTGTATTTAATTCCGATGCCATTTCTGTGTTTCATCGTCAATGTGTATGTCCAAGGAATAGATTGAACCTGCAGTGGTGTATCGGATACTATTACTGGTCTCACTGGGAATGCTTAAAGCACCGACTGTAAGAAGAGTCTCTATTCTTGTACTTAAGGCGGCATTGTGCCTTTTGTATTTGATTCCGATGCGATTTCTGTGTTTCATCGTCAATGTGAAGGTCCAAGGAATACATTGAACCTGCAGTGGTGTATCGGACACTAATACTGGTCTCACAGGGAATGTTCAAAGCACCGACGGTAAGAAGAGTCTCTATTCTTGTACTTAAGGCGGCATTGTTCCTTTTGTATTTAATTCCGATGTAATTTCTGTGTTTCATCGTCAATGTGTATGTCCAAAGAATAGGTTGAACCTGCAGTGGTGTATCGGATACTACTACTGGTCTCACAGGGAATGCACAAAGCACCGACTGTAAGAAGAGTCTCTATTCTTGTACTTAAGGCGGCATTGTGCCTTTTGTATTTAATTCCGATGCCATTTCTGTGTTTCATCGTCAATGTGTATGTCCAAGGAATAGATTGAACCTCCAGTGGTGTAGCGGAAACTAATACTGGTCTCACAGGGAATGCTCAAAACACCGACGGTAAGAAGAGTCTCTATTCTTGTACTTAAGGCGGCATTGTGCCTTTTGTATTTAATTCCGATGTAATTTCAGTGTTTCATCTTCAATGTGAATGTCCAAGGAATTCATTGAACCTCCAGTGGTGTATCGGAAACTAATACTGTTCTCACAGGGAATGCTCAAAACACAGACTGTAAGAAGAGTCTCTATTCTTGTACTTAAGGCGGCATTGTTCCTTTTGTATTTAATTCCGATGTAATTTCAGTGTTTCATCTTCAATGTGTATGTCCAAGGAATTCATTGAACCTCCAGTGGTGTATCGGAAACTAATACTGGTCTCACAGGGAATGCTCAAAGCACCGACGCTAAGAAGAGTCTCTATTCTTGTACTTAAGGCCGCATTGTGCCTTTTGTATTTAATTCCGATGTAATTTCAGTGTTTCATCTTCAATGTGAATGTCCAAGGAATTCATTGAACCTCCAGTGGTGTATCGGAAACTAATACTGTTCTCACAGGGAATGCTCAAAACACAGACTGTAAGATGAGTCTCTATTCTTGTACTTAAGGCGGCATTGTGCCTTTTGTATTTAATTCCGATGTTTTTTCAGTGTTTCATCATCAATGTGAGTGTCCAAGGAATTCATTGAACCTCCAGTGGTGTATCGGCAACTAATACTGGTCTCACAGGTATTGCTCAAAGCACCGACGGTAAGAAGAGTCTCTATTCTTGTACTTAAGGCGGCATTGTTCCTTTTGTATTTAATTCCGATGTAATTTCTGTGTTTCATCGTCAATGTGTATGTCCAAGGAATAGATTGAACCTGCAGTGGTGTATCGGCAACTATTACTGGTCTCACAGGGAATGCTCAAAGCACCGAATGTAAGAAGAGTCTCTATTCTTGTACTTAAGGCGGCATTGTGCCTTTTGTATTTAATTCCGATGTCATTTCAGTGTTTCATCGTCAATGTGAATGTCCAAGGAATTCATTGAACCTCCAGTGGTGTATCGGAAACTAATACTGGTCTCACAGGGAATGCTCAAAGCACAGACTGTAAGAAGAGTCTCTATTCTTGTACTTAAGGCGGTATTGTGCCTTTTGTATTTAATTCCGATGCCATATCTGTGTTTCATCGTCAATGTGAAGGTCCAAGGAATATACTTAATCTGCAGAGGTGTAGCGGAAACTAATACTGGTCTCACAGGGAATGCTCAAAGCACCGACGGTAAAAAGAGTCTCTATTCTTGTACTTAAGGCGGCATTCTTCGTTTTGTATTTAATTCCGATGTAATTTCTGTGTTTCATCGTCAATGTGTATGTGCAAGGAAGAGATTGAACCTGCAGTGGTGTATCGGATACTATTACTGGTCTCACAGGGAATGCTCAAAGCACCGACTGTAAGAAGAGTGTCTATTCTTGTACTTACGGCGGCATTGTGCGTTTTGGGTTTAATTCCGATGCCATTTCTTTGTTTCATCGTCAATGTGAAGGTCCAAGGAATACATTGAACCTGCAGTGCGGTATCGGAAACTAATACTGGTCTCACAGGGAATGCTCAAAGCACCGAATGTAAGAAGACTCTCTATTCTTGTACTTAAGGCGGCATTGTGCCTATGTTATTTAATTCCGATGCCATTTCTGTATTTCATCGTCAATGTGAAGGTCCAAGGAATACATTGAACCTGCAGTGGTGTATCGGAAACTAATACTGGTCTCACAGGGAATGCTCAAAGCACCGACTGTAGGAAGAGTCTCTATTCTTGTACTTAAGGCGGCATTGTGCCTTTTGTATTTAGTTCCGATGCCATTTCTGTGTTTCATCGTCAATGTGTATGTCCAAGGAATAGATTCAACCTGCAGTGGTGTATCGGATACTATTACTGGTATCACAGGGAATGCTCAAAGCACCGACTGTAAGAAGAGTCTCTATTCTTGTACTTAAGGCGGCATTGTGCTTTTTGTATTTAATTCCGATGTATTTTCAGTGTTTCATCGTCAATGTTAATGTCCAAGGAATTCATTGAACCTCCAGTGGTGTATCGGAAACTAATACTGGACTCACAGGGAATGCTCCAATCACTGACGATATGAAGAGTCTCTATTCTTGTACTTAAGGCGGCTTTGTTCCTTTTGTATTTAATTCCGATGTAATTTCTGTGTTTCATCGTCAATGTGTACGTCCAAGGAATAGATTGAACCTGCAGTGGTGTATCGGATACTATTACTGGTCTCACAGGGAATGCACAAAGCACCGACTGTAAGAAGAGTCTCTATTCTTGTACTTATGGCGACATTGTGCCTTTTGTATTTAATTCCGATGCCATTTCTGTGTTTCATCCTCAATGTGAAGGTCCAAAGAATAAACTGAACCAGCAGAGGTGTAGCTGAAACTAATACTGGTCTCACAGGGAATGCTCAAAGCAAAGACTGTAAGAAGAGTCTCTATTCTTGTACTTAGGGCGGCATTGTGGCTTTTGTATTTAATTCCGATGCCATTTCTGTGTTTCATCGTCAATGTGAAGGTCCAAGGAATAAACTTAACCTGCAGAGGTGTAGCGGAAACTAATACTGGTCTCACAGGGAATGCTCAAAGCACCGACAGTAAGTAGAGTCTCTATTCTTGTACTTAAGGCGGCATTGTTCCTTTTGTATTTAATTCCGATGTAATTTCTGTGTTTCATCGTCAATGTGTATGTCCAAGGAATAGATTGAACCTGCAGTGGTGTATCGTATACTATTACTGGTCTCACAGGGAATTCTCAAAGCACCGACTGTAAGAAGAGTCTCTATTCTTGTACTTAAGGCGGCATTGTTCGTTTTGGATTTAATTCCGATGCCATTTCTGTGTTTCATCGTCAATGTGAAGGTCCAAGGAATACATTGAACCTGCAGTGGTGTATCGGAAACTAATACTGGCCTCACAGGGAATGCTCAAAGCACCGACTGTAGGAAGAGTCTCTATTCTTGTACTTAAGGCGGCATTGTGCCTTTTGTACTTAATTCCGATGCCATTTCTGTACTTGATCGTCAATGTGTATGTCCAAGGAATAGATTGAACCTGCAGTGGTGTATCGGATACTATTACTGGTATCACAGGGAATGCTCAAAGCACCGACTGAAAGAAGAGTCTCTATTCTTGTACTTAAGGCGGCATTGTGCCTTTTGTACTTAATTCCGATGCCATTTCTGTACTTCATCGTCAATTTGTATGTCCAAGGAATAGATTGAACATGCAGTGGTGTATCGGATACTATTACTGGTATCACAGGGAATGCTCAAAGCACCGACTGTAAGAAGAGTCTCTATTCTTGTACTTAAGGCGGCATTGTGCCTTTTGCATTTAATTCCGATGTAATTTCAGTGTTTCATCGTCAATGTGAATGTCTAAGGAATTCATTGAACCTCCAGTGGTGTATCGGAAACTAATACTGGTCTCACAAGGAATGCTCAAATCACCGACGGTAAGAAGAGTCTCTATTCTTGTACTTAAGGCGGCATTGTTCCTTTTGTATTTAATTCCGATGTAATTTCGGTGTTTCATCGTCAATGTGTATGTCCAAGGAATAGTTTGAACCTGCAGTGGTGTATCGGATACTATTACTGGTCTCACAGGGAATGCTCAAAGCTCCGACTGTAAGAAGAGTCTCTATTCTTCTACTTAAGGCGGCATTGTGCCTTTTGTATTTAATTCCGATGCCATTTCTGTGTTTCATCGTCAATGTGTATGTCCAAGGAATAGATTGAACCTGCAGTGGTGTATCGGATACTATTACTGGTCTCACTGGGAATGCTCAAAGCACCGATTGTAAGAAGAGTCTCTATTCTTGTACTTAATGCGGCATTGTGCCTTTTGTATTTGATTCCGATGCGATTTCTGTGTTTCATCGTCAATGTGAAGGTCCAAGGAATACATTGAACCTGCAGTGGTGTATCGTAAACTAATACTGGTCTCACAGGGAATTCTCAAAGCAGAGACTGTAAGAAGAGTCTCTGTTCTTGTACTTAAGGCGGCATTGTGCCTTTTGTATTTCATTCCGATGCCATTTCTGTGTTTCATCGTCAATGTGAAGGTCCAAAGAATAAACTGAACCTGCAGAGGTGTAGCGGAAACTAATACTGGTCTCACAGGGAATGCTCAAAGCACAGACTGTAAGAAGAGTCTCTATTCTTGTACATAAGGCGGCATTGTGCCTTTTGTGTTTAATTCCGATGCCATTTCTGTGTTTCATCGTCAATGTGAAGGTCCAAGGAATAAACTGAACCTGCAGAGTTGTAGCGGAAACTAATACTGGTCTCACAGGGAATGCTCAAAGCACCGACGGTAAGAAGAGTCTCAATTCTTGTACTCAAGGCAGCATTGTTCCTTTTGTATTTAATTCCGATGTAATTTCTGTGTTTCATCGTCAATGTGTATGTCCAAGGAATAGATTGAACATGCAGTGGTGTATCGGATACTATTACTGGTCTCACAGGGAATGCTCAAAGCACCGACTGTAAGAAGAGTCTCTATTGTAGTACTTAAGGCGGCATTGTGCCTTTTGTATTTAATTCCGATGCCATTTCTGTGTTTCATCGTCAATGTGAAGGTCCATGGAATAAACTGAACCTGCAGAGGTGTAGCGGAAACTAATACTGGTCTCACAGGGAATGCTCAAAGAACCGACGGTAAGTAGAGTCTCTCTTCTTGTACTTAAGGCGGCATTGTTCCTTTTGTATTTAATTCCGATGTAATTTCTGTGTTTCTTCGTCAATGTGTATGTCGAAGGAATAGATTGAACCTGCAGTGGTGTATCGGATACTATTACTGGTCTCACAGGGAATGCTCGTAGCACCGACTGTAAGAAGAGTCTCTATTCTTGTACTTAAGGTGGCATTGTGCCTTTTGTATTTAATTCCGATGTAATTTCAGTGTTTCATCGTCAATGTGAAGGTCCAAGGAATTCAATGAACCTCCATTGGTGTATCGGAAACTAATACTGGTCTCACAGGGAATGCTCAAATCACCGACGGTAAGAAGAGTCTCTATTCTTGTACTTACAGCGGCATTGTTCCTTTTGTATTTAATTCCGATGTAATTTCTGTGTTTCATCGTCAATGTGTTTGTCCATGGAATAGATTGAACCTGCAGTGGTGTATCGGATTCTATTACTGGTCTCACAGGGAATGCTCAAAGCACCGAATGTAAGAAGAGTCTCTATTCTTGTATTTAAAGCGGCATTGTGCCTTTTGTATTTAATTCCGATGTAATTTCAGTGTTTCATCGTCAATGTGAAGGTCCAAGGAATTCATTGAACCTCCAGTGGTGTTTCGGAAACTAATCCTGGTCTCACAGGGGATGCTCTAAGCACCGACGGTGAGAAGGGTCTCTATTCTTGTACTTAAGGCGGCATTGTGCCTTTTGTATTTAATTCCGATGCAATTTCTGTGTTTCATCGCCAATGTGAAGGTCCAAGGAATAAACTGAACCTGCAGAGGTGTAGCGGAAACTAATACTGGCCTCACAGGGAATGCTCAAAGCACCGACGGTAAGAAGAGTCTCTATTCTTGTACTTATGGCGGCATTGTGCCTTTTGTATTTAATTCCGATGTTATTTCTGTGTTTCATCGTCAATGTGTATGTCCAAGGAATAGATTGAACCTGCAGTGGTGTATCGGATACTATTACTGGTCTCACAGGGAATGCTCAAAGCACCGACTTTAAGAAGAGTCTCTATTCTTGTACTTAAGGCGGCATTGTGCCTTTTGTATTTGATTCCGATGCGATTTCTGTGATTCATCGTCATTGTGAAGGTCCAAGGAATACGTTGAACCTGCAGTGGTGTATCGGATACTATTACTGGTCTCACAGGGAATGATCAAAGCACCGACTGTAAGAAGAGTCTCTATTCTTGTACTTAAGGCGGCATTGTGCCTTTTGTATTTAATTCCGATGCCATTTCTGTGTTTCATCGTCAATGTGAAGGTCCAAGGAATACATTGAACCTGCAGTGGTGTATCGGATACTATTACTGGTCTCACTGGGAATGCTCAAAGCACCGACTGTAAGAAGAGTCTCTATTCTTGTACGTAAGGCGGCATTGTGTGTTTTGTATTTAATTCCGATGCCATTTCTGTGTTTCATCGTCAATGTGAAGGTCCAAGGAATACATTGAACCTGCAGTGGTGTATCGGATACTATTACTGGTCTCACAGGGAATGCTCAAAGTGCCGACTGCAAGAAGAGTCTGTATTCTTGTACTTAACGCGGCATTGTGCCTTTAGTGTTTAATTCCGATGCCATTTCTGTGTTTCATCGTCAATGTGAAGGTCCAAGGAATACATTGAACCTGCAGTGGTGTATCGGATACTATTACTGGTCTCACAGGGAATGCTCAAACACCGACTGTAAGAAGAGTCTCTATTCTTGTACTTAAGGCGGCATTGTGCCTTTTGTATTTAATTCCGATGTAATTTCAGTGTGTCATCGTCAATGTGAAGGTCCAAGGAATTCAATGAACCTCCATTGGTGTATCGGAAACTAATACTGGTCTCACAGGGAATGCTCAAAGCACCGACAGTAAGAAGAGTCTCTATTCTTGTACTTAAAGCGGCATTGTTCCTTTTGAATTTAATTCCGATGAAATTTCTGTGTTTCATCGTCAATGTGTATGTCTAAGGAATAGATTGAACCTGCAGTGGTGTATCGGATTCCATTACTGGTCTCACAGGGAATGCTCAAAGCACCGACAGTTAGAAGAGTCTCTATTCTTGTACTTAAAGCGGCATTGTGCCTTTTGTATGTAATTCCGATGTAATTTCAGTGTTTCATCGTCAATGTGAAGGTCCAAGGAATTCATTGAACCTCCAGTGGTGTTTCGGAAACTAATACTGGTCTCACAGGGAATGCTCTAAGCATCGACGGTAAGAAGAGTCTCTATTCTTGTACTTATGGCGGCATTGTTCCTATTGTATTTAATTCCTATGTAATTTCTGTGTTTCATCGTCAATGTGTATGTCCAAGGAATAGATTGAACCCGCTGTGGTGTATGGGATACCATTACTGGTCTCACAGGGAATGCTCAAAGCACCGACGGTAAGAAGAGTCCCTATTCTTGTACTTAAGGCGGCATTGTGCGTTTTGGATTTAATTCCGATGCCATTTCTGTGTTTCATCGTCAATGTGACGGTCCAAGGAATTCATTGAACCTGCAGTGGTGTATCGGAAACTAATACTGGTCTCACAGGGAAAGCTCGAGCACCGACTGTAAGAAGAGTCTCTATTCTTGTACTTAAGGCGGCATTGTGCGTTTTGTATTTAATTCCGATGCCATTTCTGTGTTTCATCGGCAATGTGAAGGTCCAAGGAATAAACTGAACCTGCAGAGGTGTAGCGGAAACTAATACTGGTCTCACAGGGAATGCTCAAAGCACCGACGGTAAGAAAAGTCTCTATTCTTGTACTTATGGCGGCATTGTGCCTTTTGTATTTAATTCCGATGTCATTTCTGTGTTTCATCGTCAATGTGTATGTCCAAGGAATAGATTGAACCTGCAGTGGTGTATCGGATACTATTACTGGTCTCACAGGGAATGCTCAAAGCACCGACTGTAAGAAGAGTCTCTATTCTTGTACTTAAGGCGGCATTGTGCCTTTTGTATATGATTCCGATGCGATTCCTGTGTTTCATCGTCAATGTGAAGGTCCAAGGAATACATTGAACCTGCAGTGGTGTATCGGATACTATTACTGGTCTCACAGGGAATGCTCAAAGCACCGACTGTAAGAAGCGTCTCTATTCTTGTACTTAAGGCGGCATTGTGCCTTTTGTATTTAATTCCGATGCCATTTCTGTGTTTCATCGTCAATATGTAGGTCCAAGATATACATTGAACCTGCAGTGGTCTATCGGATACTATTACTGGTCTCACAGGGAATGCTCAAAGCACCGACTGTAAGAAGAGTCTCTATTCTTGTACTTAAGGCGGCATTGTGCCTTTTGTACTTAATTCCGTTGCCACTTCTGTGATTCATCGTCAATGTGAAGGTCCATGGAATAAAGTGAACCTGCAGAGGTGTAGCGGAAACTAAAACTGGTCTCACAGGGAATGCTCAAAGCACCGACTGTAAGAAGAGTCTCTATTCTTGTACTTAAGGCGGCATTGTGCCTTTTGTATTTAATTCCTATGCCATTTCTGTGTTTCATCCTCAATGTGAAGGTCCAAGGTATACATGGAACCTGCAGTGGTATATCGGATACAATTACTGGTCTCACAGGGAATGCTCAAAGCACCGACTGTAAGAAGAGTCTCTATTCTTGTACTTAAGGCGGCATTGTGCGTTTTGTATTTAATTCCGATGCCATTTCTGTGTTTCATCGTCAATGTGAAGTTCCAAGGAATACATTGAACCTGCAGTGGTGTATCGGATACTATTACTGGTCTCACAGGGAATGCTCAAAGCACCGACTGTAAGAAGAGTCTCTATTCTTGTACTTAACGCAGCATTGTGCCTTTTGTGTTTAATTCCGATGCCATTTCTGTGTTTCATCGTCAATGTGAAGGTCGAAGGAATAAACTGAACCTGCAGAGGTGTAGCGGAAACTAATACTGGTCTCACAGGGAATGCTCAAAGCACCGACTGTAAGAAGAGTCTCTATTCTTGTACTTAAGGCGGCATTGTGCCTTTTGTATTTAATTCCGATGCCATTTCTGTGTTTCATCGTCAATGTGAAGGTCCAAGGAATAAGCTGAACCTGCAGAGGTGTAGCGGAAACTAATACTGGTCTCACAGGGAATGCTCAAAAATCCGACTGTAAGAAGAGTCTCTATTCTTGTACTTAAAGCGGCATTGTGCCTTTTGTATTTAATTCCAATGCCATTTCTGTGTTTCATCGTCAATGTGAAGGTCCAAGGAATACATTGAACCAGCAGTGGTGTTTCGGACACTATTACTGCTCTCACAGGGAATGCTCAATGCACCGACTGTATGAAGAGTCTCCATTCTTGTACTTATGGCGGAATTGTGCCTTTTGTATTTAATTCCGATGCGATTTCTGTGTTTCATCGTCAATGTGTATGTCCAAGGAATACATTGAACCTGCAGTGGTGTATCGGATCCTTTTACTGGTCTCACAGGGAATGCTCAAAGCACCGACTGTAACAGGAGTCTTTATTCTTGTACTTAAGGCGGCATTGTGCCTTTTGTATTTAATTCCGATGCCATTTCCTTGTTTCATCGTCAATGTGTAGGTCCAAAGAAAAAACTGAACCTGCAGAGGTGTAGCGGAATCTAATACTGGTCTCACAGGGAATGCTCAAAGCACCGACTGTAAGAAGGGTCTCTATTCTTGTACTTAAGGCTGCATTGTGCCTTTTGTATTTAATTCCGATGCCATTTCTGTATTTCATCGTCAATATGAAGCTCCAAGGAATACATTGAACCTGCAGTGGTGTATCGGATACTATTACTGGTCTCACAGGGAATGCTCAAAGCACCGACTGTAAGAAGAGTCTCTATTCTTGTACTTAAAGCGGCATTGTGCCTTTTGTATTTAATTCCGATGCCATATCTGTGTTTCATCGTCAATGTGAAGGTCCAAGGAATAAATTGAACCTGCAGTGGTGTATCGGATACTATTACTGGTCTCACAGGGAATGCTCAAAGCACTGACTGTAAGAAGAGTCTCTATTCTTGTACATAAGGCGGCATTGTACCTTTTGTATTTATTTCCGATGCGATTTCTGTGTTTCATCGTCAATGTGAAGGACCAAGGAATACATTGAACCTGCAGTGGTGTATCGGATAGTATTACTGGTCTCGCAGGGAATGCTCAAAGCACCGACTGTAAGAAGAGTCTCTATTCTTGTACTTAAGGCGGCATTGTGTCTTTTGTATTTAATTCCGATGCGATTCCTGTGTTTCATCGTCAATGTGAAGGTCCAAGGAATACATTGAACCTGCAGTGGTGTATCGGATACTATTACTGGTCTCACAGGGAATGCTCAAAGCACCGACTGTAAGAAGCGTCTCTATTCTTGTACTTAAGGCGGCATTGTGCCTTTTGTATTTAATTCCGATGCCATTTCTGTGTTTCATCGTCAATGTGTAGGTCCAAGGTATACATTGAACCTGCAGTGGTCTATCGGATACTATTACTGGTCTCACAGGGAATGCTCAAAGCACCGACTGTGAGAAGAGTCTCTATTCTTGTACTTAAGGCGGCATTGTGCCTTTTGTACTTAATTCCGTTGCCACTTCTGTGTTTCATCGTCAATGTGAAGGTCCATGGAATAAAGTGAAACTGCAGAGGTGTAGCGGAAACTAAAACTGGTCTCACAGGGAATGCTCAAAGCACCGACTGTAAGAAGAGTCTCTATTCTTGTACTTAAGGCGGCATTGTGCCTTTTGTATTTAATTCCTATGCCATTTCTGTGTTTCATCCTCAAAGTGAAGGTCCAAGGAATACATTGAACCTGCAGTGGTGTATCGGATACTATTACTGGTCTCAGAGGGAATGCTCAAAGCACCGACTGTAAGAAGAGTCTCTATTCTTGTACTTAAGGCGGCATAATGCTTTTTGTATTTAATTCCGATGCGATTTCTGTGTTTCATCGTCAATGTGTATGTCCAAGGAATTCTTTGAACCTGCAGTGGTGTATCGGATACTATAACTAGTCTCACAGGGAATGCTCAAATCACCGACTGTAAGAAGAGTCTCTATTCTTGTACTTAGGGCGGCATTGTGCCTTTTGTAGTTAATTCCGATGCCATTTCTGTATTTCATCGTCAATGTGAAGGTCCAAGGAATAAACTGAACCTGCAGAGGTGTAGCGGAAACTAATACTGGTCTCACAGGGAATGCTCAAAGCACCGACTGTAAGAAGAATCTCTAATCTTGTACTTAAGGCGGCATTGTGCCTTTTGTATTTAATTCCGATGTTATTTCTGTGTTTCATCGTCAATGTGTATGTCCAAGGAATAGATTGAACCTGCAGTGGTGTATCGGATACTATTACTGGTCTCACAGGGAATGCTCAAAGCACCGACTTTGAGAAGAGTCTCTATTCTTGTACTTAAGGCAGCATTGTGCCTTTTGTATTTGATTCCGATGCGATTTCTGTGATTCATCGTCAATGTGAAGGTCCAAGGAATACGTTGAACCTGCAGTGGTGTATCGGATACTATTACTGGTCTCACAGGGAATGCTCAAAGCACCGACTGTAAGAAGAGTCTCTATTCTTGTACTTAAAGCGGCATTGTGCCTTTTGTATTTAATTCCGATGCCATATCTGTGTTTCATCGTCAATGTGAAGGTCCAAGGAATAAATTGAACCTGCAGTGGTGTATCGGATACTATTACTGGTCTCACAGGGAATGCTCAAAGCACTGACTGTAAGAAGAGTCTCTATTCTTGTACATAAGGCGGCATTGTACCTTTTGTATTTATTTCCGATGCGATTTCTGTGTTTCATCGTCAATGTGAAGGACCAAGGAATACATTGAACCTGAAGTGGTGTATCGGATAGTATTACTGGTCTCGCAGGGAATGCTCAAAGCACCGACTGTAAGAAGAGTCTCTATTCTTGTACTTAAGGCGGCATTGTGTCTTTTGTATTTAATTCCGATGCGATTCCTGTGTTTCATCGTCAATGTGAAGGTCCAAGGAATACATTGAACCTGCAGTGGTGTATCGGATACTATTACTGGTCTCACAGGGAATGCTCAAAGCACCGACTGTAAGAAGCGTCTCTATTCTTGTACTTAAGGCGGCATTGTGCCTTTTGTATTTAATTCCGTTGCCATTTCTGTGTTTCATCGTCAATGTGTAGGTCCAAGGTATACATTGAACCTGCAGTGGTCTATCGGATACTATTACTGGTCTCACAGGGAATGCTCAAAGCACCGACTGTAAGAAGAGTCTCTATTCTTGTACTTAAGGCGGCATTGTGCCTTTTGTACTTAATTCCGTTGCCACTTCTGTGTTTCATCGTCAATGTGAAGGTCCATGGAATAAAGTGAAACTGCAGAGGTGTAGCGGAAACTAAAACTGGTCTCACAGGGAATGCTCAAAGCACCGACTGTAAGAAGAGTCTCTATTCTTGTACTTAAGGCGGCATTGTGCCTTTTGTATTTAATTCCTATGCCATTTCTGTGTTTCATCCTCAATGTGAAGGTCCAAGGAATACATTGAACCTGCAGTGGTGTATCGGATACTATTACTGGTCTCAGAGGGAATGCTCAAAGCACCGACTGTAAGAAGAGTCTCTATTGTTGTACTTAAGGCGGCATAATGCTTTTTGTATTTAATTCCGATGCGATTTCTGTGTTTCATCGTCAATGTGTATGTCCAAGGAATTCATTGAACCTGCAGTGGTGTATCGGATACTATAACTAGTCTCACAGGGAATGCTCAAATCACCGACTGTAAGAAGAGTCTCTATTCTTGTACTTAGGGCGGCATTGTGCCTTTTGTAGTTAATTCCGATGCCATTTCTGTATTTCATCGTCAATGTGAAGGTCCAAGGAATAAACTGAACCTGCAGAGGTGTAGCGGAAACTAATACTGGTCTCACAGGGAATGCTCAAAGCACCGACTGTAAGAAGAATCTCTAATCTTGTACTTAAGGCGGCATTGTGCCTTTTGTATTTAATTCCGATGTTATTTCTGTGTTTCATCGTCAATGTGTATGTCCAAGGAATAGATTGAACCTGCAGTGGTGTATCGGATACTATTACTGGTCTCACAGGGAATGCTCAAAGCACCGACTTTGAGAAGAGTCTCTATTCTTGTACTTAAGGCAGCATTGTGCCTTTTGTATTTGATTCCGATGCGATTTCTGTGATTCATCGTCAATGTGAAGGTCCAAGGAATACGTTGAACCAGCAGTGGTGTATCGGATACTATTACTGGTCTCACAGGGAATGATCAAAGCACCGACTGTAAGAAGAGTCTCTATTCTTGTACTTAAGGCGGCATTGTGCCTTTTGTATTTAATTCCGATGCCATTTCTGTGTTTCATCGTCAATGTGAAGGTCCAAGGAATACATTGAACCTGCAGTGGTGTATCGGATACTATTACTGGTCTCACAGGGAATGCTCAAAGCACCGACGGTAAGAAGAGTCTCTATTCTTGTACTTATGGCGGCATTGTGCCTTTTGTATTTAATTCCGATGTTATTTCTGTGTTTCATCGTCAATGTGTATGTCCAAGGAATAGATTGAACCTGCAGTGGTGTATCGGATACTATTACTGGTCTCACAGGGAATGCTCAAAACACCGACTTTAAGAAGAGTCTCTATTCTTGTACTTAAGGCGGCATTGTGCCTTTTGTATTTGATTCCGACGCGATTTCTGTGATTCATCGTCAATGTGAAGGTCGAAGGAATACGTTGAACCTGCAGTGGTGTATCGGATACTATTACTGGTCTCACAGGGAATGATCAAAGCACCGACTGTAAGAAGAGTCTCTATTCTTGTACTTAAGGCGGCATTGTGCCTTTTGTATTTAATTCCGATGCCATTTCTGTGTTTCATCGTCAATGTGAAGGTCCAAGGAATACATTGAACCTGCAGTGGTGTATCGGATACTATTACTGGTCTCACAGGGAATGCTCAAAGCACCGACAGTAAGAAGAGTCTCTATTCTTGTACCTAAGGCGGCATTGTGCGTTTTGTATTTAATTCCGATGCCATTTCTGTGTTTCATCGTCAATGTGAAGGTCCAAGGAATACATTGAACCTGCAGTGGTGTATCGGATACTATTACTGGTCGCACAGGGAATGCTCAAAGCACCGACTGTAAGAAGAGTCTGTATTCTTGTACTTAACGCGGCATTGTGCCTTTTGTGTTTAATTCCGATGCCATTTCTGTGTTTCATCGACAATGTGAAGGTCCAAGGAATACATTGAACCTGCAGTGGTGTATCGGATACTATTACTGGTCTCACAGGGAATGCTCAAAGCACCGACTGTAAGAAGAGTCTCTATTCTTGTACTTAAGGCGGCATTGTGCCTTTTGTATTTAATTCCGATGTAATTTCAGTGTGTCATCGTCAATGTGAAGGTCCAAGGAATTCAATGAACCTCCATTGGTGTATCGGAAACTAATACAGGTCTCACAGGGAATGCTCAAAGCACCGACGGTAAGAAGAGTCTCTATTCTTGTACTTAAAGCGGCATTGTTCCTTTTGAATTTAATTCCGATGTAATTTCTGTGTTTCATCGTCAATGTGTATGTCCAAGGAATAGATTGAACCTGCAGTGGTGTATCGGATTCCATTACTGGTCTCACAGGGAATGCTCAAAGAACCGACTGTAAGAAGAGTCTCTATTCTTGTACTTAAAGCGGCATTGTGCCTTTTGTGTGTAATTCCGATGTAATTTCAGTGTTTCATCGTCAATGTGAAGGTCCAAGGAATTCATTGAACCTCCAGTGGTGTTTCGGAAACTAATACTGGTCTCACAGGGAATGCTCTAAGCATCGACGGTAAGAAGAGTCTCTATTCTTGTACTTAAGGCGGCATTGTTCCAATTGTATTTAATTCCGATGTAATTTCTGTGTTTCATCGTCAATGTGTATGTCCAAGGAATAGATTGAACCCGCAGTGGTGTATGGGATACTATTACTGGTCTCACAGGGAATGCTCAAAGCACCGACGGTAAGAAGAGTCCCTATTCTTGTACTTAAGGCGGCATTTTGCGTTTTGGATGTAATTCCGATGCCATTTCTGTGTTTCATCGTCAATGTGACGGTCCAAGGAATTCATTGAACCTGCAGTGGTGTATCGGAAACTAATACTGGTCTCACAGGGAAAGCTCGAAGCACCGACTGTAAGAAGAGTCTCTATTCTTGTACTTAAGGCGGCATTGTGCGTTTTGTATTTAATTCCGATGCCATTTCTGTGTTTCATCGGCAATGTGAAGGTCCAAGGAATAAACTGAACCTGCAGAGGTGTAGCGGAAACTAATACTGGTCTCACAGGGAATGCTCAAAGCACCGACGGTAAGAAAAGTCTCTATTCTTGTACTTATGGCGGCATTCTGCCTTTTGTATTTAATTCCGATGTTATTTCTGTGTTTCATCGTCAATGTGTGTGTCCAAGGAATAGATTGAACCTGCAGTGGTGTATCGGATACTGTTACTGGTCTCACAGGGAATGCTCAAAGCACCGACTGTAAGAAGAGTCTCTATTCTTGTACTTAAGGCGGCATTGTGCCTTTTGTATTTGATTCCGATGCGATTTCTGTGATTCATCGTCAATGTGAAGGTCCAAGGAATACATTGAACCTGCAGTGGTGTATCGGAAACTATTACTGGTCTCACAGAGAATGCTCAAAGCACCGACTGTAAGAAGAGTCTCTATTCTTCTACTTAAGGCGGCATTGAGCCTTTTCTATTTAATTCCGATGCCATGTCTGTGTTTCATCGTCGATGTGAAGGTCCAAGGAATAAACTGAACCTGCAGAGGTGTAGCGGAAACTAATACTGGTCTCACAGGGAATGCTCAAAGCACCGACTGTAAGAAGAGTCTCTATTCTTCTACTTCAGGCGGCATTCTGCCTTTTGTATTTATTTCCGATGCCATTTCTGTGTTTCATCGTCAATGTGAAGGTCCAAGGAATTTATTCAACCTGCAGTGGTGTATCGGATACTATTACTGGTCTCACAGGGAATGATCAAAGCACCGGCTGTAAGAAGAGTCTCTATTCTTGTACTTAAGGCGGCATTGTGCCTTTTGTATTTATTTCCGATGCCATTTCTGTGTTTCATCGTCAATGTGAAGGTCGAAGGAATAAACTGAACCTGCAGAGGTGTAGCGGAAACTAATACTGGTCTCACAGGGAATGCTCTAAGCACCGACTGTAAGAAGAGTCTCTATTCTTGTACTTAAGGCGGCATTGTGCCTTTTGTATTTAATTCCGATGCCATTTCTGTGTTTCATCGTCAATGTGAAGGTCCAAGGAATAAGCTGAACCTGCAGAGGTGTAGCGGAAACTAATACTGGTCTCACAGGGAATGCTCCAAAATCCGACTGTAAGAAGAGTCTCTATTCTTGTACTTAAAGCGGCATTGTGCCTTTTGTATTTAATTCCAATGCCATTTCTGTGTTTCATCGTCAATGTGAAGGTCCAAGGAATACATTGAACCAGCAGTGGTGTTTCGGACACTATTACTGCTCTCACAGGGAATGCTCAATGCACCGACTGTATGAAGAGTCTCCATTCTTGTACTTACGGCGGAATTGTGCCTTTTGTATTTAATTCCGATGCGATTTCTGTGTTTCATCGTCAATGTGTATGTCCAAGGAATACATTGAACCTGCAGTGGTGTATCGGATACTTTTACTGGTCTCACAGGGAATGCTCAAAGCACCGACTGTAAGAAGAGTCTTTATTCTTGTACTTAAGGCGGCATTGTGCCTTTTGTATTTAATTCCGATGCCATTTCCTTGTTTCATCGTCTATGTGAAGGTCCAAGGAAAAAACTGAACCTGCAGAGGTGTAGCGGAATCTAATACTGGTCTCACAGGGAATGCTCAAAGCACCGACTGTAAGAAGGGTCTCTATTCTTGTACTTAAGGCGGCATTGTGCCTTTTGTATTTAATTCCGATGCCATTTCTGTGTTTCATCGTCAATATGAAGGTCCAAGGAATACATTGAACCTGCAGTGGTGTATCGGATACTATTACTGGTCTCATAGGGAATGCTCAAAGCACCGACTGTAAGAAGAGTCTCTATTCTTGTACTTAAAGCGGCATTGTGCCTTTTGTATTTAATTCCGATGCCATATCTGTGTTTCATCGTCAATGTGAAGGTCCAGGGAATAAATTGAACCTGCAGTGGTGTATCGGATACTATTACTGGTCTCACAGGGAATGCTCAAAGCACCGACTGTAAGAAGAGTCTCTATTCTTGTACATAAGGCGGCATAGTACCTTTTGTATTTATTTCCGTTGCGATTTCTGTGTTTCATCGTCAATGTGAAGGACCAAGGAATACATTGAACCTGCAGTGGTGTATCGGATAGTATTACTGGTCTCGCAGGGAATGCTCAAAGCACTGACTTTAAGAAGAGTCTCTATTCTTGTACTTAAGGCGGCATTGTGTCTTTTGTATTTAATTCCGATGCGATTCCTGTGTTTCATCGTCAATGTGAAGGTCCAAGGAATACATTGAACCTGCAGTGGTGTATCGGATACTATTACTGGTCTCACAGGGAATGCTCAAAGCACCGACTGTAAGAAGAGTCTCTATTCTTGTACTTAAGGCGGCATTGTGCCTTTTGTATTTAATTCCGATGCCATTTCTGTGTTTCATCGTCAATGTGTAGGTCCAAGGTATACATTGAACCTGCAGTGGTCTATCGGATACTATTACTCTTCTCACAGGGAATGCTCAAAGCACCGACTGTAAGAAGAGTCTCTATTCGTGTACTTAAGGCGGCATTGTGCCTTTTGTATTTAATTCCGTTGCCACTTCTGTGTTTCATCGTCAATGTGAAGGTCCATGGAATAAACTGAACGTGCAGAGGTGTAGCGGAAACTAAATCTGGTCTCACAGGGAATGCTCAAAGCACCGACTGTAAGAAGAGTCTCTATTCTTGTACTTAAGGCGGCATTGTGCCTTTTGTATTTAATTCCTATGCCATTTCTGTGTTTCATCCTCAATGTGAAGGTCCAAGGAATACATTGAACCTGCAGTGGTGTATCGGATACTATTACTGGTCTCAGAGGGCATGCTCAAAGCACCGACTGTAAGAAGAGTCTCTATTCTTGTACTTAAGGCGGCATTGTGCCCTTTGTATTTAATTCCGATGCCATTTCTGTGTTTCATCGTCAATGTGAAGGTCCAAGGAATACATTGAACCTGCAGTGGTGTATCGGATACTATTACTCTTCTCACAGGGAATGCTCAAAGCACCGACTGTAAGAAGAGTCTCTATTCGTGTACTTAAGGCGGCATTGTGCCTTTTGTATTTAATTCCGTTGCCACTTCTGTGTTTCATCGTCAATGTGAAGGTCCATGGAATAAACTGAACGTGCAGAGGTGTAGCGGAAACTAAATCTGGTCTCACAGGGAATGCTCAAAGCACCGACTGTAAGAAGAGTCTCTATTCTTGTACTTAAGGCGGCATTGTGCCTTTTGTATTTAATTCCTATGCCATTTCTGTGTTTCATCCTCAATGTGAAGGTCCAAGGAATACATTGAACCTGCAGTGGTGTATCGGATACTATTACTGGTCTCAGAGGGCATGCTCAAAGCACCGACTGTAAGAAGAGTCTCTATTCTTGTACTTAAGGCGGCATTGTGCCCTTTGTATTTAATTCCGATGCCATTTCTGTGTTTCATCGTCAATGTGAAGGTCCAAGGATCACATTGAACCTGCAGTGGTGTATCGGATACTATTACTGGTCTCACAGGGAATGCTCAAAGCACCCACTGTAAGAAGAGTCTCTATTCTTGTACTTAAGGCGGCATTGTGCCTTTTGTATTTAATTCCGATGCCATTTCTCTGTTTCATCGTAAATGTGTATGTCCAAGGAATACATTGAGCCTACAGTGGTGTATCGGATACTATTACTGGTCTCACAGGGAATGCTCAAAGCACCGACTGTAAGAAGAGTCTCTATTCTTGTACTTAAGGCGGCATTGTGCCTTTTGTATTTAATTCCGATGCCATTTCTGTGTTTCATCGGCAATGTGAAGGTCCAAGGAATAAACTGAACCTGCAGAGGTGTAGGGGAAACAAATACTGGTCTCACAGGGAATGCTCAAAGCACCGACTGTAAGAAGAGTCTCTATTCTTGTACTTAAGGCGGCATTGTGTCTTTTGTATTTAATTCCGATGCGATTCCTGTGTTTCATCGTCAATGTGAAGGTCCAAGGAATACATTGAACCTGCAGTGGTGTATCGGATACTATTACTGGTCGCAGAGGGCATGCTCAAAGCACCGACTGTAAGAAGAGTCTCTATTCTTGTACTTAAGGCGGCATAATGCCTTTTGTATTTAATTCCGATGCGATTTCTGTGTTTCATCGTCAATGTGTATGTCCAAGGAATTCATTGAACCTGCAGTGGTGTATCGGATACTATAACTGGTCTCACAGGGAATGCTCAAAGCACCGACTGTAAGAAGAGTCTCTATTCTTGTACTTAGGGCGGCATTGTGCCTTTTGTATTTAATTCCGATGCCATTTCTGTATTTCATCGTCAATGTGAAGGTCCAAGGAATAAACTGAACCTGCAGAGGTGTAGCGGAAACTAATACTGGTCTCACAGGGAATGCTCAAAGCACCGACTGTAAGAAGAGTCTCTATTCTTGTACTTAAGGCGGCATTGTGCCCTTTGTATTTAATTCCGATGCCATTTCTGTGTTTCATCGTCAATGTGAAGGTCCAAGGAATACATTGAACCTGCAGTGGTGTATCGGATACTATTACTGGTCTCACAGGGAATGCTCAAAGCACCGACTGTAAGAAGAGTCTCTATTCTTGTACTTAAGGCGGCATTGTGCCTTTTGTATTTAATTCCGATGCCATTTCTCTGTTTCATCGTCAATGTGTATGTCCAAGGAATACATTGAACCTACAGTGGTGTATCGGATACTATTACTGGTCTCACAGGGAATGCTCAAAGCACCGACTGTAAGAAGAGTCTCTATTCTTGTACTTAACGCGGCATTGTGCCTTTTGTATTTAATTCCGATGCCATTTCTGTGTTTCATCGGCAATGTGAAGGTCCAAGGAATAAACTGAACCTGCAGAGGTGTAGGGGAAACAAATACTGGTCTCACAGGGAATGCTCAAAGCACCGACTGTATGAAGAGTCTCTATTATTGTACTTAAGGCGGCATTGTGCCTTTTGTATTTAATTCCGATGCGATTTCTGTGTTTCATCGTCAATGTGTATGTCCAAGGAATACATTGAACCGGCAGTGGTGTATCGGATACTATTACTGGTCTCACAGGGAATGCTCAAAGCAGCGACTGTAAGAAGAGTCTTTATTCTTGTACTTAAGGCGGCATTGTGCCTTTTGTATTTAATTCCGATGCCATTTCTGTGTTTCATCGTTAATGTGAAGGTCCAAGGACAAAACTGAACCTGCAGAGGTGTAGATGAATCTAATACTGGTCCCACAGGGAATGCTCAAAGCACCGACTGTAAGAAGAGTCTCTATTCTTGTACTTAAGACGGCATTATGCCTTTTGTATTTATTTCCGATGCGATTTCTGTGTTTCATCGTCAATGTGTATGTCCAAGGAATACATTGAATCTGCAGTGGTGTATCGGATACTATTACTGGTCTCACAGGGAATGCTCAAAGCACCGACTGTAAGATGAGTCTCTATTCTTGTACTTAAGGCGGCATTGTGCCATTTGTATTTAATTCCGATGCCATTTCTGTGTTTCATCGTCAATACGAAGGTCCAAGGATTAAACTGAACCTGCAGAGGTGTAGCGGAAACTAATACTGGTCTCACAGGGAATGCTCAAAGCACCGACTGTAAGAAGAGTCTCTATTCTTGTACTTAAGGCGGCATTGTGCCTCTTGTATTTAATTCCGATGCCTTTTCTGTGTTTCATCGTCAATGTGAAGGTCCAAGGAATAAACTGAACCTGCAGAGGTGTTGCGGAAACTAATACTGGTCTCACAGGGAATGCTCGAAACACCGACTGTAAGAAGAGTCTCTATTCTTGTACTTAAGGCGGCATTGTGCCTTTTGTACTTAATTCCAATGAAATTTCTGTGTTTCATCGTCAATGTGAAGGTCCAAGGAATATATTGAACCTGCAGTGGTGTTTCGGATACTATTACTGGTCTCACAGGGAATGCCCAATGCACCGACTGTATGAAGAGTCTCTATTATTGTACTTAAGGCGGCATTGTGCCTTTTGTATTTAATTCCGATGCGATTTCTGTGTTTCATCGTCAATGTGTATGTCCAAGGAATACATTGAACCGGCAGTGGTGTATCGGATACTATTACTGGTCTCACAGGGAATGCTCAAAGCAGCGACTGTAAGAAGAGTCTTTATTCTTGTACTTAAGGCGGCATTGTGCCTTTTGTATTTAATTCCGATGCCATTTCTGTGTTTCATCGTTAATGTGAAGGTCCAAGGACAAAACTGAACCTGCAGAGGTGTAGATGAATCTAATACTGGTCCCACAGGGAATGCTCAAAGCACCGACTGTAAGAAGAGTCTCTATTCTTGTACTTAAGGCGGCATTGTGCCTTTTGTATTTAATTCCGATGCCATTTCTGTGTTTCATCGTCAATAAGAAGGTCCAAGGAATTCATTGAACCTGCAGTGGTGTATCGGATACTATTACTGGTCTCACAGGGAATGCTCAAAGCACCGACTCTAAGAAGAGTCGCTATTCTTGTACTTAAAGAAGCATTGTGCCTTTTGTATTTAATTCCGTTGTCATTTCTGTGTTTCATCGTCAATGTGAAGGTCCAAGGAATTAATTGAACCTGCAGTGGTGTATCGGATACTATTACTGGTCTCACAGGGAATGCTCAAAGCACCGACTGTAAGAAGAGTCTCTATTCTTGTACATAAGGCAGCATTGTCCCTTTTGTATTTAATTCCGATGCGATTTCTGTGTTTCAACGTCAATGTGAAGGTCCAAGGAATACATTGAACCTGCAGTGGTGTATCGGATACTATTACAGGTCTCACAGGGAATGCTCAAAGCACCGACTGTAAGAAGAGTCTCTATTCTTGTACTTAAGGCGGCATTGTGTCTTTTGTATTTAATTCCGATGCGATTCCTGTGTTTCATCGTCAATGTGAAGGTCCATGGAATACATTGAACCTGCAGTGGTGTATCGGATACTATTACTGGTCTCACAGGGAATGCTCAAAGCACCGACTGTAAGAAGAGTCTCTATTCTTGTACTTAAGGCGGCATTGTGCCTTTTGTATTTAATTCCGATGCCATTTCTCTGTTTCATCGTCAATGTGTATGTCCAAGGAATACATTGAACCTACAGTGGTGTATCGGATTCTATTACTGGTATCACAGGGAATGCTCAAAGCACCGACTGTAAGAAGAGTCTCTATTCTTGTACTTAAGGCGGCATTGTGCCTTTTGTATTTAATTCCGATGCCATTTCTGTGTTTCATCGTCAATGTGAAGGTCCAAGGAATAAACTGAACCTGCAGAGGTGTAGGGGAAACAAATACTGGTCTCACAGGGAATGCTCAAAGCACCGACTGTAAGAAGAGTCTCTATTCTTGTACTTAAGGCGGCATTGTGCCCTTTGTATTTAATTCCGATGCCATTTCTGTGTTTCATCGTCAATTTGAAGGTCCAAGGAATAAACTGAACCTGCAGAGGTGTAGCGGAAACTAATACTGATCTCATAGGGAATGCTCAAAGCACCGACTGTAAGAAGAGTCTCTATTCTTTTACTTAAGGCGGCATTGTGCCTTTTGTATTTAATTCCAATGCCATTTCTGTGTCTCATCGTCAATGTGAAGGTCCTAGGAATACATTGAACCTCCAGTGGTGTTTCGGATACTATTACTGGTCTCACGGGGAATGCTCATAGCACCGACTGTATGAAGAGTCTCTATTCTTGTACTTAAGGCGGCATTGTGCCTTTTGTATTTAATTCCGATGCGATTTCTGTGTTTCATCGTCAATGTGTATGTCCAAGGAATACATTGAATCTGCAGTGGTGTATCGGATAGTATTACTGGTCTCACAGGGAATGCTCAAAGCACCGACTGTAAGATGAGTCTCTATTCTTGTACTTAAGGCGGCATTGTGCCATTTGTATTTAATTCCGATGCCATGTCTGTGTTTCATCGTCAATACGAAGGTCCAAGGATTAAACTGAACCTGCAGAGGTGTAGCGGAAACTAATACTGGTCTCACAGGGAATGCTCAAAGCACCGACTGTAAGAAGAGTCTCAATTCTTGTACTTAAGGCGGCATTGTGCCTCTTGTATTTAATTCCGATGCCTTTTCTGTGTTTCATCGTTAATGTGAAGGTCCAAGGAATAAACTGAACCTGCAGAGGTGTTGCGGAAACTAATACTGGTCTCACAGGGAATGCTCGAAACACCGACTGTAAAAAGAGTCTCTATTCTTGTACTTAAGGCGGCATTGTGCCTTTTGTATTTAATTCCAATGAAATTTCTGTGTTTCATCGCCAATGTGAAGGTCCAAGGAATACATTGAACCTGCAGTGGTGTTTCGGATACTATTACTGGTCTCACAGGGAATGCCCAATGCACCGACTGTATTAAGAGTCTCTATTCTTGTACTTAAGGCGGCATTGTGACTTTTGTATTTAATTCCGATGCGATTTCTGTGTTTCATCGTCAATGTGTATGTCCAAGGAATACATTGAACCTGCAGTGGTGTATCGGATACTATTACTGGTCTCACTGGGAATGCTCAAAGCACCGACTGTAAGAAGAGTCTTTATTCTTGTACTTAAGGCGGCATTGTGCCTTTTGTATTTAATTCCGATGCCATTTCTGTGTTTCATCGTTAATGTGAAGGTCCAAGGACAAAACTGAACCTGCAGAGGTGTAGCGGAATCTAATACTGGTCCCACAGGGAATGCTCAAAGCACCGACTGTAAGAAGAGTCTCTATTCTTGTACTTAAGGCGGCATTGAGCCTTTTGTATTTAATTCCGATGCCATTTCTGTGGTTCATCGTCAATAAGAAGGTTCAAGGAATTCATTGAACCTGCAGTGGTGTATCGGATACTATTACTGGTCTCACAGGGAATGCTCAAAGCACCGACTGTAGGAAGAGTCTCTATTCTTGTACTTAATGCGGCATTGTGCCTTTTGTATTTAATTCCGATGTCATATCTGTGTTTCATCGTCAATGTGAAGGTCCAAGGAATAAATTGAACCTGCAGTGGTGTATCGGATCCTATTACTGGTCTCACAGGGAATGCTCAAAGCACCGACTGTAAGAAGAATCTCTATTCTTGTACATAAGGCAGCATTGTACCTTTTGTATTTAATTCCGATGCGATTTCTGTGTTTCATCGTCAATGTGAAGGTCCAAGGAATACATTGAACCTGCAGTGGTGTATCGGATACTATTACAGGTCTCACAGGGAATGCTCAAAGCACCGACTGTAAGAAGAGTCTCTATTCTTGTACTTAAAGCGGCATTGTGTCTTTTGTATTTAATTCCGATGCGATTCCTGTGTTTCATCGTCAATGTGAAGGTCCATGGAATACATTGAACCTGCAGTGGTGTATCGGATACTATTACTGGTCTCACAGGGAATGCTCAAAGCACCGACTGTAAGAAGAGTCTCTATTCTTGTACTTAAGGCGGCATTGTGCCTCTTGTATTTCATTCCGATGCCATTTCTGTGTTTCATCGCCAATGTGTAGGTCCAAGGTATACATTGAACCTGCAGTGGTGTATCGGATACTATTACTGGTCTTACAGGGAATGCTCAAAGCACCGACTGTAAGAAGAGTCTCTATTCTTGTACATAAGGCGGCATTGTGCCTTTTGTATTTAATTCCGATGCCACTTCTGTGTTTCATCGTCAATGTGAAGGTCCAAGGAATAAACTGAACCTGCAGAGGTGTAGCGGAAACTAAAACTGGTCTCACAGGGAATGCTCAAAGCACCGACTGTAGGACGAGTCTCTATTCTTGTACTTAAGGCGGCATTGTGCCTTTTGTATTTAATTCCGATGCCATTTCTGTGTTTCATCCTCAATGTGAAGGTCCAAGGAATACATTGAACCTGCAGTGGTGTATCGGATACTATTACTGGTCTCACAGGGAATGCTCATAGCACCGACTGTAAGAAGAGTCTCTATTCTTATACTTAAGGCGGCATAATGTCTTTTGTATTTAATTCCGATGCGGTTTCTGTGTTTATCGTCAATGTGTATGTCCAAGGAATACATTGAACCTGCAGTGGTGTATCGGATACTATAACTGGTCTCACAGGGAATGCTCAAAGCACCGACTGTAAGAAGAGTCTCTATTCTTGTACTTAAGGCGGCATTGTGCCTTTTGTATTTAATTCCGAAGCGATTTCTGTGTTTCATCGTCAATGTGAAGGTCCAAGGAATACATTGAACCTGCAGTGGTGTATTGGATACTATTACTGGTCTCACAGGGAATGCTCAAATCACCGACTGTAAGAAGAGTCTTTATTCTTGTACTTAAGGCGGCATTGTGCCTTTTGTATTTAATTCCGATGCCATTACTCTGTTTCATCGTCAATGTGTATGTCCAAGGAATACATTGAACCTGCAGTGGTGAATCGGATACTATTACTGGTCTCACAGGGAATGCTCAAAGCACCGACTGTAAGAAGAGTCTCTATTCTTGTACTTAAGGCGGCATTGTGCCTTTTGTATTTAATTCCGATGCCATTTCTGTGTTTCATCGCCAATGTGAAGGTCCAAGGAGTAAACTGAACCTGCAGAGGTGTAGCGGAAACTAATACTGGTCTCACAGGGAATGCTCAAAGCACCGACTGTAAGAAGAGTCTCTATTCTTGTACTTAAGGCGGCATTGTGCCTTTTGTATTTAATTCCGATGACATTTCTGTGTTTCATCGTCAATGTGAAGGTCCAAGGAATAAACTGAACCTGCAGAGGTGTAGCGGAAACTAATACTGGTCTCACAGGGAATGCTCAAAGCACCGACTGTAAGAAGAGTCTCTATTCTTGTACTTAAGGCGGCATTGTGCCTTTTGTATTTAATTCCAATGCCATTTCTGTGTTTCATCGTCAATGTGAAGGTCCAAGGAATACATTGAACCTCCAGTGGTGTTTCGGATACTATTACTGGTCTCACGGGGAATGATCAAAGCACCGACTGTATGAAGAGTCTCTATTCTTGTACTTAAGGCGGCATTGTGCCTTTTGTATTTAATTCCGATGCGATTTCTGTGTTTCATCGACAATGTGTATGTCCAAGGAATACATTGAACCTGCAGTGGTGTATCGAATACTATTACTGGTCTCACAGGGAATGCTCAAAGCACCGACTGTAAGAAGAGTCTCTATTCTTGTACTTAAGGCGGCATTGTGCCTTTTGTATTTAATTCCGATGCCATTTGTGTGTTTCATCGTCTATGTGAAGGTCCAAGGAATAAACTGAACCTGCAGAGGTGTGGCGGAAACTAATACTGGTCTCACAGGGAATGCTCAAAGCACCGACTGTAAGAAGAGTCTCTATTCTTGTACTTAAGGCGGCATTGTGCCTTTTGTATTTAATTCCGATGCCATTTCTGTGTTTCATCGTCAATGTGAAGGTCCAAGGAATACATGAACCTGCAGTGGTGTATCGGATACTATTACTGGTCTCACAGGGAATGCTCAAAGCACCGACCGTGAGAAGAGTCTCTATACTTGTACTTAAGGCGGCATTGTGCTTTTTGTATTTAATTCCGATGCCATTTCTGTGTTTCAACGTCAAAGTGAAGGTCCAAGAAATACATTGAACCTGCAGTGGTGTATTGGATACTATTACTGGTCTCACAGGGAATGCTCAAAGCACCGACTGTAAGAAGAGTCTCTATTCTTGTACTTAACGCGGCATTGTGCTTTTTGTGTTTAATTCCGATGCCATTTCTGTGTTTCATCGTCAATGTGAAGGTCCAAGGACAAAACTGAACCTGCAGAGGTGTAGCGGAAACTAATACCGTTCTCACAGGGAATGCTCAAAGCACCGACTGTAAGAAGAGTCTTTATTCTAGTACTTAAGGCGGCATTGTGCCTTTTGTATTTAATTCCGATGCCATTTCTGTGTTTCATCGTCAATGTGAAGGTCCAAGGACAAAACTGAACCTGCAGAGGTGTAGAGGAAACTAATACTGGTCTCACAGGGAATGCTCAAAGCACCGACTGTAAGAAGAGTCTCTATTCTTGTACGTAAGGCGGCATTGTGCCTTTTGTATATAATTCCGATGCCATTTCTGTGTTTCATCGTCAATGTGAAGGTCCAAGGAATACATTGAACCTGCAGTGGTGGCTCGGATACTATTACTGGTCTCACAGGGAATGCTCAAAGCACCGACTGTAAGAAGAGTCTCTATTCTTGTACTTAAGGCGGCATTGTGCCTTTTGTATTTAATTCCGATGCCATTTCTGACTTTCATCGTCAATGTGAAGGTCCAAGGAATAAATTGAACCTGCAGTGGTGTATCGGATACTGTTACTGGTCTCACAGGGAATGCTCAAAACACCGACTGTAAGAAGAGTCTCTATTCTTGTACTTAAGGCGGCATTGTGCCTTTTGTATTTAATTCCGATGCCACTTCTGTGTTTCATCGTCAATGTGAAGGTCCAAGGAATAAACTGAACCTGCAGAGGTGTAGCGGAACCTAAAACTGGTCTCACAGGGAATGCTCAAAAACACCGACTGTAAGAAAAGTCTCTATTCTTGTACTTAAGGCGGCATTGTGCCTTTTGTATTTAATTCCGATGCCATTTCTGTGTTTCATCGTCAATGTGAAGGGCCAAGGAATACATTGAACCTGCAGTGGTGTATCGGATACTATTACTGGTCTCACAGGGAATGCTCAAAGCACCGACTGTAAGAAGGGTCTCTATTCTTGTACTTAAGGCGTCATTATGCCTTTTGTATTTAATTCCGATGCGATTTCTGTGTTTCATCGTCAATGTGTATGTCCAAGGAATACATTGAACCTGCAGTGGTGTATCGGATTCTATTACTGGTCTCACAGGGAATGCTCAAAGCACCGACTGCAAGAAGAGTCTCTATTCTTGTACTTAAGGCGACATTGTGCCTTTTGTATTTAATTCCGAAGCGATTTCTGTGTTTCATCGTCAATGTGAAGGTCCAAGGAATACATTGAACCTGCAGTGGTGTATCGGATACTATTACTGGTCTCACAGGGAATGCTCAAAGCACCGACTGTAAGAAGAGTCTCTATTCTTGTACTTAAGACGGCATTGGGCCTTTTGTATTTAATTCCGATGCCATTTCTGTGTTTCATCGTCAATGTGAAGGTCCAAGGAATAAACTGAACCTGCAGAGGTGTAGCGGAAACTAATACTGGTCTCACAGGGAATGCTCAAAGCACCGACTGTAAGAAGAGTCTCTATTCTTGTACTTAAGGCGGCATTGTGCCTTTTGTATTTAATTCCGATGCCATTTCTGTGTTTCATCGTCAATGTGAAGGTCCAAGGAATAAACTGAACCTGCAGAGGTGTAGCGGAAGCTAATACTGGTCTCACAGGGAATGCTCAAAGCACCGACTGTAAGAAGAGTCTCTATTCTTGTACTTAAGGCGGCATTGTGCCTTTTGTATTTAATTCCAATGCCATTTCTGTGTTTCATCGTCAATGTGAAGGTCCAAGGGATACATTGAACCTGCAGTGGTGTATCGGATACTATTACTGGTCTCACAGGGAATGCTCAAAGCACCGACTGTAAGAAGAGTATCTATTCTTGTACATAAGGTGGCATTGTGCCTTTTGTATTTAATTCCGATGCGATATCTGTGTTTCATCGTCAATGTGAAGGTCCAAGGAATACATTGAACCTGCAGTGGTGTATCGGATACTATTACTGGTCTCACAGGGAATGCTCAAAGCACCGACTGTAAGAAGAGTCTCTATTCTTGTACTTAAGGCGGCATTGTGCCTTTTGTATTTCATTCCGAAGCCATTTCTGTGTTTACATCGTCAATACGAAGGTCCAAGGATTAAACTGGACCTGCAGAGGTGTAGCGGAAACTAATACTGGTCTCAAAGGGAATGCTCAAACCACCGACTGTAAGAAGAGTCTCTATTCTTGTACTTAAGACGGCATTGTGCCTTTTGTATTTAATTCCGATGCCATTTCTGTGTTTCATCGTCAATGTGAAGGTCCAAGGAATACATTGAACCTGCAGTGGTGTATCGGATACTATTACTGGTCTCACAGGGAATGCTCAAAGCACCGACAGTAAGAAGAGTCTCTATTCTTGTACTTAAGGCGGCATTGTGCCTTTTGTATTTCATTCCGAAGCCATTTCTGTGTTTACATCGTCAATACGAAGGTCCAAGGATTAAACTGGACCTGCAGAGGTGTAGCGGAAACTAATACTGGTCTCACAGGGAATGCTCAAACCACCGACTGTAAGAAGAGACTCTATTCTTGTACTTAAGACGGCATTGTGCCTTTTGTATTTAATTCCGATGCCACTTCTGTGTTTCATCGTCAATGTGAAGGTCCAAGGAATACATTGAACCTGCAGTGGTGTATTGGATACTATTACTGGTCTCACAAGGAATGCTCAAAGCACGACTGTAAGAAGAGTTCTATTCATGTACTTAAGGCGGCATTGTGCCTTTTTTATTTAATTCCGATGCGATATCTGTGTTTCATCGTCAATGTGAAGGTCCAAGGAATACATTGAACCTGCAGTGGTGTATCGGATACTATTACTGGTCTCACAGGGAATGCTCAAAGCACCGACTGTAAGAAGAGTCTCTATTCTTGTACTTAAGGCGGCATTGTGCCTTTTGTATTTAATTCCGATGCCATTTCTGAGTTTCATCGTCAATGTGAAGGTCCAAGGAATAAACTGAACCTGCAGAGGTGTAGCGAAAACTAATACTGGTCTCACAGGGAATGGTCAAAGCACCGACTGTAAGAAGAGTCTCTATTCTTGTACTTAAGGCGGCATTTTGCCTTTTGTATTTAATTCCAATGCCATTTCTGTGTTTCATCGTCAATGTGAAGGTCGAAGGAATACATTGAACCTCCAGTGTTGTTTCGGATACTATTACTGGTCTCACGGGGAATGCTCAAAGCACCGACTGTATGAAGAGTCTCTATTCTTGTACCTAAGGCGGCATTGTGCATTTTGTATTTAATTCCGATGCGATTTCTGTGTTTCATCGTCAATGTGTATGTCCAAGGAATACATTGAATCTGCAGTGGTCTATCGGATACTATTACTGGTCTCACAGGGAATGCTCAAAGCACCGACTGTAAGAAGAGTCTCTATTCTTGTACTTAAGGCGGCATTGTGCCTTTTGTATTTAATTGCGATGCCACTTCTGTGTTTCATCGTCAATGTGAAGGTCGAACGAATAAACTGAACCTGCATAGGTGTAGCGGAAACTAAAACTGGTCTCACAGGGAATGCTCAAAGCACCGACTGTAAGAAGAGTCTCTATTCTTGTACTTAAGGTGGCATTGTGCCTTTTGTATTTAATTCCCATGTAATTTCTGTGTTTCATCGTCAATGTGTATGTCCAAGGAATAGATTGAACCTGCAGTGGTGTATCGGATACTATTACTGGTCTCACAGGGAATCCTCAAAGCGCCGACTGTAAGAAGAGTCTCTATTCATGTACTTAAGGCGGCATTCTGACTTTTGTATTTAATTCCGATGCCATTTCTGTGTTTCATCGTCAATGTGAAGGTCCAAGGAATACATTGAACCTGCAGTGGTGTATCGGATACTATTACTGGTCTCACAGGGAATGCTCAAAGCACCGACTGTAAGAAGAGTCTCTATTCTTGTTCATAAGGTGGCATTGTGCCTTTTGTATTTAATTCCGATGCGATATCTGTGTTTCATCGTCAATGTGAAGGTCCAAGGAATACATTGAACCTGCAGTGGTGTATCGGATACTGTTACTGGTCTCACAGGGAATGCTCAAAGCACCGACTGTAAGAAGAGTCTCTATTCTTGTACTTAAGGCGGCATTGTGCCTTTTGTATTTAATTCCGATGCGATTCCTGTGTTTCATCGTTAATGTGAAGGTCCAAATAATACATTGAACCTGCAGTGGTGTATCGGATACTATTACTATTCTCACAGGGAATCCTCAAAGCGCCGACTGTAAGAAGAGTCTCTATTCTTGTACTTAAGGTGGCATTGTGCCTTTTGTATTTAATTCCCATGTAATTTCTGTGTTTCATCGTCAATGTGTATGTCCAAGGAATAGATTGAACCTGCAGTGGTGTATCGGATACTATTACTGGTCTCACAGGGAATCCTCAAAGCGCCGACTGTAAGAAGCGTCTCTATTCTTGCACTTAAGGCGAAATTGTGCCTTTTGTATTTAATTCCGATGCGAATTCTGTGTTTCATCGTCAATGTGTGTGTCCAAGGAAAACATTGAACCTGCAGTGGTGTATCGGATACTATAACTGGTCTCACAGGGAATGCTCAAAGCACCGACTGTAAGAGGAGTCTCTATTCTTGTACTTAAGGCGACATTGTGCCTTTTGTATTTAATTCCGATGCCATTTCTGTGTTTCATCGTCAATGTGAAGGTCCAAGGAATACATTGATCCTGCAGTGGTGTATCGGATACTATTACTGGTCTCACAGGGAATGCTCAAAGCACCGACTGTAAGAAGAGACTCTATTCTTGTACTTAAGGCGGCTTTGTGCCTTTTGTATTTAATTCCGAAGCGATTTCTGTGTTTCATCGTCAATGTGAAGGTCCAAGGAATACATTGAACCTGCAGTGGTGTATCGGATACTATTACTGGTCTCACAGGGAATGCTCAAAGCACCGATTGTAAGAAGAGTCTCTATTCTTGTACTTTAGGCGGCATTGTGCCTTTTGTATTTAATTCCGATGCGAATTCTGTGTTTCATCGTCAATGTGTATGTCCAAGGAAAACATTGAACCTGCAGTGGTGTATCGGATACTATAACTGGTCTCACAGGGAATGCTCAAAGCACCGACTGTAAGAGGAGTCTCTATTCTTGTACTTAAGGCGACATTGTGCCTTTTGTATTTAATTCCGATGCCATTTCTGTGTTTCATCGTCAATGTGAAGGTCCAAGGAATACATTGATCCTGCAGTGGTGTATCGGATACTATTACTGGTGTCACAGGGAATGCTCAAAGCACCGACTGTAAGAAGAGACTCTATTCTTGTACTTAAGGCGGCTTTGTGCCTTTTGTATTTAATTCCGAAGCGATTTCTGTGTTTCATCGTCAATGTGAAGGTCCAAGGAATACATTGAACCTGCAGTGGTGTATCGGATACTATTACTGGTCTCACAGGGAATGCTCAAAGCACCGATTGTAAGAAGAGTCTCTATTCTTGTACTTTAGGCGGCATTGTGCCTTTTGTATTTAATTCCGATGCCATTTCTGTGTTTCATCGTCAACGTGAAGGTCCAAGGAATAAACTGAACCTGCAGAGGTACAGCGGAAACTAATACTGGTCTCTCAGGGAATGCTCAAAACACCGACTGTAAGAAGAGTCTCCATTCTTGTACTTAAGGCGGCATTGTGCCTTTTGTATTTAATTCCGATGCCATTTCTGTGTTTCATCGTCAATGTGAAGGTCCAAGGAATACATTGAACCTGCAGTGGTGTATCGGATACTATTACTTGTCTTACAGGGAATGCTCAAAGCACCGACTGTAAGAAGAGTCTCTATTCTTGTACATAAGGCGGCATTGTGCCTTTTGTACTTAATTCCGATGCCATTTCTCTGTTTCATCGTCAATGTGTATGTCCAAGGAATACATTGAACCTGCAGTGGTGTATCGGATACTATTACTGGTCACACAGGGAATGCTCAAAGCACCGACTGTAAGAAGAGTCTCTATTCTTGTACTTAAGGCGGCATTGTGCCTTTTGTATTTAATTCCGATGCCATTTCTGTGTTTCATTGTCAATGTGAAGGTCCAAGGAATAAACTGAACCTGCAGAGGTGTAGCGGAAACTAATACTGGTCTCACAGGGAATGCTCAAAGCACCGACTGTAAGAAGAGTCTCTATTCTTGTACTTAAGGCGGCATTGTGCCTTTTGTATTTAATTCCAATGCCATTTCTGTGTTTCATCGTCAATGTGAAGGTCCAAGGAATACATTGAACCTCCAGTGGTGTTTCGGATACTATTACTGGTCTCACGGGGAATGCTCAAAGCACTGACTGTATGAAGAGTCTCTATACTTGTACTTCAGGCGGCATTGTGCCTTTTGTATTTAATTCCGATGCGATTTCTGTGTTTCATCGTCAATGTGTATGTCCAAGGAATACATTGAATATTCAGTGGTGTATCGGATAGTATTACTGGTCTCACAGGGAATGCTCAAAGCACCGACTGTAAGAAGAGTCTCTATTCTTGTACTTAAGGCGGCATTGTGCCTTTTGTATTTAATTCCGATGCCATTTCAGTGTTTCATCGTCAATACGAAGGTCCAAGGATGAAACTGAACCTGCAGAGATGTAGCGGAAACTAATACTGGTCTCACAGGGAATGCTCAAAGCACCGACTGTAAGAAGAGTCTCTATTCTTGTACTTTAGGCGGCATTGTGCCTTTTGTATTTAATTACGATGCCATTTCTGTGTTTCATCGTCAATGTGAAGGTCCAAGGAATACATTGAACCTGCAGTGGTGTATCGGATACTATTACTGGTCTCACAGGGAATGCTCAAAGATCCGACTGTAAGAAGAGTTTCTATTCATGTACTTAAGGCGGCAATGTGCATTTTGTATTTAATTCCGATGCGATTTCTGTGTTTCATCGTCAATGTGAAGGTCCAAGGAATACATTGAACCTGCAGTGGTGTATCGGATACTATTACTGGTCACACAGGGAATGCTCAAAGCACCGACTGTAAGAAGAGTCTCTATTCTTGTACTTTAGGGGGCATTGTGCATTTTGTATTTCATTCCGATGCCATTTCTGTGTTTCATCGTCAATGTGATGGTCCAAGGAATAAACTGAACCTGCAGAGGTGTAGCGGAAACTATTACTGGTCTCACAGGGAATGCTCAAAGCACCGACTGTAAGAAGAGTCTCTATTCTTGTACTTAAGGCGGCATTGTGCCTCTTGTATTTAATTCCGATGCCATTTCTCTGTTTCATCGTCAATGTGAAGGTCCAAGGAATACATTGAACCTCCAGTGGTGTTTCGGATACTATTACTGGTCTCACGGGGAATGCTCAAAGCACCGACTGTATGAAGAGTCTCTATTCTTGTACTTAAGGCGGCATTGTGCCTTTTGTATTTAATTCCGATGGATTACTGTGTTTCATCGTCAATGTGTATGTCCAAGGAATACATTGAATATGCAGTGGTGTATCGGATAGTATTACTGGTCTCACAGGGAATGCTCAAAGCACCGACTGTAAGAAGAGTCTCTATTCCTGTACTTAAGGCGGCATTGTGCCTTTTGTATTTAATTCCGATGCCATTTCTGTGTTTCATCGTCAATACGAAGGTCCAAGGATTAAACTGAACCTGCAGAGATGTAGCGGAAACTAATACTGGTCTCACAGGGAATGCTCAAAGCACCGACTGTAAGAAGAGTCTCTATTCTTGTACTTAAGGCGGCATTGTGCCTTTTGTATTTAATTCCGATGCCATTTCTGTGTTTCATCGTCAATGTGAAGGTCCAAGGAATACATTGAACCTGCAGTGGTGTATCGGATACTATTACTGGTCTCACAGGGAATGCTCAAAGATCCGACTGTAAGAAGAGTCTCTATTCATGTACTTAAGGCGGCATTGTGCGTTTTGTATTTAATTCCGATGCGATTTCTGTGTTTCATCGTCAATGTGAAGGTCCAAGGAATACATTGAACCTGCAGTGGTGTATCGGATACTATTACTGGTCACACAGGGAATGCTCAAAGCACCGACTGTAAGAAGAGTCTCTATTCTTGTACTTTAGGCGGCATTGTGCATTTTGTATTTAACTCCGATGCCATATCTGTGTTTCATCGTCAATACGAAGGTCCAAGGATTAAACTGAACCTGCAGAGATGTTGCGGAAACTAATACTGGTCTCACAGGGAATGCTCAAAGCACCGACTGTAAGAAGAGTCTCTATTCTTGTACTTAAGGCGGCATTGTGCCTTTTGTATTTAATTCCGATGCCATTTCTGTGTTTCATCGTCAATGTGAAGGTCCAAGCAATACATTGAACCTGCGGTGGTGTATCGGATACTATTACTTGTCTTACAGGGAATGCTCAAAGCATCGACTGTAAGAAGAGATTCTATTCTTGTACTTAAGGCGGCATTGTGCCTTTTGTACTTAATTCCGATGCCATTTCTCTGTTTCATCGTCAATGTGTATGTCCAAGGAATACATTGAACCTGCAGTGGTGTATCGGATACTATTACTGGTCTCACAGGGAATGCTCAAAGCACCGACTGTAAGAAGAGTCTCTATTCTTGTACTTAAGGCGGCATTGTGCCTTTTGTATTTAATTCCGATGCCATTTCTGTGTTTCATTGTCAATGTGAAGGTCCAAGGAATAAACTGAACCTGCAGAGGTGTAGCGGAAACTAATACTGGTCTCACAGGGAATGCTCAAAGCACCGACTGTAAGAAGAGTCTCTATTCTTGTACTTAAGGCGGCATTGTGCCTTTTGTATTTAATTCCAATGCCATTTCTGTGTTTCATCGTCAATGTGAAGGTCCAAGGAATACATTGAACCTACAGTGGTGTTTCGGATACTATTACTGGTCTCACGGGGAATGCTCAAAGCACCGACTGTATGAAGAGTCTCTATTCTTGTACTTATGGCGGCATTGTGCCTTTTGTATTTAATTCCGATGCCATTTCTGTGTTTCATTGTCAATGTGAAGGTCCAAGGAATAAACTGAACCTGCAGAGGTGTAGCGGAAACTAATACTGGTCTCACAGGGAATGCTCAAAGCACCGACTGTAAGAAGAGTCTCTATTCATGTACTTAAGGCGGCATTGTGCCTTTTGTATTTAATTCCAATGCCATTTCTGTGTTTCATCGTCAATGTGAAGGTCCAAGGAATACATTGAACCTACAGTGGTGTTTCGGATACTATTACTGGTCTCACGGGGAATGCTCAAAGCACCGACTGTATGAAGAGTCTCAATTCTTGTACTTAAGGCGGCATTGTGCCTTTTGTATTTAATTCCAATGCGATTTCTGTGTTTCATCGTCAATGTGTATGTCCAAGGAATACATTGAATATGCAGTGGTGTATCGGATAGTATTACTGGTCTCACAGGGAATGCTCAAAGCACCGACTGTAAGAAGAGTCTCTATTCTTGTACTTAAGGCGGCATTGTGCCTTTTGTATTTAATTCCGATGCCATTTCTGTGTTTCATCGTCAATACGAAGGTCCAAGGATTAAACTGAAACTGCAGAGATTTAGCGGAAACTAATACTGGTCTCACAGGGAATGCTCAAAGCACCGACTGTAAGAAGAGTCTCTATTCTTGTACTTAAGGCGGCATTATGCCTTTTGTATTTAATTCCGATGCCATTTCTGTGTTTCATCGTCAATGTGAAGGTCCAAGGAATACATTGAACCTGCAGTGGTGTATCGGATACTATTACTGGTCTCACAGGGAATGCTCAAAGATCCGACTGTAAGAAGAGTCTCTATTCATGTACTTAAGGCGGCATTGTGCCTTTTGTATTTAATTCCGATGCGATTTCTGTGTTTCATCGTCAATGTGAAGGTCCATGGAATACATTGAACCTGCTGTGGTGTATCGGATACTATTACTGGTCTCACAGGGAATGCTCAAAGCACCGACTGTAAGAAGAGTCTGTATTCTTGTACTTAAGGCGGCATTGTGCCTTTTGTATTTAATTCCGATGCCATTTCTGTGTTTCATCGTCAATGTGAAGGTCCAAGGTATTTATTGAAGCTGCAGTGGTGTATCGGATACTATTACTGGTCTCACAGGGAATGCTCAAAGCACCGACTGTAAGAAGAGTCTCTATTCTTGTACTTAAGGCGGCATTGTGCCTTTTGTATTTAATTCCGATGCCATTTCTGTGTTTCATCGTCAATGTGAAGGTCCAGGGAACAAACTGAACCTGCAGAGGTGTAGCGGAAACTAATACTGGTCTCACAGGGAATGCTCAAAGCACCGACTGTAAGAAGAGTCTCTATTCTTGTACTTAAGGCGGCATTGTGCCTTTTGTATTTAATTCCGATGCGATTTCTGTGTTTCATCGTCAATGTGTATGTCCAAGGAATACATTGAACCTGCAGTGGTGTATAGGATACTATTACTGGTCTCACAGGGAATGTTCAAAGCACCGACTGTAAGAAGAGTCTCTATTCTTGTATTTAAGGCATCATTGTGCCTTTTAAATTTAATTCCGATTCCATTTCTGTGTTTCATCGTCAATGTGAAGGTCCAAGGAATAACCTGAACCTGCAGAGGTGTAGCGGAAACTAATACTGGTCTCACAGGGAATGCTCAACGCACCGACTGTAAGAAGAGTCTCTATTCTTGAACTTAAGGCGGCATTGTGCCTTTTGTATTTAATTCCGATGCCATTTCTGTGTTTCATCGTCAATGTGAAGGTCCTAGGAATACATTGAACCTGCAGTGGTGTATCGGATACTATTACAGGTCTCACAGGGAATGCTCAAAGCACCGACTGTAAGAATAGTCTCTATTCTTGTACCTAATACGGCATTGTGCCTATTGTATTTAATTCCGATGCCATTTCTGTGTTTCATCGTCAATGTGAAGGTCCAAGGAATACATTGAACCTGCAGTGGTGTATCGGATACTATTACTGGCCTCACAGGGAATGCTCAAAGCACCGACTGTAAGAAGAGTCTCTATTCTTGTACTTAAGGCATCATTGTGCCTTTTAAATTTAATTCCGATTCCATTTCTGTGTTTCATCGTCAATGTGAAGGTCCAAGGAATAACCTGAACCTGCAGAGGTGTAGCGGAAACTAATACTGGTCTCACAGGGAATGCTCAAAGCACCGACTGTAAGAAGAGTCTCTATTCTTGAACTTAAGGCGGCATTGTGCCTTTTGTATTTAATTCCGATGTCATTTCTGTGTTTCATCGTCAATGTGAAGGTCCAAGGAATACATTGAACCTGCAGTGGTGTATCGGATACTATTACAGGTCTCACATTGAATGCTCAAAACACCGACAGTAAGAAGAGTCTCTATTCTTGTACTTAAGGCGGCATTGTGCCATTTGTATTTAATTCCGATGCCATTTCTGTGTTTCATCGTCAATGTGAAGGTCCAAGGAATACATTGAACCTGCAGTGGTGTATCGGATACTATTACTGGTCTCACAGGAAATGCTCAAAGCACCGACTGTAAGAGGAGTCTCTATTCTTGTACTTAAGGCGGCATTGTGCCATTTGTATTTAATTCCGATGCCATTTCTGTGTTTCATCGTCAATGTGAAGGTCCAAGGAATAAACTGAACCTGCAGAGGTGTAGCTGAAACTAATACTGGTCTCACAGGGAATGCTCAAAGCACCGACTGTAAGAAGAGTCTCTATTCATGTACTTAAGGCGGCATTGTGCCATTTGTATTTAATTCCGATGCCATTTCTGTGTTTCATCGTCAATGTGAAGGTCCATGGAATAAACTGAACCTGCGGAGGTGTAGCGGAAACTAATACTGGTCTCACAGGGAATGCTCAAAGCACTGACTGTAAGAAGAGTCTCTATTCTTGTACTTAAGGCGGCATTGTTCCTTTTGTATTTAATTCCGATGTAATTTCTGTGTTTCATCGTCAATGTGTGTGTCCAAGGAATAGATTGAACCTGCAGTGTTGTATCGGATACTATTACTGGTCTCACAGGGAATGCTCAAAGCACCGACTGTAAGAAGAGTCTCTATTCTTGTACTTAAGGCGGCATTGTGCCATTTGTATTTAATTCCGATGCCATTTCTGTGTTTCATCGTCAATGTGAAGGTCCAAGGAATACATTGAACCTGCAGTGGTGTATCGGATACTATTACTGGTCTCACAGGGAATGCTCAAAACACCGACTGTAAGAAGAGTCTCTATTCTTGTACATAAGCGGCATTGTGCCTTTTGTATTTAATTCCGATGCGATTTCTGTGTTTCATCGTCAATGTGAAGGTCCAAGGAATACATTTAACCTGCAGTGGTGTATCGGATACTATTACTGGTCTCACAGGGAATGCTCAAAGCACCGACTGTAAGAAGAGTCGCAATTTTCGTACTTAAGGCGGCATTGTGCCTTTTGTATTTAATTCCGATGCCATTTCTGTGTTTCATCGTCAATGTGAAGGTCCAAGGTATACATTGAACCTGCAGTGGTGTATCGGATACTATTACTGGTCTCACAGGGAATGCTCAAAGCACCGACTGTAGGAAGAGTCTATATTCTTGTACTTAAGGCGGCATTGTGCCTTTTGTATTTAATTCCGATGCCATTTCTGTGTTTCATCGTCAAAGTGAAGGTCCAAGGAGTAAACTGAATCTGCAGAGGTGTAGCGGAAACTAATACTGGTCTCACAGGGAATGCTCAAAGCACCGACTGTAAGAAGAGTCTCTATTCTTTTACTTAAGGCGGCATTGTGCCTTTTGTATTTAATTCCGATGCCATTTCTGTGTTTCATTGTCAATGTGAAGGTCCAAGGAATACATTGAACCTGCAGTGGTGTATCGGATACTATTACTGGTCTCACAGTGAATGCTCAAAACACCGACTGTAAGAAGAGGCTCTATTCTTGTACTTAAGGCGGCATTGTGCCTTTTGTATTTAATTCCGATGCGATTTCTGTGTTTCATCGTCAATGTGTATGTTTAAGGAACACATTGAACCTGCAGTGGTGTATCAGATACTATTACTGGTCTCACAGTGAATGCACAAAGCACCGACTGCAAGAAGAGTCTCTATTCTTGAACTTATGGCGGCATTGTGCCTTTTGTATTTAATTCCGATGCCATTTCTGTGTTTCATCGTCAATGTGAAGGTCCAAGAAATACAATGAACCTGCAGTGGTGTATCGGATACTATTACAGGTCTCACAGGGAATGCTCAAAGCACCGACTGTAAGAAGAGTCTCTATTCTTGTACTTAAGGCGGCATTGTGCCTTTTGTATTTAATTCCGATGCCATTTCTGTGTTTCATCGTCAATGTGAAGATCCAAGGAATACATTGAATCTGCAGAGGTGTAGCGGAAACTAATACTGGTCTCACAGGGAATGCTCAAAGCACCGACTGTAAGAAGAGTCTCTATTCTTATACACAAGGCGGCATTGTGCCTTTGGTATTCATTTCCGATTCTATTTCTGTGTTTCATCGTCAATGTGAAGGTCCAAGGAATAAACTGAACCTGCAGAGGTGTAGCGGAAACTAATACTGGTCTCACAGGGAATGCTCAAAGCACCGACTGTAAGAAGAGTCTCTATTCTTGTACTTAAGGCGGCATTGTGCCTTTTGTATTTAATTCCGATGCCATTTCTGTGTTTCATCGTCAACGTGAAGGTCCAAGGAATATATTGAACCTGCAGTGGTGTTTCGGATACTATTACTGGTCTCACAGGGAATGCTCAAAGCTCCGACTGTAAGAAGAGTCTCTATTCTTGTACTTAAGGCGGCATTGTGCCTTTTGTATTTAATTCCGATGCGATTTCTGTGTTTCATCGTCAATGTGTATGTCCAAGGAATACATTGAACCGGCAGTGGTGTATCGGATACTATTACAGGTCTCACAGGGAATGCTCAAAGCACCGACTGTAAGAAGAGTCTCTATTCTTGTACTTAAGGCGGCATTGTGCCTTTTGTATTTAATTCCGATGCCATTTCTGTGTTTCATCGTCAATGCGAAGGGCCAAGGAATACATTGAACCTGCAGTGGTGTATCGGATACTATTACTGGTCTCACAGGGAATGCTCAAAACACCGACTCTAAGAAGAGTCTCTATTCTTGTACTTAAGGCGGCATTGTGCCTTTTGTATTTAAATCCGATGCGATTTCTGTGTTTCATCGTCAATGTGAAGGTCCAAGGAATACATTGAACCTGCAGTGGTGTATCGGATACTATTACTGGTCTCACAGGGAATGCTCAAAGCACCGACTGTAAGAAGAGTCTCTAATCTTGTACTTAAGGAGGCATTGTGCCTTTTGTATTTAATTCCGATGTGATTCTTGTGTTTCATCGTCAATGTGAAGGTCCAAGGAATACATTGAACCTGCAGTGGTGTATCGGATACTATTACTGGTCTCACAGGGAATGCTGAAAACACTGACTGTAAGAAGAGTCTCTATTCTTGTACTTAAGGCGGCATTGTGCCTTTTGTTTTTAATTCCGATGCCGTTTCTGTGTTTCATCGTCAATATGAAGATCCAAGGAATACATTGAACCTACAGTGGTGTATCGGATACTATTACTGGACTCACAGGGAATGCTCAAAGCACCGACCGTAAGAAGAGTCTCTATTCTTGTACATAAGGCGGCATTGTGCCTTTTGTATTTAATTCCGATGCGATTTCTGTGTTTCATCGTCAATGTGAAGGTCCAAGGAATACATTGAATCTGCAGTGGTGTATCGGATACTATTACTGGTCTCACAGGGAATGCTCAAAACACCGACTGTAAGAAGAGTCTCTATTCTTGTACTTAAGGCGGCATTGTGCCTTTTGTATTTAATTCCGATGCCATTTCTGTGTTTCATCGTCAATGTGAAGGTCCAAGGAATAAATTGAACCTGCAGAGGTGTAGCGGAAACTAATACTGGTCTCACAGGGAATGCTCAAAGCACGGACTGTAAGAAGAGTCTCTATTCTTGTACTTATGGCAGCATTGTGCCTTTTGTATTTCATTCCGATGCCGTTTCTGTGTTTCATCGTCAATGTGAAGGTCCAAGGAATAAACTGAACCTGCAGAGGTGTAGCGGAAACTAATACTGGTCTCACAGGGAATGCTCAAAGCACCGACTGTAAGAAGAGTCTCTATTCTTGTACTTAAGGCGGTATTGTTCATTTTCTATTTAATTCCGATGCCATTTCTGTGTTTCATCGTCAATGTGAAGGTCCAAGGAATAAACTGAACCTGCAGAGGTGTAGCGGAAACTAATACTGGTCTCACAGGGAATGCTCAAAGCACCGACTGTAAGAACAGCCTCTATTCTTGCACTTAAGGCGGCATTGTGCATTTTGTATTTAATTCCGATGCCATTTCTGTGTTTCATCGTCAATGTGAAGGTCCAAGGAATACATTGAACCTGCAGTGGTGTATCGGATACTATTACTGGTCTCACACGGAATGTTGAAAGCACCGACAGTAAGAAGAGTCTCTATTCTTGTACTTAAGGCGGCATTGTGCCTTTTGTATTTAATTCCGATGCCATTTCTGTGTTTCATCGTCAATGTGAAGGTCCAAGGAATAAACTGAACCTGCAGAGGTGTAGTGGAAACTAATACTGGTCTCACAGGGAATGCTCAAACACCGACTGTAAGAAGAGTCTCTATTCTTGTACTTAAGGCAGCATTGTGCCTCTTGTATTTAATTCCAATGCCATTTCTGTGTATCATCGTCAATGTGAAGGTCCAAGGAATACATTGAACCTGCAGTGGTGTATCGGATACTATTACTCGTCTCACAGGGAATGCTCAAAGCACCGACTGTAAGAAGAGTCTCTATTCTTGTACTTAAGGCGGCATTGTGCCTTTTGTATTTAATTCCGATGCCATTTCTGTGTTTCATCGTCAATGTGAAGGTCCAAGGAATACATTGAACCTGCAGTGGTGTATCGGATACCATTACTAGTCTCACAGGGAAGGCTCAAAGCACCGACTGTAAGAAGAGTGTCTATTCTTGTACTTAAAGCGGCATTGTGCCTTTTTTATTTCATTCCGATGCCATTTCTGTGTTTCATCGTCAATGTGAAGGTCCAACGAATAAACTGAACCTGCAGAGGTGTAGCGGAAACTAATACTGCTCTCACAGGGAATGCTCAACGCACCGACTGTAAGAAGAGTCTCTATTCTTGTACTTAAGGCAGCATTGTGACTTTTGTATTTAATTCCGATGCCGTTTCTGAGTTTCATCGTCAATTTGAAGGTCCAAGGAATAAACTGAAACTGCAGAGGTGTAGTGGAAACTAATACTGGTCTCACAGGGAATGCTCAAACACCGACTGTAAGAAGAGTCGCAATTTTCGTACTTAAGGCGGCATTGTGCCTTTTGTATTTAATTCCGATGCCATTTCTGTGTTTCATCGTCAATGTGAAGGTCCAAGGTATACATTGATCCTGCAGTGGTGTATCGGATACTATTACTGGTCTCACAGGGAATGCTCAAAGCACCGACTGTAGGAAGAGTCTATATTCTTGTACTTAAAGCGGCATTGTGCCTTTTGTATTTAATTCCGATGCCATTTCTGTGTTTCATCGTCAATGTGAAGGTCCAAGGAATACATTGAACCTGCAGTGGTGTATCGGATACTATTACTGGTCTCACAGGGAATGCTCAAAGCACCGACTCTAAGAAGAGTCTCTATTCTTGTACTTAAGGCGGCATTGTGCCTTTTGTATTTAATTCCGATGCGATTTCTGTGTTTCATCGTCAATGTGAAGGTCCAAGGAATACATTGAACCTGCAGTGGTGTATCGGCTACTATTACTGGTCTCACAGGGAATGCTCAAAGCACCGACTGTAAGAAGAGTCTCTAATCTTGTACTTAAGGAGGCATTGTGCCTTTTGTATTTAATTCCGATGCGATTCCTGTGCTTCATCGTCAATGTGAAGGTCCAAGGAATACATTGAACCTGCAGTGGTGTATCGGATACTATTACTGGTCTCACAGGGAATGCTGAAAACACTGACTGTAAGAAGAGTCTCTATTCTTGTACTTATGGCGGCATTGTGCCTTTTGTTTTTAGTTCCGATGCCGTTTCTGTGTTTCATCGTCAATATGAAGGTCCAAGGAATACATTGAACCTGCAGTGGTGTATCGGATACTATTACTGGACTCACAGGGAATGCTCAAAGCACCGACCGTAAGAAGAGTCTCTATTCTTGTACATAAGGCGGCATTGTGCCTTTTGTATTTAATTCCGATGCGATTTCTGTGTTTCATCGTCAATGTGAAGGTCCAAGGAATACATTGAATCTGCAGTGGTGTATCGGATACTATTACTGGTCTCACAGGGAATGCTCAAAGCACCGACTGTAAGAAGAGTCTCTATTCTTGTACTTAAGGCGGTATTGTTCATTTTGTATTTAATTCCGATGCCATTTCTGTGTTTCATCGTCAATGTGAAGGTCCAAGGAATAAACTAAACCTGCAGAGGTGTAGCGGAAACTAATACTGGTCTCACAGGGAATGCTCAAAGCACCGACTGTAAGAAGAGTCTCTATTCTTGTACTTAAGGCGGCATTGTGCATTTTGTATTTAATTCCGATGCCATTTCTGTGTTTCATCGTCAATGTGAAGGTCCAAGGAATACATTGAACCTGCAGTGGTGTATCGGATACTATTACTGGTCTCACACGGAATGTTGAAAGCACCGACAGTAAAAGAGTCTCTATTCTTGTACTTAAGGCGGCATTGTGCCTTTTGTATTTAATTCCGATGCCATTTCTGTGTTTCATCGTCAATGTGAAGGTCCAAGGAATAAACTGAACCTGCAGAGGTGTAGTGGAAACTAATACTGGTCTCACAGGGAATGCTCAAACACCGACTGTAAGAAGAGTCTCTATTCTTGTACTTAAGGCAGCATTGTGCCTCTTGTATTTAATTCCGATGCCATTTCTGTGTATCATCGTCAATGTGAAGGTCCAAGGAATACATTGAACCTGCAGTGGTGTATCGGATACTATTACTGGTCTCACAGGGAATGCTCAAAGCACCGACTGTAAGAAGAGTCTCTATTCTTGTACTTAAGGCGGCATTGTGCCTTTTGTATTTAATTCCGATGCCATTTCTGTGTTTCATCGTCAATGTGAAGGTCCAAGGAATACATTGAACCTGCAGTGGTGTATCGGATACTATTACTGGTCTCACAGGGAATGCTCAAAGCACCGACTGTAAGAAGAGTGTCTATTCTTGTACTTAAAGCGGCATTGTGCCTTTTTTATTTCATTCCGATGCCATTTCTGTGTTTCATCGTCAATGTGAAGGTCCAAGGAATAAACTGAACCTGCAGAGGTGTAGCGGAAACTAATACTGGTCTCACAGGGAATGCTCAACGCACCGACTGTAAGAAGAGTCTCTATTCTTGTACTTAAGGCAGCATTGTGACTTTTGTATTTAATTCCGATGCCGTTTCTGTGTTTCATCGTCAATGTGAAGGTCCAAGGAATAAACTGAACCTGCAGAGGTTTAGCGGAAACTAATACTCGTCTCACAGGGAATGCTCAAAGCACCGACTGTAAGAAGAGTCTCTATTCTTGTACTTAAGGCGGTATTGTGCCTTTTGTATTTAATTCCGATGCCATTTCTGTGTTTCATCGTCAATGTGAAGGTCCAAGGAATAAACTGAACCTGCAGAGGTGTAGCGGAAACTAATACTGGTCTCACAGGGAATGCTCAAAGCACCGACTGTAAGAAGAGTCTCTATTCTTGTACTTAAGGCGGCATTGTGCCTTTTGTATTTAAATCCGATGCCATTTCTGTGTTTCATCGTCAATGTGAAGATCCAAGGAATACATTGAACCTGCAGAGGTCTAGCGGAAACTAATACTGGTCTCACAGGGAATGCTCAAAGCACCGACTGTAAGAAGATTCTCTATTCTTGTACTTAAGGCGGCATTGTGCCTTTTGTATTTAATTCCGATGCCATTTCTGTGTTTCATTGTCAATGTGAAGGTCCAAGGAATAAACTGAACCTGCAGAGGTGTAGCGGAAACTAATACTGGTCTCACAGGGAATGCTCAAAGCACCGACTGTAAGAAGAGTCTCTATTCTAGTACTTAAGGCGGCATTGTGCCTTTTGTATTTAATTCCGATGCCATTTCTGTGTTTTATCGTCAATGTGAAGATCCAAGGAATACATTGGACCTGCAGAGGTCTAGCGGAAACTAATACTGGTCTCACAGGGAACGCTCAAAGCACCGACTGTAAGAAGAGTCTCTATTCTTGTACTCAAGGCGGCATTGTGCGTTTTGTATTTAATTCCGATGCCATTATTGTGTTACATCGTCAATGTGAAGGTCCAAGGAATAAACGGAACCTGCAGAGGTGTAGCGGAAACTAATACTTGTCTCGCAGGGAATGCTCAAAGCACCGACTGTAAGAAGAGTCTTTATTCTTGTACTTAATGCGGCATTGTGCCTTTTGTATTTAATTCCGATGCCATTTATGTGTTTCATCGTCAATGTTAAGGTCCAAGGAATACATTGAACCTGCAGTGGTGTTTCGGATACTATTACTGGTCTCACAGGGAATGCTCAAAGCACCGACTGTAAGAAGAGTCTCTATTCTTGTACTTAAGGCGGCATTGTGCCTTTTGTATTTAATTCCGATGTGATTTCTGTGTTTCATCGTCAATGTGTATGTAAAAGGAATAAACTGATCTTGCAGAGATGTATCGGATACTATTACTGGTCTCACAGGGAATGCTCAAAGCACCGACTGTAAGAAGAGTCTCTATTCTTGTATTTAAGGCGGCATTGTGCCTTTTGTATTTAATTCCGATGCCATTTCTGTGTATCATCGTCATTGTGAAGGTCCAAGGAATACACTGAACCTGCAGTGGTGTATCGGATACTATTACTGATCTCACAGGGAATGCCCAAAACACCGACTGTAAGAAGAGTCTCTATTCTTGTACTTAAGGCGGCATTGTGCCTTTTGTATTTAATTCCGATGCGATTTCTGTGTTTCATTGTCAATATGAAGGTCCAAGGAATACATTGAACCTGCAGTGGTGTATCGGATACTATTACTAATCTCACAGGGAATGCTCAAAGCACCGACTGTAAGAAGAGTCTCTAATCTTGTACTTAAGGAGGCATTGTACCTTTTGTATTTAATTCCGATGCGATTCCTGTGTTTCATCGTCAATGTGAAGGTCCAAGGAATACATTGAACCTGCAGTGGTGTATCGGATACTATTACTGGTCTCACAGGGAATGCTGAAAGCACTGACTGTAAGAAGAGTCTCTATTCTTGTACTTAAGGCGGCATTGTGCCTTTTGTATTTAATTCCGATGCCGTTCCTGTGTTTCATCGTCAATGTGAAGGTCCAACGAATACATTGAACCTGCAGTGGTGTATCGAATACTATTACTGGTCTCACAGGGAATGCTCAAAGCACCGACTGTAAGAAGACTCTCTATTCTTGTACTTAAGGTGGCATTGTGCCTTTTGTATTTAATTCCGATGCCATTTCTGTGTTTCATCGTCAATGTGAAGGTCCAAGGAATAAACTGAACCTGCAGAGGTGTAGCGGAAACTAATACTGGTCTCACAGGGAATGCTCAAAGCACCGACTGTAAGAAGAGTCTCTATTCTTGTACTTAAGTCGGCATTGTGCCTTTTGTATTTAATTCCGATGCCATTTCTGTGTTTCATCGTCAATGTGATGGTCCAAGGAATACATTGAACCTGCAGTGGTGTATCGGATACTATTACTGGTCTCACAGGGAATGCTCAAAGCACCGACTGTAAGAAGAGTCTCTATTCTTGTACATAAGGCGGCATTGTGCCTTTTGTGTTTAATTCCGATGCGATTTCTGTGTTTCATCGTCAATGTGAAGGTCCAACGAATACATTGAACCTGCAGTGGTGTATCGGATACTATTACTGGTCTCACAGGGAATGCTCAAAGCACCGACTGTAAGAAGAGTCTCTATTCTTGAACTTAAGGCGGCATTGTGCCTTTTGTATTTAATTTCGATGCCATTTGTGTGTTTCATCGTCAATGTGAGGGTCCAAGGAATAAACTGAACCTGCAGAGGTGTAGCGGAAACTAATACTGGTCTCACAGGGAATGCTCAAAGCACCGACTGTAAGAAGAGTCTCTATTCTTGTACTTAAGGCAGCATTGCGCCTTTTGTATTTAATTCCGATGCCGTTTCTGTGTTTCATCGTCAATGTGAAGGTCCAAGGAATAAACTGAACCTGCAGAGGTGTAGCGGAAACTAATACTGGTCTCACAGGGAATGCTCAAAGCACCGACTGTAAGAAGAGTCTCTATTCTTGTACTTAAGGCGGTATTGTGCCTTTTGTATTTAATTCCGATGCCATTTCTGTGTTTCACCGTCAATGTGAAAGTCCAAGGAATAAACTGAACCTGCAGAGGTGTAGCGGAAACTAATACTGGTCTCACAGGGAATGCTCAAAGCACCGACTGTAAGAAGAGTCTCTATTCTTGTACTTAAGGCGGCATTGTGCCTTTTGTATTTAATTCCGATGCCATTTCTGTGTTTCGTCGTCAATGTGAAGGTCCAAGGAATACATTGAACCTGCAGTGGTGTATCGGATACTATTACTGGTCTCACAGGGAATGTTGAAAGCACCGACTGTAAGAAGAGTCTCTATTCTTGTACTTAAGGCGGCATTGTGCCTATTGTATTTAATTCCGATGCGTTTTCTGTGTTTCATCGTCAATGTGTATGTCCAAGGAATACATTGAACCTGCAGTGGTGTATCGGACACTATTACTGGTCTCACAGGGAATGCTCAAAGCACCGACTGTAAGAAGAGTCTCTATTCTTGAACTTAAGGCGGCATTGTGCCTTTTGTATTTAATTCCGATGCCATTTCTGTGTTTCATCGTCAATGTGAAGGTCCAAGCAATAAACTTAACCTGCAGAGGTGTAGTGGAAACTAATACTGGTCTCACAGGGAATGCTCAAACACCGACTGTAAGAAGAGTCTCTATTCTAGTACTTAAGGCGGCATTGTGCCTTTTGTATTTAATTCCGATGCCATTTCTGTGTTTCATCGTCAATGTGAAGGTCCAAGGAATAAAAGATCCTGCAGACGTGTAGCGGAAACTAATACTGGTCTCACAGGGAATGCTCAAAGCACCGACTGTAAGAAGAGTCCCTATTCTTGTACTTAAGGCGGTATTGGGCCTTTTGTATTTAAATCCGATGCTATTTCTGTGTTTCATCGTCAATGTGAAGGACCAAGGAATAAACTGAACCTGCAGAGGTGTAGCGGAAACTAATACTGGTCTCACAGGGAATGCTCAAAGCACCGACTGTAAGAAGAGTCTCTATTCTTGTACTTAAGGCGGCATTGTGCCTTTTGTATTTGTTTCCGATGCCATTTCTGTGTTTCATCGTCAATGTGAAGGTCCAAGGAATACATTGAACGTGCAGTGGTGTATCGGATACTATTACTGGTCTCACAGGGAATGCTCAAAGCACCGACTGTAAGAAGAGTCTCTTTCTTGTAATTAAGGCGGCATTGTGCCTTTTGTATTTAATTCCGATGCGATTTCTGTGTTTCATCGTCAATGTGAAGGCCCAAGGAATACATTGAACCTGCAGTGGTGTATCGGATACTGTTACTGGTCTCACAGGGAATGCTCAAAGCACCGACTGTAAGAGGAGTCTCTATTCTTGTACTTAAGGCGGCATTGTGCCTTTTGTATTTAATTCCGATGCCATTTCTGTGTTTCATCGTCAATGTGAAGGTCCAAGGAATAAACTGAACCTGCAGAGGTGTAGCGGAAACTAATACTGGTCTCACAGGGAATGCTCAAAGCACCGACTCTAAGAAGAGTCTCTATTCTTGTACTTAAGGCGGCATTGTTCCTTTTGTATTTAATTCCGATGTAATTTCAGTGTTTCATCGTCAATGTGTATGTACAAGGAATAGATTGAGCCAGCAGTGGTGTATCGGATACAATTACTGGTCTCACAGGGAATGCTCAAAGCTCCGACTGTAAGAACAGTCTCTATTCTTGTACTTAAGGCGGCATTGTGCCTTTTGTATTTAATTCCGATGCCATTTCTGTGTTTCATCGTCAATGTGGAGGTCCAAGGAATACATTGAACCTGCTGTGGTGTATCGGATACTATTACTGGTCTCACAGGGAATGCTCAAAGCACCAACTGTAAGAAGAGTCTCTATTCTAGTACTTAAGGCGGCATTGTGCCTTTTGTATTTAATTCCGATGCCATTTCTGTGTTTCATCGTCAATGAGAAGGTCCAAGGAATAAACTGAACCTGCAGAGGTGTAGCAGAAACTAATACTGGTCTCACAGGGAATGCTCAAAGCACCGACTGTAAGAAGATTCTCTATTCTGGTACTTAAGGCGGCATTGTGCCTTTTGTATTTAATTCCGATGCCATTTCTGTGTTTCGTCGTCAATGTGAAGGTCCAAGGAATAAACTGAACCTGCAGAGGTGTAGCGGAAACTAGTACTGGTCTCACAGGGAATGCTCAAAGCACCGACTGTAAGAAGAGTCTCAATTCTTGTACTTAAGGCGGCATTGTGCCTTTTGTATTTAAATCCGATGCCATTTCTGTGTTTCATCGTCAATGTGAAGATCCAAGGAATACATTGAACCTGCAGAGGTCTAGCGGAAACTAATACTGGTCTCACAGGGAATGCTCAAAGCACCGACTGTAAGAAGATTCTCTATTCTTGTACTTAAGGCGGCATTGTGCCTTTTGTATTTAATTCCGATGCCATTTCTGTGTTTCATCGTCAATGTTAAGGTCCAAGGAATAAACTGAACCTGCAGAGGTGTAGCGGAAACTAATACTGGTCTCACAGGGAATGCTCAAAGCACCGACTGTAAGAAGAGTCTCTATTCTAGTACTTAAGGCGGCATTGTGCCTTTTGTATTTAATTCCGATGCCATTTCTGTGTTTCATCGTCAATGTGAAGATCCAAGGAATACATTGAACCTGCAGAGGTCTAGCGGCAACTAATACTGGTCTCACAGGGAATGCTCAAAGCACCGACCGTAAGAAGAGTCTCTATTCTTGTACTCAAGGCGGCATTGTGCGTTTTGTATTTAATTCCGATGCCATTTATGTGTATCATCGTCATTGTGAAGGTCCAAGGAATACATTGAACCTGCAGTGGTGTATCGGATATTATTACTGATCTCACAGGGAATGCTCAAAGCACCGACTGTAAGAAGAGTCTCTATTCTTGTACTTAAGGCGGCATTGTGCCTTTTGTATTTAATTCCGGTGCGATTTCTGTGTTTCATTGTCAATATGAAGGTCCAAGGAATACATTGAACCTGCAGTGGTGTATCGGATACTATTACTAATCTCACAGGGAATGCTCAAAGCACCGACTGTAAGAAGAGTCTCTAATCTTGTACTTAAGGAGGCATTGTGCCTTTTGTATTTAATTCCGATGCGATTCCTGTGCTTCATCGTCAATGTGAAGGTCCAAGGAATACATTGAACCTGCAGTGGTGTATCGGATACTATTACTGGTCTCACAGGGAATGCTGAAAGCACTGACTGTAAGAAGAGTCTCTATTCTTGTACTTAAGGCGGCATTGTGCCTTTTGTATTTAATTCCGATGCCGTTCCTGTGTTTCATCGTCAATGTGAAGGTCCAGCGAATACATTGAACCTGCAGTGGTGTATCGAATACTATTACTGGTCTCACAGGGAATGCTCAAAGCACCGACTGTAAGAAGAGTCTCTATTCTTGTACTTAAGGAGGCATTGTGCCTTTTGTATTTAATTCCGATGCCATTTCTGTGTTTCATCGTCAATGTGAAGGTGCAAGGAATAAACTGAACCTGCAGAGGTGTAGCGGAAACTAATACTGGTCTCACAGGGAATGCTCAAAGCACCGACTGTAAGAAGAGTCTCTATTCTTGTACTTAAGTCGGCATTGTGCCTTTTGAATTTAATTCCGATGCCATTTCTGTGTTTCATCGTCAATGTGATGGTCCAAGGAATACATTGAACCCGCAGTGGTGTATCGGATACTATTACTGGTCTCACAGGGAATGCTCAAAGCACCGACTGTAAGATGAGTCTCTATTCTTGTACATAAGGCGGCATTGTGCCTTTTGTATTTAATTCCGATGCGATTTCTGTGTTTCATCGTCAATGTGAAGGTCCAAGGAATACATTGAACTTGCAGTGGTGTATCGGATACTATTACTGGTCTCACAGGGAATGCTCAAATCACCGACTGTAAGAAGAGTCTCTATTCTTGTACTTAAGGCGGCATTGTGCCTTTTGTATTTAATTTCGATGCCATTTGTGTGTTTCATCGTCAATGTCAAGGTCCAAGGAATAAACTGAACTTGCAGAGGTGTAGCGGAAACTAATACTGGTCTCACAGGGAATGCTCAAAGCACCGACTGTAAGAAGAGTCTCTATTCTTGTACATAAGGCAGCATTGCGCCTTTTGTATTTAATTCCGATCCCGTTTCTGTGTTTCATCGTCAATGTGAAGGTCCAAGGAATAAACTGAATCTGCAGAGGTGTAGCGGAAACTAATACTGGTCTCACAGGGAATGCTCAAAGCACCGACTGTAAGAAGAGTCTCTATTCTTGTACTTAAGGCGGTATTGTGCCTTTTGTATTTAATTCCGATGCCATTTCTGTGTTTCACCGTAAATGTGAAAGTCCAAGGAATAAACTGAACCTGCAGAGGTGTAGCGGAAACTAATACTGGTCTCACTGGGAATGCTCAAAGCACCGACTGTAAGAAGAGTCCCTATTCTTGTACTTAAGGCGGCATAGTGCCTTTTGTATTTAATTCCGATGCCATTTCTGTGTTTCGTCGTCAATGTGCAGGTCCAAGGAATACATTGAACCTGCAGTGGTGTATCGGATACTATTACTGGTCTCACAGGGAATGTTGAAAGCACCGACAGTAAGAAGAGTCTCTATTCTTGTACTTAAGGCGGCATTGTGCCTTTTGTATTTAATTCCGATGCGTTTTCTGTGTTTCATCGTCATTGTGTATGTCCAAGGAATACATTGAACCTGCAGTGGTGTATCGGACACTATTACTGGTCTCACAGGGAATGCTCAAAGCACCGACTGTAAGAAGAGTCTCTATTCTTGAACTTAAGGCGGCATTGTGCCTTTTGTATTTAATTCCGATGCCATTTCTGTGTTTCATCGTCAATGTGAATGTCCAAGTAATAAACTGAACCTGCAGAGGTGTAGTGGAAACTAATACTGGTCTCACAGAGAATGCTCAAACACCGACTGTAAGAAGAGTCTCTATTCTTGTACTTAAGGCGGCATTGTGCCTTTTGTATTTAATTCTGATGCCATTTCTGTGTTTCATCGTCAATGTGAAGGTCCAAGGAATAAACTGATCCTGCAGACGTGTAGCGGAAACTAATACTGGTCTCACAGGGAATGCTCAAAGCACCGACTGTAAGAAGAGTCCCTATTCTTGTACTTAAGGCGGTATTGGGCCTTTTGTATTTAAATCCGATGCCATTTCTGTGTTTCATCGTCAATGTGAAGGTCCAAGGAATACATTGAACCTGCAGTGGTGTATCGGATACTATTACTGGTCTCACAGTGAATGCTCAAAGCACCGACTGTAAGAAGAGTCTCTTTCTTGTAATTAAGGCGGCATTGCGCCTTTTGTATTTAATTCCGATGCGATTTCTGTGTTTCACGTCAATGTGAAGGCCCAAGGAATACATTGAACCTGCAGTGGTGTATCGGATACTGTTACTGGTCTCACAGGGAATGCTCAAAGCACCGACTGTAAGAGGAGTCTCTATTCTTGTACTTAAGGCGGCATTGTGCCTTTTGTATTTAATTCCGATGCCATTTCTGTGTTTCATCGTCAATGTGAAGGTCCAAGGAATAGATTGAGCCTGCAGTGGTGTATCGGATACTATTACTGGTCTCACAGGGAATGCTCAAAGCTCTGACTAAAGAAGAGTCTCTATTCTTGTACTTAAGGCGGCATTGTGCCTTTTGTATTTAATTCCGATGCCATTTCTGTGTTTCATCGTCAATGAGAAGGTCCAAGGAATAAACTGAACCAGCAGAGGTGTAGCGGAAACTAATAATGGTCTCACAGGGAATGCTCAAAGCACCGACTGTCAGAAGATTCTCTTCTCTTGTACTTAAGGCGGCATTGTGCCTTTTGTATTTAATTCCGTTGCCATTTCTGTGTTTCATCGTCAATGTGAAGGTCCAAGGAATAAACTGAACCTGCAGAGGTGTAGCGGAAACTAATACTGGTCTCACAGGGAATGCTCACATCACCGACGGTAAGAAGAGTCTCTATTCTTGTACTTAAGGCGGCATTGTGCCTTTTGTATTTAATTCCGATGCCATTTCTGTGTTTCATCGTCAATGTGTATGTCCAAGGATTACATTGAACCTGCAGTGGTGTATCGGATACTATTACTGGTCTCACAGGGTATGCTCAAAGCACCGACTGTATGAAGAGTCTCTATTCTTGTACTTAAGGCGGCATTGTGCCGTTTGTATTTAATTCCGATGCCATTTCTGTGTTTCATCGTCAATGTGAAGGTGCAAGGAATAAACTGAACCTGCAGAGGTGTAGCGGAAACTAATACTGGTCTCACAGGGAATGCTCAAAGCACCGACTGTAAGAAGAGTCTCTATTCTTGTACTTAAGTCGGCATTGTGCCTTTTGTATTTAATTCCGATGCCATTTCTGTGTTTCATCGTCAATGTGATGGTCCAAGGAATACATTGAACCTGCAGTGGTGTATCGGATACTATTACTGGTCTCACAGGGAATGCTCAAAGCACCGACTGTAAGAAGAGTCTCTATTCTTGTACTTAAGGCGGCATTGTGCCTTTTGTATTTAATTCCGATGCCATTTCTGTGTTTCATCGTCAATGTGGAGGTCCAAGGAATACATTGAACCTGCTGTGGTGTATCGGATACTATTACTGGTCTCACAGGGAATGCTCAAAGCACCAACTGTAAGAAGAGTCTCTATTCTAGTACTTAAGGCGGCATTGTGCCTTTTGTATTTAATTCCGATGCCATTTCTGTGTTTCATCGTCAATGAGAAGGTCCAAGGAATAAACTGAACCTGCAGAGGTGTAGCAGAAACTAATACTGGTCTCACAAGGAATGCTCAAAGCACCGACTGTAAGAAGATTCTCTATTCTGGTACTTAAGGCGGCATTGTGCCTTTTGTATTTAATTCCGATGCCATTTCTGTGTTTCGTCGTCAATGTGAAGGTCCAAGGAATAAACTGAACCTGCAGAGGTGTAGCGGAAACTAGTACTGGTCTCACAGGGAATGCTCAAAGCACCGACTGTAAGAAGAGTCTCAATTCTTGTACTTAAGGCGGCATTGTGCCTTTTGTATTTAAATCCGATGCCATTTCTGTGTTTCATCGTCAATGTGAAGATCCAAGGAATACATTGAACCTGCAGAGGTCTAGCGGAAACTAATACTGGTCTCACAGGGAATGCTCAAAGCACCGACTGTAAGAAGATTCTCTATTCTTGTACTTAAGGCGGCATTGTGCCTTTTGTATTTAATTCCGATGCCATTTCTGTGTTTCATCGTCAATGTTAAGGTCCAAGGAATAAACTGAACCTGCAGAGGTGTAGCGGAAACTAATACTGGTCTCACAGGGAATGCTCAAAGCACCGACTGTAAGAAGAGTCTCTATTCTAGTACTTAAGGCGGCATTGTGCCTTTTGTATTTAATTCCGATGCCATTTCTGTGTTTCATCGTCAATGTGAAGATCCAAGGAATACATTGAACCTGCAGAGGTCTAGCGGCAACTAATACTGGTCTCACAGGGAATGCTCAAAGCACCGACCGTAAGAAGAGTCTCTATTCTTGTACTCAAGGCGGCATTGTGCGTTTTGTATTTAATTCCGATGCCATTTATGTGTATCATCGTCATTGTGAAGGTCCAAGGAATACATTGAACCTGCAGTGGTGTATCGGATATTATTACTGATCTCACAGGGAATGCTCAAAGCACCGACTGTAAGAAGAGTCTCTATTCTTGTACTTAAGGCGGCATTGTGCCTTTTGTATTTAATTCCGGTGCGATTTCTGTGTTTCATTGTCAATATGAAGGTCCAAGGAATACATTGAACCTGCAGTGGTGTATCGGATACTATTACTAATCTCACAGGGAATGCTCAAAGCACCGACTGTAAGAAGAGTCTCTAATCTTGTACTTAAGGAGGCATTGTGCCTTTTGTATTTAATTCCGATGCGATTCCTGTGCTTCATTGTCAATGTGAAGGTCCAAGGAATACATTGAACCTGCAGTGGTGTATCGGATACTATTACTGGTCTCACAGGGAATGCTGAAAGCACTGACTGTAAGAAGAGTCTCTATTCTTGTACTTAAGGCGGCATTGTGCCTTTTGTATTTAATTCCGATGCCGTTCCTGTGTTTCATCGTCAATGTGAAGGTCCAGCGAATACATTGAACCTGCAGTGGTGTATCGAATACTATTACTGGTCTCACAGGGAATGCTCAAAGCACCGACTGTAAGAAGAGTCTCTATTCTTGTACTTAAGGAGGCATTGTGCCTTTTGTATTTAATTCCGATGCCATTTCTGTGTTTCATCGTCAATGTGAAGGTGCAAGGAATAAACTGAACCTGCAGAGGTGTAGCGGAAACTAATACTGGTCTCACAGGGAATGCTCAAAGCACCGACTGTAAGAAGAGTCTCTATTCTTGTACTTAAGTCGGCATTGTGCCTTTTGTATTTAATTCCGATGCCATTTCTGTGTTTCATCGTCAATGTGATGGTCCAAGGAATACATTGAACCTGCAGTGGTGTATCGGATACTATTACTGGCCTCAACGGGAATGCTCAAAGCACCGACTGTAAGATGAGTCTCTATTCTTGTACATAAGGCGGCATTGTGCCTTTTGTATTTAATTCCGATGCGATTTCTGTGTTTCATCGTCAATGTGAAGGTCCAAGGAATACATTGAACTTGCAGTGGTGTATCGGATACTATTACTGGTCTCACAGGGAATGCTCAAATCACCGACTGTAAGAAGAGTCTCTATTCTTGTACTTAAGGCGGCATTGTGCCTTTTGTATTTAATTTCGATGCCATTTGTGTGTTTCATCGTCAATGTCAAGGTCCAAGGAATAAACTGAACTTGCAGAGGTGTAGCGGAAACTAATACTGGTCTCACAGGGAATGCTCAAAGCACCGACTGTAAGAAGAGTCTCTATTCTTGTACTTAAGGCAGCATTGCGCCTTTTGTATTTAATTCCGATCCCGTTTCTGTGTTTCATCGTCAATGTGAAGGTCCAAGGAATAACCTGAATCTGCAGAGGTGTAGCGGAAACTAATACTGGTCTCACAGGGAATGCTCAAAGCACCGACTGTAAGAAGAGTCTCTATTCTTGTACTTAAGGCGGTATTGTGCCTTTTGTATTTAATTCCGATGCCATTTCTGTGTTTCACCGTAAATGTGAAAGTCCAAGGAATAAACTGAACCTGCAGAGGTGTAGCGGAAACTAATACTGGTCTCACAGGGAATGCTCAAAGCACCGACTGTAAGAAGAGTCCCTATTCTTGTACTTAAGGCGGCATAGTGCCTTTTGTATTTAATTCCGATGCCATTTCTGTGTTTCGTCGTCAATGTGCAGGTCCAAGGAATACATTGAACCTGCAGTGGTGTATCGGATACTATTACTGGTCTCACAGGGAATGTTGAAAGCACCGACAGTAAGAAGAGTCTCTATTCTTGTACTTAAGGCGGCATTGTGCCTTTTGTATTTAATTCCGATGCGTTTTCTGTGTTTCATCGTCATTGTGTATGTCCAAGGAATACATTGAACCTGCAGTGGTGTATCGGACACTATTACTGGTCTCACAGGGAATGCTCAAAGCACCGACTGTAAGAAGAGTCTCTATTCTTGAACTTAAGGCGGCATTGTGCCTTTTGTATTTAATTCCGATGCCATTTCTGTGTTTCATCGTCAATGTGAATGTCCAAGTAATAAACTGAACCTGCAGAGGTGTAGTGGAAACTAATACTGGTCTCACAGAGAATGCTCAAACACCGACTGTAAGAAGAGTCTCTATTCTTGTACTTAAGGCGGCATTGTGCCTTTTGTATTTAATTCTGATGCCATTTCTGTGTTTCATCGTCAATGTGAAGGTCCAAGGAATAAACTGATCCTGCAGACGTGTAGCGGAAACTAATACTGGTCTCACAGGGAATGCTCAAAGCACCGACTGTAAGAAGAGTCCCTATTCTTGTACTTAAGGCGGTATTGGGCCTTTTGTATTTAAATCCGATGCCATTTCTGTGTTTCATCGTCAATGTGAAGGTCCAAGGAATACATTGAACCTGCAGTGGTGTATCGGATACTATTACTGGTCTCACAGTGAATGCTCAAAGCACCGACTGTAAGAAGAGTCTCTTTCTTGTAATTAAGGCGGCATTGCGCCTTTTGTATTTAATTCCGATGCGATTTCTGTGTTTCACGTCAATGTGAAGGCCCAAGGAATACATTGAACCTGCAGTGGTGTATCGGATACTGTTACTGGTCTCACAGGGAATGCTCAAAGCACCGACTGTAGAGTCTCTATTCTTGTACTTAAGGCGGCATTGTGCCTTTTGTATTTAATTCCGATGCCGTTTCTGTGTTTCATCGTCAATGTGAAGGTCCAAGGAATAAACTGAACCTGTAGAGGTGTAGCGGAAACTAATACTGGTCTCACAGGGTATGCTCAAAGCACCGACTGTAAGAAGAGTCTCTATTCTTGTACTTAAGGCGGCATTGTTCCTTTTGTATTTAATTCCGATGTAATTTCAGTGTTTCATCGTCAATGTGTATGTCCAAGGAATAGATTGAGCCTGCAGTGGTGTATCGGATACTATTACTGGTCTCACAGGGAATGCTCAAAGCTCTGACTAAAGAAGAGTCTCTATTCTTGTACTTAAGGCGGCATTGTGCCTTTTGTATTTAATTCCGATGCCATTTCTGTGTTTCATCGTCAATGAGAAGGTCCAAGGAATAAACTGAACCAGCAGAGGTGTAGCGGAAACTAATAATGGTCTCACAGGGAATGCTCAAAGCACCGACTGTCAGAAGATTCTCTTCTCTTGTACTTAAGGCGGCATTGTGCCTTTTGTATTTAATTCCGTTGCCATTTCTGTGTTTCATCGTCAATGTGAAGGTCCAAGGAATAAACTGAACCTGCAGAGGTGTAGCGGAAACTAATACTGGTCTCACAGGGAATGCTCACATCACCGACGGTAAGAAGAGTCTCTATTCTTGTACTTAAGGCGGCATTGTGCCTTTTGTATTTAATTCCGATGCCATTTCTGTGTTTCATCGTCAATGTGTATGTCCAAGGATTACATTGAACCTGCAGTGGTGTATCGGATACTATTACTGGTCTCACAGGGTATGCTCAAAGCACCGACTGTATGAAGAGTCTCTATTCTTGTACTTAAGGCGGCATTGTGCCGTTTGTATTTAATTCCGATGCCATTTCTGTGTTTCATCGTCAATGTGAAGGTGCAAGGAATAAACTGAACCTGCAGAGGTGTAGCGGAAACTAATACTGGTCTCACAGGGAATGCTCAAAGCACCGACTGTAAGAAGAGTCTCTATTCTTGTACTTAAGTCGGCATTGTGCCTTTTGTATTTAATTCCGATGCCATTTCTGTGTTTCATCGTCAATGTGATGGTCCAAGGAATACATTGAACCTGCAGTGGTGTATCGGATACTATTACTGGTCTCACAGGGAATGCTCAAAGCACCGACTGTAAGAAGAGTCTCTATTCTTGTACTTAAGGCGGCATTGTGCCTTTTGTATTTAATTCCGATGCCATTTCTGTGTTCCGTCGTCAATGTGAAGGTCCAAGGAATACATTGAACCTGCAGTGGTGTATTGGATACTATTACTGGTCTCACAGGGAATGTTGAAAGCACCGACAGTAAGAAGAGTCTCTACTCTTGTACTTAAGGCGGCATTGTGCCTTTTGTATTTAATTCCGATGCGTTTTCTGTGTTTCATCGTCAATGTGTATGTCCAAGGAATACATTGAACCTGCAGTGGTGTATCGGACACTATTACTGGTCTCACAGGGAATGCTCAAAGCACCGACTGTAAGAAGAGTCTCTATTCTTGAACTTAAGGCGGCATTGTGCCTTTTGTATTTAGTTCCGATGCCATTTCTGTGTTTCATCGTCAATGTGAAGGTCCAAGCAATAAACTGAACCTGCAGAGGTGTAGTGGAAACTAATACTGGTCTCACAGGGAATGCTCAAACACCGACTGTAAGAAGAGTCTCTATTCTTGTACTTAAGGCGGCATTGTGCCTTCTGTATTTAATTCCGATGCCATTTCTGTGTTTCATCGTCAATGTGAAGGTCCAAGGAATAAACTGAACCTGCAGACGTGTAGCGGAAACTAATACTGGTCTCACAGGGAATGCTCAAAGCACCGACTGTAAGAAGAGTCCCTATTCTTGTACTTAACGCGGTATTGGGCCTTTTGTATTTAAATCCGATGCTATTTCTGTGTTTCATCGTCAATGTGAAGGTCCAAGGAATAAACTGAACCTGCAGAGGTGTAGCGGAAACTAATACTGGTCTCACAGGAATGCTCAAAGCACCGACTGTAAGAAGAGTGCCTATTCTTGTACTTAAGGCGGCATTGTTCCTTTTGTATTTAATTCCGATGTAATCTCAGTGTTTCATCGTCAATGTGTATGTCCAAGGAATAGATTGAGCCTGCAGTGGTGTATCGGATACTATTACTGGTCTCACAGGGAATGCTCAAAGCTCTGCCTGTAAGAAGAGTCTCTATTCTTGTACTTAAGGCGGCATTGTGCCTTTTGTATTTAATTCAGATGCCATTTCTGTGTTTCATCGTCAATGAGAAGGTCCAAGGGATAAACTGAACCAGCAGAGGTGTAGCGGAAACTAATACTGGTCTCACAGGGAATGCTCAAAGCACCGACTGTCAGAAGATTCTCTATTCTTGTACATAAGGCGGCATTGTGCCTTTTGTATTTAATTCCGTTGCCATTTCTGTGTTTCATCGTCAATGTGAAGGTCCAAGGAATAAACTGAACCTGCAGAGGTGTAGCGGAAACTAATACTGGTCTCACAGGGAATGCTCAAAGCACCGACGGTAAGAAGAGTCTCTATTCTTGTACTTAAGGCGGCATTGTGCCTTTTGTATTTAATTCCGATGCCATTTCTGTGTTTCATCGTCAATGTGTATGTCCAAGGAATACATTGAACCTGCAGTGGTGTATCGGATACTATTACTTGTCTCACAGGGTATGCTCAAAGCACCGACTATAAGAAGAGTCTCTATTCTTGTACTTAAGGCGGCATTGTGCCGTTTGTATTCAATTCCGATGCCATTTCTGTGTTTCATCGTCAATGTGAAGGTCCAAGGAATAAACTGAACCTGCAGAGGTGTAGTGGAAACTAATACTGGTCTCACAGGGAATGCTCAAACACCGACTGTAAGAAGAGTCTATATTGTTGTACTTAAGGCGGCATTGTGCATTTTGTATTTAATTCCGATGCCATTTCTGTGTTTCATCGTCAATGTGAAGGTCCAAGGAATAAACTGAACCTGCAGACGTGTAGCGGAAACTAATACTGGTCTCACAGGGAATCCTCAAAACACCGACTGTTAGAAGTGTCTCTATTCTTGTACTTAAGGCGGAATTGGGCCTTTTGTATTTAATTCCGATGCTATTTCTGTGTTTCATCGTCAATGTGAAGGTCCAAGGAATAAACTGAACCTGCAGAGGTGTAGCGGAAACTAATACTGGACTCACAGGGAATGCTCAAAGCACCGACTGTAAGAAGAGTCTCTATTCTTGTACTTAAGGCGGCATTGTGCCTTTTGTATTTAATTCCGATGCCATTTCTGTGTTTCATCGTCAATGTGAAGGTCCAAGGAATACATTGAACCTGCAGTGGTGTATCGGATACTATTACTGGTCTCACAGGGAATGCTCAAAGCACCGACTTTAAGAAGAGTCTCTATTCTTGTAATTAAGGCGGCATTGTGCCTTTTGTATTTAATTCCGATGCGATTTCTGTGTTTCATCGTCAATGTGAAGGCCCAAGGAATACATTGAACCTGCAGTGGTGTATCGGATACTTTTACTGGTCTCACAGGGAATGCTCAAAGCACCGACTGTAAGAGGAGTCTCTATTCTTGTACTGAAGGCGGCATTGTGCCTTTTGTATTTAATTCCGATGTCATTTCTGTGTTTCATCGTCAATGTGAAGGTCCAAGGAATAAACTGAACCTGCAGAGGTTTAGCGGAAACTAATACTGGTCTCACAGGGAATGCTCAAAGCACCGACTGTCAGAAGATTCTCAATTCTTGTACTTAAGGCGGCATTGTGCCTTTTGTATTTAATTCCGATGCCATTTCTGTGTTTCATCGTCAATGTGAAGGTCCAAGGAATAAACGGAACCTGCAGAGGTGTAGCGGAAACTAATACTGGTCTCACAGGGAAAGCTCAAAGCAAGGACTGTAAGAAGAGTCTCTATTCTTGCACTTAAGGCGGCATTGTGCTTTTTATATTTAATTACGATGCCATTTCTGTGTTTCAACGTCAATGTGAAGGTCCAAGGAATACATTGAACCTGCAGTGTTGTATCGGATACTATTACTGGTCTCACAGGGAATGTTCAAAGCACCGACTGTAAGAAGAGTCTCTATTCTTGTACTTAAGGCGGCATTGTGCCTTTTGTATTTAATTCCGATGCGATTTCTGTCTTTCATCGTCAATGAGTATGTCCAACGAATACATTGAACCTGCAGTGGTGTATCGGATACTATTACTGGTCTCACAGGGAATGCTCAAAGCACCGACTGTAAGAAGAGTCTCTATTCTTGTACTTAAGGCGGCACTGTGCCTTTTGTATTTAATTCCGATACCATTTCTGTGTTTCATCGTCAATGTGAAGGTCCAAGGAATAAACTGAACCTGCAGAGGTGTAGCGGAAACTAATACTGGTCTCACAGGGAATGCTCAAAGCACCGACTGTAAGAAGAGTCTATATTCTTGTACTTAAGGCGGCATTGTGCTTTTTGTATTTAATTCCGTTGCCATTTCTGTGTTTCATCGTCAATGTGAAGGTCCAAGGAATAAACTGAACCTGCAGTGGTGTAGCGGAAACTAATACTGTTCTAACAGGGAATGCTCAAAGCACCGACGGTAAGAAGAGTCTCTATTCTTGTACTTAAGGCGGCATTGTGCCTTTTGTATTTAATTCCGATGTAATTTCAGTGTTTCATCATCAATGTGAATGTCCAAGGAATTCATTGAACCTCCAGTGGTGTATCGAATACTATTACTGGTCTCACAGGGAATGCTCAAAGCACCGACTGTAAGAAGAGTCTCTTTTCTTGTACTTAAGGCGGCATTGTGCCTTTTGTATTTAATTCAGATGCCATTTCTGTGTTTCATCGTCAATGTGAAGGTCCAAGGAATACATTGATCCTGTAGTGGAGTATCGGATACTAATACTGTTCTCACAGGGAATGCTCAAAGCACCGAATGTAAGAAGAGTCTCTATTCTTGTACTTAAGGCGGCATTGTGATTTTTGTATTTAATTCCGATGCCAATTCTGTGTTTCATCGTCAATGTGAAGGTCTAAGGAATACATTCAACCTGCAGTGGTGTATCGGATACTATTACTGGTCTCACAGGGAATGCTCAAAGCACCGACTGTAAGAAGAGTCTCTATTCGTGTACTTAAAGCGGCATTGCGCCTTTTGTATTTAATTCCGATGCGATTTCTGTGTCTCATCGTCATGGTGAAGGTCGAAGGAATAAACTGAACCTGCAGAGGTGTAGCGGAAACTAATACTGGTCTCACAGGGAATGCTCAAAGCACCGACTGTAAGAAGAGTCTCTATTCTTGTGCTTAAGGCGATATTGTGCCTTTTGTATTAAATTCAGATTTCATTTCTGTGTTTCATCGTCAATGTGAAGGTCCAAGGAATAAACTGAACCTGCAGTGGTGTATCGGATACTATTACTGGTCTCACAGGGAATGCTCAAAGCAACCGACTGTAAGAAGAGTCTCTATTCTTGTACTTAAGGCGGCATTGTGCCTTTTGTATTTAATTCCGATGCCATTTCATTGTTTCATCGTCAATGTAAAGGTCCAAGGAATAAACTGAACCTGGAGAGGTGTAGCGGAAACTAATACTGGTCTCACAGGGAATGCTCAAAGCACCGACTGTAAGAAGAGTCTATATTCTTGTACTTAAGGCGGCATTGTGCCTCTTGTATTTAATTCCGTTGCCATTTCTGTGTTTCATCGTCAATGTGAAGATCCAAGGAATAAACTGAACCTGCAGAGGTGTAGCGGAAACTAATACTGGTCTCACAGGGAATGCTCAAAGCACCGACGGTAAGAAGAGTCTCTATTCTTGTACTTAAGGCGGCATTGTGCCTTTTGTATTTAATTCCGATGTAATTTCAGTGTTTCATCGTCAATGTGAATGTCCAAGGAATTCATTGAACCTCCAGTGGTGTATCGGATACTATTACTGGTCTCACAGGGAATGCTCAAAGCACCGACTGTAAGAAGAGTCTCGTTTCATGTACTTATGGCGGCATTGTGCCTTTTGTATTTAATTCAGATGCCATTTCTGTGTTTCATCGTCAATGTAAAGGTCCAAGGAATACATTGAACCTGTAGTGGAGTATCGGATACTATTACTGGTCTCACAGGGAATGCTCAAAGCACCGACTGTAAGAAGAGTCTCTATTCTTGTACTTAAAGCGGCATTGTGCATTTTGTATTTAATTCCGATGCCAATTCTGTGTTTCATCGTCAATGTGAAGGTCCAAGGAATACATTGAACCTGCAGTGGTGTATCGGATACTATTACTGGTCTCACAGGGAATGCTCAAAGCACCGACTGTAAGAAGAGACTCTATTCGTGTACTTAAAGCGGCATTGTGCCTTTTGTATTTAATTCCGATGCGATTTCTGTGTTTCATCGTCAATGTGAAGGCCCATGGAATACATTGAACCTGCAGTGGTGTATCGGATACTTTTACTGGTCTCACAGGGAATGCTCAAAGCACCGACTGTAAGAGGAGTCTCTATTCTTGTACTTAAGAAGGCATTGTGCCTTTTGTATTTAATTCCGATGCCATTTCTGTGTTTCATCGTCAATGTGAAGGTCCAAGGAATAAACGGAACCTGCAGAGGTGTAGCGGAAACTAATACTGGTCTCACAGGGAATGCTCAAAACACCGACTGTCAGAAGATTCTCTATTCTTGTACTTAAGGCGGCATTGTGCCTTTTGTATTTAATTCCGATGCCATTTCTGTGTTTCATCGTCAATGTGAAGGTCCAAGGAATAAACTGAACCTGCAGAGGTGTAGCGGAAACTAATACTGGTCTCACAGGGAAAGCTCAAAGCACCGACTGTAAGAAGAGTCTCTATTCTTGCACTTAAGGCGGCATTGTGCCTTTTGTATTTAATTACGATGCCATTTCTGTGTTTCATCGTCAATGTGAAGGTCCAAGGAATACATTGAACCTGAGTGGTGTATCGGATACTATTACTGGTCTCACAGGGAATGTTCAAAGCACCGACTGTAAGAAGAGTCTCTATTCTTGTACTTAAGGCGGCATTGTGCCTCTTGTATTTAAATCCGATGCGATTTCTGTGTTTCATCGTCAATGAGTATGTCCAACGAATACATTGAACCTGCAGTGGTGTATCGGATACTATTACTGGTCTCACAGGGTATGCTCAAAGCACCGACTGTAAGAAGAGTCTCTATTCTTGTACTTAAGGCGGCACTGTGCCTTTTGTATTTAATTCCGATGCCATTTCTGTGTTTCATCGTCAATGTGAAGGTCCAAGGAATAAACTGAACCTGCAGAGGTGTAGCGGAAACTAATACTGGTCTCACAGGGAATGCTCAAAGCACCGACAGTAAGAAGAGTCTATATTCTTGTACTTAAGGCGGCATTGTGCTTTTTGTATTTAATTCCGTTGCCATTTCTGTGTTTCATCGTCAATGTGAAGGTCCAAGGAATAAACTGAACCTGCAGAGGTGTAGCGGAAACTAATACTGGTCTCACAGGGAATGCTCAAAGCACCGACGGTAAGAAGAGTCTCTATTCTTGTACTTAAGGCGGCATTGTGCCTTTTGTATTTAATTCCGATGTAATTTCAGTGTTTCATCGTCAATGTGAATGTCCAAGGAATTCATTGAACCTCCAGTGGTGTATCGGATACTATTACTGGTCTCACAGGGAATGCTCAAATCACCGACTGTAAGAAGAGTCTCTTTTCTTGTACTTAAGGCGGCATTGTGCCTTTTGTATTTAATTCATATGCCATTTCTGTGTTTCATCGTCAATGTGAAGGTCCAAGGAATACATTGAACCTGTAGTGGAGTATCGGATACTAATACTGGTCTCACAGGGAATGCTCAAAGCACCGACTGCAAGAAGAGTCTCTTCTCTTGTACTTAAGGCGGCATTGTGCCTTTTGTATTTAATTCCGATGCCATTTCTGTGTCACATCGTAAATGTGAAGGTCCAAGGAATACATTCAACCTGCAGTGGTGTATCGGATACTATTACTGGTCTCACAGGGAATGCTCAAAGCACCGACTGTAAGAAGAGTCTCTATTCTTGTACTTAAGGCGGCATTGTGCCGTTTGTATTTAATTCCGATGCCATTTCTGTGTCTCATCGTAAATGTGAAGGTCCAAAGAATAAACTGAACCTGCAGAGGTGTAACGGAAACTAATACTGGTCTCCCAGGGAATGCTCAAAGCACCGACGGTAAGAAGAGTCTCTATTCTTGTACTTAAGGCGGCATTGTGCGTTTTGTATTTAATTCCGATGCCATTTCTGTGTTTCATCGTCAATGTGAAGGTCCAAGGAATAAACTGAACCTGCAGAGGTGTAGCGGAAACTAATACTGGTCTCACAGGGAATGCTCAAAGCACCGACTGTAAGAAGAGTCTATATTCTTGTACTTAAGGCGGCATTGTGCCTCTTGTATTTAATTCCGTTGCCATTTCTGTGTTTCATCGTCAATGTGAAGATCCAAGGAATAAACTGAACTTGCAGAGGTGTAGCGGAAACTAATACTGGTCTCACAGGGAATGCTCAAAGCACCGACTGTAAGAAGAGTCTATATTCTTGTACTTAAGGCGGCATTGTGCCTCTTGTATTTAATTCCGTTGCCATTTCTGTGTTTCATCGTCAATGTGAAGATCCAAGGAATAAACTGAACCTGCAGAGGTGTAGCGGAAACTAATACTGGTCTCACAGGGAATGCTCAAAGCACCGACGGTAAGAAGAGTCTCTATTCTTGTACTTAAGGCGGCATTGTGCCTTTTGTATTTAATTCCGATGTAATTTCAGTGTTTCATCGTCAATGTGAATGTCCAAGGAATTCATTGAACCTCCAGTGGTGTATCGGATACTATTACTGGTCTCACAGGGAATGCTCAAAGCACCGACTGTAAGAAGAGTCTCTTTTCTTGTACTTATGGCGGAATTGTGCCTTTTGTATTTAATTCAGATGCCATTTCTGTGTTTCATCGTCAATGTAAAGGTCCAAGGAATACATTGAACCTGTAGTGGAGTATCGGATACTATTACTGGTCTCACAGGGAATGCTCAAAGCACCGACTGTAAGAAGAGTCTCTATTCTTGTACTTAAAGCGGCATTGTGCCTTTTGTATTTAATTCCGATGCCAATTCTGTGTTTCATCGTCAATGTGAAGGTCCAAGGAATACATTGAACCTGCAGTGGTGTATCGGATACTATTACTGGTCTCACAGGGAATGCTCAAAGCACCGACTGTAAGAAGAGTCTCTATTCGTGTACTTAAAGCGGCATTGTGCCTTTTGTATTTAATTCCGATGCGATTTCTGTGTTTCATCGTCAATGTGAAGGCCCAAGGAATACATTGAACCTGCAGTGGTGTATCGGATACATTTACTGGTCTCACAGGGAATGCACAAAGCACCGACTGTAAGAGGAGTCTCTATTCTTGTACTTAAGAAGGCATTGTGCCTTTTGTATTTAATTCCGATGCCATTTCTGTGTTTCATCGTCAATGTGAAGGTCCAAGGAATAAACGGAACCTGCAGAGGTGTAGCGGAAACTGATACTGGTCTCATAGGGAATGCTCAAAGCACCGACTGTCAGAAGATTCTCAATTCTTGTACTTAAGGCGGCATTGTGCCTTTTGTATTTTATTCCGATGCCATTTCTGTGTTTCATCGTCAATGTGAAGGTCCAAGGAATAAACTGAACCTGCAGAGGTGTAGCGGAAACTAATACTGGTCTCACAGGGAAAGCTCAAAGCACCGACTGTAAGAAGAGTCTCTATTCTTGCACTTAAGGCGGCATTGTGCCTTTTGTATTTAATTACGATGCCATTTCTGTGTTTCATCGTCAATGTGAAGGTCCAAGGAATACATTGAACCTGCAGTGGTGTATCGGATACTATTACTGGTCTCACAGGGAATGTTCAAAGCACCGACTGTAAGAAGAGTCTCTATTCTTGTACTTAAGGCAGCATTGTGCCTTTTGTATTTAATTCCGATGCGATTTCTGTGTTTCATCGTCAATGAGTATGTCCAACGAATACATTAAACCTGCAGTGGTGTATCGGATACTATTACTGGTCTCACAGGGTATGCTCAAAGCACCGACTGTAAGAAGAGTCTCTATTCTTGTACTTAAGGCGGCACTGTGCCTTTTGTATTTAATTCCGATGCCATTTCTGTGTTTCATCGTCAATGTGAAGGTCCAAGGAATAAACTGAACCTGCAGAGGTGTAGCGGAAACTAATACTGGTCTCACAGGGAATGCTCAAAGCACCGACAGTAAGAAGAGTCCATATTCTTGTACTTAAGGCGGCATTGTGCTTTTTGTATTTAATTCCGTTGCCATTTCTGTGTTTCATCGTCAATGTGAAGGTCCAAGGAATAAACTGAACCTGCAGAGGTGTAGCGGAAACTAATACTGGTCTCACAGGGAATGCTCAAAGCACCGACGGTAAGAAGAGTCTCTATTCTTGTACTTAAGGCGGCATTGTGCCTTTTGTATTTAATTCCGATGTAATTTCAGTGTTTCATCGTCAATGTGAATGTCCAAGGAATTCATTGAACCTCCAGTGGTGTATCGGATACTATTACTGGTCTCACAGGGAATGCTCAAAGCACCGACTGTAAGAAGAGTCTCTTTTCTTGTACTTATGGCGGCATTGTGCCTTTTGTATTTAATTCATATGCCATTTCTGTGTTTCATCGTCAATGTGAAGGTCCAAGGAATACATTGAACCTGTAGTGGAGTATCGGATACTAATACTGGTCTCACAGGGAATGCTCAAAGCACCGACTGTAAGAAGAGTCTCTATTCTTGTACTTAAGGCGGCATTGTGCCTTTTGTATTTAATTCCGATGCCATTTCTGTGTTTCATCGTCAATGTGAAGGTCCAAGGAATAAACTGAACCTGGAGAGGTGTAGCGGAAACTAATACTGGTCTCACAGGGAATGGTCAAAGCACCGACTGTAAGAAGAGTCTCTATTCTTGTACTTAAGGCGGCATTGTGCCTTTTGTATTTAATTCCGATGCCATTTCTGTGACTCATCGTAAATGTGAAGGTCCAAGGAATAAACTGAACCTGCAGAGGTGTAGCGGAAACTAATACTGGTCTCACAGGGAATGCTCAAATCACCGACGGTAAGAAGAGTCTCTATTCCTGTACTTAAGGCGGCATTGTGCCTTTTGTATTTAATTCCGATGCAATTTCAGTGTTTCATCGTCAATGTGAAGGTCCAAGGAATAAACTGAACCTGCAGTGGTGTATCGGATACTATTACTGGTCTCACAGGGAATGTTCGAAGCACCGACTGTAAGAAGAGTCTCTATTCTTGTACTTAAGGCGGCATTGTGCCTTTTGTATTTAATTCCGATGCGCTTAATGTGTTTCATCGTCATTGTGAAGGTTCAAGGAATACATTGAATCTGCAGTGGTGTATTGGATACTATTACTGGTCTCACAGGGAATGCTCAAAGCACCGACAGTAAGAAGAGTCTCTATTCTTGTACTTAAGGCGGCATTGTGCCTTTTGTATTTAATTCCGATGCCATTTCTGTGTTTCATCGTCAATGTGAAGGTCCAAGGAATAAACAGAACCTGCAGAGGTGTAGCGGAAACTAACACTGGTCTCACAGGGAATGCTCAAAGCACCGACTGTAAGAAGGGTCTCTATTCTTGTACTTAAGGCGGCATTGTGCCTTTTGTATTTAATTCCGATGCCATTTCTGTGTTTCATCGTCAATGTGAAGGTCCAAGGAATACATTGAACCTGCAGCGGTGTATCGGATACTATTACTGGTCTCACAGGGAATGCTCAAAGCACCGACTGTAAGAAGAGTCTCTATTCTTGTACTTAAGGCGGCGTTGTGCCTTTTATATTTAATTCCGATGCCATTTCTGTGTTTCATCGTCGATGTGAAGGTCCAAGGAATACATTGAACCTGCAGTGGTGTATCGGATACTATTACTGGTCTCACAGGGAATGCTCAAAGCACCGACTGTAAGAAGAGTCTCTATTCTTGTACTTAAGGCGGCATTGTGCCTTTTGTATTTAATTCCGATGCCATTTCTGTGTTTCATCGTCAATGTGAAGGTCCAAGGAATACATTGAACCTGCACTGGTGTGTCGGATACTATTAATGGTCTCACAGGGAATGCTCAAATCTCCGACTGTAAGAAGAGTCTCTATTCTTGTACTTAAAGCGGCATAGTGCCTTTTGTATTTAATTCCGACGCGATTTCTGTGTTTCATCGTCAATGTGAAGGTCCAAGGAATAAACTGAACCTGCAGAGGTGTAGCGGAAACTAATACTGGTCACACAGGGAATGCTCAAATCACCGACTGTAAGAAGAGTCTCTAATCTTGTACTTAAGGCGATATTGTGCCTTTTGTATTTAATTCCGATGCCATTTCTGGGTTTCATCGTCAATGTGAATGTCCAAGGAATACATTGAACCTGCAGTGTTGTATCGGATACTATTACTGGTCTCACAGTGAATGCTCAAAGCACCGACTGTAAGAAGAGACTCTATTCTTGTACTTAAGGCGGCACTGTGCCTTTTGTATTTAATTCCGATGCGATTTCTGTGTTTCATCGTCAATGTGTATGTCCAAGGAATACATTGAACCTGCAGTGGTGTATCGGATACTATTACTGGTCTCACAGGGAATACTCAAAGCACCGACTGTAAGAAGAGTCTCTATTCTTGTACTTAAGGCGGCATTTTGCCTTTTGTTTTTAATTCCGATGCCATTTCTGTGTTTCATCGTCAATGTGAAGGTCCAAGGAATAAACTGAACCTGCAGAGGTGTAGCGGAAACTAATACTGGTCTCACAGGGAATGCTCAAAGCACCGATTGTAAGAAGAGTCTCTATTCTTGTACTTAAAACGGCATTGTGCCTTTTGTATTTAATTCCGATGCGATTTCTGTGTTTCATCGTCAATGTGAAGGTCCAAGCAATAAACTGAACATGCAGAGGTGTAGCGGAAACTAATACTGGTCACACAGGGAATGCTCAAAGCACCGACTGTAAGAAGAGTCTCTATTCTTGTACTTAAGGCGATATTGTGCCGTTTGTATTTAATTCCGATGCCATTTCTGTGTTTCATCGTCAATGTGAATGTCCAAGGAATACATTGAACCTGCAGTGTTGTATCGGATACTATTACTGGTCTCACAGGGAATGCTCAAAGCACCGACTGTAAGAAGTGTCTCTATTCTTGTACTTAAGGCTTCATTGTGCCTTTTGTATTTAATTCCGATGCCATTTCTATGTTTCATCGTCAATGTGAAGGTCCAAGGTATACATTGAACCTGCAGTGGTGTATCGGATACTATTACTGGTCTTACAGGGAATGTTCAAAGCACCAACTGTAGGAAGAGTCTCTATTCTTGTACTTAAGGCGGCATTGTGCCTTTTGTATTTAATTCCGATGCCATTTCTGTGCTTCATCGTCAATGTGTATGTCCAAGGAATAGATTGAACCTGCAGTGGTGTATTGGATACAATTACTGGTCTCACAGGGAATGCTCAAAGCACCGACTGTAAGAAGAGTCTCTATTCTTGTACTTAAGGCGGCATTGTGCCTTTTGTATTTATTTCCGATGCCATTTCTGTGTTTCATCGTCAATGTGAAGGTCCAAGGAATACATTGAAACTGCAGTGGTGTATCGGATACTATTACTGGTCTCACAGGGAATGCTCAAATCTCCGACTGTAAGAAGAGTCTCTATTCTTGTACGTAAAGCGGCATTGTGCCTTTTGTATTTAATTCCGATGCGATTTCTGTGTTTCATCGTCAATGTGAAGGTCCAAGGAATAAACTGAACCTGCAGAGGTGTAGCGGAAACTAATACTGGTCACACAGGGAATGCTCAAAGCACCGACTGTAAGAAGAGTCTCTATTCTTGTACTTAAGGCGATATTGTGCCTTTTGTATTTAATTCCGATGCCATTTCTGTGTTTCATCGTCAATGTGAATGTCCAAGGAATACATTGAACCTGCAGTGTTGTATCGGATACTATTTCTGGTCTCACAGGGAATTCTCAAAGCACCGACTGTAAGACGAGACTCTATTCTTGTACTTAAGGCGGCATTGTGCCTTTTGTATTTAATTCCGATGCGATTTCTGTGTTTCATCGTCAACGTGTATGTCCAAGGAATACATTGAACCTGCAGTGGTGGATCGGATACTATTACTGGTCTCACAGGGAATACTCAAAGCACCGACTGTAAGAAGAGTCTCTATTCTTGTACTTAAGGCGGCATTTTGCCTTTTGTATTTAATTCCGATGCCTTTTCTGTGTTTCATCGTCAATGTGAAGGTCCAAGGAATAAACTGAACCTGCAGAGGTGTAGCGGAAACTAATACTGGTCTCACAGGGAATGCTCAAAGCACTGACTGTAAGAAGAGTCTCTATTCTTGTACTTAAGGCGGCATTGTGCCTTTTGTATTTAATTCCGATGCCATTTCCGTGTTTCATCGTCAATTTGAAGGTCCAAGGAATAAACTGAACCTGCAGAGGTGTAGCGGAAACTAATACTGGTCTCACAGGGAATGCTCAAAGCACCGATTGTAAGAAGAGTCTCTATTCTTGTACTTAAGGCGGCATTGTGCCTTTTGTATTTAATTCCGATGCCATTTCTGTGTTTCATAGTCAATGTGAAGGTCCAAGGAATACATTGAACCGGCAGTGGTGTATCGGATACAATTACTGGTCTCACAGGGAATGCAAAAAGCACCGACTGTAAGAAGAGTCTCTATTCTTGTACTTAAGGCGGCATTGTGCCTTTTGTATTTAATTCCGATGCCATATCTGTGTTTCATCGTCAATGTGAAGGTCCAAGGAATACACTGAACCTGCAGTGGTGTATCGGATACTATTACTGGTCTCACGGGGAATGCTCAAAGCACCGACTGTAAGAAGAGTCTCTATTCTTGTACTTAAGGCGGCATTGTGCCTTTTGTATTTAATTCCGATGCCATTTCTGTGTATCATCGTCAATGTGAAGGTCCAATGAATAAACTGAACCTGCAGAGGTGTAGCGGAAACTAATACTGGTCTCACAGGGAATGCTCAAAGCACCGACTGTAAGAAGAGTCTCTATTCTTGTACTTAAGTCGGCATTGTGCCTTTTGTATCTAATTCCGATGCCATTTCTGTGTTTCATCGTCAATGTGAAGGTCCAAGAAATACATTGAACCTGCAGAGGTGTAGCAGAAACTAATACTGGTCTCACAGGGAATGGTGAAAGCACCGACTGTAAGAAGAGTCTCTATTCTTGTACTTAAGGCGGCATTGTGCCCTTTGTATTTAATTCCGATGCCATTTCTGTGTTTCATCGTCAATGTGAAGGTCCAAGGAATAAACTGAACCTGCAGAGGTGTAGCGGAAACTAATACTGGTCTCACAGGGAATGCTCAAAGCACCGACTGTAAGAAGGGTCTCTATTCTTGTACTTAAGGCGGCATTGTGCCTTTTGTATTTAATTCCGATGCCATTTCTGTGTTTCATCGTCAATGTGAAGGTCCAAAGAATAAACTGAACCTGCAGAGGTGTAGCGGCAACTGATACTGGTCTCACAAGGAATGCTCAAAGCACCGACTGTAAGAAGAGTCTCTATTCTTGTACTTAAGCGGCATTGTGCCTTTTGTATTTAATTCCGATGCCATTTCTGTGTTTCATCGTCAATGTGAAGGTCCAAGGAATACATTGAATCTGCAATGGTGTATCGGATACTATTACTGGTCTTACAGGGAATGTTCAAAGCACCGACTGTAAGAAGAGTCTCTATTCTTGTACTTATGGCGGCATTGTGCATTTTGTACTTAATTCCGATGCCATTTCTGTGTTTCATCGTCAATGTGAAGGTCCAAGGAATACATTGAACCTGCAGTGGTGTATCGGGTACTATTACTGGTCTCACAGGGAATGCTCAAAGCACCGACTGTAAGAAGGGTCTCTATTCTTGTACATAAGGCGGCATTGTGCCTTTTGTATTTAATTCCAATGCCATTTCTGTGTTTCATCGTCAATGTGAAGGTCCAAGGAATACATTGAACCTGCAGTGGTGTATCGGATACTATTACTGGTCACACAGGGAATGCTCAAAGCACCGACTGTAAGAAGAGACTCTATTCTTGTACTTAAGGCGGCATTGTGCCTTTTGTAGTTAATTCCGATGCGATTTCTGTGTTTCATCGTCAATGTGTATGTCCAAGGAATACATTGAACCTGCAGTGGTGTATCAGATACTATTACTGGTCTCACAGGGAATGCTTAAAGCACCGACTGTAAGAAGAGTCTCTATTCTTGTACTTAAGGCGGCATTGTGCCTTTTGTATTTAATTCCGATGCCATTTCTGTGTTTCATCGTCAATGTGAAGGTCCAAGGAATACATTGAACCTGCAGTGGTGTATCGGATACTATTACTGGTCTCACAGGGAATGCTCAAAGCACCGACTGTAAGAAGGGTCTCTATTCTTGTACTTAAGGCGGCATTGTGCCTTTTGTATTTGATTCCGATGCGATTTCTGTGTTTCATCGTCAATGTGTATGTCCAAGGAATACATTGTACCTGCAGTGGTGTATCGGATACTATTACTGGTCTCACAGGGAATGCTCAAAACACCGACTGTAAGAAGAGTCTTTATTCTTGTACTTAAGGTGGCATTGTGCCTTTTGTATTTAATTCCGATGCCGTTTCTGTGTTTCATCGTCAATGTGAAGGTCCAAGGAATGAACTGAACCTGCACAGGTGTAGCGGAAACTAATACTCGTCTCACAGGGAATGCTCAAAGCGCCGACTATAAGAAGAGTCTCTATTCTTGTACTCAAGGCGGCATTGTGCCTTTTGTATTTAATTCCGATACCATTTCTGTGTTTCATCGTCAATGAGAAGGTCCAAGGAATACATTGAACCTGCAGTGGTGTATCGGATACTATTACTGGTCTCACAGGGAATGCTCAAAGCACCGACTGTGAGAAGAGTCTCTATTCATGTACTTAAGGCGGCATTGTGTCTTTTGTATTTAATTCCGATGCCATTTCTGTGTTTCATCGTCAATTTGAAGATCCAAGGAATACATTGAACCTGCAGTGGTGAATCGGATACTATTACTGGTCTCACAGGGAATGCTCAAAGCACCGACTGTAAGAAGAGTCTCTATTCTTGTACTTAAGGCGGCATTGTGCCTATTGTATTTAATTCCGATGCCATTTCTGTGTTTCATCGTCAATGAGAAGGTCCAAGGAATAAACTGAACCTGCAGAGGTGTAGCGGAAACTAATACTGGTCTCACAGGGAATGCTCAAAGCACCGAATGTAAGAAGAGTCTCTATTCTTGTACTTAAGGCGGCATTGTGCCTTTTGTATTTAATTCCGATGCCATTTCTGTGTTTCATCGTCACTGTGAAGGTCCAAGGAATACATTGAACCTGCAGTGGTGTATCGGATACTATTACTGGTCTCACAGGGAATGCTCAAAGCACCGACTGTAAGAAGAGTCTCTATTCTTGTACTTAAGGCGGCATTGTGCCTTTTGTATTTAATTCCGATGCGATTTCTGTGATTCATCGTCAATGTATATGTCCAAGGAATACATTGAACCTGCAGAGGTGTAGCGGAAATTAATACTGGTCTCACAGGGATTGCTCAAAGCACCGACTGTAAGAAGAGTCTCTATTCTTGTACTTAAGGCGGCATTGTGCCTTTTGTATTTAATTCCGATGCCATTTCTGTGTTTCATCGTCAATGAGAAGGTCCAAGGAATAAACTGAACCTGCAGAGGTGTAGCGGAAACTAATACTGGTCTCACAGGGAATGCTCAAAGTACCGAATGTAAGAAGAGTCTCTATTCTTGTACTTAAGGCGGCATTGTGCCTATTGTATTTAATTCCGATGTCATTTCTGTGTTTCATCGTCAATGTGAAGGTCCAAGGGATACATTGAACCTGCAGTGGTGTATCGGATACTATTACTGGTCTCACAGGGAATGCTCAAAGCACCGACTGTAATAAGAGTCTCTATTCTTGTACTTAAGGCGGCATTGTTCCTTTTGTATTTAATTCCGATGCCATTTCTGTGTTTCATCGTCAATGTGAAGGTCCAAGGAATAAACTGAATCTGCAGAGGTGTAGCGAAAACTAATACTGGTCTCACAGGGAGTGCTCAAAGCACCGATTGTAAGAAGAGTCTCTATTCTTGTACTTAGGGCGGCATTGTGCCTTTTGTATTTAATTCCGATGCCATTTCTGTGTTTCATAGTCAATGTGAAGGTCCAAGGAATACATTGAACCGGCAGTGGTGTATCGGATACAATTACTGGCCTCACAGGGAATGCAAAAAGCACCGACTGTAAGAAGAGTCTCTATTCTTGTACTTAAGGCGGCATTGTGCCTTTTGTATTTAATTCCGATTCCATTTCTGTGTTTCATCGTCAATGTGATGGTCCAAGGAATACATTGAACCTGCAGTGGTGTATCGGATACTATTACTGGTCTCACAGGGAATGCTCAAAGCACCGACTGTGACAAGAGTCTCTATTCTTGTACTTAAGGCGGCATTGTGCCTTTTGTATTTAATTCCGATACCATTTCTGTGTTTCATCGTCAATGTGAAGGTCCAAGGAATACATTCAACCTGCAGTGGTGTATCGGATACTGTTACTGGTCTCACAGGGAATGCTCAAAGCACCGACTGTAAGAAGAGTCTCTATTCTTGTACTTAAGGCGGCATTGAGTCTTTTGTATTTAATTCCGATGCCATTTCTGTGTTTCATCGTCAATTTGAAGGTCCAAGGAATACATTGAACCTGCAGTGGTGTATCGGATACTATTGCTGGTCTCACAGGGAATGCTCAAAGCACCGAGTGTAAGAAGAGTCTCTATTCTGGTACTTAAGGCGGCATTGTGCCTTTTGTATTTAATTCCGAAGCGATTTCTGTGTTTCATCGTCAATGTGTATGTCCAAGGAATACATTGAACCTGCAGAGGTGTAGCGGAAACTAATACTGGTCTCACAGGGAATGCTCAAAGCACCGAATGTAAGAAGAGTCTCTATTCTTGTACTTAAGGCGGCATTGTGCCTTTTGTATTTAATTCCGATGCCATTTCTGTGTTTCATCGTCAATGTGAAGGTCCAAGGAATAAACTGAACCTGCAGAGGTGTAGCGGAAACTAATACTGGTTTCACAGGGAATGCTCAAAGCACCGACGGTAAGAAGAGTCTCTATTCTTGTACTTAAGGCGGCATTGTGCCTTTTGTATTTAATTCCGATGCCATTTCTGTGTTTTATCGTCAATGTGAAGGTCCAAGGAATAAACTGAACCTGCAGAGGTGTAGCGCAAACTAATACTGGTCTCACAGGGAATGCTCAAAGCACCGATTGTAAGAAGAGTCTCTATTCTTGTACTTAAGGCGGCATTGTGCCTTTTGTATTTAATTCCGATGCCATTTCTGTGTCTCATCGTCAATGTGATGGTCCAAGGAATACATTGAACCTGCAGTGGTGTATCGGATACTATTACTGGTCTCACAGGGAATGCTCAAAGCACCGACTATAAGAAGAGTCTCTATTCTTGTACTTAAAGCGGCATTGTGAATTTTGTATTTAATTCCGATGCCATTTCTGTGTTTCATCGTCAATGTGAAGGTCCAAGGAATAAACTGAACCTGCAGAGGTGTTGCGGAAACTAATACTGGTCTCACAGGGAATGCTCAAAACACCGACTTTAAGAAGAGTCTTTATTCTTGTACTTAAGGCGGCATTGTGCCTTTTGAGTTTAATTCCGATGCCATTTCTGTGTTTCATCGTCAATGTGAAGGTCCAAGGAATACATTGAACCTGCAGTGGTGTATCGGATACTATTACTGGTCTCACAGGGAATGCTCAAAGCACCGACTGTAAGAAGAGTCTCTATTCTTGTACTTAAGGCGGCATTGTGGCTTTTGTATTTAATTCCGATGCCATTTCTGTGTTTCATAGTCAATGTGAAGGTCCAAGGAATAAACTGAACCTGCAGAGGTGTAGCGGAAACTAATACTGGTCTCACAGGGAATCCTCAAAACACCGACTGTAAGAAGAGTCTCTATTCTTGTACTTAAGGCGGCATTGTGCCTTTTGTATTTAATTCCGATGCCATTACTGTGTTTCATCGTCAATGTGAAGGTCCAAGGAATACATTGAACCTGCAGTGGTGTTTCGGATACTATTACTGCTCTCACAGGGAATGCTCAAAGCACCGACTGTAAGAAGAGTCTCTATTCTTGTACTTAAGGCGGCATTGTGCCTTTTGTATTTAATTCCGATGCCATTTCTGTGTTTTTTAGCGTCAATGTGAAGGTCCAAGGAATAAACTGAACCTGCAGAGGTGTAGCGAAAACTAATACTGGTCTCACAGGGAATGCTCAAAGCACCGTCGGTAAGAAGAGTCTCTATTCTTGTACTTAAGGCGGCATTGTGCCTTTTGTATTTAATTCCGATGCCATTTCTGTGTTTCATAGTCAATGTGAAGGTCCAAGGAATACATTGAACCGGCAGTGGTGTATCGGATACAATTACTGGTCTCACAGGGAATGCAAAAAGCACCGACTGTAAGAAGAGTCTCTATTCTTGTACTTAAGGCGGCATTGTGCCTTTTGTATTTAATTCCGATTCCATTTCTGTGTTTCATCGTCAATGTGATGGTCCAAGGAATACATTGAACCTGCAGTGGTGTATCGGATACTATTACTGGTCTCACAGAGAATGCTCAAAGCACCGACTGTGAGAAGAGTCTCTATTCTTGTACTTAAGGCGGCATTGTGCCTTTTGTATTTAATTCCGATACCATTTCTGTGTTTCATCGTCAATGTGAAGGTCCAAGGAATACATTGAACCTGCAGTGGTGTATCGGATACTGTTACTGGTCTCACAGGGAATGCTCAAAGCACCGACTGTAAGAAGAGTCTCTATTCTTGTACTTAAGGCGGCATTGTGTCTTTTGTATTTAATTCCGATGCCATTTCTGTGTTTCATCGTCAATTTGAAGGTCCAAGGAATACATTGAACCTGCAGTGGTGTATCGGATACTATTGCTGGTCTCACAGGGATTGCTCAAAGCACCGACTGTAAGAAGAGTCTCTATTCTTGTACTTAAGGCGTTATTGTGCCTTTTGTATTTAATTCCGATGCCATTTCTGTGTTTCATCGTCAATGTGAAGGTCCAAGGAATAAACTGAACCTGCAGAGGTGTAGCGGAAACTAATACTGGTTTCACATTGAATGCTCAAAGCACCGACGGTAAGAAGAGTCTCTATTCTTGTACTTAAGGCGGCATTGTGCCTTTTGTATTTAATTCCGATGCCATTTCTGTGTTTTATCGTCAATGTGAAGGTCCAAGGAACAAACTGAACCTGCAGAGGTGTAGCGCAAACTAATACTGGTCTCACAGGGAATGCTCAAAGCACCGATTGTAAGAAGAGTCTCTATTCTTGTACTTAAGGCGGCATTGTGCCTTTTGTATTTAATTCCGATGCCATTTCTGTGTTTCATCGTCAATGTGAAGGTCCAAGGAAGAAACTGAACCTGCAGAGGTGTTGCTGAAACTAATACTGGTCTCACAGGGAATGCTCAAAACACCGACTGTAAGAAGAGTCTTTATTCTTGTACTTAAGGCGGCATTGTGCCTTTTGTGTTTAATTCCGATGCCATTTCTGTGTTTCATCGTCAGTGTGAAGGTCCAAGGAATACATTGAACCTGCAGTGGTGCATCGGATACTATTACTGGTCTCACAGGGAATGCTCAAAGCACCGACTGTAAGAAGAGTCTGTATTCTTGTACTTAAGGCGGCATTGTGGCTTTTGTATTTAATTCCGATGCCATTTCTGTGTTTCATCGTCAATGTGAAGGTCCAAGGAATAAACTGAACCTGCAGAGGTGTAGCGGAAACTAATACTGGTCTCACAGGGATTCCTCAAAACACCGACTGTAAGAAGAGTCTCTATTCTTGTACTTAAGGCGGCATTGTGCCTTTTGTATTTGATTCCGATGCCATTTCTGTGTTTCATCGTCAATGTGAAGGTCCAAGGAATACATTGAACCTGCAGTGGTGTTTCGGATACTATTACTGGTCTCACAGGGAATGCTCAAAGCACCGACTGTAAGAAGAGTCTCTATTCTTGTACTTAAGGCGGCATTGTGCCTTTTGTATTTAATTCCGATGCCATTTCTGTGTTTTTTAGCGTCAATGTGAAGGTCCAAGGAATAAACTGAACCTGCAGAGGTGTAGCGAAAACTAATACTGATCTCACAGGGAATGCTCAAAGCACCGACGGTAAGAAGAGTCTCTATTCTTGTACTTAAGGCGGCATTGTGCCTTTTGTATTTAATTCCGATGCCATTTCTGTGCTTCATCGTCAATGTGAAGGTCCAAGGAATAAACTGAACCCGCAGAGGTGTAGCGGAAACTAATACTGGTCTCACAGGGAATGCCCAATGCACCGACTGTAAGAAGAGTCTCTATTCTTGTACTTAAGGCGGCATTGTGCCTTTTGTATTTAATTCCGATTCCATTTCTGTGTTTCATCGTCACTGTGATGGTCCATGGAATACATTGAACCTGCAGTGGTGTATCGGATACTATTACTGGTCTCACAGGGAATGCTCAAAGCACCGACTGTGAGAAGAGTCTCTATTCTTGTACTTAAGGCTGCATTGTGCCTTTTGTATTTCATTCCGATACCATTTCTGTGTTTCATCGTCAATGTGAAGGTCCAAGGAATACATTGAACCTGCAGTGGTGTATCGGATACTATTACTGGTCTCACAGGGAATGCTCAAAGCACCGACTGTTAGAAGGGTCTCTATTCTTGTACTTAAGGCGACATTGTGCCTTTTGTATTTAATTCCGATGCCATTTCTGTGTTTCATCGTCAATTTGAAGGTCCAAGAAATACATTGAACCTGCAGTGGTGTATCGGATACTATTACTGGTCTCACAGGGAATGCTCAAAGCACCGACTGTAAGAAGAGTCTCTATTATTGTACTTAAGGCGGCATTGTGCCTTTTGTATTTAATTCCGATGCCATTTCTGTGTTTCATCGTCAATGAGAAGGTCCAAGGAATAAACTGAACCTGCAGAGGTGTAGCGGAAACTAATACTGGTCTCACAGGGAATGCTCAAAGCACCGAATGTAAGAAGAGTCTCTATTCTTGTACTTAAGGCGGCATTGTGCCTTTTGTATTTAATTCCGATGCCATTTCTGTGTTTCATCGTCACTGTGAAGGTCCAAGGAATACATTGAACCTGCAGTGGTGTATCGGATACTATTACTGGTCTCACAGGGAATGCTCAAAGCACCGACTGTAAGAAGAGTCTCTATTCTTGTACTTAAGGCGGCATTGTGCCTTTTGTATTTAATTCCGATGCGATTTCTGTGATTCATCGTCAATGTATATGTCCAAGGAATACATTGAACCTGCAGAGGTGTAGCGGAAATTAATACTGGTCTCACAGGGATTGCTCAAAGCACCGACTGTAAGAAGAGTCTCTATTCTTGTACTTAAGGGGGCATTGTGCCTTTTGTATTTAATTCCGATGCCATTTCTGTGTTTCATCGTCAATGAGAAGGTCCAAGGAATAAACTGAACCTGCAGAGGTGTAGCGGAAACTAATACTGGTCTCACAGGGAATGCTCAAAGTACCGAATGTAAGAAGAGTCTCTATTCTTGTACTTAAGGCGGCATTGTGCCTATTGTATTTAATTCCGATGTCATTTCTGTGTTTCATCGTCAATGTGAAGGTCCAAGGGATACATTGAACCTGCAGTGGTGTATCGGATACTATTACTGGTCTCACAGGGAATGCTCAAAGCACCGACTGTAATAAGAGTCTCTATTCTTGTACTTAAGGCGGCATTGTTCCTTTTGTATTTAATTCCGATGCCATTTCTGTGTTTCATCGTCAATGTGAAGGTCCAAGGAATAAACTGAATCTGCAGAGGTGTAGCGAAAACTAATACTGGTCTCACAGGGAATGCTCAAAGCACCGATTGTAAGAAGAGTCTCTATTCTTGTACTTAGGGCGGCATTGTGCCTTTTGTATTTAATTCCGATGCCATTTCTGTGTTTCATAGTCAATGTGAAGGTCCAAGGAATACATTGAACCGGCAGTGGTGTATCGGATACAATTACTGGCCTCACAGGGAATGCAAAAAGCACCGACTGTAAGAAGAGTCTCTATTCTTGTACTTAAGGCGGCATTGTGCCTTTTGTATTTAATTCCGATTCCATTTCTGTGTTTCATCGTCAATGTGATGGTCCAAGGAATACATTGAACCTGCAGTGGTGTATCGGATACTATTACTGGTCTCACAGGGAATGCTCAAAGCACCGACTGTGACAAGAGTCTCTATTCTTGTACTTAAGGCGGCATTGTGCCTTTTGTATTTAATTCCGATACCATTTCTGTGTTTCATCGTCAATGTGAAGGTCCAAGGAATACATTCAACCTGCAGTGGTGTATCGGATACTGTTACTGGTCTCACAGGGAATGCTCAAAGCACCGACTGTAAGAAGAGTCTCTATTCTTGTACTTAAGGCGGCATTGAGTCTTTTGTATTTAATTCCGATGCCATTTCTGTGTTTCATCGTCAATTTGAAGGTCCAAGGAATACATTGAACCTGCAGTGGTGTATCGGATACTATTGCCGGTCTCACAGGGAATGCTCAAAGCACCGAGTGTAAGAAGAGTCTCTATTCTGGTACTTAAGGCGGCATTGTGCCTTTTGTATTTAATTCCGAAGCGATTTCTGTGTTTCATCGTCAATGTGTATGTCCAAGGAATACATTGAACCTGCAGAGGTGTAGCGGAAACTAATACTGGTCTCACAGGGAATGCTCAAAGCACCGAATGTAAGAAGAGTCTCTATTCTTGTACTTAAGGCGGCATTGTGCCTTTTGTATTTAATTCCGATGCCATTTCTGTGTTTCATCGTCAATGTGAAGGTCCAAGGAATAAACTGAACCTGCAGAGGTGTAGCGGAAACTAATACTGGTTTCACAGGGAATGCTCAAAGCACCGACGGTAAGAAGAGTCTCTATTCTTGTACTTAAGGCGGCATTGTGCCTTTTGTATTTAATTCCGATGCCATTTCTGTGTTTTATCGTCAATGTGAAGGTCCAAGGAATAAACTGAACCTGCAGAGGTGTAGCGCAAACTAATACTGGTCTCACAGGGAATGCTCAAAGCACCGATTGTAAGAAGAGTCTCTATTCTTGTACTTAAGGCGGCATTGTGCCTTTTGTATTTAATTCCGATGCCATTTCTGTGTCTCATCGTCAATGTGATGGTCCAAGGAATACATTGAACCTGCAGTGGTGTATCGGATACTATTACTGGTCTCACAGGGAATGCTCAAAGCACCAACTATAAGAAGAGTCTCTATTCTTGTACTTAAAGCGGCATTGTGAATTTTGTATTTAATTCCGATGCCATTTCTGTGTTCCATCGTCAATGTGAAGGTCCAAGGAATAAACGGAACCTGCAGAGGTGTTGCGGAAACTAATACTGGTCTCACAGGGAATGCTCAAAACACCGACTTTAAGAAGAGTCTTTATTCTTGTACTTAAGGCGGCATTGTGCCTTTTGAGCTTAATTCCGATGCCATTTCTGTGTTTCATCGTCAATGTGAAGGTCCAAGGAATACATTGAACCTGCAGTGGTGTATCGGATACTATTACTGGTCTCACAGGGAATGCTCAAAGCACCGACTGTAAGAAGAGTCTCTATTCTTGTACTTAAGGCGGCATTGTGGCTTTTGTATTTAATTCCGATGCCATTTCTGTGTTTCATAGTCAATGTGAAGGTCCAAGGAATAAACTGAACCTGCAGAGGTGTAGCGGAAACTAATACTGGTCTCACAGGGAATCCTCAAAACACCGACTGTAAGAAGAGTCTCTATTCTTGTACTTAAGGCGGCATTGTGCCTTTTTTTTTTAATTCCGATGCCATTACTGTGTTTCATCGTCAATGTGAAGGTCCAAGGAATACATTGAACCTGCAGTGGTGTTTCGGATACTATTACTGCTCTCACAGGGAATGCTCAAAGCACCGACTGTAAGAAGAGTCTCTATTCTTGTACTTAAGGCGGCATTGTGCCTTTTGTATTTAATTCCGATGCCATTTCTGTGTTTTTTAGCGTCAATGTGAAGGTCCAAGGAATAAACTGAACCTGCAGAGGTGTAGCGAAAACTAATACTGGTCTCACAGGGAATGCTCAAAGCACCGTCGGTAAGAAGAGTCTCTATTCTTGTACTTAAGGCGGCATTGTGCCTTTTGTATTTAATTCCGATGCCATTTCTGTGTTTCATAGTCAATGTGAAGGTCCAAGGAATACATTGAACCGGCAGTGGTGTATCGGATACAATTACTGGTCTCACAGGGAATGCAAAAAGCACCGACTGTAAGAAGAGTCTCTATTCTTGTACTTAAGGCGGCATTGTGCCTTTTGTATTTAATTCCGATTCCATTTCTGTGTTTCATCGTCAATGTGATGGTCCAAGGAATACATTGAACCTGCAGTGGTGTATCGGATACTATTACTGGTCTCACAGAGAATGCTCAAAGCACCGACTGTGAGAAGAGTCTCTATTCTTGTACTTAAGGCGGCATTGTGCCTTTTGTATTTAATTCCGATACCATTTCTGTGTTTCATCGTCAATGTGAAGGTCCAAGGAATACATTGAACCTGCAGTGGTGTATCGGATACTGTTACTGGTCTCACAGGGAATGCTCAAAGCACCGACTGTAAGAAGAGTCTCTATTCTTGTACTTAAGGCGGCATTGTGTCTTTTGTATTTAATTCCGATGCCATTTCTGTGTTTCATCGTCAATTTGAAGGTCCAAGGAATACATTGAACCTGCAGTGGTGTATCGGATACTATTGCTGGTCTCACAGGGATTGCTCAAAGCACCGACTGTAAGAAGAGTCTCTATTCTTGTACTTAAGGCGTTATTGTGCCTTTTGTATTTAATTCCGATGCCATTTCTGTGTTTCGTCGTCAATGTGAAGGTCCAAGGAATAAACTGAACCTGCAGAGGTGTAGCGGAAACTAATACTGGTTTCACATTGAATGCTCAAAGCACCGACGGTAAGAAGAGTCTCTATTCTTGTACTTAAGGCGGCATTGTGCCTTTTGTATTTAATTCCGATGCCATTTCTGTGTTTTATCGTCAATGTGAAGGTCCAAGGAATAAACTGAACCTGCAGAAATGTAGCGCAAACTAATACTGGTCTCACAGGGAATGCTCAAAGCACCGATTGTAAGAAGAGTCTCTATTCTTGTACTTAAGGCGGCATTGTGCCTTTTGTATTTAATTCCGATGCCATTTCTGTGTTTCATCGTCAATGTGAAGGTCCAAGGAAGAAACTGAACCTGCAGAGGTGTTGCTGAAACTAATACTGGTCTCACAGGGAATGCTCAAAACACCGACTGTAAGAAGAGTCTTTATTCTTGTACTTAAGGCGGCATTGTGCCTTTTGTGTTTAATTCCGATGCCATTTCTGTGTTTCATCGTCAGTGTGAAGGTCCAAGGAATACATTGAACCTGCAGTGGTGTATAGGATACTATTACTGGTCTCACAGGGAATGCTCAAAGCACCGACTGTAAGAAGAGTCTCTATTCTTGTACTTAAGGCGGCATTGTGGCTTTTGTATTTAATTCCGATGCCATTTCTGTGTTTCATCGTCAATGTGAAGGTCCAAGGAATAAACTGAACCTGCAGAGGTGTAGCGGAAACTAATACTGGTCTCACAGGGATTCCTCAAAACACCGACTGTAAGAAGAGTCTCTATTCTTGTACTTAAGGCGGCATTGTGCCTTTTGTATTTGATTCCGATGCCATTTCTGTGTTTCATCGTCAATGTGAAGGTCCAAGGAATACATTGAACCTGCAGTGGTGTTTCGGATACTATTACTGGTCTCACAGGGAATGCTCAAAGCACCGACTGTAAGAAGAGTCTCTATTCTTGTACTTAAGGCGGCATTGTGCCTTTTGTATTTAATTCCGATGCCATTTCTGTGTTTTTTAGCGTCAATGTGAAGGTCCAAGGAATAAACTGAACCTGCAGAGGTGTAGCGAAAACTAATACTGATCTCACAGGGAATGCTCAAAGCACCGACGGTAAGAAGAGTCTCTATTCTTGTACTTAAGGCGGCATTGTGCCTTTTGTATTTAATTCCGATGCCATTTCTGTGCTTCATCGTCAATGTGAAGGTCCAAGGAATAAACTGAACACGCAGAGGTGTAGCGGAAACTAATACTGGTCTCACAGGGAATGCCCAATGCACCGACTGTAAGAAGAGTCTCTATTCTTGTACTTAAGGCGGCATTGTGCCTTTTGTATTTAATTCCGATTCCATTTCTGTGTTTCATCGTCACTGTGATGGTCCATGGAATACATTGAACCTGCAGTGGTGTATCGGATACTATTACTGGTCTCACAGGGAATGCTCAAAGCACCGACTGTGAGAAGAGTCTCTATTCTTGTACTTAAGGCTGCATTGTGCCTTTTGTATTTCATTCCGATACCATTTCTGTGTTTCATCGTCAATGTGAAGGTCCAAGGAATACATTGAACCTGCAGTGGTGTATCGGATACTATTACTGGTCTCACAGGGAATGCTCAAAGCACCGACTGTTAGAAGGGTCTCTATTCTTGTACTTAAGGCGACATTGTGCCTTTTGTATTTAATTCCGATGCCATTTCTGTGTTTCATCGTCAATTTGAAGGTCCAAGGAATACATTGAACCTGCAGTGGTGTATCGGATACTATTACTGGTCTCACAGGGAATGCTCAAAGCACCGACTGTAAGAAGAGTCTCTATTCTTGTACTTAAGGCGGCATTGTGCCTTTTGTATTTAATTCCGATGCCATTTCTGTGTTTCATCGTCAATGTGAAGGTCCAAGGAATAAACTGAACCTGCAGAGGTGTAGCGGAAACTAATACTGGTCTCACAGGGAATGCTCAAAGCACCGACTGTAAGAAGAGTCTCTATTCTTGTACTTAAGGCGGCATTGTGCATTTTGTATTTAATTCCGATGCCATTTCTGTGTTTCATCGTCAATGTGAAGGTCCAAGGAGTAAACTGAACCTGCAGAGGTGTAGCGGAAACTAATACTGGTCTCACAGGGAATGCTCAAAGCACCGACGGTAAGAAGAGTCTCTATTCTTGTACTTAAGGCGGCATTGTGCCTTTTGTATTTAATTCCGATGCCATTTCTGTGTTTCATCGTCAATGTGAAGGTCCAAGGAATAAACTGAACCTGCAGAGGTGTAGCGCAAACTAATACTGGTCTCACGGGGAAAGCTCAAAGCACCGATTGTAAGAAGAGTCTCTGTTTTTGTACTTAAGGCGGCATTGTGCCTTTTGTATTTAATTCCGATGCCATTTCTGTGTCTCATCGTCAATGTGATGGTCCAAGGAATACATTGAACCTGCAGTGGTGTATCGGATACTATTACTGGTCTCACAGGGAATGCTCAAAGCACCGACTGTAAGAAGAGTCTCTATTCTTGTACTTAAGGCGGCATTGTGCCTTTTGTATTTAATTCCGATACAATTTCTGTGTTTCATCGTCAATGTGAAGGTCCAAGGAATACATTGAACCTGCAGTGGTGTATCGGGTACTATTACTGGTCTCACAGGGAATGCTCAAAGCACCGACTGTAAGAAGAGTCTCTATTCTTGTAATTAAGGCGGCATTGTGCCTTTTGTATTTAATTCCGATGCCACTTCTGTGTTTCATCGTCAATGTGAAGGTCCAAGGAATAAACTGAACCTGCAGAGGTTTTGCGGAAACTAATACTGGTCTCACAGGGAATGCTCAAAACACCGACTGTAAGAAGAGTCTTTATTCTTGTACTTAAGGCGGCATTGTGCCTTTTGTGTTTAATTCCGATGCCATTTCTGTGTTTCATCGTCAATGTGAAGGTCCAAGGAATACATTGAACCTGCAGTGGTGTATCGGATACTATTACTGGTCTCACAGGGAATGCTCAAAGCACCGACTGAAAGAAGAGTCTCTATTCTTGTACTTAAGGCGGCATTGTGGCTTTTGTATTTAATTCCGATGCCATTTCTGTGTTTCATCTTCAATGTGAAGGTCCAAGGAATAAACCGAACCTGCAGAGGTGTAGCGGAAACTAATACTGGTCTCACAGGGAATCCTCAAAGCACCGACTGTAAGAAGAGTCTCTATTCTTGTACTTAAGGCGGCATTGTGCCTTTCGTATTTAATTCCGATGCCATTTCTGTGTTTCATCGTCAATGTGAAGGTCCAAGGAATACATTGAACCTGCAGTGGTGTTTCGGATACTATTACTGGTCTCACAGGGAATGCTCAAAGCACTGACTGTAAGAAGAGTCTCTATTCTTGTACTTAAGGCGGCATTGTGCCTTTTGTATTTAATTCCGATGCGATTTCTGTGTTTCATCGTCAATGTGTATGTCCAAGGAATACATTCAACCTGCAGTGGTGTATCGGATACTATTACTGGTCTCACAGGGAATGCTCAAAGCACCGACTGTAAGAAGAGTCTCTATTCTTGTACTTAAGGCGGCATTGTGCCTTTTGTATTTTATTCCGATGCCATTTCTGTGTTTCATCGTCAATGTGAAGGTCCTAGGAATAAACTGAACTTGCAGAGGTGTAGCAGAAGCTAATACTGGTCTCACAGGGAATGCTCAAAGCACCGACTGTAAGAAGAGTCTCTATTCTTGTACTTAAAGCCTCATTGTGCCTTTTGTATTTAATTCCGATGCCATTTCTGTGTTTCATCGTCAATGTGAAGGTCGAAGGAATACATTGAACCTGCAGTAGTGTATCGGATACTATTACTGGTCTCACAGGCAATGCTCAAAGCACCGACTGTAAGAAGAGTCTCTATTCTTGTACTTAAGGTGGCATTGTGCCTTTTTTATTTAATTCCGATGCGATTTCTGTGTTTCATTGTCAATGTGTATGTCCAAGGAATACATTGAACCTGCAGTGGTGTATCGGATACTATTACTGGTCTCACAGGGAATGCTCAAAGCACCGACTGTGAGAAGCGTCTCTATTCTTGTACTTAAGGCGGCATTGTGCCTTTTGTATTTAATTCCGATGACTTTTCTGTGTTTCATGGTCAATGTGAAGGTCCAAGGAATAAACTGAACCTGCAGAGGTGTAGCGGAAACTAATACTGGTCTCACAGGGAATGCTCAAAGCACCGACTGTAAGAAGAGTCTCTATTCTTGTACTTAAGGCGGCATTGTGCATTTTGTATTTAATTCCGATGCCATTTCTGTGTTTCATCGTCAATGTGATGGTCCAAGGCATAAACTGAACCTGCAGAGGTGTAGCGGAAACTAATACTGGTCTCACAGGGAATGCTCAAAGCACCGACGGTGAGAAGAGTCTCTATCCTTGTACTTAAGGCGGCATTGTGCCTTTTGTATTTAATTCCGATGTAATTTCAGTGTTTCATCGTCAATGTGTATGTCCAAGGAATAGATTGAACCTGCAGTGGTGTATCGGATACTATTACCGGTCTCACTGGGAATGCTCAAAATACTGACTGTAAGAAGTGTCTCTATTCTTGTACTTAAGGCGGCATTGTGCGTTTTGGATTTAATTCCGGTGCGATTTCTGTGTTTCATCGTCAATGTGAAGGTCCAAGGAATACATTGAACCTGCAGTGGTGTATCGGAAACTAATACTGGTCTCACAGGGAATGCTCAAAGCACCGACTGTAAGAAGACTCATTATTCTCGTACATAAGGCGGCATTGTGCCTTTTGTATTTAATTCCGATGCCACTTCTGTGTATCATCGTCAATTTGAAGGTCCAAGGAATACATTGAACCTGCAGTGGTGTATCGGAAACTAATACTGGTCTCACAGGGAATGCTCAAAGCACCGACTGTAAGAAGAGTCTCTATGCTTGTACTTAAGGCGCCATTCTTCCTTTTGTATTTAATTCCGATGCGATTTATGTGTTTCATCGTCAATGTGAAGGTCCAAGGAATACATTGAACCTGCAGTGGTGTATCGGAAACTGATACTGGTCTCACAGGGAATGCTCAAAGCACCGACTGTAAGAAGAGTCTCTATTCTTGTACTTAAGGCGGCATTGTGCCTTTTGTATTTAATACCGATGCCATTTCTGTGTTTCATCGTAAATGTGAACGTCCAAGGAATACATTGAACCAGCAGTGGTGTATCGGAAACTAATACTGGTCTCACAGGGAATGCTCAAAGCACCGACTGTAAGAAGAGTCTCTATTCTTGTACTTAAGGCGGCATTGGGCCTTTTGTATTTAATTCCGATGCCTTTTCTGTGTTTCATCGTCAATGTGAAGGTCCATGGAATAAACTGAACCTGCAGAGGTGTAGCGGAAACTAATACTGGTCTCACAGGGAATGCTCAAAACACCGTATGTAAGAAGAGTCTCTATTCTTGTACTTAAGGCGGCATTGTGCATTTTGTATTTAATTCCGATGCCATTTCTGTGTTTCATCGTCAATGTGAAGGTCCAAGGAATAAACTGAACCTGCAGAGGTGTAGCAGAAACTAATACTGGTCTCACAGGGAATGCTCAAAGACCGACGGTGAGAAGAGTCTCTATCCCTGTACTTAAGGCGGCATTGTGCCTTTTGTATTTAATTCCGATGTAATTTCAGTGTTTCATCGTCAATGTGTATGTCCAAGGAATAGATTGACCCCGCAGTGGTGTATCGGATACTATTACGGGTCTCACAGGGAATGCTCAAAATATCGACTGTAAGAAGTGTCTCTATTCTCGTACTTACGGCGGCATTGTGCGTTTTGGATTTAATTCCGATGCGATTTCTGTGTTTCATCGTCAATGTGAAGGTCCAAGGAATACATTGAACCTGCAGTGGTGTATCGGAGACTAATACTGGTCTCACAGGGAATGCTCAAAGCACCGACTGTAAGAAGACTCTCTATTCTCGTACTTAAGGCGGCATTGTGCCTTTTGTATTTAATTCCGGTGCCATTTCTGTGTATCATCGTCAATTTGAAGTTCCAAGGAATACATTGAACCTGCAGTGGCGTATCGGAAGCTAATACTGGTCTCACAGGGAATGCTCAAAGCACCGACTGTAAGAAGAGTCTCTATTCTTGTACTTAAGGCGGCATTGTGCATTTTGTATTTAGATCCGATGCGATTTCTGTGTATCATCGTCAATTTGAAGGTCCAGGGAATACATTGAACCTGCAGTGGTGTATCGGAAACTAATTCTGGTCTCACAGGGAATGCTCAAAGCACCGACTGTAATAAGAGTCTCTATTCTTGTACTTAAGGCGGCATTGTGCCTTTTGTATTTAATTCCGATGCGATTTCTGTGTATCATCGTCAATTTGAAGGTCCAAGGAATACTTTGAACCTGCAGTGGCGTATCGGAAGCTAATACTGGTCTCACAGGGAATGCTCAAAGCACCGACTGTAAGAAGAGTCTCTATTCTCGTACTTAAGGCGGCATTGTGCATTTTGTATTTAGATCCGATGCGATTTCTGTGTATCATCGTCAATTTGAAGGTCCAAGGAATACATTGAACCTGCAGTGGTGTATCGGAAACTAATTCTGGTCTCACAGGGAATGCTCAAAGCACCGACTGTAAGAAGAGTCTCTATTCTTGTACTTAAGGCGGCATTGTGCAGTTTGTATTTAGATCCGATGCGATTTCTGTGTATCATCGTCAATTTGAAGGTCCAAGGAATACATTGAACCTGCAGTGGCGTATCGGAAGCTAATACTGGTCTCACAGGGAATGCTCAAAGCACCGACAGTACGAAGAGTCTCTATTCTTGTACTTAAGGCGGCATTGTGCCTCTTGTATTTAATTCCGATGCCTTTTCTGCGTTTCATCGTCAATGTGATGGTCCATGGAATAAACTGAACCTGCAGAGGTGTAGCGGAAACTAATACTGGTCTCACAGGGAATGCTCAAAGCACCGACGGTGAGAACAGTCTCTATTCTTGTACTTAAGGCGGCATTGTTCCGTTTGTATTTAATTCCGATGGAATCTCAGTGTTTCATCGTCAATGTGTATGTCCAAGGAATAGATTGAACCGGCGGTGGTGTATCGGATACTATTACTCGACTCACAGGGAATGCTCAAAGCACCGACTGTAAGAAGAGTCTCTATTCTTGTACTTAAGGCGGCATTGCGCCTTTTGTATTTAATTCCTATTCGATTTCTGTGTTTCATCGTCAATGTGAAGGTCCAAGGAATACATTGAACCTCCAGTGGTGTATCGGAAACTAATACTGGTCTCACAGGGAATGCTCAAAGCACCGACTGTAAGAAGAGTCTCTATTATTGTACTTAAGGCGGCATTGAGCCGTTTGTATTTAATTCCGATGACTTTTCTGTGTTTCATCGTCAATGTGAAGGTCCAAGGAATAAACTGAACCTGCAGAGGTGTAGCGGAAACTAATACTGGTCTCACAGGGAATGCTCAAAGCACCGACTGTAAGAAGAGTCTCTATTCTTGTACTTAAGGCGGCATTGTGCATTTTGTATTTAATTCCGATGCCATTTCTGTGTTTCATCGTCAATGTGAAGGTCCAAGGAATAAACTGAACCTGCAGAGGTGTAGCGGAAACTAATACTGGTCTCACAGGGAATGCTCAAAGCACCGACTGTAAGAAGAGTCTCTATGCTTGTACTTAAGGCGCCATTCTTCCTTTTGTAATTAATTCCGATGCGATTTCTGTGTTTCATCGTCAATGTGAAGGTCCAAGGAATACATTGAACCTGCAGTGGTGTATCGGAAACTGATACTGGTCTCACAGGGAATGCTCAAAGCACCGACTGTAAGAAGAGTCTCTATTCTTGTACTTAAGGCGGCATTGTGCCTTTTGTATTTAATTCCGATGCGATTTCTGTGTATCACCGTCAGTTTGAAGGTCCAAGGAATACATTGAAACTGCAGTGGTGTATCGGAAACTAATACTGGTCTCACAGGGAATGCTCAAAGCACCGACTGTAAGAAGAGTCTCTATGCTTGTACTTAAGGCGCCATTCTTCCTTTTGTAATTAATTCCGATGCGATTTCTGTGTTTCATCGTCAATGTGAAGGTCCAAGGAATACATTGAACCTGCAGTGGTGTATCGGAAACTGATACTGGTCTCACAGGGAATGCTCAAAGCACCGACTGTAAGAAGAGTCTCTATTCTTGTACTTAAGGCGGCATTGTGCCTTTTGTATTTAATACCGATGCCATTTCTGTGTTTCATCGTCAATGTGAACGTCCAAGGAATACATTGAACCAGCAGTGGTGTATCGGAAACTAATACTGGTCTCACAGGGAATGCTCAAAGCACCGACTGTAAGAAGAGTCTCTATTCTTGTACTTAAGGCGGCATTGGGCCTTTTGTATTTAATTCCGATGCCTTTTCTGTGTTTCATCGTCAATGTGAAGGTCCATGGAATAAACTGAACCTGCAGAGGTGTAGCGGAAACTAATACTGGTCTCACAGGGAATGCTCAAATCACCGACTGTAAGAAGAGTCTTTATTCTTGTACTTAAGGCGGCATTGTGCATTTTGTATTTAATTCCGATGCCATTTCTGTGTTTCATCGTCAATGTGAACGTCCAAGGAATAAACTGAACCTGCAGAGGTGTAGCAGAAACTAATACTGGTCTCACAGGGAATGCTCAAAGGACCGACGGTGAGAAGAGTCTCTATCCCTGTACTTAAGGCGGCATTGTTCATTTTGTATTTAATTCCGATGTAATTTCAGTGTTTCTTCGTCAATGTGTATGTCCAAGGAATAGATTGAACCTGCAGTGGTGTATCGGATACTATTACGGGTCTCACAGGGAATGCTCAAAATATCGACTGTAAGAAGTGTCTCTATTCTTGTACTTAAGGCGGCATTGTGCGTTTTGGATTTAATTCCGATGCGATTTCTGTGTTTCATCGTCAATGTGAAGGTCCAAGGAATACATTGAACCTGCAGTGGTGTATCGGAAACTAATACTGGTCTCACAGGAATGCTCAAAGCACCGACTGTAAGAAGACTCTCTATTCTCGTACTTAAGGCGGCATTGTGCCTTTTGTATTTAATTCCGATGCCATTTCTGTGTTTCATCGTCAATGTGAAGGTCCAAGGAATACATTGAACCTGCAGTGGTGTATCGGAAACTAATACTGGTCTCACAGGAATGCTCAAAGCACCGACTGTAAGAAGACTCTCTATTCTCGTACTTAAGGCGGCATTGTGCCTTTTGTATTTAATTCCGATGCCATTTCTGTGTTTCATCGTCAATGTGAACGTCCAAGGAATACATTGAACCAGCAGTGGTGTATCGGAAACTAATACTGGTCTCACAGGGAATGCTCAAAGCACCGACAGTAAGAAGAGTCTCTATTCTTGTACTTAAGGCGGCATTGTGCCTCTTGTATTTAATTCCGATGCCTTTTCTGCGTTTCATCGTCAATGTGAAGGTCCATGGAATAAACTGAACCTGCAGAGGTGTAGCGGAAACTAATACTGGTCTCACAGGGAATGCTCAAAGCACCGACGGTGAGAACAGTCTCTATTCTTGTACTTAAGGCGGCATTGTTCCGTTTGTATTTAATTCCGATGGAATCTCAGTGTTTCATCGTCAATGTGTATGTCCAAGGAATAGATTGAACCGGCGGTGGTGTATCGGATACTATTACTCGACTCACAGGGAATGCTCAAAGCACCGACTGTAAGAAGAGTCTCTATTCTTGTACTTAAGGCGGCATTGTGCCTTTTGTATTTAGATCCGATGCGATTTGTGTGTATCATCGTCAATTTGAAGGTCCAAGGAATACATTGAACCTGCAGTGGTGTATCGGAAACTAATTCTGGTCTCACAGGGAATGCTCAAAGCAACGACTGTAATAAGAGTCTCTATTCTTGTACTTAATGCGGCATTGTGCTTTTTGTATTTAATTCCGATGCGATTTCTGTGTATCATCGTCAGTTTGAAGGTCCAAGGAATACAGTGAACATGCAGTGGTGTATCGGAAACTTATACTGGTCTCACAGGGAATGCTCAAAGCACCGACTGTAAGAAGAGTCTCTATGCTTGTACTTAAGGCGGCATTCTTCCTTTTGTATTTAATTCCGATGCGATTTCTGTGTTTCATCGTCAATGTGAAGGTCCAAGGAATACATTGAACCTGCAGTGGTTTATCGGAAACTGATACTGGTCTCACAGGGAATGCTCAAAGCACCGACTGTAAGAAGAGTCTCTATTCTTGTACTTAAGGCGGCATTGTGCCTTTTGTATTTAATACCGATGCCACTTCTGTGTTTCATCGTCAATGTGAACGTCCAAGGAATACATTGAACCAGCAGTGGTGTATCGGAAACTAATACTGGTCCACAGGGAATGCTCAAAGCACCGACTGTAAGAAGAGACTCTATTCTTGTACTTAAGGCGGCATTGGGCCATTTGTATTTAATTCCGATGCCTTTTCTGTGTTCATCGTCAATGTGAAGGTCCATGGAATAAGCTGAACCTGCAGAGGTGTAGCGGAAACTAATACTGGTCTCACAGGGAATGCTCAAACCACCGACTGTAAGAAGAGTCTCTATTCTTGTACTTAAGGCGGCATTGTTCATTTTGTATTTAATTCCGATGCCATTTCTGTGTTTCATCGTCAATGTGAAGGTCCAAGGAATAAACTGAACCTGCAGAGGTGTAGCAGAAACTAATACTGGTCTCACAGGGAATGCTCAAAGCACCGACGGTGAGAAGAGTCTCTATCCCTGTACTTAAGGCGGCATTGTGCCTTTTGTATTTAATTCCGATGTAATTTCAGTGTTTCATCGTCAATGTGTAGGTCCAAGGAATAGATTGAACCTGCAGTGGTGTATCGGATACTATTACGGGTCTCACAGGGAGTGCTCAAAATATCGACTGTAAGAAGTGTCTCTATTCTTGTACTTAAGGCGGCATTGTGCCTTTTGTATTTAATACCGATGCCATTTCTGTGTTTCATCGTAAATGTGAACGTCCAAGGAATACATTGAACCAGCAGTGGTGTATCGGAAACTAATACTGGTCTCACAGGGAATGCTCAAAGCACCGACTGTAAGAAGAGTCTCTATTCTTGTACTTAAGGCGGCATTGGGCCTTTTGTATTTAATTCCGATGCCTTTTCTGTGTTTCATCGTCAATGTGAAGGTCCATGGAATAAACTGAACCTGCAGAGGTGTAGCGGAAACTAATACTGGTCTCACAGGGAATGCTCAAAACACCGTATGTAAGAAGAGTCTCTATTCTTGTACTTAAGGCGGCATTGTGCATTTTGTATTTAATTCCGATGCCATTTCTGTGTTTCATCGTCAATGTGAAGGTCCAAGGAATAAACTGAACCTGCAGAGGTGTAGCAGAAACTAATACTGGTCTCACAGGGAATGCTCAAAGACCGACGGTGAGAAGAGTCTCTATCCCTGTACTTAAGGCGGCATTGTGCCTTTTGTATTTAATTCCGATGTAATTTCAGTGTTTCATCGTCAATGTGTATGTCCAAGGAATAGATTGACCCCGCAGTGGTGTACCGGATACTATTACGGGTCTCACAGGGAATGCTCAAAATATCGACTGTAAGAAGTGTCTCTATTCTCGTACTTACGGCGGCATTGTGCGTTTTGGATTTAATTCCGATGCGATTTCTGTGTTTCATCGTCAATGTGAAGGTCCAAGGAATACATTGAACCTGCAGTGGTGTATCGGAGACTAATACTGGTCTCACAGGGAATGCTCAAAGCACCGACTGTAAGAAGACTCTCTATACTCGTACTTAAGGCGGCATTGTGCCTTTTGTATTTAATTCCGGTGCCATTTCTGTGTATCATCGTCAATTTGAAGTTCCAAGGAATACATTGAACCTGCAGTGGCGTATCGGAAGCTAATACTGGTCTCACAGGGAATGCTCAAAGCACCGACTGTAAGAAGAGTCTCTATTCTTGTACTTAAGGCGGCATTGTGCATTTTGTATTTAGATCCGATGCGATTTCTGTGTATCATCGTCAATTTGAAGGTCCAAGGAATACATTGAACCTGCAGTGGTGTATCGGAAACTAATTCTGGTCTCACAGGGAATGCTCAAAGCACCGACTGTAATAAGAGTCTCTATTCTTGTACTTAAGGCGGCATTGTGCCTTTTGTATTTAATTCCGATGCGATTTCTGTGTATCATCGTCAATTTGAAGGTCCAAGGAATACTTTGAACCTGCAGTGGCGTATCGGAAGCTAATACTGGTCTCACAGGGAATGCTCAAAGCACCGACTGTAAGAAGAGTCTCTATTCTCGTACTTAAGGCGGCATTGTGCATTTTGTATTTAGATCCGATGCGATTTCTGTGTATCATCGTCAATTTGAAGGTCCAAGGAATACATTGAACCTGCAGTGGTGTATCGGAAACTAATTCTGGTCTCACAGGGAATGCTCAAAGCACCGACTGTAAGAAGAGTCTCTATTCTTGTACTTAAGGCGGCATTGTGCATTTTGTATTTAGATCCGATGCGATTTCTGTGTATCATCGTCAATTTGAAGGTCCAAGGAATACATTGAACCTGCAGTGGCGTATCGGAAGCTAATACTGGTCTCACAGGGAATGCTCAAAGCACCGACAGTACGAAGAGTCTCTATTCTTGTACTTAAGGCGGCATTGTGCCTCTTGTATTTAATTCCGATGCCTTTTCTGCGTTTCATCGTCAATGTGATGGTCCATGGAATAAACTGAACCTGCAGAGGTGTAGCGGAAACTAATACTGGTCTCACAGGGAATGCTCAAAGCACCGACGGTGAGAACAGTCTCTATTCTTGTACTTAAGGCGGCATTGTTCCGTTTGTATTTAATTCCGATGGAATCTCAGTGTTTCATCGTCAATGTGTATGTCCAAGGAATAGATTGAACCGGCGGTGGTGTATCGGATACTATTACTCGACTCACAGGGAATGCTCAAAGCACCGACTGTAAGAAGAGTCTCTATTCTTGTACTTAAGGCGGCATTGCGCCTTTTGTATTTAATTCCTATTCGATTTCTGTGTTTCATCGTCAATGTGAAGGTCCAAGGAATACATTGAACCTCCAGTGGTGTATCGGAAACTAATACTGGTCTCACAGGGAATGCTCAAAGCACCGACTGTAAGAAGAGTCTCTATTATTGTACTTAAGGCGGCATTGAGCCGTTTGTATTTAATTCCGATGACTTTTCTGTGTTTCATCGTCAATGTGAAGGTCCAAGGAATAAACTGAACCTGCAGAGGTGTAGCGGAAACTAATACTGGTCTCACAGGGAATGCTCAAAGCACCGACTGTAAGAAGAGTCTCTATTCTTGTACTTAAGGCGGCATTGTGCATTTTGTATTTAATTCCGATGCCATTTCTGTGTTTCATCGTCAATGTGAAGGTCCAAGGAATAAACTGAACCTGCAGAGGTGTAGCGGAAACTAATACTGGTCTCACAGGGAATGCTCAAAGCACCGACTGTAAGAAGAGTCTCTATGCTTGTACTTAAGGCGCCATTCTTCCTTTTGTAATTAATTCCGATGCGATTTCTGTGTTTCATCGTCAATGTGAAGGTCCAAGGAATACATTGAACCTGCAGTGGTGTATCGGAAACTGATACTGGTCTCACAGGGAATGCTCAAAGCACCGACTGTAAGAAGAGTCTCTATTCTTGTACTTAAGGCGGCATTGTGCCTTTTGTATTTAATTCCGATGCGATTTCTGTGTATCATCGTCAGTTTGAAGGTCCAAGGAATACATTGAAACTGCAGTGGTGTATCGGAAACTAATACTGGTCTCACAGGGAATGCTCAAAGCACCGACTGTAAGAAGAGTCTCTATGCTTGTACTTAAGGCGCCATTCTTCCTTTTGTAATTAATTCCGATGCGATTTCTGTGTTTCATCGTCAATGTGAAGGTCCAAGGAATACATTGAACCTGCAGTGGTGTATCGGAAACTGATACTGGTCTCACAGGGAATGCTCAAAGCACCGACTGTAAGAAGAGTCTCTATTCTTGTACTTAAGGCGGCATTGTGCCTTTTGTATTTAATACCGATGCCATTTCTGTGTTTCATCGTCAATGTGAACGTCCAAGGAATACATTGAACCAGCAGTGGTGTATCGGAAACTAATACTGGTCTCACAGGGAATGCTCAAAGCACCGACTGTAAGAAGAGTCTCTATTCTTGTACTTAAGGCGGCATTGGGCCTTTTGTATTTAATTCCGATGCCTTTTCTGTGTTTCATCGTCAATGTGAAGGTCCATGGAATAAACTGAACCTGCAGAGGTGTAGCGGAAACTAATACTGGTCTCACAGGGAATGCTCAAATCACCGACTGTAAGAAGAGTCTCTATTCTTGTACTTAAGGCGGCATTGTGCATTTTGTATTTAATTCCGATGCCATTTCTGTGTTTCATCGTCAATGTGAAGGTCCAAGGAATAAACTGAACCTGCAGAGGTGTAGCAGAAACTAATACTGGTCTCACAGGGAATGCTCAAAGGACCGACGGTGAGAAGAGTCTCTATCCCTGTACTTAAGGCGGCATTGTTCATTTTGTATTTAATTCCGATGTAATTTCAGTGTTTCTTCGTCAATGTGTATGTCCAAGGAATAGATTGAACCTGCAGTGGTGTATCGGATACTATTACGGGTCTCACAGGGAATGCTCAAAATATCGACTGTAAGAAGTGTCTCTATTCTTGTACTTAAGGCGGCATTGTGCGTTTTGGATTTAATTCCGATGCGATTTCTGTGTTTCATCGTCAATGTGAAGGTCCAAGGAATACATTGAACCTGCAGTGGTGTATCGGAAACTAATACTGGTCTCACAGGAATGCTCAAAGCACCGACTGTAAGAAGACTCTCTATTCTCGTACTTAAGGCGGCATTGTGCCTTTTGTATTTAATTCCGATGCCATTTCTGTGTTTCATCGTCAATGTGAACGTCCAAGGAATACATTGAACCAGCAGTGGTGTATCGGAAACTAATACTGGTCCACAGGGAATGCTCAAAGCACCGACTGTAAGAAGAGACTCTATTCTTGTACTTAAGGCGGCATTGTGCCTTTTGTATTTAGATCCGATGCGATTTGTGTGTATCATCGTCAATTTGAAGGTCCAAGGAATACATTGAACCTGCAGTGGTGTATCGGAAACTAATTCTGGTCTCACAGGGAATGCTCAAAGCAACGACTGTAATAAGAGTCTCTATTCTTGTACTTAATGCGGCATTGTGCCTTTTGTATTTAATTCCGATGCGATTTCTGTGTATCATCGTCAGTTTGAAGGTCCAAGGAATACAGTGAACATGCAGTGGTGTATCGGAAACTAATACTGGTCTCACAGGGAATGCTCAAAGCACCGACTGTAAGAAGAGTCTCTATGCTTGTACTTAAGGCGGCATTCTTCCTTTTGTATTTAATTCCGATGCGATTTCTGTGTTTCATCGTCAATGTGATGGTCCAAGGAATACATTGAACCTGCAGTGGTGTATCGGAAACTGATACTGGTCTCACAGGGAATGCTCAAAGCACCGACTGTTAGAAGAGTCTCTATTCTTGTACTTAAGGCGGCATTGTGCCTTTTGTATTTAATACCGATGCCACTTCTGTGTTTCATCGTCAATGTGAACGTCCAAGGAATACATTGAACCAGCAGTGGTGTATCGGAAACTAATACTGGTCCACAGGGAATGCTCAAAGCACCGACTGTAAGAAGAGACTCTATTCTTGTACTTAAGGCGGCATTGGGCCATTTGTATTTAATTCCGATGCCTTTTCTGTGTTCATCGTCAATGTGAAGGTCCATGGAATAAGCTGAACCTGCAGAGGTGTAGCGGAAACTAATACTGGTCTCACAGGGAATGCTCAAACCACCGACTGTAAGAAGAGTCTCTATTCTTGTACTTAAGGCGGCATTGTTCATTTTGTATTTAATTCCGATGCCATTTCTGTGTTTCATCGTCAATGTGAAGGTCCAAGGAATAAACTGAACCTGCAGAGGTGTAGCAGAAACTAATACTGGTCTCACAGGGAATGCTCAAAGCACCGACGGTGAGAAGAGTCTCTATCCCTGTACTTTAGGCGGCAATGTGCCTTTTGTATTTAATTCCGATGTAATTTCAGTGTTTCATCGTCAATGTGTAGGTCCAAGGAATAGATTGAACCTGCAGTGGTGTATCGGATACTATTACGGGTCTCACAGGGAATGCTCAAAATATCGACTGTAAGAAGTGTCTCTATTCTTGTACTTAAGGCGGCATTGTGCGTTTTGGATTTAATTCCGATGCGATTTCTGTGTTTCATCGTCAATGTGAGGGTCCAAGGAATACATTGAACCTGCAGTGGTGTATCGGAAACTAATACTGGTCGCACAGGGAATGCTCAAAGCACCGACTGTAAGAAGACTCTCTATTCTCGTACTTAAGGCGGCATTGTGCCTTTTGTATTTAATTCCGATGCCATTTCTGTGTATCATCGTCAATTTGAAGTTACAAGGAATACATTGAACCTGCAGTGGCGTATCGGAAACTAATACTGGTCTCACAGGGAATGCTCAAAGCACCGACTGTAAGAAGAGTCTCTATTCTTGTACTTAAGGCGGCATTGTGCATTTTGTATTTAGATCCGATGTGATTTCTGTGTATCATCGTCAATTTGAAGGTCCAAGGAATACATTGAACCTGCAGTGGTGTATCGGAAACTAATTCTGGTCACACAGGGAATGCTCAAAGCACCGACTGTAATAAGAGTCTCTATTCTTGTACTTAAGGCGGCATTGTGCCTTTTGTATTTAATTCCGATGCGATTTCTGTGTATCATCATCAATTTGAAGGTCCAAGGAATACATTGAACCTGCAGTGGTGTATCGGAAACTAATACTGGTCTCACAGGGAATGCTCAAAACACCGACTGTAAGAAGAGTCTCTATGCTTGTACTTAAGGCGGCATTCTGCCTTTTGTATTTAATTCCGATGCGACTTCTGTGTTTCATGGTCAATGTGAAGGTCCAAGGAATACATTGAACCTGCAGTGGTGTATCGGAAACTGATACTAATCTCACAGGGAATGCTCAAAGCACCGACTATAAGAAGAGTCTCTATTCTTGTACTCAAGGCGGCATTGTGCCTTTTGTATTTAATACCGATGCCATTTCTGTGTTTCATCGTCAATGTGAACGTCCAAGGAATACATTGAACCAGCAGTGGTGTATCGGAAACTAATACTGGTCTCACAGGGAATGCTCAAAGCACCGACAGTAAGAAGAGTCTCTATTCTTGTACTTAAGGCGGCATTGTGCCTTTTGTATTTAATTCCGATGCCTTTTCTGTGTTTCATCGTCAATGTGAAGGTCCTTGGAATAAACTGAACCTGCAGAGGTGTAGCGGAAACTAATACTGGTCTCACAGGGAATCCTCATAGCACCGACGGTGAGAACAGTCTCTATTCTTGTACTTAAGGCGGCATTGTTCCGTTTGTATTTAATTCCGATGTAATCTCAGTGTTTCATCGTCAATGTGTATGTCCAAGGAATAGATTTAACCGGCGGTGGTGTATCGGATACTATTACTCGCCTCACAGGGAATGCTCAAATCACCGACTGCAAGAAGAGTCTCTATTCTTGTACGTAAGGCGGCATTGTGCCTTTTGTATTTAATTCCGATGGGATATCTATATTTCATCGTCAATGTGAAGGTCCAAGGAATACATTGAACCTGCAGTGGTGTATCGGAAACTAATACTGGTCTCACAGGGAATGCTCACAGCACCGACTGTAAGTAGAGTCTGTATTCCTGTACTTAAGGCGGCATTGTGCGTTTTGGATTTAATTCCGATGCGATTTCTGTGTTTCATCGTCAATGTGAAGGTCCAAAGAATACATTGAAACTGCAGTGGTGTATCGGAAACTAGTACTGGTCTCACAGGAAATGCTCAAAGCACCGACTGTAAGAAGAGTCTCTATTCTTGTATCTAAGCCGGTATTGTGCCATTTGTATTTAATTCCGAAGCCATTTCTTTGTTTCATCGTCAATGTGAAGGTCCAAGGAATAAACTGAACCTGCAGAGGTGTAGCGGAAACTAATACTGGTCTCACAGGGAATGCTCAAAGCACCGACTGTAAGAAGAGTCTCTATTCTTGTACTTAAGGCGGCATTGCGCCTTTTGTATTTAATTCCTATTCGATTTCTGTGTTTCATCGTCTATGTGAAGGTCCAAGGAATACATTGAACCTCCAGTGGTGTATCGGAAACTAATACTGGTCTCACAGGGAATGCTCAAAGCACCGACTGTAAGAAGAGTCTCTAATCTTGTACTTAAGGCGGCATTGTGCCGTTTGTATTTAATTCCGATGCGATTTCTGTGTATCAACGTCAAAGTGAAGGTCCAAGGAATACATTGAACCTGCAGAGGTGTAGCGGAAACTAATACTGGTCTCACAGGGAATGCTCAAAGCACCGACTGTAAGAAGAGTCTCTATTCCTGTACTTAAGGCGGCATTGTGCCTTTTGTATTTAATTCCGATGCGATTTCAGTGTTTCATTGTCAATGTGAAGATCCAAAGAATAAACTAAACCTGCAGAGGTGTAGCGGAAACTAATACTAGTCTCACAGGGAATGCTGAAAGCACCGACTGTAAGAAGAGCCTCTATTCTTGTACTTAAGGCGGCATTGTGCTTTTTGTATTTAATTGCGATGCGATTTCTGTGTATCATCGTCAATGTGAAGGTCCAAGGAATACATTCAACCTGTAGAGGTGTATCGGAAACTAATACTGGTATCACAGGGAATGCTCAAAGCACTGACTGTAAGAAGAGTCTCTATTCCTGTACTTAAGGCGGCATTGTGCCTTTTGTATTTAATTCCGATGCCATTTCTGTGTTTCATCGTCAGTGTGAAGGTCCAAGGATTAAACTGAACCTGCAGAGGTGTATCGGAAACTAATACTGGTCTCACAGGGAATGCTCAAAGCACCGATAGTAAGAAGAGTCACTATTCTTGAACTTAAGGCGGCATTGTGCCTTTTGTATTTGATTCCGATGCGATTTCTGTGTTTCATCGTCAATGTGAAGTTCCAAGGAATACATTGAACCTGCAGTGGTCTATCGGAATCTAATACTGGTCTCACAGGTAATGCTCAAAGCACCGACAGTAAGAAGAGTCTCTATTCCTGTACTTAAGGCGGCATTGTGCCTTTTGTATTTAATTCCGATGCCATTTCTGTTTTTCATCGACAGTGTGAAGGTCCAAGGAATAAACTGAACCTGCAGAGGTGTATCGGAAACTAATACTGGTCTCGCAGGGAATGCTCAAAGCACCGACAGTAAGAAGAATCACTATTCTTGTACTTAAGGCGGCATTGTGCCTTTTGTATTTGATTCCGATGCGATTTCTGTGTATCATCGTCAATGTGAAGTTCCAAGGAATACATTGAACCTGCAGTGGTCTATCGGAATCTAATACTGGTCTCACAGGGAATGCTCAAAGCACCGACTGTAAGAAGAGTCTCAATTCTTGTACTTAAGGCGGCATTGTGCCTTTTGTAATTAATTCCGATGCCATTTATGTGTTTCATCGTCAATGTGAAGGTCCAAGGTATAAACTGAACCTGCAGAGGTGTAGCAGAAACTAATTCTGGTCTCACAGGGAATGCTCAAAACACCGACTGTAAGAAGAGTCTCTATTCTTGTATTTAAGGCGGCATTGCGCCTTTTGTATTTAATTCCGATGCGATTTCTGTGTTTCATCGTCAATGTGAAGGTCCAAGGAATACATTGAACCTGCAGTGGTGTATCGGAAACTAATACTGGTCTCACAGGGAATGCTCAAAGCACCGACTGTAAGACGAGTCTCTATTCTTGTACTTAAGGCGGCATTATGCCGTTTGTATTTAATTCCGATGCGATTTCTGTGTATCATCGTCAAAGTGAAGGTCCAAGGAATACATTGAACCTGCAGAGGTGTAGCGGAAAGTAATACTGGTCTCACAGGGAATGCTCAAAACACCGACTGTATGAAGAGTCTCTACACCTGTACTTAAGGCGGCATTGTGCCTTTTGTATTTAATTCCGATGTGATTTCTGTGTTTCATTGTCAATGTGAAGGTCCAAAGAATAAACTGAACCTGCAGAGGTGTAGCGGAAACTAATACTAGTCTCACAGGGAATGCTCAAAGCACCGACTGTAAGAAGAGTCTCTATTCTTGTACTTAAGCCGGCATTGTGCCTTTTTGTATTTAATTCCGATGCGATTTCTGTGTTTCATCGTCAATGTGAAGGTCCAAGGAATACATTGAACATGCAGTGGTGTATCGGAAACTAATACTGGTCTCACAGGGAATGCTCAAGGCACCGACTGTAAGAAGAGTCTCAATTCTTGTACTTAAGGCGGCATTGTGCCTGTCGTAATTAATTCCGATGCCATTTCTGTATTTCATCGTCAATGTGAAGGTCCAAGGAATAAACTGAACCTGCAGAGATGTAGCGGAAACTAATACTGGTCTCACAGGGAATGCTCAAAGCACCGACTGTAAGAAGAGTCTCTATTCTTGTACTTAAGGCGGCATTGTGCCTTTTGTATTTAATTCCGATGCCATTTCTGTGTGTCATCGTCAATGTGAAGTTCCAAGGAATACATTGAACCTGCAGTTGTGTATCGGAATCTAATACTGGTCTCACAGGGAATGCTGAAAGCACCGACTGTAAGAAGAGTCTCTATTCTTGTACTTAAGGCGGCATTGTGCTTTTTGTATTTAATTGCGATGCGATTTCTGTGTATCATCGTCAATGTGAAGGTCCAAGGAATACATTGAACCTGTAGAGGTGTAGCGGAAACTAATACTGGTCTCACAGGGAATGCTCAAAGCACCGACTGTAAGAAGAGTCTCTATTCTTGTACTTAAGCCGGCATTGTGCCTTTTTGTATTTAATTCCGATGCGATTTCTGTGTTTCATCGTCAATGTGAAGGTCCAAGGAATACATTGAACATGCAGTGGTGTATCGGAAACTAATACTGGTCTCACAGGGAATGCTCAAGGCACCGACTGTAAGAAGAGTCTCAATTCTTGTACTTAAGGCGGCATTGTGCCTGTCGTAATTAATTCCGATGCCATTTCTGTATTTCATCGTCAATGTGAAGGTCCAAGGAATAAACTGAACCTGCAGAGATGTAGCGGAAACTAATACTGGTCTCACAGGGAATGCTCAAAGCACCGACTGTAAGAAGAGTCTCTATTCTTGTACTTAAGGCGGCATTGTGCCTTTTGTATTTAATTCCGATGCCATTTCTGTGTGTCATCGTCAATGTGAAGTTCCAAGGAATACATTGAACCTGCAGTTGTGTATCGGAATCTAATACTGGTCTCACAGGGAATGCTTAAAGCAGCGACTGTAAGAAGAGTCTCTATTCTTGTACTTAAGGCGGCATTGTGCCTTTTGTATTTAATTCCGATGCCATTTCTGTGTTTCATCGTCAATGTGAAGGTCCAAGGAATAAACTGAACCTGCAGAGGTGTGGCGGAAACGAATACTGGTCTCACAGGGAATGCTCAAAGCACCGACTGCAAGAAGAGTCTCTATTCTTGCACTTAAGGCTGCATTGTGCCTTTTGTATTTAATTCCGATGCGATATCTGTGTTTCATCGTCAATGTGAAGTTCCAAGGAATACATTGAACCTGCAGTGGTGTATCGGAAATTAATACTGGTCTCACAGGGAATGCTCAAAGCACCGACTGTAAGAAGAGTCTCTATTCTTGTACTTAAGGCGGCATTGTGCCTTTTGTATTTAATTCCGATGCCATTTCTGTGATTCATCGTCAATGTGAAGGTCCAAGGAATAAACTGAACCTGCAGAGGTGTAGCGGAAACTAATACTGGTCTCACAGCGAATGCTCAAAGCACCGACTGTAAGAAGAGTCTCTATTCTTGTACTTAAGGCGGCATTGTGCCGTTTGTATTTAATTCCGATGCCATTTCTGTGTTTCATCGTCAATGTGAAGGTCCAAGGAATAAACTGAACCGGCAGAGGTGTAGCGGAAACTAATACTGGTCTCACAGGGAAAGCTCAAACCACCGATTGTAAGAAGAGTCTCTATTCTTGTACTTAAGTCGGCATTGTGCCATTTGAATTTAATTCCGATGCCATTTCTGTGTTTCATCGTCAATGTGAAGGTCCAAGGAATAAACTGAACCTACATAGGTGTAGCGGAAACTAATACTGGTCTCACAGGGAATGCTCAAAGCACCGACTGTAAGATGAGTCTCTATTCTTGTACTTAAGGCGGCATTGTGACTTTTGTATTTAATTCCGATGCCATTTCTGTGTTTCATCGTCAATGTGAATGTCCTAGTAATAAACTGAACCTGCAGAGGTGTAGCTGAAACTAATACTGGTCTCACAGGGGATGCTCAAAGCACCGACTGTAAGAAGAGTCTCTATTCTTGTACTTAAGGCGGCATTGTGCCTTTGGTATTTAATTCCGATGCGATTTCTGTGTTTCATCGTCAATGTGAAGTTCCAAGGAATACACTGAACCTGCAGTGGTGTATCGGAAACTAATACTAGTCTCACAGGGAAAGCTCAAAGCACCGACTGTAAGAAGAGTCTCTATTCTTGTACTTAAGACGGCATTATGCCTTTTGTATTTCATTCCGATGCTATTTCTGTGTTTCATCGTCAATGTGAAGATCCAAGGAATAAACTGAACCTGCAGAGGTGTAGCGGAAACTAATACTGGTCTCACAGGGAATGCTCAAAGCACCGACTGTAAGAAGAGTCTCTATTCTTGTACTTAGGGCGGCATTGTGCCCTTTGTATTTAATTCCGATGCCATTTCTGTGTTTCATCGTCAATGTGGAGGTCCAAGGAATAAACTGAACCTGCAGAGGTGTAGCGGAAACTAATACTGGTCTCACAGGGAATGCTCAAAACACCGACTGTAAGAAGAGTCTCTATTCTTGTACTTAAGGCGGCATTGTGCCTTTTGTATTTAATTCCGATGCCATTTCTGTGGTACATCGTCAATGTGAAGCTCCAAGGAATAAACTGAACCTGCAGAGGTGTAGCGGAAACTAATACTGGTCTCACAGGGAATGCTCAAAGCACCGACTGTAAGAAGAGTCTCTATTCTAGTACTTAAGGCGGCATTGTGCCCTTTGTATTTAATTCCGATGCCATTTCTGTGTTTCATCGTCAATGTGGAGGTCCAAGGAATAAACTGAACCTGCAGAGGTGTAGCGGAAACTAATTCTGGTCTCACAGGGAATGCTCAAAGCACTGACTGTAAGAAGAGTCTCTATTCTTGTACTTAAGGCGGCATTGTGCCTTTTGTATTTAATTCCGATGCCATTTCTGTGGTTCATCGTCAATGTGAAGGTCCAAGGATAAACTGAACCTGCAGAGGTGTAGCGGGAACGAATACTGGTCTCACAGGGATTGCTCATAGCACTGACTGTAAGAAGAGTCTCTATTTTTGTACTCAAGGCGGCATTGTGCCTTTTGTATTTAATTCCGATGCGATTTCTGTGTTTCATCGTCAATGTGTAGGTCCAAGGAATACATTGAACCTGGAGTGGTGTATCGGAAACTAATACTGGTCTCACAGGGAATGCTCAAAGCACCGACTGTAAGAAGAGTCTCTATTCTTGTACTTAAGGCGGCATTGTGCCTTTTGTATTTAATTCCGATGCCATTTCTGTGTTTCATCGTCAATGTGAAGGTCCAAGGAATAAACTGAACCTACAGTGGTGTATCGGAAACTAATACTGGTCTCACAGGGAATGCTCAAAGCACCGACTGTAAGAAGAGTCTCTATACTTGTACTTAAGGCGGCATTGTGCCTTTTGTATTTAATTCCGATGCCATTTCTGTGTTTCATCGTCAATGTGAAGGTCCAAGGAATAAACTGAACCTGCAGAGATGTAGCGGAAACTAATACTGGTCTCACAGGGAATGCTCAAAGCACCGACGGTAAGAAGAGTCTCTATTCTTGTACTTAAGGCGGAATTATGAACTTTGTATTTAATTCCGATGTAATTTCAGTGTTTCATCGTCAATGTAAATGTCCAAGGAATTCATTGAAACTCCAGTGGTGTATCGGAAACTAATACTGGTCTCACAGGGAATGCTCAAAGCACCGACGGTAAGAAGAGTATCTATTCTTGTACTTAATTCGGCATTGTTCCTTTTGTATTTAATTCCGATGCCATTTCTGTGGTACATCGTCAATGTGAAGGTCCGAGGAATAAACTGAACCTGCAGAGGTGTAGCGGAAACTAAAACTGGTCTCACAGGGAATGCTCAAAGCACCGACTGTAAGAAGAGTCTCTATTCTTGTACTTAAGGCGGCATTGTGCCCTTTGTATTTAATTCCGATGCCATTTCTGTGTTTCATCGTCAATGTGGAGGTCCAAGGAATAAACTGAACCTGCAGAGGTGTAGCGGAAACTAATACTGGTCTCACAGGGAATGCTCAAAGCACTGACTGTAAGAAGAGTCTCTATTCTTGTACTTAAGGCGGCATTGTGCCTTTTGTATTTAATTCGGATGCCATTTCTGTGGTTTATCGTCAATGTGAAGGTCCAAGGAATAAACAGAACCTGCAAAGGTGTAGCGGAAACGAATACTGGTCTCACAGGGAATGCTCAAAGCACCGACTGTAAGAAGAGTCTCTATTTTTGTACTTAAGGCGGCATTGTGCCTTTTGTATTTAATTCCGATGCGATTTCTGTGTTTCATCGTCAATGTGAAGGTCCAAGGAATACATTGAACCTGGAGTGGTGTATCGGGCACTAATACTGGTCTCACAGGGAATGCTCAAAGCACCGACTGTAAGAAGAGTCTCTATTCTTGTACTTATGGCGGCATTGTGCCTTTTGTATTTAATTCCGATGCCATTTCTGTGTTTCATCGTCAATGTGAAGGTCCAAGGAATTCATTGAACCTCCAGTGGTCGGAAACTAATACTGGTCTCACAGGGAATGCTCAAAGCACCGACGGTAAGAAGAGTCGCTATTCTTGTACTTAAGGCGGCATTGTTCCTTTTGTATTTAATTCCGATGTAATTTCAGTGTTTCATCGTCAATGTGTATGTCCAAGGAATAGATTGAACCTGCAGTGGTGTATCGGATAATATTACTGGTCTCACAGGGAATGCTGAAAGCACCGACTGTAAGAAGAGTCTCTATTCTTGTACTTAAGGCGGCATTGTGCCTTTTGTATTTAATTCCGATTCCATTTCTGTGTTTCATCGTCAATGTTAAGGTCCAAAGAACAAACTGAACCTGCAGAGGTGTAGCGGAAACTAATACTGGTCTCACAAGGAATGCTCAAAGCACCGACTGTAAGAAGAGGCTCTATTCTTGTACTTAAGGCGGCATTGTGCCGTTTGTATCTAATTCCGATGCGACTTCTGTGTTTCATCTTCAATGTGAAGGTCCAAGGAATACATTGAACCTGCAGTGGTGTATCGGAAACTAATACTGGTCTCACAGGGAATTCTCAAAACACCGACTGAAAGAAGAGTCTCTATTCTTGAACTTAAGGCGGCATTGTGGATTTTGTATTTAATTCCAATGCGATTTCTGTGTATCATCGTCAATTTGAAGGTCCAAGGAATACATTGAACATGCAGTGGCGTATCGGAAACTAATACTGGTCTCACAGGGAAAGCTCAAAGCACCGACTGTAAGAAGAGTCTCTATGCTTGTACTTAAGGCGGCATTGTACCTTTTGTATTTAATTCCGATGAGATTTCTGCGTTTCATCGTCAATGTGAAGGTCCACGGAATACATTGAACCTGCAGAGGTGTAGCGGAAACTAATACTGGTCTCACTGGGAATACTCAAAGCTCCCACTGTAAGAAGAGTCTCTATTCTTGTACTTAAGGCGGCATTGTGCCTTTTGTATTTGATTCCGATGCGATTTCTGTGTATCATTGTCAAATTGAAGGTCCAAGGAAACCATTGAACCGGCAGTGGTGTATCGCAAACTAATACTGGTCTCACAGGGAATGCTCAAAGCACCGACTGTAAGAAGAGTTTCTATTCTTGTACTTAAAGCGGCATTGTGCGTTTTGTATTTAATTCCAATGCGATTTCTGTGTTTCATCGTCAATGTGAAGGTCCAAGGAATACATTGAACCTGCAATGGTGTATCGGAAACTAATACTGGTCTCACAGGGAATGCTCAAAGCACCGACTGTAAGAAGAGTCTCTATTCTTGTACTTAAGGCGGCATTATGCCTTTTGTATTTAATTCCGATGCCATTTCTGTGTTTCATCGTCAATGTGAAGATCCAAGGAATAAACTGAACCTGCAGAGGTGTAGCGGAAACTAATACTGGTCTCACAGGGAAAGCTCAAAGCACCGACTGTAAGAAGATTCTCTATTCTTGTACTTAAGGCAGCATTGCGCCTTTTGTATTTGATTCCGAAGCGATTTCTGTGTTTCATCGTCAATGTGAAGGTCCAAGGAATACATTGAACCTGCCGTGGTGTATCGGAAACTAATACTGGTCCCACAGGGAATTTCCAAAGCACCGACTGTAAGAACAGCCTCTATTCTTGTACTTAAGGTGGCATTGTGCCTTTTAGATTCAATTCCGATGCGATTTCTGTGTATCATTGTCAATTTGAAGGTCCAAGGAATACATTGAACCTGCAGTGGCGTATCGAAAACTAATACAGGTCGCACAGGAAAGGATCAAAACACACACTCTAAGAAGTCTCACTCTTCTTGCACTTATGGCGGCATTGTGCCTTTTTGTATTTAATTCCGATGTGATTTCAGTGTTTCATCGTAAATGTGTATGTCCGAGGAATACATTGAACCTGCAGTGGTGTATCGGAAACTAATACTGGTCTCACGGGGAATGCTCAAGGCACCGACTGTAAGAAGAGTCTCTATTCTGGTACTTAAGGCTGCATTGTTCCTTTTGTATTTAATTCCGATCTAATTTCAGTGTATCATCGTCAATGTGAATGTCCAAGGAACTCTTTGAACCTCCAGTGGTGTATCGGAAACTAATACTGGTCTCACAGGGAATGCTCAAAGCACCGACTGTAAGAAGAGTCTCTATTCTCGTACTTAAGGCGGCATTGTGCCTTTTGAATTTTATGCCGATGCGATTTCTGCGTTTCGTCGACAATGTGAAGGTCCAAGGAATACATTGTACCTGCAGTGGTGTATAGGAAACTAATACTGGTCTCACAGGTAATGCTTAAAGCACCGACTGTAAGAACAGTCTCTATTCTTGTACTTAAGGCGGCATTGTGCCTTTTGTATTTAATTTCGATGCGATTTCTGTGTTTCTTCGTCAATGTGAAGGTGCAAGGAACACATTCAACCTACAGTGGTGTATCGCAAACTAATACTGGTCTCACAGGAAAGGATCAAAGCACAGACTCTAAGAAGTCTCACTGTTCTTGCACTTAAGGCGGCATTGTGCCTTTTGTATTTAATTCCGATGTAATTTCAGTGTTTCATCGTCAATGTGTATGTCCAAGGAATACATTGAACCTGCAGTGGTGTATCGGAAGCTAATACTGGTCTCACAGGGAATGCTCAAAGCACCGACTTAAGAAGAGTCTCTATTCTTGTACATAAGGCGGCATTGTACCTTTTGTATTTAATTCCGATGCGATTTCTGTGTTTCGCCGTCAATGTGAAATCCAAGGAATACTTTGAACCTGCAATGGTGTATCGGAAACTAATACTGGTCTCACAGGGAATGCTCGAAGCACCGACAGTAAGAAGAGTCTCTATTCTTGTACTTAAGGCGGCATTGTTCCTTTTAATTTCATTCCGATGCGATTTATGTGCTTCATACTCAATGTGAAGGTCCAAGGAATACACTTAAATTGCAGTGGTGTATCGGAAACTAATACTGGTCTCACAGGGAATGCTCAAAGCCCCGACTGTAAGAGGGGTCTCTATTCTTGTACTTATGGCAGCATTGTGCCTTTTGTATTTAATTCCGATGCGATTTCTGTGTTCCATCGTCAATGCGAAGGACCAAGGAATACACTGAACCAGCACTAATGTATTGGAAACCAATACTGGTCTCACAGGGAATGCTCAAAGCACCGACTGTAAGAAGAGTCTCTATATTTGTACTTAAGGCGGCATTGTGGCTTTTGTATTTAATTCCGATGCGATTTCTGTGTTTAATCGTAAATGTGATTGTCCAAGGAATACATTGAACCTGCAGTCGTGTATCGGAAACCAATACAGGTCTCACAGGGAATGCTCAAAACATCGACTGTAAGAAGAGTCTCTATTCTTGTACATTTGGCGGCATTGTGGCTTTTGTATTTAATTCCGATGCAATTTCTGTGTTTCATCGTCAATGTGAAGGTCCAAGGAAAACATTGAACCTGCAGTGGTGTATCGGAAACTAATACTGGTCTCACAGGGAATACTCAAAGCACCGACTATAAGAAGAGTCTCTATTCTTCTACTTAAGGCGGCATTGTGCCTTTTGTGTTTAATTCCGATGTAATTTCAGTGTTTCATCGTTAATGTGAATGTCAAAGGAACACATTGAACCTCCAGTGGTGAATCGGAAACTAATACTGGTCTCACAGGGAATGCTCAAAGCACCGACTGTAAGAAGAGTCTCTATTCTTGTATTTAAGGCGGCATTGTGCCATTTGTATTTAATTCCTATACGATTTCTGCGTTTCATTGTCAATGTGAAGGTCCAAGGAATACATTGAACCTGCCGTGGTGTATCGGAACCTAATACTGGTCTCACAGGCAATGCTCAAAGCACCGACTGTAAGAACAGTCTCTATTCTTGTACTTAAGGCGGCATTGTGCCATTTGTATCTAATTCCGATGCGATTTCTGTGATTCTTCGTCGATGTGAAGGTGCAAGAAACACATTGAACCTGCAGTGGTGTATCGGAAACTAATACTGGTCTCACAGGAAAGGATCAAAGCACAGAGTCTAAGAAGTCTCACGCTTCTTGCACTTAGGCGGCATTGTGGCTTTTGTATTTAATGCTGATGTAATTTCTGTGTTTCATCGTCAATATGTATGTCCAAGGAATACATTCGACCTGCAGTGGTGTATCGGAAACTAATACTGGTCTCACAGGGAATGCTCAAAGTACCGACTGTAAGAAGAGTCTCTATTCTTGTACTTAAGTCGGCATTGTGCCTTTTGTATTTAATTCCGTTGTAATTTCAGTATTTCATCGTCAATGTATATGTCCAAGGAATACATGCAATCTGCAATGGTGGATCGGAAGCTAATACTGGTCTCACAGGGAATGCTCAAAACACCGACTGTAAGAAGTGTCTCTATTCTTGTACTTAAGCCGGCATTGTGCCTTTTGTATTTAATTCCGATGCCATTTCTGTATTTCATCGTCAATGCGAAGGTCCAAGGAATACATTGAACCTGCAGTGGTGTATGGGAAACTAATACTGGTCTCACAGGGAATGCTCAAAGCACCGACTGTAAGAAGACTCTCTATTATTGTACTTAAGGCGGCATTGTGCCATTTGTATTTAATTCCGATGCCATTTCTGTGTTTCATCGACAATGTGAAGGTCCAAGGAATACATTGTACCTGCAGTGGTGTATCGGAAACTAATACTGGTCTCGCAGGGAATGCTCAAAGCACCGACTGGAAGAAGAGTCTCTACTCTTGTACTTATGGCGGCATTGTGTCTTTTGTATTTAAATCCGATGTAATTTCAGTGTTGCATCGTCAATGTGTATGTCTAAGGAATACATTGAACCTGCAGTGGTGTATCGGAAACTGATACTGGTCTCACAGGAAAGGATCAAAGCACAGTCTCGAAGAAGTCTCACTCATCTTGCCGTTAATGCGGCATTGTTCCTTTTGTATTTAATTCCGATGTAATTTCAGTGTTTCATCGTCAATGAGTATGTCCAAGGAATACATTGAACTTGGAGTGGTGTATCGTAAACTAATACCGGTCTCACAGGGAATGCTCAACACACCGACTGTAAGAAGAGTCTCTATTCTTGTACGTAAGGCGGCATTGTGGCTTTTGTATTTAATTCCGATGCGATTTCTGTGTTTCATCGTCAATGTGTATGTCCAAGCAATACATTGAACCTGCAGTGGTGTATCGGAAACTAATACTGGTCTCAGAGGGAACGCTCAAAACACCGACCGTAAGAAGAGTCTCTATTCTTGTACTTAAGGCGGCATTGTGCCATTTGTATTAATTTCCGATGCAATTTCTGTGTCTCATCGTCAATGTGTATGTCTAAGGAATACATGGAACCTGCAGAGGTGTATCGGAAACTAATACTGGTCTCACAGGAAATGCTCAAAGCACCGACTGTAAGAAGAGTCTCTATTCTTGTACCGAAGCGGCATTGTGACTTTTGTATTTAATTCCGATGCGATTTCTGTGTTTCAACGTCAATGTGAAGGTACAAGGAATACATTGTACCTGCAGTGGTGTATCGGAAACTAATACTGGTCTCACAGGGAATTCTCAAAGCACCGACTGTAAGAGGAGACTCTATTCTTGCAACTATGATGGCTTTGTGCCTTTTGTATTTAATTCCAGTGTAATTTCAGTGTTTCTTCGTCAATGTGTATGTCTAAGGAATACATTGAACATGCAGTGGTGTATCGGAAACTAATACTGGTCTCACAGGAAAGGATCAGAGCACAGACTCTTAGAAGTCTCACTCATCTTGCAGTTAAGGCGGCATTGTTCCTATTGCATTTAATTCCGATGTAATTTCAGTGTTTCATCGTCAATGAGTATGTCCAATCAATACATTGAACCTGGAGTGGTGTATCGGAAACTAATACTGTTCTCACAGGGAATGCTGAAATCACCGACTGTAAGAAGAGTCTCTATTCTTGTACTTATTGCGGCATTGTGCATTTTGTATTTAGTTCCGATGCGATTTCTGTGTCTCTTCGTCAATGCGAAAGTCCAAGGAATACATTGAACCTGCAGTGGTGTATCGGAAACTAAAACTGGTCTCACAGGGAATTCTCAAAGCACCGACTGTAAGAAGAGTCTCTATTCTTGTACTTAAGGCGGCATTGTGCCTTTTGTATTTAATACCGATGCGTTTCTGTGTTTCATCGTCAATGTTAAGGTCCAAGGAATACATTGAACCGGCTGTGGTGTATCGGAAACTAATACTGGTCTCACAGGGAATGCTCAAACACCGACTGCAAGAAGGGTCTCTATTCTTGTACTTAAGGCGGCATTGTGCCCTTTGTATTTAATTCCGATGCCATTTCTGTGTTTCATCGTCAATGTGTATGTCCAAGGAATACATTGAACCTGCAGTGGCGTATCGGAAGCGAATACTGGTCTTACAGGAATGGATCAAAGCACAGACTCTAAGAAGTCTCACTCTTCTTGCACTTACGGTGGCATTGTGCGTTTTGTATTTAATTCCGATATAATATCAGTGTTTCATCGTCAATGTGTATGTCCAAGGGATAGATTGAACCGGCAGTGGTGTATCGCAAGCCAATACTGGTCTCACGGGGAATGCTCAAAGCACCGATTGCAAGAAGAGTCTCTATTCTTGTACTTAAGGCGGCATTGTGCCGTTTGTATTTAATTCCGATGCGATTTCTGTGTTTCATCGTAATTGTGAAGGTCCAAGGAATACACTGAACCTGCTATGGTGTATCGGAAACTAATACAGGTCTCAAAGGGAATGCTCAAAGAACCGACTGTAAGAGGAGTCTCTATTCTTGTACTTAAGGCGGCATTGTGCCTTTTGTATTGAATTCCAATGCGATTTCTGTGTTACATCGTCAATGTGAAGGTCCAAAGAATACATTGAACCTGCGGTGGTGTATCGGAAACTAATACTGGTCTCACAGGGAATGCTCAAAGCACCGACTGTAGGAAGAGTCTCTATTCTTGTACTTAAGTTGGCAGTGTGCCATTTGTATTTAATTCCGATGCGATTTCTGTGTTTCATCGTCAATGTGAAGGTCCAAGGAATACATTGAACCTGCAGTGGCGTATCGGAAACTGATACTGGTCGCGCAGGAAAGGATAAAAGCACAGACTCAAAGAAGTCTCACATATCTTGCACTTAAGGCGGCATTGTTCCTTTTGTATTTAATTCCGATGTAATTTCAGTGTTTCATTGTCATTGTGTATGTCCAAGGAATTCATTGAACCTGCAGTGGTGTATCGGAAACTAATACTGGTCTCACACGGAATGCTCAAAGCACCAACCTTAAGAAGAGTCTCTATTCTTGTACTTAAGGCGGCATTGTGCCTTTTGTATTTAATTCCAATGCGATTTCTGTGTTTCATCGTCAATGTGAAGATCCAAGGAACACATTGAACCTGCTGTGATGTATAGGAAACTAATACTGGTCTCACAGGAAAGGATCAAAGCACTGACTCTAAGAAGTCTCACATATCTTGCACTTAAGGCGGCATTGTTCTTTTTGTATTTAATTCCGATGTAATTTCAGTGTTTCATTGTCATTGTGTATGTCCAAGGAATTCATTGAACGTGCAGTGGTGTATCGGAAACTAATACTGGTCTCACACGGAATGCTCAAAGCACCAACCTTAAGAAGAGTCTCTATTCTTGTACTTAAGGCGGCATTGTGCCTTTTGTATTTAATTCCGATGCGATTTCTGTATTTCATCGTCAATGTGTACGTCCAAGGAATATATTGAACCTGCTGTGGAGTATCGCAAACTAATAGTGTTCCTACAGGAAAGGATCAAAGCACATACTCTAAGAAGTCTCACTCTTCTTGCACTTGATGCGGCTTTGTGCCTTTTGTATTTAATTCCGATGCGATTTCTGTGTTTCATCGTCAATGTGAAATCCAAGGAATACTTTGAACCTGCAATGGTGTATCGGAAACTAATACTGGTCTCACAGGGAATGCTCGAAGCACCGACAGTAAGAAGAGTCTCTATTCTTGTACTTAAGGCGGCATTGTTCCTTTTGTATTTCATTCCGATGCGATTTATGTGCTTCATCCTCAATGTGAAGGTCCAAGGAATACACTTAAATTGCAGTGGTGTATCGGAAACTAATACTGGTCTCACAGGGAATGCTCAAAGCCCCGACTGCAAGAAGGGTCTCTATTCTTGTACTTATGGCGGCATTGTGCCTTTTGTATTTAATTCCGATGCGATTTCACTGTTCCATCGTCAATGCGAAGGACCAAGGAATACACTGAACCAGCACTAATGTATTGGAAACCAATACTGGTCTCACAGGGAATGCTCAAAGCACCGACTGTAAGAAGAGTCTCTATATTTGTACTTAAGGCGGCATTGTGGCTTTTGTATTTAATTCCGATGCGATTTCTGTGTTTAATCGTAAATGTGAATGTCCAAGGAATACATTGAACCTGCAGTCGTGTATCGGAAACTAATACAGGTCTCACAGGGAATGCTCAAAGCATCGACTGTAAGAAGAGTCTCTATTCTTGTACATTTGGCGACATTGTGGCTTTTGTATTTAATTCCGATGCAATTTCTGTGTTTCATCGTCAATGTGAAGGTCCAAGGAATACATTGAACCTGCAGTGGTGTATCGGAAACTATTACTGGTCTCACAGGGAATACTCAAAGCACCGACTATAAGAAGAGTCTCTATTCTTGTACTTAAGGCGGCATTGTGCCTTTCGTGTTTAATTCCGATGTAATTTCAGTGTTTCATCGTCAATGTGAATGTCAAAGGAATACAGTGAACCTCCAGTGGTGTATCGGAAGCTAATACTGGTCTCACAGGGAATACTAAAAACACCGACTGTAAGAAGAGTCTCTATTCTTGTACTTAAGGTGGCATTGTGCCATTTGTTTTAAATTCCTATACGATTTCTGCGTTTCATTGTCAATGTGAATGTCCAAGGAATACATTGAACCTGCCGTGGTGTATCGGAACCTAATACTGGTCTCACAGGCAATGCTCAAAGCACCGACTGTAAGAGCAGTCTCTATTCTTGTACTTAAGGCGGCATTGTGCCGTTTGTATCTAATTCCGATGCGATTTCTGTGATTCTTCGTCAATGTGAAGGTGCAAGGAACACATTGAACCTGCAGTGGTGTATCGGAAACTAATACTGGTCTCACAGGAAAGGATCAAAGAACAGAGTCTAAGAAGTCTCACGCTTCTTGCACCTAAGGCGGCATTGTGGCTTTTGTATTTAATGCTGATGTAATTTCTGTGTTTCATCGTCAATATGTATGTCCAAGAAATACATTCGACCTGCAGTGGTGTATCGGAAACTAATACTGGTCTCACAGGGAATGCTCAAAGTACCGACTGTAAGAAGAGTCTCTATTCTTGTTATTAAGTCGGCATTGTGCCTTTTGTATTTTATTCCGATGTAATTTCAGTATTTCATCGTCAATGTGTATGTCCAAGGAATACATGCAATCTGCAATGGTGGATCGGAAGCTAATACTGGTCTCACAGGGAATGCTCAAAACACCGACTGTAAGAAGTGTCTCTATTCTTGTACTTAAGGCGGCAATGTGCCTTTTGTATTTAATTCCGATGCCATTTCTGTATTTCATCGTCAATGCGAAGGTCCAAGGAATACATTGACCCTGCAGTGGTGTATGGGAAACTAATACTGGTCTCACAGGGAATGCTCAAAGCACCGACTGTAAGAAGACTCTCTATTCTTGTACTTAAGGCGGCATTGAGCCATTTGTATTTAATTCCGATGCCATTTCTGTGTTTCATCGACAATGTGAAGGTCCAAGGAATACATTGTACCTGCAGTGGTGTATCGGAAACTAATACTGGTCTCGCAGGGAATTCTCAAAGCACCGACTGGAAGAAGAGTCTCTATTCTGGCACTTATGGCGGCATTGTGCCTTTTGTATTTAATTCCGATGTAATTTCAGTGATGCATCGTCAATGTGTATGTCTAAGGAATACATTGAACCTGCAGTGGTGTATCGGAAACTAATACTGGTCTCACAGGAAAGGATCAAAGCACAGACTCTAAGAAGTCTCACTCATCTTGCCGTTAATGCGGCATTGTTCCTTTTGTATTTAATTGCGATGTAATTTCAGTGTTTCATCGTCAATGAGTATGTCCAAGGAATACATTGAACTTGGAGTGGTGTATCGTAAACTAATACCGGTCTCACAGGGAATGCTCAACACACCGACTGTAAGAAGAGTCTCTATTCTTGTACGTAAGGCGGCATTGTGGCTTTTGTATTTAATTCCGATGCGATTTCTGTGTTTCATCGTCAATGTGTATGTCTAAGGAATACATGGAACCTGCAGTGGTATATCGGAAACTAATACTGGTCTAACAGGAAATGCTCAAAGCACCGACTGTAAGAAGAGTCACTATTCTTGTACTTATTGCATCATTGCGCCTTTTGTATTTATTTCCGATGCGATTTCTGTGTTTCATCGTCAATGCGAAGGTCCAAGGAATACATTGAACCTGCAGTGGTGTATCGGAAACTAATACTGGTCTCACTGGGAATGCTCAAAGCACCGACTGGAAGAAAAGTCTCTATTCTTGTACGTAAGGCGGCATTGTGCCTTTTGTATTTAATTCGGATGCAATTTCTTTGTTTCATCGTCAACGTGTATGTCCAAGCAATACATTGAACTTGCAGTGGTGTATCGGAAACTAAAACTGGTCTCACAGGAAATGCTCAAAGCACCGAGTGTCAGAAGAGTCTCCATTCTTGTACTGAAGCGGCATTGTGCCTTTTGTATTTAATTCCGATGCGATGTCTGTGTTTCATCGGTAATGTGACGGTACAAGGAATACATTTTACCTGCAGTGGTGTATCGGAAACTAATACTGGTCTCACAGGGAATGCTCAAACCACCGACAGTAAGAAGAGTCCCTATTCTTGTATTTAAGGCGGCATTGTGCCTTTTGTATTTAGTTCCGCTGCGATTTCTGTGTTTCTTCGTCAATGCGAAAGTCCAAGGAATACATTGAACCTGCAGCGGTGTATCGAAAACTAATACTGGTCTCACAGGGAATGCTCAAAGCACCGACTGTAAGAATAGTCTCTATTCTTGTACTTAAGGCGGCATTGTGCCGTTTGTATTTAATTCCGATGCGATTTCTGTGTTTCATCGTCAATGTGAAGGTCCAAGGAATACACTGAACCTACTATGGTGTATCGGAAACTAATACTGGTCTCAAAGGGAATGCTCAAAGAACCGACTGTAAGAAGAGCCTCTATTCTTGTACTTAAGGCGGCATTGTGCCTTTTGTATTGAATTCCGATGCGATTGATGTGTTACATCGTCAATGTGAAGGTCCAAAGAATACATTGAACCTGCAGTGGTGTATCGGAAACTAATACTGGTCTCACAGGGAATGCTCAAAGCACCGACTGTAAGAAGAGTCTCTATTCTTTTACTTAAGTTGGCATTGTGCCATTTGTATTTAATTCCATTGCGATTTCTGTGTTTCATCGTCAATGTGAAGGTCCAAGGAATACATTGAAACTGCAGTGGCGTACCGGAAACTGATACTGGTCGCGCAGGAAAGGATAAAAGCACAGACTCTAAGAAGTCTCACTCTTCTTGCATTTTAGAAGGCATTGTACCTTTCGTAATCAATTACGATGTAATTTCAGTGTTTCATCGTCAATGTGTATGTCCAAGGAATACATTGAACGTGCAGTGGTGTATCGGAAACTAATACTGGTCCCGCAGGGAAAGATCAAACACCGACTGTATGAAATCTCTCTTCTCTTGCACTTTAGGCGGCATTTTGCCTTCTGTATTTAATTCCGATGTAATTTCAGTGTTTCATTGCCATTGTGTATGTCCAAGGAATTCATTGAACCTGCAGTGGTGTATCGGAAACTAATACTGGTCTCACACGGAATGCTCAAAGCACCGACTATAAGAAGAGTCACTATTCTTGTACTTATTGCGGCATTGTGCCTTTTGTATTTAGTTCTGATTCGATTTCTGTGTTTCATCGTCAATGCGAAGGTCCAAGGAATACATTGAACCTGCAGTGGTGTATCGGAAACTAATACTGGTCTCACAGGAAAGGATTAAAGCACAGACTCTATGAAGTCTCCCTCATCTTGCAGTTACGGCGGCATTGTTCCTATTGTATTTAATTCCGATGTAATTTCAGTGTTTCATCGTCAATGAGTATGTCTAAGGAATACATTGAACCTGGAGTGGTGTATCGGAAACTAATACTGGTCTCACAGGGATTGCTCAAAGCACGGACTGTAAGAAAAGTATCTATTCTTGTACGTAAGGCGGCATTGTGCGTTTTATATTTAATTCGGATGCGATTTCTGTGTTTCATCGTCAACGTGTATGTCCAAGCAATACATTGAACCTGCTGTGGTGTATCTGAAACTAATACTGGTCTCACAGGAAATGCTCAAAGCACCGACTGTAAGAAGAGTCCCTATTCTTGTACTGAAGCGGCACTGTGCCTTTTGTATTTAATTCTAATGCGGTTTCTGTGTTACATCGTCAATGTGAAGGTACAAGGAACACATTGTACCTGCAGTGGTGTATCGGAAACTAATACTGGTCTCACAGGGAATGCTCAAAGCACCGACTGTAAGAGGAGTCTCTATTCTCGCACTTATGATGGTATTGTGCCTTTTGTATTTAATTCCAGTGTAATTTCAGTGTTTCTTCGTCAATGGGTATGTCTAAGGAATACATTGAACCTGCAGTGGTGTATCGGAAACTAATACTGTTATCACAGGAAATGCTGAAAGCACCGACTGTAAGAAGAGTCTCTATTCTTGTACTTATTGCGGCATTGTGCATTTTGTATTTAGTTCCGATGCGATTTCTGTGTCTCTTCGTCAATGCGAAAGTCCAAGGAATACATTGAACCTGCAGTGGTGTATCGGAAACTAAAACTGGTCTCACAGGGAATGCTCAAAGCACCGACTGTAAGAAGAGTCTCTATTCTTGTACTTAAGGCGGCATTGTGCCTTTTGTATTTAATACCGATGCGTTTTTGTGTTTCATCGTCAATGTTGAGGTCCAAGGAATACATTGAACCTGCTGTGGTGTATCGGAAACTAATACTGGTCTCACATGGAATGTTTAAACACCGACTGTAAGAAGAGTCTCTATTCTTGTACTTAAGGCGGCATTGTGCCTTTTGTATTTCATTCCGATGCGATTTCTGTGTTTCATCGTCAATGTGTATGTCCAAGGAATACATTGAACCTGCAGTGGCGTATCGGAAGCTAATACTGGTCTCACAGGAATGGATCAAAGCACAGACTCTAAGAAGTCTCACTCTTCTTGCACTTACGGTGGCATTGTGCGTTTTGTATTTAATTCCGATGTATTATCAGTGTTTCATCGTCAATGTGTATGTCCAAGGGATAGATTGAACCGGCAGTGGTGTATCGCAAGCTAATACTGGTCTCACGGGGAATGCTCAAAGCACCGATTGTAAGAAGAGTCTCTATTCTTGTACTTAAGGCGGCATTGTGCCGTTTGTATTTAATTCCGATGCGATTTCTGTGTTTCATCGTCAATGTGAAGGTCCAAGGAATACACTGAACCTGCTATGGTGTATCGGAAACTAATACTGGTCTCAAAGGGAATGCTCAAAGAACCGACTGTAAGAAGAGTCTCTATTCTTGTACTTAATGCGGCACTGTGCCTTTTGTGTTTGATTCCGATGCGATTTCTGTGTTACATCGTCAATGTGAAGGTCCAAAGAATACATTGAACACGCAGTGGTGTATCGGAAACTAATACTGGTCTCACAGGGAATTCTCAAAACACCGACTGTAAGAAGAGTCTCTATTCTTGTACTTAAGTTGGCATTGTGCCATTTGTATTTAATTCCGATGCGATTTCTGTGTTTCATCGTCAATGTGAAGGTCCAAGGAATACATTGAACCTGCAGTGGCGTATCGGAAACTGATACTGGTCGCGCAGGAAAGGATAAAAGCACAGACTCTAAGAAGTCTCACTCTTCTTGCACTTAAGACGGCATTGTACCTTTCGTATTCAATTACGATGTAATTTCAGTGCTTCATCGTCAATGTGTATGTCCAAGGAATACATTGAACGTGCAGTGGTGTATCGGAAACTAATACTGGTCCCGCAGGGAATGCTCAAACACCGACTGTATTAAGTCTCTCTTCTCTTGCACTTAAGGCGGCATTTTGCCTTCTGTATTTAATTCCGATGTAATTTCAGTGTTTCATTGTCATTGTGTATGTCCAAGGAATACATTGAACCTGCAGTGGTGTATCGGAAACTAATACTGGTCTCACACGGAATGCTCAAAGCACCAACCTTAAGAAGAGTCTCTATTCTTGTACTTAAGGCGGCATTGTGCCTTTTGTATTTAATTCCAATGCGATTTCTGTGTTTCATCGTCAATGTGAAGGTCCAAGGAACACATTGAAACTGCTGTGATGTATCGGAAACTAATACTGGTCTCACAGGAAAGGATCAAAGAACAGACCCTAAGAAGTCTCACATATCTTGCACTTAAGACGGCATTGTTCCTTTTGTATTTAATTCCCATGTAATTTCAGTGTTTCATTGTCATTGTGTATGTCCAAGGAATTCATTGAACCTGCACTGGTGTATCGGAAACTAATACTGGTCTCACACGGAATGCTCAAAGCACCAACCATAAGAAGAGTCTCTATTCTTGCACTTAAGGCGGCATTGTGCCTTTTGTAATTAATTCCGATGCGTTTTCTGTGTTTCATCGTCAATGTGTATGTCCAAGGAATACATTGAACCTGCAGTGGTGTATGGGAAACTAATACTGGTCTCACACGGAATGCTCAAAAGCACCGACTTCAAGAAGAGTCTCTATTCTTGTACTTAAGGCGGCATTGGGCCTTTTGTATTTAATTCCGATGCGATTTCTGTGTTTCATCGTCAATGTGTACGTCCAAGGAATATATTGAACCTGCTGTGGAGTATCGGAAACTAATAGTGTTCTTACAGGAAGGGATCAAAGCACATACTCTAAGAAGTCTCACACTTCTTGCACTTGATGCGGCTTTGTGCCTTTTGTATCTAATTCCGATCCGATTTCTGTGTCTCATCGTCAATGTGAATTTCCAAGGAATACATTGAACCTGCAGAGGTGTATCGGAAACTAATACTGGTCTCACAGGGAATGCTCAAAGCACCGACTGTAAGAAGAGTCTCTATTCTTGCACTTAAGGCTGCATTGTAGCTTTTATATTTAATTCCGATGCGATTTCTGTGCTTCATCGTCAATGTGAAGGTCCAAGGAATACATTGAACCTAAAGTGGTGTATCGGAATCTAATACTGGTATCACAGGAAAGGATCAAAGAACAGACTCTAAGAAGACTCACTCTTCTTGCACTTAGATCGCCATTGTGCCTTTTGTATTTAATTCCGATGCCATTTCTGTGTTTCATCGTCAATGTGTATGTCCAAGGAATACATTGAACCTGCAGTGGTGTATCGGAAACTAATACTGGTCTCACAGGAAAGGATCAAGCACAGACTCTTAGAAGTCTCACTCTTCTTGCATCTAAGGCGGCATTGTGCCTTTTGTATTTAATTCCGATGTAATCTCGGTGTTTCATCGTCAATGTGTATGTCCAAGGAATACAATGAACCTACTGTGATGTATCGGAAACTAATACTGGTCTCACAGGGAATGCTCAAAGCACCGAATGTAAGCAGAGTCTCTATTCTTGTACTTACGGCGGCATTATGCCTTTTGTATATAATTCCGATGCGATTCCTGTGTTTCATCGCAATGTCTATGTCCAAGGAATACACTGAACGTGCAGTGGTGTATCGGAAACTAATACTGGTCCCGCAGGGAATGCTCAAACACCGACTGTAAGAAGAGTCCCTACTCTTGCACTTAAGGCGGCATTGTGCATTTTATATTTAATTCCGATGTAATTTCAGTGTTTCATCGCCAACGTGTATGTCCAAGGAATACATTGAACCTGCAGTGGTGTATCGGAAACTAATACTGGTCTAACAGGGAATGCTCGTAACACCAACTGTAAGAAGAGTCTCTATTCTTGTACATAAGGCGGCATTGTGTCCTTTGTATTTAATTCCGATGCGATTTCTGTGTTTCATCGTCAATGTGTATGTCCAAGGAATATATTGGACTTGCAGTGGTGTATCGGAAACTAATACTGGTCTCACAGGGAATGCTCAAAGCACCGACTGTAAGAAGAGTCTGTATTCTTGTACTTAAGGCTGCATTGTGTCTTTTGTATTTTATTCCGATGCCATTTCTGTGTTTCATCGTCAATGTGAAGGTCCAAGGAATACATTGAACCTGTAGTGCTGTATCGGAAACTAATACTGGTCTCACAGGAAAGGATCAAAGCACAGATTTTAAGAAGTTTCACTCTTCTTGCACTTAAGGCGGTATTGTTTCATTTGTATTTAATTCTGATGTAATTTCAGTGTTTCATTGTCATTGTGTATGTCCAAGGAATACATTGAACCTGCAGTGGTGTATCGGAAACTAATACTGGTCTCACACGGAATGCTCAAAGCACCGACCTTAAGAAGAGTCTCTATTCTTGTACTTAAGGAGGCATTGTGCCTTTTGTATTTAATTCCGATGCGATTTCTGTGTTTTATCGTCAATGTGTATGTCCAAGGAATACATTGAACCTGCAGTGGTGTATGGGAAACTAATACTGGTCTCACACGGAATGCTCAAAGGACCGACTTCAAGAAGAGTCTCTATTCTTGTACTTAAGGCGGCATAGTGCCTTTTCTATTTTATTCCGATGCGATTTCTGTGTTTCATCGTCAATATGAAGGTCCAAGGAATACATTGAACCGGCGGTGGTGTATCGGAAACTAATACTGGTCTCACAGGAAATGATCAAAGCACAGACTCCAAGAAGTGTCACTCTTCTTGCACTTAAGGCGGCATTGTGCCTTTTGTGTTTAATTCCGATGCGATTTCAATGTTTCATCGTCAATTTGAAAGTCCGTGGAATACATTGAAACTGCAGTGCTGTATCGGAAAATAATACCGGTCAAACAGGAAAGGATCAAAGCACAGACTCTAAGAAGTCTCAGTCTTCTTGCACTTATGGCGGCATTGGGCCTTTTGTATTTAATTCCGATGTAATTACAGTTTTTCGTCGTCAATGTGTATGTTCAAGGAATACATTGAACCAGCAGTGGTGTATCGGAAACTAATACTGCTCGCACAGGGAATACTCGAAGCACCGACTGTGAGAAGAGTCTCTATTCTTGTACTTATTGCGGCATTGTGCCTTTGGTATTTAATTCCGATGCGATTTCTGTGTTTCATCGTCAATGTGAAGGTCCAAGGAATACATTGAACCTGCAGTTGTATATCGGAAACTAATACTGGTCTCACAGGAAAGGATCAAAGCACAGACTCTAAGATGTCTCACTCTGCTTGTACTTAAGGCGTCATTGTGCCCTTTGTATTTAATTCCGATTTAATTTCAGTGTTTCATCGTCAATGTGTATTTCCAAGGAATACATTGAACCTGCAGTGGTGTATGGGAAACTAATACTGGTCTCACAGGGAATGCTCAAAGCACCGACAGTAAGATGAGTCTCCATTCCTGTATTTAAGGCGGCATTGTTCCTTTTGTATTTAATTCCGATGTAATTTCAGTGTTTCACCGTCAATGTGTATGTCCAAGGAATACATTGAATCTGCAGTGCTGTATCGGATACTAATACTGGTCTCACAGGGAATGCTGAAAGCACAGACTGTAAGAAGAGTCTCTATTCTTGTACTTAAAGCGGCATTGTGCCTTTTGTGTTTAATTCGAATGCGATATCTGTGTTTCATCGTCGATGTGAAAGTCCAAGGAATACACTGAACCTGCAGTGGTGTATCGGAAACTAATACTGGTCTCACAGGGAATGCTCAAAGCACCGACTGTAAGAAGAGTCACTATTCTTGTACTTATTGCGGCATTGTGCCTTTTGTATTTAGTTCTGATTCGATTTCTGTGTTTCATCGTCAATGCGAAGGTCCAAGGAATACATTGAACCTGCAGTGGTGTATCGGAAACTAATACTGGTCTCACAGGAATGGATCAAAGCACAGACTCTAAGAAGTCTCCCTCATCTTGCAGTTAAGGCGGCATTGTTCCTATTATATTTAATTCCGATGTAATCTCAGTGTTTCATCGTCAATGAGTATGTCCAAGGAATACATTGAACCTGGAGTGGTGTATCGGAAACTAATGCTGGTCTCACAGGGAATGCTCAAAGCACGGACTGTAAGAAAAGTCTCTATTCTTGTACTTAAGGCGGCATTGTGCCTTTTGTATTTAATTCGGATGCGATTTCTGTGTTTCATCGTCAACGTGTATGTCCAAGCAATACATTGAACCAGCAGTGGTGTATCGGAAACTAATACTGGTCTCACAGGAAATGCTCAAAGCACCGACTGTAAGAAAAGTCCCTATTCTTGTACTGAAGCGGCATTGTGCCTTTTGTATTTAATTCTAATGCGATTTCTGTGTTACATCGTCAATGTGAAGGTACAAGGAACACATTGTACCTGCAGTGGTGTATCGGAAACTAATTCTGGTCTCACAGGGAATGCTCAAAGCACCGACTGTAAGAGGAGTCTCTATTCTTGCACTTATGTGGCATTGTGCCTTTTGTATTTAATTCCAGTGTAATTTCAGTGTTTCTTCGTCAATGTGTATGTCTAAGGAATACATTGAACCTGCAGTGGTGTATCGCAAACTAATACTGTTCTCACAGGGAATGCTGAAAGCACAGACTGTAAGAAGAGTCTCTATTCTTGTACTTATTGCGGCATTGTGCATTTTGTATTTAGTTCCGATGCGATTTCTGTGTCTCTTCGTCAATGCGAAAGTCCAAGGAATACATTGAACCTGCAGTGGTGTATCGGAAACTAATACTGGTCTCAAAGGGAATGCTCAAAGAACCGACTGTAAGAAGAGTCTCTATTCTTGTACTTAAGGCGGCATTGTGCCTTTTGTATTGAATTACGATGCGATTTCTGTGTTACATCGTCAATGTGAAGGTCCAAAGAATTCATTGAACCTGCAGTGGTGTATCTGAAACTAATACTGGTCTCACAGGGAATGCTCAAAGCACCGACTGTAAGAAGAGTCTCTATTCTTGTACTTAAGTTGGCATTGTGCCATTTGTATTTAATTCCGATGCGATTTCTGTGTTTCATCGTCAATGTGTATGTCCAAGGAATACATTGAACGTGCAGTGGTGTATCGGAAATTAATACTGGTCCCGCAGGGAATGCTCAAACACCGACTGTAAGAAGTCTCTCTTCTCTTACACTTATGGCGGCATTTTGCCTTCTGTATTTAATTCCGATGTAATTTCAGTGTTTCATTGTCATTGTGTATGTCCAAGGAATTCATTGAACCTGCAGTGGTGTATCGGAAACTAATACCGGTCTCACACGGAATGCTCAAAGCACCAACCTTAAGAAGAGTCTCTATTCTTGTACTTAAGGCGGCATTGTGCCTTTTGTATTTAATTCCAATGCGATTTCTGTGTTTCATCGTCAATGTGAAGGTCCAAGGAACACATTGAACCTGCTGTGATGTATCGGAAACTAATACTGGTCTCACAGGAAAGGATCAAAGCACAGACTCTAAGAAGTCTCACATATCTTGCACTTAAGGCGGCATTGTTCCTTTTGTATTTAATTCCGATGTAATTTCAGTTTTCATTGTCATTGTGTATGTCCAAGGAATTCATTGAACCTGCAGTGGTGTATCGTAAACTAATACTGGTCTCACACGGAATGCTCAAAGCACCAACCTTAAGAAGAGGCTCTATTCTTGTACTTAAGGCGGCATTGTGCCTTTTGTATTTAATTCCGATGCGATTTCTGTGTTTCATCGTCAATGTGTACGTCCAAGGAATATATTGAACCTGCTGTGGAGTATCGGAAACTAATAGTGTTCTTACAGGAAAGGATCAAAGCACATACTCTAAGAAGTCTCACTCTTCTTGCACTTGATGCGGCTTTGTGCCTTTTGTATCTAATTCCGATCCGATTTCTGTGTCTCATCGTCAATGTGAATTTCCAAGGAATACATTGAACCTGCAGTGGTGTATCGGAAACTAATACTGGTCTCACAGGGAATGCTCAAATCACCGACTGTAAGAAGAGTCTCTATTCTTGCACTTAAGGCTGCATTGTAACTTTTATATTTAATTCCGATGCGATTTCTGTGCTTCATCGTCAATGTGAAGGTCCAAGGAATACATTGAACCTGAAGTGGTGTATCGGAATCTAATACTGGTCTCACAGGAAAGGATCATAGAACAGACTTTAAGAAGACTCACTCTTCTTTCACTTAGATCGCCATTGTGCGTTTTGTATTTAATTCCGATGCCATTTCTGTGTTTCATCGTCAATGTGTATGTCCAAGGAATACATTGAACCTGCAGTGGTGTATCGGAAAATAATACTGGTCTCACAGGAAAGGATCACAGCACCGAATGTAAGCAGAGTCTCTATTCTTGTACTTAAGGCGGCATTGTGCCTTTTGTATTTAATTCCGATGCGATTTCTGTGTTTCATCGTCAATGTGTATTTCCAAGGAATACATTGAACGTGCAGTGGTGTATCGGAAACTAATACTGGTCCCGCAGGGAATGCTCAAAGCACCGACTGTAAGAAGAGTCTGTATTCTTGTACTTAAGGCTGCATTGTGTCATTTGTATTTTATTCCGATGCGATTTCTGTGTTTCATCGTCAATGTGAAGGTCCAAGGATTACATTGAACTTGTAGTGGTGTATCGGAAACTAATACTGGTCTCACAGGAGAGGATCAAAGCACAGATTCTAAGATGTCTCACTCTGCTTGTACTTAAGGCGTCATTGTGCCCTTTGTATTTAATTCCGATGTAATTTCAGTGTTTCATCGTCAATGTGTATTTCAAAGGAATACTTGGAATCTGCAGTGGTGTATCGGATACTAATACTGGTCTCACAGGGAATGCTCAAAGCACAGACTGTAAGAAGAGTCTCTATTCTTGTACTTAAGGCGGCATTGTGCCTTTAGTATTTAATTCCAATGCGATTTCGGTGTTTCATCGTCAATTTGAAGGTCCAAGGAATACATTGAACCTGCAATGGTGTAACGGAAACTAATACTGGTCCCACAGGGAATGCTCAAAGCACCGACTGTAAGTAGAGTCTGTATTCTTGTACTTAAGGTGGCATTGTGCCTTTTGTATTTATTTCCGATGCGATTTCTGTGTTTCATCGTCAATGTGAAGGTGCAAATAATACATTGAACCTGCAGTGGTGTATCGGAAACTAATACTAGTCTCACAGGGAATGCTCAAACAACGTCTGTAAGGAGAGTGTCTATTCTTGTACTTAAGGCGGCATTGTGCCTTTTGTATTTAATTCCGTTGCCATTTCTGTGTTTCATCGTCAATGTGAAGGTCCAAGGAATGCACTGAACCTGCAGTGGTGTATCGGAAACTCATACTGGTCTCACAGGGAGTACTCAAAGCACCGACTGTAAGAAGAGTCTCTATTTTGGTACTTAAGGCGGCATTGTTCTTTTTGTATTAAATTCCGATGTGATTTCTGTGTTTAATCGTTAATGTGAATGTCCAAAGAATACATTGAACCTGCAGTGGTGTATCGGAAACTAATACTGGTCTCACAGGGAATGCTCAAAGCACGGACTGAAAGAAGAGTCTCTGTTCTTGTACTTAAGGCGGCATTGTGCATTTTGTATATATTTGCGATGCGATTTCTGTGTTTCATCGTCATTTTGAAGGTCCAAGGAATTCATTTAACCTGCAGTGGTGTATCGAAAACTAATACGGGTCGCACAGGAAAGGATCAAAACACAGACTCTAAGAAGTCTCACAGTTCTTGCACTTATGGCGGCATTGTGCCTTTTGTATTTAATTCCGATGTAATTTCAGTGTTTCATCGTCAATGTGTATGTCCAAGGAATACATTGAACCTGCAGTGGTGTATCGGAAACTAATACTGGTCTCACAGGGAATGCTCAAAGCACCGACTGTAAGAAGAGTCTCTATTCTTGTACTTAAGGCGGCATTGTGGCTTTTGTATATAATTGCGATGCTATTTCTGTGTGTCATCGTCAATGTGAAGGTCCAAGCAATACATTGAACCTCCAGTGGTGTATCGGAAACAAATACTGGTCTCACAGGGAATTCTCAAAGCACCGACTGTAAGAGGTGTCTCTATTCTTCTACTTATGGTGGCATTGTGCCTTTTGTATTTAATTCCGATGCGATTTCTGTGTTTAATCGTCAATGTGAAGGTCCTAGGAATACATTGAACCTGCAGTGGTGTATCGGAAACTAATACTGGTCTCACAGGGGATCCTCAAAGCACCGACTGTTAGAAGATTCTCTGTTCCTGTACTTAATTCATCATTCTGCCTTTTGTATTTAATTCCGATGTATTTTCAGTGTCTCATCGTCATTGTGAATGTCCAAGGAATACATTTAACCTGCATTGGTGAATCGGAAACTAATACTGGTCTCACAGGGAATGCTCAAAGCACCGACTGTAAGAAGAGCGTCTATTCTTGTACTTAAGGCGGCATTTTGCCTTTTGTATTTAATTCCGATGCCATTTCTATGTTTCATCGTCAATGTGAGGGTCCAAGGAATGCACTGAACCTGCAATGGTGTATCGCAAACTAATACTGGTCTCACAGGGAATCCTCAAAGCACCGACTGTTAGAAGATTCTCTGTTCCTGTACTTAATTCATCATTCTGCCTTTTGTATTTAATTCCAATGTATTTTCAGTGTCTCATCGTCAATGTGAAGGTCCAAGGAATACACTGAACCTCCAGTGGTGTATCGGAAACTAATACTGGTCTCACAGGGAATGCTCAGAGCACCCACTGTAAGAAGAGTCTCTATTCTTGTACTTAAGGCGGCAATGTGCCTTTTTGAATTTAATTCCGATGCGATTTCTGTCTTTAATCGTCAATGTGAAGGTCCAAGGAATACATTGAGCCTGCAGTGGTGTATCGGAAAGTAATACTGGTCTCACAGGGAATGCTCAAAGCACCGCCTGTGAGTAGAGTCTGTATTCTTGAACTTAAGGCGGCATTGTGCCTTTGGTATTTAATTCCGATGCGATTTATTTGTTTCTTCGTCAATGTGAAGGTCCAAGGAATACATTGAACCTGCAGTGGTATTTCGGAAACCAATACTGGTCTCACAGGAACGGATCAAAGCACAGACTCTAAGAAGTCTCACTCTGCTTGTACTTAAGGCGTCATTGTGCCCTTTGTATCTAATTCCGATGTAATTTCAGTGTTTCATCGTCAATGTGTATGTCCACGGAATACATTGAACCTGCAGTATTGTATCGGAAAATAATACTGGTCTCACAGGGAATGCTCAAAGCACCGACTCTAAGAAAAGTCTCTATTCTTGTACTTAAGGCGGCATTGTGCATTTTGTATTTAATTCCGATGCGATTTCTGTGTTTCATCGTCAATGTGAAGGTCCAAGGAATACATTGAACCTGCAGTGGCGTATCGTAAACTAATACGGGTCGCACAGGAAAGGATCAAAACACAGACTTTAAGAAGTCTCACTCTTCTTGCACTTATGGCGGCATTGTGCCTTTTGTATTTAAATCCGATGTGATTTCAGTGTTTCATCGTCAATGTGAAAGTCCAAGGAATACATTGAAAATGCAGTGGTGTATCGGAAACTAATACTGGTCTCACCGGGTATATTCAAAGCACCGACCGTAGGAAGAGTCTCTATTCTGGTACTTATGGCGTCATTTTTCTTTTTTTATTTAATTCCGATGTGATTTCTGTGTTTAATCGTTAATGTGAAGGTCCAAAGAATACATTGAACCTGCAGTGGTGTATCGGAAACTAATACTGGTCTCACAGGGAATGCTCAAAGCACCGACTGAAAGAAGGGTCTCTGCTCTTGTACTTAAGGCGGCATTGTGCCTTTTGTATTTATTTGCGTTGCGATTTCTTTGTTTCATCGTCAATTTGAAGGTCCAAGGAATTCATTTAACCTGCAGTGGCGTATCGAAAACTAATACGGGTCGCAAAGGAATGGATCAAAACACAGACTCTAAGAAGTCTCACTGTTCTTGCACTTATTGCGGCATTGTGCCTTTTGTATTTAATTCCGATGTAATTTCAGTGTTTCATCGTCAATGTGTATGCCCAAGGAATACATTGAACCTGCAGTGGTTTATCGGAAACTAATACTGGTCTCACAGGGAATGCTCAAAGCACCGACTGTAAGAAGAGTCTCCATTCTTGTACTTAAGGTGGCATTGTGTCTTTAGTATATAATTACGATGCAATTTCTGTGTGTCATCGTCAATGTGAAGGTCCAAGGAATTCACTGAACCTGCAGTGGTGTATCGGAAACTAATACTGGTCTCACAGGGAATGCTCAAAGTACCGACTGTAAGAAGAGTCCCTATTCTTGTACTTAAGGCGGCATCGTTCTTTTAGTATTTAATTCCGATGTGATTTCTGTGTTTAATCGTCAATGTGAAGGTCCAAGGAATACATTGAAACTGCAGTGGTGTATCGGAAACTAATACTGGTCTCACAGGGAATGCTCAAAGCACCGACTGAAAGAAGAGTCTCTGTTCTTGTACTTAAGGCGGCATTGTGCCTTTTGTATTAATTTCCGATGCGATTTCTGTGATTCATCGTCAATGTGAAGGTCCAAGGAATTCACTGAACCTGCAGTGGTGTATCGGAAACTAATACTGGTCTCACAGGGAATGCTCAAAGCACCGACTGTAAGAAGAGTCTCTATTCTTGTACTTAAGGCGGCATCGTTCTTTTTGTATTTAATTCCGATGTGATTTCTGTGTTTAATCGTCAATGTGAAGGTCCAAGGAATACATTGAAACTGCAGTGGTGTATCGGAAACTAATACTGGTCTCACAGGGAATGCTCAAAGCACCGACTGTAAGAAGAGTCTCTATTCTTGTACTTAAGGCGGCATTGTGTCTTTTGTATATAATTACGATGCAATTTCTGTGTACCATCGTCAATATGAAGGTCCAAGCATTACATTGAACCTCCAGTGGTGTATCGGAAACAAAAACTGGTCTCACAGGGAATTCTCAAAGCACCAACTGTAAGTAGAGTCTGTATTCTTGTACTTAAGGCGGCATTGTGCCTTTTGTGTTGAATTCCGATGCCATTTCTCTGTTTCATCGTCAATGTGAAGGTCCAAGGAATTCACTGAACCTGCAGTGCTGTATCGGAAACTAATACTGGTCTCACAGGGAATGCTCAAAGCACCGACTGAAAGAAGAGTCTCTGTTCTTGTACTTAAGGCGGCATTGAGCCTTTTGTATTAAATTCCGATGCGATTTCTGTGTTTCATCGTCAATGTGAAGGTCCAAGGAATACATTGAACCTGCAGTGGTGTATCGGAAACTAATACTAGTCTCACAGGGAATGCTCAAACACCGTCTGTAAGAAGAGTGTCTATTCTTGTACTTAAGTCGGCATTGTGCCTTTTGTATTTACTTCCGTTGCCATTTCTGTGTTCATCGTCAATGTGAAGGTCCAAGGAATGCACTGAACCTGCAGTGGTGTATCGGAAACTAATACTGGTCTCACAGGGAATGCTCAAAGCACCGACTGATAGAAGAGTCTCTGTTCTTGTACTTAAGGCGGCATTGTGCCTTTTGTATTTAATTCCGATGCGATTTCTGTGTTTCATCGTCAATTTGAAAGTCCAAGGAATACATTTAACCTGCAGTGTCGTATCGAAAACTAATACGGGTCGCACAGGAGAGGATCAAAACACAGTCTCTAAGAAGTCTCACTGTTCTTGCACTTATGGCGGCATTGTGCCCTTTGTATTTAATTCCGATGTAATTTCAGTGTTTCATCGTCAATGTGTATGTCCAAGAAATACATTGAACCTGCAGTGGTGTATCGGAAACTAATACTGGTCTCACAGGGAATGCTCAAAGCACCGACTGTAAGAAGAGTCTCTATTCTTGTACTTAAGGCGGCATTGTGCCTTTTGTATTTAATTCCGATGCGATTTCTGTGTTTAATCGTCAATGTGAAGGTCCAAGGAATTCACTGAACGTGCAGTGGTGTATCGGAAACTATTACTGGTCTCACAGGGAATGCTCAAAGCACCGACTGTAAGAAGAGTCTCTATTCTTGTACTTAAGGCGGCATCGTTCTTTTTGTATTTAATTCCGATGTGATTTCTGTGTTTAATCGTCAATGTGAAGGTCCAAGGAATACATTGAAACTGCAGTGGTGTATCGGAAACTAATACTGGTCTCACAGGGAATGCTCAAAGCACCGACTGTAAGAAGAGTCTCTATTCTTGTACTTAAGGCGGCATCGTTCTTTTTGTATTTAATTCCGATGTGATTTCTGTGTTTAATCGTCAATGTGAAGGTCCAAGGAATACATTGAAACTGCAGTGGTGTATCGGAAACTAATACTGGTCTCACAGGGAATGCTCAAAGCACCGACTGAAAGAAGAGTCTCTGTTCTTGTACTTACGGCGGCATTGTGCCTTTTGTATTAAATTCCGATGCGATTTCTGTGTTTCATCGTCAATGTGAAGGTCCAAGGAATACATTGAACCTGCAGTGGTGTATCGGAAACTAATGCTAGTCTCACAGGGAATGCTCAAACACCGTCTGTAAGAAGAGTGTCTATTCTTGTACTTAAGGCGGCATTGTGCCTTTTGTATTTACTTCCGTTGCCATTTCTGTGTTCATCGTCAATGTGAAGGTCCAAGGAATGCACTGAACCTGCAGTGGTGTATCGGAAACTAATACTGGTCTCACAGGGAATGCTCAAAGCACCGACTGATAGAAGAGTCTCTGTTCTTGTACTTAAGGCAGCATTGTGCCTTTTGTATTTAATTCCGATGCGATTTCTGTGTTTCATCGTCAATTTGAAAGACCAAGGAATACATTTAACCTGCAGTGTCGTATCGAAAACTAATACGGGTCGCACAGGAAAGGATCAAAACACAGTCTCTAAGAAGTCTCACTGTTCTTGCACTTATGGCGGCATTGTGCCCTTTGTATTTAATTCCGATGTAATTTCAGTGTTTCATCGTCAATGTGTATGTCCAAGAAATAGATTGAACCTGCAGTGGTGTATCGGAAACTAATACTGGTCTCACAGGGAATGCTCAAAGCACCGACTGTAAGAAGGGTCTCTATTCCTGTACTTAAGGCGGCATTGTGACTTTTGTATATAATTACGATGCAATTTCTGTGTGTCATCGTCAATGTGAAGGTCCAAGGAATACATTGAAACTGCAGTTGTGTATCGGAAACTAATACTGGTCTCACAGGGAATGCTCAAAGCACCGACTGAAAGAAGAGTCTCTGTTCTTGTACTTACGGCGGCATTGTGCCTTTTGTATTAAATTCCGATGCGATTTCTGTGTTTCATCGTCAATGTGAAGGTCCAAGGAATACATTGAACCTGCAGTGGTGTATCGGAAACTAATGCTAGTCTCACAGGGAATGCTCAAACACCGTCTGTAAGAAGAGTGTCTATTCTTGTACTTAAGGCGGCATTGTGCCTTTTGTATTTACTTCCGTTGCCATTTCTGTGTTCATCGTCAATGTGAAGGTCCAAGGAATGCACTGAACCTGCAGTGGTGTATCGGAAACTAATACTGGTCTCACAGGGAATGCTCAAAGCACCGACTGATAGAAGAGTCTCTGTTCTTGTACTTAAGGCAGCATTGTGCCTTTTGTATTTAATTCCGATGCGATTTCTGTGTTTCATCGTCAATTTGAAAGACCAAGGAATACATTTAACCTGCAGTGTCGTATCGAAAACTAATACGGGTCGCACAGGAAAGGATCAAAACACAGTCTCTAAGAAGTCTCACTGTTCTTGCACTTATGGCGGCATTGTGCCCTTTGTATTTAATTCCGATGTAATTTCAGTGTTTCATCGTCAATGTGTATGTCCAAGAAATAGATTGAACCTGCAGTGGTGTATCGGAAACTAATACTGGTCTCCCAGGGAATGCTCAAAGCACCGACTGTAAGAAGGGTCTCTATTCCTGTACTTAAGGCCACATTGTGACTTTTGTATATAATTACGATGCAATTTCTGTGTGTCATCGTCAATGTGAAGGTCCAAGGAATACATTGAAACTGCAGTTGTGTATCGGAAACTAATACTGGTCTCACAGGGAATGCTCAAAGCACCGACTGAAAGAAGAGTCTCTGTTCTTGTACTTACGGCGGCATTGTGCCTTTTGTATTAAATTCCGATGCGATTTCTGTGTTTCATCGTCAATGTGAAGGTCCAAGGAATACATTGATCCTCCAGTGGTGTATCGGAAACTAATACTGGTCTCACAGGGAATGCTCAAAGCACCGACTGAAAGAAGAGTCTCTATTCTTGTACGTAAGATGGCATTGTGCCTTCTGAATTTAATTCCGATGCGATTTCTGTGTTTAATCGTCAATGTGTATGTCCGAGGAATAGATTGAACCTGCAGTGGTGTATCGGAAAGTAATAATGGTCTCACAGGGAATGCTCAAAGCACCGCCTGTAAGTAGAGTCTGTATTCTTGTACTTAAGGCGGCATTGTGCTTTTTGTGTTTAATTCCGATGTGATTTCTGTGTTTAATCGTCAATTTGATCGCACAAGGAATACATTGAACTTGCAGTGGTGTATCGGAAACTAATACTGGTATCACAGGGAATGCTCAAAGCACCGACTGTAAGAAGAGTCTCTATTCTTGAACTTAAGGCGGCATTGTGCCTTGGGTATTTAATTCCGATGCGATTTATTTGTTTCTTCGTCAATGTGAGAGTCCAAGGAATACATTGAACCTGCAGTGGCGTATCGGAAACTAATACTAGTCTCACAGGGAATGCTCAAACACCGTCTGTAAGAAGAGTGTCTATTCTTGTACTTAAGGCGGCATTGTGCCTTTTGTATTTAATTCCGTTGCCATTTCTGTGTTTCATCGTCAATGTGAAGGTCCAAGGAATGCACTGAACCTGCAGTGGTGTATCGGAAACTAATACTGGTCTCACAGGGAATGCTCAAAGCACTGACTGAAAGAAGGGTCTTTGTTCTTGTACTTAAGGCGGCATTGTGCCTTTTGTATTTAATTCCGATGGGATTTCTGTGATTCATCGTCAATTTGAAAGTCCAAGGAATACATTTAACCTGCAGTGGCGTATCGAAAACTAATACGGGTCGCACAGGAAAGGATCAAAACACAGTCTCTAAGAACTCTCACTGTTCTTGCACTTATGGCGGCATTGTGACCTTTGTATTTAATTCCGATGTAATTTCAGTGTTTCATCGTCAATGTGTATGTCCAAGAAATACATTGAACCTGCAGTGGTGTATCGGAAACTAATACTGGTGTCACAGGGAATGCTCAAAGCACCGACTGTAAGTAGAGTCTGTATTCTTGTACTTAAGGCGGCATTCTGCGATTTGGATTTAATTCCGATGCGATTTCTGTGTTTCATCGTCAATGTGAAGGTCCAAGGAATACATTGAACCTGCAGTGATGTATAGAAATCAAATACTGGTCTCACAGGTAATGCTCAAAGCACCGACTGCAAGAAGAGTCTGTATTCTTGTACTTAAGGCGGCATTGTTCCTTTTGTATTTAATTCCGATGTATTTCAGTGTTTCATCGTCAATGTGTATGTCCGAGGAATAGATTGAACCTGCAGTGGCGTATCGGATACTATTACTGGTCTCACAGGGAATGCTCAAAGCACCGACTGTAAGATGAGTCTCTATTCTTGTACTTAAGGCGGCATTGTGCCTTTTGTATTTGATTCCGATGCGATTTCTGTGTTTCATCGTCAATGTGAAGGGCCAAGGAATAAACTGAACCTGCAGAGGTGTGGCGGAAACTAATACTGGTCTCACAGGGAATGCTCAAATCACCGACTGTAAGAAGAGTCTCTATTCTGTTACTTAAATCGGCATTGTGCGTATTGGATTAAATTCCGATGCCATTTCTGTGTTTCATCGTCAATGTGAAGGTCCAAGGAATACATTGAACCTGCAGTGGTGTATCGGAAACCAATACTGGTGTCCCAGGGAATGCTCAAAGCACCGACTGTAAGAAGAGTCTCTATTCTTGTACTTAAGGGTGGCATTGTGCCTTTTGTATTTAATTCCGATGCCATTTCTGTGTTTCATCGTCAATGCGAAGGTCCAAGGAATACATTGAACCTGCAGTGGTGTATCAGAAACTAATACTGGTCTCACAGGGAATGCTCCAAGCACCGACTGTCAGAAGAGTCTCTATTCTTGTACTTAAGGCGGCATTGTGCCTTTTGTATTTAATTCCGATGCCTTTTCTGTGTTTCATCGTCAATATGTATGTCCAAGGAATAGATTGAACCTGCAGTGGTGTATCGGATGCTATTACTGGTCTCACAGGGAATGCTCAAAGCACCGACTGTAAGAAGAGTCTCTATTCTTGTACTTAAGGCGGCATTGTGCCTTTTGTATTTGATTCCGATGCGATTACTGTGTTTCATCGTCAATGTGAAAGTCCAAGGAATACATTGAACCTGCGGTGGTGTATCGGAAACTAATACTGGTCTCACAGGGAATGCTCAAAGCACCGACTGTAAGAAGAGTCTCTATTCTTGTACTTAAGGCGGCATTGTGCCTTTTGTATTTAATTCCGATGCCATTTCTGTGTTTCATCGTCAATGTGAAGGTCCAAGGTATAAACTGAACCTGCAGAGGTGTAGCGGAAACTAATACTGGTCTCACAGGGAATGCTCAAAGCACCGACTTTAAGAGGAGTCTCTATTCTTCTACTTAAGGCGGCATTGTGCGTTTTGGATTTAATTCCGATGCCATTTCTGTGTTTCATCGTCAATGTGAATTTCCAAGGAATACATTGAACCTGCAGTGGTGTATCGGAAACTATTACTGGTCTCACAGGGAATGCTCAAAGCACCGACGGTAAGAAGAGTCTCTATTTTTGTACTTAAGGCGGCATTGTTCCTTTTGAATTTAATTCGGATATAATTTCTGTGTTTCATCGTCAGTGTGTATGTCCAAGGAATAGATTGAACCTGCAGTGGTGTATCGGATACTATTACTGGTCTCACAGGGAATGCTCAAAGCACCGACTGTAAGAAGAGTCTCTATTCTTGTACTTAAGGCGGCATTGTGCCTTTTGTATATAATTCCGATGTAATTTCAGTGTTTCATCGTCAATGTGTATGTCCAAGGAATACATTGAACCTGCAGTGGTGTATCGGAAACTAATACTGGTCTCACAGGGAATGCTCGAAGCACCGACTGTTAGAAGAGTCTCTATTCTTGTACTTAAGGCGGCATTGTGCCTTTTGTACTTAATTCCGATGTAATTATAGTGTTTCATTCGCAATGTGTATGTCCAAGGATTTCATTGAACCTCCAGTGGTGTATCGGAAACTAATACTGGTCTCACAGGGAATGCTCAAAGCACCGACGGTAAGAAGAGTCTCTATTCTTGTACTTAGAGCGCCATTGTGCCTTTTGTATGTAATTCCGATGCGATTTCAGTGTTTCATCGTCAATGTGAAGGACCATGGAATACATTTAACCTGCAGCGGTATATCGGAAACTAATACTGGTCTCACAGGAAAGGATCAAAGCACAGACTCTAAGAAGTCTCATTCTTCTTGTAGTTAAGGCGTCATTGTGCCCTTTGTATTTAATTCCGATGTGATTTCAGTGTTTCATCGCCAATGTGTATGTCCAAGGAATACATTGATCCTGCAGTGGTGTATCGGAAACTAATACTGGTCTCACAGGGAATGCGCAAAACACCGACGGTAAGAAGAGTCTCTACTCTTGTACTTAAGGCGGCATTGTTCCTTTTGTATTTAATTCCGATGTAATTTCAATGTTTCATCGTCAATGTGTATGTCCAAGGAACCGATTGAACCTGCAGTGGTGTATCGGATACTATTACTGGTCTCACAGGAAGTGCTCAAAGCACCGACTGTAAGAAGAGTCTCTATTCTTGTACTTAAGGCGGCATTGTGCATTTTGTATTTGATTCCGATGCGATTCCTGTGTTTCATCGTCAATGTGAAGGTCCAAGGAATACATTGAACCTGCAGTGGTGTATCGGAAACTAATACTGGTCTCTCAGGGAATGCTCAAAGCACCGACTGTAAGTAGAGTCTGTATTCTTGTACTTAAGGCGGCATTGTGCCTTTTGTATTTAAATCCGATGCCATTTCTGTGTTTCATCGTCAATGTGAAGGTCCAAGGAAGAAACTGAACCTGCAGAGGTGTATCGGATACTATTACTGGTCTCACAGGGAATGTTCAAAGCACCGACTGTAAGAAGAGTCTCTATTCTTGTACTTAAGGCGGCGTTGTGCCTTTTGTATTTGATTCCGATGCGATTTCTATGTTTCATCGTCAAGGTGAAGGTCCAAGGAATACATTGAACCTGCAGTGGTGTATCGGAAACTAATACTGGTCTCACAGGGAATGCTCAAAGCACCGACTGTAAGTAGAGTCTGTTTTCTTGTACTTATGGCGGCATTGTGCCTTTTGTATTTCATTCCGTCGCGAATTCTGTGTATCATCGTCAATTTGAAGGTCCAAGGAATACATTGAACATGCAGTGGCGTATCGAAAACTAATACGGGTCGAACAGGAAAGGATCAAAACACAGCTCTAAGAAGTCTCACTCTTCTTGCACTTCTGGCGGCATTTTGCCTTTTGTATATAATTCCGATGTAATTTCAGTGTTTCATCGTCAATGTGTATGTCCAAGGAGTACATTGAACCTGCAGTGATGTATCGGAAACTAATACTGGTCTCACAGGGAATGCTCAAACCACCGACTGCAAGAAGAGTCTCTATTCTTGTACTTAAGGCGGCATTGTGCCTTTTGTACTTAATTCCGATGTAATTTCAGTGTTTCATCGTCAATGTGTATGTCCAAGGAATTCATTGAACCTCCAGTGGTGTATCGGAAACTAATACTGGTCTCACAGGAAATGCTCAAAGCACCGACGGTAAGAAGAGTCTCTATTCTTGTACTTATCGCGGCATTGTGCCTTTTGGTATTTAATTCAAATGCGATTTCTGTGTTTTATCGTCAATGTGAAAGTCCAAGGAATACATTAAACCTACAGTGGTGTATCGGAAATTAATACTGGTCTCTCAGGGAATGCTCGAAGCACCGATTGTAAGATGAGTCTCCATTCTTGTACTTAGAGCGCCATTGTGCCTTTTGTATGTAATTCCGATGCGATTTCAGTGTTTCATCGTCTATGTGTAGGACCTTGGAATACATTTAACCTGCAGTGGGATATCGGAAACTAATAGTGGTCTCACAGGAAAGGATCAAAGCACAGACTCTAAGAAGTCTCATCCTTCTTGTAGTTAAGGCGTCATTGTGCCCTTTGTATTTAATTCCGATGTGATTTCAGTGTTTCATCGTCAATGTGTATGTCCAAGGAATACATTGAACCTGCAGTGGTGTATCGGAAACTAATACTGGTCTCACAGGGAATGCCCAAAGCACCGACGGTAAGAAGAGCCTCTATTCTTGTACTTAAGGCGGCATTGTTCCTTCTGTATTTAATTCCGATGTAATTTCAGTGTTTTTTCGTCAATGTGTATGTCCAAGGAATAGATTGAACCTGCAGTGGTGTATCGGATACTAATACTGGTCTCACAGGGAATGCTCAAAGCACCGACTGTAAGAAGAGTCTCTATCCTTGTACTTAAGGCGGCATTGTGCCTTTTGTATTTAATTCCGATGCCATTTCTGTGTTTCATCGTCAATGTGAAGGTCCAAGGAGTAAACTGAACCTGCAGAGGTGTAGCGGAAACTAATACTGGTCTCACAGGGAATGCTCAAAGCACCGACTGTAAGAAGTGTCTCTATTCTTGTACTTAAGGCGGCATTGTGCGTTTTGGATTTAATTCCGATGCCATTAATGTGTTTCATCGTCCATGTGTATGTCCAAGGAATAGATTGAACCTGCAGTGGTGTATCGGATTCTATTACTGGTCTCACAGGGAATGCTCAAAGCACCGACTGTAAGAAGTGTCTCTATTCTTGTACTTAAGGCGGCATTGTGCGTTTTGGATTTAATTCCGATGCCATTAATGTGTTTCATCGTCAATGTGAAGGTCCAAGGAATTCATTGAACCTGCAGTGGTGTATCGGAAACTAATACTGGTGTCACAGGGAATGCTCAAAGCAGCGACTGTAAGAAGAGTCTCTATTCTTGTACTTAAGGCGGCATTGTGCCTTTTGTATTTAATTCCGATGCCATTTCTGTGTTTCATCGTCAATGTGAAGGTCCAAGGAATACATTGAGCCTGCAGTGGTGTATCGGAAACTAATACTGGTCTCACAGGGAATGCTCAAAGCACCGACTGTAAGAAGAGTCTCTATTCTTGTACTTAAGGCGGCATTGTGCCTTTTGTATTTAATTCCGATGCCAATTCTGTGTTTCATCGTCAATGTGTATGTCCAAGGAATAGACTGAACCTGCAGTGGTGTATCGGATACTACTACTGGTCTCACAGGGAATGCTCAAATCACCGACTGTAAGAAGAGTCTCTATTCTTGTACTTAAGGCGGCATTGTGCCTTTTGTATTTGATTCCGATGCGATTTCTGTGTTTCATCGTCAATGTGAAGGTCCAAGGAATACATTGAACCTGCAGTGGTGTATCGGAAACTAATAGTGGTCTCACAGGGAATGCTCAAAGCACCGACGGTAAGAAGAGTCTCTATTCTAGTACTTAAGGCGGCATTGTTCCATTTGTTTTTAATTCCGATGTAATTTCTGTGTTTCATCGTCAATATGTATGTCCAAGGAATAGATTGAACCTGCAGTGGTGTATCGGATACTATTACTGGTCTCACAGGGAATGCTCAAAGATCCGACTGTAAGAAGAGTCTCTATTCTTGTAATTAAGGCGGCATTGTGCCTTTTGTATTTAATTCCGATGTAATTTCAGTGTCTCATCGTCAAAGTTAATGTCCAAGGAATTCATTGAACCTCCTGTGGTGTATCGGAAACTAATACTGGTCTCACAGAGAATGCTCAAAGCACCAGCGGTAAGAAGAGTCTCTATTCTTGTACTTAAGGCGGCATTGTTCCTTTTGTATTTAATTCCGATATAATTTCTGTGTTTCATCGTCAATGTGTATGTGCAAGGAATAGATTGAACCTGCAGTGGTGTATCGTATACTGTTACTGGTCTCACAGGGAATGCTCAGAGCACCGACTGCAAGAAGAGTCTCTATTCTTGTACTTAAGGCGGCATTGTGCCTTTTGTATTTAATTCCGATGTAATTTCAGTGTTTCATCGTCAATGTGAATGTCCAAGGAATTCATTGAACCTCCAGTGGTGTATCGAAAACCAATACTGGTCTCACAGGGAATGCTCAAACCAACGACCGTAAGAAGAGTCTCTATTCTTGTACTTAAGGCGGCATTGTTCCTTTTGTATTTAATTCCGATGTAATTTCTGTGTTTCATCGTCAATGTGTATGTCCAAGGAATAGATTGAACCTGCAGTGGTGTATCGGATACTATTACTGGTCTCACAGGGAATGCTCAAAGCACCGACTGTAAGAAGAGTCTCTATTCTTGTACTTAAGGCGGCATTGTGCCTTTTGTATTTGATTCCGATGCGATTTCTGTGTATCATCGTCAATGTGAAGGTCCAAGGAATACATTGAACCTGCAGTGGTGTATCGGAAACTAATACTGGTCTCACAGAGAATGCTCAAAGCACCGACTGTAAGTAGAGTCTCAATTGTTGTACTTAAGGCGGCATTGTGCCTTTTGTATTTAATTCCGATGCCATTTCTGTGTTTCATCGTCAATGTGAAGGTCCAAGGAATAAACTGAACCTGCAGAGGTGTAGCGGAAACTAATACTGGTCTCAAAGGGAATGCTCAAAGCACCGACTGTAAGAAGAGTCTCTATTCTTGTACTTAAGGCAGCGTTGTGCGTTTTGGATTTAATTCCGATGGCATTTCTGTGTTTCATCGTCAATGTGAAGGTCCAAGGAATACATTGAACCTGCAGAAGTGTATTGGAAACTAATACTGGTCTCACAGGAGAACCTCAAAGCACCGACTGTAAGAAGAGTCTCTATTCTTGTACTTAAGGCGGCATTGTGCCTTTTGTATTTAATTCCGTTGCGAATTCTTTGTAACATCGTCAATTTGAAGGTCAAAGGAATACATTGAACCTGCAATGGCGTATCGAAAACTAATACGGGTCGCACAGGAAAGGATCAAAACACAGCCTCTAAGAAGTCTCATTCTTCTTGCACTTATGGCGGCATTGTGCCTTTTGTATATAATTCCGATGTAATTTCAGGGTTTCATCGTCAATGTGAATGTCCAAGGAATACATTGAACCTGCAGTGGTGTATCGGAAACTAGTACTGGTCTCACAGGGAATGCTCAAAGCACCGACGGTAAGAAGAGCCTCTATCCTTGTACATAAGGCGGCATTGTGCCTTTGGTATTTAATTCCGATGCGATTTCTGTCTTTCATCGTCAATGTGAAGGTCCAAGGAATACATTGAACCTGCAGTGGTGTATCGGAAATTAATACTGGTATCTCAGGGAATGCTCGAAGCACCGATTGTAAGATGAGTCTCCATTCTTGTACTTAGGGCGGCATTGTGCCTTTTGTATGTAATTCCGATGTGATTTCTGTGTTTAATCGTCAATGTGAAGGTCCAAGGAATACATTGAACCTGCAGTGGTGTATCGAAAACTAATACTGCTCTCACAAAGAATGCTCAAAACACCGTCTGTAGGAAGAGCCTCTATTCTTGTACTTAAGGCGGTATTGTGCCTTTTGTATTTAATTCCGATGCGATTTCTGTGTTTCATCGTCAATTTGAAGGTCCAAGGAATACATTGAAGCTGCAGTGGCGTATCGAAAACTAATACGGGTCGCACAGGAAAGGATCAAAACACAGACTCTAAGAAGTCTCACTCTTCTAGATCTTATGGCGGCATTTTGCCTTTTGTATTTAATTCCGATGTAGTTTCAGTGTTTCATCGTCAATGAGTATGTCCAAGGAATACATTGAACCTCCAGTGGTGTATCGGAAACTAATACTGGTCTCACAGGGAATGCTCAAATCCCCGACTGTAAGAAGAGTTTCTATTCTTGTACTTAAGACGGCTTTGTGCCTTTTGTATTCAATTCCGATGCGATTTCTGTGTTTAATTGTCAATGTGAAGGTCCGAGGAATACATTGAACCTGCAGTGGCGTATCGGAAACTAATACGGGTCGCACAGGGAAGGATCAAATCACAGACTCTAAGAAATCTCACTCTTCTTGCACTTATGGCGGCATTGTGCCTTTTGTATTAAATTCCGATGCGATTTCTGTGTTTAATCGTCAATGTGAAGGTCCAAGGAATACATTGAACCTGCAGAGGTGTATCGGAAACTAATACTGGTCTCACAAGGAAACCTCAAAACACCGACTGTAAGAAGAGTCTCTATTCTTGTACTTAAGGCGGCATTGTGCCTTTTGTATTTAATTCCGTTGCGAATTCTGTGTAACATCGTCAATTTGAAGGTACAAGGAATACATTGAACCTGCAGTGGCGTATCGAAAGCTAATACGGGTCGCACAGGAAAGGATCAAAACACAGCCTCTAAGATGTCTCACTCTTCTTGCACTTATGGCGGCATTGTGCCTTTTGTATATAATTCCGATGTAATTTCAGTGTTTCATCGTCAATGTGAATGTCCAAGGAATACATTGAACCTGCAGTGGTGTATCGGAAACTAATACTGGTCTCACAGGGAATGCTCAAGGCACCGACGGTAAGAAGAGCCTCTATTCTTGTACATAAGGCGGCATTGTGCCTTTGGTATTTAATTCAGATGCGATTTCTGTGTTTCATCGTCAATGTGAAGGTCCAAGGAATACATTGAACCTGCAGTGGTGTATCGGGAATTAATACTGGTATCTCAAGGAATGCTCGAAGCACCGATTGTAAGATGAGTCTCCATTCTTGTACTTAGGGCGGCATTGTGCCTTTGTATGTAATTCCGATGCGATTTCTGTGTTTCATCGTCAATGTGAAGGACCATGGAATACATGTAACCTGCAGTGGTATATCGGAAACTAATACTGGTCTCACAGGAAAGGATCAAAGCACAGACACTAAGAAGTCTCATTCCTCTTGTAGTTAAGGCGTCATTGTGCCCTTTGTATTTAATTCCGATGTAATTTCAGTGTTTCATCGTCAATGTGTATGTTCAAGGAATACATTGAACCTGCAGTGGTGTATCGGAAACTAATACTGGTCTCACAGGGAATGCGCAAAGCACCGACTGTAAGAAGAGTCTCTATTCTTGTACTTAAGGCGGCATTGTGCATTTTGTATTTAATTCAGATGCGATTTCTGTGTTTAATCGTCAATGTGAAGGTCCAAGGAATACATTGAACCTGCAATGGTGTATCGGAAACTAATACTGGTCTCACAGGGAATGCTCAAATCACCGACTGTAAGTAGAGTCTGTATTCTTGTACTTAAGGCGGCATTGTGCCTTTTGTGTTTAATTCCGATGCGATTTCTGTCTTTCATCGTCAATGTGAACGTCCAAGGAATACATTGAACTTGCAGTGGTCTATCGGAAACTAATACTGGTCTCACAGGGAATGCTCAAAGCACTGACTGTAAGGAGATTGTCTATTCCTCTACTTAATGCGGCATTGTGCTTTTTGTATTTAATTCCGATGCCATTTCTGTGTTTCATCGTCAATGTGAAGGTCCTGGGAATACACTGAACCTGCAGTGGTGTATCGGAAACTAATACTGCTCTCACAGGGAATGCTCAAAGCACCAACTGTTGGAAGAGCCTCTATTCTTGTACTTAAGGCGGTATTGTGCCTTTTGTATTTAATTCCGATGCGATTTCTGTGTTTAATCGTCAATCTGAAGGTCCAAGGAATACAGTGAACCTGCAATGGCGTATCGGAAACTAATACGGGTCGCACAGGAAAGATCAAATCACAGACTCTAAGAAATCTCACTGTTCTTGCACTTATGGCGGCATTGTGCCTTTTCTATTTAATTGCCATGTAATTTTAGTGTTTCATAGTCAATGTGTATGTCCAAGGAATACATTGAGCCTGCAGTGGTGTATCGGAAAGTAATACTGGTCTCACAGGGAATGCTCAAAGCACCGCCTGTAAGTAGAGTCTGTATCCTTGTACTTAAGGCGGCATTGTGCTTTTTGTGTTTAATTCCGATGTGATTTCTGTTTTTAATCGTCAATGTGAACGTCCAAGGAATACATTGAACTTGCACTGGTGTATCGGAAACTAATACTGGTCTCACAGGGAATGCTCAAAGCACCGACTGTAAGAAGAGTCTCTATTCTTGAACTTAAGGCGGCATTGTGCCTTTGGTATTTAATTCCGATGCGATTTATTTGTTTCTTCGTCAATGTGAAGGTCCAAGGAATACATTGAACCTGCAGTGGTATATCGGAAACCAATACTGGTCTCACAGGAAAGGATCAAAGCACTGATTCTAAGAAGTCTCACTCTGCTTGTACTTAAGGCGTCATTGTGCCCTTTGTATTTAATTCCGATGTAATTTCAGTGTTTCATCGTTAAGGTGTATGTCCACGGAATACATTGAACCTGCAGTATTGTATCGGAAAATAATACTGGTCTCACAGGGAATGCTCAAAGCACCGACAGTAAGAAGAGTCTCTATTCTTGTACTTAAGGCGATATTGTTCCTTTTGTATTTAATTCCGATGTAATTTCAGTGTTTCATCGTCAATGTGTATATCCAAGGAATACATTGAACCTGCAGTGGTGTATCGGATACTAATATTGGTCTCACAGGGAATGCTCAAAGCACCGACCCTAAGAAGAGTCTCTATTCTTGTACTTAAGGCGGCATTGTGCCTTTTGTATTTAATTCCGATGCGATTTCTGTGTTTCATCGTCAATGTGGGGGTCCAAGGAATACATTGAACCAGCAGTGGCGTATCGGAAACTAATACGGGTTGCACAGGAAAGGATCAAAACACAGACTTTAAGAAGTCTCACTCTTCTTGCACTTATGGCGGCATTGTGCCTTTTGAATTTAAATCCGATGTGATTTCAGTGTTTCATCGTCAATGTGTATGTCCAAGGAATACATTGAATCTGCAGTGGTGAATCGGATACTAATACTGGTATCTTAGGGAATGCTCAAAGCACAGACTGTAAGAAGAGTCTGTATTCTTGTACTTAAGGCGGCATTGAGCCTTTTGTATTTAATTCCAATGTAATTGCAGTGATTCATCGTCAATGTGTATGTCCAAGGAATACATTGAATCTGCAGTGGTGTATCGGAAACTAATAATGGTCTCACAGGGAATGCTCAAAGCACCGACTGTAAGTAGAGTCTGTATTCTTGTACTTAAGGCGGCATTGTGCCTTTTGTATTTAATTCCGATGCCATTTCTGTGTTTCATCGTCAATGTGAAGGTCCAAGGAATACATTGAACCTGCAGTGGTGTATCGGAAACTAATACTAGTCTCACAGGGAATGCTCAAACACCGTCTGTAAGAAGAGTGTCTATTCTTGTACTTAAGGCGGCATTGTGCCTTTTGTATTTAATTCCGTTGCCATTTCTGTGTTTCATCGTCAATGTGTATGTCCAAGGAATACATCGAGCCTGCAGTGGTGTATCGGAACCTAATACTGGTCTCACAGGGAAAGCTCAAAGCACCGACTGTAAGAAGAGTCTCTATTCTTGTACTTAAGGCGGCATTGTGCCTTTTGTATTTAATTCCGTTGCGAATTCTGTGTATCATCGTCAATTTGAAGGTCCAAGGAATACATTGAACCTGCAGTGGCGTATCGAAAACTAATACGGGTCGCACAGGAAAGGATCTAAACATAGATTCTAAGAAGTCTCACTCTTCTTGCACTTATGGCAGCATTGTGCCTTTTGTATATAATTCCGATGTAATTTCAGTGTTTCATCGTCAATGTGTATGTCAAAGGAATACATTGAACCTGCAGTGGTGTATCGGAAACTAATACTGGTCTCACAGGGAATGCTCAAAGCACCGACCGTAAGAAGAGTCTCTATTCTTGTACTTAAGGCGGCATTGTGCCTATTGTATTTTTATTCCGATGCGATTTCTGTGCTTCATCGTCAGTGTGAAGGTCCAAGGAATACATTGATCCAGCAGTGGTGTATCGGAAACTAATACTGGTCTCACAGGGAATGCTCAAAGCACCGACTGTAAGAAGAGTGTTTATTCTTGTGCTTAAGGGGGCATTGTGCCTCTTGTATTTAATTCCGATGCCATTTCTGTGTTTCATCGTCGATGTGAAAGTCCAAGGAATACACTGAACCTGCAGTGGCGTATCGAAAACTAATACTGGTCTCACAGGGAATGCTCAAAGCACCGACTGTAAGAAGAGTCTCGATTCTTGTACTTAAGGTGGCATTGTGCCTTTTGTATTTAATTCCGATGCGATTTCTGTGTATAATCGTCAATGTGAAGGACCAAAGAATACATTGAACCTGCAGTGGTGTATCGGAAACTAATACTGGTCTCACAGGGAATGCTCAAAGCACCGACTGTAAGAAGAGTCTCTATTCTTGAACTTAAGGCGGCATTGTGCCTTTTGTATTTAATTCCGATGCGATTTCTGCGTTTAATCGACAATTTGAAGGTCCATGGAATACATTGAACCTGCAGAGGTGTATCAGAAACTAATACTGGTCTCACAGGGAAACCTCAAACACCGACTGTAAGAAGAGTCTCTAATTTGTACTTAAGGCGGCATTGTGCCTTATGTATTTAATTCCGTTGCGAATTCTGTGTATTATCGTCAATATGAAGGTCCAAGGAATACATTGAACCTGCTGTGAAGTATCGAAAACTAATACGGGTCGCACAGGAATGGATCAAAACACAGACTCTAAGAATTCTCACTCATCTTGCACTTATGGCGGCATTGTGCCTTTTGTATATAATTCCGATGTAATTTCAGTGTTTCATTTACAATGTGTATGTCCAAGGAATACATTGAGCCTGCAGTGGTTATCGGAAACTAATACTGGTCTCACAGGGAATGCTCAAAGCACCGACGGTAAGAAGAGCCTCAACTCTTGTACATAAGGCGGCATTGTGCCTTTGGTATTTAATTCCGATGCGATTTCTGTGTTTCATCGTCAGTGCGAAGATCAAAGGAATAGATTGAACCTGCAGTGGTGTATCGGATACTATTACTGCTCTCACAGGGAATGCTCAAAGCACCGACTGTAAGAAGAGTCTCGATTCTTGTACTTAAGGCGGCATTGTGCCTTTTGTATTTAATTCCGATGCCATTTCTGTGTTTCATCGTCAATGTGAAGGTCCAAGGAATAAACTGAACCTGCAGAGGTGTAGCGGAAACTAATACTGGTCTCACAGGGAATGCTCAAAGCACCGACTGTAAGAAGAGTCTCTGTTCTGTTACTTAAGGCGGCATTGTGCGTATTGAATTTAATTCCGATGCCATTTCTGTGTTTCGTCGTCAATGTCAAGGTCCAAGGAATACATTGAACCTTCAGTGGTGTATCGGAAACTAATACTGGTGTCCCAGGGAATGCTCAAAGCACCGACTGTAAGAAGAGCCTCTATTCTTGTACTTAAGGGGGCATTGTGCCTTTTGTATTTAATTCCGATGCCATTTCTGTGTTTCATCGTCAATGCGAAGGTCCAAGGAATACATTGAACGTGCAGTGGTGTATCGGAAACTATTACTGGTCTCACAGGGAATGCTCCAAGCACCGACTGTAAGAAGAGTCTCTATTCTTGTACTTAAGGCGGCATTGTGCCTTTTGTATTTAATTCCGTTGCCATTTCTGTGTTTCATCGTCAATATGTATGTCCAAGGAATAGATTGAACCTGCAGTGGTGTATCGGATGCTATTACTGGTCTCACAGGGAATGCTCAATGCACCGACTGTAAGAAGAGTCTCTATTCTTGCACTTAAGGCGGCATTGTGCCTTTTGTATTTGATTCCGATGCGATTTCTGTGTTTCATCGTCAATGTGAAAGTCCAACGAATACATTGAACCTGCGGTGGTGTATCGGAAACTAATACTGGTCTCACAGCGAATGCTCAAAGCACCGACTGTAAGAAGAGTCTCTATTCTTGTACTTAAGGCGGCATTGTGCCTTTTGTATTTGATTCCGATGCCATTTCTGTGTTTCATCGTCAATGTGAAGGTCCAAGGAATAAACTGAACCTGCAGAGGTGTAGCGGAAACTAATACTGGTCTCACAGGGAATGCTCAAAGCACCGACTGTAAGAAGAGTCTCTATTCTTGTACTTAAGGCGGCATTGTGCGTTTTGGATTTAATTCCGATGCCATTTCTGTGTTTCATCGTCAATGTGAATTTCCAAGGAATACATTGAACCTGCAGTGGTGTATCGGAAACTAATACTGGTCTCACAGGGAATGCTCGAAGCACCGACGGTAAGAAGAGTCTCTATTCTTGTACTTAAGGCGGCATTGTTCCTTTTGTATTTAATTCGGATATAATTTCTGTGTTTCATCGTCAATGTGTATGTCCAAGGAATAGATTGAACCTGCAGTGGTGTATCGGATACTATTACTGGTCTCACAGGGAATGCTCGAAGCACCGACTGTAAGAAGAGTCTCGATTCTTGACTTAAGGTGGCATTGTGCCTTTTGTATTTAATTCCGATGCGATTTCTGTGTATAATCGTCAATGTGAAGGACCAAAGAATACATTGAACCTGCAGTGGTGTATCGGAAACTAATACTGGTCTCACAGGGAATGCTCAAAGCACCGACTGTAAGAAGAGTCTCTATTCTTGAACTTAAGGCGGCATTGTGCCTTTTGTATTTAATTCCGATGCGATTTCTGCGTTTAATCGTCAATCTGAAGGTCCATGGAATACATTGAACCTGCAGAGGTGTATCGGAAACTAATACTGGTCTCACAGGGAAACCTCAAACACCGACTGTAAGAAGAGTCTCTAATTTTGTACTTAAGGCGGCATTGTGCCTTATGTATTTAATTCCGTTGCGAATTCTGTGTATTATCGTCAATTTGAAGGTCCAAGGAATACATTGAACCTGCTGTGGCGTATCGAAAACTAATACGGGTCGCACAGGAATGGATCAAAACACAGACTCTAAGAAGTCTCACTCATCTTGCACTTATGGCGGCATTGTGCCTTTTGTATATAATTCCGATGTAATTTCAGTGTTTCATCTACAATGTGTATGTCCAAGGAATACATTGAGCCTGCAGTGGTTATCGGAAACTAATACTGGTCTCACAGGGAATGCTCAAAGCACCGACGGTAAGAAGAGCCTCTACTCTTGTACATAAGGCGGCATTGTGCCTTTGGTATTTAATTCCGATGCGATTTCTGTGTTTCATCGTCAGTGCGAAGATCCAAGGAATAGATTGAACCTGCAGTGGTGTATCGGATACTATTACTGCTCTCACAGGGAATGCTCAAGGCACCGACTGTAAGAAGAGTCTCGATTCTTGTACTTAAGGCGGCATTGTGCCTTTTGTATTTAATTCCGATGCCATTTCTGTGTTTCATCGTCAATGTAAAGGTCCAAGGAATAAACTGAACCTGCAGAGGTGTAGCGGAAACTAATACTGGTCTCACAGGGTATGCTCAAAGCACCGACTGTAAGAAGAGTCTCTGTTCTGTTACTTAAGGCGGCATTGTGCGTATTGGATTTAATTCCGATGCCATTTCTGTGTTTCATCGTCAATGTGAAGGTCCAAGGAATACATTGAACCTTCAGTGGTGTATCGGAAACTAATACTGGTCTCACAGGGAATGCTCAAAGCACCGACTGTAAGAAGAGTCTCTATTCTTGTACTTAAGGGGGCATTGTGCCTTTTGTATTTAATTCCGATGCCATTTCTGTGTTTCATCGTCAATGCGAAGGTCCAAGGAATACATTGAACCTGCAGTGGTGTATCGGAAACTATTACTGGTCTCACAGGGAATGCTCCAAGCACCGACTGTAAGAAGAGTCTCTATTCTTGTACTTAAGGCGGCATTGTGCCTTTTGTATTTAATTCCGTTGCCATTTCTATGTTTCATCGTCAATATGTATGTCCAAGGAATAGATTGAACCTGCAGTGGTGTATCGGATGCTATTACTGGTCTCACAGGGAATGCTCAAAGCACCGACTGTAAGAAGAGTCTCTATTCTTGTACTTAAGGCGGCATTGTGCCTTTTGTATTTGATTCCGATGCGATTTCTGTGTATCATCGTCAATGTGAAAGTCCAACGAATACATTGAACCTGCGGTGGTGTATCGGAAACTAATACTGGTCTCACAGCGAATGCTCAAAGCACCGACTGTAAGAAGAGTCTCTATTCTTGTACTTAAGGCGGCATTGTGCGTTTTGGATTTAATTCCGATGCCATTTCTGTGTTTCATCGTCAATGTGAATTTCCAAGGTATACATTGAACCTGCAGTGGTGTATCGGAAACTAATACTGGTCTCACAGGGAATGCTCGAAGCACCGACGGTAAGAAGAGTCTCTATTCTTGTACTTAAGGCGGCATTGTTCCTTTTGTATTTAATTCGGATATAATTTCTGTGTTTCATCGTCAATGTGTATGTCCAAGGAATAGATTGAACCTGCAGTGGTGTATCGGATACTATTACTGGTCTCACAGGGAATGCTCAAGGCACCGACTGTAAGAAGAGTCTCTATTCTTGTACTTAAGGCGGCATTGTGCCTTTTGTACATAATTCCGATGTAATTTCAGTGTTTCATCGTCAATGTGTATGTCCAAGGAATACATTGAACCTGCAGTGGTGTATCGGAAACTAATACTGGTCTCACAGGGAGTGCTCGAAGCACCGACTGTAAGAAGAGTCTCTATTCTTGTACTTAATGCGGCATTGTGCCTTTTGTACTTAATTCCGATGTAATTTTAGTGTTTCATTGTCAATGTGTATGTCCAAGGATTTCATTGAAACTCCAGTGGTGTATCGGAAACTAATACTGGTCTCACAGGGAATGCTCGAAGCACCGACGGTAAGAAGAGTCTCTATTCTTGTACTTAAGGCGGCATTGTTCCTTTTGTATTTAATTCGGATATAATTTCTGTGTTTCATCGTCAATGTGTATGTCCAAGGAATAGATTGAACCTGCAGTGGTGTATCGGATACTATTACTGGTCTCACAGGGAATGCTCAAAGCACCGACGGTAAGAAGAGTCTCTATTCTTGTACTTAAGGCGGCTTTGTGCCTTTTGTACATAATTCCGATGTAATTTCAGTGTTTCATCGTCAATGTGAAGGACCATGGAATACATTTAACCTGCAGTGGTATATCGGATACTAATACTGGTCTCACAGGAAAGGATCAAAGCACAGACTCTAAGAAGTCTCATTCTTCTTGTAGTTATGGCGTCATTGTGCCCTTTGTATTTAATTCCGATGTGATTTCAGTGTTTCATCGCCAATGTGTATGTCCAAGGAATACATTGAACCTGCAGTGGTGTATCGGAAATTAATACTGGTCTCACAGGGAGTGCTCAAAGCACCGACTGTAAGAAGAGTCTCTATTCTTGTACTTAAGGCGGCATTGTGCATTTTGTATTTGATTCCGATGCGATTCCTGTGTTACATCGTCAATGTGAAGGTCCAAGGAATACATTGAACCTGCTGTGGTGTATCGGAAACTAATACTGGTCTCTCAGGGAATGCTCAAAGCACCGACTGTAAGTAGAGTCTGTATTCTTGTACTTAAGGCGGCATTGTGCCTTTTGTATTTAATTCCGATGCCATTTCTGTGTTTCATCGTCAATGTGAAGGTCCAAGGAATAAACCGTACCTGCAGAGGTGTAGCGGAAACTAATACTGGTCTCACAGGGAATGCTGAAAGCACCGACTGTAAGAAGAGTCTCTATTCTTGAACTTAAGGCGGCATTGTGCCTTTTGTATTTAATTCCGATGCGATTTCTGCGTTTAATCGTCAATCTGAAGGTCCATGGAATACATTGAACCTGCAGAGATGTATCGGAAACTAATACTGGTCTCACAGGGAAACCTCAAACACCGACTGTAAGAAGAGTGTCTAATCTTGTACTTAAGGCGGCATTGTGCCTTATGTATTTAATTCCGTTGCGAATTCTGTGTATTATCGTCAATTTGAAGGTCCAAGGAATACATTGAACCTGCTGTGGCGTATCGAAAACTAATACGGGTCGCACAGGAATGGATCAAAACACAGACTCTGAGAAGTCTCACTCATCTTGCACTTATGGCGGCATTGTGCCTTTTGTATATAATTCCGATGTAATTTCAGTGTTTCATCTACAATGTGTATGTCCAAGGAATACATTGAGCCTGCAGTGGTTATCGGAAACTAATACTGGTCTCACAGGGAATGCTCAAAGCACCGACGGTAAGAAGAGCCTCTACTCTTGTACATAAGGCGGCATTGTGCCTTTGGTATTTAATTCCGATGCGATTTCTGTGTTTCATCGTCAGTGCGAAGATCCAAGGAATAGATTGAACCTGCAGTGGTGTATCGGATACTATTACTGCTCTCACAGGGAATGCTCAAAGCACCGACTGTAAGAAGAGTCTCGATTCTTGTACTTAAGGCGGCATTGTGCCTTTTGAATTTAATTCCGATGCCATTTCTGTGTTTCATCGTCAATGTAAAGGTCCAAGGAATAAACTGAACCTGCAGAGGTGTAGCGGAAACTAATACTGGTCTCACAGGGAATGCTCAAAGCACCGACTGTAAGAAGAGTCTCTGTTCTGTTACTTAAGGCGGCATTGTGCGTATTGGATTTAATTCCGATGCCATTTCTGTGTTTCATCGTCAATGTGAAGGTCCAAGGAATACATTGAACCTTCAGTGGTGTATCGGAAACTAATACTGGTGTCCCAGGGAATGCTCAAAGCACCGACTGTAAGAAGAGTCTCTATTTTTGTACTTAAGGGGGCATTGTGCCTTTTGTATTTAATTCCGATGCCATTTCTGTGTTTCATCGTCAATGCGAAGGTCCAAGGAATACATTGAACCTGCAGTGGTGTATCGGAAACTATTACTGGTCTCACAGGGAATGCTCCAAGCACCGACTGTAAGAAGAGTGTCTATTGTTGTACTTAAGGCGGCATTGTGCCTTTTGTATTTAATTCCGTTGCCATTTCTGTGTTTCATCGTCAATATGTATGTCCAAGGAATAGATTGAACCTGCAGTGGTGTATCGGATGCTATTACTGGTCTCACAGGGAATGCTCAAAGCACCGACTGTAAGAAGAGTCTCTATTCTTGCACTTAAGCCGGCATTGTGCCTTTTGTATTTGATTCCGATGCGATTTCTGTGTTTCATCGTCAATGTGAAAGTCCAACGAATACATTGAACCTGCGGTGGTGTATCGGAAACTAATACTGGTCTCACAGCGAATGCTCAAAGCACCGACTGTAAGAAGAGTCTCTATTCTTGTACTTAAGGCGGCATTGTGCCTTTTGTATTTAATTCCGATGCCATTTCTGTGTTTCATCAGCAATGTGAAGGTCCAAGGAATAAACTGAACCTGCAGAGGTGTAGCGGAAACTAATACTGGTCTCACAGGGAATGCTCAAAGCACCGACTGTAAGAAGAGTCTCTATTCTTGTACTTAAGGCGGCATTGTGCGTTTTGGATTTAATTCCGATGCCATTTCTGTGTTTCATCGTCAATGTGAATTTCCAAGGAATGCATTGAACCTGCAGTGGTGTATCGGAAACTAATACTGGTCTCACAGGGAATGCTCGAAGCACCGACGGTAAGAAGGGTCTCTATTCTTGTACTTAAGGCGGCATTGTTCCTTTTGTATTTAATTCGGATATAATTTCTGTGTTTCATCGTCAATGTGTATGTCCAAGGAATAGATTGAACCTGCAGTGGTGTATCGGATACTATTACTGGTCTCACAGGGAATGCTCAAGGCACCGACTGTAAGAAGAGTCTCTATTCTTGTACTTAAGGCGGCATTGTGCCTTTTGTACATAATTCCGATGTAATTTCAGTGTTTCATCGTCAATGTGTATGTCCAAGGAATACATTGAACCTGCAGTGGTGTATCGGAAACTAATACTGGTCTCACAGGGAATGCTCGAAGCACCGACTGTAAGAAGAGTCTCTATTCTTGTACTTAAGGCGGCATTGTGCCTTTTGTACTTAATTCCGATGTAATTTTAGTGTTTCATCGTCAATGTGTATGTCCAAGGATTTCATTGAAACTCCAGTGGTGTATCGGAAACTAATACTGGTCTCACAGGGAATGCTCGAAGCACCGACGGTAAGAAGAGTCTCTATTCTTGTACTTAAGGCGGCATTGTGCCTTTTGTACATAATTCCGATGTAATTTCAGTGTTTCATCGTCAATGTGAAGGACCATAGAATACATTTAACCTGCAGTGGTATATCGGAAACTAATACTGGTCTCACAGGAAAGGATCAAAGCACAGACTCTAAGAAGTCTCATTCTTGTTGTAGTTATGGCGTCATTGTGCCCTTTGTATTTAATTCCGATGTGATTTCAGTGTTTCATCGCCAATGTGTATGTCCAAGGAATACATTGAACCTGCAGTGGTGTATCGGAAACTAATACTGGTCTCACAGGGAGTGCTCAAAGCACCGACTGTAAGAAGAGTCTCTATTCTTGTACCTAAGGCGGCATTGTGCATTTTGTATTTGATTCCGATGCGATTCCTGTGTTACATCGTCAATGTGAAGGTCCAAGGAATACATTGAACCTGCCGTGGTGTATCGGAAACTAATACTGGTCTCTCAGGGAATGCTCAAAGCACCGACTGTAAGTAGAGTCTGTATTCTTGTACTTAAGGCGGCATTGTGCCTTTTGTATTTAATTCCGATGCCATTTCTGTGTTTCATCGTCAATGTGAAGGTCCAAGGAATAAACTGAACCTGCAGAGGTGTAGCGGAAACTAATACTGGTCTCACAGGGAATGCTGAAAGCACAGACTGTAAGAAGAGTCTCTATTCTTGTACTTAAGGCGGCATTGTGCCTTTTGTATTCGATTCCGAAGCGATTTCTGTGTTTCATCGCCAATGTGAAGGTCCAAAGAATACATTGAACCTGCAGTGGTGTATCGGAAGCTAATACTGGTCTCACAGGGAATGCACAAAGCACCGACAGTGAGAAGAGTCTCTATTCTTGTACTTAAGGCGGCATTGTGCATTTGGATTTAATTCCGATGCCATTTCTGTGTTTCATCGTCAATGTGTATGTCCAAGGAATAGATTGAACCTGCAGTGGTGTATCGGATACTATAACTGGTCTCACAGGGAATGTTCAAAGCACCGACTGTAAGAAGAGTCTCTATTCTTGTACTTAAGGCGGCGTTGTGCCTTTTGTATTTGATTCCGATGCGATTTCTATGTTTCATCGTCAATGTGAAGGTCGAAGGAATACATTGAACCTGCAGTGGTGTATCGGAAACTAATACTGGCCTCACAGGGAATGCTTAAAGCACCGACTGTAAGTAGAGTCTGTTTTCTTGTATTTAAGGCGGCATTGTGCCGTTTGTATTTAATTCCGTCGCGAATTCTGTGTATCATCGTCAATTTGAAGGTACAAGGAATACATTGAACCTGCAGTGGCGTATCGAAAACTAATACGGGTCGAACAGGAAAGGATCAAAACACAGACTCTAAGAAGTCTCACTCTTCTTGCACTTCTGGCGGCATTTTGCCTTTTGTGTATAATTCCGATGTAATTTCAGTGTTTCATCGTCAATGTGCATGTCCAAGGAATACATTGAACCTGCAGTGATGTATCGGAAACTAATACTGGTCTCACAGGGAATGCTCAAACCACCGACTGCAAGAAGAGTCTCTATTCTTGTACTTAAGGCGGCATTGTGCCTTTTGTACTTAATTCCGATGTAATTTCAGTGTTTCATCGTCAATGTGTATGTCCAAGGAATTCATTGAACCTCCAGTGGTGTATCGGAAACTAATACTGGTCTCACAGGGAATGCTCAAAGCACCGACGGTAAGAAGAGTCTCTATTCTTGTACTTAAGGCGGCATTGTGCCTTTTGGTATTTAATTCCAATGCGATTTCTGTGTTTTATCGTCAATGTGAAAGTCCAAGGAATACATTAAACCTGCAGTGGTGTATCGGAAATTAATACTGGTCTCTCAGGGAATGCTCGTAGCACCGATTGTAAGATGAGTCTCCATTCTTGTACTTAGAGCGCCATTGTGCCTTTTGTATGTAATTCCGATGCGATTTCAGTGTTTCATCGTCTATGTGAAGGACCATGGAATACATTTAACCTGCAGTGGGAAATCGGAAACTAATACTGGTCTCACAGGAAAGGATCAAAGCACAGACTCTAAGAAGTCTCATTCTTCTTGTAGTTAAGGCGTCATTGTGCCCTTTGTATTTAATTCCGATGTGATTTCAGTGTTTCATCGTCAATGTGTATGTCCAAGGAATACATTGAACCTGCAGTGGTGTATCGGAAACTAATACTGGTCTCACGGGGAATGCCCAAAGCACCGACGGTAAGAAGAGCCTCTATTCTTGTACTTAAGGCGGCATTGTTCCTTTTGTATTTAATTCCGATGTAATTTCAGTGTTTCATCGTCAATGTGTATGTCCAAGGAATAGATTGAACCTGCAGTGGTGTATCGGATACTATTACTGGTCTCACAGGGAATGCTCAAAGCACCGACTGTAAGAAGAGTCTCTATTCTTGTACTTAAGGCGGCATTGTGCCTTTTGTATTTGATTCCGATGCGATTCCTGTGTTTCATCGTCAATGTGAAAGTCCAAGGAACACATTGAACCTGCAGTGGTGTATCGGAAAATAATACTGGTCTCACAGGGAATGCTCAAAGCACCGACTGTAAGTAGAGTCTGTATTCTTGTACTTAAGGCGGCATTGTGCGTTTTGGATTTATTTCCGATGCGATTGCTGTGTTTCGTCGTCAATGTGAAGGTCCAAGGAATACATTGAACCTGCAGTGGTGTATCGGAAACCAATACTGGTCTCACAGGGAATGCTCAAAGCACCGACTTTAAGAAGAGCCTCTATTCTTGTACTTAAGGCGGCATTGTGCCTTTTGTATTTAATTCCGTGCCATTTCTGTGTTTCATCGTCAATGTGAAGGTCCAAGGAATAAACTGAACCTGCAGAGGTGTAGCGGAAACTAATACTGGTCTCACAGGCAATGCACAAAGCACCGACTGTAAGAAGAGTCTCTATTCTTGTACTTGAGGCGGCATTGTGCCTTTTGTATTTAATTCCGATGCCATTTCTGTGTTTCATCGTCAATGTGAAGTCCAAGGAATAAACTGAACCTGCAGAGGTGTATCGGAAACTAATACTGGTCTCACAGGGAATGCTCAACGCACCGACTGTAAGTAGAGTCTCTATTCTTGTACTAAAGGCGGCATTGTGCCTTTTGTATTTAATTCCGATGCCATTTCTGTGTTTCATTGTCCATGTGTATGTCCAAGGAATAGACTGTCCCTGCAGTGGTGTATCGGATTCTATTACTGGTCTCACAGGGAATGCTCATAGCACCGACTGTAAGAAGCGTCTCTATTCTTGTACTTAAGGCGGCATTGTGCGTTTTGGATTTAATTCCGATGCCATTAATGTGTTTCATCGTCAATGTGAAGGTCCAAGGAATACATTGAACCTGCAGTGGTGTATCGGAAACTAATACTGGTGTCACAGGGAATGCTCAAAGCACCGACTGTAAGAAGTGTCTCTATTCTTGTACTTAAGGCGGCATTGTGCCTTTTGTATTTTATTCCGATGCCATTTCTGTGTTTCATCGTCAATGTGAAGGTCCAAGGAATACATTGAACCTGCAATGGTGTATCGGAAACTAATACTGGTCTCACAGGGAATGCTCAAAGCACCGACTGTAAGAAGAGTCTCTATTCTTGTACTTAAGGCGGCATTGTGCCTTTTGTATTTAATTCCGATGCCATTTCTGTGTTTCATCGTCAATGTGTATGTCCAAGGAATAGATTGAACCTGCAGTGGTGTATCGGATACTATTACTGGTCTCACAGGGAATGCTCAAAGCACCGACTGTAAGAAGAGTCTCTATTCTTGTACTTAAGGCGGCATTGTGCCTTTTGTATTTGATTCCGATGCGATTCCTGTGTTTCATCGTCAATGTGAAAGTCCAAGGAACACATTGAACCTGCAGTGGTGTATCGGAAAATAATACTGGTCTCACAGGGAATGCTCAAAGCACCGACTGTAAGTAGAGTCTGTATTCTTGTACTTAAGGCGGCATTGTGCGTTTTGGATTTATTTCCGATGCGATTGCTGTGTTTCGTCGTCAATGTGAAGGTCCAAGGAATACATTGAACCTGCAGTGGTGTATCGGAAACTAATACTGGTCTCACAGGGAATGCTCAAAGCACCGACTTTAAGAAGAGCCTCTATTCTTGTACTTAAGGCGGCATTGTGCCTTTTGTATTTAATTCCGTTGCCATTTCTGTGTTTCATCGTCAATGTGAAGGTCCAAGGAATAAACTGAACCTGCAGAGGTGTAGCGGAAACTAATACTGGTCTCACAGGCAATGCACAAAGCACCGACTGTAAGAAGAGTCTCTATTCTTGTACTTGAGGCGGCATTGTGCCTTTTGTATTTAATTCCGATGCCATTTCTGTGTTTCATCGTCAATGTGAAGTCCAAGGAATAAACTGAACCTGCAGAGGTGTATCGGAAACTAATACTGGTCTCACAGGGAATGCTCAAAGCACCGACTGTAAGTAGAGTCTCTATTCTTGTACTAAAGGCGGCATTGTGCCTTTTGTATTTAATTCCGATGCCATTTCTATGTTTCATTGTCCATGTGTATGTCCAAGGAATAGATTGTCCCTGCAGTGGTGTATCGGATTCTATTACTGGTCTCACAGGGAATGCTCATAGCACCGACTGTAAGAAGCGTCTCTATTCTTGTACTTAAGGCGGCATTGTGCGTTTTGGATTTAATTCCGATGCCATTAATGTGTTTCATCGTCAATGTGAAGGTCCAAGGAATACATTGAACCTGCAGTGGTGTATCGGAAACTAATACTGGTGTCACAGGGAATGCTCAAAGCACCGACTGTAAGAAGAGTCTCTATTCTTGTACTTAAGGCGGCATTGTGCCTTTTGTATTTTATTCCGATGCCATTTCTGTGTTTCATCGTCAATGTGAAGGTCCAAGGAATACATTGAACCTGCAATGGTGTATCGGAAACTAATACTGGTCTCACAGGGAATGCTCAAAGCACCGACTGTAAGAAGAGTCTCTATTCTTGTACTTAAGGCGGCATTGTGCCTTTTGTATTTAATTCCGATGCCATTTCTGTGTTTCATCGTCAATGTGTATGTCCAAGGAATAGATTGAACCTGCAGTGGTGTATCGGATACTATTACTGGTCTCACAGGGAATGCTCAAATCACCGACTGTAAGAAGAGTCTCTATTCTTGTACTTACGGCGGCATTGTGCCTTTTGTATTTGATTCCGATGCGATTTCTATGTTTCATCGTCAATGTGAAGGTCCAAGGAATACATTGAACCTGCAGTGGTGTATCAGAAACTAATACTGGTCTCACAGGGAATGCTCAAAGCACCGACTGTAAGAAGAGTCTCTATACTTGTACTTAAGGCGGCATTGTGCCTTTTGTATTTGATTCCGATGCGATTTCTGTGTTTCATCGTCAATGTGAAGGTCCAAGGAATACATTGAACCTGCAGTGGTGTATCGGAAACTAATACTGGTCTCACAGAGATTGCTCACAGCACCGACGGTAAGAAGAGTCTCTATTCCTGTACTTAAGGCGGCATTGTTCCTTTTGTATTTAATTCCGATGTAATTTCTGTGTTTCATCGTCAATGTGTATGTCCAAGGAATAGATTGAACCTGCAGTGGTGTATCGTATACTGTTACTGGTCTCACAGGGAATGCTCAGAGCACCGACTGTAAGAAGAGTCTCTATTCTTGTACTTAAGGCGGCATTGTGCCTTTTGTATTTAATTCCGATGTAATTTCAGTGTTTCATCGTCAATGTGAATGTCCAAGGAATTCATTGAACCTCCAGTGGTGTATCGAAAACCAGTACTGGTCTCACAGGGAATGCTCAAACCACCGACCATAAGAAGTGTCTCTATTCTTGTACTTAAGGCGGCATTGTTCCTTTTGTATTTAATTCCGATGTAATTTCTGTGTTTCATCGTCAATGTGTATGTCCAAGGAATAGGTTGAACCTGCAGTGGTGTATCGGATACTATTACTGGTCTCACAGGGAATGCTCAAAGCACTGACTGTAAGAAGAGTCTCTATTGTTGTACTTAAGGCGGCATTGTGCCTTTTGTATTTGATTACGATGCGATTTCTGTGTTTCATCGTCAATGTGAAGGTCCAAGGAATACATTGAACCTGCAGTGGTGTATCGGAAACTAATACTGGTCTCACAGAGAATGCTCAAAGCACCGACTGTAAGTAGAGTCTCTATTCTTGTACTTAAGGCGGCATTGTGCCTTTTGTATTTAATTCCGATGCCATTTCTGTGTTTCATCGTCAATGTGAAGGTCCAAGGAATAAACTGAACCTGCAGAGGTGTATCGGAAACTAATACTGGTCTCACAGGGAATGCTCAAAGCACCGACTGTAAGAAGAGTCTCTATTCTTGTACTTAAGGCAGCATTGTGCGTTTTGGATTTAATTCCGATGGCATTTCTGTGTTTCATCGTCAATGTGAAGGTCCAAGGAATACATTGAACCTGCAGAGGTGTATCGGAAACTAATACTGGTCTCACAGGGAAACCTCAAAGCACCGACTGTAAGAACAGTCTCTATTCTTGTACTTAAGGCGGCATTGTTCCCTTTGTATTTAATTCCGTTGCGAATTCTTTGTAACATCGTCAATTTGAATGTCCAAGGAATACATTGAACCTGCTGTGGTGTATCGGAAATAAATACTGGTCTTACTGGGAATGCTCAAAGCACCGACTGTTAGAAGAGTCTCTATTCTTGTACTTAAGGCATCATTTTGCCTTTTGTATTTAATTGCGATGTAATTTCAGTGTTTCATCGTCAATGTGAATGTCCAAGGAATACATTGAACTTCCAGTGGTGTATCGGAAACTAATACTGGTCTCACAGGGAATGCTCAAAGCACCGACTGTAAGATGAGTTTCTATTCTTGTACTTATGACGGCTTTGTGCCTTTTGTATTTAATTCCGATGCGATTTCTGTGTTTAATCGTCAATGTGAAGGTCCGAGGAATACATTGAACCTGCAGTGGCGTATCGGAAACTAATACGGGTCGCACAGGAAAGGATCAAATCACAGACTCTAAGAAATCTCACTCTTCTTGCACTTATGGCGGCATTGTGCCTTTTGTATTTAATTCTGATGTAATTTTAGTGTTTCATAGTCAATGTGTATGTCCAAGGAGTACATTGAACCTGCAGTGGTGTATCGGAAACTAATACTGGTCTCACAGGGAATACTCGAAACACCGACTGTGAGAAGAGACTATATTCTTGTACTTAGGGCGGCATTGTGCCTTTTGTATTAAATTCCGATGCGATTTCTGTGTTTAATCGTCAATGTGAAGGTCCAAGGAATACATTGAAACTGCAGAGGTGTATCGGAAACTAATACTGGTCTCACAGGGAAACCTCAAAGCACCGACTGTAAGAAGAGTCTCTATTCTTGTACTTAAGGCGGCATTGTGCCTTTTGTATTTAATTCCGTTGCGAATTCTGTGTAACATCGTCAATTTGAAGGTCCAAGGAATACATTGAACCTGCAGTGGCGTATCGAAAACTAATACGGGTCGCACAGGAAAGGATCAAAACACAGCCTCTAAGATGTCTCACTCTTCTTGCACTTATGGCGGCATTGTGCCTTTTGTATATAATTCCGATGTAATTTCAGTGTTACATCGTCAATGTGAATGTCCAAGGAATACATTGAACCTGCTGTGGTGTATTGGAAACTAATACTGGTCTCACAGGGAATGCTCAAAGCACCGACGGTAAGAAGAGCCTCTATTCTTGTACATAAGGCGGCATTGTGCCTTTGGTATTTAATTCCGAAGCGATTTCTGTGTTTCATCGTCAATGTGAAGGTCCGAGGAATACATTGAACCTGCAGTGGTGTATCGGAAATTAATACTGGTATCTCAAGGAATGCTCGAAGCACCGATTGTAAGATGAGTCTCCATTGTTGTACTTAGGGCGGCATTGTGCCCTTTGTATGTAATTCCGATGCGATTTCTGTGTTTCATCGTCAATGTGAAGGACCATGGAATACATGTAACCTGCAGTGGTATATCGGAAACTAATACTGGTCTCACAGGAAAGGATCAAAGCACAGACACTAAGAAGTCTCATTCTTCTTGTAGTTAAGGCGTCATTGTGCCTTTGTATTTAATTCCGATGTAATTTCAGTGTTTCATCGTCAATGTGTATGTTCAAGGAATACATTGAACCTGCAGTGGTGTATCGGAAACTAATACTGGTCTCACAGGGAATGCGCAAAGCACCGACAGTAAGAAGAGTCTCTATTTTTGTACTTAAGGCGCCATTGTGCATTTTGTATTTAATTCCGATGCGATTTCTGTGTTTAATCGTCAATGTGAAGGTCCAAGGAATACATTGAACCTGCAGTGGTGTGTCGGAAACTAATACTGGTCTCACAGGGAATGCTCAAAGCACCGACTGTAAGTAGAGTCTGTATTCTTGTACTTAAGGCGTCATTATGCCTTTTGTATTTAATTCCGATGCGATTTCTGTCTTTCATCGTCAATGTGAACGTCCAAGGAATACATTGAACTTGCAGTGGTGTATCGGAAACTAATACTGGTCTCACAGGGAATGCTCAAAGCACTGACTGTAAGGAGATTGTCTATTCCTGTACTTAATGCGGCATTGTGCTTTTTGTATTTAATTCCGATGCCATTTCTGTGTTTCATCGTCAATGTGAACGTCCAGGGAATACACTGAACCTGCAGTGGTGTATCGGAAACTAATACTGCTCTCACAGGGAATGCTCAAAGCACCAACTGTAGGAAGAGCCTCTATTCTTGTACTTAAGGCGGTATTGTGCCTTTTGTATATAATTCCGATGCGATTTCTGAGTTTAATCGTCAATCTGAAGGTCCAAGGAATACAGTGAACCTGCAATGGCGTATCGGAAACTAATACGGGTCGCACAGGAAAGGATCAAATCACAGACTCTAAGAAATCTCACTGTTCTTGCACTTATGGCGGCATTGTGCCTTTCGTATTCAATTCCCATGTAATTTTAGTGTTTCATAGTCAATGTGTATGTCCAAGGAATACATTGAACCTGCAGTGGTGTATCGGAAACTAATACTGGTCTCACAGAAAATGCTCAAAGCACCGCCCGTAAGAAGAGACTCTATTCTTGTAAGAAGGCGGCATTGTGCCTTTTGTATTTAATTCCGATGCGATTTCTGTGTTTAATCGTCAATGTGAAGGTCCAAGGAATACATTGATCCTGCAGTGGCGTATCGGAAACTAGTACGGGTCGCACAGGAAAATAATAAAACACAGTCTCTAAGAAGTCTCACTCTTCTTGCACTTATGGCGGCATTGTGCCTTTTGTATTCAATTCCGATGTAGTTTCAGTGTTTCATCGTCAATGAGTATGTCCAAGGAATATATTGAACCTGCAGTGGTGTATCGGAAACTAATACTGGTCACACAACGAATGCTCAAAACACCGACAGTAAGATGAGTCTTTATTCTTGCACTTAAGGCGGCATTGTGGCTTTTGTATTTAATTCCGATGCAATTTCTGTGTTTCATCGTCAATGTGAAGGTCCAAGGAATACATTGAACCTCCAGTGGTGTATCGGATATTAATACTGGTCTTACTGGGAATGCTCAAAGCACCGTCTGTTAGAAGAGTCTCTATTCTTGTACTTAAGGCATCATTGTGCCTTTTGTATTTAATTGCGATGTAATTTCAGCGTTTCATCGTCAATGTGAATGTCCAAGGAATACATTGAACCGCCAGTGGTGTATCGGAAACTAATACTGGTCTCACAGGGAATGCTCAAAACACCGACTGTGAGAAGAGACTATATTCTTGTACTTAGGGCGGCATTGAGCCTTTTGTATTAAATTCCGATGCGATTTCTGTGTTTCATCGTCAATGTGAAGGTCCAAGGAATACATTGATCCTGCAGTGGCGTATCGGAAACTAGTACGGGTCGCACAGGAAAATATCAAAACACAGTCTCTAAGAAGTCTCACTCTTCTTGCACTTATGGCGGCATTGTGCCTTTTGTATTTAATTCCGATGCGATTTCTGTGTTTAATCGTCAATTTGAAGGTCCAAGGAATACATTGAACCTGCAGTGGTGTATCGGAAATTAATACTGGTCTCACAGGGAATGTTCAAATCACCGACTGTAAGAAGTGTCTCTATTCTTGTACTTAAGGCGGCATTGTGCCTTTTGTATTTAATTCCCATGTAATTTCATTGTTTCTTCGTCAATGTGAATTTCCAAGGAATTCATTGAACCTCCAGTTGTGTATCGGAAACTAATACTGGTCCCACAGGGAATGCTCAAAGCACCGACTGTAAGAAGAGTCTCTATTCTTGTACTTAAAGCGGCATTGTGCCCTTTGTATTTTATTCCGATGCGATTTCTGCGTTTCATCGTCAATGTGAAGGTCCGAGGAATACATTGTACCTGCAGTGGTGTATAGGAAACTAATACTGGTCTCACAGGGAATGCTCAAAGCACCGACTGTAAGAACAGTCTCTATTCTTGTACTTAAGGCGGCATTGTGCCTTTTGTATTTAATTCCGATGCGATTTCTGTGTTTCTTCGTCAATGTGAAGGTGCAAGGAACACATTGAACTTACAGTGGTGTATCGGAAACTAATACAGGTCTCACAGGAAAGGATCAAAGCACAGACTCTAAGAAGTCTCACTCATCTTGCACTTAAGGCGGCATTATGCCTTTTGTATTTAATTCCGATGTAATTTCAGAGTTTCATCGTCAATGTGTATGTCCAAGGAATACATTGAACCAGCAGTGTTGTATCGGAAGCTAATACTGGTCTCAAAGGGAATGCTCAAAGCACCGACTTAAGAAGGGTCTCTATTCTTGTACATAAGGCAACATTGTGCCTTTTGTATTAAATTCCGATGCGATTACTGTGTTTCATCGTCTATGTGAAATCCAAGGAATACATTCAACCTGCAATGATGTATCTTAAACTAATACTGGTCTCACAGGGAATGCTCGATCACCGACTGTAATAAGAGTCTCTATTCTTGTGCTTATGGCGGCATTGTTCCTTTTGTATTTCATTCCGATGCGATTTCTCTGCTTCATCCTCAATATGAAGGTCCAAGGAATACACTGATATTGCAGTAATGTATCGGAAACTAATACTGGTCTCACAGGGAATGCTCAAAGCCCCGACTGTAAGAAGGGTCTCTACTCTTGTACTTAAGGCGGCATTGTGCATTTTGTGTTTAACTCCGAAGTAATATCAGTGTTTCATCGTCAATGTGAATGTCAAAGGAATACATTGAACCTCCAGTGGTGTATCGGAAACTAATACTGGTCTCATAGGGAATGCTCAAAACACCGACTGTAAGAAGAGTCTCTATTCTTGTACTAAAGACGGCTTTGTGCCTTTTGTATTTTAATTCCGATGCGATTTCTGTGTTCAATCGTCAATGTGTAGGTCCAAGGAATACATTGAACCTGCAGTGGTGTATCGGAAATTAATACTGGTCTCTCAGGGAATGCTCGATACACCGATTGTAAGATGAGTCTCCATTCTTGTACTTAGGGCGGCATTGTGCCTTTTGAATGTAATTCCGATACGATTTCTGTGTTTCATCATCAATGTGAAGGACCATGGAATACATGTAACCTGCAGTGGTATATCGGAAACGAATACTGGTCTCACAGGAAAGGTTCAAAGCACAGACTCTAAGAGGTCTCATTCTTCTTGTAGTTAAGTCGTCTTTGTGCCCTTTGTATTTAATTCCGATGTAATTTCAGTGTTTCATGGTCAATGAGTATGTCCAACGAATACATTGAACCTGCAGTGGTGTATCGAAACTAATACTGGTCTCACTGGGAATGCACAAAGCACCGACAGTAAGAAGAGTCTCTATTCTTGTACTTAAGGCGGCATTGAGCCTTTTGTATTTAATTCCGATGTAATTTCAGTGTTTCATCGTCAATGTGTATGTCCAAGGAATAGATTGAACCTGTAGTGGTGGATCGGATACTACTACTGGTCTCACAGGGAATGCTCAAAGCACCGACTGTAAGAAGAGTCTCTATTCTTGTACTTAAGGCGGCATTGTGCCGTTTGTATTTGATTCCGATGCGATTTCTGTGTTTTATCGTCAATGTGAAGGTCCAAGGAATACACTGAACCTGCAGTGGTGTATCGGAAACTAATACTGGTCTCACAGGGAATGCTCAAAGCACCGACTGCAAGTAGAGTCTCTATTCTTGTACTTAAGGCGGCATTGTGCCTTTTGTATTTTATTCCGATGCGATTTCTGTGTTTCTTCGTCAATGTGAAGGTGCAAGGAACACATTGAACCTACAGTGGTGTATCGGAAACTAATACAGGTCTCACAGGAAAGGATCAAAGCACAGACTCTAAGATGTCTCACTCTTCTTGCACTTAAGGTGGCATTGTGCCTTTTGTATTTAATTCCGATGTAATTTCAGTGTTTAATCGTCAATGTGTATGTCCAAGGAATACATTGAACCTGCAGTGTTGTATCGGAAGCTAATGCTGGTCTCACAGGGAATGCTCAAAGCACCGACTTAAGAAGAGTCTCTATTCTTGTACGTAAGGCTACATTGTGCCTTTTGTATTTAATTCCGATGCGATTACTGTGTTTCATCGTCTATGTGAAATCCAAGGAATACATTGAACCTGCAATGGTGTTTCGGAAACTAATACTGGTCTCACAGGGAATGCTCAAAGCCCCGACTGTAAGAAGGGCTTCTATTCTTGTACTTAAGGCGGCATTGTGCCTTTTGTGTTTAATTCCGATGTATTATCAGTGTTTCATCGTCAATGTGAATGTCAAAGGAATACATTGAACCTCCAGTGGTGTATCGGAAACTAATACTGGTCTCATAGGGAATGCTCAAAACACCGACTGTAAGAAGAGTCTCTATTCTTGTACTTAAGACGGCTTTGTGCCTTTCGTATTTAATTCCGATGCGATTTCTGTGTTTCATCGTCAATGTGTAAGTCCAAGGAATAGATTGAACCTGCAGTGGTGTATCGGATACTATTACTGGTCTCACAGGGAATGCTCAAAGCACCGTCTGTAAGAAGAGTCTCTTTTCTTGTACTTAAGGCGGCATTGTGCCTTTTGTATTTGATTCCGATGTGATTTCTGTGTTTCATCGTCAATGTGAAGGTCCAAGGAATACATTGAACCTGCAGTGGTGTATCGGAAACTAATACTGGTCGCACAGGGAATGCTGAAAGCACCGACTGTGAGAAGAGTCTCTATTCTTGTACTTAAGGAGGCATTGTGCCTTTTGTATTTAATTCCGATGCGATTTCTGTGTTTCATCGTCAATGTGAAGGTCCAAGGAATAAACTGAACCCGCAGAGGTGTAGCGGAAACTAATACTGGTCTCACAGGGAATGCTCAAAGCACCGACTGTAAGAAGAGTCTCTATTCTTGTACTTAAGGCGGCATTGTGCCTTTTGTATTTAATTCCGATGTAATTTCAGTGTTTCATCGTCAATGTGAATGTCCAAGGAATTGATTGAACCTGCAGTGGTGTATCCAATACAATTACTGGTCTCACAGGGAATGCTCAAAGCACCGACTGTAAGAAGAGTCTCTTTTCTTGTACTTAAAGCGGCATTGTGCGTTTTGGATTTAATTCCGATGCCATTTCTGTGTTTCATCGTCAATGTGACGGTCCAAGGAATACATTGAACCTGCAGTGGTGTATCGGAATCTAATACTGGTCTCACAGGGAATGGTCAAAGCACCGACTGTAAGAAGAGTCTCTATTCTTGTACTTAAGGCGGCATTGTGCCTTTTGTATTTAATTCCAATGCCATTTCTGTGTTTCATCGTCAATGTGAAGGTCCAAGGAATACATTGAACCTGAAGAGGTGTATCGGAACCTAATACTGGTCTCACAGGGAGTGCTCAAAGCACCGACTGTAAGAAGAGTCTCTATTGTTGTACTTAAGGCACCATTGTGCCCTTTGTATTTAATTCCGATGCCATTTCTGTGTTTCATCGTCAATGTGTATGTCCAAGGAATAGATTGAACCTGCAGTGGTTTATCGGATACTATTACTGGTCTCACAGGGAATGCTCAAAGCACCGACTGTAAGAAGTGTCTCTATTCTTGTACTTAAGGCGGCATTGTGCCTTTTGTATTTGATTACGATGCGATTTCTGTGTTTCATCGTCAATGTGAAGGTCCAAGGAATACATTGAACCTGCGGTGGTGTATCGGAAACTAATACTGGTCCCACAGGGAATGCTCAAAGCACCGACTGTAAGAAGAGCCTCTATTCGTGTACTTAAAGCGGCATTGTGCCTTTTGTATTTTATTCCGATGCGATTTCTGCGTTTCATCGTCAATGTGACGGTCCGAGGAATACATTGTACCTGCAGTGGTGTATAGGAAACTAATACTGGTCTCACAGGCAATGCTCAAAGCACCGACTGTAAGAACAGTCTCTATTCTTGTACTTAAGGCGGCATTGTGCCTTTTGTATTTAATTTCGATGCCATTTCTGTGTTTCATCGTCAATGTTTATGTCCAAGGAATAAACTGAACCTGCTGAGGTGTATCGGTAATTAATACTGGTCTCACAGGAAATGCTCAAAGCACCGTCTGTATGAAGAGTCTATATTCTTGTACTTAAGGCGGTATTGTGCCTTTTGTATTTAATTCCCATGTAATTTCAGTGTTTCATCGTCAATGTGAATGTCCAAGGAATTCATTGAACCGCCAGTGGTGTATCGGAAACTAAAACTGGTCTCACAGGGAATGCTCAAAGCACCGACTGTAAGAAGAGTCTCTATTCTTATACTTAAAGCGGCATTGTGCCTTTTGTATTTTATTCCGATGCGATTTCTGCGTTTCATCGTCAATGTGACGGTCCGAGGAATACATTGTACCTGCAGTGGTGTATAGGAAACTAATACTGGTCTCATAGGGAATGCTGAAAACACCGACTGTAAGAAGAGTCTCTATTCTTGTACTTAAGACGGCTTTGTGCCTTTTGTATTTAATTCCGATGCGATTTCTGTGTTTCATCGTCAATGTGTATGTCCAAGGAATAGATTGAACCTGCAGTGGTGTATCGGATACTATTACTGGTCTCACAGGGAATGCTCAAAGCACCGACTGTAAGAAGAGTCTCTTTTCTTGTACTTAAGGCGGCATTGTGCCTTTTGTATTTGATTCCGATGCGATTTCTGTGTTTCATCGTCAATGTGAAGGTCCAAGGAATACATTGAACCTGCAGTGGTGTATCGGAAACTAATACTGGTCGCACAGGGAATGCTGGAAGCACCGACTGTACGAAGAGTCTCTATTCTTGTACTTAAGGAGGCATTGTGCCTTTTGTCTTTAATTCCGATGCCATTTCTGTGTTTCATCGTCAATGTGAAGGTCCAAGGAATAAACTGAACCTGCAGAGGTGTAGCGGAAACTAATACTGGTCTCACAGGGAATGCTCAAATCACCGACTGTAAGAAGAGTCTGTATTCTTGTACTTAAGGCGGCATTGTTCCTTTTGTATTTAATTCCGATGTAATTTCAGTGTTTCATCGTCAATGTGAATGTCCAAGGAATTCATTGAACCTCCAGTGGTGTATCGGAAACCAATACAGGTCTCACAGGGAATGCTCAAACCACCGACCTCAAGATGAGTCTCTATTCTTGTACTTAATGCGGCATTGTTCCTTTTGTATTTAATTCCGATGTAATTTGTGCGTTTCATCGTCAATGTGAAGGTCCAAGGAATACATTGAACCTGCAGTGGTGTATCGGAAACTAATACTAGTCTCACTGGGAATGCTCAAAGCACCGACTGTGAGAAGAGACTCTATTCTTGTACTTAAGGCGGCATTGTTCCTTTTGTATTTGATTCCGATGTAATTTCTGTGTTTCATCGTCAATGTGTATGTCCAAGGAATTCATTGAACCTCCAGTGGTGTATCGGAAACCAATACTGGTCTCACAGGGAAAGCTCAAACCACCGACCGTAAGAAGAGTCTCTATTGTTATACTTAAGGCGGCATTGTTCCTTTTGTATTTAATTCCGATGTAATTTCTGTGTTTCATCGTCAATGTGTATGTCTAAGCAATAGATTGAACCTCCAGTGGTGTATCGGATACTATTACTGGTCTCACAGGGAATGCTCAAAGCACCGACTGAAGAAGTGTCTCTATTCTTGTACTTAAGGCGGCATTGTGCCTTTTGTATTTAATTCCGATGTAATTTCAGTGTTTCATCGTCAATGTGAATGTCCAAGGAATTCATTGAACCTCCAGTGTTGTATCGGAAACTAATACTGGTCTCGCAGGGAATGCTCAAGCACCGACGGTTAGACGAGTCTCTATTCTTGTACTTAATACGGCATTGTTCCTTTTGTATTTAATTCCGATGCGATTTCTGTGTTTCATCGTCAATGTGAAGGTCCAAGGAATACATTGAACCTGCAGTGGTGTATCGAATACTATTACTGGTCTCACAGGGAATGCTCAAAGCACCGACTGTAAGAAGAGTCTCTATTCTAGTACTTAAAGCGGCATTGTGCGTTTTGGATTTAATTCCGATGCCATTTCTGTGTTTCATCGTCAATGTGAAGGTCCAAGGAATACATTGAACCTGCAGTGGTGTATCGGAAACTAATACTGGTCTCACAGGGAATGCTCAAAACACCGAGTGTAAGAAGAGTTTCTATTCTTGTACTTAAGGCGGTATTGTGCCTTTTGTATTTACTTCCGTTGCCATTTCTGTGTTTCATCGTCAATGCGTATGTCCAAGGAATAGATTGAACCTGCAAAGGTGTATCGGATACTATTACTGGTCTCACAAGGAATGCTCAAAGCACCGGCTGTAAGAAGAGTCTCTATTCTTGTACTTAAGGCGGCATTATGCCTTTTGTATTTGATTCCGATGCGATTTCTGTGTTTCATCGTCAATGTGAAGGTCCAAGGAATACATTGAACCTGCAGTGGTGTATCGGAAACTAATACTGGTCTCACAGGGAATGCTCAAAGCACCGACTGTAAGAAGAGTCTCTATTCTTGTACTTAAAGCGGCATTGTGAATTTTGTATTTGATTCCGATGCGATTTCTGTGTTTCATCGTCAATGTGAAAATCCAAGGAATACATTGAACCTGCAGTGGTGTATCGGAAACTAATACTGGTCGCACAGGGAATGCTGAAAGCAGTGACTGTAATAAGAGTCTCTATTCTTGTACTTAAGGCGGCATTGTGCCTTTTGTCTTTAATTCCGATGCCATTTCTGTGTTTCATCGTCAATGTGAAGGTCCAAGGAATAAACTGAACCTGCAGAGGTGTAGCGGAAACTAATACTGGTCTCACAGGGAATGCTCAAATCACCGACTGTAAGAAGAGTCTGTATTCTTGTACTTAAGGCGGCATTGTTCCTTTTGTATTTAATTCCGATGTAATTTCAGTGTTTCATCGTCAATGTGAATGTCCAAGGAATTCATTGAACCTCCAGTGGTGTATCGGAAACCAATACAGGTCTCACAGGGAATGCTCAAACCACCGACCTCAAGATGAGTCTCTATTCTTGTACTTAATGCGGCATTGTTCCTTTTGTATTTAATTCCGATGTAATTTGTGCGTTTCATCGTCAATGTGAAGGTCCAAGGAATACATTGAACCTGCAGTGGTGTATCGGAAACTAATACTAGTCTCACTGGGAATGCTCAAAGCACCGACTGTGAGAAGAGACTCTATTCTTGTACTTAAGGCGGCATTGTTCCTTTTGTATTTGATTCCGATGTAATTTCTGTGTTTCATCGTCAATGTGTATGTCCAAGGAATTCATTGAACCTCCAGTGGTGTATCGGAAACCAATACTGGTCTCACAGGGAAAGCTCAAACCACCGACCGTAAGAAGAGTCTCTATTGTTGTACTTAAGGCGGCATTGTTCCTTTTGTATTTAATTCCGATGTAATTTCTGTGTTTCATCGTCAATGTGTATGTCTAAGCAATAGATTGAACCTCCAGTGGTGTATCGGATACTATTACTGGTCTCACAGGGAATGCTCAAAGCACCGACTGAAGAAGTGTCTCTATTCTTGTACTTAAGGCGGCATTGTGCCTTTTGTATTTAATTCCGATGTAATTTCAGTGTTTCATCGTCAATGTGAATGTCCAAGGAATTCATTGAACCTCCAGTGTTGTATCGGAAACTAATACTGGTCTCGCAGGGAATGCTCAAGCACCGACGGTTAGACGAGTCTCTATTCTTGTACTTAATACGGCATTGTTCCTTTTGTATTTAATTCCGATGCGATTTCTGTGTTTCATCGTCAATGTGAAGGTCCAAGGAATACATTGAACCTGCAGTGGTGTATCGAATACTATTACTGGTCTCACAGGGAATGCTCAAAGCACCGACTGTAAGAAGAGTCTCTATTCTAGTACTTAAAGCGGCATTGTGCGTTTTGGATTTAATTCCGATGCCATTTCTGTGTTTCATCGTCAATGTGAAGGTCCAAGGAATACATTGAACCTGCAGTGGTGTATCGGAAACTAATACTGGTCTCACAGGGAATGCTCAAAACACCGAGTGTAAGAAGAGTTTCTATTCTTGTACTTAAGGCGGTATTGTGCCTTTTGTATTTACTTCCGTTGCCATTTCTGTGTTTCATCGTCAATGCGTATGTCCAAGGAATAGATTGAACCTGCAAAGGTGTATCGGATACTATTACTGGTCTCACAAGGAATGCTCAAAGCACCGGCTGTAAGAAGAGTCTCTATTCTTGTACTTAAGGCGGCATTATGCCTTTTGTATTTGATTCCGATGCGATTTCTGTGTTTCATCGTCAATGTGAAGGTCCAAGGAATACATTGAACCTGCAGTGGTGTATCGGAAACTAATACTGGTCTCACAGGGAATGCTCAAAGCACCGACTGTAAGAAGAGTCTCTATTCTTGTACTTAAAGCGGCATTGTGAATTTTGTATTTGATTCCGATGCGATTTCTGTGTTTCATCGTCAATGTGAAAATCCAAGGAATACATTGAACCTGCAGTGGTGTATCGGAAACTAATACTGGTCGCACAGGGAATGCTGAAAGCAGTGACTGTAATAAGAGTCTCTATTCTTGTACTTAAGGCGGCATTGTGCCTTTTGTATTTAATTCCGATGCGATTTCTGTGTTTCATCGTCAATGTGAAGTTCCAAGGAATACACTGAACCTGCAGTGGTGTATCGGAAACTAATACTAGTCTCACCGGGAATGCTCAAAGCACCGACTGTGAGAAGAGACTCTATTCTTGTACTTAAGGCGGCATTGTTCCTTTTGTATTTGATTCCGATGTAATTTCTGTGTTTCATCGTCAATGTGTATGTCGAAGGAATTCATTGAACCTCCAGTGGTGTATCGGAAACCAATACTGGTCTCACAGGGAAAGCTCAAACCACCGACCGTAAGAAGAGTCTCTATTGTTGTACTTAAGGCGGCATTGTTCCTTTTGTATTTAATTCCGATGTAATTTCAGTGTTTCATCGTCAATGTGTATGTCTAAGCAATAGATTGAACCTCCAGTGGTGTATCGGATACTATTACTGGTCTCACAGGGAATGCTCAAAGCACCGACTGTAAGAAGAGTCTCTATTCTTGTACTTAAGGCGGCATTGTGCCTTTTGTATTTAATTCCGATGTAATTTCAGTGTTTCATCGTCAATGTGAATGTCCAAGGAATTCATTGAACCTCCAGTGTTGTATCGGAAACTAATACTGGTCTCACAGGGAATGCTCAAAGAACCGACGGTTAGACGAGTCTCAATTCTTGTACTTAATACGGCATTGTTCCTTTTGTATTTAATTCCGATGCGATTTCTGTGTTTCATCGTCAATGTGAAGGTCCAAGGAATACATTGAACCTGCAGTGGTGTATCGAATACTATTACTGGTCTCACAGGGAATGCTCAAAGCACCGACTGTAAGAAGAGTCTCTATTCTAGTACTTAAAGCGGCATTGTGCGTTTTGGATTTAATTCCGATGCCATTTCTGTGTTTCATCGTCAATGTGAAGGTCCAAGGAATACATTGAACCTGCAGTGGTGTATCGGAAACTAATACTGGTCTCACAGGGAATGCTCAAAGCACCGAGTGTAAGAAGAGTTTCTATTCTTGTACTTAAGGCGGTATTGTGCCTTTTGTATTTACTTCCGTTGCCATTTCTGTGTATCATCGTCAATGTGTATGTCCAAGGAATAGATTGAACCTGCAAAGGTGTATCGGATACTATTACTGGTCTCACAAGGAATGCTCAAAGCACCGACTGTAAGAAGAGTCTCTATTCTTGTACTTAAGGCGGCATTGAACCTTTTGTATGTGATTCCGATGCGATTTCTGTGTTTCATCGTCAATGTGAAGGTCCAAGGAATACATTGAACCTGCAGTGGTGTATCGGAAACTAATACTGGTCTCACAGGGAATGCTCAAAACACCGACTGTAATAAGAGTCTCTGTTCTTGTACTTAAGGCGGCATTGTGCCTTTTGTATTTAATTCCGATGCCATTTCTGTGTTTCAACGTCAATGTGTATGTCCAAGGAATAGATTGAACCTGCAGTTGAGTATCAGACACTATTACTGGTCTCACAGGGAATGCTCAAAGCACCGACTGTAAGAAGAGTCTCAATTCTCGTACTTAAGGGGCATTCTGCCTTTTGTATTTGATTCCGATGCGATTTCTGTGCTTCATCGTCAATGTGAAGGTCCAAGGAATACATTGAACCTGCAGTGGTGTATCGGAAACTAATACTGGTCTCACAGGGAATGCTCAAAGCACCGACTGTAAGAAGATTCTCTATTATTGTACTTAAGGCGGCATTGTGCCTTTTGTATTTAATTCCGATGCCATTTCTGTGTATCATCGTCAATGTGAAGGACCAAGGAATAAACCGAACCTGCAGAGGTGTAGCGGAAACTAATACTGGTCTCACCGGGAATGCTTAAAGCACCGACGTTAAGAAGAGTCTCTATTCTTGTACTTAAGGCGGCATTGTTCCTTTTGTATTTAATTCCTAAGTAATTTCAGTGTTTCATCGTCAATGTGTATGTCCAAGGAATTCATTGAACCTCCAGTGGTGTATCGGAAACTAATACTGGTCTCACAGGGAATGCTCAAAACACAGACTGTAAGAAGAGTCAATATTCTTGTACTTAAGGCGGCATTGTGCATTTTGTATTTAATTCCGATGTAATTTCAGTGTTTCATCGTCAATGCGAATGTCCAAGGAATTCATTGAAGCTCCAGTGGTGTATCGGAAACTAGTACTGGTCTCACAGGGAATGCTCAAAGCACCGACGGTAAGTAGAGTCTCTATTCTTGTACTTAAGGCGGCATTGTTCCTTTTGTATTTAATTCCGATGTAATTTCAGTGTTTCATCGTCAATGTGAATGTCCAAGGAATTCATTGAACCTCCAGTGGTGTATCGGAAACTAATACTGCTCTCACAGGGAAGGCTCAAAACACAGGCTGTAAGAAGAGTCTCTATTCTTGTACTTACGGCGGCATTGTGCCTTTTGTATTTAATTCCGATGCCATTTCTGTGTTTCATCGTCAATGTGAAGGTCCAAGGAATAAACGGAATCTGCAGAGGTGTAGCGGAAACTAATACTGGTCTCACAGGGATTGCTCAAAGCACTGACTGTAGGAAGAGTCTCTATTCTTGTACTTAAGGCGGCATTGTGCCTTTTGTATTTAATTCCGATGCCATTTCTGTGTTTCATCGTCAATGTGAAGGTCCAAGGAATAAACTGAAACTGCAGAGGTGTAGCGGAAACTAATACTGGTCTCACAGGGAATGCTCAAACCACCGACGGTAAGAAGAGTCTCTATTCTTGTACTTAAGGCGGCATTGTTCCTTTTGTATTTAATTCCGATGTAATTTCAGTGTTTCATCGACAATGTGTATATCCAAGGAATTCATTGAACCTCCAGTGGTGTATCGGAAACTAATACTGGTCTCACAGGGAATGCTCAAAACACAGACTGTAAGAAGAGTCTATATTCTTGTACTTAAGGCGGCATTGTGCCTTTTGTATTTAAGTCCGATGTAATTTCAGTGTTTCATCGTCAATGTGAATGTCCAAGGAATTCATTGAACCTCCAGTGGTGTATCGGAACCTAATACTGGTCTCACAGGGAATGCTCAAAGCACCGACGGTAAGAAGAGTCTCTATTCTTGAACTTAAGGCGGCATTGTGCCTTTTGTATTTAATTCCGATGTAATTTCAGTGTTTCATCGTCAATGTGAATGTCCATGGAATTCATTGAACCTCCAGTGGTGTATCGGAAACTAATACTGGTCTAACAGGGAATGCTCAAAGCACCGACGGTAAGAAGAGTCTCTATTCTTGTACTTAAGGCGGCATTGTGCCTTTTGTATTTAACTCCGATGCCACTTCTGTGTTTCATCGTCAATGTGAAGGTCCAAGGAATAAACCGAACCTGCAGAGGTGTAGCGGAAACTAATACTGGTCTCACAGGGAATGCTCAAAGCACCGACTGTAAGAAGAGTCTCTATTCATGTACTTAAGGCGGCAATGTGCCTTTTGCATTTGATTCCGATGCGATTTCTGTGTTTCATCGTCAAAATGAATGTTCAAGGAATACATTGAACCTGCAGTGGTGTATCGGAAACTAATACTGGTCTCACAGCGAATGCTCAAAGCAACGACTGTAAGAAGATTCTCTACTCTTGTATTAAGGCGGCATTGTTCCTTTTGTATTTCATTCCGATGCCATTTCTGTGTCTCATTGTCAATGTGAAGGTCCAAGGAATAAACCGAACCTGCAGAGGTGTAGCGGAAACTAATACTGGTCTCACAATGAATGCTCAAAGCACCGACTGTAAGAAGAGTCTCTATTCTTGTACTTAAGGCGGCATTGTGTCTTTTGTATTTAATTCCGATGTAATTTCAGTGTTTCATCGTCAATGTGAATGTCTAAGGAATTCATTGAACCTCCAGTGGTGTATCGGAACTAATACTGGTTTCACAGGGAATGCTCAAAGCACCGACGGTAAGAAGAGTCTCTAATCTTGTACTTAAGGCGGCATTGTTCCTTTTGTATTTAATTCCGATGTAATTTCTGTGTTTCATCGTCAATGTGTATGTCCAAGGAATAGATTGAACCTGCAGTGGTGTATCGGATAGTATTACTGGTCTCACAGGGAATGCTCAAAGCACCGACTGTAAGAAGAGTCTCTATTCTTGTACTTAAGGCGGCATTGATCCTTTTGTATTTAATTCCGATGTAATTTCTGTGTTTCATCGGCAATATGTATGTCCAAGGAATAGATTGAAACTGCAGTGGTGTATCGGATACTATTACGGGTCTCACAGGGAATGCTCAAAGCACCGATTGTAAGAAGAGTCTCTATCCTTCTACTTAAGGCGGCATTGTGCCTTTTGTATTTAATTCCGATGTAATTTCAGTGTTTCATCGTCAATGTGAATGTCCAAGGAATTCATTGAACCTCCAGTGGTGTATCGGAAACTAATACTGTTCTCACAGGGAATGCTCAAAACACAGACTGTAAGAAGAGTCTCTATTCTTGTACTTAAGGCGGCATTGTGCCTTTTGTTTTTAATTCCGATGCGATTTCTGTGTATAATCGTCAATGTGAAGGTCCAAGGAATAAACTGAACCTGCAGAGGTGTAGCGGAAACTAATACTGGTCTCACAGGGAATGCTCGAAACACAGACTGTAAGAAGAGTCTCTATTCTTGTACTTAAGGCGATATTGTGCCTTTTGTATTTAATTCCGATGCCATTTCTGTGTTTCATCGTCAATGTGAAGGTCCAAGGAATTCATTGAACCTCCAGTGGTGTATCGGAAACTAATACTGGTCTCACAGGGGATGCTCAGAACACAGACTGTAAGAAGAGTCTACATTCTTGTACTTAAGGCGGCATTGTGCCTTTTGTATTTAATTCCGATGTAATTTCAGTGTTTCATCGTCAATGTGAATGTCCAAGGAATTCATTGAAGCTCCAGTGGTGTATCGGAAACTAATACTGGTCTCACAGTGAATGCTCAAAGCACCGACGGTAAGTAGAGGCTCTACTCTTGTACTTAAGGCGGCATTGTTCCTTTTGTATTTAATTCCGATGTAATTTCTGCATTTCATCGTCAATGTGTATGTCCAAAGAATAGATTGAACCTGCAGTGGTGTATCGGATACTATTACTGGTCTCACAGGGAATGCTCAAAGCACCGACTGTAAGAAGAGTCTCTATTCTTGTACTTAAGGCGGCATTGTACCTTTTGTATTTAATTCTGATGTAATTTCAGTGTTTCATCGTCAATGTGAATGTCCAAGGAATTCATTGAACCTCCAGTGGCGTATCGGAAACTGATACTGGTCTCACATGGATGCTCAAAACACAGACTGTAAGAAGAGTCTCTATTCTTGTACTTAAGGCGGCATTGTGCCTTTTGTATTTAATTCCGATGCCATTTCTGTGTTTCATCGTCAATGTGAAGGTCCAAGGAATAAACAGAACCTGCAGAGGTGTAGCGGAAACTAATACTGGTCTCAAAGGGAATGCTCAAAACACAGACTGTAAGAAGAGTCTCTATTCTTGTACTTAAGGCGGCATTGTGCCTTTTGTATTTAATTCCGATGCCATTTCTGTGTTTCATCGTCAATGTGAAGGTCCAAGGAATTCATTGAACCTCCAGTGGTGTATCGGAAACTAATACTGGTCTCACAGGGAATGCTCAAAACACAGACTGTAAGAAGAGTCTCTATTCTTGTACTTAAGGCGGCATTGTTCCTTTTGTATTTAATTCCGATGTAATTTCAGTGTTTCATCGTCAATGTGTATGTCCAAGGAATTCATTGAACCTCCAGTGGTGTATCGGAAACTAATACTGGTCTCACAGGGAATGCTCAAGACACTGACTGTAAGAAGAGTCTATATACTTGTACTTAAGGCGGCATTGTGCCTTTTGTATTTAAATCCGATGTAATTTCAGTGTTTCATCGTCAATGTGAATGTCCAAGGAATTCATTGAACCTCCAGTGGTGTATCGGAAACTAATACTGGTCTCACAGGGAATGCTCAAAGCACCGATGGTTAGAAGAGTCTCTATTCTTTAACTTAAGGCGGCATTGTGCCTTTTGTATTTTATTCCGATGTAATTTCAGTGTTTCATCGTCAATGTGAATGTCCAAGGCATTCATTGAACCTCCAGTGGTGTATCGGAAACTAATACTGGTCTCACAGGGAATGCTCAAAGCACCGACGGTAATAAGAGTCTCTATTCTTGTACTTAAGGCGGCATTGTGCCTTTTGTATTTAACTCCGATGCCATTTCTGTGTTTCATCGTCAATGTGAAGGTCCATGGAATAAACCGAACCTGCAGAGGTGTATCGGAAACTAATACTGGTCTCACAGGGAATGCTCAAAGCACCGACTGTAAGAAGAGTCTCTATTCTTGTACTTAAGGCGGCATTGTGCCTTTTGTATTTGATTCCGATGCGTTTTCTGTGTTTCATCGTCAATGTGTAGGTCCAAGGAATACATTGAACATGCAGTGGTGTATCGGAAACTAATACTGGTCTCACAGCGAATGCTCAAAGCACCGACGTTAAGAAGAGTCTCTATTCTTGTACTTAAGGCGGCATTGTTCCGTTCGTATTTAATTCCGATGTAATTTCAGTGTTTCATCGTCAATGTATATGTCCAAGGAATTCATTGAACCTCCAGTGGTGTATCGGAAACTAATACTGGTCTCACAGGGAATGCTCAAAACACAGACTGTAAGAAGAGTCTTTATTCATGTACTTAAGGCGGCATTGTGCCTTTTGTATTTAAATGCGATGTAATTTCAGTGTTTCATCGTCAATGTGAATGTCCAAGGAATTCATTGGGCCTCCAGTGGTGTATCGGAAACTAATACTGGTCTCACAGGGAATGCTCGAAGCACCGACGGTAAGAAGAGTCTCTATTCTTGAACTTAAGGAGGCATTGTGCATTTTGTATTTAATTCCGATGTAATTTCAGTGTTTCAACGTCAATGTGAATGTCCAAGGAATTCATTTAACCTCCAGTGGTGTATCGGAAACTAATACTGGTCTCACAGGGAATGCTCAAAGCACCGACGGTAAGAAGAGCCTCTATTCTTGTACTTAAGGCGGCATTGTGCCTTTTGTATTTAACTCCGATGCCGTTTCTGTGTTTCATCGTCAATGTGAAGGTCCAAGGAATAAACCGAACCTGCAGAGGTGTAGCGGAAACTAATACTGGTCTCACAGGGAATCCTCAAAGCACCGACTGTAAGAAGATTCTCTATTCTTGTACTTAAGGCGGCATCGTTCCTTTTGTATTTCATTCGGATGCCATTTCTGTGTCTCATTGTCAATGTGAAGGTCCAAGGAATAAACCGAACCTGCAGAGGTGTAGCGGAAACTAATACTGGTCTCACAATGAATGCTCAAAGCACCGACGGTAAGAAGAGTCTCTATTCTTGTACTTAAGGCGGCATTGTTCCTTTTCTATTTAATTCCGATGTAATTTCAGTGTTTCATCGTCAATGTGTATGTCCAAGGAAATCATTGAACCTCCAGTGGTGTATCGGAAATTAATACTGGTCTCACAGGGAATGCTGAAAACACAGACTACAAGAAGAGTCTCTATTCTTGTACTTAAGGCGGCATTGTGTCTTTTGTATTTAATTCCGATGAAATTTCAGTGTTTCATCGGCAATATGTATGTCCAAGGAATAGATTGAAACTGCAGTGGTGTATCGGATACTATTACGGGTCTCACAGGGAATGCTCAAAGCACCGACTGTAAGAAGAGTCTCTATTCTTCTACTTACGGCGGCATTGTGCCTTTAGTATTTAATTCCGATGTAATTTCAGTGTTTCATCGTCAATGTGAATGTCCAAGGAATTCAGTGAACCTCCAGTGGTGTATCGGAAACTAATACTGTTCTCACAGGGAATGCTCAAAACACAGACTGTAAGAAGAGTCTCTATTCTTGTACTTATGGCGGCATTGTGCCTTTTGTATTTAATTCCGATGCGATTTCTGTGTATAATCGTCAATGTGAAGGTCCAAGGAATAAACTGAACCTGCAGAGGTGTAGCGGAAACTAATACTGGTCTCACAGGGAATGCTCAAAACACAGACTGTAAGAAGTGTCTCTATTCTTGTACTTAAGGCGGCATTGTGCATTTTGTATTTAATTCCGATGCCATTTCTGTGTTTCATCGTCAATGTGAAGGTCCAAGGAATTCATTGAACCTCCAGTGGTGTATCGGAAACTAATACTGGTCTCACAGGGAATGCTCAAACCACAGACTGTAAGAAGAGTCTATATTCTTGTACTTAAGGCGGCATTGTGCCTTTTGTATTTAATTCCGATGTAATTTCAGTGTTTCATCGTCAATGTGAATGTCCAAGGAATTCATTGAAGCTCCAGTGGTGTATCAGAAACTAATACTGGTCTCACAGGAATGCTCAAAGCACCGACGGTAAGTAGAGGCACTATACTTGTACTTAAGGCGGCATTGTTCCTTTTGTATTTAATTCCGATGTAATTTCTGTGTTTCATCGTCAATGTGTATGTCCAAGGAATAGATTGAACCTGCAGTGGTGTATCGGATACTATTACTGGTCTCACAGGGAATGCTCAAAGCACCGACTGTAAGAAGAGTCTCTATTCTTGTACTTAAGGCGGCATTGTACCTTTTGTATTTAATTCGGATGTAATTTCAGTGTTTCATCGTCAATGTGAATGTCCAAGGAATTCATTGAACCTCCAGTGGTGTATCGGAAACTAATACTGGTCTCACAGGGAATGCTCAAAACACAGACTGCAGGAAGAGTCTCTATTCTTGTACTTAAGGCGGCATTGTGCCTTTTGTATTTAACTCCGATGCCATTTCTGTGTTTCATCGTCAATGTGAAGGTCCAAGGAATAAACCGAACCTGCAGAGGTGTAGCGGAAACTAATACTGGTCTCACAGGGAATGCTCAAAGCACCGACTGTAAGAAGAGTCTCTATTCTTGTACTTAAGGCGGCATTGTGCCTTTTGTATTTGATTCCGATGTGATTTCTGTGTTTCATCTTCAATGTGAAGGTCCAAGGTATACATTGAACCTGCAGTGGTGTATCGGAAACTAATACTGGTCTCACAGCGAATGCTCAAAGCACCGACTGTAAGAAGATTCTCTATTCTTGTACTTAAGGCGGCATTGTTCCTTTTTTATTTCATTCCGATGCCATTTCTGTGTCTCATCGTCAATGTGAAGGTCCAAGGAATAAACCGAACCTGCAGAGGTGTAGCGGAAACTAATACTGGTCTCACAATGAATGCTCAAAGCACCGACGGTAAGAAGAGTCTCTATTCTTGTACTTAAGGCGGCATTGTTCCTTTTCTATTTAATTCCGATGTAATTTCAGTGTTTCATCGTCAATGTGTATGTCCAAGGAATTCATTGAACCTCCAGTGTTGTATCGGAAACTAATACTGGTCTCACAGGGAATGCTCAAAACACAGACTGTACGAAGAATCTATATTCTTGTACTTAAGGCGGCATTGGGCCTTTTTTTATTTAAATCCGATGTAATTTCAGTGTTTCATCGTCAATGTGAATGTCCAAGGAATTCATTGAACCTCCAGTGGTGTATCGGAAACTAATACTGGACTCACAGGGAATGCTCAAAGCACCGACGGTAAAAAGAGTCTCTATTCTTGTACTTAAGGCGGCATTGTGCCTTTTGTATTTAATTCCGATGTAATTTCAGTGTTTCATCCTCAATGTGAATGTCTAAGGAATTCATTGAACCTCCAGTGGTGAATCGGAAACTAATACTGGTCTCACAGGGAATTCTCAAAGCACCGACGGTAAGAAGAGTCTCTATTCTTGTACTCAAGGCGGCATTGTGCCTTTTGTATTTAGCTCCGATGCCATTTCTGTGTTTCATCGTCAATGTGAAGGTCCAAGGAATAAACCGAACCTGCAGAGGTGTAGCGGAAACTAATACTGGTCTCACAGGGAATGCTCAAAGCACCGACTGTAAGAAGGGTCTCTATTCTTGTACTTAAGGCGGCATTGTGCCTTTTGTATTTGATTCCGATGCGATTTCTGTGTTTCATCGTCAATGTGAAGGTCCAAGGAATACATTAAACCTGCAGTGGTGTATCGGAAACTAATATTGGTCTCACAGCGAATGCTCAAAGCACCGACTGTAAGATGATTCTCTATTCTTGTACTTAAGGCGGCATAGTTCCTTTTGTATATCATTCCGATGCCATTTCTGTGTCTCATCGTCAATGTGAAGGTCCAAGGAATAAACCAAACCTGCAGAGGTGTAGCGGAAACTAATACTGGTCTCACAATGAATGCTCAAAGCACCGACGGTAAGAAGAGTCTCTATTCTTGTACTTAAGGCGGCATTGTTCCTTTTGTATTTAATTCCGATGTAATTTCTGTGTTTCATCGGCAATGTGTATGTCCAAGGAATAGATTGAAACTGCAGTGGTGTATCAGATGCTATTACTGGTCTCACAGGGAATGCTCAAAGCACCGACTGTAAGAAGAGTCTCTATTCTTGTACTTAAGGCGGCATTGTGCCTTTTGTATTTAATTCCGATGTAATTTCAGTGTTTCATCGTCAATGTGAATGTCCAAGGAATTCATTGAACCTCCAGTGGTGTATCGAAAACTAATACTGTTCTCACAGGGAATGCTCAAAACACAGACTGTAAGAAGAGTCTCTATTCTTGTACTTATGGCGGCATTGTGCCTTTTGTATTTAATTCCGATTCCATTTCTGTGTTTGATCGTCAATGTGAAGGTCCAAGGAATAAATGAACCTGCAGAGGTGTAGCGGAAACTAATACAGGTCTCACAGGGAATGCTCAAAACACAGACTGTAAGAAGAGTCTCTATTGTTGTACTTATGGCGGCATTGTGCATTTTGTATTTAATTCCGATGTAATTTCAGTGTTTCATCGTCAATGTGAATGTACAAGGCATTCATTGAACCTCCAGTGGTGTATCGGTAACTAATACTGGTCTCATAGGGAATGCTCAAAGCACCGACGGTAAGAAGAGTCTCTATTCTTGTACTGAAGGCGGCATTGTTCCTTTTGTATTTAATTCCGATGTAATTTCTGTGTTTCATCGTCAATGTGTATGTCCAAGGAATAGATTGAACCTGCAGTGGAGTATCAGATACTATTACTGGTCTCACAGGGAATGCTCAAAGCACCGACTGTAAGAAGAGTCTCTATTCTTGTACTTAAGGCAGCATTCTGCCCTTTGTGTTTGATTCCGATGCGATTGATGTGCTTCATCGTCAATGTGAAGGTCCAAGGAATACATTGAACCTGCAGTGGTGTATCGGAAACTAATACTGGTCTCACAGCGAATGCTCAAAGCACCGACTGTAAGATGATTCTCTATTCTTGTACTTAAGGCGGCATTGTTCCTTTTGTATTTCATTCCGATGCCATTTCTGTGTCTCATCGTCAATGTGAAGGTCCAAGGAATAAACCAAACCTGCAGAGGTGTAGCGGAAACAAATACTGGTCTCACAATGAATTCTCAAAGCACCGACGGTAAGAAGAGTCTCTATTCTTGTACTTAAGGCGGCATTGTGCATTTTTTATGTAATTCCGATGCCATTTCTGTGTTTCATCGTCAATGTGAAGGTCCAAGGAATACATTGAACCTCCAGTGGTGTATCGGAAACTAATACTGGTCTCACAGGGAATGCTCAAAACACAGACTGTAAGAAGAGTCTCTTTTCTTGTACGTAAGGCGGCATTGTGCCTTTTGTATTTAATTCCGATGTAATTTCTGTGTTTCATCGTCAATGTGTATGTCCAAGGAATAGATTGAACCTGCAGTGGAGTATCGGATACTATTACTGGTCTCACAGGGAATGCTTAAAGCACCGACTGTAAGAAGAGTCTCTATTCTTGTACTTAAGGCGGCATTGTGCATTTTGTATTTAATTCCGATGCCATTTCTGTGTTTCATGGTCAATGTGAATGTCCAAGGAATTCATTGAACCTCCAGTGGTGTATCGGAAACTAATACTGGTCTCACAGGGAATGCTCAAAACACAGACTGTAAGAAGAGTCTCTATTCTTGTACGTAAGGCGGCATTGTGCCTTTTGTATTTAATTCCGATGCCATTTCTGTGTTCCATCGTCAATGTGAATTTCCAAGGAATAAACTGAACCTGCAGAGGTGTAGCGGAAACTAATACTGGTTTCACAGGGAATGCCCAAAGCACCGACGGTAAGAAGAGTCTCTATTCTTGTACTTAAGGCGGCATTGTTCCTTTTGTATTTAATTCCGATGTAATTTCTGTGTTTCATCGTCAATGTGTATGTCCAAGGAACAGATTGAACCTGCAGTGGTGTATCGGATACTATTACAGGTCTCACAGGGAACGCCTAAAGCACCGATTGTAAGAAGAGTCTCTATTCTTGTACTTAAGGCGGCATTGTGCGTTTTGTATTTAATTCCGATGCCATTTCTGTGTTTCATCGTCAATGTGAATGTCCGAGGAATACATTGAACCTGCAGTGGTGTGTCGGAAACTAATACTGGTCTCACAGGGAATGCTCAAAGCACCGACTGTAAGAAGAGTCTCTATTCTTGTACTTAAGGCGGCATTGTGCCTTTTTTATTTAATTCCGATGCCATTTCTGTGTTTCATCGTCAATGTGAAGGTCCAAGGAATACATTGAACCTGCAGTGGTGTATCGGAAACTAATACTGGTCTCACAGGGAATGCTCAAAGCACCGACTGTAGGAAGCGTCTCTATTCTTGTACTTAAGGCCACTTTGTGCCTTTTGTATTTAATTCCGATGCCATTTCTGTATTTCATCGTCAATGTGTATGTCCAAGGAATAGATTGAACCTGCAGTGGTGTATCGAATACTATTACTGGTCTCACAGGGAATGCTCAAATCACCGACTTTAAGAAGAGTCTCTATTCTTGTACTTAAAGCGGCATTGTGCGTTTTGGAATTAATTCCGATGTAATTTCTGTGTTTCATCGTCAATGTTAAGGTCCAAGGAATACATTGAACCTGCAGTGGTGTATCGGAAACTAATACTGGTCTCACAGGGAATGCTCAAAGCAACGACTGTAAGAAGAGTCTCTATTCTTGTACTTAAGGCGGCATTGTGCCTTTTGTATTTAATTCCGATGCCATTTCTGTGTTTCATCGTCAATGTGAAGGTCCAAGGAATACATTGAACATGCAGTGGTGTATCGGAAACTAATACTGGTCTCACAGGGAATGCTCAAAGCACCGACTGTAAGAAGAGTCTCAATTCTTGTACTTAAGTCGGCATTGTGCCTTTTGTATTTAATTCCGATGCCATTTCTGTGTTTCATCGTCAATGTGAAGGTCCAAGGAATACATTGAACATGCAGTGGTGTATCGGAAACTAATACTGGTCTCACAAGGAATGCTCAAAGCACCGACTGTAAGAAGAGTCTCAATTCTTGTACTTAAGTCGGCATTGTGTTTTTTGTATTTAATTCCGATGCCATTTCTGTGTTTCATCGTCAATGTGTATGTCCAAGGAATAGATTGAACCTGCAGTGGTGTATCGAATACTATTACTGGTCTCACAGGGAATGCTCAAATCACCGACTTTAAGAAGAGTCTCTATTCTTGTACTTAAAGCGGCATTGTGCGTTTTGGAATTAATTCCGATGCAATTTCTGTGTTTCATCGTCAATGTGAAGGTCCAAGGAATAAAGTGAACCTGCAGAGGTGTACCAGAAACTAATACTGGTCTCACAGGGAATGCTCAAAGCACAGACTGTAGGAAGAGTCTCTATTCCTGTACTTAAGGCGGCATTGTGCCTTTTCTATTTCATTCCGATGCCATTTCTGTGTTTCATCGTCAATGTTAAGGTCCAAGGAATAAACTGAACCTGCAGAGGTGTAGCGGAAACTAATACTGGTCTCACAGGGAATGCTCAAAGCACCGACGGTAAGAAGAGTCTCTATTCTTGTACTTAAGGCGGCATTGTGCCTTTTGTATTTAATTCCGATGTAATTTCAGTGTTTCATCGTCAATGTGAATGTCCAAGGAATTCATTGAACCTCCAGTGGTTTATCGGAAACTAATACTGGTCTCACAGGGAATGCTCTAAGCACCGACGGTATGAAGAGTCTCTATTCTTGTACGTAAGGCGGCATTGTGCCTTTTGTATTTAACTCCGATGCCATTTCTCTGTTTCATCGTCAATGTGAAGGTCCACGGAATAAACCGAACCTGCAGAGGTGTAGCGGAAACTAATACAGGTCTCACAGGGAATGCTCAAAGCACCGACTGTAAGAAGAGTCTCCATTCTTGTACTTAAGGCGGCATTGTGCATTTTGTATTTGATTCCGATGCGATTTCTGTGTTTCATCGTCAATGTGAAGGTCCAAGGAATCCATTGAACCTGCAGTGGTGTATCGGAAACTAATACTGGTCTCACAGGGAATGCTCAAAGCACCGACTGTAAGAAGAGTCTCTAATCTTGTACTTAAGGCGGCATTGTTCCTTTTGTATTAAATTCCGATGTAATTTCTGTGTTTCATCGTCAATGTGTATGTCCAAGGAATTTATTGAACCTCCAGTGGTGTATCGGAAACTAATACTGGTCTCACAGGGAATGCTCAAAACACAGACTGTAAGAAGAGTCTCTATTCTTGTACTTAAGGCGGCATTGTGCCTTTTGTATTTAATTCCGATGTAATTTCAGTGTTTCATCATCAATGTGAATGTCCAAGGAATTCATTGAACCTGCAGTGGTGTATCGGAAACTATTACTGGTCTCACTATGAATGCTCAAAGCACCGACGGTAAGAAGAGTCTCTATTCTTGTACTTAAGGCGGCATTGTTCCTTTTTTATTTAATTCCGATGTAATTTCAGTGTTTCATCGTCATTGTGAATGTCCAAGGAATTCATTGAACCTCCATTGGTGTATCGGAAACTAATACTGGTCTCACAGGGAATGCTCGAGGCACCGACGGTAAGAAGAGTTTCTATTCTTGTACTTAAGGCGGCATTGTGCGTTTTGTATTTCATTCCGATGTAATTTCAGTGTTTCATCGTCAATGTGAATGTCCAAGGAATTCACTGAAACTCCAGTGGTGTATCGGAAACTATACTCGTCTCACAGGGAATGCTCAAAGCACCGACGGTAAGAAGAGTCTCTATTCTTGTGCTTAAGGCGGCATTGTGCCTTTTGTATTTAACTCCGATGCCATTTCTGTGTTTCATCGTCAATGTGAAGGTCCAAGGAATAAACCGAATCTGCAGAGGTGTAGCGGAAACTGATACTGGTCTCACAGGGAATGCTCAAAGCACCGACTGTAAGAAAAGTCTCCATTCTTGTACTTAAGGCGGCATTGTGCATTTTGTATTTGATTCCTATGCGATTTCTGTGTTTCATCGTCAATGTGAAGGTTTAGGGAATACATTGAACCTGCAGTGGTGTATCGGAAACTATTACTGGTTTCACTGGGAATGCTCAAAGCACCGACGGTAAGAAGAGTCTCTATTCTTGTACTTAAGGCGGCATTGTTCCTTTTGTATTTAATTGCGATGTAATTTCAGTGTTTCATCGTCAATGTGTATGTCCAAGGAATTCATTGAACTTCCAGTGGTGTATCGGAAACTAATACTGGTCTCACAGGGAATGCTCAAAAAACAGACTGTAAGAAGAGTCTCTATTCTTGTACTTAAGGCGGCATTGTTCCTTTTGTATTTAATTCCGACGTAATTTCAGTGTTTCATCGTCAATGTGAATGTCCAAGGAACTCATTGAAGCTCCAGTGGTGTATCGGAAACTAATACTGCTCTCACAGGGAATGCTCAAAGCACCGACGGTAAAAAGAGTCTCTATTCTTGTACTTAAGGCGGCATTGTTCCTTTTGTATTTAATTCCGATGTAATTTCTGTGTTTCATCGTCAATGTGTATGTCCAAGGAATAGATTGAACCTGCAGTGGTGTATCGGATACTATTACTGGTCTCACAGGGAATGCTCAAAGCACCGACTGTAAGAAGAGTCTCTATTCTTGTACTTAAGGCAGCATTGTACCTTTTGTATTTAATTCCGATGTAATTTCAGTGTTTCATCGTCAATGTGAATGTCCAAAGAATTCATTGAACCTCCAGTGGTGTTTCTTAAACTAATACTGGTCTCACAGGGAATGCTCAAAACACAGACTGTAAGAAGAGTCTCTATTATTGTACTTAAGGCGGCATTGTGCCTTTTGTATTTATTCCGATGCCATTTCTGTGTTTCATCGTCAATGTGAAGGTCCAAGGAATAAAGCGAACCTGCAGAGGTGTACCGGAAACTAATACTGGTCTCACAGGGAATGCTCAAAGCACAGACTGTAGGAAGAGTCTCTATTCTTGTACATAAGGCGGCATTGTGCCTTTTGTATTTAATTCCGATGCCATTTCTGTGTTTCATCGTCAATGTGAAGGTCCAAGGAATAAACTGAACCTGCAGAGGTGTAGCGGAAACTAATACTGGTCTCACAGGGAATGCTCAAACCAACGACGGTAAGAAGAGTCTCTATTCTTGTACTTAAGGCGGCATTGTTCCTTTTGTATTTAATTCCGATGTAATTTCAGTGTTTCATCGTCAATGTGTATGTCCAAGGAATTCATTGAACCTCCAGTGGTGTATCAGAAACTAATACTGGTCTCACAGGGAATGCTCAAAACACAGACTGTAAGAAGAGTCTATATTCTTGTACTTAAGGCGGCATTGTGCCTTTTGTATTTAATTCCGATGTAATTTCAGTGTTTCATCGTCAATGTGAATGTCCAAGGAATTCATTGAACCTCCAGTGGTATATCGGAAACTAATACTGGCCTCACAGGGAATGCTCAAAGCACCGACGGTATGAAGAGTCTCTATTTTTGTACTTAAGGCGGCATTGTGCCTATTGTATTTAACTCCGATGCCATTTCTGTGTTTCATCGTCAAAGTGAAGGTCCAAGGAATAAACGGAACCTGCAGAGGTGTAGCGGAAACTAATACTGGTCTCACAGGGAATGCCCAAAGCACCGACTGTAAGAAGAGTCTCCATTCTTGTACTTAAGGCGGCATTGTGCCTTTTGTATTTGATTCCGATGCGATTTCTGTGTTTCATCGTCAATGTGAAAGTTCAAGGAATACATTGAACCTGCAGTGGTGTATCGGAAACTAATACTTGTCTCACATGGAATGCTCAAAGCACCGACGGTAAGAAGAGTCTCTATTCTTGTACTTAAGGCGGCATTGTTCCTTTTGTATTTAATTCTGATGTAATTTCAGTGTTTCATCGTCAATGTGTATGTCCAAGGAATTCATTGAACCTCCAGTGGTGTATCGGAAACTAATACTGGTCTCACAGGGAATGCTCAAAACACAGACTGTAAGAAGAGTCTCTATTCTTGTACTTAAGGCGGCATTGTGCCTTATGTATTTAATTCCGATGTAATTTCAGTGTTTCATCGTCAATGTGTATGTCCAAGGAATAGATTGAACCTGCAGTGGTGTATCGGATACTATTACAGGTCTCACAGGGAATGCTCAAAGCACCGACTGTAAGAAAAGTCTCTATTCGTGTACTTAAGGCGGCATTGCACCTTTTGTATTTAATTCCGATGTATTTTCAGTGTTTCATCGTCAATGTGAAGGTCCAAGGAATGAACTGAACCTGCAGAGGTGTAGCGGAAACTAATACTGGTCTCACAGGGATTGCTCAAAGCACCGACTGTAGGAAGAGTCCCTATTCTTGTACTTAAGGCGGCATTGTTCATTTTGTATTTAATTCCGATGTAATTTCAGTGTTTCATCGTCAATGTGAAGGTCCAAGGAATACAATGAACCTGCAGTGGTGTATCGGAAACTATTACTGGTCTCACTATGAATGCTCAAAGCACCGACGGTAAGAAGAGTCTCTATTCTTGTACTTAAGGCGGCATTGTTCCTTTTTTATTTAATTCCGATGTAATTTCAGTGTTTCATCGTCAATGTGAATGTCCAAGGAATTCATTGAACCTCCATTGGTGTATCGGAAACTAGTACTGGTCTCACAGGGAATGCTCGAAGCACCGACGGTAAGAAGAGTTTCTATTCTTGTACTTAAGGCGGCATTGTGCCTTTTGTATTTCATTCCGATGTAATTTCAGTGTATCATCGTCAATGTGAATGTCCAAGGAATTCATTGAAACTCCAGTGGTGTATCGGAAACTATACTCGTCTCACAGGGAATGCTCAAAGCACCGACGGTAAGAAGAGTCTCTATTCTTGTGCTTAAGGCGGCATTGTGCCTTTTGTATTTAACTCCGATGCCATTTCTGTGTTTCATCGTCAATGTGAAGGTCCAAGGAATAAACCGAATCTGCAGAGGTGTAGCGGAAACTGATACTGGTCTCACAGGGAATGCTCAAAGCACCGACTGTAAGAAGAGTCTCCATTCTTGTACTTAAGGCGGCATTGTGCATTTTGTATTTGATTCCTATGCGATTTCTGTGTTTCAGCGTCAATGTGAAGGTTTAAGGAATACATTGAACCTGCAGTGGTGTATCGGAAACTATTACTGGTTTCCCTGGGAATGCTCAAAGCACCGACGGTAAGAAGAGTCTCTATTCTTGTACTTAAGGCGGCATTGTTCCTTTTGTATTTAATTGCGATGTAATTTCAGTGTTTCAACGTCAATGTGTATGTCCAAGGAATTCATTGAACTTCCAGTGGTGTATCGGAAACTAATACTGGTCTCACAGGGAATGCTCAAAAAACAGACTGTAAGAAGAGTCTCTATTCTTGTACTTAGGGCGGCATTGTTCCTTTTGTATTTAATTCCGACGTAATTTCAGTGTTTCATCGTCAATGTGAATGTCCAAGGAACTCATTGAATCTCCAGTGGTGTATCGGAAACTAATACTGCTCTCACAGGGAATGCTCAATGCACCGACGGTAAAAAGAGTCTCTATTCTTGTACTTAAGGCGGCATTGTTCCTCTTGTATTTAATTCCGATGTAATTTCTGTGTTTCATCGTCAATGTGTATGTCCAAGGAATAGATTGAACCTGCAGTGGTGTATCGGATACTATTACTGGTCTCACAGGGAATGCTCAAAGCACCGACTGTAAGAAGAGTCTCTATTCTTGTACTTAAGGCAGCATTGTACCTTTTGTATTTAATTCCGATGTAATTTCAGTGTTTCATCGTCAATGTGAATGTCTAAAGAATTCATTGAACCTCCAGTGGTGTTTCTTAAACTAATACTGGTCTCACAGGGAATGCTCAAAACACAGACTGTAAGAAGAGTCTCTATTATTGTACTTAAGGCGGCATTGTGCCTTTTGTATTTATTCCGATGCCATTTCTGTGTTTCATCGTCAATGTGAAGGTCCAAGGAATAAAGCGAACCTGCACAGGTGTACCGGAAACTAATACTGGTCTCACAGGGAATGCACAAAGCACAGACTGTAGGAAGAGTCTCTATTCTTGTACATAAGGCGGCATTGTGCCTTTTGTATTTAATTCCGATGCCATTTCTGTGTTTCATCGTCAATGTGAAGGTCCAAGGAATAAACTGAACCTGCAGAGGTGTAGCGGAAACTAATACTGGTCTCACAGGGAATGCTCAAACCAACGACGGTAAGAAGAGTCTCTATTCTTGTACTTAAGGCGGCATTGTTCCTTTTGTATTTAATTCCGATGTAATTTCAGTGTTTCATCGTCAATGTGTATGTCCAAGGAATTCATTGAACCTCCAGTGGTGTATCAGAAACTAATACTGGTCTCACAGGGAATGCTCAAAACACAGACTGTAAGAAGAGTCTATATTCTTGTACTTAAGGCGGCATTGTGCCTTTTGTATTTAATTCCGATGTAATTTCAGTGTTTCATCGTCAATGTGAATGTCCAAGGAATACATTGAACCTCCAGTGGTATATCGGAAACTAATACTGGCCTCACAGGGAATGCTCAAAGCACCGACGGTATGAAGAGTCTCTATTTTTGTACTTAAGGCGGCATTGTGCCTATTGTATTTAACTCCGATGCCATTTCTGTGTTCCATCGTCAAAGTGAAGGTCCAAGGAATAAACGGAACCTGCAGAGGTGTAGCGGAAACTAATACTGGTCTCACAGGGAATGCCCAAAGCACCGACTGTAAGAAGAGTCTCCATTCTTGTACTTAAGGCGGCATTGTGCCTTTTGTATTTGATTCCGATGCGATTTCTGTGTTTCATCGTTAATGTGAAAGTTCAAGGAATACATTGAACCTGCAGTGGTGTATCGGAAACTAATACTTGTCTCACATGGAATGCTCAAAGCACCGACGGTAAGAAGAGTCTCTATTCTTGTACTTAAGGCGGCATTGTTCCTTTTGTATTTAATTCCGATGTAATTTCAGTGTTTCATCGTCAATGTGTATGTCCAAGGAATTCATTGAACCTCCAGTGGTGTATCGGAAACTAATACTGGTCTCACAGGGAATGCTCAAAACACAGACTGTAAGAAGAGTCTCTATTCTTGTACTTAAGGCGGCATTGTGCCTTTTGTATTTAATTACGATGTAATTTCAGTGTTTCATCGTCAATGTGTATGTCCAAGGAATAGATTGAACCTGCAGTGGTGTATCGGATACTATTACAGGTCTCACAGGGAATGCTCAAAGCACCGACTGTAAGAAGAGTCTCTATTCGTGTACTTAAGGCGGCATTGTACCTTTTGTATTTAATTCCGATGTAATTTCAGTGTTTCATCGTCAATGTGAATGTCCAAGGAATTCATTGAACCTACAGTGGTGTATCGGAAACTAATACTGGTCTCACAGGGAATGCTCAAAACACAGACTGTAAGAAGAGTCTCTATTCTTGTACTTAAGGTGGCATTGTGCCTTTTGTATTTAATTCCGATGCCATTTCTGTGTTTCATCGTCAATGTGAAGGTCCAAGGAATAAAGTGAACCTGCAGAGGTGTACCGGAAAGTAATCCTGGTCTCACAGGAAATGCTCAAAGCACAGACTGTAGGAAGAGTCTCTATTCTTGTACTTAAGGCGGCATTGTTCCTTTTGTATTTAATTCCGATGTAATTTCTGTGTTTCATCGTCAATGTGTATGTCCAAGGAAAGGATTGAACCTGCAGTGGTGTATCGGATACTATTACTGGTCTCACAGGGAATGCTCAAAGCACCGACTGTAAGAAGAGTCTCTATTCTTGTACTTAAGGCGGCATTGTACCTTTTGTATTTAATTCCGATGTAATTTCAGTGTTTCATCGTCAATGTGAATGTCCAAGGAATTCATTGAACCTCCAGTGGTGTATCGGAAAAATAATACTGGTCTCACAGGGAATGCTCAAAACACAGACTGTAAGAAGAGTCTCTATTCTTGTACTTAAGGCGGCATTGTGCCTTTTGTATTTAATTCCGATGCCATTTCTGTGTTTCATCGTCAATGTGTATGTCCAAGGATATCATTGAACCTCCAGTGGTGTATCGGAAACTAATACTGGTCTCACAGGGAATGGTCAAAACACAGACTGTAAGAAGAGTCTATATTCTTGTACTTAACGCGGCATTGTGCCTTTTGTATTTAATTCCGATGTAATTTCAGTGTTTCATTGTCAATGTGAATGTCCAAGGAATTCATTGAACCTCCAGTGGTGTATCGGAAACCAATACTGGTCTCACAGGGAATGCTCAAAACGCAGACTGTGAGAAGAGTCTCTATTCTTGTACTTAAGGCGGCATTGTGCCTTTTGTATTTAGTTCCGATGCCATTTCTGTGTTTCATCGTCAATGTGAAGGTCCAAGGAATGAACTGAACCTGCAGAGGTGTAGCGGAAACTAATACTGGTCTCACAGGGAATGCTCAAAGCACCGACTGTAGGAAGAGTCCCTATTCTTGTACTTAAGGCGGCATTGTTCATTTTGTATTTAATTCCGATGTAATTTCAGTGTTTCATCGTCAATGTGAAGGTCCAAGGAATACAATGAACCTGCAGTGGTGTATCGGAAACTATTACTGGTCTCACTATGAATGCTCAAAGCACCGACGGTAAGAAGAGTCTCTATTCTTGTACTTAAGGCGGCATTGTTCCTTTTTTATTTAATTCCGATGTAATTTCAGTGTTTCATCGTCAATGTGAATGTCCAAGGAATTCATTGAACCTCCATTGGTGTATCGGAAACTAATACTGGTCTCACAGGGAATGCTCGAAGCACCGACGGTAAGAAGAGTTTCTATTCTTGTACTTAAGGCGGCATTGTGCCTTTTGTATTTCATTCCGATGTAATTTCAGTGTATCATCGTCAATGTGAATGTCCAAGGAATTCATTGAAACTCCAGTGGTGTATCGGAAACTATACTCGTCTCACAGGGAATGCTCAAAGCACCGACGGTAAGAAGAGTCTCTATTCTTGTGCTTAAGGCGGCATTGTGCCTTTTGTATTTAACTCCGATGCCATTTCTGTGTTTCATCGTCAATGTGAAGGTCCAAGGAATAAACCGAATCTGCAGAGGTGTAGCGGAAACTGATACTGGTCTCACAGGGAATGCTCAAAGCACCGACTGTAAGAAGAGTCTCCATTCTTGTACTTAAGGCGGCATTGTGCATTTTGTATTTGATTCCTATGCGATTTCTGTGTTTCAGCGTCAATGTGAAGGTTTAAGGAATACATTGAACCTGCAGTGGTGTATCGGAAACTATTACTGGTTTCACTGGGAATGCTCAAAGCACCGACGGTAAGAAGAGTCTCTATTCTTGTAGTTAAGGCGGCATTGTTCCTTTTGTATTTAATTGCGATGTAATTTCAGTGTTTCATCGTCAATGTGTATGTCCAAGGAATTCATTGAACTTCCAGTGGTGTATCGGAAACTAATACTGGTCTCACAGGGAATGCTCAAAAAACAGACTGTAAGAAGAGTCTCTATTCTTGTACTTAAGGCGGCATTGTTCCTTTTGTATTTAATTCCGACGTAATTTCAGTGTTTCATCGTCAATGTGAATGTCCAAGGAACTCATTGAAGCTCCAGTGGTGTATCGGAAACTAATATTGCTCTCACAGGGAATGCTCAAAGCACCGACGGTAAAAAGAGTCTCTATTCTTGTACTTAAGGCGGCATTGTTCCTTTTGTATTTAATTCCGATGTAATTTCTGTGTTTCATCGTCAATGTGTATGTCCAAGGAATAGATTGAACCTGCAGTGGTGTATCGGATACTATTACTGGTCTCACAGGGAATGCTCAAAGCACCGACTGTAAGAAGAGTCTCTATTCTTGTACTTAAGGCAGCATTGTACCTTTTGTATTTAATTCCGATGTAATTTCAGTGTTTCATCGTCAATGTGAATGTCTAAAGATTTCATTGAACCTCCAGTGGTGTTTCTTAAACTAATACTGGTCTCACAGGGAATGCTCAAAACTCAGACTGTAAGAAGAGTCTCTATTATTGTACTTAAGGCGGCATTGTGCCTTTTGTATTTATTCCGATGCCATTTCTGTGTTTCATCGTCAATGTGAAGGTCCAAGGAATAAAGCGAACCTGCAGAGGTGTACCGGAAACTAATACTGGTCTCACAGGGAATGCTCAAAGCACAGACTGTAGGAAGAGTCTCTATTCTTGTACATAAGGCGGCATTGTGCCTTTTGTATTTAATTCCGATGCTATTTCTGTGTTTCATCGTCAATGTGTGTGTCCAAGGAAAGGATTGAACCTGCAGTGGTGTATCGGATACTATTACTGGTCTCACAGGGAATGCTCAAAGCACCGACTGTAAGAAGAGTCTCTATTCTTGTACTTAAGGCGGCATTGTACCTTTTGTATTTAATTCCGATGTAATTTCAGTGTTTCATCGTCAATGTGAATGTCCAAGGAATTCATTGAACCTCCAGTGGTGTATCGGAAAAATAATACTGGTCTCACAGGGAATGCTCAAAACACAGACTGTAAGAAGAGTCTCTATTCTTGTACTTAAGGCGGCATTGTGCCTTTTGTATTTAATTCCGATGCCATTTCTGTGTTTCATCGTCAATGTGTATGTCCAAGGATATCATTGAACCTCCAGTGGTGTATCGGAAACTAATACTGGTCTCACAGGGAATGCTCAAAACACAGACTGTAAGAAGAGTCTATATTCTTGTACTTAACGCGGCATTGTGCCGTTTGTATTTAATTCCGATGTAATTTCAGTGTTTCATTGTCAATGTGAATGTCCAAGGAATTCATTGAACCTCCAGTGGTGTATCGGAAACTAATACTGGTCTCACAGGGAATGCTCAAAGCACCGACGGTAAGAAGAGTCTCTATTCTTGTACTTAAGGCGGCATTGTGCCTTTTGTATTTAATTCCGATGTAATTTCAGTGTTTCATCGTCAATGTGAATGTCCAAGGAATTCATTGAACCTCCAGTGGTGTATCGGAAACTAATACTAGTCTCACAGGGAATGCTCAAAGCACCGACGGTAAGAAGAGTCTCTATTCTTGTACTTAAGGCGGCATTGTGCCTTTTGTGTTTAATTCCGATGCCATTTCTGTGTCTCATCGTCAATGTGAAGGTCCAAGGAATAAACCGAACCTGCAGAGGTGTAGCGGAAACTAATACTGGTCTCACAGGGAATGCTCAAAGCACCGACGGTAAGAAGAGTCTCTATTCCTGTACATAAGGCGGCATTGTCTCTTTTGTATTTAATTCCGATGTAATTTCAGTGTTTCATCGTCAATGTGAATGTCCAAGGAATTCATTGAACCTCCAGTGGTGTATCGGAAACTAATACTGGTCTCACAGGGAATGCTCAAAACACAGACTGTAAGAAGAGTCTCTATTCTTGTACTTAAGATGGCATTGTGCCTTTTGTATTTAATTCCGATGCCATTTCTGTGTTTCATCGTCAATGTGAAGGTCCAAGGAATAAAGTGAACCTGCAGAGGTGTACCGGAAAGTAATACTGGTCTCACAGGAAATGCTCAAAGCACAGACTGTAGGAAGAGTCTCTATTCTTGTACTTAAGGCGGCATTGTTCCTTTTGTATTTAATTCCGATGTAATTTCTGTGTTTCATCGTCAATGTGAATGTCCAAGGAATTCATTGAACCTCCAGTGGTGTATCGGAAAAATAATACTGGTCTCACAGGGAATGCTCAAAACACAGACTGTAAGAAGAGTCTCTATTCTTGTACTTAAGGCGGCATTGTGCCTTTTGTATTTAATTCCGATGCCATTTCTGTGTTTCATCGTCAATGTGTATGTCCAAGGATATCATTGAACCTCCAGTGGTGTATCGGAAACTAATACTGGTCTCACAGGGAATGCTCAAAACACAGACTGTAAGAAGAGTCTATATTCTTGTACTTAACGCGGCATTGTGCCTTTTGTATTTTATTCCGATGTAATTTCAGTGTTTCATTGTCAATGTGAATGTCCAAGGAATTCATTGAACCTCCAGTGGTGTATCGGAAACCAATACTGGTCTCACAGGGAATGCTCAAAACGCAGACTGTGAGAAGAGTCTCTATTCTTGTACTTAAGGCGGCATTGTGCCTTTTGTATTTAATTCCGATGCCATTTCTGTGTTTCATCGTCAATGTGAAGGTCCAAGGAATGAACTGAACCTGCAGAGGTGTAGCGGAAACTAATACTGGTCTCACAGGGAATGCTCAAAGCACCGACTGTAGGAAGAGTCCCTATTCTTGTACTTAAGGCGGCATTGTTCATTTTGTATTTAATTCCGATGTAATTTCAGTGTTTCATCGTCAATGTGAAGGTCCAAGGAATACAATGAACCTGCAGTGGTGTATCGGAAACTATTACTGGTCTCACTATGAATGCTCAAAGCACCGACGGTAAGAAGAGTCTCTATTCTTGTACTTAAGGCGGCATTGTTCCTTTTTTATTTAATTCCGATGTAATTTCAGTGTTTCATCGTCAATGTGAATGTCCAAGGAATTCATTGAACCTCCATTGGTGTATCGGAAACTAATACTGGTCTCACAGGGAATGCTCGAAGCACCGACGGTAAGAAGAGTTTCTATTCTTGTACTTAAGGGGGCATTGTGCCTTTTGTATTTCATTCCGATGTAATTTCAGTGTATCATCGTCAAAGTGAATGTCTAAAGATTTCATTGAACCTCCAGTGGTGTTTCTTAAACTAATACTGGTCTCACAGGGAATGCTCAAAACACAGACTGTAAGAAGAGTCTCTATTATTGTACTTAAGGCGGCATTGTGCCTTTTGTATTTATTCCGATGCCATTTCTGTGTTTCATCGTCAATGTGAAGGTCCAAGGAATAAAGCGAACCTGCAGAGGTGTACCGGAAACTAATACTGGTCTCACAGGGAATGCTCAAAGCACAGACTGTAGGAAGAGTCTCTATTCTTGTACATAAGGCGGCATTGTGCCTTTTGTATTTAATTCCGATGCTATTTCTGTGTTTCATCGTCAATGTGTATGTCCAAGGAAAGGATTGAACCTGCAGTGGTGTATCGGATACTATTACTGGTCTCACAGGGAATGCTCAAAGCACCGACTGTAAGAAGAGTCTCTATTCTTGTACTTAAGGCGGCATTGTACCTTTTGTATTTAATTCCGATGTAATTTCAGTGTTTCATCGTCAATGTGAATGTCCAAGGAATTCATTGAACCTCCAGTGGTGTATCGGAAAAATAATACTGGTCTCACAGGGAATGCTCAAAACACAGACTGTAAGAAGAGTCTCTATTCTTGTACTTAAGGCGGCATTGTGCCTTTTGTATTTAATTCCGATGCCATTTCTGTGTTTCATCGTCAATGTGTATGTCCAAGGATATCATTGAACCTCCAGTGGTGTATCGGAAACTAATACTGGTCTCACAGGGAATGCTCAAAACACAGACTGTAAGAAGAGTCTATATTCTTGTACTTAACGCGGCATTGTGCCGTTTGTATTTAATTCCGATGTAATTTCAGTGTTTCATTGTCAATGTGAATGTCCAAGGAATTCATTGAACCTCCAGTGGTGTATCGGAAACTAATACTGGTCTCACAGGGAATGCTCAAAGCACCGACGGTAAGAAGAGTCTCTATTCTTGTACTTAAGGCGGCATTGTGCCTTTTGTATTTAATTCCGATGTAATTTCAGTGTTTCATCGTCAATGTGAATGTCCAAGGAATTCATTGAACCTCCAGTGGTGTATCGGAAACTAATACTAGTCTCACAGGGAATGCTCAAAGCACCGACGGTAGGAAGAGTCTCTATTCTTGTACTTAAGGCGGCATTGTGCCTTTTGTGTTTAATTCCGATGCCATTTCTGTGTCTCATCGTCAATGTGAAGGTCCAAGGAATAAACCGAACCTGCAGAGGTGTAGCGGAAACTAATACTGGTCTCACAGGGAATGCTCAAAGCACCGACGGTAAGAAGAGTCTCTATTCCTGTACATAAGGCGGCATTGTCTCTTTTGTATTTAATTCCGATGTAATTTCAGTGTTTCATCGCCAATGTGTATGTCCAAGGAATTCATTGAACCTCCAGTGGTGTATCGGAAACTAATACTGGTCTCACAGGGAATGCTCAAAGCACCGGCGGTAAGAAGAGTCTCTATTCTTGTACTTAAGGCGGCATTGTCCCTTTTGTATTTAATTCCGATGTAATTTCTGTGTCTCATCGTCAATGTGTATGTCCAAGGAATAGATTGAACCTGCAGTGGTGTATCGGATACTATTACTGGTCTCACAGGGAATGCTCAAAGCACCGACTGTAAGAAGAGTCTCTTTTCTGGTACTTAAGGCGGCATTGTGTGTTTTGGATTTAATTCCGATGCCATTTCTGTGTTTCACCGTCAATGTGAAGGTCCAAGGAATACATTGAACCTGCAGTGGTGTAGCGGAAACTAATACTGGTCTCACAGGGAATGCTCAAAGCACCGACGGTAAGAAGAGTCTCTATTCTTGTACTTAAGGCGGCGTTGTTCCTTTTGTATTTAATTCCGATGTAATTTCAGTGTTTCATCGTCAATGTGTATGTCCAAGGAATTCATTGAACCTCCAGTGGTGTATCGGAAACTAATACTGGTCTCACAGGGAATGCTCAAAGCACCGACGGATGAAGAGTCTCTATTCTTGTACTTAAGGCAGCATTGTTCCTTTTGTATTTAATTCCGATGTAATTTCTGTGTTTCATCGTCAACGTGTATGTCCAAGGAATAGATTGAACCTGCAGTGGTGTATCGGATACTATTTCTGGTCTCACAGGGAATGCTCAAAGCACCGACTGTAAGAAGAGTCTCAATTCTTGTACTTAAGGCGGCATTGATCCTTTTGTATTTAATTCCGATGTAATTTCTGTGTTTCATCGTCAATGTGTATGTCCAAGGAATTCATTGAACCACCAGTGGTGTATCGGAAACTAATACTTTCTCACAGGGAATGCTCAAAACACAGACTGTAATAAGAGTCTCTATTCTTCTACTTAAGGCGGCATTGTGCATTTTGTATTTTATTCCGATGCCATTTCTGTGTTTCATCGTCAATGTGAAAGTCAAAGGAATAAACTGAACCTGTAGAGGTGTAGCGGAAACTAATACTGGTCTCACAGGGAATGCTCAAAACACAGACTGTAAGAAGAGTCTTTATTCTTGTACTTAAGGCGGCATTGTGGCATTTGTATTTAATTCCGATGCCATTTCTGTGTTTCATCGTCAATGTGAAGATCCAAGGAATAATCTGAACCTGCAGAGGTGTAGCGGAAACTAATACTGGTCTCACAGGGAATGCTCAAAGCACCGGCGGTAAGAAGAGTCTCTATTCTTTTACATAAGGCGGCATAGTTCCTTTTGTATTTAATTCCGATGTAATTTCAGTGTTTCATCGTGAATGTGTATGTCCAAGGAATTCATTGAACCTCCAGTGGTGTATCGGAAACTAATACTGGTCTCACAGGGAATGCTCAAAACACAGACTGTAAGAAGAGTCTCTATTCTTGTACTTAAGGCGGCATTGTGCCTTTTGTATTTAATTCCGATGTATTTTCAGTGTTTCATCGTCAATGTGAATGTCCAAGGAATTCATTGAACCTCCAGTGGTGTATCGGAAAATAATACTGGTCTCACAGGTATTGCTCAAAGCACCGACTGTAAGAAGAGTCTCTATTCTTGTACTTAAGGAGGCATTGTTCCTTTTGTATTTAATTCCGATATAATTTCTGTGTTTCATCGTCAATGTGTACGTCCAAGGAATAGATTGAACCTGCAGTGGTGTGTCGGATACTATTACTGGTCTCACAGGGAATGCTCAAAGCACCGAATGTAAGAAGAGTCTCTATTCTTGTACTTAAGGCGGCATTGTGCCTTTTGTATTTAATTCCGATGTAATTTCAGTGTTTCATCGTCAATGTGAATGTCCAAGGAAATCATTGAACCTCCAGTGGTGTATCGGAAACTAATACAGGTCTCACAGGGAATGCTCAAAGCACGGACTGTAAGAAGAGTCTCTATTCTTGTACTTAAGGCGGTATTGTGCCTTTTGTAGTTAATTCCAGTGCCATTTCTGTGTTTCATCGTCAATGTGAAGGTCCAAGGAATAAACTTAACCTGCAGAGGTGTAGCGGAAACTAATACTGGTCTCACAGGGAATGCTCAAAGCACCGACGGTAAGAAGAGTCTCTATTCTTGTACATAAGGCGGCATTGTTCCTTTTGAATTTAATTCCGATGTAATTTCTGTCTTTCATCGTCAATGTGTATGTCCAAGGAATAGATTGAACCTGAAATGGTGTATCGGATACTATTACTGGTCTCACAGGGAATGCTCAAAGCACCGACTGTAAGAAGAGTCTCTATTCTTGTACTTAAGGCGGCATTGTGCGTTTTGGATTTAATTCCGATGCCATTTCTGTGTTTCATCGTCAATGTGAAGGTCCAAGGAATACATTGAACCTGCAGTGGTGTATCGGAAACTAATACTGGTCTCACAGGGAACGCTCAAAGCACCGACTGTAAGAAGACTCTCCATTCTTGTACTTAAGGCGGCATTGTGCCTTTTTTATTTAATTCCGATGCCATTTCTGTGTTTCATCGTCAATGTGAAGGTCCAAGGAATACATTGAACCTGCAGTGGTGTATCGGAAACTAATACTGGTCTCACAGGGAATGCTCAAAGCACCGACTGTAGGAAGAGTCTCTATTCTTGTACTTAAGGCGGCATTGTGCCTTTTGTATTTAATTCCGATGCCATTTCTGTGTTTCATCGTCAATGTGTATGTCCAAGGAATAGATTGAACCTGCAGTGGTGTATCGGATACTATTACTGGTATCACAGGGAATGCTCAAAGGACCGACTGTAAGAAGAGTCTCTATTCTTGTACTTAAGGCGGCATTGTGCATTTGGTGTTTAATTCCGATGTAATTTCAGTGTTTCATCGTCAATGTGAATGTCCAAGGAATTCATTGAACCTCCAGTGGTGTATCGGAAACTAATACTGGTCTCACAGGGAATGCTCAAATCACCGACTGTAAGAAGAGTCTCTATTCTTGTACTTAAGGCGGCATTGTTCCTTTTGTATTTAATTCCGATGTAATTTCTGTGTTTCATCGTCAATGTGTATGTCCAAGGAATAGATTGAACCTGCAGTGGTGTATCGGATACTAATACTGGTCTCACAGGGAATGCTCAAAGCACCGACTGTAAGAAGAGTCTCTATTCTTGTACTTAAGGCGGCATTGTGCCTTTTGTATTTAATTCCGATGCCATTTCTGTGTTTCATCGTCAATGTGTATGTCCAAGGAATAGATTGAACCTGCAGTGGTGTATCGGATACTATTACTGGTCTCTCTGGGAATGCTCAAAGCACCGACTGTAAGAAGATTCTCTATTCTTGTACTGAAGGCGGCATTGTGCCTTTTTATTTAATTCCGATGTAATTTCAGTGTTTCGTCGTCAATGTGAAGGTCCAAGGAATACATTGAACCTGCAGTGGTGTTTCGGGATCTAATACTGGTCTCACAGGGAATGCTCAAAGCAAAGACTGTAAGAAGAGTCTCTACTCTTGTACTTAAGGCGGCATTGTGCCTTTTGTATTTAATTCCGATGCCATTTCTGTGCTTCATCGTCAATGTGAAGGTCCAATAAATAAACTTAACTTGCAGAGGTGTAGCGGAACCTAATACTGGTCTCACAGGGAATGCTCAAAGCACCGACGGTAAGAAGAGTCTCTATTCTTGTACTTAAGGCGGCATTGTTCCTTTTGTATTTAATTCCGATGTAATTTCTGTGTTTCATCGTCAATGTGTATGTCCAAGGAATAGATTGAAATTGCAGTGGTGTATCGGATACTATTACTGGTCTCACAGGGAATGCTCAAAACACCGACTGTAAGAAGAGTATCTATTCTTGTACTTAAGGCGGCATTGTGCCTTTTTTATGTAATTCCGATGCCATTTCTGTGTTTCATCGTCAATGTGAAGGTCCAAGGAATACATTGAAACTGCAGTGGTGTATCGGAAACTAATACTGGTCTCACAGGGAATGCTCAAAGCGCCGACTGTAGGAAGAGTCTCTATTCTTGTACTTAAGGCGGCATTGTGCCTTGTGTATTTAATCCCGATGCCATTTCTGTGTTTCATCGTCAGTGTGTATGTCCAAGGAATTGATTGAACCTGCAGTGGTGTATCGGATACTATTACTGGTATCACAGGGAATGATCAAAGCACCGACTGTAAGAAGAGTCTCTATTCTTGTACTTAAGGCGGCATTGTGCCTTTTGTATTTAATTCCGATGTAATTTCAGTGTTTCATCGTCAATGTGAATGTCCAAGGAATTCATTGAACCTCCAGTGGTGTATCGGAAACTAATACTGATCTCACAGGGAATGCTCAAATCACCGACGGTAAGAAGAGTCTCTATTCTTGTACTTCAGGCGGCATTGTTCCTTTTGTATTTACTTCCGATGTAATTTCTGTGTTTCATCGTCAATGTGTATGTCCACGGAATAGATTGAACCTGCAGTGGTGTATCGGATACTATTACTGGTCTCACAGGGAATGCTCAAAGCACCGACTGTAAGAAGAGTCTCTATTCTTGTACTTAACGCGATATTGTGCCTTTTGTATTTAATACCGATGCCATTTCTGTGTTTCATCGTCAATGTGTATGTCCAAGGAATAGATTGAACCTGAGGTGGTGTATCGGATACTATTACTGGTCTCACTGGGAATGCTCAAAGCACCGATTGTAAGAAGAGTCTCTATTCTTGTACGTAATGCGGCATTGTGCCTTTTGTATTTGATTCCGATGCGATTTCTGTGTTTCATCGTCAATGTGAAGGTCCAAGGAATACATTGGACCTGCAGTGGTGTATCGGAAACTAATACTGGTCTCACAGGGAATGCTCAAAGCACCGACGGTAAGAAGAGTCTCTATTCTTGTACTTAAGGCGGAATTGTTCCTTTTGTATTTAATTCCGATGTAATTTCGGTGTTTCATCGTCAATGTGTATGTCCAAAGAATAGAATGAACCTGCAGTGGTGTATCGGATACTATTATTGGTCTCACAGGGAATGCTCACAGCACCGACAATAAGAAGAGTATCTATTCTTGTACTTAAGGCGGCATTGTGCATTTTTTATGTAATTCCGATGCCATTTCTGTGTTTCATCGTCAATGTGAAGGTCCAAGGAATACATTGAACCTCCAGTGGTGTATCGGAAACTAATACTGGTCTCACAGGGAATGCTCAAAGCACCGACTGTAGGAAGAGTCTCTATTCTTGTACTTAAGGCGGCATTGTGCCTTTTGTATTTAATTCCGATGCCATTTCTGTGTTTCATCGTCAGTGTGTATGTCCAAGGAATAGATTGAACCTGCAGTGGTGTATCGGATACTATTACTGGTATCACAGTGAATGCTCAAAGCACCGACTGTAAGAAGAGTCTTTATTCTTGTACTTACGGCGGCATTGTGCCTTTTGTATTTAATTCCGATGCCATTTCTGTGTTTCATCGTCAATGTGAAGGTCCAAGGAATACATTGAACCTGCAGTGGTGTAGCGGAAACTAATACTGGTCTCACAGGGAATGCTCAAAGCACCGACGGTAAGAAGAGTCTCTATTCTTGTACTTAAGGCGGCGTTGTTCCTTTTGTATTAAATTCCGATGTAATTTCAGTGTTTCATCGTCAATGTGTATGTCCAAGGAATTCATTGAACCTCCAGTGGTGTATCGGAAACTAATACTGGTCTCACAGGGAATGCTCAAAGCACCGATGGAAGAAGAGTCTCTATTCTTGTACTTAAGGCAGCATTGTTCCTTTTGTACTTAATTCCGATGTAATTTCTGTGTTTCATCGTCAACGTGTATGTCCAAGGAATAGATTGAACCTGCAGTGGTGTATCGGATACTATTACTGGTCTCACAGGGAATGCTCAAAGCACCGACTGTAAGAAGAGTCTCAATTCTTGTACTTAAGGCGGCATTGATCCTTTTGTATTTAATTCCGATGTAATTTCTGTGTTTCATCGTCAATGTGAATGTCCAAGGAATTCATTGAAACACCAGTGGTGTATCGGAAACTAATACTTTCTCACAGGGAATGCTCAAAACACAGACTGTAATAAGAGTCTCTATTCTTCTACTTAAGGTGGCATTGTGCATTTTGTATTTAATTCCGATGCCATTTCTGTGTTTCATCGTCAATGTGAAAGTCAAAGGAATAAACTGAACCTGCAGAGGTGTAGCGGAAACTAATACTGGTCTCACAGGGAATGCTCAAAACACAGACTGTAAGAAGAGTCTTTAATCTTGTACTTAAGGCGGCATTGTGGCATTTGTATTTAATTCCGATGCCATTTCTGTGTTTCATCGTCAATGTGAAGATCCAAGGAATAATCTGAACCTGCAGAGGTGTAGCGGAAACTAATACTGGTCTCACAGGGAATGCTCGAAGCACCGGCGGTAAGAAGAGTCTCTATTCTTTTACATAAGGCAGCATAGTTCCTTTTGTATTTAATTCCGATGTAATTTCAGTGTTTCATCGTGAATGTGTATGTCCAAGGAATTCATTGAACCTCCAGTGGTGTATCGGAAACTAATACTGGTCTCACAGGGAATGCTCAAAACACAGACTGTAAGAAGAGTCTCTATTCTTGTACTTAAGGCGGCATTGTGCCTTTTGTATTTAATTCCGATGTATTTTCAGTGTTTCATCGTCAATGTGAATGTCCAAGGAATTCATTGAACCTCCAGTGGTGTATCGGAAAATAATACTGGTCTCACAGGTATTGCTCAAAGCACCGACTGTAAGAAGAGTCTCTATTCTTGTACTTAAGGAGGCATTGTTCCTTTTGTATTTAATTCCGATATAATTTCTGTGTTTCATCGTCAATGTGTACGTCCAAGGAATAGATTGAACCTGCAGTGGTGTGTCGGATACTATTACTGGTCTCACAGGGAATGCTCAAAGCACCGAATGTAAGAAGAGTCTCTATTCTTGTACTTAAGGCGGCATTGTGCCTTTTGTATTTAATTCCGATGTAATTTCAGTGTTTCATCGTCAATGTGAATGTCCAAGGAAATCATTGAACCTCCAGTGGTGTATCGGAAACTAATACAGGTCTCACAGGGAATGCTCAAAGCACGGACTGTAAGAAGAGTCTCTATTCTTGTACTTAAGGCGGTATTGTGCCTTTTGTAGTTAATTCCAGTGCCATTTCTGTGTTTCATCGTCAATGTGAAGGTCCAAGGAATAAACTTAACCTGCAGAGGTGTAGCGGAAACTAATACTGGTCTCACAGGGAATGCTCAAAGCACCGACGGTAAGAAGAGTCTCTATTCTTGTACATAAGGCGGCATTGTTCCTTTTGAATTTAATTCCGATGTAATTTCTGTCTTTCATCGTCAATGTGTATGTCCAAGGAATAGATTGAACCTGAAATGGTGTATCGGATACTATTACTGGTCTCACAGGGAATGCTCAAAGCACCGACTGTAAGAAGAGTCTCTATTCTTGTACTTAAGGCGGCATTGTGCGTTTTGGATTTAATTCCGATGCCATTTCTGTGTTTCATCGTCAATGTGAAGGTCCAAGGAATACATTGAACCTGCAGTGGTGTATCGGAAACTAATACTGGTCTCACAGGGAACGCTCAAAGCACCGACTGTAAGAAGACTCTCCATTCTTGTACTTAAGGCGGCATTGTGCCTTTTTTATTTAATTCCGATGCCATTTCTGTGTTTCATCGTCAATGTGAAGGTCCAAGGAATACATTGAACCTGCAGTGGTGTATCGGAAACTAATACTGGTCTCACAGGGAATGCTCAAAGCACCGACTGTAGGAAGAGTCTCTATTCTTGTACTTAAGGCGGCATTGTGCCTTTTGTATTTAATTCCGATGCCATTTCTGTGTTTCATCGTCAATGTGTATGTCCAAGGAATAGATTGAACCTGCAGTGGTGTATCGGATACTATTACTGGTATCACAGGGAATGCTCAAAGGACCGACTGTAAGAAGAGTCTCTATTCTTGTACTTAAGGCGGCATTGTGCATTTGGTGTTTAATTCCGATGTAATTTCAGTGTTTCATCGTCAATGTGAATGTCCAAGGAATTCATTGAACCTCCAGTGGTGTATCGGAAACTAATACTGGTCTCACAGGGAATGCTCAAATCACCGACTGTAAGAAGAGTCTCTATTCTTGTACTTAAGGCGGCATTGTTCCTTTTGTATTTAATTCCGATGTAATTTCTGTGTTTCATCGTCAATGTGTATGTCCAAGGAATAGATTGAACCTGCAGTGGTGTATCGGATACTAATACTGGTCTCACAGGGAATGCTCAAAGCACCGACTGTAAGAAGAGTCTCTATTCTTGTACTTAAGGCGGCATTGTGCCTTTTGTATTTAATTCCGATGCCATTTCTGTGTTTCATCGTCAATGTGTATGTCCAAGGAATAGATTGAACCTGCAGTGGTGTATCGGATACTATTACTGGTCTCTCTGGGAATGCTCAAAGCACCGACTGTAAGAAGATTCTCTATTCTTGTACTGAAGGCGGCATTGTGCCTTTTTATTTAATTCCGATGTAATTTCAGTGTTTCGTCGTCAATGTGAAGGTCCAAGGAATACATTGAACCTGCAGTGGTGTTTCGGGAACTAATACTGGTCTCACAGGGAATGCTCAAAGCAAAGACTGTAAGAAGAGTCTCTACTCTTGTACTTAAGGCGGCATTGTGCCTTTTGTATTTAATTCCGATGCCATTTCTGTGCTTCATCGTCAATGTGAAGGTCCAATAAATAAACTTAACTTGCAGAGGTGTAGCGGAACCTAATACTGGTCTCACAGGGAATGCTCAAAGCACCGACGGTAAGAAGAGTCTCTATTCTTGTACTTAAGGCGGCATTGTTCCTTTTGTATTTAATTCCGATGTAATTTCTGTGTTTCATCGTCAATGTGTATGTCCAAGGAATAGATTGAAATTGCAGTGGTGTATCGGATACTATTACTGGTCTCACAGGGAATGCTCAAAACACCGACTGTAAGAAGAGTATCTATTCTTGTACTTAAGGCGGCATTGTGCCTTTTTTATGTAATTCCGATGCCATTTCTGTGTTTCATCGTCAATGTGAAGGTCCAAGGAATACATTGAAACTGCAGTGGTGTATCGGAAACTAATACTGGTCTCACAGGGAATGCTCAAAGCGCCGACTGTAGGAAGAGTCTCTATTCTTGTACTTAAGGCGGCATTGTGCCTTGTGTATTTAATCCCGATGCCATTTCTGTGTTTCATCGTCAGTGTGTATGTCCAAGGAATTGATTGAACCTGCAGTGGTGTATCGGATACTATTACTGGTATCACAGGGAATGATCAAAGCACCGACTGTAAGAAGAGTCTCTATTCTTGTACTTAAGGCGGCATTGTGCCTTTTGTATTTAATTCCGATGTAATTTCAGTGTTTCATCGTCAATGTGAATGTCCAAGGAATTCATTGAACCTCCAGTGGTGTATCGGAAACTAATACTGATCTCACAGGGAATGCTCAAATCACCGACGGTAAGAAGAGTCTCTATTCTTGTACTTCAGGCGGCATTGTTCCTTTTGTATTTACTTCCGATGTAATTTCTGTGTTTCATCGTCAATGTGTATGTCCACGGAATAGATTGAACCTGCAGTGGTGTATCGGATACTATTACTGGTCTCACAGGGAATGCTCAAAGCACCGACTGTAAGAAGAGTCTCTATTCTTGTACTTAACGCGATATTGTGCCTTTTGTATTTAATACCGATGCCATTTCTGTGTTTCATCGTCAATGTGTATGTCCAAGGAATAGATTGAACCTGAGGTGGTGTATCGGATACTATTACTGGTCTCACTGGGAATGCTCAAAGCACCGATTGTAAGAAGAGTCTCTATTCTTGTACGTAATGCGGCATTGTGCCTTTTGTATTTGATTCCGATGCGATTTCTGTGTTTCATCGTCAATGTGAAGGTCCAAGGAATACATTGGACCTGCAGTGGTGTATCGGAAACTAATACTGGTCTCACAGGGAATGCTCAAAGCACCGACGGTAAGAAGAGTCTCTATTCTTGTACTTAAGGCGGAATTGTTCCTTTTGTATTTAATTCCGATGTAATTTCGGTGTTTCATCGTCAATGTGTATGTCCAAAGAATAGAATGAACCTGCAGTGGTGTATCGGATACTATTATTGGTCTCACAGGGAATGCTCACAGCACCGACAATAAGAAGAGTATCTATTCTTGTACTTAAGGCGGCATTGTGCATTTTTTATGTAATTCCGATGCCATTTCTGTGTTTCATCGTCAATGTGAAGGTCCAAGGAATACATTGAACCTCCAGTGGTGTATCGGAAACTAATACTGGTCTCACAGGGAATGCTCAAAGCACCGACTGTAGGAAGAGTCTCTATTCTTGTACTTAAGGCGGCATTGTGCCTTTTGTATTTAATTCCGATGCCATTTCTGTGTTTCATCGTCAGTGTGTATGTCCAAGGAATAGATTGAACCTGCAGTGGTGTATCGGATACTATTACTGGTATCACAGGGAATGCTCAAAGCACCGACTGTAAGAAGAGTCTTTATTCTTGTACTTACGGCGGCATTGTGCCTTTTGTATTTAATTCCGATGCCATTTCTGTGTTTCATCGTCAATGTGAAGGTCCAAGGAATACATTGAACCTGCAGTGGTGTAGCGGAAACTAATACTGGTCTCACAGGGAATGCTCAAAGCACCGACGGTAAGAAGAGTCTCTATTCTTGTACTTAAGGCGGCGTTGTTCCTTTTGTATTAAATTCCGATGTAATTTCAGTGTTTCATCGTCAATGTGTATGTCCAAGGAATTCATTGAACCTCCAGTGGTGTATCGGAAACTAATACTGGTCTCACAGGGAATGCTCAAAGCACCGACGGAAGAAGAGTCTCTATTCTTGTACTTAAGGCAGCATTGTTCCTTTTGTACTTAATTCCGATGTAATTTCTGTGTTTCATCGTCAACGTGTATGTCCAAGGAATAGATTGAACCTGCAGTGGTGTATCGGATACTATTACTGGTCTCACAGGGAATGCTCAAAGCACCGACTGTAAGAAGAGTCTCAATTCTTGTACTTAAGGCGGCATTGATCCTTTTGTATTTAATTCCGATGTAATTTCTGTGTTTCATCGTCAATGTGAATGTCCAAGGAATTCATTGAAACACCAGTGGTGTATCGGAAACTAATACTTTCTCACAGGGAATGCTCAAAACACAGACTGTAATAAGAGTCTCTATTCTTCTACTTAAGGTGGCATTGTGCATTTTGTATTTAATTCCGATGCCATTTCTGTGTTTCATCGTCAATGTGAAAGTCAAAGGAATAAACTGAACCTGCAGAGGTGTAGCGGAAACTAATACTGGTCTCACAGGGAATGCTCAAAACACAGACTGTAAGAAGAGTCTTTAATCTTGTACTTAAGGCGGCATTGTGGCATTTGTATTTAATTCCGATGCCATTTCTGTGTTTCATCGTCAATGTGAAGATCCAAGGAATAATCTGAACCTGCAGAGGTGTTGCGGAAACTAATACTGGTCACACAGGGAATGCTCAAAGCACCGGCGGTAAGAAGAGTCTCTATTCTTTTACATAAGGCGGCATAGTTCCTTTTGTATTTAATTCCGATGTAATTTCAGTGTTTCATCGTGAATGTGTATGTCCAAGGAATTCATTGAACCTCCAGTGGTGTATCGGAAACTAATACTGGTCTCACAGGGAATGCTCAAAACACAGACTGTAAGAAGAGTCTCTATTCTTGTACTTAAGGCGGCATTGTGCCTTTTGTATTTAATTCCGATGTATTTTCAGTGTTTCATCGTCAATGTGAATGTCCAAGGAATTCATTGAACCTCCAGTGGTGTATCGGAAAATAATACTGGTCTCACAGGTATTGCTCAAAGCACCGACTGTAAGAAGAGTCTCTATTCTTGTACTTAAGGAGGCATTGTTCCTTTTGTATTTAATTCCGATATAATTTCTGTGTTTCATCGTCAATGTGTATGTCCAAGGAATAGATTGAACCTGCAGTGGTGTGTCGGATACTATTACTGGTCTCACAGGGAATGCTCAAAGCACCGAATGTAAGAAGAGTCTCTATTCTTGTACTTAAGGCGGCATTGTGCCTTTTGTATTTAATTCCGATGTAATTTCAGTGTTTCATCGTCAATGTGAATGTCCAAGGAAATCATTGAACCCCCAGTGGTGTATCGGAAACTAATACTGGTCTCACAGGGAATGCTCAAAGCACCGACGGTAAGAAGAGTCTCTATTCTTGTACTTAAGGCGGCATTGTTCCTTTTGAATTTAATTCCGATGTAATTTCTGTCTTTCATCGTCAATGTGTATGTCCAAGGAATAGATTGAACCTGAAATGGTGTATCGGATACTATTACTGGTCTCACAGGGAATGCTCAAAGCACCGACTGTAAGAAGAGTCTCTATTCTTGTACTTAAGGCGGCATTGTGCGTTTTGGATTTAATTCCGATGCCATTTCTGTGTTTCATCGTCAATGTGAAGGTCCAAGGAATACATTGAACCTGCAGTGGTGTATCGGAAACTAATACTGGTCTCACAGGGAACGCTCAAAGCACCGACTGTAAGAAGACTCTCTATTCTTGTACTTAAGGCGGCATTGTGCCTTTTTTATTTAATTCCGATGCCATTTCTGTGTTTCATCGTCAATGTGAAGGTCCAAGGAATACATTGAACCTGCAGTGGTGTATCGGAAACTAATACTGGTCTCACAGGGAATGCTCAAAGCACCGACTGTAGGAAGAGTCTCTATTCTTGTACTTAAGGCGGCATTGTGCCTTTTGTATTTAATTCCGATGCCATTTCTGTGTTTCATCGTCAATGTGTATGTCCAAGGAATAGATTGAACCTGCAGTGGTGTATCGGATACTATTACTGGTATCACAGGGAATGCTCAAAGGACCGACTGTAAGAAGAGTCTCTATTCTTGTACTTAAGGCGGCATTGTGCCTTTTGTGTTTAATTCCGATGTAATTTCAGTGTTTCATCGTCAATGTGAATGTCCAAGGAATTCATTGAACCTCCAGTGGTGTATCGGAAACTAATACTGGTCTCACAGGGAATGCTCAAATCACCGACGGTAAGAAGAGTCTCTATTCTTGTACTTAAGGCGGCATTGTTCCTTTTGTATTTAATTCCGATGTAATTTCTGTGTTTCATCGTCAATGTGTATGTCCAAGGAATAGATTGAACCTGCAGTGGTGTATCGGATACTAATACTGGTCTCACAGGGAATGCTCAAAGCACCGACTGTAAGAAGAGTCTCTATTCTTGTACTTAAGGCGGCATTGTGCCTTTTGTATTTAATTCCGATGCCATTTCTGTGTTTCATCGTCAATGTGTATGTCCAAGGAATAGATTGAACCTGCAGTGGTGTATCGGATACTATTACTGGTCTCTCTGGGAATGCTCAAAGCACCGACTGTAAGAAGATTCTCTATTCTTGTACTGAAGGCGGCATTGTGCCTTTTTATTTAATTCCGATGTAATTTCAGTGTTTCGTCGTCAATGTGAAGGTCCAAGGAATACATTGAACCTGCAGTGGTGTTTCGGGAACTAATACTGGTCTCACAGGGAATGCTCAAAGCAAAGACTGTAAGAAGAGTCTCTACTCTTGTACTTAAGGCGGCATTGTGCCTTTTGTATTTAATTCCGATGCCATTTCTGTGCTTCATCGTCAATGTGAAGGTCCAAAAAATAAACTTAACTTGCAGAGGTGTAGCGGAACCTAATACTGGTCTCACAGGGAATGCTCAAAGCACCGACGGTAAGAAGAGTCTCTATTCTTGTACTTAAGGCGGCATTGTTCCTTTTGTATTTAATTCCGATGTAATTTCTGTGTTTCATCGTCAATGTGTATGTCCAAGGAATAGATTGAAATTGCAGTGGTGTATCGGATACTATTACTGGTCTCACAGGGAATGCTCAAAGCACCGACTGTAAGAAGAGTATCTATTCTTGTACTTAAGGCGGCATTGTGCCTTTTTTATGTAATTCCGATGCCATTTCTGTGTTTCATCGTCAATGTGAAGGTCCAAGGAATACACTGAAACTGCAGTGGTGTATCGGAAACTAATACTGGTCTCACAGGGAATGCTCAAAGCGCCGACTGTAGGAAGAGTCTCTATTCTTGTACTTAAGGCGGCATTGTGCCTTTTGTATTTAATCCCGATGCCATTTCTGTGTTTCATCGTCAGTGTGTATGTCCAAGGAATAGATTGAACCTGCAGTGGTGTATCGGATACTATTACTGGTATCACAGGGAAAGATCAAAGCACCGACTGTAAGAAGAGTCTCTATTCTTGTACTTAAGGCGGCATTGTGCCTTTTGTATTTAATTCCGACGTAATTTCAGTGTTTCATCGTCAATGTGAATGTCCAAGGAATTCATTGAACCTCCAGTGGTGTATCGGAAACTAATACTGATCTCACAGGGAATGCTCAAATCACCGACGGTAAGAAGAGTCTCTATTCTTGTACTTCAGGCGGCATTGTTCCTTTTGTATTTACTTCCGATGTAATTTCTGTGTTTCATCGTCAATGTGTATGTCCACGGATTAGATTGAACCTGCAGTGGTGTATCGGATACTATTACTGGTCTCACAGGGAATGCTCAAAGCACCGACTGTAAGAAGAGTCTCTATTCTTGTACTTAACGCGATATTGTGCCTTTTGTATTTAATACCGATGCCATTTCTGTGTTTCATCGTCAATGTGTATGTCCAAGGAATAGATTGAACCTGCGGTGGTGTATCGGATACTATTACTGGTCTCACTGGGAATGCTCAAAGCACCGATTGTAAGAAGAGTCTCTATTCTTGTACTTCATGCGGCATTGTGCCTTTTGTATTTGATTCCGATGCGATTTCTGTGTTTCATCGTCAATGTGAAGGTCCAAGGAATACATTGGACCTGCAGTGGTGTATCGGAAACTAATACTGGTCTCACAGGGAATGCTCAAAGCACCGACGGTAAGAAGAGTCTCTATTCTTGTACTTAAGGCGGCGTTGTTCCTTTTGTATTTAATTCGGATGTAATTTCTGTGTTTCATCGTCAATGTGTATGTCCAAAGAATAGAATGAACCTGCAGTGGTGTATCGGATACTATTATTGGTCTCACAGGGAATGCTCACAGCACCGACTGTAAGAAGAGTCTCTATTCTTGTACTTAAGGCGGCAATATGCCTTTTGTATTTAATTCCGATGTAATTTCAGTGTTTCATCGTCAATGTGAAGGTCCAAGGAATACATTGAACCTGCAGTGGTGTATCGGAAACTAATACTGGTCTCACAGGGAATGCTCAAAGCAGAGACTGTAAGAAGAGTCTCTATTCTTGTACTTAAGGCGGCATTGTGCCATTTGCATTTAATTCCGATGCCATTTCTGTGTTTCATCGTCAATGTGAAGGTCCAAAGAATAAACTGAACCTGCAGAGGTGTAGCGGAAACTAATACTGGTCTCACAGGGAATGCTCAAAGCACAGACTGTAAGAAGAGTCTCTATTCTTGTACTTAAGGCGGCATTGTTCCTTTTGTATTTAATTCCGATGCCATTTCTGTGTTTCATCATCAATGTGAAGGTCCAAGGAATAAACTGAACCTGCAGAGGTGTAGCGGAAACTAATACTGGGGTCACAGGTAATGCTCAAAGCACCGACGGTAAGAAGAGTCTCTATTCTTGTACTTAAGGCAGCATTGTTCCTTCTGTATTTAATTCCGATGTAATTTCTGTGTTTCATCGTCAATGTGTATGTCCAAGGAATAGATTGAACCTGCAGTGGTGTATCGGATACTATTACTGGTCTCACAGGGAATGCTCAAAGCACCGACTGTAAGAAGATTCTCTATTCTTGTACTTAAGGCGGCATTCTGCCTTTTTATTTAATTCCGATGTAATTTCAGTGTTTCATCGTCAATGTGAAGGTCCAAGGAATACATTGAACCTGCAGTGGTGTATCGGAAACTAATACTGGTCTCACAGGGAATGCTCAAAGCAGAGACTGTAAGAAGAGTCTCTATTCTTGTAGTTAAGGCGGCATTGTGCCTTTTGTATTTAATTCCGATGCCATATCTGTGTTTCATCGTCAATGTGAAGGTCCAAAGAATAAACTGAACCTGCAGAGGTGTAGCGGAAACTAATACTGGTCTCACAGGGAATGCTCAAAGCAAAGACTGTAAGAAGAGTCACTATTCTTGTACTTAAGGCGGCATTGTGCCTTTTGTATTTATTTCCGATGCCATTTCTGTGCTTCATCGTCAATGTGAAGGTCCAAGGAATAAACGTAACTTGCAGAGGTGTAGCGGAACCTAATACTGGTCTCACAGGGAATGCTCAAAGCACCGACGGTAAGAAGAGTCTCTATTCTTGTACTTAAGGCGGCATTGTTCCTTTTCTATTTAATTCCGATGTAATTTCTGTGTTTCATCGTCAATGTGTATGTCCAAAGAATAGAATGAACCTGCAGTGGTGTATCGGATACTATTACTGGTCTCACAGGGAATGCTCAAAGCACCGACTGTAAGAAGAGTCTCTATTCTTGTACTTAAGGCGGCATTGTTCGTTTTGGATTTAATTCCGATGCCATTTCTGTGTTTCATCGTCAATGTGAAGGTCCAAGGAATACATTGAACCTGCAGTGGTGTATCGGAAACTAATACTGGTCTCACCGGGAATGCTCAAAGCACCGACTGTAAGAAGAGTATCTATTCTTGTACTTAAGGCGGCATTGTGCCTTTTTTATGTAATTCCGATGCCATTTCTGTGTTTCATCGTCAATGTGAAGGTCCAAGGAATACATTGAACCTGCAGTGGTGTATCGGAAACTAATACTGGTCTCACAGGGAATGCTCAAAGCACCGACTGTAGGAAGAGTCTCTATTCTTGTACTTAAGGCGGCATTGTGCCTTTTGTATTTAATTCCGATGCCATTTCTGTGTTTCATCGTCAGTGTGTATGTCCAAGGAATAGATTGAACCTGCAGTGGTGTATCGGATACTATTACTGGTATCACAGGGAATGCTCAAAGCACCGACTGTAAGAAGAGTCTTTATTCTTGTACATACGGCGGCATTGTGCCTTTTGTATTTAATTCCGATGTAATTTCAGTGTTTCATCGTCAATGTGAATGTCCAAGGAATTCATTGAACCTCCAGTGGTGTATCGGAAACTAATACTGATCTCACAGGGAATGCTCAAATCACCGACGGTAAGAAGAGTCTCTATTCTTGTACTTCAGGCGGCATTGTTCCATTTGTATTTACTACCGATGTAATTTCTGTGTTTCATCGTCAATGTGTATGTCCAAGGAATAGATTGAACCTGCAGTGGTGTATCGGATACTATTACTGGTCTCACAGGGAATGCTCAAAGCACCGACTGTAAGAAGAGTCTCTATTCCTGTACTTAAGGCGGCATTGTGCCTTTTGTATTTAATACCGATGACATTTCTGTGTTTCATCGTCAATGTCTATGTCCAAGGAATAGATTGAACCTGCGGTGGTGTATCGGATACTATTACTGGTCTCACTGGGAATGCTCAAAGCACCGATTGTAAGAAGAGTCTCTATTCTTGTACTTCATGCGGCATTGTGCCTTTTGTATTTGATTCCGATGCGATTTCTGTGTTTCATCGTCAATGTGAAGGTCCAAGGAATACATTGGACCTGCAGTGGTGTATCGGAAACTAATACTGGTCTCACAGGGAATGCTCAAAGCACCGACGGTAAGAAGAGTCTCTATTCTTGTACTTAAGGCGGCATTGTTCCTTTTGTATTTAATTCCGATGTAATTTCTGTGTTTCATCGTCAATGTGTATGTCCAAAGAATAGAATGAACCTGCAGTGGTGTATCGGATACTATTATTGGTCTCACAGGGAATGCTCACAGCACCGACTGTAAGAAGAGTCTCTATTCTTGTACTTAAGGCGGCATTATGCCTTTTGTATTTAATTCCGATGTAATTTCAGTGTTTCATCGTCAATGTGTATGTCCAAGGAATAGATTGAACCTGCAGTGGTGTATCGGATACTATTACTGGTCTCACAGGGAATGCTCAAAGCACTGACTGTAAGAAGAGTCTCTATTCTTGTACTTAAGGTGGCATTGTGCGTTTTGGATTTAATTCCGATGCTATTTCTGTGTTTCATCGTCAATGTGAAGGTCCAAGGAATACATTGAACCTGCAGTGGTGTATCGGAAACTAATACTGGTCTCACTGGGAATGCTCAAAGCGCCGACCGTAAGAAGAGTCTCTATTCTTGTACTTAAGGCGGCATTGTGCCTTTTGTATTTGATTCCGATGTAATTTCAGTGTTTCATCGTCAATATGAATGTCCAAGGAATTCATTGAACCTCCAGTGGTGTATCGGAAACTAATACTGGTCTCACAGGGAATGCTCAAAGCACCGACGGTAAAAAGGGTCTCTATTCCTGTACTTAAGGCGGCATTGTTCCTTTTGTATTTAATTCCGATGTAATTTCTGTGTTTCATCGTCAATGTGTGTGTCCACGGAATAGATTGAACCTGCAGTGGTGTATTGGATACTATTACTGGTCTCACAGGGAATGCTGAAAGCACCGACTGTAAGAAGAGTCTCTATTCTTGTACTAAAGGCGGCAGTGTTCCTTTTGTAATTAATTCCGATGTATTTTCTGTGTTTCATCGTCAATGTGTATGTCCAAGGAATACATTGAACCTGCAGTGGTGTATCGGAAACTAATACTGGTCTCACAGGGAATGCTCAAAGCAAAGACTGTAAGAAGGGTCTCTATTCTTGTACTTAAGGCGGCATTGTGCCTTTTGTAATTAATTCCGATGCCATTTCTGTGTTTCATCGTCAATGTGAAGGTCCAAGGAATAAACTTAACCTGCAGAGGTGTAGCGGAAACTAATACAGGTCTCACAGGGAATGCTCAAACCACCGACGGTAAGAAGAGTCTCTATTCTTGTACTTAAGGCGGCATTGTTCCTTTTGTATTTAATTCCGATGTAATTTCTGTGTTTCATCGACAATGTGTATGTCCAAGGAATAGATTGAACCTGCAGGGGTGTATCGGATACTATTACTGGTCTCACAGGGAATGCTCAAAGCACCGACTGTAAGAAGAGTCTCTATTCTTGTACTCAAGGCGGCATTGTTCGTTTTGGATTTAATTCCGATGCCATATCTGTGTTTCATCGTCAATGTGAAGGTCGAAGGAATTCATTGAACCTACAGTGGTCTATCGGAAACTAATACTGGTCTCACAGGGAATGCTCAAAGCACCGACTGTAAGAAGAGTATCTATTCTTGTGCTTAAGGCGGCATTGTGCCTTTTTTATTTAATTCCGATGCCATTTCTGTGTTTCATCGTCAATGTGAAGGTCCAAGGAATACATTGCACCTGCAGTGGTGTATCGGAAACTAATACTGGTCTCACAGGGAATGCACAAAGCACCGACTGTAGGAAGAGTCTCTATTCTTGTACTTAAGGCGGCATTGTGCCTTTTGTATTTAATTCCGATGCCATTTCTGTGTTTCATCGTCAATGTGTATGTCCAAGGAATAGATTGAACCTGCAGTGGTGTATCGGATACTATTACTGGTCTCACAGGTAATGCTCAAAGCATCGACTGTAAGAAGAGTCTCTATTCTTGTACTTAAGGCGGCATTGTGCCTTTTGTATTTAATTCCGATGCCATATCTGTGTTTCATCGTCAATGTGTATGTCCAAGGAATAGATTGAACCTGCAGTGGCGTATCGGATACTATTACTGGTCTCACTGGGAATGCTCAAAGCACCGATTGTAAGAAGAGTCTCTATTCTTGTACTTAAGGCAGCATTGTTCCTTTTGTATTTAATTTCGATGTAATTTCTGTGTTTCATCGTCAATGTGTATGTCCAAGGAATAGATTGAACCTGCAGTGGTGTATCGGATACTATTATTGGTCTCACAGGGAATGCTCACAGCACCGGCTGTAAGAAGAGTCTCTATTCTTGTACTTAAGGCGGCATTATGGCTTTTGTATTTAATTCCGATGTAATTTCAGTGTTTCATCGTCAACGTGAAGGTCCAAGGAATACACTGAACCTGCAGTGGTGTATCGGAAACTAATACTGGTCTCACAGGGAATGCTCAAAGCAGAGACTGTAAGATGAGTCTCTATTCTTGTACTTAAGGCGGCATTGTGCCTTTTGTATTTAATTCCGATGCCATTTTTGTGTTTCATCGTCAATGTGAAGGTCCAAAGAATAAACAGAACCTGGAGAGGTTTAGCGGAAACTAATACTGGTCTCACAGGGAATGCTCAAAGCACAGACTGTAAGAAGAGTCTCTATTCTTGTACTTAAGGCGGCATTGTGCCTTTTGTATTTAATTCCGATGCCATTTCTGTGTTTCATCGTCAATGTGAAGGTCCAAGGAATAAACTGAACCTGCAGAGGTGTAGCGGAAACTAATACTGGTCTCACAGGGAATGCTCAAAGCACCGACGGTAAGAAGAGTCTCTATTCTTGTACTTAAGGCAGCATTGTTCCTTTTGTATTTAATGTCGATGTAATATCTGTGTTTCATCGTCAATGTGTATGTCTAAGGAATAGATTGAACCTGCAGTGGTGTATCGGATACTATTACTGGTCTCACAGGGAATGCTCAAAGCACCGACTGTAAGAAGAGTCTCTATTCTTGTACTTAAGGCGGCATTGTGCCTTTTGTATTTGATTCCGATGTAATTTCAGTGTTTCATCGTCAGTATGAATGTCCAAGGAATTCATTGAACCTCCAGTGGTGTATCGGAAACTAATTCTGGTCTCACAGGGAATGCTCAAAGCACCGACGGTAAGAAGACTCTCTATTCTTGTACTTACGGCGGCATTGTTCCTTTTGAATTTAATTCCGATGTAATTTCTGTGTTTCAACGTCAATGTGTATGTCCAAGGAATACATTGAACCTGCAGTGCTGTATCGGATACTATTACTGGTCTCACAGGGAATGCTCAAAGCACCGACTGTAAGAAGAGTCTCAATTCTTGTACTTAAGGCGGAATTGTGCCTTTTGTATTTAATTCCGATGTAATTTCAATGTTTCATCGTCAATGTGAATGTCCAAGGAATTCATTGAACCTCCAGTGGTGTATCGGAAACTAATACTGGTCTCACAGGGAATGCTCAAAGCACCGACGGTAAGAAGAGTCACTATTCTTGTACTTATGGCGGCATTGATCTTTTGTATTTAATTCCGAAGTAATTTCTGTGTTTCATCGTCAATGTGTATGTCCAAGGAATAGATTGAACCTCCAGTGGTGTTTCAGATACTATTACTGGTCTCACAGGGAATGCTCAAAGCACCGACTGTAAGAAGAGTCTCTATTCTTGTACTTAAGGCGGCATTGTGCCTTTTGTATTTAATTGCGATGCGATTCCTGTGTTTCATCGTCAATGTGAAGGTTCAACGAATAAACTGAACCTGCAGAGGTGTAGCGGAAACTAATACTGGTCTCACAGGGAATGCTCAAAGCACAGACTGTAAGAAGAGTCTCTATTCTTGTACTAAAGGTGGCATTGTACCTTTTGTAATTAATTCCGATGTAATTTCTGTGTTTCATCGTCAATGTGTATGTCCAAGGAATACATTGAAGCTGCAGTGGTGTATCGGTTACTATTACTGGTCTCACAGGGAATGCTCAAAGCACCGACTGTAAGAAGAGCCACTATTCTTGTACTTAAGGAGGCATTGTGCATTTTGTATTTAATTCCGATGCCATTTCTGTGTTTCATCGTCAATGTGAAGGTCCAAGGAATTCAATGAATCTCCAGTGGTGTATCGGAAACTAATACTGGTCTCACAGGGAATGCTCAAAGCACCGACGGTTAGAAGAGTCTCTATTCTTGTACTTAAAGCGGCATTGTTCCTTTTGTATTTAACTCCGATGTAATTTCTGTGTTTCATCGTCAATGTGTATGTCCAAGGAATAGATTGAACCTGCAGTGGTGTATCGGATTCTATTACTGGTCTCACAGGGAATGCTCAAAGCACCGACTGTAAGAAGAGGCTCTATTCTTGTACTTAAAGCGGCATTGTGCCTTTTGTATTTAATTCCGATGTAATTTCAGTGTTTCATCGTCAATGTGAAGGTCCAAGGAATTCATTGAACCTCCAGTGGGGTATCGGAAACTAATACTGGTCACACAGGGAATGCTCTAAGCACCGACGGTAAGAAGAGTTTCTATTCTTGTACTTAAGGCGGCATTGTTCCTATTGTATTTAATTCCGTTGTAATTTCTGTGTTTCATCGTCAATGTGTATGTCCAAGGAATAGATTGAACATGCAGTGGTGTATCGGATACTATTACTGGTCTCACAGGGAATGCTCAAAGCACCGACGGTAAGAAGAGTCCCTATTCTTGTACTTAAGGCGGCATTGTGCGTTTTGGATTTAATTCCGATGCCATTTCTGTGTTTCGTCGTCAATGTGACGGTCCAAGGAATACATTGAACCTGCAGTGGTGTATCGGAAACTAATACTGGTCTCACAGCGAATGCTCAAAGCACCGACTGTAAGAAGAGTCTCTATTCTTGTACTTAAGGCGGCATTGTGCGTTTTATATTTAATTCCGATGCCATTTCTGTGTTTTTTCGCCAATGTGAAGGTCCAAGGAATAAACTGAACCTGCAAAGGTGTAGCGGAAACTAATACTGGTCTCACAGGTAATGCTCAAATCACCGACGGTAAGAAGAGTCTCTATTCTTGTACTTAAGGTGGCATTGTGCCTTCTGAATTTAATTCCGATGTAATTTCAGTGTTTCATCGTCAATGTGAACGTCCAAGGAATTCATTGAACCACAAGTGGTGTATCGGAAACTAATACTGGTCTCACAGGGAATGGTCAAAGCACCGACGGTAAGAAGAGTCTCTATTATTGTACTTAAGGCGGCATTGTGCCTTTTGTATTTAATTCCGATGTTATTTCTGTGTTTCATCGTCAATGTATATGCCCAAGGAATAGATTGAACCTGCAGTAGTGTATCGGATACTATTACTGGTCTCACAGGGAATGCTCAAAGCACCGACTGTAAGAAGAGTCTCTATTCTTGTACTTAAGGCGGCATTGTGCCTTTTGTATTTGATTCCGATGCGATTTCTGTGTTTCATCGTCAATGTGAAGGTCCAAGGAATACATTGAACCTGCAGTGGTGTATCGGATACTATTACTGGTCTCACAGGGAATGCTCAAAGCACCGACTGCAAGAAGAGTCTCTATTCTTCTACTTAAGGCGGCATTGAGCATTTTCTATTTAATTCCGATGCCATTTCTGTGTTTCATCGTCGATGTGAAGGTCCAAGGAATAAACTGAAATTGCAAAGGTGAAGCGGAAACTAATACTGGTCTCAAAGGGAATGCTCAAAGCACCGACTGTAATAAGAGTCTCTATTCCTGTACTTAAGGCGGCATTGTGCCTTTTGTATTTAATTCCGATGCGATTTCTGTGTTTCATCGTCAATGTGAAGGTCCAAGGAATACACTGAACCTGCAGTGGTGTATCGGATACTATCACTGGTCTCACAGGGAATGCTCAAAGCACCTACTGTAAGAAGAGTCTCTATTCTTGTACTTAAGGCGGCATTGTGCCTTTTGTATTTAATTCCGATGCCATTTCCGTGTTTCATCGTCAATGTGAAGGTCCAAGGAATACACTGAACCTGCAGTGGTGTATCGGATACCATTACTGGTCTCACAGGGAATGATCAAAGCACCGACTGTAAGAAGAGTCTCTATTCTTGTACTTAAGGCGGCATTGTGCCTTTTGTATTTAATTCCGATGCCATTTCTGTGTTTCATCGTCAATGTGAAGATCCAAAGAATAAACTGAACCTGCAGAAGTGTAGCGGAAACTAATACTGGTCTCACAGGGAAAGCTCAAAGCACCGACTGTAAGAAGAGTCTCTATTCTTGTACTTAAGGCGGCATTGTGCCTTTTGTATTTAATTCCAGTGCCATTTCTGTGGTTCATCGTCAATTTGAAAGTCCAAGGAATACATTGAACCTGCAGTGGTGTTTCGGATACTATTACTGGTCTCACAGGGAATGCTCAAAGCACCGACTGTTTGAAGAGGCTCTACTCTTGTACTTAAGGCGGTATTGTGCCTTTTGTATTTATTTCCGATGCGATTTCTGTGTTTCATCGACAATGTGTATGTGCAAGGAATACATTGAACCTGCAGTGGTGTATCGGATACTATTACTGGTCTCACAGGGAATGCTCAAAGCACCGACTGTAAGAAGAGTCTCTATTCTTGTACATAAGGCGGCATTGTGCCTTTTGTATTTAATTCCGATGCCATTTCTGTGTTTCATCGTCAATGTGAAGTTCCAAGGAATACATTGAACCTGCAGTGGTGTATCAGATACTATTACTGGTCTCACAGGGAATGCTCAAAGCACCGACTGTAAGAAGGGTCTCTATTATTGTACTTAATGGGGCATTGTGCCTTTTGTATTTAATTCCGATGCCATTTCTGTGTTTCATCGTCAATGTGAAGGTCCAAGGAATTTATTCAACCTGCAGTGGTGTATCGGATACTATTACTGGTCTCACAGGGAATGCTCAAAGCACCGACTGTAAGAAGAGTCTCTATTCTTGTACATAAGGCGGCATTGTGCCTTTTGTATTTAATTCCGATGCCATTTCTGTGTTTCATCTTCAATGTGAAGGTCCAAGGAATTTATTCAACCTGCAGTGGTGTATCGGATACTATTACTGGTCTCACAGGGAATGCTCAAAGCACCGACTGTAAGAAGAGTCTCTATTCTTGTACATAAGGCGGCATTGTGCCTTTTGTATTTAATTCCGATGCCATTTCTGTGTTTCATCGTCAATGTGAAGTTCCAAGGAATACATTGAACCTGCAGTGGTGTATCGGATACTATTACTGGTCTCACAGGGAATGCTCAAAGCACCGACTGTAAGAAGGGTCTCTATTATTGTACTTAATGGGGCATTGTGCCTTTTGTATTTAATTCCGATGCCATTTCTGTGTTTCATCGTCAATGTGAAGGTCCAAGGAATAAACTGAACCTGCAGAGGTGTAGCGGAAACTAATACTGGTCTCACAGGGTATGATCAAAGAACCGAATGTAAGAAGAGTCTCTATTCTTGTACTTAAGGCGGCATTGTGCCTTTTGTATTTAATTCCGATGCCATTTCTGTGTTTCATCGTCAATGTGAAGGTCCAAGGAATACATTGAACCTGCAGTGGTGTATCGTATCCTATTACTGGTCTCACAGGGAATGCTCAAAGCACCGACTGTAAGAAGAGTCTCTATTCTTGTACTTAAGGCGGCATTGTGCTTTTTGTATTTAATTCCGATGCCATTTCTGTGTTTCATCGTCAATGTGAAGGTCCAAGGAATACATTGAACCTGCAGTGGTGTATCAGATACTATTACTGGTCTCACAGGGAATGCTCAAAGCACCGACTGTAAGAAGAGGCTCTATGCTTGTACTTAAGGCGGCATTGTGCCTTTTGTATTTAATTTCGATGCCATTTCTGTGTTTCATCGTCAATGTGAAGGTCCAAGGAATTTATTCAACCTGCAGTGGTGTATCGGATACTATTACTGGTCTCACAGGGAATGCTCAAGGCACCGACTGTAAGAAGAGTCTCTATTCTTGTACTTAAGGCGGCATTTTGCCTTTTGTATTTAATTCCGATGCCATTTCTGTGTTTCATCGTCAATGTGAAGGTCCAAGGAATACATTGAACCTGCAGTGGTGTATCGGAAACTATTACTGGTCTCACAGGGACTGCTCAAAGCACCGACTGTAAGAAGAGTCTCTATGCTTGTACTTAAGGCGGCATTGTGCCTTTTGTATTTAATTCCGATGTAATTTCTGTGTTTCATCGTCAATGTGTATGTCCAAGGAATAGATTGAACCTCCAGTGGTGTATCGGATACTATTACTGGTCTCACAGGGATTGCTCAAAGCACCGACTGTAAGAAGGGTCTCTATTATTGTACTTAATGGGGCATTGTGCCTTTTGTATTTAATTCCGATGCCATTTCCGTGTTTCATTGTCAATGTGAAGGTCCAAGGAATACATTGAACCTGCAGTGGTGTATCGGATACCATTACTGGTCTCACAGGAAAATGATCAAAGCACCGACTGTAAGAAGAGTCTCTATTCTTGTACTTAAGGCGGCATTGTGCCTTTTGTATTTAATTCCGATGCCATTTCTGTGTTTCATCGTCAATGTGAAGATCCAAAGAATAAACTGAACCTGCAGAAGTGTAGCGGAAACTAATACTGGTCTCACAGGGAAAGCTCAAAGCACCGACTGTAAGAAGAGTCTCTATTCTTGTACTTAAGGCGGCATTGTGCCTTTTGTATTTAATTGCAGTGCCATTTCTGTGGTTCATCGTCAATGTGAAAGTCCAAGGAATACATTGAACCTGCAGTGGTGTTTCGGATACTATTACTGGTCTCACAGGGAATGCTCAAAGCACCGACTGTATGAAGAGGCTCTACTCTTGTACTTAAGGCGGTATTGTGCCTTTTGTATTTAATTCCGATGCGATTTCTGTGTTTCATCGACAATGTGTATGTGCAAGGAATACATTGAACCTGCAGTGGTGTATCGGATACTATTACTGGTCTCACAGGGAATGCTCAAGGCACCGACTATAAGAAGAGTCTCTATTCTTGTACTTAAGGTGGCATTTTGCCTTTTGTATTTAATTCCGATGCCATTTCTGTGTTTCATCGTCATTGTGAAGGTCCAAGGAATACATTGAACCTGCAGTGGTGTATCGGAAACTATTACTGGTCTCACAGGGACTGCTCAAAGCACCGACTGTAAGAAGAGTCTCTATGCTTGTACTTAAGGCGGCATTGTGCCTTTTGTATTTAATTCCGATGTAATTTCTGTGTTTCATCGTCAATGTGTACGTCCAAGGAATAGATTGAACCTCCAGTGGTGTATCGGATACTATTTCTGGTCTCACAGGGAATGCTCAAAGCACCGACTGTAAGAAGAGTCTCTATTCTTGTACTTAAGGCGGCATTGTGGCTTTTGTATTTAATTCCGATGTAATTTCAGTGTTTCATCGTCAATGTGAATGCCCAAGGAATTCATTGAACCTCCAGTTGTGCATCGGAAACTAATACTGGTTTCACAGGGAATGCTCAAAGCACCGACGGTAAAAAGAGTCTCTATTCCTGTACATAAGGCGGCATTGTTCCTTTTGTATTTAATTCCGATGTAATTTCTGTGTTTCATCGTCAATGTGTATGTCCAAGGAATAGATTGAACCTGCAGTGGTGTATCGGATACTGTTACTGGTCTCACAGGGAATGCTGAAAGCACCGACTGTAAGAAGAGTCTCTATTCTTGTACTTAAGGCGGCATTGTGCCTTTTGTATTTAATTCCGATGCCATTTCCGTGTTTCATCGTCAATGTGAAGGTCCAAGGAATACACTGAACCTGCAGTGGTGTATCTGATACCATTACTGGTCTCACAGGGAATGATCAAAGCACCGACTGTAAGAAGAGTCTCTATTCTTGTACTTAAGGAGGCATTGTGCCTTTTGTGTTAAATTCCGATGCCATTTCTGTGTTTCATCGTCAATGTGAAGGTCCGAGGAATACATTGAACCTGCAGTGGTGTATCGGATACTATTACAGGTCTCACAGGGAATGCTCAAAGCACCGACTGCAAGAAGAGTCTCTATTATCGTACTTAAGGCGGCATTGTGCCTTTTGTACTTAATTCCGATGCCATTTCTGTGTTTCATCGTCAATGTGAAGGTCCAAGGAATACATTGAACTTGCAGTGGTGTATCGGATACTATTACTGGTCTCACAGGGAATGCTCAAAGCACCGACTGTAAGAAGAGTCTCTATTCTTGTACTTAAGGCGGCATTGTGCCTTTTGTATTTAATTCCGATGCCATTTCTGTGTTTCATCGTCAATGTGAAGGTCAAAGGAATAAACTGAACCTGCAGAGGTGTAGCGGAAACAAATACTGGTCTCACAGGGAATGCTCAAAGCACCGACTGTGAGAAGAGTTTCTATTCTTGTACTTAAGGCGGCATTGTGCCTTTCGTATTTAATTCCGATGCGATTTCTGTGTTTTATCGTCAATGTGAAGATCCAAGGAATACATTGAACCTGCAGAGGTGTAGCGGAAACTTATACTGTTCTCACAGGGAATGCTCAAAGCACCGACTGTAAGAAGAATCTCTATTCTTGTACTCAAGGCGGCATTGTGCCTTTTGTAATTATTTCCGATTCCATTTCTGTGTTCCATCGTCAATGTGAAGGTCCAAGGAATAAACTGAACCTGCAGAGGTGTAGCGGAAACTAATACTGGTCTCACAGGGAATGCTCAAAGCACCGACTGTAAGAAGAGTATCTATTCTTGTACTTAAGGCGGCATTGTGCCTTTTGTATTTAATTCCGATGCCATTTCTGTGTTTCATCGTCAATGTGAAGGTCCGAGGAATACATTGAACCTGCAGTGGTGTATCGGATACTATTACAGGTCTCACAGGGAATGCTCAAAGCACCGACTGCAAGAAGAGTCTCTATTCTCGTACTTAAGGCGGCATTGTGCCTTTTGTATTTAATTCCGATGCGATTTCTCTGTTTCATCGTCAATGTGAAGGTCCAAGGAATACATTGAACCTGCAGTGGTGTATCGGATACTGTTACTGGTCTCACAAGGAATGCTTAAAGCACCGACTGTAAGAAAAGTCTCTAATCTTGTACTTAAGGAGGCATTGTGCTTTTTGTATTTAATTCCGATGCGATTACTGTGTTTCATCGTCAATGTGAAGGTCCAAGGAATACATTGAACCTGCAGTGGTGTATCGGATACTATTACTGGTCCCACAGGGAATGCTGAAAGCACTGACTGTAAGAAGAGTCTCTATTCTTGTACTTAAGGCGGCATTGTGCCTTTTGTATTTAATTCCGATGCCATTTCCGTGTTTCATCGTCAATGTGAAGGTCCACGGAATACATTGAACCTGCAGTGGTGTATCGGATACTACTACTGGTCTCACAGGGAATGCTCAAAACTCCGACTGTAAGAAGAGTCTCTATCCTTGTACTTAAGGCGGCATTGTGCCTTTTGTATTTAATTCCGATGCCATTTCTGTGTTTCATCGTCAATGTGAAGGTCCAAGGAATAAACTGAACTTGCAGAGGTGTAGCGGAAACTGATACTGGTCTCACAGGGAATGCTCAAAGCACCGACTGTAAAAAGAGTCTCTATTCTTGTACTTAAGTCGTCATTGTGCCTTTTGTATTTAATTCCGATGCCATTTCTGTGTTTCATCGTCAATGTGAAGGTCCAAGGAATACATTGAACCTGCAGTGGTGTATCGGATACTATTACTGGTCTCACAGGGAATGCTCAAAGCACCGACTGTAAGAAGAGTCTCTATTCTTGTACTTAAGGCGGCATTGTGCCTTTTGTATTTAATTCCGATGTGATTTCTGTGTTTCATCGTCAATGTGTATGTCCAAGGAATACATTGAACCTGCAGTGGTGTATCGGATACTATTACTGGTCTCACAGGGAATGCTCAAAGCACCGACTGTAAAAAGAGTCTCTATTCTTGTACTTAAGGCGGCATTGTGCATTTTGTATTTAATTCCGATGCCATTTCTGTGTTTCATCGTCAATGTGAAGGTCCAAGGAATAAACTGAACCTGCAGAGGTGTAGCGGAAACTAATACTGGTCTCACAGGGAATGCTCAAAGCACCGACTATAAGAAGAGTCTCTATTCTTGTACTTAAGGCAGCATTGTGCCTTTTGTATTTAATTACGATGCCGTTTCTGTGTTTTATCGTCAATGTGAAGGTCCAAGGAATAAACTGAACCTGCAGAGGTGTAGCGGAAACTAATACTGGTCTCACAGGGAATGCTCAAAGCACCGACTGTAAGAAGAGTCTCTATTCTTGTACTTAATTCGGCATTGTGCCTTTTGTAGTTAATTCCGATGCCATTTCTGTGTTTCATCGTCAATGTGAAGGTCCAAGGAATAAACTGAACCTGCAGAGGTGTAGCGGAAACTAATACTGGTCTCACAGGGAATGCTCAAAGCGCCGACTGTAAGAAGAGTCTCTATTCTTGTACTTAATTCGGCATTGTGCCTTCTGTATTTAATTCCGATGCCATTTCTGTGTTTCATCGTCAATGTGAAGGTCCAAGGAATACATTGAACCTGCAGTGGTGTATCGGATACTATTACTGGTCTCACAGGGAATGCTCAAAACACCGACTGTAAGAAGAGTCTCTATTCTTGTATTTAAGGCGGCATTGTGACTTTTGTATTTAATTCCGATGTGATTTCTGTGTTTCATCGTCAATGTGTATGTCCAAGGAATACATTGAACCTGCAGTGGTGTATCGGATACTGTTACTGGTCTCACAGGGAATGCTCAAAGCACCGACTGTAAGAAGGGTCTCTATTCTTGTACTTAAGGCATCATTGTGCCTTTTAAATTTAATTCCGATGCCATTTCTGTGTTTCATCGTCAATGTGAAGGTCCAAGGAATAACCTGAACCTGCAGAGGTGTAGCGGAAAGTATAACTGGTCTCACAGGTAATGTTCAAAGCACCGACTGAAAGAAGCGTCTCTATTCTTGTACATAAGGCGGCATTGTGCCTTTTGTATTTAATTCCGATGCCATTTCTGTGTTTCATCGTCAATGTGAAGGTCCGAGGAATACATTGAACCTTTAGTGGTGTATCGGATACTATTACAAGTCTCACAGGGAATGCTCAAAGCACCGACTGCAAGAAGAGTCTCTATTCTCGTACTTAAGGCGGCATTGTGCCATTTGTATTTAATTCCGATGCCATTTCTGTGTTTCATCGTCAATGTGAAGGTCCAAGGAATACATTGAACCTGCAGTGGTGTATCGGATACTATTACTGGTCTCACAGGGAATGCTCAAACACCGACTGTAAGAAGAGTCTCTATTCTTGTACTTAAGGCGGCATTGTGCCTTTTGTATTTAATTCCGATGCCATTTCTGTGCTTCATCGTCAATGTGAAGGTCAAAGGAATAAACTGAACCTGCAGAGCTGTAGCGGAAACAAATACTGGTCTCACAGGGAATGCTCAAAGCACCGACTGTAAGAAGAGTTTCTATTCTTGTACTTAAGGCGGCATTGTGCCTTTTGTATTTAATTCCGATGCGATTTCTGTGTTTCATCGTCAATGTGAAGATCCAAGGAATACATTGAACCTGCAGAGGTGTAGCGGAAACTAATACTGTTCTCACAGGGAATGCTCAAAGCACCGACTGTAAGAAGAGTCTCTATTCTTGTACTCAAGGCGGCATTGTGCCTTTTGTAATTATTTCCGATTCCATTTCTGTGTTCCATCGTCAATGTGAAGGTCCAAGGAATAAACTGAACCTGCAGAGGTGTAGCGGAAACTAATACTGGTTTCACAGGGAATGCTCAAAGCACCGACTGTAAGAAGAGTCTCCATTCTTGTACTTAAGGCGGCATTGTGCCTTTTGTATTTAATTCCGATGCCATTTCTGTGTTTCATCGTCAATGTGAAGGTCCAAGGATTACATTGAACCTGCAGTGGTGTTTCGGATACTATTAATGGTCTCACAGGGAATGCTCAAAGCACCGACTGTAAGAAGAGTCTCTATTCTTGTACTTAAGGCGGCATTGTGCCTTTTGTATTTAATTCCGATGCGATTTCTGTGTTTCATCGTCAATGTGTATGTCCAAGGATTACATTGAACCGGCAGTGGTGTATCGGATACTATTACTGGTCTCACAGAGAATGCTCAAAGCACCGTCTGTAAGAAGAGTCTCTATTCTTGTACTTAGGGCGGCATAGTGCCTTTTGTATTTAATTCCGATGCCATATGTGTGTATCATCGTCAATGCGAAGGTCCAAGGTATACATTGAACCTGTAGTGGTGTATCGGACACTGTTACTGGTCTCACAGGGAATGCTCAAAACACCGACTGTAAGGAGAGCCTCTAATCATGTACTTAAGGCATCATTGTGCCTTTTGTATTTAATTCCGATGCCATTTCTGTGTTTCATCGTCAATGTGTATGTCCAAGGAATAAACTTAACCTGCAGAGATGTATTGGATACTATTACTGGTCTCACAGGGAATGCTCAAAGCTCCGACTGTAAGAAGAGTCTCTATTCTTGTACTTAAGGCGGCATTGATCCTTTTGTATTTAATTCCGATGTAAATTCTGTGTTTCATCGTCAATGTGTATGTCCAAGGAATAGATTGAGACTGCAGTGGTGTAGCGGATACTATTACTGGTCTCACAGGGAATGCTCAAAGCACCGACTGTAAGAAAAGTCTCTATTCTTGTACTTAAGGCGGCATTGTGCCTTTTGTATTTAATTCCGATGCCATTTCTGTGTATCATCGTCAATGTGAAGGTCAAGGAATACATTGAACCTGCAGTGGTGTATCGGATACTGTTACTGGTCTCACAGGGAATGCTTAAAGCACCGACTGTAAGAAGAGTCTCTAATCTTGTACTTAAGGAGGCATTGTGCCTTTTGTATTTAATTCCGATACGATTCCTGTGATTCATCGTCATTGTGAAGGTCCAAGGAATACATTGAACCTGCAGTGGTGTATCGAATACTATTACTGGTCCCACAGGGAATGCTGAAATCACTGACTGTTAGAAGAGTCTCTATTCTTGTACTTAAGGCGGCATTGTGCCTTTTGTATTTAATTCCGATGCCATATCCGTGTTTCATCGTCAATGTGAAGGTCCAAGGAATACATTGAACCTGCAGTGGTGTATCGGATACTATTACTGGTCTCACAGGGAATGCTCAAAACTCCGACTGTAAGAAGAGTCTCTATTCTTGTACTTAAGGCGGCATTGTGCCTTTTGTATTTAATTCCGATGCCATTTCTGTGTTTCATCGTCAATGTGAAGGTCCAAGGAATAAACTGAACTTGCAGAGGTGTAGCGGAAACTAATACTGGTCTCACAGGGAATGCTCAAAGCACCGACTGTAAGAAGAGTCTCTATTCTTGTACTTAAGTCGTCATTGTGCCTTTTGTATTTAATTCCGATGCCATTTCTGTGTTTCATCCTCAATGTGAAGGTCCAAGGAATACATTGAACTTGCAGTGGTGTATCGGATACTAATACTGGTCTCACAGGGAATGCTCAAAAACACCGAATATCAGAAGAGTCTCTGTTCTTGTACTTAAGGCGGCATTGTGCCTTTTGTATTTAATTCCGATGCGATTTCTGCGTTTCATCGTCAATGTGTATGCCCAAGGAATACATTGAACCTGCAGTGGTGTATCAGATACTATTACTGGTCTCACAGGGAATGCTCAAAGCACCGACTGTAAGAAGAGTCTCTATTCTTGTACTTAAGGCGGCATTGTGCCTTTTGTATTTAATTCCGATGCCATTTCTGTGTTTCATCGTCAATGTGAAGGTCCAAGGAATAAACTGAACCTGCAGAGGTGTAGCGGAAACTAATACTGGTCTCACAGGGAATGCTCAAAGCACCGACTATAAGAAGAGTCTCTATTCTTGTACTTAAGGCAGCATTGTGCCTTTTGTATTTAATTCCGATGCCGTTTCTGTGTTTTATCGTCAATGTGAAGGTCCAAGGAATAAACTGAACCTGCAGAGGTGTAGCGGAAACTAATACTGGTCTCACAGGGAATGCTCAAAGCACCGACTGTAAGAAGAGTCTCTATTCTTGTACTTAATTCGGCATTGTGCCTTTTGTATTTAATTCCGATGCCATTTCTGTGATTCATCGTCAATGTGAAGGTCCAAGGAATAAACTGAACCTGCAGAGGTGTAGCGGAAACTAATACTGGTCTCACAGGGAATGCTCAAAGCACCGACTGTAAGAAGAGTCTCTATTCTTGTACTTATGGCGGCATTGTTCGCTTTGTATTTAATTCCGATGTAATTTCTGTGTTTCATCGTCAATGTGTATGTCCAAGGAATAGATTGAACCTGCAGTGGTGTATCGGATACTATTACTGGTCTCACAGGGAATGCTCAAAGCACCGACTGTAAAAAGAGTCTCTATTCTTGTACTTAAGTCAGCATTGTGCCTTTTGTATTTAATTCCGATGCCATTTCTGTGTTTCATCGTCAATGTGAAGGTCCAAGGAATAATCTGAACCTGCAGAGGTGTAGCGGAAACTAATACTGGTCTCACAGGGAATGCTCAAAGCACCGACTGTAAGAAGAGTCTCTATTCTTGTACTTAAGGCGGCATTGTTCCCTTTGTATTTAATTCCGATGCCATTTCTGTGTTTCATCGTCAATGTGAGGGTCCAAGGAATAAACTGAACCTGCAGAGGTGTTGCGGAAAGTAATACTGGTCTCACAGGGAATGCTCAAAGCACCGACTGTAAGAAGAGTCTCTATTCTTGTACTTAAGGCGGCATTGTGCCTTCTGTATTTAATTCCGATGCCATTTCTGTATTTCATCGTCAATGTGAAGGTCCAAGGAATACATTGAACCTGCAGTGGTGTATCGGATACTATTACTGGTCTCACAGGGAATGCTCAAAACACCGACTGTAAGAAGAGTCTCTATTCTTGTATTTAAGGCGGCATTGTGACTTTTGTATTTAATTCCGATGTGATTTCTGTGTTTCATCGTCAATGTGTATGTCCAAGGAATACATTGAACCTGCAGTGGTGTATCGGATAGTGTTACTGGTCTCACAGGGAATGCTCAAAGCACCGACTGTAAGAAGAGTCTCTATTCTTGTACTTAAGGCATCATTGTGCCTTTTAAATTTAATTCCGATGCCATTTCTGTGTTTCATCGTCAATGTGAAGGTCCAAGGAATAACCTGAACCTGCAGAGGTGTAGCGGAAAGTATAACTGGTCTCACAGGTAATGTTCAAAGCACCGACTGTAAGAAGCGTCTCTATTCTTGTACATAAGGCGGCATTGTGCCTTTTGTGTTTAATTCCGATGCCATTTCTGTGTTTCATCGTCAATGTGAAGGTCCGAGGAATACATTGAACCTGCAGTGGTGTATCGGATACTATTACAGGTCTCACAGGGAATGCTCAAAGCACCGACTGCAAGAAGAGTCTCTATTCTCGTACTTAAGGCGGCATTGTGCCTTTTGTATTTAATTCCGATGCCATTTCTGTGTTTCATCGTCAATGTGAAGGTCCAAGGAATACATTGAACCTGCAGTGGTGTATCGGATACTATTACTGGTCTCACAGGGAATGCTCAAAGCACCGACTGTAAGAAGAGTCTCTATTCTTGTACTTAAGGCGGCATTGTGCCTTTTGTATTTAATTCCGATGCCATTTCTGTGTTTCATCGTCAATGTGAAGGTCAAAGGAATAAACTGAACATGCAGAGCTGTAGCGGAAACAAATACTGGTCTCACAGGGAATGCTCAAAGCACCGACTGTGAGAAGAGTTTCTATTCTTGTACTTAAGGCGGCATTGTGCCTTTTGTATTTAATTCCGATGCGATTTCTGTGTTTCATCGTCAATGTGAAGATCCAAGGAATACATTGAACCTGCAGAGGTGTAGCGGAAACTAATACTGTTCTCACAGGGAATGCTCAAAGCACCGACTGTAAGAAGAGTCTCTATTCTTGTACTCAAGGCGGCATTGTGCCTTTTGTAATTATTTCCGATTCCATTTCTGTGTTCCATCGTCAATGTGAAGGTCCAAGGAATAAACTGAACCTGCAGAGGTGTAGCGGAAACTAATACTGGTCTCACAGGGAATGCTCAAAGCACCGACTGTAAGAAGAGTCTCTATTCTTGTACTTAAGGCGGCATTGTGCCTTTTGTATTTAATTCCGATGCCATTTCTGTGTTTCATCGTCAATGTGAAGGTCCGAGGAATACATTGAACCTGCAGAGGTGTATCGGATACTATTACAGGTCTCACAGGGAATGCTCAAAGCACCGACTGCAAGAAGAGTCTCTATTCTCGTACTTAAGGCGGCATTGTGCCTTTTGTATTTAATTCCGATGCGATTTCTCTGTTTCATCGTCAATGTGAAGGTCCAAGGAATACATTGAACCTGCAGTGGTGTATCGGATACTGTTACTGGTCTCACAGGGAATGCTTAAAGCACCGACTGTAAGAAAAGTCTCTAATCTTGTACTTAAGGAGGCATTGTGCTTTTTGTATTTAATTCCGATGCGATTCCTGTGTTTCATCGTCAATGTGAAGGTCCACGGAATACATTGAACCTGCAGTGGTGTATCGGATACTATTACTGGTCTCACAGGGAATGCTCAAAACTCCGACTGTAAGAAGAGTCTCTATCCTTGTACTTAAGGCGGCATTGTGCCTTTTGAATTTAATTCCGATGCCATTTCCGTGTTTCATCGTCAATGTGAAGGTCCAAGGAATAAACTGAACTTGCAGAGGTGTAGCGGAAACTGATACTGGTCTCACAGGGAATGCTCAAAGCACCGACTGTAAAAAGAGTCTCTATTCTTGTACTTAAGTCGTCATTGTGCCTTTTGTATTTAATTCCGATGCCATTTCTGTGTTTCATCCTCAATGTGAAGGTCCAAGGAATACATTGAACCTGCAGTGGTGTATCGGATACTATTACTGGTCTCACATGGAATGCTCAAAGCACCGACTGTAAGAAGAGTCTCTATTCTTGTACTTAAGGCGGCATTGTGCCTTTTGTATTTAATTCCGATGCGATTTCTGTGTTTCATCGTCAATGTGTATGTCCAAGGAATACATTGAACCTGCAGTGGTGTATCGGATACTATTACTGGTCTCACAGGGAATGCTCAAAGCACCGACTGTAAGAAGAGTCTCTATTCTTGTACTTAAGGCGGCATTGTGCCTTTTGTATTTAATTCCGATGCCATTTCCGTGTTTCATCGTCAATGTGAAGGTCCAAGGAATAAACTGAACCTGCAGAGGTGTAGCGGAAACTAATACTGGTCTCACAGGGAATGCTCAAAGCACCGACTATAAGAAGAGTCTCTATTCTTGTACTTAAGGCAGCATTGTGCCTTTTGTATTTAATTCCGATGCCGTTTCTGTGTTTTATCGTCAATGTGAAGGTCCAAGGAATAAACTGAACCTGCAGAGGTGTAGCGGAAACTAATACTGGTCTCACAGGGAATGCTCAAAGCACCGACTGTAAGAAGAGTCTCTATTCTTGTACTTAATTCGGCATTGTGCCTTTTGTATTTAATTCCGATGCCATTTCTGTGTTTCATCGTCAATGTGAAGGTCCAAGGAATAAACTGAACCTGCAGAGGTGTAGCGGAAACTAATACTGGTCTCACAGGGAATGCTCAAAGCACCGACTGTAAGAAGAGTCTCTATTCTTGTACTTAAGGCGGCATTGTTCGCTTTGTATTTAATTCCGATGTAATTTCTGTGTTTCATCGTCAATGTGTATGTCCAAGGAATAGATTGAACCTGCAGTGGTGTATCGGATACTATTACTGGTCTCACAGGGAATGCTCAAAGCACCGACTGTAAGAAGAGTCTCTATTCTTGTACTTAAGTCGGCATTGTGCCTTTTGTATTTAATTCCGATGCCATTTCTGTGTTTCATCGTCAATGTGAAGGTCCAAGGAATAATCTGAACCTGCAGAGGCGTAGCGGAAACTAATACTGGTCTCACAGGGAATGCTCAAAGCACCGACTGCAAGAAGAGTCTCTATTCTTGTACTTAAGGCGGCATTGTTCCCTTTGTATTTAATTCCGATGCCATTTCTGTGTTTCATCGTCAATGTGAAGGTCCAAGGAATAATCTGAACCTGCAGAGGCGTTGCGGAAACTAATACTGGTCTCACAGGGAATGCTCAAAGCACCGACTGTAAGAAGAGTCTCTATTCTTGTACTTAAGGCGGCATTGTGCCTTCTGTATTTAATTCCGATGCCATTTCTGTGTTTCATTGTCAATGTGAAGGTCCAAGGAATACATTGAACCTGCAGTGGTGTATCGGATACTATTACTGGTCTCACAGGTAATGCTCAAAACACCGACTGTAAGAAGAGTCTCTATTCTTGTATCTAAGGCGGCATTGTGACTTTTGTATTTAATTCCGATGTGATTTCTGTGTTTCATCGTCAATGTGTATGTCCAAGGAATACATTGAACCTGCAGTGGTGTATCGGATACTGTTACTGGTCTCACAGGGAATGCTCAAAGCACCGACTGTAAGAAGAGTCTCTATTCTTGTACTTAAGGCATCATTGTGCCTTTTAAATTTAATTCCGATGCCATTTCTGTGTTTCATCGTCAATGTGAAGGTCCAAGGAATAACCTGAACCTGCAGAGGTGTAGCGGAAAGTATAACTGGTCTCACAGGTAATGTTCAAAGCACCGACTGAAAGAAGCGTCTCTATTCTTGTACATAAGGCGGCATTGTGCCTTTTGTATTTAATTCCGATGCCATTTCTGTGTTTCATCGTCAATGTGAAGGTCCGAGGAATACATTGAACCTGCAGTGGTGTATCGGATACTATTACAAGTCTCACAGGGAATGCTCAAAGCACCGACTGCAAGAAGAGTCTCTATTCTCGTACTTAAGGCGGCATTGTGCCTTTTGTATTTAATTCCGATGCGATTTCTGTGTTTCATCGTCAATGTGAAGATCCAAGGAATACATTGAACCTGCAGAGGTGTAGCGGAAACTAATACTGTTCTCACAGGGAATGCTCAAAGCACCGACTGTAAGAAGAGTCTCTATTCTTGTACTCAAGGCGGCATTGTGCCTTTTGTAATTATTTCCGATTCCATTTCTGTGTTCCATCGTCAATGTGAAGGTCCAAGGAATAAACTGAACCTGCAGAGGTGTAGCGGAAACTAATACTGGTTTCACAGGGAATGCTCAAAGCACCGACTGTAAGAAGAGTCTCTATTCTTGTACTTAAGGCGGCATTGTGCCTTTTGTATTTAATTCCGATGCCATTTCTGTGTTTCATCGTCAATGTGAAGGTCCAAGGAATACATTGAACCTGCAGTGGTGTTTCGGATACTATTAATGGTCTCACAGGGAATGCTCAAAGCACCGACTGTAAGAAGAGTCTCTATTCATGTACTTAAGGCGGCATTGTGCCTTTTGTATTTAATTCCGATGCGATTTCTGTGTTTCATCGTCAATGTGTATGTCCAAGGAATACATTGAACCGGCAGTGGTGTATCGGATACTATTACTGGTCTCACAGGGAATGCTCAAAGCACCGTCTGTAAGAAGAGTCTCTATTCTTGTACTTAAGGCGGCATTGTGCCTTTTGTATTTAATTCCGATGCCATTTCTGTGTATCATCGTCAATGCGAAGGTCCAAGGTATACATTGAACCTGTAGTGGTGTATCGGACACTGTTACTGGTCTCACAGGGAATGCTCAAAACACCGACTGTAAGGAGAGCCTCTAATCATGTACTTAAGGCATCATTGTGCCTTTTGTATTTAATTCCGATGCCATTTCTGTGTTTCATCGTCAATTTGTATGTCCAAGGAATAAACTTAACCTGCAGAGATGTATTGGATACTATTACTGGTCTCACAGGGAATGCTCAAAGCTCCGACCGTAAGAAGAGTCTCTATTCTTGTACTTAAGGCGGCATTGATCCTTTTGTATTTAATTCCGATGTAAATTCTGTGTTTCATCGTCAATGTGTATGTCCAAGGAATAGATTGAGACTGCAGTGGTGTAGCGGATACTATTACTGGTCTCACAGGGAATGCTAAAAGCACCGACTGTAAGAAAAGTCTCTATTCTTGTACTTAAGGCGGCATTGTGCCTTTTGTATTTAATTCCGATGCCATTTCTGTGTATCATCGTCAATGTGAAGGTCCAAGGAATACATTGAACCTGCAGTGGTGTATCGGACACTGTTACAGGTCTCACAGGGAATGCTTAAAGCACCGACTGTAAGAAGAGTCTCTAATCTTGTACTTAAGGAGGCATTGTGCCTTTTGTATTTAATTCCGATACGATTCCTGTGATTCATCGTCATTGTCAAGGTCCAAGGAATACATTGAACCTGCAGTGGTGTATCGAATACTATTACTGGTCCCACAGGGAATGCTGAAATCACTGACTGTTAGAAGAGTCTCTATTCTTGTACTTAAGGCGGCATTGTGCCTTTTGTGTTTAATTCCGATGCCATTTCTGTGTTTCATCGTCAATGTGAAGGTCCAAGGAATAAACTGAACTTGCAGAGGTGTAGCGGAAACTAATACTGGTCTCACAGGGAATGCTCAAAGCACCGACTGTAAGAAGAGTCTCTATTCTTGTACTTAAGTCGTCATTGTGCCTTTTGTATTTAATTCCGATGCCATTTCTGTGTTTCATCGTCAATGTGAAGGTCCAAGGAATACATTGAACTTGCAGTGGTGTATCGGATACTAATACTGGTCTCACAGGGAATGCTCAAAAACACCGACTATAAGAAGAGTCTCTGTTCTTGTACTTAAGGCGGCATTGTGCCTTTTGTATTTAATTCCGATGCGATTTCTGCGTTTCATCGTCAATGTGTATGTCCAAGGAATACATTGAACCTGCAGTGGTGTATCGGATACTATTACTGGTCTCACAGGGAATGCTCAAAGCACCGACTGTAAGAAGAGTCTCTATTCTTGTACTTAAGGCGGCATTGTGCCTTTTGTATTTAATTCCGATGCCATGTAAGTGTTTCATCGTCAATGTGAAGGTCCAAGGAATAAACTGAACCTGCAGAGGTGTAGCGGAAACTAATACTGGTCTCACAGGGAATGCTCAAAGCACCGACTGTAAGAAGAGTCTCTATTCTTGTACTTAAGGCAGAATTGTGCATTTTGTATTTAATTCCGATGCCGTTTCTGTGTTTCATTGTCAATGTGAAGGTCCAAGGAATAAACTGAACCTGCAGAGGTGTAGCGGAAACTGATACTGGTCTCACAGGGAATGCTCAAAGCACCGACTCTAAGAAGAGTCTCTATTCTTGTACTTAAGGCGGTATTGTGCCCTTTGTATTTAATTCCGATGCGATTTCTGTGTTTCATCGTCAATGTGTATGTCCAAGGAATAAACAGAACTTGCAGAGATGTATCGGATACCATTACTGGTCTCACAAGGAATGCTCAAAGCTCCGACTGTAAGAAGAGTCTCTATTCTTGTACTTAAGGCGGCATTGTTCCTTTTGTATTTAATTCCGATGTAAATTCTGTGTTTCATCGTCAATGTGTATGTCCAAGGAATAGATTAAGCCTGCAGTGGTGTATCGGATACTATTACTGGTCACACAGGGAATGCTCAAAGCACCGACTGTAAGAAGAGTCTCTATTCTTGTACTTAAGGCGGCATTGTGCCTTTTGTATTTAATTCCGATGCCATTTCTGTGTATCATCGTCAATGTGAAGGTCCAAGGAATACATTGAACCTGCAGTGGTGTATCGGATACTATTACTGGTCTCACAGGGAATGCTCAAAGCACCGACTGTAAGAAGAGTCTCTATTCTTGTACTTAAGGCGGCATTGTGCCTTTTGTTTTTAATTCCGATGCGATTTCTCTGTTTCATCGTCAATGTGAAGGTCCAAGGAATACATTGAACCTGCAGTGGTGCATCGGATACTGTTACTGGTTTCACAGGGAATGCTCAAAGCACCGACTGTAAGAAGAGTCTCTAATCTTGTACTTAAGGAGGCATTGTGCTTTTTGTATTTAATTCCGATGCGATTCCTGTGTTTCATCGTCAATGTGAAGGTCCAAGGAATACATTGAACCTGCAGTGGTGTATCGGATACTATTACTGGTCCCACAGGGAATGCTGAAAGCACTGACTGTAAGAAGAGTCTCTATTCTAGTACTTAAGGTGGCATTGTGCCTTTTGTATTTAATTCCGATGCCATTTCCGTGTTTCATCGTCAATGTGAAGGTCCAAGGAATACATTGAACCTGCAGTGGTGTATCGGATACTATTACTGGTCTCACAGGGAAGCTCAAAACTCCGACTGTAAGAAGAGTCTCAATTCTTGTACTTAATGCGGCATTGTGCATTTTGTATTTAATTCCGATGCCATTTCTGTGTTTCATCGTCAATGTGAAGGTCCAAGGAATAAACTGAACTTGCAGAGGTGTATCGGATACTATTACTGGTCTCACAGGCAATGCTCAAAGCACCGACTGTAAGAAGAGTCTCTATTCTTGTACTTAAGGCGGCATTGTGCCTTTTGTATTTAATTCCGATGCCATTTCTGTGTTTCATCGTCAATGTGAAGGTGCAAGGAATAAACTGAACCTGCAGAGGTGTAGCAGAAACTAATACTGGTCTCTCAGGGAATGCTCAAAGCACATACTGTAAGAAGAGTCTCTATTCTTGTACTTAAGGCAGCATTGTGCCTTTTGTATTTAATTCCGATGCCGTTTCTGTGTTTCATCGTCAATGTGAAGGTCCAAGGAATAAACTGAACCTGCAGAGGTGTAGCGGAAACTAATACTGGTCTCACAGGGAATGCTCAAAGCACCGACTGTAAGAAGAGTCTCTATTCTTGTACTTAAGGCGGCATTGTGCCTTTTGTATTTAATTCCGATGCGATTTCTGTGTTTCATCGTCAATGTGTATGTCTAAGGAATAAACTGAACCTGCAGAGATGTATCGGATACTATTACCGGTCTCATAGGGAATGCTCAAAGCACCGACTGTAAGAAGAGTCTCTATTCTTGTACTTAAGGCGGCATTGTTACTTTTGTATTTAATTCCGATGTAAATTCTGTGTTTCATCGTCAATGTGTATGTCCAAGGAATAGATTAAGCCTGCAGTGGTGTATCGGACACTATTACTGGTCTCACAGGGAATGCTCAAAGCACCGACTGTAAGAAGAGTCTCTATTCTTGTACTTAAGGTGGCATTGTACCTTTTGTATTTAATTCCGATGCCATTTCTGTGTATCATCGTCAATGTGAAGGTCCAAGGAATACATTGAACCTGCAGTGGTGTATCGGATACTATTACTGGTCTCACAGGGAATGCTCAAAGCACCGACTGTAAGAAGAGTCTCTATTCTTGTACTTAAGGCGGCATTGTGCCTTTTGTATTTAATTCCGATGCCATTTCTGTGTTTCATCGTCAATGTGAAGGTCCAAGGAATAAACTGAACCTGCAGAGGTGTAGCGGAAACTAATACTGGTCTCTCAGGGAATGCTCAAAGCACATACTGTAAGAAGAGTCTCTATTCTTGTACTTAAGGCAGCATTGTGCCTTTTGTATTTAATTCCGATGCCGTTTCTGTGTTTCATCGTCAATGTGAAGGTCCAAGGAATAAACTGAACCTGCAGAGGTGTAGCGGAAACTAATACTGGTCTCACAGGGAATGCTCAAAGCACCGACTGTAAGAAGAGTCTCTATTCTTGTACTTAAGGCGGCATGTGCCTTTTGTATTTAATTCCGATGCGATTTCTGTGTTTCATCGTCAATGTGTATGTCTAAGGAATAAACTGAACTTGCAGAGGTGTATCGGATACTATTACTGGTCTCACAGGGAATGCTCAAAGCACCGACTGTAAGAAGAGTCTCTATTCTTGTACTTAAGGCGGCATTGTGCCTTTTGTATTTAATTCCGATGCCATTTCTGTGTTTCATCGTCAATGTGAAGGTCCAAGGAATAAACTGAACATGCAGAGGTGTAGCGGAAACTAATACTGGTCTCTCAGGGAATGCTCAAAGCACATACTGTAAGAAGAGTCTCTATTCTTGTACTTAAGGCAGCATTGTGCCTTTTGTATTTAATTCCGATGCCGTTTCTGTGTTTCATCGTCAATGTGAAGGTCCAAAGAATAAACTGAACCTGCAGAGGTGTAGCGGAAACTAATACTGGTCTCACAGGGAATGCTCAAAGCACCGACTGTAAGAAGAGTCTCTATTCTTGTACTTAAGGCGGCATTGTGCCTTTTGTATTTAATTCCGATGCGATTTCTGTGTTTCATCGTCAATGTGTATGTCTAAGGAATAAACTGAACCTGCAGAGATGTATCGGATACTATTACCGGTCTCACAGGGAATGCTCAAAGCACCGACTGTAAGAAGAGTCTCTATTCTTGTACTTAAGGCGGCATTGTTACTTTTGTATTTAATTCCGATGTAAATTCTGTGTTTCATCGTCAATGTGTATGTCCAAGGAATAGATTAAGCCTGCAGTGGTGTATCGGACACTATTACTGGTCTCACAGGGAATGCTCAAAGCACCGACTGTAAGAAGAGTCTCTATTCTTGTACTTAAGGTGGCATTGTACCTTTTGTATTTAATTCCGATGCCATTTCTGTGTATCATCGTCAATGTGAAGGTCCAAGGAATACATTGAACCTGCAGTGGTGTATCGGATACTATTACTGGTCTCACAGGGAATGCTCAAAGCACCGACTGTAAGAAGAGTCTCTATTCTTGTACTTAAGGCGGCATTGTGCCTTTTGTATTTAATTCCGATGCCATTTCTGTGTTTCATCGTCAATGTGAAGGTCCAAGGAATAAACTGAACCTGCAGAGGTGTAGCGGAAACTAATACTGGTCTCTCAGGGAATGCTCAAAGCACATACTGTAAGAAGAGTCTCTATTCTTGTACTTAAGGCAGCATTGTGCCTTTTGTATTTAATTCCGATGCCGTTTCTGTGTTTCATCGTCAATGTGAAGGTCCAAGGAATAAACTGAACCTGCAGAGGTGTAGCGGAAACTAATACTGGTCTCACAGGGAATGCTCAAAGCACCGACTGTAAGAAGAGTCTCTATTCTTGTACTTAAGGCGGCATTGTGCCTTTAGTATTTAATTCCGATGCGATTTCTGTGTTTCATCGTCAATGTGTATGTCTAAGGAATAAACTGAACTTGCAGAGGTGTATCGGATACTATTACTGGTCTCACAGGGAATGCTCAAAGCACCGACTGTAAGAAGAGTCTCTATTCTTGTACTTAAGGCGGCATTGTGCCTTTTGTATTTAATTCCGATGCCATTTCTGTGTTTCATCGTCAATGTGAAGGTCCAAGGAATAAACTGAACCTGCAGAGGTGTAGCGGAAACTAATACTGGTCTCACAGGGAATGCTCAAAGCACCGACTGTAAGAAGAGACTCTATTCTTGTACTTAAGGCGGCATTGTGCCTTTTGTATTTAATTCCGATGCGATTTCTGTGTTTCATCGTCAATGTGTATGTCCAAGGAATACATTGAACCTGCAGTGGTGTATCGGATACTATTACTGGTCTCACAGGGAATGCTCAAAGCACCGACTGTAAGAAGAGTCTCTATTCTTGTACTTAAGGCGGCATTGTGCCTTTTGTATTTAATTCCGGTGCCATTTCTGTGTTTCATCGTCAATGTGAAGGTCCAAGGAATAAACTGAACCTGCAGAGTTGTAGCGGAAACTAATACTGGTCTCACAGGGAATGCTCAAAACACCGACTGTAAGAAGAGTCTCTATTCTTGTACTTAAGGCGGTATTGTGGCTTTAGTATTTAATTCCGATGCCATTTCTGTGTTTCATCGTCAATGTGAAGGTCCAAGGAATAAACTGAACTTGCAGAGGTGTAGCGGAAACTAATACTGGTCTCACAGGGAATGCTCAAAGCACCGACTGTAAGAAGAGTCTCTATTCTTGTACTTATGGCGGCATTGTGCCTTTTGTATTTAATTCCGATGCCATTTCTGTGTTTCATCGTAAATGTGAAGGTCCAAGGAATAAACTGAACCTGCAGAGGTGTAGCGGAAACTAATACTGGTCTCACAGGGAATGCTCAAAGCACCGACGGTAAGAAGAGTCTCTATTCTTGTAGTTAAGGCGGCATTGTGCCTTTTGTATTTAATTCCGATGCCATTTCTGTGTTTCATCGTCAATGTGAAGGTCCAAGGAATACATTGAACCTGCAGTGGTGTATCGGATACTATTACTGGTCTCACAGGGAATGCTCAAAGCACCGACTGTAAGAAGAGTCTCTATTCTTGTACTTAAGGCGGCATTGTGCCTTTTGTATTTAATTCCGATGCGATTTCTCTGTTTCATCGTCAATGTGAAGGTCCAAGGTATACATTGAACCTGCAGTGGTGTATCGGATACTATTACTGGTCTCACAGGGAATGCTGAAAGCACTGACTGTAAGAAGAGACTCTATTCTTGTACTTAAGGCGGCATTGTGCCTTTTGTATTTAATTCCGATGACATTTCTGTGTTTCATCGTCAATGTGAAGGTCCAAGGAATAAACTGAACCTGCAGAGTTGTAGCGGAAACTAATACTGGTCTCACAGGGAATGCTCAAAGCACCGACTGTAAGAAGAGTCTCTATTCTTGTACTTAAGGCGGTATTGTGGCTTTAGTATTTAATTCCGATGCCATTTCTGTGTTTCATCGTCAATGTGAAGGTCCAAGGAATAATCTGAACTTGCAGAGGTGTAGCGGAAACTAATACTGGTTTCACAGGGAATGCTCAAAGCACCGACTGTAAGAAGAGTCTCTATTCTTGTACTTATGGCGGCATTGTGCCTGTTGTATTTAATTCCGATGCCATTTCTGTGTTTCATCGTAAATGTGAAGGTCCAAGGAATAAACTGAACCTGCAGAGGTGTAGCGGAAACTAATACTGGTCTCACAGGGAATGCTCAAAGCACCGACGGTAAGAAGAGTCTCTATTCTTGTAGTTAAGGCGGCATTGTGCCTTTTGTATTTAATTCCGATGCCATTTCTGTGTTTCATCGTCAATGTGAAGGTCCAAGGAATACATTGAACCTGCAGTGGTGTATCGGATACTATTACTGATCTCACAGGGAATGCTAAAAGCACCGACTGTAAAAAGAGTCTCTATTCTTGTAATTAAGGAGGCATTGTGCTTTTTGTATTTAATTCCGATGCGATTTCTGAGTTTCATCGTCAATGTGTAGGTCCAAGGAATACATTGAACCTGCAGTGGTGTATCGGATACTATTACTGGTCTCACAGGGAATGCTCAAAGCACCGACTGTAAGAAGAGTCTCTATTCTTGTACTTAAGGCGGCATTGTGCCTTTTGTATATGATTCCGATGGGATTTCTGTGTTTCATCGTCAATGTGTATGTCCAAGGAATACATTTAACCTGCAGTGGTGTATCGGATACTATTACTGGTCTCACAGGGAACGCTCAAAGCACCGACTGTAAGAAGCGTCTCTATTCTTGTACTTAAGGCGGCATTGTGCCTTTTGTATTTAATTCCGATGCCATTTCTGTGTTTCACCGTCAATGTGAAGGTCCAAGGAATAAACTGAACCTGCAGAGGTGTAGCGGAAACTAATACTGGTCTCACAGGGAATGCTCAAAGCACCGACTGTAAGAAGAGTCTCTATTCTTGTACTTAAGGCGGCATTGGTCCTTTTGTATTTAATTCCGATGTAATTTCTGTGTTTCATCGTCAATGTGTATGTCCAAGGAATAGATTGAGCCTGCAGTGGTGTATAGGATACTATTACTGGTCTCACAGGGAATGCTCAAAGCACCGACTGTAAGAAGAGTCTCTATTCTTGTACTTAAGGCGGCATTGTGCCTTTTGTATTTAATTCCGATGCCATTTCTGTGTTTCATCGTCAATGTGAAGGTCCAAGGAATACATTGAACCTGCAGTGGTGTATCGGATACTATTACTGGTCTCACAGGGAATGCTCAAAGCACCGACTGTAAGAAGAGTCTCTATTCTTGTACTTAAGGCGGCATTGTGCCTTTTGTATTTAATTCCGATGCGATTTCTGTGTTTTATCGTCAATGTGAACGTCCAAGGAATAAACTGAACCTGCAGAGGTGTAGCGGAAACTAATACTGGTCACACAGGGAATGCCCAAAGCACCGACTAAAAGAAGAGTATCTATTCTTGTACTTAAGGCGGCATTGTGCCTTTTGTATTTAATTCCGATGCCATTTCTGTTTTTCATCGTCAATGTGAAGGGCCAAGGAATACATTGAACCTGCAGTGGTGTATCGGATACTATTACTGGTCTCACAGGGAATGCTCAAAGCACCGACTGTAAGAAGAGTCTCTATTCTTGTACTTAAGGCGGCATTGTGCCTTTTGTATTTAATTCCGATGCCATTTCTGTGTTTCACCGTCAATGTGAAGGTCCAAGGAATAAACTGAACCTGCAGAGGTGTAACGGAAACTAATACTGGTCTCACAGGGAATGCTCAAAGCACCGACTGTAAGAAGAGTCTCTATTCTTGTACTTAAGGCGGCATTGGTCCTTTTGTATTTAATTCCGATGTAATTTCTGTGTTTCATCGTCAATGTGTATGTCCAAGGAATAGATTGAGCCTCCAGTGGTGTATCGGATACTATTACTGGTCTCACAGGGAATGCTCAAAGCACCGACTGTAAGAAGAGTCTCTATTCTTGTACTTAAGGCAGCATTGTGCCTTTTGTATTTAATTCCGATGCCATTTCTGTGTTTCATCGTCAATGTGAAGGTCCAAGGAATACATTGAACCTGCAGTGGTGTATCGGATACTATTACTGGTCTCACAGGGAATGCTCAAAGCACCGACTGTAAGAACAGTCTCTATTCTTGTACTTAAGGCGGCATTGTGCCTTTTGTATTTAATTCCGATGCCATTTCTGTGTTTCATCGTCAATGTGAACGTCCAAGGAATAAACTGAACCTGCAGAGGTGTAGCGAAAACTAATACTGGTCACACAGGGAATGCCCAAAGCACCGACTATAAGAAAAGTATCTATTCTTGTACTTAAGGCGGCATTGTGCCTTTTGTATTTAATTCCGATGCCATTTCTGTTTTTCATCGTCAATGTGAAGGGCCAAGGAATACATTGAACCTGCAGTGGTGTATCGGATACTATTACTGGTCTCACAGGGAATGCTCAAAGCACCGACTGTAAGAAGAGTCTCTATTCTTGTACTTAAGGCGGCATTGTGCCTTTTGTATTTAATTCCGATGCCATTTCTGTGTTTCATCGTCAATGTGAAGGTCCAAGGAATAAACTGAACCTGCAGAGGTGTAGCGGAAACTAATACTGGTCTCACAGGGAATGCTCAAAGCACCGACTGTAAGATGAGTCTCTATTCTTGTACTTAAGGCGGCATTGTGCCTTTTTTATTTAATTCCGATGCCATTTCTGTGTTTTATCGTCAATGTGAAGGTCCATGGAATACATTGAACCTGCAGTGGTGTATCGGATACTATTACTGGTCTCACAGGGAATGCTCATAGCACCGACTGTAAGAAGAGTCTCTATTTTTGTACTTAAGGCGGCATTATGCCTTTTGTATTTAATTCCGATGCCATTTCTGTGTTTCATCGTCAATGAGAAGGTCCAAGGAATGAACTGAACCTGCAGAGGTGTAGCAGAAACTAATACTGGTCTCACAGGGAATGCTCAAAGCACCGACTGTAAGAAGATTCTCTCTTCTTGTACTTAAGGCGGCATTGTGCCTTTTGTATTTAATTCCGAAACCATTTCTGTGTTTCATCGTCAATGTGAAGGTCCAAGGAATAAACTGAACCTGCAGAGGTGTAGCGGAAACTAATACTGGTCTCACAGCGAAGCTCAAAGCACCGACTGTAAGAAGAGTCTCTATTCTTGGACTTAAGGCGGTATTGTGCCTTTTGTATTTAATTCCGATGCTATTTCTGTGTTTCATCGTCAATGTGGAGGTCCAAGGAATAAACTGAACCTGCAGAGGTGTAGCGGAAACTAATACTGGTCTCACAGGGAATGCTCAAATCACCGACTGTAAGAAGAGTCTCTATTCTTGTACTTAAGGCGGCATTGTGCCTTTTGTATTTAATTCCGATGCGATTTCTGTGTTTCATCGTCAATGTGAAGGTCCAAGGAATACATTGAACCTGCAGTGGTGTATCGGATACTATTACTGGTCTCACAGGGAATGCTCAAAGCACCGACTGTAAGAAGAGTCTCTATTCTTGTACTGAAGGCGGCATTGTGCCTTTTGTATTTAATTCCGATGCGATTTCTGTGTTTCATCGTCAATGTGAAGGTCCAAGCAATACATTGAACCTGCAGTGGTGTATCGTATACTATTACTGGTCTCACAGGGAATGCTCAAAGCACCGACTGTAAGAAGAGTCTCTATTCTTGTACTTAAGGCAGCATTGAACCTTTTGTATTTAATTCCGATGCGATTTCTGTGTTTCATCGTCAATGTGAAGGTCCCAGGAATACATTGAACCTGCAGTGGTGTATCGGATACTATTATTGGTCTCACAGGGAATGCTCAAAGCACCGACTGTAAGAAGAGTCTCTATTCTTGTACTTAAGGCGGCATTGTGCCTTTTGTATTTAATTCCGATGCCATTTCTGTGTTTCATCGTCAATGTGAACGTCCAAGGAATAAACTGAACCTGCAGAGGTGTAGCGGAAACTAATACTGGTCACACAGGGAATGCTCTAAGCACCGACTATAAGAAGAGTCTCTATTCTTGTACTTAAGGCGGCATTGTGCCTTTTGTATTTAATTCCGATGCCATTTCTGTTTTTCATCGTCAATGTGAAGGTCCAAGGAATAAACTGAACCTGCAGAGGTGTAGCGGAAACTAATACTGGTCTCACAGGGAATGCTCAAAGCACCGACTGTAAGAAGAGTCTCTATTCTTGTACTTATGGCGGCGTTGTGCCTTTTGTATTTAATTCCGATGCCATTTCTGTGTTTCATCGTAAATGTGAAGGTCCAAGGAATAAACTGAACCTGCAGAAGTGTAGCGGAAACTAATACTGGTCTCACAGGGAATGCTCAAAGCACCGACGGTAAGAAGAGTCTCTATTCTTGTAGTTAAGGCGGCATTGTGCCTTTTGTATTTAATTCTGATGCCATTTCCGTGTTTCATCGTCAATGTGAAGGTCCAAGGAATAAACTGAACTTGCAGAGGTGTATCGGAAACTAATACTGGTCACACAGGGAATGCTCAAAGCACCGACTATAAGAAGAGTCTCTTTTCTTGTACTTAAGGCGGCATTGTGCCTTTTGTATTTAATTCCGATGCCATTTCTGTTTTTCATCGTCAATGTGAAGGTTCAAGGAATACATTGAACCTGCAGTGGTGTATCGGATACTATTACTGGTCTCACAGGGATTGCTCAAATCACCGACTGTAAGAAGAGTATCTATTCTTGTACTTAAGGCGGCATTGTGCCTTTTGTATTTAATTCCGATGCGATTTCTGTGTTTCATCGTCAATGTGTATGTCCAAGGAATAAACTGAACCTGCAGAGATGTATCGGATACTATTACCGGTCTCACAGGGAATGCTCAAAGCACGGACTGAAAGAAGAGTCCCTATTCTTGTACTTAAGGCGGCATTGTTACTTTAGTATTTAATTCCGATGTAAATTCTGTGTTTCATCGTCAATGTGATTGTCCAAGGAATAGATTAAGCCTGCAGTGGTGTATCGGATACTATTACTGGTCTCACAGGGAATGCTCAAAGCACCGACTGTAAGAAGAGTCTCTATTCTTGTACTTAAGGCGGCATTGTACCTTTTGTATTTAATTCCGATGCCATTTCTGTGTATCATCGTCAATGTGAAGGTCCAAGGAATACATTGAACCTGCAGTGGTGTACCAGATACTATTACTGGTCTCACAGGGAATCCTCAAAGCACCGACTGTAAGAAGAGACTCTATTCTTGTACTTAAGGCGGCATTGTGCCTCTTGTATATAATTCCGATGCAATTTCTGTGTTTCATCGTCAATGTGAAGGTCCAAGGAATAAACTGAACCTGCAGAGGTGTAGCGCAAACTAATACTGGTCTCACAGGGAATGCTCAGAGCACCGACTGTAAGAAGAGTCTCTATTCTTGCACTTATGGCGGCATTGTACCTGTTGTATTTAATTCCGATGCGAATTCTGTGTTTCATCGTCAATGTGTATGTACAAGGAATACATTGAACCTGCAGTGGTGTATCGGATACTATTACTGGCCTCACAGGGAATGCTCAAAGCACCGACTGTAAGAAGAGTCTCTATTCTTGTACTTAAGGCGGCATTGTGCCTTTTGTATTTAATTCCGGTGCCCTTTCTGTGTTTCATCGTCAATGTGAAGGTCCAAGGAATAAACTGAACCTGCAGAGTTGTAGCGGAAACTAATACTGGTCTCACAGGGAATGCTCAAAGCACCGACTGTAAGAAGAGTCTCTATTCTTGTACTTAAGGCGGTATTGTGGCTTTAGTATTTAATTCCGATGCCATTTCTGTGTTTCATCGTCAATGTGAAGGTCCAAGGAATAGTCTGAACTTGCAGAGGTGTAGCGGAAACTAATACTGGTCTCACAGGGAATGCTCAAAGCACCGACTGTAAGAAGAGTCTCTATTCTTGTACTTATGGCGGCATTGTGCCTGTTGTATTTAATTCCGATGCCATTTCTCTGTTTCATCGTCAATGTGAAGGTCCAAGGTATACATTGAACCTGCAGTGGTGTATCGGATACTATTACTGGTCTCACAGGGATTGCTGAAAGCACTGACTGTAAGAAGAGACTATATTCTTGTACTTAAGGCGGCATTGTGCCTCTTGTATATAATTCCGATGCAATTTCTGTGTTTCATCGTCAATGTGAAGGTCCAAGGAATAAACTGAACCTGCAGAGGTGTAGCGGAAACTAATACTGGTCTCACAGGGAATGCTCAAAGCACCGACTGTAAGAAGAGTCTCTATTCTTGCACTTATGGCGGCATTGTGCCTGTTGTATTTAATTCCGATGCGAATTCTGTGTTTCATCGTCAATGTGTATGTCCAAGGAATACATTGAACCTGCAGTGGTGTATCGGATACTATTACTGGTCTCACAGGGAATGCTCAAAGCACCGACTGTAAGAAGAGTCTCTATTCTTGTACTTAAGGCGGCATTGTGCCTTTTGTATTTAATTCCGGCGCCATTTCTGTGTTTCATCGTCAATGTGAAGGTCCAAGGAATAAACTGAACCTGCAGAGTTGTAGCGGAAACTAATACTGGTCTCACAGGGAATGCTCAAAGCACCGACTGTAAGAAGAGTCTCTATTCTTGTACTTAAGGCGGTATTGTGGCTTTAGTATTTAATTCCGATGCCATTTCTGTGTTTCATCGTCAATGTGAAGGTCCAAGGAATAGTCTGAACTTGCAGAGGTGTAGCGGAAACTAATACTGGTCTCACAGGGAATGCTCAAAGCACCGACTGTAAGAAGAGTCTCTATTCTTGTACTTATGGCGGCATTGTGCCTGTTGTATTTAATTCCGATGCCATTTCTGTGTTTCATTGTAAATGTGAAGGTCCAAGGAATAAACTGAACCTGCAGAGGTGTAGCGGAAACTAATACTGGTCTCACAGGGAATGCTCAAAGCACCGACGGTAAGCAGAGTCTCTATTCTTGTAGTTAAGGCGGCATTGTGCCTTTTGTATTTAATTCCGATGCCATTTCTGTGTTTCATCGTCAATGTGAAGGTCCAAGGAATACATTGAACCTGCAGTGGTGTATCGGATACTATTACTGATCTCACAGGGAATGCTAAAAGCACCGACTGTAAAAAGAGTCTCTATTCTTGTAATTAAGGAGGCATTGTGCTTTTTGTATTTAATTCCGATGCGATTTCTGAGTTTCATCGTCAATGTGTATGTCCAAGGAATACATTGAACCTGCAGTGGTGTATCGGATGCTGTTACTGGTCTCACAGGGAATGCTCAAAGCACCGACTGTAAGAGGAGTCTCTTTTCTTGTACTTAAGGCGGCATTGTGCCTTTTGTATTCAATTCCGATGCCATTTCTGTGTTTCACCGTCAATTTGAAGGTCCAAGGAATAATCTGAACCTGTAGAGGTGTAGTGGAAACTAATACTGGTCTCACAGGGAATGCTCAAAGCACGACTGTAAGAAGAGTCTCTATTCTTGTACTTAAGGCGGCATTGGTCCTTTTGTATTTAATTCCGATGTAATTTCTGTGTTTCATCATCAGTGTGTATGTCCAAGAAATAGATTGAACCTGCAGTGGTGTATCGGATACTATTACTGGTCTCACAGGGAATGCTCAAAGCACCGACTGTAAGAAGAGTCTCTATTCTTGTACTTAAGGCGGCATTGTGCCTTTTGTATTTTATTCCGATGCGATTTCTGTGTTTCATTGTCAATGTGAAGGTCCAAGGAATACATTGAACCTGCAGTGGTGTATCGGATACTATTACTGGGCTCACAGGGAATGCTCAAAGCACCGACTGTAAGAAGAGTCTCTATTCTTGTACTTAAGGCGGCATTGTGCCTTTTGTATTTAATTCCGATGCGATTTCTGTGTTTCATCGTCAATGTGAAGGTCCCAGGAATACATTGAACCTTCAGTGGTGTATCGGATACTATTACTGGTCTCACAGGGAATGCTCAAAGCACTGACTGTAAGAACAGTCTTTATTCTTGTACTTAAGGCGGCATTGTGCCTTTTGTATTTAATTCCGATGCCATTTCTGTGTTTCATCGTCAATGTGAACGTCCAAGGAATAAACTGAACCTGCAGAGGTGTAGCGGAAACTAATACTGGTCACACAGGGAATGCCCAAAGCACCGACTATAAGAAGAGTATCTATTCTTGTACTTAAGGCGGCATTGTGCCTTTTGTATTTAATTCCGATGCTATTTCTGTTTTTCATCGTCAATGTGAAGGGCCAAGGAATACATTGAACCTGCAGTGGTGTATCGGATACTATTACTGGTCTCACTGGGAATGCTCAAAGCACCGACTGTAAGAAGCGTCTCTATTCTTGTACTTAAGGCGGCATTGTGCCTTTTGTATTTCATTCCGATGCCATTTCTGTGTTTCATCGTCAATGTGAAGGTCCAAGGAATAAACTGAACCTGCAGAGGTGTAGCGGAAACTAATACTGGTCTCACAGGGAATGCTCAAAGCACCGACACTAAGAAGAGTCTCTATTCTTGTACTTATGGCGGCATTGTGCCTTTTGTATTTAATTCCGATGCCATTTCTGTGTTTCATCGTAAATGTGAAGGTCCAAGGAATAAACTGAACCTGCAGAGGTGTAGCGGTAACTAGTACTGGTCTCACAGGGAATGCTCAAAGCACCGACGGTAAGAAGAGTCTCTATTCTTGTAGTTAAGGCAGCATTGTGCCTTTTGTATATGATTCCGATGCGATTTCTGTGTTTCATCGTCAATGTGTATGTCCAAGGAATGCATTGAACCTACAGTGGTGTATCGGATACTATTACTGGTCTCACAGGGAACGCTCAAAGCACCGACTGTAAGAAGCGTCTCTATTCTTGTACTTAAGGCGGCATTGTGCCTTTTGTATTTAATTCCGATGCCATTTCTGTGTTTCACCGTCAATGTGAAGGTCCAAGGAATAAACTGAACCTGCAGAGGTGTAGCGGAAACTAATACTTGTCTCACAGGGAATGCTCAAAGCACCGACTGTAAGAAGAGTCTCTATTCTTGTACTTAAGGCGGCATTGGTCCTTTTGTATTTAATTCCGATGTAATTTCTGTGTTTCATCGTCAATGTGTATGTCCAAGGAATAGATTGAGCCTGCAGTGGTGTATCAGATACTATTACTGGTCTCACAGGGAATGCTCAAAGCACCGACTGTAAGAAGAGTCTCTATTCTTGTACTTAAGGCGGCATTGTGCCTTTTGTATTTAATTCCGATGCCATTTCTGTGTTTCATCGTCAATGTGAAGGTCCAAGGAATACATTGAACCTGCAGTGGTGTATCGGATACTATTACTGGTCTCACAGGGAATGCTCAAAGCACCGACTGTAAGAAGAGTCTCTATTCTTGTACTTAAGGCGGCATTGTGCCTTTTGTATTTAATTCCGATGCGATTTCTGTGTTTCATCGTCAATGTGAACGTCCAAGGAATAAACTGAACCTGCAGAGGTGTAGCGGAAACTAATACTGGTCACACAGGGAATGCCCAAAGCACCGACTATAAGAAGAGTATCTATTCTTGTACTTAAGGCGGCATTGTGCCTTTTGTATTTAATTCCGATGCCATATCTGTTTTTCATCGTCAATGTGAAGGGCCAAGGAATACATTGAACCTGCAGTGGTGTATCGGATACTATTACTGGTCTCACAGGGAATGCTCAAAGCACCGACTGTAAGAAGAGTCTCTATTCTTGTACTTAAGGCGGCATTGTGCCTTTTGTATTTAATTCCGATGCCATTTCTGTGTTTCACCGTCAATGTGAAGGTCCAAGGAATAAACTGAACCTGCAGAGGTGTAGCGGAAACTAATACTGGTCTCACAGGGAATGCTCAAAGCACCGACTGTAAGAAGAGTCTCTATTCTTGTACTTAAGGCGGCATTGGTCCTTTTGTATTTAATTCCGATGTAATTTCTGTGTTTCATCGTCAATGTGTATGTCCAAGGAATAGATTGAGCCTGCAGTGGTGTATCGGATACTATTACTGGTCTCACAGGGAATGCTCAAAGCACCGACTGTAAGAAGAGTCTCTATTCTTGTACTTAAGGCGGCCTTGTGCCTTTTGTATTTAATTCCGATGCCATTTCTGTGTTTCATCGTCAATGTGAAGGTCCAAGGAATACATTGAACCTGCAGTGGTGTATCGGATACTATTACTGGTCTCACAGGGAATGCTCAAAGCACCGACTGTAAGAACAGTCTCTATTCTTGTACTTAAGGCGGCATTGTGCCTTTTGTATTTAATTCCGATGCCATTTCTGTGTTTCATCGTCAATGTGAACGTCCAAGGAATAAACTGAACCTGCAGAGGTGTAGCGGAAACTAATACTGGTCACACAGGGAATGGCCAAAGCACCGACTATAAGAAGAGTATCTATTCTTGTACTTAAGGCGGCATTGTGCCTTTTGTATTTAATTCCGATGCCATTTCTGTTTTTCATCGTCAATGTGAAGGGCCAAGGAATACATTGAACCTGCAGTGGTGTATCGGATACTATTACTGGTCTCACAGGGAATGCTCAAAGCACCGACTGTAAGAAGAGTCTCTATTCTTGTACTTAAGGCGGCATTGTGCCGTTTGTATTTAATTCCGATGCCATTTCTGTGTTTCATCGTCAATGTGAAGGTCCAAGGAATAAACTGAACCTGCAGAGGTGTAGCGGAAACTAATACTGGTCTCACAGGGAATGCTCAAAGCACCGACTGTAAGAAGAGTCTCTATTCTTGTACTTAAGGCGGCATTGTGGCTTTTGTATTTAATTCCGATGCCATTTCTGTGTTTCATCGTCAATGTGTATGTCCAAGGAATACATTGAACCTGCAGTGGTGTATCGGATACTATAACTGGTCTCACAGGAAACGCTCAAAGCACCGACTGTAAGAAGCGTCTCTATTCTTGTACTTAAGGCGGCATTGTGCCTTTTGTATTTAATTCCGATGCCATTTCTGTGTTTCATCGTCAATGTGAAGGTCCAAGGAATAAACTGAACCTGCAGAGGTGTAGCGGAAACTAATACTGGTCTCACAGGGAATGCTCAAAGCACCGACTGTAAGAAGAGTCTCTATTCTTGTACTTAAGGCAGCATTGTGCCTTTGGTATTTAATTCCGATGCCGTTTCTGTGTTTCATCGTCAATGTGAAGGTCCAAGGAATAAACTGAACCTGCAGAGGTGTAGCGGAAACTAATACTGGTCTCACAGCGAAGCTCAAAGCACCGACTGTAAGAAGAGTCTCTATTCTTGGACTTAAGGCGGTATTGTGCCTTTTGTATTTAATTCCGATGCTATTTCTGTGTTTCATCGTCAATGTGGAGGTCCAAGGAATAAACTGAACCTGCAGAGGTGTAGCGGAAACTAATACTGGTCTCACAGGGAATACTCAAATCGCCGACTGTAAGAAGAGTCTCTATTCTTGTACTTAAGGCGGCACTGTGCCTTTTGTATTTAATTCCGATGCGATTTCTGTGTTTCATCGTCAATGTGAAGGTCCAAGGAATACATTGAACCTGCAGTGGTGTATCGGATACTATTACTGGTCTCACAGGGAATGCTCAAAGCACCGACTGTAAGAAGAGTCTCTATTCTTGTACTGAAGGCGGCATTGTGTCTTTTGTATTTAATTCCGATGCGATTTCTGTGTTTCATCGTCAATGTGAAGGTCCAAGCAATACATTGAACCTGCAGTGGTGTATCGTATACTATTACTGGTCTCACAGGGAATGCTCAAAGCACCGACTGTAAGAAGAGTCTCTATTCTTGTACTTAAGGCAGCATTGAACCTTTTGTATTTAATTCCGATGCGATTTCTGTGTTTCATCGTCAATGTGAAGGTCGAAGGAATACATTGAACCTGCTGTGGTGTATCGGAAACTAATACTGGTCTTACTGGGAATGCTCAAAGCACCGACTGTTAGAAGAGTCTCTATTCTTATACTTAAGGCATCATTGTGCCTTTTGTATTTAATTCCGATGTAATTTCAGTGTTTCATCGCCAATGTGAATGTCCAAGGAATACATTGAACCTCCAGTGGTGTAGCGGAAACTAATACTGGTCTCACAGGGAATGCTCAAAGCACCGACTGTAAGAAGAGTCTCTATTCTTGTACTTATGGCGGCATTGTGCCTTTTGTATTTAATTCCGATGCCATTTCTGTGTTTCATCGTAAACGTGAAGGTCCAAGGAATAAACTGAACCTGCAGAAGTGTAGCGGAAACTAATACTGGTCTCACAGGGAATGCTCAAAGCACCGACGGTAAAAAGAGTCTATATTCTTTTAGTTAAGGCGGCATTGTGCCTTTTGTATTTAATTCTGATGCCATTTCTGTGTTTCATCGTCAATGTGAAGGTCCAAGGAATGAACTGAACTTGCAGAGGTGTATCGGAAACTAATACTGGTCACACAGGGAATGCTCAAAGCACCGACTATAAGAAGAGTCTCTTTTCTTGTACTTAAGGCGGCATTGTGCCTTTTGTATTTAATTCCGATGCCATTTCTGTTTTTCATCGTCAATGTGAAGATTCAAGGAATACATTGAACCTGCAGTGGTGTATCGGATACTATTACTGGTCTCACAGGGGTTGCTCAAATCACCGACTGTAAGAAGAGTATCTATTCTTGTACTTAAGGCTTCATTGTGCCTTTTGTATTTAATTCCGATGCGATTTCTGTGTTTCATCGTCAATGTGAAGGACCAAGGAATACATTGAACCTGCAGTGGTGTATCGGATAATATTACTGGTCTCACAGGGAATGCTCAAATCACCGACTGTAAGAAGAGTCTCTATTCTTGTACTTAAGGCGGCATTGTGCCTTTTGTATTTAATTCCGATGCGATTTCTGTGTTTCATCGTCAATGTGAAGGTCCCAGGAATACATTGAACCTGCAGTGGTGTATCGGATACTATTACTGGTCTCACAGGGAATGCTCAAAGCACCGACTGTAAGAAGAGTCTCTATTCTTGCACTTAAGGCGGCATTGTGCCTTCTGTATTTAATTCCGATGCCATTTCTGTGTTTCATCGTCAATGTGAACGTCCAAGGAATAAACTGAACCTGCAGAGGTGTAGCGGAAACTAATACTGGTCACACAGGGAATGCTCAAAGCACCGACTATAAGAAGAGTCTCTATTCTTGTACTTAAGGCGGCATTGTGCCTTTTGTATTTAATTCCGATGCCATTTCTGTTTTTCATCGTCAATGTGAAGGTCCAAGGAAGACATTGAACCTGCAGTGGTGTATCGGATACTATTACTGGTCTCACAGGGAATGCTCAAAGCACTGACTGTAAGAAGAGTATCTATTCTTGTACTTAAGGCGGCATTGTGCCTTTTGTATTTAATTCCGATGCCATTTCTGTGTTTCATCGTCAATGTGAAGGTCCAAGGAATAAACTGAACCTGCAGAGGTGTAGCGGAAACTAATACAGGTCTCACAGGGAATGCTCAAAGCACCGACTGTAAGAAGAGTCCCTATTCTTGCACTTACGGCGGCATTGTGCCTTTTGTATTTAATTCCGATGCCATTTCTGTGTTTCATCGTAAATGTGAAGGTCCAAGGAATAAACTGAACCTGCAGAAGTGTAGCGGAAACTAATACTGGTCTCACAGGGAATGCTCAAAGCACCGACGGTAAGAAGAGTCTCTATTCTTGTAGTTATGGCGGCATTGTGCCTTTTGTATTTAATTACGATGCCATTTCTGTGTTTCATCGTCAATGTGAAGGTCCAAGGAATAAACTGAATCTGCAGAGGTGTAGCGGAAACTAATACTGGTCACACAGGGAATGCTCAAAGCACCGACTATAAGAAGAGTCTCTATTCTTGTACTTAAGGCGGCATTGTGCCTTTTGTATTTAATTCCGATGCCATTTCTGTTTTTCATCGTCAATGTGAAGGTCCAAGGAAGACATTGAACCTGCAGTGGTGTATCGGATACTATTACTGGTCTCACAGGGAATGCTCAAAGCACTGACTGTAAGAAGAGTATCTATTCTTGTACTTAAGGCGGCATTGTGCCTTTTGTATTTAATTCCGATGCCATTTCTGTGTTTCATCGTCAATGTGAAGGTCCAAGGAATAAACTGAACCTGCAGAGGTGTAGCGGAAACTAATACAGGTCTCACAGGGAATGCTCAAAGCACCGACTGTAAGAAGAGTCCCTATTCTTGCACTTACGGCGGCATTGTGCCTTTTGTATTTAATTCCGATGCCATTTCTGTGTTTCATCGTAAATGTGAAGGTCCAAGGAATAAACTGAACCTGCAGAAGTGTAGCGGAAACTAATACTGGTCTCACAGGGAATGCTCAAAGCACCGACGGTAAGAAGAGTCTCTATTCTTGTAGTTATGGCGGCATTGTGCCTTTTGTATTTAATTACGATGCCATTTCTGTGTTTCATCGTCAATGTGAAGGTCCAAGGAATAAACTGAATCTGCAGAGGTGTAGCGGAAACTAATACTGGTCTCACAGGGAATGCTCAAAGCACCGACTGTAAGAAGAGTCTCTATTCTTGGACTTAAGGCGGTATTGTGCCTTTTGTATTTAATTCCGATGCTATTTCTGTGTTTCATCGTCAATGTGGAGGTCCGAGGAATAAACTGAACCCGCAGAGGTGTTGCGGAAACTAATACTGGTCTCACAGGGAATGCTCAAATCACCGACTGTAAGAAGAGTCTCTATTCTTGTACTTAAGGCGGCATTGTGCCTTTTGTATTTAATTCCGATGCGATTTCTGTGGTTCATCGTCAATGTGAAGGTCCAAGGAATACATTGAACCTGCAGTGGTGTATCGGATACTATTACTGGTCTCACAGGGAATGCTCAAAGCACCGACTGTAAGAAGAGTCTCTATTCTTGTACTGAAGGCGGCATTGTGCCTTTTGTATTTAATTCCGATGCGAATTCTGTGTTTCATCGTCAATGTGAAGGTCCAAGGAATACATTGAACCGGCAGTGGTGTATCGGATACTATTACTGGTCTCACAGGGAATGCTCAAAGCACCGACTGTAAGAAGAGTCTCTATTCTTGTACTTAAGGCGGCATTGTGCCTTTTGTATTAAATTCCGATGCCATTTCTGTGTTTCATCGTCAATGTGAAGGTCCATGGAATACATTGAACCTGCAGTGGTGTATCGGATACTATTACTGGTCTCACAGGGAATGCTCAAAGCACCGACTGTAAGAAGAGTCTCTATTCTTGTACTTAAAGCGGCATTGTGCCTTTTGTATTTATTTCCGATGCCATTTCTGTGTTTCATCATCAATGAGAAGGTCCAAGGAATAAACTGAACCTGCAGAGGTGTAGCAGAAACTAATACTGTTCTCACAGGGAATGCTCAAAGCACCGACTGTAAGAAGATTCTCTATTCTTGTACTTAAGGCGGCTTTGTGCCTTTTGTATTTAATTCCGATGCCATTTCTGTGTTTCATCGTCAATGTGAAGGTCCAAGGAATAAACTGAACCTGCAGAGGTGTAGCGGAAACTAATAATGGTCTCACAGGGAATGCTCAAAGCACCGACTGTAAGAAGAGTCTCTATTCTTGTACTTAAGGCGGCATTGTGCCTTTTGTATTTAATTCCGATGTCATTTCTGTTTTTCATCGTCAATGTGAAAGTCCAAGGAATACATTGAACCTGCAGTGGTGTATCGGATACTATTACTTATCTCACAGGGAATGCTCAAAGCACCGACTGTAAGAAGAGTCTCTATTCTTGTACTTAAGGCGGCATTGTGCCTTTTGTATATAATTCCGATGCGATTGCTGTGTTTCATCGTCAATGTGAAAGTCCAAGGGATACATTGAACCTGCAGTGGTGTATCGGATACTATTACTGGTCTCACAGGGAATGCTCAAATCACCGACTGTAAGAAGAGTCTCTATTCTTGTACTTAAGGCGGCATTGTGCCTTTTGTATTTAATTCCGATGCCACTTCTGTGTTTCATCGTCAATGAGAAGGTCCAAGGAATAAACTGTACCTGCAGAGGTGTAGCAGAAACTAATACTGGTCTCACAGGGAATGCTCAAAGCACCGACTGTAAGAAGATTCACTATTCTTGTACTTAAGGCGGCATGGTGCCTTTTGTATTTAATTCCGATGCCATTTCTGTGTTCCATCGTCAATGTGAAGGTCCAAGGAATAAACTGGACCTGCAGAGGTGTGGCGGAAACTAATACAGGTCTCACAGGGAATGCTCAAAGCACCGACTGTAAGAAGAGTCTCTATTCTTGTACTTAAGGCGGCATTGTGCCTTTTGTATTTAATTCCGATATCATTTCTGTGTTTCATCGTCAATGTGAAAGTCCAAGGAATACATTGAACCTGCAGTGGTGTATCGGATACTATTACTGGTCTCACAGGGAATGTTCAAAGCACCGACTGTAAGAAGAGTCTCTATTCTTGTACTTAAGGCGGCATTGTGCCGTTTGTATTTAATTCCGATGCCATATCTGTGTTTCATCGTCAATGCGTATGTCCAAGGAATAGATTGAACCTGCAGTGGCGTATCGGATACTATTACTGGTCTCACAGGGAATGCTCAAAGCACCGACTGTAAGAAGAGTCTCTATTCTTGTACTTAAGGCGGCATTGTGCCTTTTGTATTTAATTCCGATGCCATTTCTGTGTTTCATCGTCAATGTGAAGGTCCATGGAATACATTGAACCTGCAGTGGTGTATCGGATACTATTACTGGTCTCACAGGGAGTGCTCAAAGCACCGACTGTAAGAAGAGTCTCTAGTCTTGTACTTAAGGCGGCATTGTGCCTTTTGTATTTAATTCCGATGCAATTTCTGTGTTTCAACGTCAATTAGAAGGTCCAAGGAATAAACTGAACCTGCAGAGGTGTAGCAGAATCTAATACTGGTCTCACAGGGAATGCTCAAAGCACCTACTGTAAGAAGATTCTCTATTCTTGTACTTAAGGCGGCATTGTGCCTTTTGTATTACTCCCGATGCCATTTCTGTGTTTCATCGTGAATGTGAAGGTCCAAGGAATAAACTGAACCTGCAGAGGTGTAGCGGAAACTAATACTGGTCTCACAGGGAATGCTCAAAGCACCGACTGTAAGAAGAGTCTCTATTCTTGTACTTAAGGCGGCATTGTGCCTTTTGTATTTAATTCCGATGTCATTTCTGTGTTTCATCGTCAATGTGAAAGTCCAAGGAATACATTGAACCTGCAGTGGTGTATCGGATACTATTACTTATCTCACAGGGAATGCTCAAAGCACCGACTGTAAGAAGAATCTCTATTCTTGTACTTAAGGCGGCATTGTGCCTTTTGTATATAATTCCGATGCGATTCCTGCGTTTCATCGTCAATGTGTATGTCCAAGGAATACATTGAACCTGCAGTGGTGTATCGGATACTATTACTGGTCTCACAGGGAATGCTCAAAGCACCGACTGTAAGAAGCGTCTCTATTCTTGTACTTAAGGCGGCATTGTGCCTTTTGTATTTAATTCCGATGCCATTTCTGTGTTTCATCGTCAATGTGAAGGTCCAAGGAATAAACTGAACCTGCAGAGGTGTAGCGGAAACTAATACTGGTCTCACAGGGAATGCTCAAAGCACCGACTGTAAGAAGAGTCTCTATTCTTGTACTTAAGGCAGCATTGTGCCTTTGGTATTTAATTCCGATGCCGTTTCTGTGTTTCATCGTCAATGTGAAGGTCCAAGGAATAAACTGAACCTGCAGAGGTGTAGCGGAAACTAATACTGGTCTCACAGGGAATGTTCAAAGCACCGACTGTAAGAAGAGTGTCTATTCTTGGACTTAAGGCGGTATTGTGCCTTTTGTATTTAATTCCGATGCTATTTCTGTGTTTCATCGTCAATGTGGAGGTCCAAGGAATAAACTGAACCTGCAGAGGTGTAGCGGAAACTAATACTGGTCTCACAGGGAATGCTCAAAGCACCGACTGTAAGAAGAGCCTCTATTCTTGTAGTTAAGGCGGCATTGTGCCTTTTGTATTTAATTCCGATGCCATTTCTGTCTTTCATCGTCAATGTGAAGGTCCAAGGAATACATTGAACCTGCAGTGGTGTATCGGATACTATTACTGGTCTCCGAGGGAATGTTCAAAGCACCGACTGTAAGAAGAGTCTCTATTCTTGTACTTAAAGCGGCATTGTGCCTATTGTATTTAATTCCGATGCGATTTCTGTGTTTCGTCGTCAATGTGTATGTCCAAGGAATACATTGAACCTGCAGTGGTGTATCGGATACTATTACTGGTCTCACAGGGAATGCTCAAAGCCCCGACTGTAAGAAATGTCTCTATTCTTGTACTTAAGGCGGCATTGTGCCTTTTGTATTCAATTCCGAAGCCATTTCTGTGTTTCATCGTCAATGTGAAGGTCCAAGGAATCAACTGAACTTGCAGAGGTGTAGCGGAAACTAATACTAGTCTCACAGGGAATGCTCAAACACCGACTGTAAGAAGAGTCTCTATTCTTGTACTTAAGGCGGCATTGTGCCTTTTGTATTTAATTCCGATGCCATTTCTGTGTTTCATCGTCAATGTGAAGGTCCAAGGATTAAACTGAACCTGCAGAGGTGTAGCGGAAGCTAATACTGGTCTCACAGGGAATGCTCAAATCACCGACTGTATGAAGAGTCTCTATTCTTGTACTTAAGGCGGTATTGGGCCTTTTGTATTTAATTCCGATGCCATTTCTGTGTTTCATCGTCAATGTGAAGGTCCAAGGAATAAACTGAACCTGCAGAGGTGTAGCGGAAACTAATACTGGTCTCACAGGGAATGCTCAAAGCACCGGCTGTATGGAGAGTCTCTGTTCTAATACTTAAGGCGGCATTGTGCCTTTTGTATTTAATTCCGATGACATTTCTGTGTTTCATCGTCATTGTGAAATTCCAAGGAATACATTGAAACTGCAGTGGTGTATCGGATACTATTACTGGTCTCACAGAGAATGCTCAAAGCACCGACTGAAAGAAGAGTCTCTATTCTTGTACTTAAGGCGGCATTGTGCCTTTTGTATTTAATTCCGAAGCGATTTCTGTGTTTCATCGTCAATGTGAAGGTCCAAGGAGTACATTGAACCTGCAGTGGTGTATCGGATACTATTACTGGTCTCACAGGGAATGCTCAAAGCACCGACTGTAAGAAGAGTCTCTATTCTTGTACTTAGGGCGGCATTGTGCCTTTTGTATTTAATTCCGATGCGATTTCTGTGTTTCATCGTCAATGTGAAGTTCCAAGGAATACATTGAACCTGCAGTGGTGTATCGGATACTATTACTGGTCTCACAGGGAATGCACAAAGCACCGACTGTAAGAAGAGTCTCTATTCTTGTACTTAAGGCGGCATTGTGCCTTTTGTATTTAATTCCGATGCCATTTCTGTGTTTCATCGTCAATGTGAAGGTCCAAGGAATAAACTGAACCTGCAGAGGTGTAGCGGAAACTAATACTGGTCTCACAGGGAATGCTCAAAGCACCGACTGTAAGAACAGTCTCTATTCTTGTACTTAAGGCGGAATTGTGCGTTTTGTATTTAATTCCGATGCCATTTCTGTGTTTCATCGTCAATGTGAAGGTCCAAGGAATACATTGAACCTGCAGTGGTGTATCGGATACTATTACTGGTCTCACAGGGAATGCTCGAAGCACCGACTGTAAGAAGAGTCTCTATTCTTGTACTTAAGGCGGCATTGTGCATTTTGTATTTAATTCCGATGCCATTTCTGTGTTTCATCGTCAATGTGAAGGTCCAAGGAATAAACTGAACCTGCAGAGGTGTAGCAGAAACTAATACTGGTCTCACAGGGAATGCTCAAAGGACCGACGGTAAGAAGAGTCTCTATTCTTGTACTTAAGGCGGCATTGTGCCTTTTGTATTTAATTCCGATGCCATTTCTGTGTTTCATCGTCAATGTGAAGGTCCAAGGAATTAACTGAACCTGCAGAGGTGTAGCGGAAACTAATACTGGTCTCACAGGGAATGCTCAAAGCACCGACTGTAAGAAGAGTCTCTATTCTTGTACTTAAGGCGGCATTGTTCCTTTTGTATTTAATTCCGATGCCATTTCTGTGTTTCATCGTAAATGTGAAGGTCCAAGGAATAAACTGAACCTGCAGAGGTGTAGCGGAAACTAATACTGGTCTCAAAGGGAATGCTCAAAGCACCGACAGTAAGAAGAGTCTCTATTCTCGCACTTAAGGCGGGATTGTGCCTTTTGTATTTAATTCCGATGCCATTTCTGTGTATCATCGTCAATGTGAGGGTCCAAGGAATAAACTGAACCAGCAGAGGTGTAGCGGAAACGAATACTGGTCTCACAGGGAATGCTCAAAGCACCGACTGTAAGAAGAGTCTTTATTCTTGTACTTAAGGCGGCATTGTGCCTTTTGTATTTAATTCCGATGCCATTTCTGTGTTTCATCGTCAATGTGAAGGTCCAAGGAATACATTGAACCTGCAGTGGTGTATCGGATACTATTACTGGTCTCACAGGGAATGTTAAAAGCACCGACTGTAAGAAGAGTCTCTATTCTTGTACCTAAGGCGGCATTGTGCCTTTTGTATTTAATTCCGATGCGCTTCCTGTGTTTCATCGTCAATGTGAAGGTCCAAGGAATACATTGAACCTGCAGTGGTGTATCGGATACTATTACTGGTCTCACAGGGAATGCTCAAAGCACCGACTGTAAGAAGAGTCTCTATTCTTGTACTTAAGGCGGCATTGTGCCTTTTGTATTTAATTCCTATGCCATTTATGTGTTTCATCGTCAATGTGAAGGTCCAAGGAATACATTGAACCTGCAGTGGTGTATCGGATACTATTACTGGTCTCACAGGGAATGCTCAAAGCACCGACTGTAAGAAGAGTCTCTATTCTTGTACTTAAGGCGGCATTGTGCCTTTTGTATTTAATTCCGATGCCATATCTGTGTTTCATCGTCAATGAGAAGGTCCAAGGAATAAACTGAACCTGAAGATGTGTAGCGGAATCTAATACTGGTCTCACAGGGAATGCTCAAAGCACCGACTGTAAGAAGATTCTCTATTCTTGTACTTAAGGCGGCATTGTGCCTTTTTTATTTAATTCCGATGCCATTTCTGTGTTTCATCGTCAATGTGAAGGTCCAAGGAATAAACTGAACCTGCAGAGGTGTAGCTTCCTGGTCTCACAGGGAATCCTCAAAGCACCGACTGTAAGAAGAGTCTCTATTCTTGTACTTAAGGCGGCATTGTGCCTTTTGTGTTTAATTCCGATGCCATTTCTGTGTTTCATCGTCAATGTGAAGGTCCAAGGAATACATTAAACCTGCAGTGGTGTATCGGATACTATTACTGGTCTCACAGGGAATGTTCAAAGCACCGACTGTAAGAAGAGTATCTATTCTTGTACTTAAGGCGGCATTGTGCCTTTTGTATTTAATTCCGAAGCGATTTCTGTGTTTCATCGTTAGTGAGTATGTCCAAGGAATGCATTGAACCTGCAGTGGTGTATCGGATACTATTCCTGGTCTCACAGGGAATGCTCAAAGCACCGACTGTAAGAAGAGTCTCTATTCTTGTACTTAAGGCGGCATTGTGCCTTTTGTGTTTAATTCCGATCCCATTTCTGTGTTTCATCGTCAATGTGAAGGTCCAAGGAATAAACTGAACCTGCAGCGGTGTAGCGGAAACTAATACTGGTCTCACAGGGAATGCTCAAAGCACCGACTGTAAGAAGAGTCTTTATTCTTGTACTTAAGGCGGCATTGTGCCTTTTGTATTTAATTCCTTTGCCATTTCCGTGTTACATCGTCAATGTGAAGGTCCAAGGAATAAACTGAACCTGCAGATGTGTAGCGGAAACTAATACTGGTCTCACAGGGAATGCTCAAAGCACCGACGATAAGAAGAGTCTCTATTCTTGTACTTAAGGCGGCATTGTGCCTTTTGTATTTAATTCCGATGCCATTTCTGTGTTTCATCGTCAATGTGAAGGTGCAAGGAATAAACTGAACCTGCAGAGGTGTAGCGGAAACTAATACTGGTCTCACAGGGAATGCTCAAAGCACCGACTGTAAGATGAGTCTCTATTCTTGTACTTAAGCGGCATTGTGCCTTTTGTATTTAATTCCGATGCCATTTCTGTGTTTCATCGTCAATGTGAAGGTCCAAGGAAAACATTGAACCTGCAGTGGTGTATCGGATACTATTACTGGTCTTACAGGGAATGTTCAAAGCACCGACTGTAAGAAGAGTCCCTATTCTTGTACTTAAGGCGGCACTGTGCCTTTTGTATTTAATTCCGATGCCATTTCTGTGTTTCATCGTCAATGTGAAGGTCCAAGGAATACATTGAACCTGCAGTGGTGTATCGGATACTATTACTGGTCTCACAGGGAATGCTCAAAGCACCGACTGTAAGAAGAGTCTCTATTCTTGTACTTAAGGCGGCATTGTGCCTTTTGTATTTAATTCTGATGCCATTTCTGTGTTTCATCGTCAATGTGAAGGTCCAAGGAATAAACTGAACTTGCAGAGGTGTAGCGGAAACTAATACTGGTCTCCCAGGGAATGCTCAAACACCGACTGTAAGAAGAGTCTCTATTCTTGTACTTAAGGCGGCACTGTGCCTTTTGTATTTAATTCCGATGCTATTTCTGTGTTTCATCGTCAATGTGAAGGTCCAAGGAATAAACTGAACCTGCAGAGGTGTAGCGGAAACTAATACTGGTCTCAAAGGGAATGCTCAAAGCACCGACGGTAAGAAGAGTCTCTATTCTTGTACTTAAGGCGGCATTGTGCCTTTTGTATTTAATTCCGATGCCATTTCTGAGTTTCATCGTCAATGTGAAGGTCCAAGGAATAAACCGAACCTGCAGAGGTGTAGCGGAAACTAATACTGGTCTCACAGGGAATGCTCAAAGCACCGACTGTAAGAAGAGTCTCTATTCTTGTACTTAAGGCGGCATTGTGCCTTTTGTATTTAATTCCGATGCCATTTCTGTGTTTCATCGTCAATGTGAAGGTCCAAGGAATACATTGAACCTGCAGTGGTGTATCGGATACTATTACTGGTCTCACAGGGAATGTTCAAAGCACCGACTGTAAGAAGAGTCTCTATTCTTGTACTTAAGGCGGCATTGTGCCTTTTGTATTTAATTCCGATGCGCTTCCTGTGTTTCATCGTCAATGTGAAGGTCCAAGGAATACATTGAACCTGCAGTGGTGTATCGGATACTATTACTGGTCTCACAGGGAATGTTCAAATCACCGACTGTAAGAAGAGTCTCTATTCTTGTACTTAAGGCGGCATTGTGCCTTTTGTATTTAATTCCGATGCCATTTCTGTGTTTCATCGTCAATGTGAAGGTCCAAGGAATACATTGAACATGCAGTGGTGTATCGGATACTATTACTGGTCTCACAGGGAATGCTCAAAGCACCGACTGTAAGGAGAGTCTCTATTCTTGTACTTAAGGCGGCATTGTGCCTTTTGTATTTAATTCCGATGCCATTTCTGTATTTCATCGTCAATGTGAAGGTCCAAGAATACATTGAACCTGCAGTGGTGTATCGGATACTATTACTGGTCTCACAGGGAATGTTCAAAGCACCGACTGTAAGAAGAGTCTCTATTCTTGTACTTAAGGCGGCATTGTGCCTTTTGTATTTAATTCCGATGCGATTTCTGTGTTTCATCGTCAATGAGTATGTCCAAGGAATACATTGAACCTGCAGTGGTGTATCGGATACTATTACTGGTCTCACAGGGAATGCTCAAAGCACCGACTGTAAGAAGAGGCTCTATTCTTGTACTTAAGGCGGCATTGTGCCTTTTGTATTTAATTCCGATGCCATTTCTGTGTTTCATCGTCAATGTGAAGGTCCAAGGAATAAACTGAACCTGCAGAGGTGTAGCGGAAACTAATACTGGTCTCACAGGGAATGCTCAAAGCACCGACTGTAAGAAGAGTCTCTATTCTTGTACTTAAGGCGGCATTGTGCCTTTTGTATTTAATTCCGTAGCCATTTCTGTGTTTCATCGTCAATGTGAAGGTCCAAGGAATAAACTGAACTTGCAGAGGTGTAGCGGAAACTAATACTGGTCTCACAGGGAATGCTCAAAACACCGACGGTAAGAAGAGTTTCTATTCTTGTACTTAAGGCGGCATTGTGCCTTTTGTATTTAATTCCGATGCCATTTCTGTGTTTCATCGTCAATGTGAAGGTCCAAGGAATAAACTGAACCTGCAGAGGTGTAGCAGAAACTAATACAGGTCTCACAGGGAATGCTCAAAGCACCGACTGTAAGAAGAGTTTCTATTCTTGTACTTAAGCGGCATTGTGCCTTTTGTATTTAATTCCGATGCCATTTCTGTGTTTCATCGTCAATGTGAAGGTCCAAGGAATACATTGAACCTGCAGTGGTGTATCAGATACTATTACTGGTCTCACAGGGAATGCTTTAAACACCGACTGTAAGAAGAGTCTCTATTCTTGTACTTAAAGCGGCATTGTGCCTTTTCTATTCAATTCCGATGCGATTTCTGTGTTTCATCGTCAATGTGAAGGTCCAAGGAATACATTGAACCTGCAGTGGTGTATCGAATACTATTACTGGTCTCACAGGGAATGCTCAAAGCACCGACTGTAAGAAGAGACTCTATTCTTGTACTTAAGGCGGCATTGTGCCTTTTGTATTTAATTCCGATGCCATTTCTGTGTTTCATCGTCAATGTGTATGTCCATGGAATACATTGAAACTGCAGTGGTGTATCGGATACTATTACTGGTCTCACAGGGAATGCTCAAAGCACCGACTGTAAGAAGAGTCTCTATTCTTGTACTTAAGGCGGCATTGTGCCTTTTGTATTTAATTCCGATTCCATTTCTGTGTTTCATCGTCAATGTGAAGGTCCAAGGAATACATTGAACCTGCAGTGGTGTATCGGATACTATTACTGGTCTCACAGGGAATGCAAAAAGCACCGACTGTAAGAAGAGTCTCTATTCTTGTACTTAAGGCGGCATTGTGCCTTTGGTATTTAATTCCGATGCCATTTCTGTGTTTCATCGTCAATGTGAAGGTCCAAGGAATACATTGAACCTGCAGTGGTGTATCGAATACTATTACTGGTCTCACAGGGAATGCTCAAAGCACCGACTGTAAATAGAGTTTCTATTCTTGTACTTAAGGCGGCATTGTGCCTTTTGTATTTAATTCCGATGCCATTTCTGTGTATCATCGTCAATGTGAAGGTCCAAGGAATAAACTGAACCTGCAGAGGTGTAGCGGAAACTATTACTGGTCTCACAGGGAATGCTCAAAGCACCGACTGTAAGAAGAGTCTCTTTTCTTGTTCTTAAGTTGGCATTGTGCCTTTTGTATTTAATTCCGTTGCCATTTCTGTGTTTCATCGTCAATGTGAAGGTCCAAGGAATACATTAAACCTGCGGTGGAGTATCGGATACTATTTCTGGTCTCACAGGGAATGCTCAAAGCACCGACTGTAAGAAGAGCCTCTATTCTTGTACTTAAGGCGGCATTGTGCCTTTTGTATTTAATTCCGATGCCATATCTGTGTTTGATCGTCAATGTGAAGGTCCAAGGAACACATTGAACCTGCAGTGGTGTTTCGGATACTATTACTGGTCTCACAGGGAATGCTCAAAGCACCGACTGTAAGAAGAGTCTCTATTGTTGTACATAAGGCGGCATTGTGCCTTTTCTATTTAATTCCGATGCCATTTCTGTGTTTCATCGTCAATGTGAAGGTCCAAGGAATACATTGAACCTGCAGTTGTGTATCGGATACTATTACTGGTCTCACAGTGAATGCTCAAAGCACCGACTGTAACTAGAGTCTCTATTCTTGTACTTAAGGCGGCATTGTGCCTCTTGTATTTAATTCCGATGCCATTTCTGTGTATCATCGTCAATGTGAAGGTCCAAGGAATAAACTGAACCTGCAGAGGTGTAGTGGAAACTAATACTGGTCTCACAGGGAATGCTCAAAGCACCGACTGTAAGAAGAGTCTCTAATCTTGTGCTTAAGTTGGCATTGTGCCTTTTGTATTTAGTTCCGATGCCATTTCTGTGTTTCATCGTCAATTTGAAGGTCCAAGGAATACCTTGAACCTGCAGTGGGGTATTGGAAACTCATACTGCTCTCAGAGGGAATGCTCAAAGCACCGACTGTAAGAAGAGTCTCTATTCTTGTACTTAAGGCGGCATTGTGCCTTTTGTATTTAATTCCGATGCCATTTCTGTGTATCATCGTCAATGTGAAGGTCCAAGGAATAAACTGAACCTGCAGAGGTGTAGCGGAAACTATTACTGGTCTCACAGGGAATGCTCAAAGCACCGACTGTAAGAAGAGTCTCTTTTCTTGTTCTTAAGTTGGCATTGTGCCTTTTGTATTTAATTCCGTTGCCATTTCTGTGTTTCATCGTCAATGTGAAGGTCCAAGGAATACATTAAACCTGCGGTGGAGTATCGGATACTATTTCTGGTCTCACAGGGAATGCTCAAAGCACCGACTGTAAGAAGAGCCTCTATTCTTGTACTTAAGGCGGCATTGTGCCTTTTGTATTTAATTCCGATGCCATATCTGTGTTTGATCGTCAATGTGAAGGTCCAAGGAACACATTGAACCTGCAGTGGTGTTTCGGATACTATTACTGGTCTCACAGGGAATGCTCAAAGCACCGACTGTAAGAAGAGTCTCTATTGTTGTACATAAGGCGGCATTGTGCCTTTTCTATTTAATTCCGATGCCATTTCTGTGTTTCATCGTCAATGTGAAGGTCCAAGGAATACATTGAACCTGCAGTTGTGTATCGGATACTATTACTGGTCTCACAGTGAATGCTCAAAGCACCGACTGTAACTAGAGTCTCTATTCTTGTACTTAAGGCGGCATTGTGCCTCTTGTATTTAATTCCGATGCCATATCTGTGTATCATCGTCAATGTGAAGGTCCAAGGAATAAACTGAACCTGCAGAGGTGTAGTGGAAACTAATACTGGTCTCACAGGGAATGCTCAAAGCACCGACTGTAAGAAGAGTCTCTAATCTTGTGCTTAAGTTGGCATTGTGCCTTTTGTATTTAGTTCCGATGCCATTTCTGTGTTTCATCGTCAATTTGAAGGTCCAAGGAATACCTTGAACCTGCAGTGGGGTATTGGAAACTCATACTGCTCTCAGAGGGAATGCTCAAAGCACCGACTGTAAGAAGAGACTCTATTCTTGTACTTAAGGCGGCATTGTGCCTTTGCTATTTACTTCCGATGCCATTTCTGTGTCTCATCGTCAATGTGTATGTCCAAGGAATACATTGAACCTGCAGTGGTGTATCGGATACTATTACTGGTCTCACAGGGAATGCTCAAATCACCGACTGTAAGAAGAGTCTCTATTCTTGTACTAAAAACGGCATTGTGCCTTTTGTATTTAATTCCGATGCCATTTCTGTGTTTCATCGTCAATGTGAAGGTCCAAGTAATACATTGAACCTGCAGTGGTGTATCGGATACTATTACTGGTCTCACAGGGAATGCTCAAAGCACCGATTGTAGGAAGAGTCTCTATTCTTGTACTTAAGGCGGCATTGTGCCTTTTGTATTTAATTCCGATGCCATTTCTGTGTTTCATCATCAATGTGAAGGTCCAAGGAATAAACTGAACCTGCAGAGGTGTAGCGGAAACTAATACAGGTCTCACAGGGAATGCTCAAAGCACCGACTGTAAGAAGAGTTTCTATTCTTGTACTTAAGCGGCATTGTGCCTTTTGTATTTAATTCCGATGCCATTTCTGTGTTTCATCGTCAATGTGAAGGTCCAAGGAATACATTGAACCTGCAGTGGTGTATCGGATACTATTACTGGTCTCACAGGGAAAGCTCATAGCACCGACTGTTAGAAGAGTCTCTATTCTTGTACTTAAAGCGGCATTGTGCCTTTTGTATTTAATTCCGATGCGATATCTGTGTTTCATCGTCAATGTGAAGGTCCAAGGAATACATTGAACCTGCAGTGGTGTATCGGATACTATTACTGGTCTCACAGGGAATGCTCAAAGCACCGACTGTAAGAAGAGTTTCTATTCTTGTACCTATGGCGGCATTGTGCCTTTTGTATTTAATTCCGATGCCATTTCTGTGTTTCATCGTCAATGTGAAGGTCCAAGGAATAAACTGATCCTGCAGAGGTGTAGCGGAAACTAAAACTGGTCTCACAGGGAATGCTCAAAGCACCGACGGTAAGAAGAGTCTCTATTCTTGTACTTAAGGCGGCATTGTGCCTTTTGTATTTAATTCTGATGCCATTCCGTGTACCATCGTCAATGTGAAGGTCCAAGGAATAAACTGAACCTGCAGAGGTGTAGCGGAAACTAATACTGGTCTCACAGGGAATGGTCAAAGCACCGACAGTAAGAAGAGTCTCTATTCTTGTACTTAAGGGGGCATTGTGCCTTTTGTATTTAATTCCGATGCCATTTCTGTGTTTCATCGTCAATGTGAAGGTCCAAGGAATACACTGAACCCGCTATGGTGTATCGGATACTATTACTGGTCTCACAGGGAATGCAAAAATCACCGACTGTAAGAAGAGTCTCTATTCTTGTACTAAAGGCGGCATTGTGCCTTTGGTATTTAATTCCGATGCCATTTCTGTGTTTCATCGTCAATGTGAAGGTCCAAGGAATACATTGAACCTGCAGTGGTGTATCGGATACTATTCCTGGTCTCACAGGGAATGCTCAAAGCACCGACTGTAAGAAGAGTCTCTATTCTTGTACTTAAGGCGGCGTTGTGCCTTTTGTATTTAATTCCGATGCCATTTCTGTGTATCATCGTCAATGTGAAGGTCCAAGGAATAAACTGAACCTGCAGAGGTGTAGCGGAAACTAATACTGGTCTCACAGGTAATGCTCAAAGCACCGACTGTAAGAAGGGTCTCTTTTCTTGTTCTTAAGTTGGCATTGTGCCTTTTGTATTTAATTCCGTTGCCATTTCTGTGTTTCATCGTCAATGTGAAGGTCCAAGGAATACATTGAAGCTGCAGTGGTGTATCGGATACTATTTCTGGTCTCACAGGGAATGCTCAAAGCACCGACTGTAAGAAGAGTCTCTATTCTTGTACTTAAGGCGGCATTGTGCCTTTTGTATTTAATTCCGATGCCATTTCTGTGTTTGGTCGTCAATGTGAAGGTCCAAGGAATACATTGAACCTGCAGTGGTGCTTCGGATACTATTACTGGTCTCACAGGGAATGCTCAAAGCACCGACTGTAAGAAGAGTCTCTATTCTTGTACATAAGGCGGCATTGTGCCTTTTGTATTAAATTCCGATGCCATTTCTGTGTTTCATCGTCAATGTGAAGGTCCAAGGAATACATTGAACCAGCAGTTGTGTATCGGATACTATTACTTTTCTCACAGGGAATGCTCAAAGCACCGACTGTAACTAGAGTCTCTATTCTTGTACTTAAGGCGGCATTGTGCCTCTTGTATTTAATTCCGATGCCATTTCTGTGTATCATCGTCAATGTGAAGGTCCAAGGAATAAACTGAACCTGCAGAGGTGTAGTGGAAACTAATACTGGTCTCACAGGGAATGCTCAAAGCACCGACTGTAAGAAGAGTCTCTAATCTTGTGCTTAAGTTGGCATTGTGCCTTTTGTATTTAATTCCGATGCCATTTCTGTGTTTCATCGTCAATGTGGAGGTCCAAGGAATACATTGAACCTGCAGAGGTGTAGCAGAAACTAATACTGGTCTCACAGGGAATGGTCAAATCACCGACTGTAAGAAGAGTCTCTATTCTTGTACTTAAGGCGGCATTGTGCCTTTTGTATTTAAGTCCGATGCCATTTCTGTGTTTCATCGTCAATGTGAAGGTCCAAGAAGTAAACTGAACCTGCAGAGGTGTAGCGGAAACTAATACTGGTCTCACAGGGAATGCTCAAAGCACCGACTGTAAGAAGAGTCTCTATTCTTGTATTTAAGGCGGCATTGTGCCTTTTGTATTTAATTCCGATGCCATTTCTGAGTTTCATCGTCAATGTAAAGGTCCAAGGAATACATTGAACCTGCAGTTGTGTATCGGATACTATTACTGGTCTCACAGGGAATGCTCAAAGCACCGACTGTAAGAAGAGTCTCTATTCTTGTACTTAAGGCGGCATTGTGCCTTTTGTATTTAATTCCGATGCCATTTCTGTGTTTCATCGTCAATGTGAAGGTCCAAGGAGTAAACTGAACCTGCAGAGGTGTAGCGGAAACTAATACTGGTCTTACAGGGAATGCTCAAAGCACCGACTGTAAGAAGAGTCTCTATTCTTGTACTTAAGGCGGCATTGTGCCATTTGTATTTAAATCCGATGCCATTTCTGTGTTTCATCGTCAATGTGAAGGTCCAAGGAATACATTGAACCTGCAGTGGTGTATCAGATACTATTACTGGTCTCACAGGGAATGTTCAAAGCACCAACTGTAAGAAGAGTCTCTATTGTTGCACTTAAGGCGGCATTGTGCCTTTTGTATTTAATTCCGATGCGATTCCTGTGTTTCATCGTCAATGTGAAGGTCCAAGGAATACATTGAACCTGCAGTGGTGTATCGAATTCTATTACTGGTCTCACAGGGAATGCTCAAAGCACCGACTGTATGAAGAGTCTCTATTCTTGTACTAAAGGCGGCATTGTGCCTTTTGTATTTAATTCCGATTCCATTTCGTTGTTTCATCGTCAATGTGAATGTCCAAGGTATACATTGAACCTGCAGTGGTGTATCGGGTACTATTACTGGTCTCACAGGGAATGCTCAAAGCACCGACTGTAAGAAGAGTCTCTATTCTTGTACTTAAGGCGGCATTGTGTCTTTTGTATTGAATTCCGATGCCATTTCTGTGTTTCATCGTCAATGTGAAGGTCCAAGGAATAAACTGAACTTGCAGAGGTGTAGCGGGAACTAATACTTGTCTCACAGGGATTGCTCAAAGCACCGACTGTTAGAAGAGTCTCTATTCTTGTATTTAAGGCGGCATTGTGCCTTTTGTATTTAATTCCGATGCCATTTCTAAGTTTCATCGTCAATGTGAAGGTCCAAGGAATACATTGAACCTGCAGAGGTGTTGCATAAACTGATACTGGTCTCACAGGGAATGCTCAAAGCACCGACTGTATGAAGTGTCTCCATTCTTGTACTTAAGGCGGCATTGTGCCTTTTGTATTTATTTCCAATGCCATTTCTGTGTTTCATCGTCAATGTGAAGGTCCGAGGAATAAACTGAATTTGCAGAGGTGTAGCGGAAACTAATACTGGTCTCACAGGGAATGCTCAAAGCACCGACTGTAAGAAGAGTCTCTATTCTTGTACTTAAGGCGGCATTGTGCCTTTTGTATTTAATTCCGATGCCATTTCTGTGTTTCATCGTCTATGTAAAGGTCCAAGGAATACATTGACCCTGCAGTTGTGTATCGGATACTATTACTGGTCTCCCAGGGAATGCTCAAAGCACCGACTGTAAGAAAAGTCTCTATTCTTGTACTTAAGGCGGCATTGTGCCTTTTGTATTTAATTCCGATGCCATTTCTGTGTATCATCGTCAATGTGAAGGTCCAAGGAATAAACTGAACCTGCAGAGGTGTAGTGGAAACTAATACTGGTCTCGCAGGGAATGCTCAAAGCACCGACTGTAAGAAGAGTCTCTAATCTTGTTCTTAAGTTGGCATTGTGCCATTTGTATTTAATTCCGATGCCATTTCTGTGTTTCATCGTCATTGTGAAGGCCCAAGGAATACATTGAACCTGCAGAGGTGTACCAGAAACTAATACTGGTCTCACAGGGAATGGTCAAATCACCGACTGTAAGAAGAGTCTCTATTCTTGTACATAAGGCGGCATTGTGCCTTTTTTTTTTTTAATTCCGATGCCATTTCTGTGTTTCATCGTCAATGTGAAGGTCCAAGGAATAAATTGAACCTGCAGTTGTGTATCGGATACTATTACTGGTCTCACAGGGAATGTTCAAAGCACCGACTGTAAGAAGAGTCTCTATTCTTGCACTTAAGGCGGCATTGTGCCTTTTGTATTTAATTCCGATGCCATTTCTGTGTTTCATCCTCAATGTGAAGGTCCAAGGAATACATTGAACCGGCAGTTGTGTATCGGATACTATTACTGGTCTCCCAAGGAATGCTCAAAGCACCGACTGTAAGAAGAGTCTCTATTCTTGTACTTAAGGCGGCATTGTGCCATTTGTATTTAATTCCGATGCCATTTCTGTGTTTCATCGTCAATGTGAAGGTAAAATGAATACATTGAACCTGCAGAGGTGTACCAGAAACTAATACTGGTCTCACAGGGAATGGTCAAAACACAGACTGTAAGAAGAGTCTCTATTCTTGTACATAAGGCGGCATTGTGCCTTTTTTTTTTTTTAATTCCGATGCCATTTCTGTGTTTCATCGTCAATGTGAAGGTCCAAGGAGTAAACTGAACCTGCAGAGGTGTAGCGGAAACTAATACTGGTGTTACAGGGAATGCTCAAAGCACCGACTGTAAGAAGAGTCTCTATTCTTGTACTTAAGGCGGCATTGTGACATTTGTATTTAAATCCGATGCCATTTCTGTGTTTCATCGTCAATGTGAAGGTCCAAGGAATACATTGAACCTGCAGTGGTGTATCGGATACTATTACTGGTCTCACAGGGAATGTTCAAAGCACCAACTGTAAGAAGAGTCTCTATTGTTGCACTTAAGGCGGCATTGTGCCTTTTGTATTTAATTCCGATGCGATTCCTGTGTTTCATCGTCAATGTGAAGGTCCAAGGAATACATTGAACCTGCAGTGGTGTATCGAATTCTATTACTGGTCTCACAGGGAATGCTCAAAGCACCGACTGTATGAAGAGTCTCTATTCTTGTACTAAAGGCGGCATTGTGCCTTTTGTATTTAATTCCGATGCCATTTCGTTGTTTCATCGTCAATGTGAATGTCCAAGGTATACATTGAACCTGCAGTGGAGTATCGGGTACTATTACTGGTCTCACAGGGAATGCTCAAAGCACCGACTGTAAGAAGAGTCTCCATTCTTGTACTTAAGGCGGCATTGTGCCTTTTGTATTTAATTCCGATGCCATTTCTGTGTTTCATCGTCAATGTGAAGGTCCAAGGAATAAACTGAACTTGCAGAGGTGTAGCGGGAACTAATACTTGTCTCACAGGGATTGCTCAAAGCACCGACTGTTAGAAGAGTCTCTATTCTTGTATTTAAGGCGGCATTGTGCCTTTTGTATTTAATTCCGATGCCATTTCTATGTTTCATCGTCAATGTGAAGGTCCAAGGAATACACTGAACCTGCAGAGGTGTTGCATAAACTGATACTGGTCTCACAGGGAATGCTCAAAGCACCGACTGTATGAAGTGTCTCTATTCTTGTACTTAAGGCGACATTGTGCCTTTTGTATTTATTTCCAATGCCATTTCTGTGTTTCATCGTCAATGTGAAGGTCCAAGGAATAAACTGAACCTGCAGAGGTGTAGCGGAAACTAATACTGGTCTCACAGGGAATGCTCAAAGCACCGACTGCAAGAAGAGTCTCTATTCTTGTACTTAAGGCGGCATTGTGCCTTTTGTATTTAATTCCGATGCCATTTCTGTGTTTCATCGTCTATGTAAAGGTCCAAGGAATACATTGACCCTGCAGTTGTGTATCGGACACTATTACTGGTCTCCCAGGGAATGCTCAAAGCACCGACTGTAAGAAGAGTCTCTATTCTTGTACTTAAGGCGGCATTGTGCCTTTTGTATTTAATTCCGATGCCATTTCTGTGTATCATCGTCAATGTGAAGGTCCAAGGAATAAACTGAACCTGCAGAGGTGTAGTGGAAACTAATACTGGTCTCGCAGGGAATGCTCAAAGCACCGACTGTAAGAAGAGTCTCTAATCTTGTTCTGTAGTTGGCATTGTGCCATTTGTATTTAATTCCGATGCCATTTCTGTGTTTCATCGTCAATGTGAAGGTCCAAGGAATACATTGAATCTGCAGAGGTGTACCAGAAACTAATACTGGTCTCACAGGGAATGGTCAAAACACCGACTGTAAGAAGAGTCTCTATTCTTGTACATAAGGCGGCATTGTGCCTTTTTTTTTTTAATTCCGATGCCATTTCTGTGTTTCTTCGTCAATGTGAAGGTCCAAGGAATACATTGAACCTGCAGTTGTGTATCGGATACTATTACTGGTCTCACAGGGAATGTTCAAAGCACCGACTGTAAGAAGAGTCTCTATTCTTGCACTTAAGGCGGCATTGTGCCTTTTGTATTTAATTCCGATGCCATTTCTGTGTTTCATCCTCAATGTGAAGGTCCAAGGTATACATTGAACCGGCAGTTGTGTATCGGATACTATTACTGGTCTCACAGCGAATGCTCAAAGCACCGACTGTAAGAAGAGTCTCTATTCTTGTACTTAAGGCGGCATTGTGCCTTTTGTATTTAATTCCGATGCCATTTTTGTGGTTCATCGTCAATGTGAAGGACCAAGGAGTAAACTGAACCTGCAGAGGTGTAGCGGAAACTAATACTGGTCCTACAGGGAATGCTCAAAGCACCGACTGTAAGAAGAGTCTCTATTCTTGTACTTAAGGCGGCATTGTGCCATTTGTATTTAATTCCGATGCCATTTATGTGTTTCATCGTCAATGTGAAGGTCCAAGGAATACATTGAACCTGCAGTGGTGTATCGGATACTATTACTGGTCTCACAGGGAATGTTCAAAGCACCGACTGTAAGAAGAGTCTCAATTCTTGCACTTAAGGCGGCATTGTGCCTTTTGTATTTAATTCCGATGCCATTTCTGTGTTTCATCGTCAATGTGAAGGTCCAAGGAATACATTGAACCTGCAGAGGTGTAGCAGAAACTAATACTGGTCTCACAGGGAATAGTCAAAGCACCGACTGTCTGAAGACTCTCTATTCTTGTACTTAAGGCGGCATTGTGCCTTTTGTATTTAATTCCGATGCCATTTCTGTGTTTCATCGTCAATGTGAAGGTCCAAGGAGTAAACTGAACCTGCAGAGGTGTAGCAGAAACTAATATTGGTCTCACAGGGAATGCTCAAAGCACCGACTGTAATAAGAGTCTCTATACTTGTACTTAAGGCGGCATTGTGCCATTTGTATTTAATTCCGATGCCATTTCTGTGTTTCATCGTCAATGTAAAGGTCCAAGGAATACATTGAACCTGCAGTGGTGTATCGGATACTATTACTGGTCTCACAGGGAATGTTCAAAGCACCGACTGTAAGAAGAGTCTCTATTCTTGCACTTAAGGCGGCATAGTGCCTTTTGTAGTTAATTCCGATGCGATTCCTGTGTTTCATCGTCAATGTGAAGGTCCAAGGAATACATTGAACCTGCAGTGGTGTATCGAATTCTATTACTGGTCTCACAGGGAATGCTCAAAGCACCGACTCTATGAAGAGTCTCTATTCTCGTACTAAAGGCGGCATTGTGCCTTTTGTATTTAATTCCGATGCCTTTTCGTTGTTTCATCGTCAATGTGAATGTCCAAGGTATACATTGAACCTGCAGTGGTGTATCGGATACTATTACTGGTCTCACAGGGAATGCTCAAAGCACCGACTGTAAGAAGAGTCTCTATTCTTGTACTTAAGGCGGCATTGTGCCTTTTGTATTTAATTCCGATGCCATTTCTGTGTTTCATCGTCAATGTGAAGGTCCAAGGAATAAACTGAACTTGCAGAGGTGTAGCGGGAACTAATACTGGTCTCACAGGGAATGCTCAAAGCACCGACTGTTAGAAGAGTCTCTATTCTTGTATTTAAGGCGGCATTGTGCCTTTTGTATTTAATTCCGATGCCATTTCCATGTTTCATCGTCAATGTGAAAGTCCAAGGAAAACATTGAACCTGCAGATGTGTTGCAGAAACTGATACTGGTCTCACAGGGAATGCTCAAAGCACCGACTGTAAGAAGAGTCTCTATTCTTGTACTTAAGGCGGCATTGTGCCTTTTGTATTTAATTCCGATGCCATTTCTGTGTTTCATCGTCCATGTGAAGGTCCAAGGAATACATTTAACCTGCAGTGGTGTATCGGATACTATTACTGGTCTCACAGGGAATGCTCAAATCACCGACTGTAAGGAGAGTCTCTATTCTTTTACTTAATCCGGCATTGTGCCTTTTGTGTTTAATTCCGATGCGTTTCCTGTGTTTCATCGTCAATGTGAAGGTCCAAGGAATACATTGAACCTGCAGTGGTGTATCGGATACTATTACTGGTCTCACAGGGAATGCTCAAAGCACAGACTGTAAGAAGAGTCTCTATTCTTGTACTTAAGGCTGCATTGTGCCTTTTGTATTTAATTCCGATGCGATGTCTGTGTTTCATCGCCAATGTGAAGGTCCAAGGAATAAACGGAACGTGGAGAGGTGTAGCGGAAACTAATACTGATCTCACATGGAATGCTCAAAGCACCGACTGTAAGAAGAGTCTCTATTCTTGTACTTAAAGCGGCATTGTGCCTTTTGTATTTAATTCCGATGCCATTTCCGTGTTTCATCGTCAATGTGAAGGTCCAAGGAATACATTGAACCTGCAGTGGTGTATCGGATACTATTACTGGTCTCACAGGGAATGATTAAAGCACCGACTGTAAGAAGAGTCTCTATTCTTGTACTTAAGGCGGCATTGTGCCTTTTGTATTTAATTCCGATGCGATTTCTGTGTTTCATCGTCAATGTGTATTTCCAAGGAATACATTGAACCAGCAGTGGTGAATCGGATACTATTACTGGTCTCACAGGGAATGCTCAAAGCACCGACTGTAAGAAGAGTCCCTATTCTTGTACTTAAGGCGGCATTGTGCCTTTTGTATTTAATTCCGATGCCAATTCAGTGTTTCATCGTCAACGTGAAGGTCCAAGGAATAAACTGAACCTCAGCGGTGTAGCGGAAACTAATACTGGTCTCACAGGGAAAGCCCAAAGCACCGACTGTAAGAAGAGTCTCTATTCTTGTACTTAAGGCGGCATTGTGCCTTTTGTATTTAATTCCGATGCCATATCTGTGATTCATCGTCAATGTGAAGGTCCAAGGAATACTTTGAACCTGCAGAGGTGTAGCGGAAACTAATACTGGTCTCACAGGGAATGCTCAAAGCACTGACTGTAAAAAGAGTCTCTTTTCTTGTACTTAAGGCGGCATTGTGCCTTTTGTATTTAATTCCGATGCCATTTCCGTGTTTCATCGTCAATGTGAAGGTCCAAGGAATACATTGAACCTGCAGTGGTGTATCGGATACCATTACTGGTCTCACAGGGAATGATCAAAGCACCGACTGTAAGAAGAGTCTCTATTCTTGTACTTAAGGCGGCATTGTGCCCTTTGTATTTAATTCCGATGCCATTTCTGTGTTTCATCGTCAATGTGAAGGTCCAAGGAGTAAACTGAACCTGCAGAGGTGCAGCGGAAACTAATACTGGTCTCACAGGGAATGCTCAAAGCACCGACTGTAAGAAGAGTCTCTATTCTTGTACTTAAGGCGGCATTGTGCCATTTGTATTTAATTCCGATGCCATTTCTGTGTTTCATCGTCAATGTGAAGGTCCAAGGAATACATTGAACCTGCAGTGGTGTATCGGATACTATTACTGGTCTCACAGGGAATGTTCAAAGCACCGACTGTAAGAAGAGTCTCTATTCTTGCACTTAAGGCGGCATTGTGCCTTTTGTATTTAATTAAGATGCGATTCCTGTGTTTCATCGTCGATGTGAAGGTCCAAGGAATACATTGAACCTGCAGTGGTGAATCGAATTCTATTACTGGTCTCACAGGGAATGCTCAAAGCACCGACTGTGTGAAGAGTCTCTATTCTTGTACTAAAGGCGGCATTGTGTCTTTTGTATTTAATTTTGATGCAATTTCTGTGTTTCATCGTCAATGTGAAGGTCCAAGGAATAAACTGAACTTGCAGAGGTGTAGCGGGAACTAATACTGGTCTCACAGGGAATGCTACAGGCACCTACTGTTAGAAGAGTCTCTAATCTTGTATTTAAGGCGGCATTGTGCCTTTTGTATTTAATTCCGATGCCATTTCTGTGTTTCATCGTCAATGTGAAGGTCCAAGGAATACATTGAACCTGCAGAGGTGTTCCAGAAACTGATACTGGTCTCACAGGGAATACTCAAAGCACCGACTGTAAGAAGAGTCTCTATTCTTGTACTTAAGGCGGCAATGTGCATTTTGTATTTAATTCCGATGCCATTTCTGTGTTTCATCGTCAATGTGAAGGCCCAAGGAATAAACTGAACCTGCAGAGGTGTAGCGGAAACTAATACTGGTCTCACAGGGAATGCTCAAAGCACCGACTGTAAGAAGAGTCTCTATTCTTGTACTTAAGGCGGCATTGTGCCTTTTGTATTTAATCCCGATGCCATTTCTGTGTTTCATCGCCAATGTGAAGGTCCAAGGAATACATTGAACCTGCTGTGGTGTATCGGATACTATTACTGGTCTCACAGGAAATGCTCAAAGCACCGACTGTAAGAAGAGACTCTATTCTTGTACTTAAGGCGGCATTGTGCCTTTTGTATTTAATTTCGATGCGATTCCTGTGTTTCATCGTCCATGTGAAGGTCCAAGGAATACATTGAACCTGCAGTGGTGTATCGGATACTATTACTGGTCTCACAGGGAATGTTCAAAGCACCGACTGTAAGAAGAGTCTCTATTCTTGCACTTAAGGCGGCATTGTGCCTTTTGTATTTAATTCCGATGCCATTTCTGTGTTTCATCGTCAATGTGAAGGTCCAAGGAATACATTGAACCTGCAGAGGTGTAGCAGAAACTAATACTGGTCTCACAGGGAATAGTCAAAGCACCGACTGTCTGAAGAGTCTCTATTCTTGTACTTAAGGCGGCATTGTGCCTTTTGTATTTAATTCCGATGCCATTTCTGTGTTTCATCGTCAATGTGAAGGTCCTAGGAGTAAACTGAACCTGCAGAGGTGTAGCAGAAACTAATATTGGTCTCACAGGGAATGCTCAAAGCACCGACTGTAATAAGAGTCTCTATACTTGTACTTAAGGCGGCATTGTGCCATTTGTATTTAATTCCGATGCCATTTCTGTGTTTCATCGTCAATGTAAAGGTCCAAGGAATACATTGAACCTGCAGTGGTGTATCGGATACTATTACTGGTCCCACAGGGAATGTTCAAAGCACCGACTGTAAGAAGAGTCTCTATTCTTGCACTTAAGGCGGCATAGTGCCTTTTGTATTTAATTCCGATGCGCTTCCTGTGTTTCATCGTCAATGTGAAGGTCCAAGGAATACATTGAACCTGCAGTGGTGTATCGAATTCTATTACTGGTCTCACAGGGAATGCTCAAAGCACCGACTCTATGAAGAGTCTCTATTCTTGTACTAAAGGCGGCATTGTGCCTTTTGTATTTAATTCCGATGCCATTTCGTTGTTTCATCGTCAATGTGAATGTCCAAGGTATACATTGAACCTGCAGTGGTGTATCGGATACTATTACTGGTCTCACAGGGAATGCTCAAAGCACCGACTGTAAGAAGAGTCTCTATTCTTGTACTTAAGGCGGCATTGTGCCTTTTGTATTTAATTCCGATGCCATTTCTGTGTTTCATCGTCAATGTGAAGGTCCAAGGAATAAACTGAACTTGCAGAGGTGTAGCGGGAACTAATACTGGTCTCACAGGGAATGCTCAAAGCACCGACTGTTAGAAGAGTCTCTATTCTTGTATTTAAGGCGGCATTGTGCCTTTTGTATTTAATTCCGATGCCATTTCCATGTTTCATCGTCAATGTGAAAGTCCAAGGAAAACATTGAACCTGCAGATGTATTGCAGAAACTGATACTGGTCTCACAGGGAATGCTCAAAGCACCGACTGTAAGAAGAGTCTCTATTCTTGTACTTAAGGCGGCATTGTGCTTTTGTATTTAATTCCGATGCCATTTCTGTGTTTCATCGTCCATGTGAAGGTCCAAGGAATACATTTAACCTGCAGTGGTGTATCGGATACTATTACTGGTCTCACAGGGAATGCTCAAATCACCGACTGTAAGAAGAGTCTCTATTCTTTTACTTAATCCGGCATTGTGCCTTTTGTGTTTAATTCCGATGCGTTTCCTGTGTTTCATCGTCAATGTGAAGGTCCAAGGAATACATTGAACCTGCAGTGGTGTATCGGATACTATTACTGGTCTCACAGGGAATGCTCAAAGCACAGACTGTAAGAAGAGTCTCTATTCTTGTACTTAAGGCGGCATTGTGACTTTTGTATTAAATTCCGATGCCATTTCTGTGTTTCATCGTCAATGTGAAGGTCCAAGGTATACATTGAACCTGCAGTGGTGTATTGGATCCTATTACTGGTCTCACAGGGAATGCTCAAAGCACCGACTGTAAGAAGAGTCTCTATTCTTGTACTTAAGGCGGCATTGTTCCTTTTGTATTTAATTCCGATGCCATTTCTGTGTTTCATCGTCAATGTGAAGGTCCAAGGAATACATTGAACCTGCAGTGGTGTATCGGATACGATTACTGGTCTCACAGGGAATGCTCAAAGCACCGACTGTAAGAAGAGTCTCTATTCTTGTACTTAAGGCGGCATTGTGCCTTTTGTATTTAATTCCGATGCCATTTCTGTGTTTCTCGTCAATGTGAAGGTCCAAGGTATACATTGAACCTGCAGTGGTGTATCGGATACTATTACTGGTATCACAGGGAATGCTCAAAGCACCGACTGTAAGAAGTGTCTCTATTCTTGTACTTAAGGCTGCATTGTGCCTTTTGTATTTAATTCCGATGCGATGTCTGTGTTTCATCGCCAATGTGAAGGTCCAAGGAATAAACGGAACGTGGAGAGGTGTAGCGGAAACTAATACTGATCTCACATGGAATGCTCAAAGCACCGACTGTAAGAAGAGTCTCTATTCTTGTACTTAAAGCGGCATTGTGCCTTTTGTATTTAATTCCGATGCCATTTCCGTGTTTCATCGTCAATGTGAAGGTCCAAGGAATACATTGAACCTGCAGTGGTGTATCGGATACTATTACTGGTCTCACAGGGAATGATTAAAGCACCGACTGTAAGAAGAGTCTCTATTCTTGTACTTAAGGCGGCATTGTGCCTTTTGTATTTAATTCCGATGCGATTTCTGTGTTTCATCGTCAATGTGTATTTCCAAGGAATACATTGAACCAGCAGTGGTGGATCGGATACTATTACTGGTCTCTCAGGGAATGCTCAAAGCACCGACTGTAAGAAGAGTCTCTATTCTTGTACTTAAGGCGGCATTGTGCCTTTTGTATTTAATTCCGATGCCAATTCAGTGTTTCATCGTCAACGTGAAGGTCCAAGGAATAAACTGAACCTCAGCGGTGTAGCGGAAACTAATACTGGTCTCACAGGGAAAGCCCAAAGCACCGACTGTAAGAAGAGTCTCTATTCTTGTACTTAAGGCGGCATTGTGCCTTTTGTATTTAATTCCGATGCCATATCTGTGATTCATCGTCAATGTGAAGGTCCAAGGAATACTTTGAACCTGCAGAGGTGTAGCGGAAACTAATACTGGTCTCACAGGGAATGCTCAAAGCACCGACTGTAAAAAGAGTCTCTTTTCTTGTACTTAAGGCGGCATTGTGCCTTTTGTATTTAATTCCGATGCCATTTCCGTGTTTCATCGTCAATGTGAAGGTCCAAGGAATACATTGAACCTGCAGTGGTGTATCGGATACCATTACTGGTCTCACAGGGAATGATCAAAGCACCGACTGTAAGAAGAGTCTCTATTCTTGTACTTAAGGCGGCATTGTGCCCTTTGTATTTAATTCCGATGCCATTTCTGTGTTTCATCGTCAATGTGAAGGTCCAAGGAGTAAACTGAACCTGCAGAGGTGCAGCGGAAACTAATACTGGTCTCACAGGGAATGCTCAAAGCACCGACTGTAAGAAGAGTCTCTATTCTTGTACTTAAGGCGGCATTGTGCCATTTGTATTTAATTCCGATGCCATTTCTGTGTTTCATCGTCAATGTGAAGGTCCAAGGAATACATTGAACCTGCAGTGGTGTATCGGATACTATTACTGGTCTCACAGGGAATGTTCAAAGCACCGACTGTAAGAAGAGTCTCTATTCTTGCACTTAAGGCGGCATTGTGCCTTTTGTATTTAATTAAGATGCGATTCCTGTGTTTCATCGTCGATGTGAAGGTCCAAGGAATACATTGAACCTGCAGTGGTGAATCGAATTCTATTACTGGTCTCACAGGGAATGCTCAAAGCACCGACTGTGTGAAGAGTCTCTATTCTTGTACTAAAGGCGGCATTGTGTCTTTTGTATTTAATTTTGATGCAATTTCTGTGTTTCATCGTCAATGTGAAGGTCCAAGGAATAAACTGAACTTGCAGAGGTGTAGCGGGAACTAATACTGGTCTCACAGGGAATGCTACAGGCACCTACTGTTAGAAGAGTCTCTAATCTTGTATTTAAGGCGGCATTGTGCCTTTTGTATTTAATTCCGATGCCATTTCTGTGTTTCATCGTCAATGTGAAGGTCCAAGGAATACATTGAACCTGCAGAGGTCTTCCAGAAACTGATACTGGTCTCACAGGGAATACTCAAAGCACCGACTGTAAGAAGAGTCTCTATTCTTGTACTTAAGGCGGCAATGTGCATTTTGTATTTAATTCCGATGCCATTTCTGTGTTTCATCGTCAATGTGAAGGCCCAAGGAATAAACTGAACCTGCAGAGGTGTAGCGGAAACTAATACTGGTCTCACAGGGAATGCTCAAAGCACCGACTGTAAGAAGAGTCTCTATTCTTGTACTTAAGGCGGCATTGTGCCTTTTGTATTTAATCCCGATGCCATTTCTGTGTTTCATCGTCAATGTGAAGGTCCAAGGAATACATTGAACCTGCTGTGGTGTATCGGATACTATTACTGGTCTCACAGGAAATGCTCAAAGCACCGACTGTAAGAAGAGACTCTATTCTTGTACTTAAGGCGGCATTGTGCCTTTTGTATTTAATTTCGATGCGATTCCTGTGTTTCATCGTCCATGTGAAGGTCCAAGGAATACATTGAACCTGCAGTGGTGTATCGAATTCTATTACTGGTCTCACAGGGAATGCTCAAAACACCGACTGTATGAAGAGTCTCTATTCTTGTACTAAAGGCGGCATTGTGCCTTTTGTATTTAATTCCGATGCCATTTCGTTGTTTCATCGTCAATGTGAATGTCCAAGGTATACATTGAACCTGCAGTGGTGTATCGGATACTATTACTGGTCTCACAGGGAATGCTCAAAGCACCGACTGCAAGAAGTGTCTCTATTCTTGTACTGAAGGCGGCATTGTGCCTTTTGTATTTAATTCCGATGCCATTTCTGTGTTTCATCGTCAATGTGAAGGTCCAAGTAATACAATGAACCTGCAGTGGTGTATCGGATACTATTACTGGTCTCACAGGGAATGTTCAAAGCACCGACTGTAAGAAGAGTCTCTATTCTTGCACTTAAGGCGGCATTGTGCCTTTTGTATTTAATTCCGATTCCATTTCTGTGTTTCATCGTCAATGTGAAGGTCCAAGGAATACATTGAACCTGCAGTTGTGTATCGGATACTATTACTGGTCTCGCAGGGAATGCTCAAAACACCGACTGTAAAAAAGAGTCTCTATTCTTGTACTTAAGGCGGCATTGTGCCTTTTGTATTTAATTCCGATGCCATTTCGTTGTTTCATCGTCAATGTGAAGGTCCAAGGAATACATTGAACCTGCAGTGGTGTATCGAATTCTATTACTGGTCTCACAGGGAATGCTCAAAGCACCGACTCTATGAAGAGTCTCTACTCTTGTACTAAAGGCGGCATTGTGCCTTTTGTATTTAATTCCGATGCCATTTCGTTGTTTTATCGTCAATGTGAATGTCCAAGGTATACATTGAACCTGCAGTGGTGTATCGGATACTATTACTGGTCTCACAGGGAATGCTCAAAGCTGCGACTGTAAGAAGAGTCTCTATTCTTGTACTTAAGGCGGCATTGTGCCTTTTGTATTTAATTCCGATGCCATTTCTGTGTTTCATCGGCAATGTGAAGGTCCAAGGAATAAACTGAACTTGCAGAAGTGTAGCGGGAACTAATACTGGTCTCACAGGGAATGCTCAAAGCACCGACTGTTAGAAGAGTACCTATTCTTGTATTTAAGGCGGCATTGTGCCTTTTGTATTTAATTCCGATGCCATTTCCATGTTTCATCGTCAATGTGAAGGTCCAAGGAATACATTGAACCTGCAGAGGTGTTGCAGAAACTGATACTGGTCTCACAGGGAATGCTCAAAGCACCGGCTGTAAGAAGAGTCGCTATTCTTGTACTTAAGGCGGCATTGTGCCTTTTGAATTTAATTCCGATGCCATTTCTGTGTTTCATCGCCATTGTGAAGGTCCAAGGAATACATTGAACCTGCAGTGGTGTATCGGATACTATTACTGGTCTCACAGGGAATGCTCAAAGCAATGACTGTAAGAAGAGTCTCTATTCTTTTACTTAAGGCGGCATTGTGCCTTTTGTAATTAATTCCGATGCGATTCCTGTGTTTCATCGTCAATGTGAAGGTGCAAGGAATACATTGAACCTGCAGTGGTGTATCGGATACTATTACTGGTCTCACAGGGAATGCTCAAAGCACAGACTGTAAGACGAGTCTCTATTCTTGTACTTAAGGCGGCATTGTGACTTTTGTATTAAATTCCGATGCCATTTCTGTGTTTCATCGTCAATGTGAAGGTCCAAGGTATACATTGAACCTGCAGTGGTGTATCGGATACTATTACTGGTCTCACAGGGAATGCTCAAAGCACCGACTGTAAGAAGAGTCTCTATTCTTGTACTTAAGGCGGCATTGTGCCTTTTGTACTTAATTCCGATGCCATTTCTGTGTTTCATCGTCAATGTGAAGGTCCAACGTATACATTGAACCTGCAGTGGTGTATCGGATACGATTACTGGTCTCACAGGGAATGCTCAAAGCACCGACTGTAAGAAGAGTCTCTATTCTTGTACTTAAGGCGGCATTGTGCCTTTTGTATTTAATTCCGATCCCATTTCTGTGTTTCTCGTCAATGTGAAGGTCCAAGGTATACATTAAACCTGCAGTGGTTTATCGGATACTATTACTGGTCTCACAGGGAATGCTCAAAGCACCGACTGTAAGAAGTGTCTCTATTCTTGTACTTAAGGCGGCATTGTGCCTTTTGTATTCAATTCCGATGCGATGTCTGTGTTTCATCGTCAATGCGAAGGTCCAAGGAATAAACGGATCGTGCAGAGGTGTAGCGGAAACTAATACTGATCTCACATGGAATGCTCAAAGCACCGACTGTAAGAAGGTCTCTATTCTTGTACTTAAGGCGGTATTGTGCCTTTTGTATTTAATTCCGATGCGATTTCTGTGTTTCATCGTCAATGTGTATTTCCAAGGAATACATTGAACCAGCAGTGGTGTATCGGATACTATTACTGGTCTCACAGGGAATGCTCAAAGCACCGACTGTGAGAAGAGTCTCTATTCTTGTACTTAAGGCGGCATTGTGCCTTTTGTATTTAATTCCGATGCCAATTCTGTGTTTCGTCGTCAATGTGAAGGTCCAAGGAATAAACTGAACCTGCAGCGGTGTAGCGGAAACTAATACTGGTCTCACAGGGAAAGCTCAAAGCACCGACTGTAAGAAGAGTCTCTATTCTTGTACTTAAGGCGGCATTGTGCCTTTTGTATTTCATTCCGATGCCATATCTGTGTTTCATCGTCAATGTTAAGGTCCAAGGAATACATTGAACCTGCAGAGGTGTAGCGGAAACTAATACTGGTCTCACAGGGAATGCTCAAAGCACCGACTGTAAGAAGAGTCTCTTTTCATGTACTTAAGGCGGCATTGTGCCTTTTGTATTTAATTCCGATGCCATTTCCGTGTTTCATCGTCAATGTGAAGGTCCAAGGAATACATTGAACCTGCAGTGGTGTATCGGATACCATTACTGGTCTCACAGGGGATGATCAAAGCACCGACTGTAAGAAGAGTCTCTATTCTTGTACTTAAGGCGGCATTGTGCCTTTTGTATTTAATTCCGATGCCATTTCTGTGTTTCATCGTCAATGTGAAGGTCCAAGGAGTAAACTGAACCTGCAGAGGTGTAGCGGAAACTAATACTGGTCTCACAGGGAATGCTCAAAGCACCGACTGTAAGAAGAGTCTCTAGTCTTGTACTTAAGGCGGCATTGTGCCATTTGTTTTTAATTCCGATGCCATTTCTGTGTTTCATCGTCAATGTGAAGGTCCAAGGAATACATTGAACCTGCAGTGGTGTATCGGATACTATTGCTGGTCCCACAGGGAATCTTCAAAGCACCGACTGTAAGAAGAGTCTCTATTCTTGTACTAAAGGCGGCATTGTGCCTTTTGTATTTAATTCCGATGCCATTTCGTTGTTTCATCGTCAATGTGAATGTCCAAGGTATACATTGAACCTGCAGTGGTGTATCGGATACTATTACTGGTCTCACAGGGAATGCTCAAAACACCGACTGTAAGAAGAGTCTCTATTCTTGTACTTAAGGCGGCATTGTGCCTTTTGTATTTAATTCCGATGCCATTTCTGTGTTTCATCGTCAATGTGAAGGTCCAAGATATAAACTGAACTTGCAGAGGTGTAGCGGGAACTAATACTGGTCTCACAGGGAATGCTACAGGCACCGACTGTTAGAAGAGTCTCTAATCTTGTATTTAAGGCGGCATTGTGCCTTTAGTATTTAATTCCGATGCCATTTCTGTGTTTCATCGTCAATGTGAAGGTCCAAGGAATAAACTGTACCTGCAGAGGTGTAGCGGAAACTAATACTGGTCTCACAGGGAATGCTCAAAGCACCGACTGTAAGAAGAGTCTCTATTCTTGTACTTAAGGCGGCATTGTGCATTTTGTATTTAATTCCGATGCCATTTCTGTGTTTCATCGTCAATGTGAAGGTCCAAGGAATAAACTGAACCTGCAGAGGTGTAGCGGAAACTAATACTGGTCTCACAGGGAATGCTCAAAGCACCGACTGTAAGAAGTGTCTCTATTCTTGTACTTAAGGCGGCATTGTGCCTTTTGTATTTAATTCCGATGCCATTTCTGTGTTTCATCGTCAATGTGAAGGTCCAAGGAATACATTGAACCTGCAGTGGTGTATCGGATACTATTACTGGTCCCACAGGGAATGCTCAAAGCACCGACTGTAAGAAGAGTCTCTATTCTTGTACTTAAGGCGGCATTGTGCCTTTTGTATTTAATTCCGATGCGATTCCTGTGTTTCTTCGTCAATGTGAAGATCCAAGGAATACATTGAACCTGCAGTGGTGTATCGAATTCTATTACTGGTCTCACAGGGAATGCTCAAAGCACCGACTGTATGAAGAGTCTCTATTCTTGTAGTAAAGGCGGCATTGTGCCTTTTGTATTTAATTCCGATGCGATGTCTGTGTTTCATCGTCAATATGAAGGTCCAAGGAATAAACGGAACGTGCAGAGATGTAGCGGAAACTAATACTGATCTCACAGGGAATGCTCAAAGCACCGACTGTAAGAAGAGTCTCTATTCTTGTACTTAAGGCGGCATTGTGCCTTTTGTATTTAATTCCGATGCCATTTCCGTGTTTCATCGTCAATGTGAAGGTCCAAGGAATACATTGAACCTGCAGTGGTGTATCGGATACCATTACTGGTCTCACAGGGAATGATCAAAGCACCGACTGTAAGAAGAGTCTCTATTCTTGTACTTAAGGCGGCATTGTGCCTTTTGTATTTAATTCCGATGCGATTTCTGTGTTTCATCGTCAATGTGTATGTCCAAGGAATACATTGAACCAGCAGTGGTGTATCGGATACTATTACTGGTCTCACAGGGAATGCTCAAAGCACCGACTGTAAGATGAGTCTCTATTCTTGTACTTAAGGCGGCATTGTGCCTTTTGTATTTAATTCCGATGCCATTTTTGTGTTTCATCGTCAATGTGAAGGTCCAAGGAATAAACTGAACCTGCAGAGGTGTAGCGGAAACTAATACTGGTCTCACAGGGAAAGCTCAAAGCACCGACTGTAAGAAGAGTCTCTATTCTTGTACTTAAGGCGGCATTGTGCCTTTTGTATTTAATTCCGATGCCATATCTGTGTTTCATCGTCATTGTGAAGGTCCAAGGAATACATTGAAACTGCAGAGGTGTAGCGGAAACTAATACTGGTCTCACAGGGAATGCTCAAAGCACCGACTGTAAGAAAAGTCTCTATTCTTGTACTTAAGGCGGCATTGTGCCTTTTGTACTTAATTCCGATGCCATTTCTGTGTTTCATCGTCAATGTGATGGTCCAAGGAATAAACTGAAGCTGCAGAGGTGTAGCGGAAACTAATACTGGTCTCTCAGGGAATGCTCAAAGCACCGACAGTAAGAAGAGTCTCTATTCTTGTACTTAAGGCGGCATTGTGCCTTTTGTATTTAATTCCGATGCCATTTCTGTGTTTCATCGTCAATGTGAAGGTCCAAGGAATACATTGAACCTGCAGTGGTGTATCGGATACTATTACTGGTCACACAGGGAATGCTCAAAGCACCGACTGTAAAAAGAGTCTCTATTCTTGTACTTAAGGCGGCATTGTGCCTTTTGTATTTAATTCCGATGCCATTTCCGTGTTTCATCGTCAATGTGAAGGTCCAAGGAATACATTGAACCTGCAGTGGTGTATCGGATACAATTACTGGTCTCACAGGGAATGATCAAAACACCGACTGTATGAAGAGTCTCTATTCTTGTACTTCAGGCGGCATTGTGGCTTTTGTATTTAAATCCGATGCCATTTCTGTGTTTCATCGTCAATGTGAAGGTCCATGGAGTAAACTGAACCTGCAGAGGTGTAGCGGAAACTAATACTGGTCTCACAGGGAATGCTCAAAGCACCGACTGTAAGAAGAGTCTCTATTCTTGTACTTGAGGCGGTATTGTGCAATTTGTATTTAATTCCGATGCCATTTCTGTGTTTCATCGTCAATGTGAAGGTCCAAAGAATACATTGAACCTGCAGTGGTGTATCGGATACTATTACTGGTCTCACAGGGAATGTTCAAAGCACCGACTGTAAGAAGAGTCTCTATTCTTGCACTTAAGGCGGCATTGTGCCTTTTGTATTTAATTAAGATGCGATTCCTGTGTTTCATCGTCAATGTGAAGGTCCAAGGAATACATCGAACCTTCAGTGGTGTATCGAATTCTATTACTGGTCTCACAGGGAATGCTCAAAGCACCGACTGTATGAAGAGTCTCTATTCTTGTACTTAAGGCGGCATTGTGCCTTTTGTATTTAATTCCGATGCCATTTCGTTGTTTCATCGTCAATGTGAATGTCCAAGGTATACATTGAACCTGCAGTGGTGTATCGGTTACTATTACTGGTCTCACAGGGAATGCTCAAAGCACCGACTGTAAGGAGAGTCTCTATTCTTGTACTTAAGTCGGCATTGTGCCTTTTGTATTTAATTCCGATGCCATTTCTGTGTTTCATCGTCAATGTGAAGGTCCAAGGAATAAACTGAACTTGCAGAGGTGTAGCGGGAACTAATACTGGTCTCACAGGGAATGCTCAAAGCACCGACTGTTAGAAGAGTCTCTATTCTTGTATTTAAGGCGGCATTGTGCCTTTTGTATTTAATTCCGATGCCATTTCTATGTTTCATCGTCAATGTGAAGGTCCAAGGAATACATTGAACCTGCAGAGGTGTTGCAGAAACTGATTCTGGTCTCACAGGGAATGCTCAAAGCACCGACTGTAAGAAGAGTCTCTATTCTTGTACTTAAGGCGGCATTGTGCCTTTTGTATTTAATTCCGATGCCATTTCTGGATTTCATCGTCAATGTGAAGGTCCAAGGAATAAACTGAACCTGCAGAGGTGTAGCGGAAACTAATACTGGTCTCACAGGGAATGCTCAAAGCACCGACTTTAAGAAGAGTCTCTATTCTTGTACTTAAGGCGGCATTGTGCCTTTTGTATTTAATTCCGATGCCATTTCTGTGTTTCATCGTCAATGTGAAGGTCCAAGGAATACATTGAACCTGCTATGGTGTATTGGATACTATTACTGGTCTCACAGGGAATGCTCAAAGCACCGACTGTAAGAAGAGTCTCTATTCTTGTACTTAAGGCGGCATTGTGCCTTTTGTATTTAATTCCGATGCGATACCTGTGTTTCATCGTCAATGTGAGGGTCCAAGGAATACATTGAACCTGCAGTGGTGTATCGGATACTATTACTGGTCTCACAGGGAATGCTCAAAGCACCGACTGTAAGAAGAGTCTCTATTCTTGTACTTAAGGCGGCATTGTGCCTTTTGTATTTAATTCCGATGCCATTTCTGTGTTTCATCGTCAATGTGAAAGTCCAAGGTATACATTGAACCTACAGTGGTGTATCGGATACTATTACTGGTCTCACAGGGAATGCTCAAAGCACCGACTGTAAGAAGAGTCTCTATTCATGTACTTAAGGCGGCATTGTGCCTTTTGTATTTAATTCCGATGATATTTCTATGTTTCATCGTCAATGCGAAGGTCCAAGGAATAAACTGAACCTGCAGAGGTGTAGCGGAAACTAATACTGGTCTCACAGGGAGTGTTTAAAGCACCGACTGTAAGAAGAGTCTCTATTCTTGTACTTAAGGCGGCATTGTGCCTTTTGTATTTAATTCCGATGATATTTATGTGTTTCATCGTCAATGCGAATTTCCAAGGAATACATTGAACCTGCAGTGGTGTATCAGATACTATTACTGGTCTCACAGGGAATGCTCAAAGCACCGACTGTAAGAAGAGTCTCTATTCGTGTACTTAAGGCGGCATTGTGCCTTTTGTATTTAATTCCGATGCCATTTCTGTGTTTCTCGTCAATGTGAAGGTCCAAGGTATACATTGAACCTGCAGTGGTGTATCGGATACTATTACTGGTCTCACAGGGAATGCTCAAAGCACCGACTGTAAGAAGTGTCTCTATTCTTGTACTTAAGGCGGCATTGTGCCTTTTGTATTTAATCCGATGCCATTTCTGTGTTTCATCGTCAATGTGAAGGTCCAAGGAATAAACTGAACCTGCAGAGGTGTAGCGGAAACTAATACTGGTGTCACAAGGAAAGCTCAAAGCACCGACTGTAAGAAGAGTCTCTATTCTTGTACTTAAGGCGGCATTGGGCCTTTTGTATTTAATTCCGATGCCATATCTGTGTTTCATCGTCCATGTGAAGGTCCAAGGAATACATTGAACCTGCAGAGGTGTAGCGGAAACTAATACTGGTCTCACAGGGAATGCTCAAAGCACCGACTGTAAGAAGAGTCTCTATTCTTGTACTTAAGGCGGCATTGTGCCTTTTGTATTTAATTCCGATGCCATTTCTGTGTTTCATCGTCAATGTGAAGGTCCAAGGAATAAACTGAACTTGCAGAGGTGTAGCGGAAACTAATACTGGTCTCACAGGGAATGCTCAAAGCACCGACTGTAAGAAGAGTCTCTATTCTTGTACCTAAGGCGGCATTGTGCCTTTTGTATTTAATTCCGATGCCATTTCTGTGTTTCATCGTCAATGTGAAGGTCCAAGGAATACATTGAACCTGCAGTGGTGTATCGGATACTATTACTGGTCACACAGGGAATGCTCAAAGCACCGACTGTAAAAAGAGTCTCTATTCTTGTACTTAAGGCGGCATTGTGCCTTTTGTATTTAATTCCGATGCCATTTCCGTGTTTCATCGTCAATGTGAAGGTCCAAGGAATACATTGAACCTGCAGTGGTGTATCGGATACAATTACTGGTCTCACAGGGAATGATCAAAACACCGACTGTATGAAGAGTCTCTATTCTTGTACTTCAGGCGGCATTGTGGCTTTTGTATTTAAATCCGATGCCATTTCTGTGTTTCATCGTCAATGTGAAGGTCCATGGAGTAAACTGAACCTGCAGAGGTGTAGCGGAAACTAATACTGGTCTCACAGGGAATGCTCAAAGCACCGACTGTAAGAAGAGTCTCTATTCTTGTACTTGAGGCGGTATTGTGCAATTTGTATTTAATTCCGATGCCATTTCTGTGTTTCATCGTCAATGTGAAGGTCCAAAGAATACATTGAACCTGCAGTGGTGTATCGGATACTATTACTGGTCTCACAGGGAATGTTCAAAGCACCGACTGTAAGAAGAGTCTCTATTCTTGCACTTAAGGCGGCATTGTGCCTTTTGTATTTAATTAAGATGCGATTCCTGTGTTTCATCGTCAATGTGAAGGTCCAAGGAATACATCGAACCTTCAGTGGTGTATCGAATTCTATTACTGGTCTCACAGGGAATGCTCAAAGCACCGACTGTATGAAGAGTCTCTATTCTTGTACTTAAGGCGGCATTGTGCCTTTTGTATTTAATTCCGATGCCATTTCGTTGTTTCATCGTCAATGTGAATGTCCAAGGTATACATTGAACCTGCAGTGGTGTATCGGTTACTATTACTGGTCTCACAGGGAATGCTCAAAGCACCGACTGTAAGGAGAGTCTCTATTCTTGTACTTAAGTCGGCATTGTGCCTTTTGTATTTAATTCCGATGCCATTTCTGTGTTTCATCGTCAATGTGAAGGTCCAAGGAATAAACTGAACTTGCAGAGGTGTAGCGGGAACTAATACTGGTCTCACAGGGAATGCTCAAAGCACCGACTGTTAGAAGAGTCTCTATTCTTGTATTTAAGGCGGCATTGTGCCTTTTGTATTTAATTCCGATGCCATTTCTATGTTTCATCGTCAATGTGAAGGTCCAAGGAATACATTGAACCTGCAGAGGTGTTGCAGAAACTGATACTGGTCTCACAGGGAATGCTCAAAGCACCGACTGTAAGAAGAGTCTCTATTCTTGTACTTAAGGCGGCATTGTGCCTTTTGTATTTAATTCCGATGCCATTTCTGGATTTCATCGTCAATGTGAAGGTCCAAGGAATAAACTGAACCTGCAGAGGTGTAGCGGAAACTAATACTGGTCTCACAGGGAATGCTCAAAGCACCGACTTTAAGAAGAGTCTCTATTCTTGTACTTAAGGCGGCATTGTGCCTTTTGTATTTAATTCCGATGCCATTTCTGTGTTTCATCGTCAATGTGAAGGTCCAAGGAATACATTGAACCTGCTATGGTGTATTGGATACTATTACTGGTCTCACAGGGAATGCTCAAAGCACCGACTGTAAGAAGAGTCTCTATTCTTGTACTTAAGGCGGCATTGTGCCTTTTGTATTTAATTCCGATGCGATACCTGTGTTTCATCGTCAATGTGAAGGTCCAAGGAATACATTGAACCTGCAGTGGTGTATCGGATACTATTACTGGTCTCACAGGGAATGCTCAAAGCACCGACTGTAAGAAGAGTCTCTATTCTTGTACTTAAGGCGGCATTGTGCCTTTTGTATTTAATTCCGATGCCATTTCTGTGTTTCATCGTCAATGTGAAAGTCCAAGGTATACATTGAACCTACAGTGGTGTATCGGATACTATTACTGGTCTCACAGGGAATGCTCAAAGCACCGACTGTAAGAAGAGTCTCTATTCTTGTACTTAAGGCGGCATTGTGCCTTTTGTATTTAATTCCGATGATATTTCTATGTTTCATCGTCAATGCGAAGGTCCAAGGAATAAACTGAACCTGCAGAGGTGTAGCGGAAACTAATACTGGTCTCACAGGGAGTGTTTAAAGCACCGACTGTAAGAAGAGTCTCTATTCTTGTACTTAAGGCGGCATTGTGCCTTTTGTATTTAATTCCGATGATATTTATGTGTTTCATCGTCAATGCGAATTTCCAAGGAATACATTGAACCTGCAGTGGTGTATCAGATACTATTACTGGTCTCACAGGGAATGCTCAAAGCACCGACTGTAAGAAGAGTCTCTATTCGTGTACTTAAGGCGGCATTGTGCCTTTTGTATTTAATTCCGATGCCATTTCTGTGTTTCTCGTCAATGTGAAGGTCCAAGGTATACATTGAACCTGCAGTGGTGTATCGGATACTATTACTGGTCTCACAGGGAATGCTCAAAGCACCGACTGTAAGAAGTGTCTCTATTCTTGTACTTAAGGCGGCATTGTGCCTTTTGTATTTAATCCGATGCCATTTCTGTGTTTCATCGTCAATGTGAAGGTCCAAGGAATAAACTGAACCTGCAGAGGTGTAGCGGAAACTAATACTGGTGTCACAAGGAAAGCTCAAAGCACCGACTGTAAGAAGAGTCTCTATTCTTGTACTTAAGGCGGCATTGGGCCTTTTGTATTTAATTCCGATACAATATCTGTGTTTCATCGTCCATGTGAAGGTCCAAGGAATACATTGAACCTGCAGAGGTGTAGCGGAAACTAATACTGGTCTCACAGGGAATGCTCAAAGCACCGACTGTAAGAAGAGTCTCTATTCTTGTACTTAGGGCGGCATTGTGCCTTTTGTATTTAATTCCGATGCCATTTCTGTGTTTCATCGTCAATGTGAAGGTCCAAGGAATAAACTGAACTTGCAGAGGTGTAGCGGAAACTAATACTGGTCTCACAGGGAATGCTCAAAGCACCGACTGTAAGAAGAGTCTCTATTCTTGTACCTAAGGCGGCATTGTGCCTTTTGTATTTAATTCCGATGCCATTTCTGTGTTTCATCGTCAATGTGAAGGTCAAAGGAATACATTGAATCTGCAGTGGTGTTTCGGATACTATTACTGGTCTCACAGGGTATGCTCAAAACACCGACTGTAAGAAGAGTCTCTATTCTTGTACTTAAGGCGGCATTGTGCCTTTTGTATTTAATTCCGATGAGGTATCTGTTTTTCATCGTCAATGTGTATGTCCAAGGAATACATTAAACCTGCAGTGGTGTATCGGATACTATTACTGGTCTCACAGTAAATGCTCAAAGCACCGACTGTAAGAGGAGTATCTATTCTTGTACTTAAGGCGGCAGTGTGCCTTTTGTATTTAATTCCGATGCCATTTCTGTGTTTCATCGTCAATGTGAAGGTCCAAAGAATAAACTGAACCTGCAGAGGTGTAGCTGAAACTAATACTGGTCTCACAGGGAATGCTCAAAGCATCGACTGTGAGAAGAGTCTCTATTCTTGGACTTAAGGCGGCATTGTGCCTTTTGTATTTAATTCCGATGATATTTCTGTGTTTCAGCGTCAATGCGAATGTCCAAGGAATACATTGAACCTGCAGTGGTGTATCAGATACTATTACTGGTCTCACAGGGAATGCTCAAAGCACCGACTGTAAGAAGAGTCCCTATTCTTGTACTTAAGGCGGCATTGTGCCTATTGTATTTAATTCCGATGAGATTTCTGTGTTTCATCGTCAATGTGAAGGTCCAAGGAATACATTGAACCTGCAGTGGTGAATCGAATACTGTTACTGGTCTCACAGGGAATGCTCAAAACACCGACTGTAAGGAAAAGTCTCTATTCTTGTACTTAAGGCGGCATTGAGCCTTTTGTATTTAATTCCGATGCCATATTAGTGTTTCATCGTCTATGTGAAGGTCCAGGGAATAAACTGAACCTGCAGAGGTGTAGCGGAAACTAATACTGGTCTCGTAGGGAATGCTCAAAGCAGCGACTGTAAGAAGAGTCCCTATTCTTGTACTTAAGGCGGCATTGTTCCTTTTGTATTTAATTCCGATGTAATTTCTGTGTTTCATCGTCAATGTGTATGTCCAAGGAATAGATTGAGCCTGCAGTGGTGTATCGGATACTATTACTGGTCTCACAGGGAATGCTCAAAGCATCGGCTGTAAGACGAGTCTCTATTCTTGTACTTAAGGCGGCATTGTGCCTTTTCTATTTAATTCCGATGCCATTTCTGTATTTCATCGTCAACGTGAAGGTCCAAGGAATACATTGAACCCGCAGTGGTGTATCGGATACTATTACTGGTCTCACAGGGAATGCTCAAAGCACCGACTGTAAGAAGAGTCTCTATTCTTGTACTTAAGGCGGAATTGTGCCTTTTGTATTTAATTCCGATGCCATTTCGGTGTTTCATCGTCAATGTGAAGGTCCAAGGGATAAACAGAACCTGCAGAGGTGTAGCGGAAACAAATACTGGTCTCACAGGGAATGTTCAAAGCACCGACTGTAAGAAGAGTCTCTATTCTTGTACTTAAGGCGGCATTGTGCCTTTTGTATTTAATTCCGATGCGATTCCTGTGTTTCATCGTCAATGTGAGGGTCCAAGGATTACATTGAACTTGCAGTGGTGTATCGGATACTATTACTGGTCTCACAGGGAATTCTCAAAACACCGACTGTAAGAAGAGCTTCTATTCTTGTACTTAAGGCGGCATTGTGCCTTTTGTATTTAATTCCGATGCCATTTCTGTGTTTCATCGTCAATGTGAAGGTCCAAGGAATACATTGAACCTGCAGTGGTGTATCGGATACTATTACTGGTCTCACAGGGAATGACCAAAGCGCCGACTGTAAGAAGAGTCTCTATTCTTGTACTTAAGGCGGCATTGTGCCTTTTGTATTTAATTCCGATGCCATTTCGGTGTTTCATCGTCAATGTGAAGGTCCAAGGAATAAACAGAACCTGCAGAGGTGTAGCGGAAACTAATACTGATCTCACAGGGAATGCTCAAAGCACCGACGGTAAGAAGAGTCTCTATTCTTGTACTTAAGGCGGCATTGTGCCTTTTGTATTTAATTCCGATGCCATTTCTGTGTTTCATCGTCAATGTGTATCTCCAAGGAATACATTGATCCTGCAGTGGTGTATCGGATACTATTACTGGTCTCACAGGGAATGCTCAAAACACCGACTGTAAGAAGAGTCTTTATTCTTGTACTTAAGGCGGCATTGTGCATTTTGTATTTAATTCCGATGCCGTTTCTGTGTTTCATCGTCAATGTGAAGGTCCAAGGAATAAACTGAACCTGCAGAGGTGTAGCGGAAACTAATACTGGTCTCACAGGGAATGCTCAAAGCACCGACTATAAGAAGAGTCTCTATTCTTGTACTTTAGGCGGCATTGTGCCTTTTGTATTTAATTCCGATGCCATTTCGGTGTTTCATCGTCAACGTGAAGGTCCAAGGAATACATTGAACCTGCAGTGGTGTATCGGATACTATTACTGGTCTCACAGGGAATGACCAAAGCGCCGACTGTAAGAAGAGTCTCTATTCTTGTACTTAAGGCGGCATTGTGCCTTTTGTATTTAATTCCGATGCCATTTCGGTGTTTCATCGTCAACGTGAAGGTCCAAGGAATACATTGAACCTGCAGTGGTGTATCGGATACTATTACTGGTCTCACAGGGAATGCTCAAAGCACCGACTGTAAGAAGAGTCTCTATTCTTGTTCTTAAGGCGGCATTGTGCCTTTTGTATTTAATTCCGATGCGATTTCTGTGTTTCATCGTCAATGTGTAACTCCAAGGAATACATTGAACCTGCAGTGGTGTATCGGATACTATTACTGGTCTCACAGGGAATGCTCAAAACACCGACTGTAAGAAGAGTCTTTAATCTTGTACTTAAGGCTGCATTGTGCCTTTTGTATTTACTTCCGATGCCGTTTCTGTCTTTCATCGTCAACGTGAAGGTCCAAGGAATAAACTGAACCTGCAGAGGTGTAGCGGAAACTAATACTGGTCTCACAGGGAATGCTCAAAGCACCGATTATAAGAAGAGTCTCTATTCTTGTACTTTAGGCGGCATTGTGCCTTTTGTATTTAATTCCGATGCCATTTCTGTGTTTCATCGTCAATGTGAAGGTCCAAGGAATAAACTGAACCTGCAGAGGTGTATCGGAAACTAATACTGATCTCACAGGGAATGCTCAAAGCACCGACGGTAAGAAGAGTCTCTATTCTTGTACTTAAGGCGGCATTGTGCCTTTTGTATTTAATTCCGATGCCATTTCTGTGTTTCATCGTCAATGTGAAGGTCCAAGGAATAAACTGAACCTGCAGAGGTGTAGCGGAAACTAATACTGGTCTCACAGGGAATGCTCAAAGCACCGACTGAAAGAAGAGTCTCTATTCTTGTACTTAAGGCGGCATTGTGCGTTTTGTATTTAATTCCGATGCCATTTCTGTGTTTCATCGTCAATGTGATGGTCCAAGGAATACATTGAACCTGCAGTGGTGTATCGGATACTATTACTGGTCTCACAGGGAATGCTCAAAGCACCGACTGTAAGAAGAGTCTCTATTCTTGTACTTAAGGCGGCATTGTGCCTTTTGTATTTCATTCCGATACCATTTCTGTGATTCATCGTCAATGTGAAGGTCCAAGGAATACATTGAACCTGCAGTGGTGTATCGGATACTATTACTGGTCTCACAGGGAATGCTCAAAGCACCGACTGTAAGAAGAGTCTTTATTCTTGTACTTAAGGCGGCATTGTGCCTTTTGTATTTAATTCCGATGCCATTTCTCTGTTTCATCGTCAATTTGAAGGTCCAAGGAATACATTGAACCTGCAGTGGTGTATCGGATACTATTACTGGTCTCACAGGCAATGCTCAAAGCACCGACTGTAAGAAGAGTCTCTATTCTTGTACTTAAGGCGGCATTGTGCCTTTTGTATTTAATTCCGATGCCATTTCTGTGTTTCATCGTCAATGTTAAGGTCCAAGGAATAAACTGAACCTGCAGAGGTGTAGCGGAAACTAATAGTGGTCTCACAGGGAATGCTCAAATCACCGACTGTAAGAAGAGTCTCTATTCTTGTACTTAAGGCGGCATTGTGCTTTTTGTATTTAATTCCGATGCCATTTCTGTGTTTCATCGTCAATGTGAAGGTCCAAGGAATACATTGAACCTGCAGTGGTGTATCGGATACTATTACTGGTCTCACAGGTAATGCTCAAACCACCGACTGTAAGAAGAGTCTCTATTCTTGTAATTAAGGCAGCATTGTGCCTTTTGTATTTAATTCCGATGCGATATCTGTGTTTCATCATCAATGTGTATGTCCAAGGAATACATTGAACCTGCAGAGGTGTAGCGGAAACTAATACTGGTCACACAGGGAATGCTCAAAGCACCGACTGTAAGAAGAGTCTCTTTTCTTGTACTTAAGGCGGCATTGTGCATTTTGTATTTAATTCCGATGCCATTTCTGTGTTTCATCGTCAATGTGAAGGTCCAAGGAATAAACTGAACTTTCAGAGGTGTAGCGGAAACTAATACTGGTCTCACAGGGAATGCTCAAAGCACCGACTGTAAGAAGAGTCTCTATTCTTGTACTTAAGGCGGCATTGTGCGTTTTGTATTTAATTCCGATGCCATTTCTGTGTTTCATCGTCAATGTGATGGTCCAAGGAATACATTGAACCTGCAGTGGTGTATCGGATACTATTACTGGGCTCACAGGGAATGCTCAAAGCACCGACTGTAAGAAGAGTCTCTATTCTTGTACTTAAGGCGGCATTGTGCCTTTTGTATTTAATTCCGATGCCAATTCTGTGTTTCATCGTCAATGTGAAGGTCCAAGGAAGAATCTGAATCTGCAGAGGTGTAGCGGAAACTAATACTGGTCTCACAGGGAATGCTCAAAGCACCGACTGTAAGAAGGGTCTCTATTCTTGTACTTAAGGCGGCATTGTGCCTTTTGTATTTAATTTCGATGCCATTTCTGTGTTTCATCGTCAATGTGAAGGTCCAAGGAATACATTGAACCTACAGTGGTGTATCGGATACTATTACTGGTCTCACAGGTAATGCTCAAAGCACCGACTGTAAGGAGAGTCTCTATTCTTGTAATTAAGGCGGCATTGTGCCTTTTGTATTTAATTCCGATGCGATATCTGTGTTTCATCGTCAATGTGTATGTCCAAGGAATACATTGAACCTGCAGAGGTGTAGCGGAAACTAATACTGGTCTCACAGGGAATGCTCAAAGCACCGACTATAAGAAGAGTCTCTATTCTTGTACTTAAGGGGCATTGTGCCTTTTGTATTTAATTCCGATGCCACTTCTGTGTTTCATCGTGAATGTGAAGGTCCAAGGAATACATTGAACCTGCAGTGGTGTATCGGATACTATTACTGGTCTCACAGGGAATGCTCAAAGCACCGACTGTAAGAATAGTCTCTATTCTTGTACTTAAGGCGGCATTGTGCCTTTTGTATTTAATTCCGATGCCATTTCTGTGTTTCATCGTCAATGTGAAGGTCCAAGGAATAAACTGAAACTGCAGAGGTGTAGCGGAAACTAATACTGGTCCCACAGGGAATGCTCAAAGCACCGACTGTAAGAAGAGTCTCTATTCTTGTACTTAAGGCGGCATTGTGCAATTTGTATTTAATTCCGATGCCATTTCTGTGTTTCATCGTCAATGTGAAGGTACAAGTAATAAACTGAACCTGCAGAGGTGTAGCGGAAAGTAATACTGGTCTCACAGGGAATGTTCAAAGCACCGACGGTAAGAAGGGTCTCTATTCTTGTACTTAAGGCGGCATTGCGCCTTTTGTATTTAATGCCGATGCCATTCCTGTGTTTCATCGTCAATGTGAAGGTCCAAGGAAGAATCTGAATCTGCAGAGGTGTAGCGGAAACTAATACTGGTCTCACAGGGAATGCTCAAAGCACCGTCTGTAAGAAGAGTCTCTATTCTTGTACTTAAGGCAGCATTGTGCCTTTTGTATTTAATTCCGATTCCATTTCTGTGTTTCATCGTAAATGTGATGGTCCAAGGAATACATTGAACCTGCAGTGGTGTATCGGATACTATTACCGGTCTCACAGGGAATGCTCAAAACACCGACTGTAAGAAGAGTCTCTATTCTTGTACTTAAGGCGGCATTGAGGCTTTTGTATTTAATTCCGATGCCATTTCTGTGTTTCATCGTCAATGTGAAGGTCCAAGGAATAAACTGAACCTGCAGAGGTGTAGCGGAAACTAATACTGGTCTCACAGGGAATGCTCCAAACACCGACTGTTAGAAGAGTCTCTATTCTCGTACTTAAGGCGGCATTGAGGCTTTTGTATTTAATTCCGATGCCATTTCTGTGTTTCATCCTCAATGTGAAGGTCAAAGGAATAAACTGAACCTGCAGAGGTGTAGCGGAAACTAATACTGGTCTCACAGGGAATGCTCAAAGCACCGACTGTAAGAAGAGTCTCTATTCTTGTACTTAAGGCGGCATTGTGCCTTTTGTATTTAATTCCGATGCCATTTCTGTGTTTCGTCGTCAATGTGAAGGTCCAAGGAATACATTGAACCTGCAGTGGTGTTTCGGATACTGTTACTGGTCTAACAGGGAATGCTCAAAGCACCGCATGTAAGAAGAGTCTCTATTCTTGTACTTAAGGCGGCATTGTGCCTTTTGTATTTAATTCCGATGCCATTTCTGTGTTTCATCGTCAATGTGAAGGTCCAAGGAATAAACTGAACCTGCAGAGGTGTAGCGGAAACTAATACTGGTCTCACAGGGAATGCTCAAAGCACCGACGGTAAGAAGAGTCTCTATTCTTGTACTTAAGGCGGCATTGTGCCTTTTGTATTTAATTCCGATGCCATTTCTGTGTTTCATCGTCAATGTGAAGGTCCAAGGAATACATTGAACCTGCAGTGGTGTTTTGGATACTTTTACTGGTCTCACAGTTAATGCTCAAAGCACCGACTGTAAGAAGAGTCTCTATTCTTGTACTTAAGGCGGCATTGTGCCCTTTGTATTTAATTCCGATGCGATTTCTGTGTTTCATCGTCAATGCGAAGGTCCAAGGAATACATTGAACCTGCAGAGGTGAAGCGGAAACTAATACTGGTCTCACAGGGAATGCTCAAAAGCACCGAATGTAAGAAGAGTCTCTATTCTTGTTCTTAAGGCGGCGTTGTGTCTTTTGTATTTAATTCCGATGCCATTTCTGTGTTTCATCGTCAATGTGAAGATCCATGGAATAAACTGAACCTGCAGAGGTGTAGCGGAAACTAATACTGGTCTCACAGGGAATTCTCAAAACACCGACGGTAAGAAGAGTCTCTATTCTTGTACTTAAGGCGGCATTGTGCCTTTTGTATTTAATTCCGATGCCATTTCTGTGTTTCATCGTCAATGTGAAGGTCCAAGGAATAAACTGAACCTGCAGAGGTGTAGCGGAAACTAATACTGGTCTCACAGGGAATGCTCAAAGCACCGACTGTAAGAAGAGTCTCTATTCTTGTACTTAAGGCGGCATTGTGCCTTTTGTATTTAATTCCTATGCCATTTCTGTGTTTTATCGTCAATGTGATGGTCCAAGGAATACATTGAACCTGCAGTGGTGTATCGGATACTATTACTGGTCTCACAGGGAATGCTCAAAGCACCGACTGTAAGAAGACTCTCTATTCTTGTACTTAAGGCGGCATTGTGCATTTTGTATTTAATTCCGATTCCATTTCTGTGTTTCATCGTCAATGTGAAGGTCCAAGGAATACATTGTCCCTGCAGTGGTGTATCGGGTACTATTACTGGTCTCACAGGGAATGCTCAAAGCACCGACTGTAAGAAGAGTCTCTATTCATGTTCTTAAGGCGGCATTGTGCCTTTTGCATTTAATTCCGATGCCATTTCTGTGTTTCATCGTCAATGTGAAGGTCCAAGGAATAAACTGAACCTGCAGAGGTGTAGCGGAAACTAATACTGGTCTCACAGGGAATGCTCAAAACACCGACTGTAAGAACAGTCTCTATTCTTGTACTTAAGTCAGCATTGTGACTTTTGTATTTAATTCCGATGCCATTTCTGTGTTTCCTCGTCAATGTGAAGGTCCAAGGAATACATTGAACCTGCAGAGGTGTAGCAGACACTAATAATGGTCTCACAGGGAATGCTCAAAGCACCGACTGTAAGAAGAGTCTCTATTCTTGTACTTAAGGCGGCATTGTGGCTTTTGTATTTAATTCCGATGCCATTTCTGTGTTTCATCGTCAATGTGAAGGTCCAAGGAACAAACTGAACCTGCAGAGGTCTAGCGGAAACTAATACTGGTCTCACAGGGAATGCTCAAAGCACCGACTGTAAGAAGAGTCTCTTTGTTGTACTTAAGGCGGCATTGTGCCTTTCGTATTTAATTCCGTTGCCATTTCTGTGTTTCATCGTCAATGTGAAGGTCCAAGGAATACATTGAACCTGCAGTTGTGTTTCGGATACTATTACTGGTCTCACAGGCAATGCTCAAAGCACCGACTGTAAGAAGAGTCTCTTTTCTTGTACTTAAGGCGGCATTGTGCCTTTTGTATTTAATTCCGATGCAATTTCTGTGTTTCATCGTCAATGTGTTTGTCCAAGGAATACATTCAACCTGCAGTGGTGTATCGGAAACGAATACTGGTCTCACAGGGAATGCCCAAAGCACCGACTGTAAGAAAAGTCTCTATTCTTGTACTTAAGGCGGCATTGTGCCTTTTGTATTTAATTCCGATGCCATTTCTGTGTTTCATCGTCAATGTGAAGGTCCTAGGAATAAACTGAAACTGCAGAGGTGTAGCGGAAACTAATACTGGTCTCACAGGGAATGCTCAAAGCACCGACTGTAAGAAGAGTCTCTATTCTTGTACTTAAGGCGGCATTGTGCCTTTTGTATTTAATTCCGATGCCATTTCTGTGTTTCATCGTCAATGTGAAGGTCGAAGGAATACATTGAACCTGCAGTTGTGTATCGAATACTATTACTGGTCTCACAGGCAATGCTCAAAGCACCGACTGTAAGAAGAGTCTCTATTCTTGTACTTAAGGTGGCATTGTGGATTTTGTATTTAATTCCGATGCGATTTCTGTGTTTCATCGTCAATGTGTATGTCCAAGGAATACATTGAACCTGCAGTGGTGTATCGGATACTATTACTGGTCTCACAGGGAATGCTCAAAGCACCGACTGTAAGAAGAGTCTCTATTCTTGTACTTAAGGCGGCATTGTGCCTTATGTATATAATTCCGATGACTTATCTGTGTTTCATCGTTAATGTGAAGGTCCAAGGAATAAACTGAAACTGCAGAGGTGTAGCGGAAACTAATACTGGTCTCACAGGGAATGCTCAAAGCACCGACTGTAAGAAGAGTTTCTATTCTTGTACTTAAGGCGGCATTGTGCCTTTTGTATTTAATTCCGATGCCATTTCTGTGTTTCATCGTCAATGTGAAGGTCCAAGGAATAAACTGAACCTGCAGAGGTGTAGCGGAAACTAATACTGGTCTCACAGGGAATGCTCAAAGCACCGACGGTAAGAAGAGTCTCTATCCTTGTACTTAAGGCGGCATTGTGCCTTTTGTATTTAATTCCGATGTAATTTCAGTGTTTCATCGTCAATGTGTATGTCCAAGGAATACATTGAACCTGCAGTGGTGTATCGGATACTATTACTAGGTCTCACAGGGAATGCTCATAACACAGACTGTAAGAAGAGTCTCTATTCTTGTACTTAAGGCGGCATTGTGCCTTTTGTATTTAATTCCGATGCCGTTTCTGTGTTTCATCGTCAATGTGAAGGTCCAAGGAATAAAATGAACAAGCAGAGGTGTAGCGGAAACTAATACTGGTCTCACAGGGAATGCTCAAAGCACCGACTATAAGAAGAGTCTCCATTCTTGTACTTAAGGCGGCATTGTGCCTTTTGTATTTAATTCCAATGCCATTTCTGTGTTTCATCGTCAATGTGAAGGTACAAGTAATAAACTGAACCTGCAGAGGTGTAGCGGAAACTAATACTGGTCTCACAGGGAATGCTCAAAGCACCGTCTGTAAGAAGAGTCTCTATTCTTGTACTTATGGCGGCATTGTGCCTTTTGTATTTAATTCCGATTCCATTTCTGTGTTTCATCGTCAATGTGATGGTCCAAGGAATACATTGAACCTGTAGTGGTGTATGGGATACTATTACCGGTCTCACAGGGAATGCTCAAAGCACCGACTGTAAGAAGAGTCTCTATTCTTGTACTTAAGGCGGCATTGTGCCTTTTGTATTTAATTCCGATACCATTTCTGTGTTTCATCGTCAATGTGAACGTCCAAGGAATACATTGAACCTGCAGTGGTGTATCGGATACTATTACTGGTCTCACAGGGAATGCTCAAAGCACCGACTGTAAGAAGAGTCTCTATTCTTGTACTTAAGGCGGCATTGTGCCTTTTGTATTTAATTCCGATGCCATTTCTGTGTTTCATCGTCAATGTGAAGGTCCAAGGAATACATTGAACCTGCAGAGGTGTAGCAGAAACTAATAATGGTCTCACAGGGAATGCTCAAAGCACCGACTGTAAGAAGAGTCTCTATTATTGTACTTAAGGCGGCATTGAGGCTTTTGTATTTAATTCCGATGCCATTTCTGTGTTTCATCGTCAATGTGAAGGTCCAAGGAAAAAACTGAACCTGCAGAGGTGTAGCGGAAACCAATACTGGTCTCACAGGGAATGCTCAAAGCACCGACTGTAAGAAGAGTCTCTATTCTTGTACTTAAGGCGGCATTGAGGCTTTTGTATTTAATTCCGATGCCATTTCTGTGTTTCATCGTCAATGTGAAGGTCCAAGGAATAAACTGAACCTGCAGAGGTGTAGCGGAAACTAATACTGGTCTCACAGGGAATGCTCAAAGCACCGACTGTAAGAAGAGTCTCTATTCTTGTACTTAAGGCGGCATTGTGCCTTTTGTATTTAATTCCGATGCCATTTCTGTGTTTCATCGTCAATGTGAAGGTCCAAGGAATACATTGAACCTGCAGTGGTGTTTCGGATACTATTACTGGTCTCACAGGGAATGCTCAAAGCACCGAATGTAAGAAGAGTCTCTATTCTTGTACTTAAGGCGGCATTGTGCCTTTTGTGTTTAATTCCGATGCCATTTCTGTGTTTCATCGTCAATGTGAAGGTCCAAGGAATAAACTGAACCTGCAGAGGTGTAGCGGAAACTAATACTGGTCTCACAGGGAATGCTCAAAGCACCGACGGTAAGAAGAGTCTCTATTCTTGTACTTAAGGCGGCATTGTGCCTTTTGTATTAAATTCCGATGCCATTTCTGTGTTTCATCGTCAATGTGAAGGTCCAAGGAATACATTGAACCTGCAGTGGTGTATCGGATACTATTACTGGTCTCACAGGGACTGCTCAAAGCACCGGCTGTAAGAAGAGTCTCTATTCTTGTACTTAAGGCGGCACTCTGCCCTTTGTATTTAATTCCGATGCGATTTCTGTGTTTCATCGTCAATGCGAAGGTCCAAGGAATACATTGAACCTGCAGAGGTGAAGCGGAAACTAATACTGGTCTCACAGGGAATGCTCAAAGCACCGAATGTAAGATGAGTCTCTATTCTTGTACTTAAGGCGGCATTGTGTCTTTTGTATTTAATTCCGATGCCATTTCTGTGTTTCATCGTCAATGTGATGGTCCAAGGAATACATTGAACCTGCACTGGTGTATCGGATACTATTACTGGTCTCACAGGGAATGCTCAAAGCACCGACTGTAAGAAGAGTTTCTATTCTTGTACTTAAGGCGGCATTGTGCCTTTTGTATTTAATTCCGATGCCATTTCTGTGTTTCATCGTCAATGTGAAGGTCCAAGGAATAAACAGAACCTGCAGAGGTGTAGCGGAAACTAATACTGGTCTCACAGGGAATGCTCAAAACACCGACTGTAAGAACAGTCTCTATTCTTGTACTTAAGGCCTCGTTGTGCCTTTTGTATTTAATTCCGATGCCATTTCTGTGTTTCCTCGTCAATGTGAAGGTCCAAGGAATACATTGAACCTGCAGAGGTGTAGCAGAAACTAATAGTGGTCTCACAGGGAATGCTCAAAAGCACCGACTGTAAGAAGAGTCTCTATTCTTGTACTTAAGGCGGCATCGTGCCTTTTGTATTTAATTCCGATGACTTATCTGTGTTTCATCGCTAATGTGAAGGTCCAAGGAATAAACTGAAACTGCAGAGGTGTAGCGGAAACTAATACTGGTCTCACAGGGAATGCTCAAAGCACCGACTGTAAGAAAAGTCTCTATTCTTGTACTTAAGGCGGCATTGTGCCTTTTGTATTTAATTCCGATGCCATTTCTGCGTTTCATCGTCAATGTGAAGGTCGAAGGAATACATTGAACCTGCAGTGGTGTATCGAATACTATTACTGGTCTCACAGGCAATGCTCAAAGCACCGACTGTAAGAAGAGTCTCTATTCTTGTACTTAAGGTGGCATTGTGCCTTTTGTATTTAATTCCGATGCGATTTCTGTGTTTCATCGTCAATGTGTATGTCCAAGGAATACATTGAACCTGCAGTGGTGTATCGGATACTATTACTGGTCTCACAGGGAATGCTCAAAGCACCGACGGTAAGAAGAGTCTCTATCCTTGTACTTAAGGCGGCATTATGCCTTTTGTATTTAATTCCGATGTAATTTCAGTGTTTCATCGTCAATGTGTATGTCTAAGGAATAGATTGAACCTGCAGTGGTGTATCGGATACTGTTACTGGTCTCACAGGGAATGCTCAAAGCACCGACTGTAAGAAGTGTCTCTATTCTTGTACTTAAGGCGGCATTGTGCCTTTTGGATTTAATTCCGATGCGATTTCTGTGTTTCATCGTCAATGTGAAGGTCCAAGGAATACATTGAACCTGCAGTGGTGTATCGGAAACGAATACTGGTCTCACAGGGAATGCCCAAACACCGACTGTAAGAAGAGTCTCTATTCTTGTACTTAAGGCGGCATTGTGCCTTTTGTATTTAATTCCGATGCCATTTCTGTGTTTCATCGTCAGTGTGAAGGTCCAAGGAATAAACTGAACCTGCAGAGGTGTATCGGAAACTAATACTGGTCTCACAGGGAATGCTCAAAGCACCGACAGTAAGAAGAGTCACTATTCTTGTACTTAAGGCGGCATTGTGCCATTTGTATTTGATTCTGATGCGATTTCTGTGTTTCATCGTCAATGTGAAGTTCCAAGGTATACATTGAACCTGCAGTGGTCTATCGGAAACTAATACTGGTCTCACAGGGAATGCTCACAGCACCGACTGTAAGAAGGGTCTCAATTCTTGTACTTAAGGCGGCATTGTGGCTTTTGTATTTCATTCCGATGCCATTTCTGTGTTTCATCGTCAATGTGAAGGTCCAAGAAATAAACTGAACCTGCAGAGGTGTAGCGGAAACTAATACTGGTCTCACAGGGAATGCTCAAAGCACCGACTGTAAGAAGAGTCTCTATTCTTGTACTTAAGGCGGCATTGTGCCTTTTGTATTTAATTCCGATTCCATTTCTGTGTTTCATCGTCAATGTGAAGGTCCTAGGAATAAACTGAACCTGCAGAGGTGTAGGTGAAACTAATACTGGTCTCACAGGGAATGCTCAAAGCACCGACTGTAAGAAGAGTCTCTATTCTTGTACTTAAGGCGGCATTGTGCCTTTGGTATTTAATTCCGATGCGATTCCTGTGTTTCATCGTCAATGTGAAGTTCCAAGGAATACATGGAACCTGCAGTGTTGTATCGGAAACTAATACTGGTCTCACAGGGCATGCTCAAAGTACCGACTGTAAGAAGAGTCTCTATTCTTGAACTTAAGGCGGCATTGTGCCTTTTGTATTTTATTCCAATGCCATTTCTGTGTTTCATCGTCAATCTGAAGGTCCAAGGAATAAACTGAACCAGCAGAGGCGTAGCGGAAACTAATACTGGTCTCACAGGGATTGCTCAAAGCACCGACAGTAAGAAGAGACTCTACTCTTGTACTTAAGGCGGCATTGTGCCTTTTGTATTTAATTCCGATGCCATTTCTGTGTTTCATCGTCAATGGGGAAGGTCCAAGTAATAAACTGAACCTGCAGTGGTGTATCGGAAACTAATACTGGTCTCACAGGGCATGCTCAAAGTACCGACTGCAAGAAGAGTCTCTATTCTTGTATTTAAGGCGGCATTGTGCCCTTTGTATTTAATTAAGATGACATTTCTGTGTTTCATCGTCAATGTGATGGTCCAAGGAATAAACTGAACCTGGAGAGGTGTAGCGGAAACGAATACTGGTCTCACAGGGAATGCTCAAAGCACCGACTGTAAGAAGAGTCTCTATTCTTGTACATGAGGCGGCATTGTGCGTTTTGTATTTAATGCCGATGCAATTTCTGTGTTTCATCGTCAATGTGAAGGTCCTAGGAATAAACTGAACCTGCAGAGGTGTAGGTGAAACTAATACTGGTCTCACAGGGAATGCTCAAAGCACCGACTGTAAGAAGAGTCTCTATTCTTGTACTTAAGGCGGCATTGTGCCTTTGGTATTTAATTCCGATGCGATTCCTGTGTTTCATCGTCAATGTGAAGTTCCAAGGAATACATTGAATCTGCAGTGTTGTATCGGAAACTAATACTGGTCTCACAGGGCATGCTCAAAGTACCGACTGTAAGAAGAGTCTCTATTCTTGTACTTAAGGCGGCATTGTGCCTTTTGTATTTAATTCCAATGCCATTTCTGTGTTTCATCGTCAATCTGAAGGTCCAAGGAATAAACTGAACCAGCAGAGGCGTAGCGGAAACTAATACTGGTCTCACAGGGCATGCTCAAAATACCGACTGTAAGAAGAGTCTCTATTCTTCTATTTAAGGCGGCATTGTGCCCTTTGTATTTAATTAAGATGACATTTCTGTGTTTCATCGTCAATGTGAAGGTCCTAGGAATAAACTGAACCTGCAGAGGTGTATCGGAAACTAATACTGGTCTCACAGGGAATGCTCAAAGCACCGACTGTAAGAAGAGTCTCTATTCTTGTACTTAAGGCGGCATTGTGCCTTTTGTATTTAATTCCGATTCCATTTCTGTGTTTCATCGTCAATGTGAAGGTCCTAGGAATAAACTGAACCTGCAGAGGTGTAGGTGAAACTAATACTGGTCTCACAGGGAATGCTCAAAGCACCGACTGTAAGAAGAGTCTCTATTCTTGTACTTAAGGCGGCATTGTGCCTTTGGTATTTAATTCCGATGCGATTCCTGTGTTTCATCGTCAATGTGAAGTTCCAAGGAATACATGGAACCTGCAGTGTTGTATCGGAAACTAATACTGGTCTCACAGGGCATGCTCAAAGTACCGACTGTAAGAAGAGTCTCTATTCTTGAACTTAAGGCGGCATTGTGCCTTTTGTATTTTATTCCAATGCCATTTCTGTGTTTCATCGTCAATCTGAAGGTCCAAGGAATAAACTGAACCAGCAGAGGCGTAGCGGAAACTAATACTGGTCTCACAGGGATTGCTCAAAGCACCGACAGTAAGAAGAGACTCTACTCTTGTACTTAAGGCGGCATTGTGCCTTTTGTATTTAATTCCGATGCCATTTCTGTGTTTCATCGTCAATGGGGAAGGTCCAAGGAATAAACTGAACCTGCAGTGGTGTATCGGAAACTAATACTGGTCTCACAGGGCATGCTCAAAGTACCGACTGCAAGAAGAGTCTCTATTCTTGTATTTAAGGCGGCATTGTGCCCTTTGTATTTAATTAAGATGACATTTCTGTGTTTCATCGTCAATGTGATGGTCCAAGGAATAAACTGAACCTGGAGAGGTGTAGCGGAAACGAATACTGGTCTCACAGGGAATGCTCAAAGCACCGACTGTAAGAAGAGTCTCTATTCTTGTACATGAGGCGGCATTGTGCGTTTTGTATTTAATGCCGATGCAATTTCTGTGTTTCATCGTCAATGTGAAGGTCCTAGGAATAAACTGAACCTGCAGAGGTGTAGGTGAAACTAATACTGGTCTCACAGGGAATGCTCAAAGCACCGACTGTAAGAAGAGTCTCTATTCATGTACTTAAGGCGGCATTGTGCCTTTGGTATTTAATTCCGATGCGATTCCTGTGTTTCATCGTCAATGTGAAGTTCCAAGGAATACATTGAATCTGCAGTGTTGTATCGGAAACTAATACTGGTCTCACAGGGCATGCTCAAAGTACCGACTGTAAGAAGAGTCTCTATTCTTGTACTTAAGGCGGCATTGTGCCTTTTGTATTTAATTCCAATGCCATTTCTGTGTTTCATCGTCAATCTGAAGGTCCAAGGAATAAACTGAACCAGCAGAGGCGTAGCGGAAACTAATACTGGTCTCACAGGGCATGCTCAAAATACCGACTGTAAGAAGAGTCTCTATTCTTGTATTTAAGGCGGCATTGTGCCCTTTGTATTTAATTAAGATGACATTTCTGTGTTTCATCGTCAATGTGAAGGTCCTAGGAATAAACTGAACCTGCAGAGGTGTATCGGAAACTAATACTGGTCTCACAGGGAATGCTCAAAGCACCGACAGTAAGAAGAGTCACTATTCTTGTACTTATGGCGGCATTGTGCCTTTTGTATTTGATTCTGATGCGATTTCTGTGTTTCATCGTCAATGTGAAGTTCCAAGGAATACATTGAACCTGCAGTGGTCTATCGGAAACTAATACTGGTCTCACAGGGAATGCTCACAGCACCGACTGTAAGAAGGGTCTCAATTCTTGTACTTAAGGCGGCATTGTGGCTTTTGTATTTAATTCCGATGCCATTTCTGTGTTTCATCGTCAATGTGAAGGTCCAAGGAATAAACTGAACCTGCAGAGGTGTAGCGGAAACTAATACTGGTCTCACAGGGAATGCTCAAAGCACCGACTGTAAGAAGAGTCTCTATTCTTGTACTTAAGGCGGCATTGTGCCTTTTGTATTTAATTCCGATTCCATTTCTGTGTTTCATCGTCAATGTGAAGGTCCTAGGAATAAACTGAACCTGCAGAGGTGTAGGTGAAACTAATACTGGTCTCACAGGGAATGCTCAAAGCACCGACTGTAAGAAGAGTCTCTATTCTTGTACTTAAGGCGGCATTGTGCCTTTGGTATTTAATTCCGATGCGATTCCTGTGTTTCATCGTCAATGTGAAGTTCCAAGGAATACATTGAACCTGCAGTGTTGTATCGGAAACTAATACTGGTCTCACAGGGCATGCTCAAAGTACCGACTGTAAGAAGAGTCTCTATTCTTGTACTTAAGGCGGCATTGTGCCTTTTGTATTTAATTCCAATGCCATTTCTTTGTTTCATCGTCAATCTGAAGGTCCAAGGAATAAACTGAACCAGCAGAGGCGTAGCGGAAACTAATACTGGTCTCACAGGGATTGCTCAAAGCACCGACAGTAAGAAGAGACTCTATTCTTGTACTTAAGGCGGCATTGTGCCTTTTGTATTTAATTCCGATGCCATTTCTGTGTTTCATCGTCAATGAGAAGGTCCAAGGAATAAACTGAACCTGCAGTGGTGTATCGGAAACTAATACTGGTCTCACAGGGCATGCTCAAAGTACCGACTGTAAGAAGAGTCTCTATTCTTGTATTTAAGGCGGCATTGTGCCCTTTGTATTTAATTAAGATGACATTTCTGTGTTTCATCGTCAATGTGAAAGTCCAAGGAATAAACTGAACCTGGAGAGGTGTAGCGGAAACGAATACTGGTCTCACAGGGAATGCTCAAAGCACCGACTGTAAGAAGAGTCTCTATTCTTGTACTTAAGGCGGCATTGAGCCTTTTGTATTTAATTCCGATTCCATTTCTGTGTTTCATCGTCAATGTGAAGGTCCTAGGAATAAACTGAACCTGCAGAGGTGTAAGTGAAACTAATACTGGTCTCACAGGGAATGCTCAAAGCACCGACTGTAAGAAGAGTCTCTATTCTTGTACTTAAGGCGGCATTGTGCCTTTGGTATTTAATTCCGATGCGATTCCTGTATTTCATCGTCAATGTGAAGTTCCAAGGAATGCATTGAACCTGCAGTGTTGTATCGGAAACTAATACTGGTCTCACAGGGCATGCTCAAAGTACCGACTGTAAGAAGAGTCTCTATTCTTGTACTTAAGGCGGCATTGTGCCTTTTGTATTTAATTCCAATGCCATTTCTGTGTTTCATCGTCAATCTGAAGGTCCAATGAATAAACTGAACCAGCAGAGGCGTAGCGGAAACTAATACTGGTCTCACAGGGATTGCTCAAAGCACCGACAGTAAGAAGAGACTCTATTGTTGTACTTAAGGCGGCATTGTGCCTTTTGTATTTAATTCCGATGCCATTTCTGTGTTTCATCGTCAATGAGAAGGTCCAAGGAATAAACTGAACCTGCAGTGGTGTATCGGAAAGTAATACTGGTCTCACAGGGCATGCTTAAAGTACTGACTGTGAGAAGAGTCTCTATTCTTGTATTTAAGGCGGCATTGTGCCCTTTGTATTTAATTAAAATGACATTTCTGTGTTTCATCGTCAATGTGAAAGTCCAAGGAATAAACTGAACCTGGAGAGGTGCAGCGGAAACGAATACTGGTCTCACAGGGAATGCTCAAAGCACCGACTGTAAGAAGAGTCTCTATTCTTGTACTTAAGGCGGCATTGTGCCTTTTGTATTTAATTCCGATTCCATTTCTGTGTTTCATCGTCAATGTGAAGGTCCTAGGAATAAACTGAACCTGCAGAGGTGTAAGTGAAACTAATACTGGTCTCACAGGGAATGCTCAAAGCACCGGCTGTAAGAAGAGTCTCTATTCTTGTACTTAAGGCGGCATTGTGCCTTTGGTATTTAATTCCGATGCGATTCCTGTGTTTCATCGTCAATGTGAAGTTCCAAGGAATACATTGAACCTGCAGTGTTGTATCGGAAACTAATACTGGTCTCACAGGGCATGCTCAAAGTACCGACTGTAAGAAGAGTCTCTATTCTTGTACTTAAGGCGGCATTGTGCCTTTTGTATTTAATTCCAATGCCATTTCTGTGTTTGATCGTCAATCTGAAGGTCCAAGGAATAAACTGAACCAGCAGAGGCGTAGCGGAAACTAATACTGGTCTCACAGGGAATGCTCAAAGCACCGACTGTAAGAAGAGTCTCTATTCTTGTACTTAAGGCGGCATTGTGCCTTTTGTATTTAATTCCGATGCCATTTCTGTGTTTCATCGTCAATGTGATGGTCCAAGGAATACATTGAACCTGCAGTGGTATATCGGATACTATTACTGGTCTCACAGGGAATGCTCAAAGCACCGACTGTAAGAAGACTCTCTATTCTTGTACTTAAGGCGCATTGTGCATTTTGTATTTAATTCCGATACCATTTCTGTGTTTCATCGTCAATGTGAAGGTCCAAGGAATAAACTGAACCTGCAGTGGTGTAGCGGAAACTAATACAGGTCTCACAGGGAATGCTCAAAACACCGACTGTAAGAACAGTCTCTATTCTTGTACTTAAGGCCTCATTGTGCCTTTTGTATTTAATTCCGATGCCATTTCTGTGTTTCCTCGTCAATGTGAAGGTCCAAGGAATACATTGAACCTGCAGAGGTGTAGCAGAAACTAATAATGGTCTCACAGGGAATGCTCAAAGGCACCGACTGTTCGAAGAGTCTCTATTCTTGTACTTATGGCGGCATCGTGCCTTTTGTATTTAATTCCGATGACTTATCTGTGTTTCATCGCTAATGTGAAGGTCCAAGGAATAAACTGAAACTGCAGAGGTGTAGCGGAAATTAATACTGGTCTCACAGGGAATGCTCAAAGCACCGACTGTAAGAAAAGTCTCTATTCTTGTACTTAAGGCGGCATTGTGCCTTTTGTATTTAATTCCGATGCCATTTCTGTGTTTCATCGTCAATGTGAAGGTCAAAGGAATACATTGAACCTGCAGTGGTGTATCGAATACTATTACTGGTCTCACAGGCAATGCTCAAAGCACCGACTGTAAGAAGAGTCTCTATTCTTGTACTTAAGGTGGCATTGTGCCTTTTGTATTTAATTCCGATGCGATTTCTGTGTTTCATCGTCAATGTGTATGTCCAAGGAATACATTGAACCTGCAGTGGTGTATCGGATACTATTACTGGTCTCACAGGGAATGCTCAAAGCACCGACGGTAAGAAGAGTCTCTATCCTTGTACTTAAGGCGGCATTATGCCTTTTGTATTTAATTCCGATGTAATTTCAGTGTTTCATCGTCAATGTGTATGTCTAAGGAATAGATTGAACCTGCAGTGGTGTATCGGATACTGTTACTGGTCTCACAGGGAATGCTCAAAGCACCGACTGTAAGAAGTGTCTCTATTCTTGTACTTAAGGCGGCATTGTGCGTTTTGGATTTAATTCCGATGCGATTTCTGTGTTTCATCGTCAATGTGAAGGTCCAAGGAATACATTGAACCTGCAGAGGTGTATCGGAAACTAATACTGGTCTCACAGGGAATGCTCAAAGCACCGACTGTAAGAAGACTCTCTATTCTCGTACTTAAGGCGGGATTGTGCTTTTTGTATTTAATTCCGATGCCATTTCTGTGTATCACCGTCAATTTGAAGGTCCAAGGAATACATTGAACCTGCAGTGGTGTATCGGAAACTAATACTGGTCTCACAGGGAATGCTCAAAGCACCGACTGTAAGAACAGTCTCTATTCTTGTACTTAATGCGGCATTGTGCTTTTTGTATTTAATTCCGATGCGATTTCTGTGTATCATCGTCAATTTGAAGGTCCAAGGAATACATTGAACCTGCAGTGGCGTATCGGAAACTAATACTGGTCTCACAGGGATACTCAAAGCACCGACTGTAAGAAGAGTCTCTATTCTTGTACTTAAGGCGGCATTGTGCCTTTTGTATTTAATTCCGATGCGATTTCTGCGTTTCATCGTCAATGTGAAGGTTCAAGGAATACATTGAACCTGCAGTGGTGTATCGGAAACTAATACTGGTCTCACAGGGAATGCTCAAAGCACCGACTGTAAGTAGAGTCTGTATTCTTGTACTTAAGGCGGCATTGTGCATTTGGATTTAATTCCGATGCGATTTCTGTGTTTCATCGTCAATGTGACGGTCCGAGGAATACATTGAACCTGCAATGGTGTATCGGAAACTGATACTGGTCTCACAGGGAATACCCAAACACCGACTGTAAGAAGAGTCTCTATTCTTGTACTTAAGCGGCATTGTGTCTTTTGTATTTAATACCGATGCCATTTCTGTGTTTCATCGTCAATGTGAACGTCCAAGGAATACATTGAACCAGCAGTGGTGTATCGGAAACTAATACTGGTCTCACAGGGAATGCCCAATCACCGACTGTAAGAAGAGTCTCTATTCTTGTACTTAAGGCGGCATTGTGCCTTTTGTATTTAATTCCGATGCGATTTCTGTGTTTCATTGTCAATGTGAAGGTTCAAAGAATAAACTGAATCTGCAGGGGTGTAGCGGAAACTAATACTAGTCTCACAGGGAATGCTGAAAGCACCGACTGTAAGAAGAGTCACTATTCTTGTACTTAAGGCGGCATTGTGCTTTTTGTATTTAATTCCGGTGCGATTTCTGTGTTTCATCGTCAATGTGAAGGTCCAAGGAATACATTGAACCTGCAGTGGGTTATCGGAAACTAATACTGGTCTCACAGGGAATGCTCAAGGCACCGACTGTAAGAAGAGTCACTATTCTTGTACTTAAGGCGGCATTGTGCCTTTTGTATTTGATTCTGATGCGATTTCTGTGTTTCATCGTCAATGTGAAGTTCCAAGGAATACATTGAACCTGCAGTGGTCTATCGGAAACTAATACTGGTCTCACAGGGAATGCTCACAGCACCGACTGTAAGAAGGGTCTCAATTCTTGTACTTAAGGCGGCATTGTGGCTTTTGTATTTAATTCCGATGCCATTTCTGTGTTTCATCGTCAATGTGAAGGTCCAAGGAATAAACTGAACCTGCAGAGGTGTAGCGGAAACTAATACTGGTCTCACAGGGAATGCTCAAAGCACCGACTGTAAGAAGAGTCTGTATTCTTGTACTTAATGCGGCATTGTGCCTTTGGTATTTAATTCCGATGCGATTCCTGTGTTTCATCGTCAATGTGAAGTTCCAAGGAATACATTGAACCTGCAGTGTTGTATCGGAAACTAATACTGGTCTCACAGGGCATGCTCAAAGTACCGACTGTAAGAAGAGTCCCTATTCTTGTACTTAAGGCACCATTGTGCCTTTTGTATTTAATTCCAATGCCATTTCTGTGTTTCATCGTCAATCTGAAGGTCCAAGGAATAAACTGAACCAGCAGAGGCGTAGCGGAAACTAATACTGGTCTCTCAGGGATTGCTCAAAGCACCGACAGTAAGAAGAGACTCTATTCTTGTACTTAAGGCGGCATTGTGCCTTTTGTATTTAATTCCGATGCCATTTCTGTGTTTCATCGTCAATGAGAAGGTCCAAGGAATAAACTGAACCTGCAGTGGTGTATCGGAAACTAATACTGGTCTCACAGGGCATGCTCAAAGTACCGACTGTAAGAAGAGTCTCTATTCTTGTATTTAAGGCGGCATTGTGACCTTTGTATTTAATTAAGATGACATTTCTGTGTTTCATCGTCAATGTGAAGGTCCAAAGAATAAACTGAACCTGGAGAGGTGTAGCGGAAACGAATACTGGTCTCACAGGGAATGCTCAAAGCACCGACTGTAAGAAGAGTCTCTATTCTTGTACATAAGGCGGCATTGTGCGTTTTGTATTTAATGCCGACGCGATTTCTGTGTTTCATCGTCAATGTGAAGTTCCAAGGAATACATTGAACCTGCAGTGGTGCATCGGAAACTAATACTGGTCTCACAGGGAATGCTCAAGGCACCGACTCTAAGAAGAGTCTCTATTCTTGTACTTAAGGCGGCATTGTGCCTTTTGTATTTAATTCCGATGCCATTTCTGTGTTTCATCGTCAATGTGAAGGTCCAAGGAATAAACTGAACCTGCAGAGGTGTAGCGGAAACTAATACTGGTCTCACAGCGAATGCTCAAAGCACCGACTGTAAGAAGAGTCTCTATTCTTGTACTTAAGGCGGCATTGTGCCTTTTGTATTTAATTCCGATGCCAGTTCTGTGTTTCATCGTCAATGTGAAGGTCCAAGGAATAAACTGAACCTGCAGAGGTGTAGCGGAAACTAATACTGGTCTCACAGGGAATGCTCAAAGCACTGACTGTAAGAAGAGTCTCTATTCTTGTACTTAAGTCGGCATTGTGCCCTTTGTATTTAATTCCGATGCCATTTCTGTGTTTCATCGTCAATGTGGAGGTCCAAGGAATAAACTGAACCTGCAGAGGTGTAGCGGAAACTAATACTGGTCTCACAGGGAATGCTCAAAGCACTGACTGTAAGAAGAGTCTCTATTCTTGTACTTAAGGCGGCATTGTGCCTTTTGTATTTAATTCCGATGCCATTTCTGTGTTTCATCGTCAATGTGAAGGTCCAAGGAATAAATTGAACCTGCAGAGGTGTAGGTGAAACTAATACTGGTCTCACAGGGAATGCTCAAAGCACCGACGGTAAGAAATGTCTCTATTCTTGTACTTAAGGCGGCATTGTTCCTTTTGTATTTAATTCCGATGTAATATCAGTGTTTCATCGTCAATGTGTATGTCCAAGGAATAGATTGAACCTGCAGTGGTGTATCGGATACTATTACTGGTCTCACAGGGAATGCTCAAAGCACCGACTGTAAGAAGAGTCTCTATTCTTGTACTTAAGGCGGCATTGTGCCTTTTGTATTTAATTCCGATGCCATTTCTGTGTTTCATCGTCAATGTGAAGGTCCAAGGAACAAACTGAACCTCCAGAGGTGTAGCGGAAACTAATACTGTTCTCACAGGGAATGCTCAAAGCACCGGCTGTAAGAAGAGTCTCTATTCTTGTACTTAAGGCGGCATTGTGCCTTTTGTATTTAATTCCGATGCGACTTCTGTGTTTCATCGTCAATGTGAAGTTCCAAGGAATACATTGAACCTGCAGTGGTGTATCGGAAACTAATACTGGTCTCACAGGGAATGCTCAAAGCACCGACTGTAAGAAGAGTCTCTATTCTTGTACTTAAGGCAGCATTGTGCTCTTTGTATTTAATTCCGATGACATTTCTGTGTTTCATCGTCAATGTGAAGGTCCAAGGAATAAACTGAACCTGCAGATGTGTAGCGGAAACTAATACTGGTCTCACAGGGAATGCTCAAAGCACCGACTGTAAGAAGTGTCTCTGTTCTTGCACTTAAGGCGGCATTGTGCCTTTTGTATTTAACTCCGATGCCATTTCAGTGTTTCATCGTCAATGTGAAGGTCCAAGGAATGAACTGAACCTGCAGTGGTGTAGCGGAAACTAATACTGGTCTCTCAGGAAATGCTCAAAGCACCGATTGTAAGAAGAGTCTCTATTCTTGTACTTAAGGCGGCATTGTGCCTTTTGTATTTAATTCCGATGCGATTACTGTGTTTCATCGTCAATGTGAAGTTCCAAGGAATACATTGAACCTGCAGTGGTGTATCGGAAACTAATACTTGTCTCACAGGGAATGCTCAAAGTACCGACTGTAAGAAGAGTCTCTATTCTTGTACTTAAGGCGGCATTGAGCATTTTGTATTACATTCCGATGCCATTTCAGTATTTCATCGTCAATGTGAAGATCCAAGGAATAAACTGAACCTGCAGAGGTGTAGCGGAAACTAATACTGGTCTCACAGGGATGGATAAAAGCCCCGACTGTAAGAAGAGTCTCTATTCTTGTACTTAAGGCGGCATTGTGCCTTTTGTATTTAATTCCGATTCGATTTCTGTGTTTCATCGTCAATGTGAAGTTCCAAGGAATACACTGAACCTGCAGAGGTGTAGCGGAAACTAATACTGGTCTCACAGGGAATGCTCAAAGCACCGACTGTAAGAAGAGCCTCTATTCTTGTACTTAAGGCGGCATTGTGCCCTTTGTATTTAATTCCGTTGCCATTTTTGTGTTTCATCGTCAATGTGGAGGTCCAAAGAATAAACCGAACCCGCAGAAGTGTAGCGGAAACTAATACTGGTCTCACAGGGAATGCTCAAAGCACCGACTGTAAGAAGAGTCTCTATTCTTGTACTTAAGGCGGCATTGTGCCTTTTGTATTTAATTCCGATGCCATTTCTGTGGTTCATCGTCGATGTGAAGGTCCAAGGAATAAACAGAACCTGCAGAGGTGTAGCGGAAACGAATACTGGTCTCACAGGGAATGCTCAAAGCACCGACTGTAAGAAGAGTCTCTATTTTTGTACTTAAGGCGACATTGTGCCTTTTGTATTTAATTCCGATGCGATTTCTGTGTTTCATCGTCAATGTGAAGGTCCAAGGAATACATCGAACCTGGAGTGGTGTATCGGAAACTAATACTGGTCTCACAGGGAATGCTCAAAGCACCGACTGTAAGAAGAGTCTCTATTCTTGGACTTAAGGCGGCATTGTGCCTTTTGTATTTAATTCCGATGCCATTTCTGTGTTTCATCGTCAATGTGAAGGTCCAAGGAATAAACTGAACCTGCAGTGGTGTATCGGAAACTAATACTGGTCTCACAGGGAATGCTCAAAGCACCGACTGTAAGAAGAGTCTCTATTCTTGTATTTAAGGCGGCATTGTGCCTTTTGTATTTAATTCCGATGCCATTTCTGTGTTTCATCGTCAATGTGAAGGTCTAAGGAATAAACTGAACCTGCAGAGATGTAGCGGAAACTAATACTGGTCTCACAGGGAATGCTCAAAGCACCGAAGGTAAGAAGAGTCTCTATTCTTGTACTTAAGGCGGCATTGTGAATTTTGTATTTAATTCCGATGTAATTTCAGTGTTTCATCGTCAATGTAAATGTCCAAGGAATTCATTGAACCTCCAGTGGTGTATCGGAAACTAATACTGGTCTCACAGGGAATGCTCAAAGCACCGACGGTAAGAAGAGTCTCTATTCTTGTACTTAAGGCGGCATTGTTCCGTTTTTTTGTTTTTAATTCCGATGTAATTTCAGTGTTTCATCGTCAATGTGTATGTTCAAGGAATAGATTGAACCTGCAGTGGTGTATCGGATACTATTACTGGTCTCACAGGGAATGCTCAAAGCACCGACTGTAAGAAGAGTCTCTATTCTTGTACTTAAGGCGGCATTGTGCCTTTTGTATTTAATTCCGATGCCATTTCTGTGTTTCATCGTCATTGTGAAGGTCCAAGGAACAAACTGAACCTGCAGAGGTGTAGCGGAAACTATTACTGGTCTCACAGGGAATGCTCAAAGCACCGACTGTAAGAAGAGTCTCTATTCATGTACTTAAGGCGGCATTGTGCCTTTTGTATTTAATTCCGATGCGACTTCTGTGTTTCATCGTCAATGTGAAGTTCCAAGGAATACATTGAACCTGCAGTGGTGTATCGGAAACTAATACTGGTCTCACAGGGAACGCTCAAAGAACCGACAGAAAGAAGAGTCACTATTCTTGAACTTAAGGCGGCATTGTGGCTTTTGTATTTAATTCCGATGCGATTTCTCTGTATCATCGTCAATTTGAAGGTCCAAGGAATACATTGAACCTGCAGTGGCGTATCGGAAACTAATACTGGTCTCACAGGTAATGCTCAAAGCACCGACTGTAAGAAGAGTCTCTATTCTTGTACTTAAGGCGGCATTGTGCCTTTTGTATTTAATTCCGATGCGATTTCTGTGTTTCATCGTCAATGTGAAGGTCCAAGGAATACATCGAACCTGGAGTGGTGTATCGGAAACTAATACTGGTCTCACAGGGAATGCTCAAAGCACCGACTGTAAGAAGAGTCTCTATTCTTGGACTTAAGGCGGCATTGTGCCTTTTGTATTTAATTCCGATGCCATTTCTGTGTTTCATCGTCAATGTGAAGGTCCAAGGAATAAACTGAACCTGCAGTGGTGTATCGGAAACTAATACTGGTCTCACAGGGAATGCTCAAAGCACCGACTGTAAGAAGAGTCTCTATTCTTGTACTTAAGGCGGCATTGTGCCTTCTGTATTTAATTCCGATGCCATTTCTGTGTTTCATCGTCAATGTGAAGGTCTAAGGAAGAAACTGAACCTGCAGAGATGTAGCGGAAACTAATACTGGTCTCACAGGAAATGCTCAAAGCAACGAAGGTAAGAAGAGTCTCTATTCTTGTACTTAAGGCGGCATTGTGAATTTTGTATTTAATTCCGATGTAATTTCAGTGTTTCATCGTCAATGTAAATGTCCAAGGAATTCATTGAAACTCCAGTGGTGTATCGGAAACTAATACTGGTCTCACAGGGAATGCTCAAAGCTCCGACGGTAAGAAGAATCTCTATTCTTGTACTTAAGGCGGCATTGTTCCTTTTGTATTTAATTCCGATGTAATTTCAGTGTTTCATCGTCAATGTGTATGTTCAAGGAATAGATTGAAACTGCAGTGGTGTATCGGATACTATTACTGGTCTCACAGGGAATGCTCAAAGCACCGACTGTAAGAAGAGTCTCTATTCTTGTACTTAAGGCGGCATTGTGCCTTTTGTATTTAATTCCGATGCCATTTCTGTGTTTCATCGTCAATGTGAAGGTCCAAGGAACAAACTGAACCTGCAGAGATGTAGCGGAAACTAATACTGGTCTCACAGGGAATGCTCAAAGCACCGACTGTAAGAAGAGTCTCTATTCATGTACTTAAGGCGGCATTGTGCCTTTTGTATTTAATTCCGATCCGACTTCTTTGTTTCATCGTCAATGTGAAGTTCCAAGGAATACATTGAACCTGCAGTGGTGTATCGGAAACTAATACTGGTCTCACAGGGAACGCTCAAAGCACCGACAGAAAGAAGAGTCACTATTCTTGAACTTAAGGCGACATTGTGGCTTTTGTATTTAATTCCGATGCGATTTCTCTGTATCATCGTCAATATGAAGGTCCAAGGAATACATTGAACCTGCAGTGGCGTATCGGAAACTAATACTGGTCTCACAGGGAATGCTCAAAGCACCGACTGTAAGAAGAGTCTCTATTCTTGTACTTAAGGCGGCATTGTGCGTTTTGTATTTAATTCCGATGCGATTTCTGTGTTTCATCGTCAACGTGAAGGTCCAACATTGAACCTGCAGTGGTGTATCGGAAAGTAATACTGGTCTCACAGGGAATGCTCAAAGCACCGACTGTAAGAAGAGTCTCTATTCTTGTACTTAATGCGGCATTGTGCCTTTTGTATTTAATTCCGATGCCATTTCTGTGTTTCATCTTCAATGTGAAGATCCAAGGAATAAACTGAACCTGCAGAGGTGTAGCGGAAACTAATACTGGTCTCACAGGGAATGCTCAAAGCACCGACTGTAAGAAGAGTCTCTATTCTTGTACTTTAGGCGGCATTGTGCCATTTGTATTTGATTCCGATGCGATTTCTGTGTTTCATCGTCAATGTGAAGGTCCAAGGAATACATTGAACCTGCTGTGGTGTGTCAGAAACTAATACTGGTCTCACAGGGAATGCTCAAAGCACCGACTGTAAGAACAGCCTCTATTCTTGTACTTAAGATGGCAATGTGCCTTTTGTATTTAATTCCGATGCGATTACTGTGTATCATTGTAAGTTTGAAGGTCCAAGGAATACATTGAACCTGCAGTGGCGTATCGAAAACTAATACAGGTCGCACAGGAAAGGATCAAAGCACACGCTCTAAGAAGTCTCACTCTTCTTGCACTTATGGCGGCATTGTGCCTTTTTGTATTTAATTCCGATGTGATTTCAGTGTTTCATCGTCAATGTGAATGTCCAAGGAATTCTTTGAACCTCCAGTGGTGTATCGGAAACTAATACTAGTCTCACAGGGAATGCTCGAAGCACCGACTGTAAGAAGAGTCCCTATTCTTGTACTTAAGGCGGCATTGTTCCTTTTGTATTTAATTCCGATGTAATTTCAGTGTTTCATCGTCAATGTGAATGTCCAAGGAATAGATCGAACCTGCAGTGGTGTATCGGATACTATTACTGGTCTCACAGAGAATGCTCAAAGCACCGACTGTAAGAAGAGTCTCTATTCTTGTACATAAGGCGGCATTGTGCCTTTTGTATTTAATTCCGATGCCATTTCTGTGTTTCATCGTCAATGTGAAGGTCCAAGGAACAAACTGAACCTGCAGAGGTGTAGCGGAAACTAATACTGGTCTCACAGGGAATCCTCAAAGCACCGACTGTAAGAAGAGTCTCTATTCTTGTACTTAAGGCGGCATTATGCCTTTTGTATTTAATTCCGATGCGACTTCTGTGTTTCATCGTCAATGTGAAGGTCCAAGGAATACATTGAACCTGCAGTGGTGTATCGGAAACTAATACTGGTCTCACAGGGAATGCTCAAAGCACCGAATGTAAGAAGAGTCTCTATTCTTGAACTCAAGGCGGCATTGTGGCTTTTGTATTTAATTCCGATGCGATTTCTGTGTATCATCGTCAATTTGAAGGTCCAAGGAATACATTGAACCTGCACTGGCGTATCGGAAACTAATACTGGTCTCACAGGGAATGCTCAAAGCACCGACTGTAGAAGGAGTCTCTATTTTTGTACTTAAGGCGGCATTGTACCTTTTGTATTTAATTCCGTTGCGATTTCTGCGTTTCATCGTCAATGTGAAGGTCCAAGGAATACATTGAACCTGCAGAGGTGTAGCGGAATCTATTACTGGTCTCACAGGGAATGCTCAAAGCACCGACTGTAAGAAGAGTCTCTATTCATGTACTTAAGGCGGCATTGTGCCTTTTGTATTTGATTCCGATGCGATTTCTGTGTATCATCGTCAAATTGAAGGTCCAAGGAAACCATTGAATCTGCAGTGGTGTATCGTAAACTAATACTGGTCTCACAGGGAATGCTCAAAGCACCGACTGTAAGAAGAGTCTCTATTCTTGTACTTAAGGCGGCATTGTGCGTTTTGTATTTTATTCCGATGCGATTTCTGTGTTTCATCGTCAATGTGAAGGTCCAAGGAATACATTGAACCTGCAGTGGTGTATCGGAAACTAATACTGGTCTCACAGGGAATGTTCAAAGCACCAACTGTAAGAAGAGTCTCTATTCTTGTACTTAAGGCGGCATTGTGCCTTTTGTGTTTAATTCCGATGCCATTTCTGTGTTTCATCGTCAATGTGAAGATCCAAGGAATAAACTGAACTTGCAGAGGTGTAGCGGAAACTAAAACTGGTCTCACAGGGAATGCTCAAAGCACCGACTGTAAGAACAGCCTCTATTCTTGTACTGAAATTGGCATTGTGCCTTTTGTATTTAATTCCGAAGCGATTACTGTGTATTATTGTCAATTTGAAGGTCCAAGGAATACATTGAACCTGAAGTGGCGTATCGAAAACTAATACAGGTCGCACAGGAAAGGATCAAACCACACATTCTAAGAAGTCTCACTCTTCTTGCACTTTTGGCGGCAGTGTGCCTTTTTGTATTTAATTCCGATGTGATTTCAGTGTTTCATCGTCAATGTGTATGTCCGAAGAATACATTGAACCTGCAGTGGTGTATCGGAAACTAATACTGGTCTCACAGGCAATGCTCAAAGCACCGACTGTAAGAACAGTCTCTATTCTTGTACTTAAGGCGGCATTGTGCCTTTTGTGTTTAATTCCAATGTAATTTCAGTGTTTCATCGTCAATGTGAATGTCAAAGGTATACATTGAACCTCCAGTGGTGTCTCGGAAACTAATACTGGTCTCACAGGGAATGCTCAAAGCACCGACTGTAAGAAGAGTCTCTATTCTTGTACTTAAGGCGGCATTGTGCTATTTGTATTTAATTCCTATACGATTTCTGCGTTTCATTGTCAATGTGAAGGTCCAAGGAATACATTGAACTTGCCGTGGTGTATCGGAACCTAATACTGGTCTCACAGGCAATGCTCAAAGCACCGACTGTAAGAACAGTCTCTATTCTTGTACTTAAGGCGACATTGTGCCGTTTGTATTTAATTCCGATGCGATTTCTGTGATTCTTCGTCAATGTGAAGGTGCAAGGAACACATTGAACCTGCAGTGGTGTATCGGAATCTAATACTGGTCTCATAAGAAAGGATCAAAGCACAGAGTCTAAGAAGTCTCGCGCTTCTTGCACTTAAGGCGGCATTGTGGCTTTTGTATATAATGCTGATGTAATTTCTGTGTTTCATCGTCAATATGTATGTCCAAGGAATACATTCGACCTGCAGTGGTGTATCGGAAACTAATACTGGTCTCACAGGGAATGCTCAAAGCACCGACTGTAAGAAGAGTCACTATTCTTGTACTTAAGTCGGCATTGTGCCTTTTGTATTTAATTCCGATGCCATTTCTGTATTTCATCGTCAATGCGAAGGTCCAAGGAGTACATTGAACCTGCAGTGGTGTATGGGAAACTAATACTGGTCTCACAGGGAATGCTCAAAGCACCGACTGTAAGAAGACTCCCTATTCTTGTACTTAAGGCGGCATTGTGCCATTTGTATTTAATTCCGACGCCATTTCTGTGTTTCATCGACAATGTGAAAGTCCAAGGAATACATTGCACCTGCAGTGGTGTATCGGAAACTAATACTGGTCTCGCAGGGAATGCTCAAAGCACCGACTGGAAGAAGAGTCTCTATTCTTGCACTTATGGCGGCATTGTGCCTTTTGTATTTAATTCCGATGTAATTTCAGTGTTGCATCGTCAATGTGAATGTCTAAGGAATACATTGAACCTGCAGTGGTGTATCGGAAACTAATACTGGTCTCACAGGAAAGGATCAAAGCACAGACTCTAAGGAGTCTCACTCATCTTGCAGTCAATGCGGCATTGTTCCTTTTGTATTTCATTCCGATGTAATTTCAGTGTTTCACCGTCAATGAGTATGTCCAAGGAATACATTGAAGTTGGAGTGGTGTATCGTAAACTAATACCGGTCTCACAGGGAATGCTCAACACACCGAATATAAGAAGAGTCTCTATTCTTGTACTTAAGGCGGCATTGTGCCTTTTGAATTAAATTCCGAAGCAATTTCCGTGTTTCATCGTCAATGTGTATGTCTAAGGAATACATGGAACCTGCAGTGGTGTATCGGAAACTAATACTGGTCTCACAGGAAATGCTCAAAGCTCCGACTGTAAGAAGAGTATCTATTCTTGTACTGAAGCGGCATTGTGCCTTTTGTATTTAATTAGGATGCGATTTATGTGTTTCATCGTCAATGTGAAGGTACAAGGAATACATTGTACCTGCAGTGGTGTATCGGAAACTAATACTGGTCTCACAGGGAATGCTCAAAGCACCGACTGTAGGAGGAGTCTCTATTCTTGCACTTATGATGGCTTTGTGCCTTTTGTATTTAATTCCAGTGTAATTTCAGTGTTTCTTCGTCAATGTGTATGTCTAAGGAATACATTGAACCTGCAGTGGTGTATCGGAAACTAATACTGGTCTCACAGGGAATGTTCAAAGCACCGACTGTAAGAAGAGTCTCTATTCTTGTACTTATTGCGGCATTGTGTCTTTTGTATTTAATTCTAATGCGATTTCTGTTTTTCATCGTCCATGTGAAGGTCCAAGGAATACATTGAACCTGCAGTGGTGTATCGGAAACTAATACTGGTCTCACAGGGAATGCACAAAGCACCGACGGTAAGAAGACTCTCTATTCTTGTACTTAAGGCTGCATTGTGCCATTTGTAATTAATTCCGATGCCATTTCTGTGCTTCATCGTCAATGTGAAGGTCCAAGGAATACATTGTTTCTGCAGTGGTGTATCGGAAACTAATACTGGTCTCGCAGGGAATGCTCAAAGCACCGACTGTAAAAAGAGTCTCCAATCTTGCACTTATGGCGGCATTGTGCCTTTTGTATTTAATTTCGATGTAATTTCAGAGTTTCATCGTCAATGTGTATGTCTAAGGAATACATTGAACCTGCAGTGGTGTATCGGAAACTAATACTGGTCTCACAGGGAATGCTCAAAACACCGACTGTAAGAAGAGTCACTATTCTTGTACTTATTGCGGCATTGCGCCTTTTGTATTTATTTCCGATGCGATCTATCGGAAACTAATACTGGTCTCACAGGAAAGGATCAAAGCACAGACTCTAAGAAGTTTCCCTCATCTTGCAGTTAATGCGGCATTGTTCCTTTTGTATTTAATTCGGATGTAATTTCAGGGTTTCATCGTCAATGAGTATGTCCAAGGATTACATTGAACCTGGAGTGGTGTATCGGAAACTAATACTGGTCTCACAGGGAATGCTCAAAGCACCGACTGGAAGAATAGTCACTATTCTAGTACGTAAGGCGGCATTGTGCCTTTTGTATTTAATTCGGATGCGATTTCTTTGTTTCATCGTCAACGTGTATGTCCAAGCAATACATTGAATTTGCAGTGGTGTTTCGGAAACTAATACTGGTCTCACAGGAAATGCTCAAAGCACCGACTGTAAGAAGAGTCTCTATTCTTGTACTGAAGCGGCATTGTGCCTTTTGTATTTAATTCCGATGCGATTTCTGTGTTTCATCGTCAATGTGAAGGTACAAGGAATACATTGCACCTGCAGTGGTGTATCGGAAACTAATACTGGTCTCACAGGGAATACTCAAAGCACCGACTGTAAGAGGAGTCTCTATTCTTGCACTTATGATGGCATTGTGCCTTTTGTATTTAATTCCAGTGTAATTGCAGTGTTTCTTCGTCAATGTGTATGTATAAGGAATACATTTAACCTGCAGTGGTGTACCGGAAACTAATACTGGTCTCACAGGGAATGCTCAAAGCACCGACTGTAAGAAGAGTCACTATTTTTGTACTTATTGCGGCGTTGTGAATTTTGTATTTAATTCCGATGTAATTTCAGTGTTTCATCGTCAATGTGAATGTCCAAGGAATAAACTGAACCTGCAGATGTGTAGCGGAAACTAATACTGGCCTCACAGGGAATGCTCAAAGAACCGACGGTAAGAAGAGTCTCTATTCTTGTACTTAAGGCGGCATTGTGAATTTTGTATTTAATTCCGATGTAATTTCAGTGTTTCATCGTCAATGTGAATGTCCAAAGAATTCATTGCACCTGCAGTGGTGTATCGGAAACTAATACATGTCTCGCAGGGAATGCTCAAAGCACCGACACTGAGAAGAGTCTCCATTCTTGCACTTATGGCTGCATTGTGCCTTTTGTATTTAATTTCGATATAATATCAGTGTTTCATCGTCAATGTGTATGTCTAAGGAATACATTGAACCTGCAGTGGTGTATCGGAAACTAATACTGGTCTCACAGGGAATGCTCAAAGCACCGACTGTAAGAAGAGTCTCTATTCTTGTACTTATTGCGGCATTGTGCCTTTTGTATTTAGTTCCGATGCGATTTCTGTGTTTTTTCGTCAATGCGAAAGTCCAAGGAATACATTGACCCTGCAGTGGTGTATCGAAAACTAATACTGGTCTCACAGGGAATGCTCAAAGCACCGACTGTAAGAATAGTCTCTATTCTTGTACTTAAGGCAGCATTGTGCCTTTTTTATTTAATTCCGATGACATTTCTGTGTTTCATCGTCAATGTGAAGGTCCAAGGAATAAACTGAACCTGCAGAGGTGTAGCGGAAACTAATACTGGTCTCACAGGGAATGCTCAAAGCACCGACGGTAAGAAGAGTCTCTATTCTTGTACTTAAGGCGGCATTGTGAATTTTGTATTTAATTCCGATGTAATTTCAGTGTTTCATCGTCAATGTGAATGTCCAAAGAATTCATTGCACCTGCAGTGGTGTATCGGAAACTAATACATGTCTCGCAGGGAATGCTCAGAGCACCGACACTAAGAAGAGTCTCCATTCTTGCACTTATGGCGGCATTGTGCCTTTTGTATTTAATTTCGATATAATTTCAGTGTTTCATCGTCAATGAGTATGTCCAAGGAATACATTGAACCTGGAGTGGTGTATCGGAAACTAATACTGGTCTCACAGGGAATGCTCAAAGCACCGACTGTAAGAAAAGTCTCTATTCTTGTACGTAAGGCGGCATTGTGCCTTTTGTATTTAATTCGGATGCGATTTCTGTGTTTCATCGTCAACGTGTATGTCCAAGCAATACATTGAACCTGCAGTGGTGTATCGAATACTAATACTGGTCTCACAGCAAATGCTCAAAGCACCGACTGTAAGAAGAGTCCCTATTCTTGTACTGAAGCGGCATTGTGCCTTTTGTATTTAATTCCGATGCGCTTTCTGTGTTTCATCGTCAATGTGAAGGTACAAGGAATACATTGTACCAGCAGTGGTGTATCGGAAACTAATACTGGTCTCACAGGGAATGCTCAAAGCACCGACTGTAAGAGGAGTCTCTATTCTTGCACTTATGATGGCATTGTGCCTTTTGTATTTAATTCCAGTGTAATTTCAGTGTTTCTTCGTCAATGTGTATGTCTAAGGAATACATTGAACCTGCAGTGGTGTATCGGAAACTAATACTGGTCTCACAGGGAATGCTGAAAGCACCGACTGTAAGAAGAGTCTCTATTCTTGTACTTATTGCGGCATTGTGCCTTTTGTATTTAGTTCCGATGCGATTTCTGTGTTTCTTCGTCAATGCGAAAGTCCAAGGAATACATTCAACCTGCAGTGGTGTATCGGAAACTAATACTGGTCTCACAGGGAATGCTCAATGCAACGACTGTAAGAAGAGTCTCCATTCTTGTACTTAAGGCGGCATTGTGCCTTTTGTATTTAATACCGATGCGTTTCTGTGTTTCATCGTCAATGTTAAGGTCCAAGGAATACATTGAACCTGCTGTGGTGTATCGGAAACTAATACTGGTCTCACAGGGAATGCTCAAACACCGACTGTAAGAAGAGTCTCTATTCTTGTACTTAAGGCGGCATTGTGCCATTTGTATTTCATTCCGATGCGATTTCTGTGTTTCATCGTCAATGTGTATGTCCAAGGAATACATTGAACCTGCAGTGGCGTATCGGAAGCTAATACTGGTCTCACAGGAATGGATCCAAGCACAGACTCTAAGAAGTCTCACTCTTCTTGCACTTACGGTGGCATTGTGCGTTTTGTATTTAATGCCGATGTAATATCTGTGTTTCATCGTCAATGTGTATGTCCAAGGGATAGATCGAAGCGGCAGTGGTGTTTGGCAAGCTAACACTGGTCTCACGGGGAATGCTCAAAGCACCGACTGTAAGAAGAGTCTCTATTCTTGTACTTAAGGCGGCATCGTGCCATTTCTATTTGATTCCGATGCGATTTCTGTGTTCCATCGTCAATGTGAAGGTCCATGGAATACATTGAACCTGCAGTTGCGTATCGGAAACTGATACTGGTCGCGCAGGAAAGGATAAAAGCACAGACTCTAAGAAGTCTCACTCTTCTTGCACTTAAGTCGGCATTGTACCTTTTGTATTCAATTACGATGTAATTTCAGTGTTTCATCGTCAATGTGTATGTCCAAGGAATACATTGAACGTGCAGTGGTGTATCGGAAACTAATACTGGTCCCGCAGGGAATGCTCAAACACCGACTGTAAGAGGAGTCTCTTCTCTTGCACTTAAGGCGGCATTTTGCCTTCTGTATTTAATTAAGATGTAATTTCAGTGTTTCATTGTCATTGTGTATGTCCAAGGAATTCATTGAACCTGCAGTGGTGTATCGGAAACAAATACTGGTCTCACACGGAATGCTCATAGCACCAACCTTAAGAAGAGTCTCTAATCTTGTACTTAAGGCGGCATTGTGCCTTTAGTATTTAATTCCAATGCGATTTCTGTGTTTCATCATCAATGTGAAGGTCCAACTAACACATTTAACCTGCTGTGATGTATCGGAAACTAATACTGGTCTCACAGGAAAGGATCAAAGCACAGACTCTAAGAAGTCACACATATCTTGCACTTAAGGCGGCATTGTTCCTTTTGTATTTAATTCCGATGTAATTTCAGTGTTTCATTGGCATTGTGTATGTCCAAGGAATTCATTGAACCTGCAGTGGTGTATCGGAAACTAATACTGGTCTCACACGGAATGCTCAAAGCACCAACCTGAAGAAGAGTCTCTATTCTTGTACTTAAGGCGGCATTGTGCCTTTTGTATTTAATTCCGATGCGATTTCTGTGTTTCATCGTCAATGTGTATGTCCAAGGAATACATTGAACCTGCAGTGGTGTATGGGAAACTAATAGTGATCTCACACGGAATGCTCAAAGCACCGACTTCAAGAAGAGTCTCAATTCTTGTACTTAAGGCGGCATTGTGCCTCTTGTATTTAATTCCGATGCGATTTCTGTGTTTCATCGTCAATGTGTACGTCCAAGGAATACATTGAACCTGTTGTGGAGTATCGGAAACTAATACTGTTCTTACAGGAAAGGACCAAAGCACATACTCTAAGAAGTCTCACTCTTCTTGCACTTGATGCGGCTTTGTGCCTTTTGTATCTAATTCCGATCCGATTTCTGTGTCTCATCGTCAATGTGAATTTCCAAGGAATACATTGAACCTGCAGTGGTGTATCGGAAACTAATACTGGTCTCACAGCAAAGGATCAAAGCACAGACTTTTAGAAGTCTCACTCTTCTTGCAGTTAAGGTGGCATTGTGCCTTTTGTATCTAATTCTGATTTAATTTCAGTGTTTCTTCGCCTATGTGTGTGTCTAAGGTATACATTGAACTTGCAGTGGTGTATCGGAAACTAATACTGGGCTCACATTGAATGCTCAAAGCACCGATTGTGACAAGAGTCTCTATTCTTGTACTTATGGTGCAATTGTGCCATTTGTATTTAATTCCGATGCGATTTCTGTGTTTCATCGTCAATGTGAAGGTCCAAGGAATACATTGAATCTGCAGCGGTGTATCGGAAACAAATACTAGTCTCACACTAAAGGATCAAAGCACAGACTCTAAGAAGACTCACTCTTCTTGCACTTAAGTCGGCATTGTGCCTGTGTATTTAATTCCGATGTAATTTTAGTGTTTCATCGTCAATGTGTATGTCCAAGGAATACACTGTACCTGCAGTGGTGTATCGGAAACTAATACTGGTCTCACATGGAATGCTCAAAGGACCGACTTCAAGCAGAGTCTCTATTCTTGTACTTAAGGCGGCATAGTGCCTTTTCTATTTTATTCCGATGCGATTTCTGTGTTTCATCGTCAATATGAAGGTCCAAGGAATACATTGAACCTGCAGTGGTGTATCGGAAACTAATATTGGTCTCACAGGAAATGATCAAAGCACAGACTCCAAGAAGTGTCACTCTTCTTGCACTTAAGGCGGCATTGTGCCTTTTGTGTTTAATTCCGATGCGACTTCAGTGTTTCATCGTCAACTTGAAAGTCCGTGGAATACATTGAACCTGCAGTGCTGTATCGGAAACTAATACTGGTCAAACAGGAAAGGATCAAAGCACAGACTCTAAGAATTCTCAGTCTTCTTGCACTTAAGGCGGCATTGTGCCATTTGTATTTAATTCCGATGTAATTTCAGTTTTCCATCTTCAATGTGTATGTCCAAGAAATACATTGAACCGGCAGTGGTGTAACGGAAACTAATACTGGTCTCACAGGGAATGCTAATAGCACCGACTGTAAGAAGTGGCTCTATTCTTGTACTTAAGTCGGCATTGTGCCTTTTGTATTTAATTCCGATGCGATTTCTGTGTTTCATCGACAATGTGAAGGTCCAAGGAATACATTGAACCTGCAGTGGTGTATCGGAAATTAATACTGGTCTCACACGGAGTGCTCAAAGCACCGGCTGTAAGAAGAGTCTCTATTCTTGTACTTAAGGCACCATTGCACCTTTTGTCTTTAATTACGATGTAATTTCAGTGTTTCATCGTCAATGTGTATGTCCAAGGAATACTTTGAACCTGCAGTGCTGTATCGGAAACTAATACTGGTCTCACAGGGTATGCCCAAAGCACCGACTGTAAGAAGAGTCTCTATTCTTGTACGTAATGCGGCATTGTGCCTTCTGTATTTAATTCCGATACGACTTCTGTGCTCCTTCGTCAATGTGAAAGTCCAAGGAATACACTGAACCTGAAGTGGTGTATCGGAATCTAATACCGGTCTCACAGGAAAGGATCAAAGCACAGACACTAAGAAGACTCACTCTTCTTGCACTTAAGGGGGCATTGTGCCGTTTATATTTAATTCCGATGTAATTTCGGTATTTCATCATCAATGTGTATGTCCAAGGAATACACTGTACCTCCAATGGTGTATCGGAAACTAATACTGGTCTCACAGGAAAGGATCAAAGCACAGACTCTAAGAAGTCTCACTCTTCTTGCTCTTACGGCGGAATTGTTCGTTTTGTATTTAATTCCGATGTAATTTCAGTGTTTTATTGTCAATGTGTACGTCCAAAGAATACCCTGAACCTGCAGTGGTGTATCGGAAACTAATACTGGTCTCACAGGGAATGATCAAAGCACCGACTGTAAGAAGAGTCTCTATTCCTGTACTTAAGGCGGCATTGTGCTTTTTGTATTTATTTCCGATGCGATTTCTGTGTTTCATCGTCAATGTGTATGTCCAAGGAATACATCGAACCTGCAGTGGTGTATCGGAAACTAATTCAGGTCTCACACGGAATGCTCAAATCACCGACTGTAAGAAGAGTCTCTATTCTTGTACTTAAGGCGGCACTGTGCGTTTTGTATTTAATTTCGATGCTATTTCTGTGTTTTATCGTCAATGTGAAGGTCCAAGGTATACATTGAACCTGCAGTGGTGTATCGGAAACTAATACTGGTCTCACAGGAGAGGATCAAAGCACAGACTCCAAGAAGTGTCACCCTTCTTGCACTTAAGGCGGCATTGTGCCTTTTGTATATAGTTCCGATGCGATTTCAGTGTTTCATCGTCAATGTGTAAGTCCGAGGAATACATTGAACCTGCAGTGCTGTATCGGAAACTAATACTGGTCTCACAGGGTATGCTCAAAGCACGGACTGTAAGAAGAGTCTCTATTCTTGTACTTAAGGCGGCATTGTGAATTTTGTATTTAATTCCGATGCGATTACAGTGTTTCATCGTCAATCTGTAAGTCCGAGGAATACATTGAAACTGCAGTGCTGTATCGGAAACTAATACTGGTCTCACAGGAAAGGATCAAAGCACAGACTCTAAGAAGTCTCACCCTTCTTGAACTTAGGGCGGCATTGTGCCTTTTGTATTTAATTCCAATGTAATTTCAGTGTCCCATCGACAATGTGTATGTCCAAGGAATACATTGAACCTGCAGTGGGGTATCGGAAACTATACTGGTCTCACAGGGTATGCTCAAAGCAGCGACTGTAAGAAGAGTCTCTATTCTTGTACTTAATTCTTCATTGTGTATTTTGTATTTAATTCCGATGCGATTTCAGTGTTTCATCGTCAATGTGAAGGTCCAAGGAATACATTGAATCTGCAGCGGTGTATCGGAAAGAAATACTAGTCTCACAGGAAAGGATCAAAGCACAGACTCTAAGAAGACTCACTCTTCTTGCACTTAAGTCGGCATTGTGCCTGTGTATTTAATTCCGATGTAATTTCAGTGTTTCATCGTCAATGTGTATGTCCAAGGAATACACTGTACCTGCAGTGGTGTATCGGAAACTAATACTGGTCTCACATGGAATGCTCAAAGGACCGACTTCAAGCAGAGTCTCTATTCTTGTACTTAAGGCGGCATAGTGCCTTTTCTATTTTATTCCGATGCGATTTCTGTGTTTCATCGTCAATATGAAGGTCCAAGGAATACATTGAACCTGCAGTGGTGTATCGGAAACTAATATTGGTCTCACAGGAAATGATCAAAGCACAGACTCCAAGAAGTGTCACTCTTCTTGCACTTAAGGCGGCATTGTGCCTTTTGTGTTTAATTCCGATGCGACTTCAGTGTTTCATCGTCAACTTGAAAGTCCGTGGAATACATTGAACCTGCAGTGCTGTATCGGAAACTAATACTGGTCAAACAGGAAAGGATCAAAGCACAGACTCTAAGAATTCTCAGTCTTCTTGCACTTAAGGCGGCATTGTGCCATTTGTATTTAATTCCGATGTAATTTCAGTTTTCCATCTTCAATGTGTATGTCCAAGAAATACATTGAACCGGCAGTGGTGTAACGGAAACTAATTCTGGTCTCACAGGGAATGCTAATAGCACCGACTGTAAGAAGTGGCTCTATTCTTGTACTTAAGTCGGCATTGTGCCTTTTGTATTTAATTCCGATGCGATTTCTGTGTTTCATCGACAATGTGAAGGTCCAAGGAATACATTGAACCTGCAGTGGTGTATCGGAAATTAATACTGGTCTCACACGGAGTGCTCAAAGCACCGACTGTAAGAAGAGTCTCTATTCTTGTACTTAAGGCGGCATTGCACCTTTTGTCTTTAATTACGATGTAATTTCAGTGTTTCATCGTCAATGTGTATGTCCAAGGAATACTTTGAACCTGCAGTGCTGTATCGGAAACTAAAACTGGTCTCACAGGGTATGCCCAAAGCACCGACTGTAAGAAGAGTCTCTATTCTTGTACGTAATGCGGCATTGTGCCTTCTGTATTTAATTCCGATACGACTTCTGTGCTCCTTCGTCAATGTGAAAGTCCAAGGAATACACTGAACCTGAAGTGGTGTATCGGAATCTAATACCGGTCTCACAGGAAAGGATCAAAGCTCAGACACTAAGAAGACTCACTCTTCTTGCACTTAAGGGGGCATTGTGCCGTTTATATTTAATTCCGATGTAATTTCGGTATTTCATCATCAATTTGTATGTCCAAGGAATACACTGTACCTCCAATGGTGTATCGGAAACTAATACTGGTCTCACAGGAAAGGATCAAGGCACAGACTCTAAGAAGTCTCACTCTTCCTGCTCTTACGGCGGAATTGTTCGTTTTGTATTTAATTCCGATGTAATTTCAGTGTTTCATTGTCAATGTGTACGTCCAAAGAATACCCTGAACCTGCAGTGGTGTATCGGAAACTAATACTGGTCTCACAGGGAATGATCAAAGCACCGACTGTAAGAAGAGTCTCTATTCCTGTACTTAAGGCGGCATTGTGCTTTTTGTATTTATTTCCGATGCGATTTCTGTGTTTCATCGTCAATGTGTATGTCCAAGGAATACATCGAACCTGCAGTGGTGTATCGGAAACTAATTCAGGTCTCACACGGAATGCTCAAATCACCGACTGTAAGAAGAGTCTCTATTCTTGTACTTAAGGCGGCACTGTGCGTTTTGTATTTAATTTCGATGCTATTTCTGTGTTTTATCGTCAATGTGAAGGTCCAAGCTATACATTGAACCTGCAGTGGTGTATCGGAAACTAATACTGGTCTCACAGGAGAGGATCAAAGCACAGACTCCAAGAAGTGTCACCCTTCTTGCACTTAAGGCGGCATTGTGCCTTTTGTATATAGTTCCGATGCGATTTCAGTGTTTCATCGTCAATGTGTAAGTCCGAGGAATACATTGAACCTGCAGTGCTGTATCGGAAACTAATACTGGTCTCACAGGAAAGGATCAAAGCACAAACTCTAAGAAGTCTCACTTTTCTTGCACTTAATGGTGCATTGAGTCTTTTGTATTTAATTCCGATGTAATATCAGTGTTTCATCGTCAATGTGTATGTCCAAGGAATACATTGAACCTGCAGTGGTGTATCGGAAACTAATACTGGTCTCACAGGGAACGCTCAATGCACCGACTGTAAGAACAGTCTCCATTCTTGTACTTATGGTGGCATTGTGCCTTTTCTATTTAATTCCGATTCAATTTCTGTGTTTCATCGTCAATGTGAAGGTGCGAGGAATACACTGAACCTGCAATGGTGTATCGGAAACTAATACTGGTCTCACAGGGAATGCTCAAAGCACCCACTGTAAGAAAAGTTTCTAATCTTGTACTTAAGGCGGCTTTATGCCTTTTGTATTTAATTCCGATGCGATTTCTGTGTTTCGTCGTCAATGTGAAGGTCCAAGGAATACATTGAACCTGCAGTGGTGTAACGGAAACTAATACTGGTCTCACAGGGAATGCTCAAAGCACCGACTGTAGGAAGAGTCTCTATTCTTATACTTAAGGCTTCATTGTGCCTTTTATATTTAATTCCGATGTAATTTCGGTGTTTCATCGTCAATGTGTATGTCCAAGGAATACATTGAACCTGCTGTGGTGTATCGGAAACTAATACTGGTCTCACAGGGTATGCTCAAAGCACGGACTGTAAGAAGAGTCTCTATTCTTGTACTTAAGGCGGCATTGTGAATTTTGTATTTAATTCCGATGCGATTACAGTGTTTCATCGTCAATCTGTAAGTCCGAGGAATACATTGAAACTGCAGTGCTGTATCGGAAACTAATACTGGTCTCACGGGAAAGGATCAAAGCACAGACTCTAAGAAGTCTCACCCTTCTTGAACTTAGGGCGGCATTGTGCCTTTTGTATTTAATTCCTATGTAATTTCAGTGTTCCATCGACAATGTGTATGTCCAAGGAATACATTGAACCTGCAGTGGGGTATCGGAAACTATACTGGTCTCACAGGGTATGCTCAAAGCAGCGACTGTAAGAAGAGTCTCTATTCTTGTACTTAATTCTTCATTGTGTATTTTGTATTTAATTCCGATGCGATTTCCCTGTTTCATCGTCAATGTGAAGGTCCAAGGATTACATTGAACCTGCAGTGGTGTGTCAGAAACTAATACTGGTCTCACAGGGAATGCTCAAATCACCGACTGTAAGAAGAGCCTATATTCTTGTACTTAAGGCGCCATTGTGCCTTTTGTATTTAATTTCGATTCGATTTCTGTATTTCATCGTCAATATAAAGGGCCAAGGAATACATTCATCCTGCGGAGGTGTATCGGAAAGTAATACTGGTCTCACAGGAACTTATAAAATCACAGACTCTAAGAAGGCTCATTCCTCTTGTACTTAAGGCGGCATTGAGTCTTTTGTATTTAATTCCGATGTAATTTCAGTGTTTCATCGTCAATGTGTATGTCAAGGATTACATTGAATCTGCAGTGGTGTATCGGAAAATAATACTGGTCTCACAGGGAATGCTCAATGCACCGACTGTAAGAACAGTCTCTATTCTTGTACTTATGGTGGCATTTTGCCTTTTGTATTTAATTCCGATTCGATTTCTGTGTTTCATCGTCAATGTGAAGGTCCGAGGAATACACTGAACCTGCAGAGGTGTATCGGAAACTAATACTGGTCTCACAGGGAATGCTCATAGCACCCACTGTGAGAAAAGTTTCTAATCTTGTACTTAAGGCGGCTTTATGCCTTTTGTATTTAATTCCGATGCGATTTCTGTGTTTCGTCGCCAATGTGAAGGTCCAAGGAATACATTGAACTTGCAGTGGTGTATCGGAAACTAATACTGGTCTCACAGGGAATGCGCAAAGCACCGACTGCAAGGAGAGTCTGTATTGTTGTACTGAAGGCGGCGTTTTGCCTTTTCTATTTAATTCCGATGCGATTTCTATGTTTCTTCGTCAATGTGTAGGTCCTAGGAATACATTGAACCTGCAGTGGTGTATCGGAAACTAATACTGGTCTCACAGGAAAGGATCAAAGCACAGACTCTATGAAGTCTCACTCATCTCGCTCTTACGGCGGAATTGTTCGTTTTGTATTTAAATCCGATGTAATTTCAGTGCTTCATTGTCAATGTGTATGTCCAAAGAATACACTGAACCTGCAGTGGTGTATCGGAAACTAATACTGGTCTCACAGGGAATGATCAAAGCACCGACTGTAAGAAGAGTCTCTATTCCTGTACTTAAGGCGGCATTGTGCCTTCTGTATTTAATTCCGATGCGATTTCTTTGTTTCATCGTCAATGTCTATGTCCAAGGAATACATTGAACCTTCATTGGTGTATCGGAAACTAATTCTGGTCTCACATGGAATGCTCAAATCACCGACTGTGAGAAGAGTCTCTACTCTTTTACTTAAGACGTCATTGTGCCTTTTGTATTTAATTCCGATGCGATTTCAGTGTTTCATCGTCAATGTGTAAGTCCGAGGAATACATTGAACCTACAATGCTGTATCGGAAACTAATACTGGCCTCTCAGGAATGGATCAAAGCACAGACTCTAAGAAGTCTCACTCTTCTTGCAGTTAAGGTGGCATTGTGCCTTTTGTACTTAATTCCGATGTAATTTCAGTGTTCCATCGTCAATGTGATGGTCCAAGGAGTACATTGAACCTGCAGTGGTGTATCGGAAACTAATACAGGTCTCACAGGGTATGCTCAAAGCACCGACTTTAAAAAGAGTCTCTATTCTCGTACAAAATGCGGCATTGTGCATTTTGTATTTACTTCCTATGCGATTTCAGTGTTTCATCGTCAATGTGTATGTCCAGTTAATACATTGAACCTGGAGCGGTGTATCGGAAACTAATACTGGCCTCACAGGGAATGCTCAAAGCACCGACTGTACGAAGAGTCACTATTCTTGTACTTGTGGCGGCATTGTGCCTTTTGTATATTATTCCGATGCGATTTCCCTATTTCATCGTCAATTGGAAGATCCAAGGAATACAATGAACCTGCAGTGGTGTATCAGAAACTAATACTGGTCTCACAGGGAATGCTCAAATCACCGACAGTAAGAAGAGTCTATATTCTTGTACTTAAGGCGGCATTGTGCCTTATGTATTTAATTCCGATTCGATATCTGTACTTCATCGTCAATATGAAGGGCAAAGGAATACATTGAACCTGCAGTGGTGTATCGGAAATTAATACTGGTCTCATAGGAAAGGATAAAAACACAGACTCTAAGAAGTCTCATTCTTCTTGTACTTAAGGCGGCATTGAGTCTTTTGTATTTAATTCCGATGTAATTTCAGTGTTTCATTGTCAATGTGTTGTCCAAGGAATACATTGAAACTGCAGTGGTGTATCGGAAACTAATACTGGTCTCACAGGGAATGCTCAAAGCACCGACTGTAAGAACAGTCCCTGTTCTTGTACATATGGTGGCATTGTGCATTTTGTATTTAACTTCGATGCGATTTCAGAGTTTCATCGTCAATGTGAAGGTCCGAGGAATACACTGAACCTCCAGCGATGTATCGGAAACTAATACTGGTCTCACAGGGAATGCTGAAAGCACCCACTGTAAGAAAAGTTTCTAATCTTGTACTTAAGGGGGCTTTGTGCCTGTTGTATTTAATTCTGATGCGATTTCTGTGTTTCATCGTCAATGTGAAGGTCCAAGGAATACATTGAACCTGCAGTGGTGTATCGGAAACTAATACTGGTCTCACAGGGAATGCGCAAAGCACCGACTGCAAGAAGAGTCTGTATTGGTTTACTTAAGGCGGCATTTTGCCTTATCTATTTAATTCCGATGCGATTTCTATGTTTCTTCGTCAATGTGAAGGTCCAAGGAATACATTGCACCGGCAGTGGTGTATCGGAAACTAATTCTGGTCTCACACGGAATGCTGAAAGCACCGTCTGTAAGAAGAGTCTCTATTCTTCTACTGAAAGCGGCATGAGCATTTTGTATTTTATTCCGATGCGATTGCTGTGTTTAATCGTCAATGCGAAGGTCCAAGGAATACATTGCACCTGCAGTGGTGTATCGGAAACTAATACTGGTCTCACAGGAAAGGATTAAAGCACAGACTCTAAGAAGTCTCACTCTTCTTGCACTTATGGCGGAATTTTTCGTTTTGTATTTAATTCCGATGTAATTTCAGTGTTTCATCGTCAATGTGTATGTCCAAGGAATACATTGAACCTGCAGTGGTGTATCGGACACTAATACTGGTCTCACAGGGAATGCTCAAAGCATCGACTGTAAGAAGTGTCTGTATTCTTGTACTTAAGGCGGCATTTTGCCTTTTGTATTCAATTCCGATGCGATTTCTGTGTTTCATCGTCAATGTGAAGCTCCTAGGAATACATTGATCCTGCAGTGGTGTATCGGAAACTAATACTGGTCTCACAGGGAATGCTCAAAGCACCGACTGTAAGAATAGTCTCTATTTTTGTACTTAAGACGGCATTGTGCCTTTTATATTTAATTCCGATGCGATTTCTGTGTTTCATCGTCAATGTGAAAAACCAAGGAATACATTGAACCTGCAGTGGTGTATCGGAATCTAATACTGGTCTCACAGGAAAGGAAAAAAACACAGACTCTAAGAAGTCTCACTCTTCTTGTACTTAAGGCGGCATTGAGTCTTTTGTATTTAATTCCGATATAATTCCAGTGTTTCATCGTCAATATGTATGTCCAAGGAATACATTGAACCTGCAGTAGTGTATCGGAAACTAACACTGGTCTCACAGGGAATGCTCAAAGCACCGACTGTAAGAAGAGTCTCTAATCTTGTACTTATGGTGGCATTGTGCCTTTTGTATTTAATTCCGATGCGATTTCTGTGTTTCATCGTCAATGCGAAGGTCCAAGGAATACATTGAACCTGCAGTGGTGTATCGGGAAATAATACTGGTCTCACAGGGAATGCTCAAAACACTGACTTTAAGACGAGTCTCTATTCTTGTACTTACGCGGCAGTTTGCCTTTTGTATTTCATTCCGATGCGACTTCTGTGTTTTATCGTCAATGTGAAGGTCCAAGGAAAGTATTGTACCTGCAGTGGTGTATCGGAAACTAATACTGGTCTCACAGGGAATGCTCAAAGCACCGACCGTAAGAAGAGTCTCTATTCTTGTACATAAGGCGGCATTGTGCCTTTTGTACTTAATTCCGATGCGATTTCTGTGTTTCATCGTCAATGTGAAGGTCCAAGGGATACATTTATCCTGCAGTGGTGTATCGGAAACTAATACTGGTCTCACAAGAATGCTGAAAGCACCGACTGTAAGAAGAGTCTCTATTCTTGTATTTAAGACGGCATTGTGCCTTTTGTATATAATTCCGATGCGATTTCTGTGTTTCATCGTCAATGTGAAGGTCCAAGGAATACATTGAACCTGCAGTGGTGTATCGGAAACTAATACTGGTCTCACAGGGAATGCTCAAAGCACCGACTGTAAGAAGAGTCTCTATTCTTGTACTTAAAGCGACATTGTGCCTATTGTATTTAATTCCGATGCGATTTCTGTGTTTCATCGTCAATGTAAAGGTCCTAGGAATACATTGAACCTGCTGAGGTGTATCGGAAGCTAATACTGGTCTCACAGGGAATGCTGAAAGCACCGACTGTAAGAAAAGTCTCTATTCTTGTACTTACGCGGCAGTTTGAGTTTTGTATTTCATTCCGATGCGATATCTGTGTTTCATCGTCAATGTGAATGTCCAAGGAATACATTGAACCTGCAGTGGTGTATCAGAAACTAATACTGGTCTCACAGGGAATGCTCAAACCACCGACAGGAAGAAGAGTCTATATTCTTGTACTTAAGGCGGCATTGTGCCTTATGTATTTAATTCCGATTCGATTTCTGTTTTTCATCGTCAATATGAATGGCCAAGGAATACATTGCACCTGCAGTGGTGTATCGGTAACTAATACTGGTCTCACAGGAAAGGAAAAAAACACAGACTCTAAGAAGTCTCATTCTTCTTGTACTAAAGGCGGCATTGAGTCTTTTGTATTTAATTCCGATGTAGTTTCAGTGTTTCATCGTCAATGTGTATGTCCAAGGAATACATTGAACCTGCAGTGGTGTATCGGAAACTAATACTGGTCTCACAGGGAATGCTCAAAGCACCGACTGTAAGAACAGTCTCTATTCTTGTAGTTATGGTGGCATTGTGCCTTTTTTATTTAATTCCGATGCGATTTCTGTGTTTCATCGTCAATGAGAAGGTCCGAGGAATACACTTAACCTGCAGTGGTGTATCGGAAACTAATACTGGTCTCACAGGGAATGCTCAAAGCACCCAATGTAAGAAAAGTTTCTAATGTTGTACTTAAGGCAGCTTTGTGCATTTTGTATTTAATTCCGATGCGATTTCTGTGTTTCACCGTCAATGTGATGGTCCAAGGAATACATTGAACCTGCAGTGGTGTATCGGAAACTAATACTGGCATGACAGGGAATGCTCAAAACACCGACTGTACGAAGAGTCACTATTCTTGTACTTGTGGCGGCATTGTGCCTTTTGTATTTAATTCCGATGCGATTTCGCTGTTTCATCGTCAATATGAAGATCCAAGGAATACATTGAACCTGCAGTGGTGTATCAGAAACTAATACTGGTCTCACAGGGAATGCTCAAATCACCGACAGGAAGAAGAGTCTATAATCTTGTACTTAAGGCGGCATTGTGCCTTATGTATTTAATTCCGATTCGATTTCTGTTTTTCATCGTCATTATGAATGGCCAAGGAATACATTGAACCTGCCGTGGTGTATCGGTAACTAATACTGGTCGCACAGGAAAGGAAAAAAACACAGACTCTAAGAAGTCTCATACTTGTTGTACTTAAGGCGGCATTGAGTCTTTTGTATTTAATTCCGATGTAAATTCAGTGTTTCATTGTCAATGTCTTGTCCTAGGAATACATTGAACCTGCAGTGGTGTATCGGAAACTAATACTGGTCTCACAGGGAATGCTCAAAGCACCGACTGTAAGAACAGTCCCTATTCTTGTACATATGGTGGCATTGTGCATTTTGTATTTAACTTCGATGCGATTTCAGAGTTTCATCGTCAATGTGAAGGTCCGAGGAATACACTGAACCTCCAGTGATGTATCGGATGCTAATACTGGTCTCACAGGGAATGCTCAAAGCACCCACTGTAAGAAAAGTTTCTAATCTTGTACTTAAGGGGGCTTTGTGCGTTTTGTATTTAATTCTGATGCGATTTCTGTGTTTCATCCTCAATGTGAAGGTCCAAGGAATACATTGAACCTGCAGTGGTGTATCGGAAACTAATACTGGTCTCACAGGGAATGCGCAAATCACCGACTGCAAGGAGAGTCTGTATTGTTTTACTTAAGGCGGCATTTTGCCTTATCTATTTAATTCCGATGCGATTTCTATGTTTCTTCGTCAATGTGAAGGTCCTAGGAATACATTGAACCTGCAGTGGGGTATCGGAAACTAATACTGGTCTCACAGGGAATGCTCAAAGCACCGACTGTAAGAAGAGTTTCTATACTTGTACTTAAGGCTGCATTGTGCCTTTTGTATTTAATTCCGATGCCATTTCTATGATTCATCGTCAATGTGAAGGTCGAAGGAATACATTGAACCTGCAGTGGTGTATCGGAAACTAATACAGGTCTCACAGGGAATGCTCAAAAGCACCGATTGTAAGTAGAGTCTCTATTCTTGTACTGAAGGCGGCATTGAGCATTATGTATTTAATTCCGATGCGATTTCTATGTTTCATCGTCAATGTGAAGGTCCAAGGAATACATTGCACCGGCAGTGGTGTATCGGAAACTAATTCTGGTCTCACACGGAATGCTGAAAGCACCGACTGTAAGAAGAGTCTCTATTCTTGTACTGAAAGCGGCATGAGCATTTTGTATTTTATTCCGATGCGATTTCTGTGTTTAATCGTCAATGCGAAGGTCCATGGAATACATTGCACCTGCAGTAGTGTATCGGAAACTAATACTGGTCTCACAGGAAAGGATTAAAGCACAGACTCTAAGAAGTCTCACTCTTCTTGCACTTATGGCGGAATTTTTCGTTTTGTATTTAATTCCGATGTAATTTCAGTGTTTCATCGTCAATGTGTATGTCCAAGGAATACATTGAACCTGCAGTGGTGTATCGGGCACTAATAGTGGTCTCACAGGGAATGCTCAAAGCATCGACTGTAAGAAGTGTCTGTATTCTTGTACTTAAGGCGGCATTTTGCCTTTTGTATTCAATTCCGATGCGATTTCTGTGTTTCATCGTCAATGTGAAGCTCCTAGGAATACATTGAAACTGCAGTGGTGTACCGGAAACTAATACTGGTCTCACAGGGAATGCTCAAAGCACCGACCGTAAGAAGAGTCTCTATTCTTTTACTTAAGGCGGCATTGTGACATTTGTATTTAGTTCCGATGGGATTTCTGTGTTTCATCGTCAATGTGAAGGTCCAAGGAATACATTGAACCTGCAGTGGTGTATCGGAAACTAATACTAATCTCACAGGGAATGCTCAAAGCACCGACTGTAAGAAGAGTCTCTATTCTTGTACTTAAGACGGCATTGTGCCTTTTGTATTTAATTCCGATGCGATTTCTGTGTTTCATCGTTAATGTGAAGGTCCAAGTAATACATTGAACCTGCAGTGGTGTATCGGAAACTAATACTGGTCTCACAGAGAATGCTCAAAACACTGACTGTAAGACGAGTCTCTATTCCTGTACTTACGCGGCAGTTTGCCTTTTATATTTCATTCCGATGCGATTTCTATGTCTCATCGTCAATGTGAAGGTCCATTGAATACATTGTACTTGCAGTGGTGTATCGGAAACTAATTCTGGTCTCACACAGAATGCTGAAAGCACCGACTGTAAAAAGAGTCTCTATTCTTGTACTGAATGCGGCATTGAGCATTTTGTATTTAATTCCGATGCGATTTCTGTGTTTCATCGTCAATGTGAAGGTCCAAGGAATACATTGCACCTGCAGTGGTGTATAGGATACTAATACTGGTCTCACAGGAAAGGATTAAATCACAGACTCCTAGAAGTCTCACTCTTCTTGCACTTATGGCGGAATTGTTCGTTTTGTATTTAATTCCGCCGTAAATTCAGTGTTTCTTCGTCAATGTGTATGTCCAAGGAATACATTGAACCTGGAGTGGTATATCGGAAACTAATTCTGGTCTCACAGGGAATGCTCAAAGCACCGACTGTAAGAAGAGTCTCTATTCTTTCACTCAAGGCGGCATTGTGCCTTTCGTATTTAATTCCGATGTAATTTCAGTGTTCCATCGTCAATGTGTATGTCCAAGGAATACATTGAACCTGCAGTGGTGTATCGGAAACTAATACTGGTCTCACAGGGAATGCTCAGAGCACCGACTGTAAGAAGAGTCTCTATTCTTGTACTTAAGGCGGCATTGTGCCTTTTGTATTTAATTCCGATGCGATTTCTGTGTTTCATCGTCAATGTGAAGGACCAAGGAATACATTGAACCTGCAGTGGTGTATCGGAAACTAATACTGGTCTCACAGGAAAGGATAAACACACAGACTCTAAGAAGTCTCACTCTTCTTGTACTTAAGGCGGCATTGAGTCTTTTGTATTTAATTCCGATATAATTCCAGTGTTTCATCGTCAATATGTATGTCCAAGGAATACATTGAACCTGCAGTAGTGTATCGGAAACAAACACTGGTCTCACAGGTAATGCTCAAAGCACCGACTGTAAGAAAAGTTTCTAATCTTGTACAAAAGGCGGCTTTGTGCCTTTTGTATTTAATTCCGATGCGATTTCTGTGTTTCATCGTCAATGCGAAGGTCCAAGGAATACATTAAACCTGCAGTGGAGTATCGGAAACTAATACTGGTCTCACAGGGAATGCTCAAAGCACCGACTGTAAGAAGAGTCTCTATTCTTGTACTTATGGTGGCATTGTGCCTTTTGTATTTAATTCCGATGCGATTTCTGTGTTTCTTCGTCAATGTGAAGGTCCTAGGCATACATTGAACCTGCAGTGGTCTATGAGAAACTAATACTGGTCTCACAGGGAATGCTCAAAGCACCGACTGTAAGAAGGGTCTCTATTCTTGCACTTAAGGCGGCATTGTGCCTTTTGTATTTAATGCCGATATATTTTCTGTTTTTCATCGGCAATGTGTATGTCCAAGGAATACATTGAACCTGCAGTGGTGTATTGGAAACTAATACTGGTCTCACAGGGAATGCTCAAAGCACCGACTGTAAGAAGAGTCTCTATTCTTGTACTTAAGGCGGCATTGTGCCTTTTGTATTTAATTCCGATGTAATTTCAGTGTTTCATCGTAAATGTGTATGTCCAGTCAATTCATTGAACCTGCAGTGGTGTATTGGAAACTAATACTGGTGTCACAGGGAATGCTCAAAGCACCGACTGTAAGAAGAGTCTCTATTCTTGTACTTAAGGCGGCATTGTGCCTTTTGTACTTAATTCCGATGTAATTTCTGTGTTTCATCGACAATGTGAAGGTCCGAGGAACAATGTGAAGGTGCAAGGAATACATTGAACCTGCAGTGGTGTATCGGGAACTAATACTGGTCTCACAGGGAATGCTCAAAACACTGACTTTAAGACGAGTCTCTAATCTTGTACTTAAGGCGGCATTGTGCCTTTTGTACTTAATTCCGATGTAATTTCTGTGTTTCATCGTCAATGTGAAGGTCCAAGGGATACATTTATCCTGCAGTGGTGTATCGGAAACTAATTCTGGTCTCACAGGGAATGCTGAAAGCACCGACTGTAAGAAGAGTCTCTATTCTTGTATTTAAGACGGCATTGTGCCTTTTGTATATAATTCCGATGCGATTTCTGTGTTTCGCGTCAATGTGAATGTCCAAGGAATACATTGAACCTGCAGTGGTGTATCGGAAACAAATACTGGTCTCACAGGGAATGCTCAAAGCACCGACTGTATGAAGAGTCTCTATTCTTGTACTTAAGGCGACATTGTGCCTGTTGTATTTAATTCCGATGCGATTTCTGTGTTTCATCGTCAATGTGAAGGTCCTAGGAATATATTGTACCTGCAGAGGTGTATCGGAAACTAATACTGGTCTCACAGGGAATGCTCAAAGCACCGACCGTAAGAAGAGTCTCTATTCTTGTACTTAAGGCGGCATTGCACCTTTTGTATTAAATTCCGATGCGATTTCTGTGATTCATCGTCAATGTGATGGTCCAAGGAATACATTGAACCTGCAGTGGTGTATCGGAAACTAATAATGGCATGACAGGGAATGCTCAAAGCACCGACTGTACGAAGAGTCACTATTCTTGTACTTGTGGCGGCATTGTGCCTTTTGTATTTAATTCCGATGCGATTTCGCTGTTTCATCGTCAATATGAAGATCCAAGGAATACATTGAACCTGCGGTGGTGTATCAGAGTCTAATACTGGTCTCACAGGGAATGCTCAAATCACCGACGGGAAGAAGAGTCTATATTCTTGTACTTAAGGCGGCATTGTGCCTTATGTATTTAATTCCGATTCGATTTCTGTTTTTCATCGTCAATATGAATGGCCAAGGAATACATTGAACCTGCAGTGGTGCATCGGTAACTAATACTGGTCTCACAGGAAAGGAAAGATACACAGACACTAAGAAGTCTCATTCTTCTTGTACTTAAGGCGGCATTGAGTCTTTTGTATTTAATTCCGATGTAGTTTCAGTGTTTCATCGTCAATGTGTATGTCCAAGGAATACATTGAACCTGCAGTGGTGTATCGAAAACTAATACTGGTCTCACAGGGAATGCTCAAAGCACCGACTGTAAGAACAGTCTCTATTCTTGTAGTTATGGTGGCATTGTGCCTTTTGTATTTAATTCCGATGCGATTTCTGTGTTTCATCGTCAATGTGAAGGTCCGAGGAATACACTCAACCTGCAGTGGTATATCGGAAACTAATACTGGTCTCACAGGGAATGCTCAAAGCACCCAATGTAAGAAAAGTTTCTAATGCTGTACTTAAGGCAGCTTTGTGCACTTTGTATTTAATTCCGATGCGATTTCTGTGTTTCATCGTCAATGTGATGGTCCAAGGAATACATTGAACCTGCAGTGGTGTATCGGAAACTAATACTGGTCTCACAGGGAATGCTCAAAGCACCGACTGTAAGAACAGTCTCTATTCTTGTAGTTATGGTGGCATTGTGCCTTTTGTATATAATTCCGATGCAATTTCTGTGTTTCATCGTCAATGTGAAGGTCCGAGGAATACACTTAACCTGCAGTGGTGTATCGGAAACTAATATTGGTCTCACAGGGAATGCTCAAAGCACCCAATGTAAGAAAAGTTTCTAATGATGTACTTAAGGCAGCTTTGTGCATTTTGTATTTAATTCCGATGCGATTTCTGTGTTTCATCGTCAATGTGAAGGTCCAAGGAATACATTGAACCTGCAGTGGTGTATCGGAAACTAATTATAGTCTCACAGGAAAGGATCAAGGCACATACTCCAAGAAGTGTCACTCTTCTTGCACTTAAGGCAGCATTGTGCCTTTTGTATTTAATTCCGATGTAATTTCAGTGTTCCATCGCCAATATGTACGTCCAAGGAATACATTGAACCGGCAGTGGCGTAACGGAAACTAATACTGGTCTCACAGGCAATGCTCAAAGGACCAACTGTACCAAGAGTCACTATTCTTGTACTTGTGGCGGCATTGTGCTTTTTGTATTTAATTCCAATGCGATTTCCCTATTTCATCGTCAATGTAAAGATCCAAGGAATACATCGAACCTGCAGTGGTGTATCATAAACTACTACTGGTCTCACAGGAAAGGAAAAAAGCACAGACTCTAAGAAGTTTCATTCTTCTTGACCTTAAGTCGGCATTGAGCCTTTTGTATTTAATTCCGATGTAATTTCAGTGTTTCATCGTCAATGTGTATGTCCAAGGAATACATTGAACCTGCAGTGGTGTATCAGAAACTAATACTGGTCTCACAGGGAATGCTCAAAGCACCGACTGTAAGAACAGTCTCTATTCTTGTACTTATGGTGGCATTGTGCCTTTTGTATTTAATTCCGATGTGATTTCTGTGTTTCATCGACAATGTGAAGGTCCGAGGAATACACTGAACCTGCAATGGTGTATCGGAAACTAATACTGGTCTCACATTGAATGCTCAAAGCACCCACTGTATGTAATGTTTCTAATAATGTACTTAAGGCGGCTTTGTGCCTTTTGTATTTAATTCCGATGCGATTTCTGTGTTTCATCGTCAAGGTGAAGGTCCAAGGAATACATTGAACCTACAGTGGTGTATCGGAGAGTAATACTGGTCTCACATGGAATGCGCAAAGCACCGACTGTAAGAAGAGTCTGTATTGTTGTACTTAAGGCGGCATTTTGCGTTTTCTATTTAATTCCGATGCGATTTCTATGTTTCTTCGTCAATGTGAAGGTCCTAGGAATACATTGATCCTGCAGTGGTGTATCGGAAACTAATACTGGTCTCACAGAGAATGCTCAAAGAACCGACCGTAGGAAGAGTCTCTATTCTTGTACTTAAGGCGGCATTGTGCCTTTAGTATTTATTTCCGATGCGATTTCTGTGTTTCATCGTCAATGTGAAGGACCAAGGAATACATTGAACCTGCAGTGGTGTATCGGAAACTAATACTGGTCTCACAGGAAAGGATCAAAGCACAGACTCCAAGATGTGTCACTCTTCTTGCAATTAAGGCGGTATAGTGCCTTTTGTATTTTATTCCGATGCGTATTTCCCTGTTTCATCGTCACTGTGATGATCCAAGGAATACATTGAATCTGCAGTGGTGTATCTGAAACTAATACTGGTCTCACAGAGAATGCTCTAATCACCGACTGTAAGGAGAGTCTATATTCTTGTACTTAAGGCAGCATTGTGCCTTTTGTATTTAATTCCGATTCGATTTCTGTATTTCATCGTCAATGTGCAGGTCCAAGGAATACATGGAACCTGCAGAGGTGTTACAGAAACTAATTCTGGTCTCACAGGAAAGGATCAAAGCACAGACTCCAAGAAGTGTCACTCTTCTTGCACTTAAGGCGGCATTGTGCCTTTTGTATTTAATTCCGATGCGATTTCAGTGTTTCACCGTCAATGTGTAAGTCCAAGGAATACATTGAACCTGCAGTGCTGCATCGGAAACTAATACTGGTCTCACAGGAAAGGATCAAAGCACAGACTCTAAGAAGACTCACTCTTCTTGCACTTAAGGCGGCATTTTTCCTTTTGTATTTAATTCCGATGTAATTTCAGTGTTCCATCGTCAATGTGTATGTCCAAGGAATACATTGAACCTGCAGTGGTGTATCCGAAACTAATACTGGTCTCACAGGGAATGCTCAAAGCACCGACTGTAAGAACAGTCCCTATTCCTGTACTTATGGTGGCATTGTGCATTTTGTATTTAATTTCGATGCGATTTCTGTGTTTCATCGCCAATGTGATGGTCGAAGGAATACATTGAACCTGCAGTGGTGTATCGGAAAATAATACTGGTCTCACTATGAATGGTCAAAGCACCGGCTGTACGAAGAGTCAGTATTCTTATACTTGTGGCGGCATTTAACCTTTTGTATTTAATTGCGATGCGATTTCCCTGTTTCATCGTCACTGTGATGATCCAAGGAATACATTGAACCTGCTGAGGTGTATCGGAAGCTAATACTGGTCTCACAGGGAATGCTGAAAGCACCGACTGTAAGAAGAGTCTCTATTCTTGTACTTACGCGGCAGTTTGCCTTTTGTATTTCTTTCCGATGCGATATCTCTGTTTCATCGTCAATGTGAATGTCCAAGGAATACATTTAACCTGGAGTGGTGTATCGGAAACTAATTCTGGTCTCACAGGGAATGCTCAAAGCACCGACTGTAAGAAGAGTCTCTATTCTTGTAGTTAAGGCGGCATTGCGCCTTTTGTATTAAATTCCGATGCGATTTCTGTGTTTCATCGTCAATGTGATGGTCCAAGGAATACATTGAACCTGCAGTGGTGTATCGGAAACTAATACTGGTCTCCCAGGAAAGGATAAAATCACAGACTCTAAGAAGTCTCATTCTTCTTGAACTTAAGGCGGCATTGAGTTTTTTGTATTTAATTCCGATGTAATTTCAGTGTTTCATCGTCAATGTGTATGTCCAAGGAATACATTGAACCTGCAGTGGTGTATCGGAAACTAATACTGGTCTCACAGGGAATGCTCAAAGCCCCGACTGTAAGAAGTGTCTCTATTCTTGTACTTATGGTGGCATTGTGCCTTTTGTATTTAACTCCGATGCGATTTCTGTGTTTCATCGTCAATGTGAAGGTCCAAGGAATACATTAAACCGGCAGTGGTGTATCGGAATCTAATACTGGTCTCACAGAGATTGCGCAAGGCACCGACTGTAAGAAGAGTCTGTATTCTTTTACTTAAGGCGGCATTTTGCCTTTTGTATTTAATTCCGATGCGATTTCTGTGTTTCTTCGTCAATGTGAAGGTCCTAGGAATACATTGAACCTGCAGTGGTCTATCGCAAACTAATACTGGTCTTACAGGGAATGCTCAAAGCACCGACTGCAAGAAGAGTCTCTATTCTTGCACTTAAGGCGGCATATTGCGTCTTGTATTTAATTCGATATAATTTCTGTTTTTCATAGGTAATGTGTATGTCCAAGGAATACATTGAACCTGCAGTGGTGTATTGGAAACTACTACTGGTCTCACAGGGAATGCTCATAGCACAAACTGTAAGAAGAGTCTCTATTATTGTACTTAAGGCGGCATTGTGCCTTTTGTATTTAATTCCGATGTAAATTCAGTGTTTCATCGTCAACGTGTATGTCCAGTCAATACATTGAACCTGCAGTGGTGTATCGGAAACTAATACTGGTCTCACAGGGAATGTTCAAGGCACCGACTGTACGAAGAGTCACTATTCTTGTACTTAAGGCAGCATTGAGTCTTTTGTATTTAATTCCGATGTAATTTCAGTGTTTCATCGAGAATGTGTATGTCCAAGGAATACATTGAACCTGCAGTGGTGTATCGGAAACTAATACTGGTCTCACAGGGAATACTCAAAATACCGACTGTAAGAAGTGTCTCTATTCTTGTATTTAAGGCGGCATTGTGCCTTTAGTATTTAATTCCAATGCGATTTCTGTGTTTGATCGTCAATATGAAGCTCCGAGGAATACATTGAACCTGCAGTGGTGTACCGGAAACTAATACTGGTCTCACAGGGAATGGTCAAAACACCGACAGTAAGAAGAGTCTATATTCTTGTTCTTAAGTCGGCATTGTGCCTTTTGTATTTAATTCCGATGCGATTTCTGTGTTTAATCGTCAATGCGAAGGTAAAAGGAATACATTGCACCTGCAGTGGTGTATCGGAAACTAATACTGGTCTCACAGGAAAGGATAAAATCACAGACTCTAAGAAGTCTCATTCTTCTTGTACTTAAGGCGGCATTGAGTCTTTTGTATTTAATTCCGATGTAATTTCAGTGTTTCATTGTCAATGTGTATGTCCAAGGAATACATTGAACCTGCAGTGGTGTATCCGAAACTAATACTGGTCTCACAGGGAATGCTCAAAGCACCGACTGTAAGAACAGTCCCTATTCCTGTACTTATGGTGGCATTGTGCATTTTGTATTTAATTTCGATGCGATTTCTGTGTTTCATCGTGAATGTGAAGGTCCGAGGAATACACTGAGCCTCCAGTGGTGTATCGGAAACTAATACTGGTCTCACAGGGAATGCTCAAAGCACCCACTGTAAGAAAAGTTTCTAATCTTGTACTTAAAGCGGCTTTGTGCCTTTTGTATTTAATTCTGATGCGATTTCTGTGTTTCATCGTCAATGTGAAGGTCCAAGGAATACATTGAACCTGCAGTGGTGTATCGGAAACTAATACTGGTCTCACAGGGAATGCGCAAAGCACCGACTGTAAGAAGAGTCTGTATTGTTGTACTTAAGGCGGCATTTTGCCTTATCTATTTATTTCCGATGCGATTTCTGTGTTTCTTCGTCAATGTGAAGGTCCTAGGAATACATTGAACCTGCAGTGGTGTATCGGAAACTAATACTGGTCTCACAGGGATTGCTCAAAGCACCGACTGTAAGAAGAGTTTCTATACTTGTACTTAAGGCGGCATTGTGCCTTTTGTATTTAATTCCGATGCCATTTCTGTGATTCATCGTCAATGTGACGGTCGATGGAATACATTGAACCTGCAGTGGTGTATCGGAAAGTAATACTGGTCTCACAGGGAATGCTCAAAGCACCGATTGTGAGAAGAGTCTCTATTCTTGTACTGAAGGCGGCATTGAGGATTATGTATTTAATTCCGATGCGATTTCTATGTTTCATCGTCAATGTGAAGGTCCAAGGAATACATTGCACCAGCAGTGGTGTATCGGAAACTAATTCTGGGCTCACACGGGATGCTGAAAGCACCGACTGTAAGAAGAGTCTCTATTCTTGTACTGAAAGCGGCATTGAGCATTTTGTATTTAATTCCGATGAGATTTCTGTGTTTAATCGTCAATGCGAAGGTCCAAGGAATACATTGCACCTGCAGTGGTGTATCGGAAACTAATACTGGTCTCACAGGAAAGGATTAAAGCACAGACTCTAAGAAGTCTCACTCTTCTTGCGCTTATGGCGGAATTGTTCGTTTTGTATTTAATTCCGATGTAATTTCAGTGTTTCATCGTCAATGTGTATGTCCAAGGAATACATTGAACCTGCAGTGGTGTATCGGAAACTAATACTGGTCTCACAGGGAATGCTCAAAGCACCGACTGTAAGAAGTGTCTCTATTCTTGTACTTATGGTGGCATTGTGCCTTTTGTATTTAATTCCGATGCGATTTCTGTGTTTCATCGTCAATGTGAAGGTCCAAGGAATACATTAAACCGGCAGTGGTGTATCGGAAACTAATACTGGTCTCACAGAGAATGCGCAAGGCACCGACAGTAAGAAGAGTCTGTATTCGTTTACTTAAGGTGGCAGTTTGCCTTTTGTATTTAATTCCGATGCGATTTCTGGGATTCTTCGTCAATGTGAAGGTCCTAGGAATACATTGAACCTGCAGTGGTCTATCGGAAGCTAATACTGGTCTCACAGTTTATGCTCAAAGCACCGACTGTAAGAAGAGTCTCTATTCTTGCACTTTTGGCGGCATATTGACTCTTGTATTTAATTCGATATAATTTCTGTTTTACATAGGTAATGTGTATGTCCAAGGAATACATTGAACCTGCAGTGGTGTATTGGAAACTAATACTGGTCTCACAGGGAATGCTCAAAGCACAAACTGTAAGAAGAGTCTCTATTCTTGTACTTAAGGCGGCATTGTGCCTTTTGTATTTAATTCCGATGTAAATTCAGTGTTTCATCGTCAATGTGTATGTCTAGTCAATACATTGAACCTGCAGTGGTGTATCGGAAACTAATACTGGTCTCACAGGGAATGCTCAAGGCACCGACTGTACGAAGAGTCACTATTCTTGTACTTAAGGCAGCATTGAGTCTTTTGTATTTAATTCCGATGTAATTTCAGTGTTTCATCGTGAATGTGTATGTCCAAGGAATACATTGAACCTGCAGTGGTGTATCGGAAAATAATACTGGTCTCACAGGGAATACTCAAAATACCGACTGTAAGAAGTGTCTCTATTCTTGTATTTAAGGCGGCATTGTGCCTTTTGTATTTAATACCGATGCGATTTCTGTGTTTCATCGTCAATATGAGGCTCCGAGGAATACATTGAACCTGCAGTGGTGTACCGGAAACTAATACTGGTCTCAGAGGGAATGGTCAAAGCACCGACCGTAAGAAGAGTCTATATTCTTGTACTTAAGTCGGCATTGTGCCTTTGTATTTAATTCCGATGCGATTTCTGTGTTTCATCGCCAATGTGATGGTCGAAGGAATACATTGAACCTGCAGTGGTGTATCGGAAAATAATACCGGCCTCACAGGGAATGGTCAAAGCACCGGCTGTACGAAGAGTCAGTATTCTTATACTTGTGGCGGCATTTAACCTTTTGTATTTAATTCCGATGCGATTTCCCTGTTTCATCGTCACTGTGATGATCCAAGGAATACATTGAACCTGCAGAGGTGTATCGGAAGCTAATACTGGTCTCACACGGAATGCTGAAAGCACCGACTGTAAGAAGGGTCTCTATTCTTGTTCTTACGCGGCAGTTTGCCTTTTGTATTTCATTCCGATGCGATATCTGTGTTTCATCGTCAATGTGATTGTCCAAGGAATACATTGAACCTGGAGTGATGTATCGGAAAATAATTCTTGTCTCACAGGGAATGCTCAGAGCACCGACTGTAAGAAGAGTCTCTATTCTTGTAGTTAAGGCGGCATTGCGCCTTTTGTCTTAAATTCCGATGCGATTTCTGTGTTTCATCGTCAATGTGATGGTCCAAGGAATACATTGAACCTGCAGTGGTGTATCGGAAACTAATACTGGTCTCCCAGGAAAGGATAAAATCACAGACTCTAAGAAGTCTCATTCTTCTTGCACTTAAGGCGGCATTGAGTCTTTTGTATTTAATTCCGATGTAATTTCAGTGTTTCATCGTCAATGTGTATGTCCAAGGAATACATTGAACCTGCAGTGGTGTATCGGAAACTAATACTGGTCTCACAGGGAATGCGCTAAGCACCGCCTGTAAGAAGAGTCTGTATTGTTGTACTTAAGGTGGCATTTAGCCTTATGTATTTAATTCCGATGCGAATTCTATGTTTCTTCGTCAATGTGAAGGTCCTAGGAATACATTGAACCTGCAGTGGTGTATCGGAAACTAATACTGGCCTCACAGGGATTGCTCAAAGCACCGACTGTAAGAAGAGTTTCTATACTTGTACTTAAGGCGGCATTGTGCCTTTTGTATTTAATTCCGATGCCATTTCTGTGTTTCGTCGTCAATGTGAAGGTCGAAGGAATCCATTGAACCTTCAGTGGTGTATCGGAAAATAATACTGGTCTCACAGGGAATGCTCAAATCACCGATTGTAAGAAGAGTCACTATTCTTGTACTGTAGGCGGCATTGAGCATTATGTATTTAATTCCGATGCGATTTCTATGTTTCATCGTCAATGTGAAGGTCCAAGGAATACATTGCACCTGCAGTGGTGTATCGGAAACTAATTCTGGTCTCACACGGAATGTTGAAAGCACCGACTGTAAGAAGAGTCTCTATTCTTGTACTGAAAGCGGCATTGAGCATTTTGTATTTAATTCCGATGCGATTTCTGTGTTTAATCATCAATGCGAAGGTAAAAGGAATACATTGCACCTGCAGTGGTGTATCGGAAACTAATACTGGTCTCACAGGAAAGGATTAAAGCACAGACTCTAAGAAGTCTCACTCTTCTTGCACTTATGGCGGAATTGTTCGTTTTGTATTTAATTCCGATGTAATTTCAGTGTTTCATCGTCAATGTGAAGGTCCAAGGAATACATTGAACCTGCAGTGGTGTATCAGAAACTAATACTGGTCTCACAGGGAATGCTCAAAGCACCGACTGTAAGAAGTGTCTCTATTCTGGTACTTATGGTGGCATTGTGCCTTTTGTATTTAATTCCGATGCGATTTCTGTGTTTCATCGTCAATGTGAAGCTCCGAGGAATACATTGAACCTGCAGTGGTGTATCGGAAACTAATACTGGTCTCACAGGGAATGCTCAAAGCACCGACCGTAAGAAGATTCTCTATTCTTGTACTTAAGGCGGCATTGTGCCTTTTGTATTTAATTCCGATGCGATTTCTGTGTTTCATAGTCAATGTGAAGGTCCAAGGAATACATTGAACCTGCAGTGGTGTATCGGAAACTAATACTGGTCTCACAGAGAATGCTCAAAACACTGACTGTAAGACGACTCTCTATTCCTGTACTAACGCGGCAGTTTGCCTTTTGTATTTCATTCCGATGCGATTTCTGTTTTTCATCGTCAATGTGAAGGTCCAAGTAATACATTGAACCTGCAGTGGTGTATCGGAAACAAATACTGGTCTCACAGGGAATGCTCAAAGCACCGACTGTAAGAATGGTCTCTTTTTTTGTACTTATGGCGTCATTGTGCCTTTTGAATTTAATTCCGATGCGATTTTTGTGTTTCATCGTCAATTTGAAGGTCCAAGGAATACATTGTGCCTGCAGTGCTGTATCGGAAACTAATACTGGTCTCATTGGGAATGCTCAAAACACCGACTGCAAGACGAGTCACTATCCTTGTAGTTACGCGGCAGTTTGCCTTTTGTATTTAATTCAGATGCGATTTCTGTGTTTCATCGTCAATGTGAAGGTCGAAGGAATACATTGAACCTGCAGTGGTGTATCGGAAACTAATACTGGTCTCACAGGGAATGCTCAAAACACCGATTGTAAGAAGAGTCTCTATTCTTGTACTGAAGGCGGCATTGAGCATTATATATTTAATTCCGATGCGATTTCTATGTCTCATCGTCAGTGTGAAGGTCTAAGGAATACATTGCACTTGCAGTGGTGTATCGGAAACTAATACTGGTCCCCCAAGGAATGCTCAAAGCACCGACTGTAAGAAGGGTCTCTAATCTTGCACTTAAGCCGGCATTGTCCCTTTTGAATTTAATTCCGATGCGATTTTTCTGTTTCATCGTCAATTTGAAGGTCCAAGGTATACATTGTGCCTGCAGTGGTGTATCGGAAACTAATACTGGTCTCACAGAGAATGCTCAAAACACTGATATAAGACGAGTCTCTATTCCTGTACTTACGCGGCAGTTTGCCTTTTGTATTTCATTCCGATGCGATTTCTTTTTTTCATCGGCAATGTGTATGTCCAAGGAATACATTGAACCTGCAGTTGTGTATTGGAAACTAATACTGGTCTCACAAGGATTGCTCAAAGCACCGACTGTAAAAAGAGTCTCTATTCTTGTACTTAAGGCGGCATTGTGCCTTTTGTATTTAATTCCGATGTAATTTCAGTGATTCATCGTAAATGTGTATGTCCACTCAATTCATTGAACCTGCAGTGGTGTATCGGAAACTAATACTGGTCTCACAGGGAATGCTCAAAGCACCGACTGTACGAAGAGTCACTATTCTTGTACTTGAGGCGGCATTGTGCCTTTTGTATTTAATTCCCATGCGATTTCTCTTTTTCATCGTCAATGTGAAGATCCAAGGAATAGATTTAACCTGCAGTGGTGTATCGGAAACTAATACTGGTCTCACAGGGAATGCTCAAAGCACCGACTGTAAGAAGAGTCTATATACTTGTACCTAAGGCGGCATTGTGCCTTTTGTATTTAATTCCGATTCGATTTCTGTATTTCATCGTCAATGTGAAGGACCAAGGAATACATTGAACCTGCAGTGGTGTATCAGAAACTAATACTGGTCTCACAGGGAATACTCAAAATACCGACTGTAAGTAGAGTCTCTATTCTTGTATTTAAGGCGGCATTGTGCCTTTTGTATTTAATGCCGATGCGATTTCTGTGTTTCATCGTCAATGTGATGGTCCAAGTAATACATTGAACCTGCAGTGGTGTATCGGAAACTAATTTTGGTCTCACAGGGAATGCTCAATGCACCGACTGTAAGAAGAGTCTCTATTCTTGCACTTAAGGCGGCATTGTGTCTTTTGTATTTAATTCCGATATAATTTCTGTTTTTCATCGGCAATGTGTATGTCCAAGGAATACATTGAACCTGCAGTGGTGTATTGGAAACTAATACTGGTGTCACAGGGAATGCTCAAAGCACCGACTGTAAGAAGAGTCTCTATTCTTGTACTTAAGGCGGCATTGTGCCTTTTGTATTTAATTCCGATGTAATTTCTGTGTTTCATCGACAATGTGAAGGTCTGAGGAATACATTGAACCTGCAGTGGTGTATCGGAAACTAATACTGGTCTCACAGGGATTGCTCAAAGCATCGACCGTAAAAAGAGTCTCTATTCTTATACTTAAGGTGGCATTGTGCCTTTTGTATTTAATTCCGATGCGATTTCTGTGTTTCATCGTCAATGTGAAGGTCCAAGGAATACATTGAACCAGCAGTGGTGTATCGGAAACTAATACTGGTCTCACAGGGAATGCTCAAAGCACCGACTGTAAGGAGAGTCTCTATTCTTGTACTTAAGGCGACATTGTGTTTTTTGTATTTAATTCCGACGCCATTTCTATGTTTCATCGTCAATGTGAAGATGCAAGGAATACACTGATCCTGCAGTGGTGTATCGGGCACTAATACTGGACTCACAGGGAATGCTCAAAACACTGACTGTAAGACGAGTCTCTATTCTTGTACTTACGCGGCAGTTTGCCTTTTGTATTTAATTCCGATGCGATTTCTGTGTTTCATCGTCAATGTCAAGGTCCAAGGAATACATTGAACCGGCAGTGGTGTATCGGAAACTAATACTGGTCTCACAGGGGATGCTCAAAGCACCGACTGTAAGAAGAGTCTCTATTCTTGCACTTAAGGCGGCATTGTGTCTTTTGTATTTAATTCCGATATAATTTCTGTTTTTCATCGCAATGTGTATGTCCAAGGAATACATTGAACCTGCAGTGGTGTATTGGAAACTAATACTGGTGTCACAGGGAATGCCCAAAGCACCGACTGTAAGAAGAGTCTCTATTTTTGTACATAAGGCGGCATTGTGCCTTTTGTATTTAATTCCGATGTAATTTCTGTGTTTCATCGACAATGTGAAAGTCCGAGGAATACATTGAACCTGCAGCGGTGTATCGGAAACTAATACCTGTCTCACAGGGAATGCTGAAAGCACCGACTGGAAGAAGAGTCTCTATTCATGTATTTAAGACGGCATTTTGCCTTTGGTATTTAATTCCGATGCGATTTCTGTGTTTCATCGTCAATGTGAAGGTCCAAGGAATACATTGAACCTGCAGTGGTGTATCGGAAACTAATACTGGTCTCACAGGGAATGCTCAATGCACCGACTGTAAGAAGAGTCTCTATTCTTGTACTTAAGGCGACATTGTGCCTTTTGTATTTAATTCCGATGCGATTTCTGTGTTTCATCGTCAATGTGAAGGTCCTAGGAATACATTGAACCAGCTGAGGTGTATCGGAAGCTATAACTGGTCTCACAGGGAATGCTGAAAGCACAGACTGTAAGAAGCGTCTCTATTCTTGTACTTACGGAGCAGTTTGCCTTTTGTATTTCATTCCGATGCGATTTCTGTGTTTCATCGTCAATGTGAAGGTCCAAGGATTACATTGAACCTGCAGTGGTGTATCGGAAACTAACACTGGTCTCACAGGGTATGCTCAAAGCACCGACTGTAAGAAGAGTCACTATTCTTGTACTAAAGGCGACATTGTGCCTATTGTATTTAATTCCGATGCGATTTCTGTGTTTCATCGTCAGTGTGAAGGTCCTACGAATACATTGAATCTGCTGAGGTGTATCGGAAACTAATACTGGTCTCACAGGGAATGCTGAAGGCACCGACTGTAAGAAGAGTCTCTATTCTTGTACTTACGCGGCAGTTTGCCTTTTGTATTTCATTCCGATGCGATTTCTGTGTTTCATCGTCAATGTGAATGTCCAAGGAATACATTGAACCTGGAGTGGTGTATCGGAAACTAATACTGGTCTCACAGGGAATGCTCAAAGAACCGACTGTTAGAAGAGTCTCTATTCTTGTACTTAAGTCGACATTGTGCCCTTTGTATTTAATTCCGATGCGATTTCTGTGTTTCATCGTCAATGTGAAGGTCCTAGGAATACATTGAACCTGCAGTGGTGTATCCGAAACTAATACTGGTCTCACAGGGAATGCTCATAGCACCGACTCTAAGAAGAGTCTCTATTCTTGTACTTAAGACGGCATTGAGCCTTTTGTATTTAATTCCGATGCGATTTCTGTGTTTCATCGTCAATGTGAAGGTCCAAGGAATACATTGAACCTGCAGTGGTGTATTAGAAACTACTACTGGTCTCACAGGGAATGCTCAAAGCACCGACTGTAAGAAGAGTCTCTATTCTTGTACTTAAGGCGTCATTGCACCTTTTGTATTTAATTCCGATGCGATTTCTGTGTTTCATCGTCAATGTGAAGGTCCAAGGAATGCATTGAACCTGCAGTGGTGTATCGGAAACTAATACTGGTCTCACAGGGAATGCTCAAAGCACCGACTGTAAGAAGAGTCTCTATTCTTGTACTTATGACGGCATTGTGCTTTTGTAATTAATTCCGATGCGATTTCTGTGTTTCATTATCAATGTGAAGTTCAAGGAATACATTGAACATGCAGTGGTGTATCAGAAACTAATACTGGCCTCACAGGGAATGCTCAGGACACCGACTGTAAGAAGAGTCTCTATTCTTGTACTTAAGGCCGCATTGCGCCTTTTGTATTTAATTCCGATGCGATTTCTGTGTTTCAACGTCAATGTGAAGGTCCAAGGAATTCATTGAACCTCCAGTGGTGTATCGGAAACTAATACTGGTCTCACAGGGAATGCTCAAAGCACCGACTGATGGAAGAGTCTCTATTCTTGTACTTAAGGTCGCATTGTGCCTTTTGTATTTATTTCCGATGCGATTTCTGTGTTTCACCGTCAATGTGAAGGTCCTAGGAATACATTGAACCTGCTGAGGTGTATCGGAAACTAATACTGGTCTCACAGGGAATGCTGAAAGCACCGACTGTAAGAAGAGTCTCTATTCTTGTACTTAAGACGGCATTGTGCATTTTGTATTTAATTCCGATGCGATTTCTGTGTTTCATCGTCAATGTGAAGGTCCAAGGAATACATTGAACCTGCAGTGGTGTATCGCAAACTAATACTGGTCTCACAGGGAATGCTCAAAGCACCGACTGTAAGAAGAGTCTCTATTCTTGTACTTAAAGCGGCATTGCACCTTTTGTATTTAATTCCGATGCTATTTCTGTGTTTCATCGTCAATGTGAAGGTCCAAGGAATACATTGAACCTGCAGTGGTGTATCGGAAACTAATACTGGTCTCACAGGGAATGCTCAAAGCACCGACTGTAAGAAGATTCTATATTCTTGTACTTATGACGGCATTGTGCCTTTTGTAATTAATTCCGATGCGATTTCTGTGTTTCATCGTCAATGTGAAGGTCCAAGGAATACATTGAACCTGCAGTGGTGTATTAGAAGCTAATACTGGTCTCACAGGGAATGCTCAAAGCACCGACTGTAAGAAGAGTCTCTATTCTTGTACTTAAAGCGGCATTGCGCCTTTTGTATTTAATTCCGATGCGATTTCTGTGTTTCAACGTCAATGTCAAGGTCCAAGGAATACATTGAACCTGGAGTGGTGTATCGGAAACTAATACTGGTCTCACAGGGAATGCTCAAAGCACCGACTGTAAGAAGAGTCTCTATTCTTGTACTTAAGGTGGCATTGTGCCTTTTGTATTTATTTCCGATGCGATTTCTGTGTTTCATCGTCATTTGTGAAGGTCCTAGGAATACATTGAACCTGCTGAGGTGTATTGGAAACTAATACTGGTCTCACAGGGAAAGCTGAAAGCACCGACTGTAAGAAGAGTCTCTATTCTTGTACTTAAGACGGCATCGTGACTTTTGTATTTAATTCCGATGCGATTTCTGTGTTTCATCGTCAATGTGAATGTCCAATGAAAACATTGAACCTGGAGTGGTATATCGGAAACTAATTCTAGTCTCACAGGGAATGCTCAAAGCACCGACTGTAAGAAGAGTCTCTATTCTTGTAGTTAAGGCGGCATTGCGCATTTTGTATTTAATTCCGATGCGATTTCTGTGTTTCATCGTCAATGTGAAGGTCCTAGGAATACATTGAACCTGCTGAGGTGTATCGGAAACTAATACTGGTCTCACAGGGAATGCTGAAAGCACCGACTGTAAGAAGAGTCTCTATTCTTGTACTTAAGACGGCATTATGCCTTTTGTATTTAATTCCGATGCGATTTCTGTGTTTCAACGTCAATGTGAAGGTCCTAGGAATACATTGAACCTGCAGAGGTGTATCGGAAGCTAATACGGGTCTCACAGGGAATGTTGAAAGCACCGACTGTAAGAAGAGTCTCTATTCTTGTACTTACGCGGTAGTTTGCCTTTTGTATTTCATTCCGATGCGATATCTGTGTTTCATCGTTAATGTGAAGGTCCAAGGAATACATTGAACCTGGAGTGGTGTATCGGAAACTAATTCTGGTCTCACAGGGAATGCTCAAAGCTCCGACTGTAAGAAGAGTCTCTATTCTTGTACTTAAGGCGGCATTGCGCCTTTTGTATTTAATTCCGATGCGATTTCTGTGTTTCATCGTCAATGTGAAGTTGCAAGGAATACATTGAACCTGCAGTGGTGTACCGGAAACTAATACTGGTCTCACAGGGAATGCTCAAAGCACCGACTATAAGAAGAGTCTCTATTCTTGTACTTAAGGCGGCATTGCATATTTTGTATTTAATTCCGTTGCTATTTCTGTGTTTCATCGTCAATGTGAAGGTCCAAGGAATACATTGAACCTGCAGTGGTGTATCGGAAACTAATACTGGCCTCACAGGGAATGCTCAAAGCACCGACTGTAAGAAGAGTCTCTATTCTTGTACTTATGACGGCATTGTGCCTTTTGTAATTAATTTCGATGCGATTTCTGTGTTTCATCGTCAATGTGAAGGTCCAAGGAATACATTGAACCTGCAGTGGTGTATTAGAAACTAATACTGGTCTCACAGGGAATGCTCAAAGCACCGACTGTAAGAAGAGTCTCTATTCTTGTACTTAAGGCGGCATTGCGTCTTTTGTATTTAATTTCGATGGGACTTCTGTGCTTCAACGTCAATGTGAAGGTCCAAGGAATACATTGATCCTGGAGTGGTGTATCGGAAACTAATACTGGTCTCACAGGGAATGCTCAAAGCACCGACTGTAAGAAGAGTCTCTATTCTTGTACTTAAAGTGGCATTGTGCCTTTTGTATTTATTTCCGATGCGATTTCTGTGTTTCATCGTCATTTGCGAAGGTTCTAGGAATACATTGAACCTGCTGAGGTGTATCGGAAACTAATTCTGGTCTCACAGGGAAAGCTGAAAGCACTGACTGTAAGAAGAGTCTCTATTCTTGTACTTAAGACGGCATTGTGCCTTTTGTATTTAATTCCGATGCGATTTCTGTGTTTCATCGTCAATGTGAATGTCCAAGGAAAACATTGAACCTGGAGTGGTGTATCGGAAACTAATTCTGGTCTCACAGGGAATGCTCAAATCACCGACTGTAAGAAGAGTCTCTATTCTTGTAGTTAAGGCGGCATTGCGTATTTTGTATTTAATTCCGATGCGATTTCTGTGTTTCATCGTCAATGTGAAGGTCCTAGGAATACATTGAACCTGCTGAGGTGTATCGGAAACTAATACTGGTCTCACAGGGAATGCTGAAAGCACCGACTATAAGAAGAGTCTCTATTCTTGTACTTATGCGGCAGTTTGCCTTTTGTATTTCATTCCGAGTCGATTTCTGTGTTTCATCGTCAATGTGAATGTCCAAGGATTAAATTGAACCTGCAGTGGTGTATCGGAAACTAATACTGGTCTCACAGGGTATGCTCAAAGCACCGACTGTAAGAAGAGTCACTATTCTTGTACTTAAGGCGACATTGTGCCTTTTGTATTTAATTCCGATGCGATTTCTGTGTTTCATCGTCAATGTGAAGGTCCTACGAATACATTGAACCTGCTGAGGTGTATCGGAAACTAATACCGGTCTCACAGGGAATGCTGAAAGCACCGACTGTAAGAAGAGTTCCATTCTTGTACTTACGCGGCAGTTTGCCTTTTGTATTTCATTCCGATGCGATTTCTGTGTTTCATCGTCAATGTGAAGGTCCAAGGAATACATTGAACCTGGAGTGGTGTATCGGAAACTAATTCTGGTCTCACAGGGAATGCTCAAAGCACCGACTGTAAGAAGAGTCTCTATTCTTGTACTTAAGGCGACATTGTGCTTTTTGTATTTAATTCCGATGTGATTTCTGTATTTCATCGTCAATGTCAAGGTCCTAGGAATACATTGAACCTGCTGAGGTGTATCGGAAACTAATACTGGTCTCACAGGGAAAGCTGAAAGCCCCGACTGTAAGAAGAGTCTCTATTCTTGTACTTACGCGGCAGTTTGCCTTTTGTATTTCATTCCGATGCGATTTCTGTGTTTCATCGTCAATGTGAATGTCCAAGGAATACATTGAACCTGGAGTGGTGTTTCGGAAACTAATACTGGTCTCACAGGGAATGCTGAATGCACCGACTGTAAGAAGAGTCTCTATTCTTGTACTTAAGACGGCATTGTGCATTTTGTATTTAATTCCGATGCGATTTCTGAGTTTCATCGTCAATGTGAAGGTCCAAGAAATACATTGAACCTGCAGTGGTGTATCGGAAACTAATACTGGTCTCACAGGGAATGCTCAAAGCGCCGACTGTAAGAAGAGTCTCTATTCTTGTACCTAAGGCGACATTGTGCATTTTGTATTTAATTCCGATTCGATTTCTGTGTTTCAACGTCAATGTGAGGGTCCTAGGAATACATTGACCCTGCAGAGGTGTATCGGAAGCTAATACTGGTCTCACAGGGAATTCTGAAAGCACCGACTGTAAGAAGAGTCCCAATTCTTGTACCTACGCGGCAGTTTGCCTTTTTTATTTCATTCCGATGCGATATCCGTGTTTCATCGTTAATGTGAATGTCCAACGAATACATTGAACCTGTAGTGGTGTATCGGAATCTAATACTGGTCTCACAGGGAATGCTCAAAGCACCGACTGTAAGAAGAGTCTCTATTCTTGTACTTAAGGCGGCATTTCGCTTTTTGTATTTAATTCCGATGCGATTTCTGTGTTTCATTGTCAATGATAAGGTCCAAGGAATACATTGAACCTGCAGTGGTGTATCAGAAACTACTACTGGTCTCAAAGGGAATGCTCAAAGCACCGACTGTAAGAAGAGTCTCTATTCTTGTACTTAAGGCAGCATTGCGCGTTTTGTATTTAATTCCGACACGATTTCTGTGTTTCGTCGTCAATGTGAAGGTGCAAGGAATACATTGAACCTGTAGTGGTGTATCGGAAGCTAATACTGGTCTCAAAGGGAATGCTTAATGCACCGACTGTAAGAAGAGTCTCTATTCTTGTACCTAAAGCGCCATTGCGCATTTTGTATTTAATTCCGATGCGATTTCTGTGTTACATCGTCAATGTGTAGGTGCGAGGAATACATTGAACCTGCAGTGGTATATCGAAAACTAATACTGGTCTCACAAGGAGTGCTCAAAACACCGACTGTAAGAAAAGTCTCTATTCTTGTACTTAAGGCGGCTTTGCAACTTTTGTATTTAATTCCGATGCGATTTCTGTGTTTCATCGTCAAAGTGAAGGTCCAAGGATTACATTGAACCTGTAGTGGTGTATCGGAAACTAATACTGGTCTCACAGGGAATGCTCAAAGCACCGACTGTAAGAAGAGTCTCTATTCTTGTACTTAAGGCGACATTGTGCCTTTTGTATTTAATTCCGATGCGATTTCTGTGTTTCATCGTCAATGTGAAGGTCCTAGGAATACATTGAACCTGCTGCGGTGTATCGGAAACTAATACTGGTCTCACAGGGAATGCTGAAAGCACCGACTGTAGGAAGAGTCTCTATTCTTGTACTTAAGACGGCATTGTGCCTAATGTATTTCATTCCGATGCGATTTCTGTGTATCATTGTCAATGTGAAGGTCCAAGGAATACATTGAACCTGCAGTGGTGTATCGGAAACTAATACTGGTCTCACAGGGAATGCTCAAAGCACCGACTGTAAGAAGAGTCTCTATTCTTGTACTTAAGGCGACATTGCGTCTTTTGTATTTAATTCCGATGCGATTTCTGTGTTTCATCGTCAATGTGAAGGTCCAAGGAATACATTGAACCTGCAGTGGTGTATCGGAAACTAATACTGGTCTCACAGGGAATGCTCAAAGCACCGACTGTAAGAAGAGTCTCTATTCTTGTACTTATGACGGCATTGTGCCTTTTGTAATTAATTTCGATGCGATTTCTGTGTGTCATCGTCAATGTGAAGGTCCAAGGAATACATTGAACCTGCAGTGGTGTATTAGAAACTAATACTGGTCTCACAGGGAATGCTCAAAGCACCGACTGTAAGAAGAGTCTCTATTCTTGTACTTAAGGCGGCATTGCGCCTTTTGTATTTAATTCCGATGCGACTTCTGTGCTTCAACGTCAATGTGAAGGTCCAAGGAATACATTGATCCTGGAGTGGTGTATCGGAAAGTAAAACTGGTCTCACAGGGAATGCTCAAAGCACCGACTGTAAGAAGAGTCTCTATTCTTGTACTTAAAGTGGCATTGTGCCTTTTGTATTTCTTTCCGATGCGATTTCTGTGTTTCATCGTCATTTGTGAAGGTCCTAGGAATACATTGAACCTGCTGAGGTGTATCGGTAACTAATACTGGTCTCACAGGGAAAGCTGAAAGCACTGACTGTAAGAAGAGTCTCTGTTCTTGTACTTAAGACGGCATTGTGCCTTTTGTATTTAATTCCGATGCGATTTCTGTGTTTCATCGTCAATGTGAATGTCCAAGGAAAACATTGAACCTGGAGTGGTGTATCGGAAACTAATTCTGGTCTCACAGGGAATGCTCAAAGCACCGACTGTAAGAAGAGTCTCTATTCTTGTAGTTAAGGCGGCATTGCGTATTTTGTATTTAATTCCGATGCGATTTCTGTGTTTCATCGTCAATGTGAAGGTCCTAGGAATACATTGAACCTGCTGAGGTGTATCGGAAACTAATACTGGTCTCACAGGGAATGCTGAAAGCACCGACTATAAGAAGAGTCTCTATTCTTGTACTTATGCGGCAGTTTGCCTTTTGTATTTCATTCCGAGGCGATTTCTGTGTTTCATCGTCAATGTGAAGGTCCAAAGATTACATTGAACCTGCAGTGGTGTATCGGAAACTAATACTGGTCTCACAGGGAATGCTCAAAGCACCGACTGTAAGAAGAGTCTCTATTCTTGTACTTAAGGCGACATTGTGCATTTTGTATTTAATTCCGATTCGATTTCTGTGTTTCACCGTCAATGTGAGGGTCCTAGGAATACATTGACCCTGCAGAGGTGTATCGGAAGCTAATACTGGTCTCACAGGGAATTCTGAAAGCACCGACTGTGAGAACAGTCCCTATTCTTGTACTTACGCGGCAGTTTGCCTTTTTTATTTCATTCCGATGCGATATCCGTGTTTCATCGTTAATGTGAATGTCCAAGGAATACATTGAACCTGGAGTGGTGCATCGGAAACTAATTCTGGTCTCACAGGGAATGCTCAAACCACCGACTGTAAGAAGAGTCTCTATTCTTGTACTTAAGGCGGCATTGCGCCTTTTGTATTTAATTCCGATGCGATTTCTGTGTTTCATCGTCAATGTGAAGGTGCAAGGAATACATTGAACCTGCAGTGGTGTATCGGAAACTAATACTGGTCTCACAGGGAATGCTCAAAGCACCGACTGTAAGAAGAGTCTCTATTCTTGTACTTAAGGCGGCATTGCACCTTTTGTATTTAATTCCGATGCGATTTCTGAGTTTCATCGTCATTGTGAAGGTCCAAGGAATACATTGAACCTGCAGTGGTGTATCGGAATCTAATACTGGTCTCACAGGGAATGCTCAAAGCAACGACTGTAAGAAGAGTCTCTATTCTTGTACTTATGACGGCATTGTGCCTTTTGTAATTAATTCCTATGCGATTTCTGTGTTTCATCGTCAATGTGAAGGTCCTAGGAATACATTGAACCTGCTGAGGTGTATCGGAAACTAATACTGGTCACACAGGGAATGCTGAAAGCACCGACTGTAGGAAGAGTCTCTATTCTTGTACTTAAGTCGGCATTGTGCCTAATGTAATTCATTCCGATGCGATTTCTGTGTACCATTGTCAATGTGAAGGTCCAAGGAATACATTGAACCTGCAGTGGTGTATCGGAAACTAATACTGGTCTCACAGGGAATGCTCAAAGCACCGACTGTAAGAAGAGTCTATATTCTTGTACTTAAGGCGACATTGCGTCTTTTGTATTTAATTCCGATGCGATTTCTGTGTTTCATCGTCAATGTGAAGGTCCAAGGAATACATTGAACCTGCAGTGGTGTATCGGAAACTAATACTGGTCTCACAGGTAATGCTCATAGCACCAACTGAGAGAAGAGTCTCTATTCTTGTACTTAAGACGGCATTGAGCCTTTTGTATTTAATTCCGATTCGATTTCTGTGTTTCATCGTTAATGTGAAGGTCCAAGGAATACATTGAACCTACAGTGGTTTTTCAGAAACTAATACTGGTCTCAAAGGGAATGCTCAATGCACAGACTGTAAGAAGAGTCTCTATTCTTGTACTTAAAGCGCCATTGCGCATTTTGTATTTAATTCCGAAGCGATTTCTGTGTTTCACCGTCAATGTGTAGGTGCAAGGAATACATTGAACCAGCAGTGGTATATCGGAAACTAATACTGGTCTCACAGGGAGTGCTCAAAACACCGACTGTAAGAAAAGTCTCTATTCTTGTACTTAAGGCGGCATTGCAACTTTTGTATATAATTCCGATGCGATTTCTGTGTTTCATCGTCAATGTGAAGGTCCAAGGAATACATTGAACCTGCAGTGGTGTAACGGAATCTAATACTGGTCTCACAGGGAATGCTCAAAGCAACGACTGTAAGAAGAGTCTCTATTCTAGTACTTAAGGCTGCATTTCGCCTTTTTTATTTTATTCCGATGCGATTTCTGTGTTTCATTGTCAATGTGAAGGTCCAAGGAATACATTGAACCTGCAGTGGTGTATCAGAAACTACTACTGGTCTCAAAGGGAATGCTCAAAGCACCGACTGTAAGAAGAGTCTCTACTCTTGTACTTAAGGCAGCATTGCGCGTTTTGTATTTAATTCCGACGCGATTTCTGTGTTTCATCGTCAATGTGAAGGTGCAAGGAATACATTGAACCTGTAGTGGTGTATCGGAAACTAATACTGGTCTCAAAGGGAATGCTTAATGCACCGACTGTAAGAAGAGTCTCTATTCTTGTACTTAAAGCGCCATTGCGCATTTTGTATTTAATTCCGATGCGATTTCTGTGTTTCATCGTCAATGTGTAGGTGCAAGGAATACATTGAACATGCAGTGGTATATCGGAGACTAATACTGGTCTCACAAGGAGTGCTCAAAACACCGACTGTAAGAAAAGACTCTATTCTTGTACTTAAGGCGGCATTGCAACTTTTGTATTTAATTCCGATGCGACTTCTGTGCTTCAACGTCAATGTGAAAGTCCAAGGAATACATTGATCCTGGAGTGGTGTATCGGAAACTAATACTGGTCTCACAGGGAATGCTCAAAGCACCGACTGTAAGAAGAGTCTCTATTCTAGTACTTAAGGCGGCATTTCGCCTTTTTTATTTTATTCCGATGCGATTTCTGTGTTTCATTGTCAATGTGAATGTCCAAGGAATACATTGAACCTGCAGTGGTGTATCAGAAACTACTACTGGTCTCAGAGGGAATGCTTAATGCACCGACTGTAAGAAGAGTATCTATTCTTGTACTTATGACGGCATTGTGCCTTTTGTAATTAATTCCGATGCGATTTCTGTGCTTCATCGTCAATGTGAAGGTCCAAGGAATACATTGAACCTGCAGTGGTGTATCAGAAACAAATACTGGTCCCAAAGGGAATGCTCAAAGCACCGACTGTAAGAAGAGTCTCTATTCTTGTACTTATGACGGCATTGTGCCTTTTGTAATTAATTCCGATGCGATTTCGTTGTTTCATCGTCAATGTGATGGTCCAAGGAATACATTGAACCTGCAGTGGTGTATTAGAAACTAATACTGGTCTCACAGGGAATGCTCAAAGCACCGACTGTAAGAAGAGTCTCTATTCTTGTACTTAAGGCGGCATTGCGCCTTTTCTACTTAATTCCGATGCGATTTCTGTGTTTCAATGTCAATGTTAAGGTCCAAGGAATACATTGAACCTGGAGTGGTGTATCGGAAACTAATACTGGTCTCACAGGGAATGCTCCAACCACCGACTGTAAGAAGAGTCTCTATTCTTGTACTTAAGGCAGCATTGCGCGTTTTGTATTTAATTCCGAAGCGATTTCTGTGTTTCACCGTCAATGTGTAGGTGCACGGAATACATTGAACCAGCAGTGGTATATCGGAAACTAATACTGGTCTCACAGGGAGTGCTCAAAACACCGACTGTAAGAAAAGTCTCTATTCTTGTACTTAAGGCGGCATTGCAACTTTTGTATATAATTCCGATGCGATTTCTGTGTTTCATCGTCAATGTGAAGGTCCAAGGAATACATTGAACCTGCAGTGGTGTAACGGAATCTAATACTGGTCTCACAGGGAATGCTCAAAGCAACGACTGTAAGAAGAGTCTCTATTCTAGTACTTAAGGCGGCATTTCGCCTTTTTTATTTTATTCCGATGCGATTTCTGTGTTTCATTGTCAATGTGAAGGTCCAAGGAATACATTGAACCTGCAGTGGTGTATCAGAAACTACTACTGGTCTCAAAGGGAATGCTCAAAGCACCGACTGTAAGAAGAGTCTCTATTCTTGTACTTAAGGCAGCATTGCGCGTTTTGTATTTAATTCCGACGCGATTTCTGTGTTTCATCGTCAATGTGAAGGTGCAAGGAATACATTGAACCTGTAGTGGTGTATCGGAAACTAATACTGGTCTCAAAGGGAATGCTTAATGCACCGACTGTAAGAAGAGTCTCTATTCTTGTACTTAAAGCGCCATTGCGCATTTTGTATTTAATTCCGATGCGATTTCTGTGTTTCATCGTCAATGTGTAGGTGCAAGGAATACATTGAACCTGCAGTGGTATATCGGAGACTAATACTGGTCTCACAAGGAGTGCTCAAAACACCGACTGTAAGAAAAGACTCTATTCTTGTACTTAAGGCGGCATTGCAACTTTTGTATTTAATTCCGATGCGACTTCTGTGCTTCAACGTCAATGTGAAAGTCCAAGGAATACATTGATCCTGGAGTGGTGTATCGGAAACTAATACTGGTCTCACAGGGAATGCTCAAAGCACCGACTGTAAGAAGAGTCTCTATTCTAGTACTTAAGGCGGCATTTCGCCTTTTTTATTTTATTCCGATGCGATTTCTGTGTTTCATTGTCAATGTGAATGTCCAAGGAATACATTGAACCTGCAGTGGTGTATCAGAAACTACTACTGGTCTCAGAGGGAATGCTTAATGCACCGACTGTAAGAAGAGTATCTATTCTTGTACTTATGACGGCATTGTGCCTTTTGTAATTAATTCCGATGCGATTTCTGTGCTTCATCGTCAATGTGAAGGTCCAAGGAATACATTGAACCTGCAGTGGTGTATCAGAAACAAATACTGGTCCCAAAGGGAATGCTCAAAGCACCGACTGTAAGAAGAGTCTCTATTCTTGTACTTATGACGGCATTGTGCCTTTTGTAATTAATTCCGATGCGATTTCGTTGTTTCATCGTCAATGTGATGGTCCAAGGAATACATTGAACCTGCAGTGGTGTATTAGAAACTAATACTGGTCTCACAGGGAATGCTCAAAGCACCGACTGTGAGAAGCGTCTCTATTCTTGTACTTAAGGCGGCATTGCGCCTTTTCTACTTAATTCCGATGCGATTTCTGTGTTTCAATGTCAATGTTAAGGTCCAAGGAATACATTGAACCTGGAGTGGTGTATCGGAAACTAATACTGGTCTCACAGGGAATGCTCCAACCACCGACTGTAAGAAGAGTCTCTATTCTTGTACTTAAGGTGGCATTGTGCCTTTTGTATTTATTTCCGATGCGATTTCTGTTTTTCATCGTCAATGTGAAGGTCCTAGGAATACATTGAAACTGCTGAGGTGTATCGGAAACTAATACTGGTCTCACAGGGAATGCTGAAAGCACCGACTGTAAGAAGAGTCTCTATTCTTGTACTTATGCGGCAGTTTGCCTTTTGTATTTCATTCCGATGCGATTTCTGTGTTTCATCGTCAATGTGAAGGTCCAAGGATTACATTGAACCTGCAGTGGTGTATCGGAAACTAATACTGGTCTCACAGGGTATGCTCAAGGCACCGACTGTAAGAAGAGTCACTATTCTTGTACTTAAGGCGACATTGTGCTTTTTGTATTTAATTCCGATGCGATTTCTGTGTTTCATCGTCAATGTGAAGGTCCTACGAATACATTGAACCTGCTGAGGTGTATCGGAAACTAAAACTGGTCTCACAGGGAATGCTCAAAGCACCGACTGTAAGAAGAGTCTCTATTCTTGTACTTACGCGGCAGTTTGCCTTTTGTATTTCATTCCGATGCTATTTCTGCGTTTCATCGTCAATGTGAAGGTCCAAGGAATACATTGAACGTGGAGTGGTGTATCGGAAACTAATTCTGGTCTCACAGGGAATGCTCAAAGCACCGACTGTAAGAAGAGTCTCTATTCTTGTACTTAAGGCGACATTGTGCTTTTTGTATTTAATTCCGATGCGATTTCTGTGTTTCATCGTCAATGTGAAGGTCCTACGAATACATTGAACCTGCTGAGGTGTATCGGAAACTAATACTGGTCTCACAGGGAATGCTGAATGCACCGACTGTAAGAAGAGTCTCTATTCTTGAACTTACGCGGCAGTTTGCCTTTTGTATTTAATTGCGATGCGATTTCCGTGTTTCATTGTCAATGTGAAGGTCCTAGGAATACATTGAACCTGCTGAGGTGTATCGGAAACTAATACTGGTCTCACAGGGAATGCTCAAAGCACCGACTGTAAGAAGAGTCTCTATTCTTGTACTTGTGACGGCATTGTGCCTTTTGTAATTAATTCCGATGCGATTTCTGTGTTTCAACGTCAATGTGAAGGTGCAAGGAATACATTGAAACTGGAGTGGTGTTTCGGAAGCTAATACTGGTCTCACGGGGAATGCTCAAAGCACCGACTGATGGAAGAGTCTCTATTCTTGTAATTAAGGTGGCATTGTGCCTTTTGTATTTATTTCCGATGCGATTTCTGTGTTTCATCGTCAATGTGAAGGTCCTAGGAATACATTGAACCTGCAGAGGTGTATCGGAAGCTAATACTGGTCTCACAGGGTATTCCGAAAGCACCGACTGTAAGAAGAGTCTATATTCTTGTACTTACGCGGCAGTTTGCCTTTCGTATTTCATTCCGATGCGATATCTGTGTTTCATCGTTAATGTGAATGTCCAAGGAATACATTGAACCTGGAGTGGTGTATCGGAAACTAATTCTGGTCTCACAGGGAATGCTCAAAGCACCGACTGTAAGAAGAGTCTCTATTCTTGTACTTAAGGCGGCATTTCGCCTTTTGTATTTAATTCCGATGCGATTTCTGTGCTTCATCGTCAATGTGAAGTTGCAAGGAATACATTGAACCTGCAGTGGTGTATTGGAATCTAATACTGGTCTCACAGGGAATGCTCAAAGCACCGACTGTAAGAAGAGTCTCTATTGTTGTACTTAAGTCGACATTGTGCCCTTTGTATTTAATTCCGATGCGATTTCTGTGTTTCATCGTCAATGTGAAGGTCCTAGGAATACATTGAACCTGCTGAGGTGTATCGGAAACTAATACTGGTCTCACAGGGAATGCTGAAAGCACCGACTGTAAGAAGAGTCTCTATTCTTGTACTTAAGACGGCATTGTGCCTTTTGTATTTAATTCCGATGCGATTTCTGTGTTTTATCGTCAATGTGAAGGTCCAAGGAATACATTGAACCTGCAGTGGTGTATCGGAAACTAATACTGGTCTCACAGGGAATGCTCAAAGCACCGACTGTAAGAAGAGTCTCTATTCTTGTACTTAAGGCGACATTGTGCTTTTTGTATTTATTTCCGATTCGATTTCTGTGTTTCACCGTCAGTGTGAGGGTCCTAGGAATACATTGACCCTGCAGAGGTGTATCGGAAGCTAATACTGGTCTCACAGGGAATTCTGAAAGCACCGACTGTAAGAAGAGTCCCTATTCTTGTACTTACGCGGCAGTTTGCCTTTTTTATTTCACTCCGATGCGATATCCGTGTTTCATCGTTAATGTGAATGTCCAAGGAATACATTGAACCTGGAGTGGTTTATCGGAAACTAATTCTGGTCTCACAGGGAATGCTCAAACCACCGACTGTAAGAAGAGTCTCTATTCTTGTACTTAAGGCGGCATTGCGCCTTTTGTATTTAATTCCGATGCGATTTCTGTGTTTCATCGTCAATGTGAAGGTGCAAGGAATACATTGAACCAGCAGTGGTGTATCGGAAACTAATACTGGTCTCACAGGGAATGCTCAAAGCACCGACTGTAAGAAGAGTCTCTATTCTTGTACTTAAGGCGGCATTGCACCTTTTGTATTAAATTCCGATGCGATTTCTGAGTTTCATCGTCAATGTGAAGGTCCAAGGAATACATTGAACCCGCAGTGGTGTATCGGAATCTAATACTGGTCTCACAGGGAATGCTCAAAGCAACGACTGTAAGAAGAGTCTCTATTCTTGTACTTATGACGGCATTGTGCCTTTTGTAATTAATTCCTATGCGATTTCTGTGTTTATCGTCAATGTGAAGGTCCAAGGAATACATTGAACCTGCAGTGGTGTATCAGAAACTAATACTGGTCTCACAGGGAATGCTCAAAGCACCGACTGTAAGAAGAGTCTCTATTCTTGTACTTAAGGCGGCATTTCGCCTTTTGTATTTAATTCCGATGCGATTTCTGTGTTTCATTGTCAATGTGAAGGTCCAAGGAATACATTGAACCTGCAGTGGTGTATCGGAAACTACTACTGGTCTCAAAGGGAATGCTCAATGCACCGACTGTAAGAAGAGTCTCTATTCTTGTACTTAAAGCGCCATTGCGCATTTTGTATTTAATTCCGATGCGATTTCTGTGTTTCATCGTCAATGTGTAGGTGCAAGGAATACATTGAACCTGCAGTGGTATATCGGAAACTAATACTGGTCTCACAAGGAGTGCTCAAAACACCGACTGTAAGAAAAGTCTCTATTCTTGTACTTAAGGTGGCATTGTGCCTTTTGTATTTATTTCCGATGCGATTTCTGTGTTTCATCGTCAATGTGAATGTCCCAGGAATACATTGAACCTGGAGTGGTGTATCGGAAACTAATTCTGGTCTCACAGGGAATGCTCAAAGCACCGACTGTAAGTAGAGTCTCTATTCTTGTAGTTAAGGCGGCATTGCGCCTTTTGTATTTAATTCCGATGCGATTTCTGTGTTTCATCGTCAATGTGAAGGTCCTAGGAATACATTGAACCTGCAGAGGTGTATCGGAAGCTAATACTGGTCTCACAGGGAATTCTGAAAGCACCGACTGTAAGAAGAGTCTATATTCTTGTACTTACGCGGCAGTTTGCCTTTCGTATTTCATTCCGATGCGATATCTGTGTTTCATCGTTAATGTGAATGTCCAAGGAATACATTGAACCTGGAGTGGTGTATCGGAAACTAATTCTGGTCTCACAGGGAATGCTCAAAGCACCGACTGTAAGAAGAGTCTCTATTCTTGTACTTAAGGCGGCATTTCGCCTTTTGTATTTAATTCCGATGCGATTTCTGTGCTTCATCGTCAATGTGAAGTTGCAAGGAATACATTGAACCTGCAGTGGTGTATTGGAATCTAATACTGGTCTCACAGGGAATGCTCAAAGCACCGACTGTAAGAAGAGTCTCTATTGTTGTACTTAAGTCGACATTGTGCCCTTTGTATTTAATTCCGATGCGATTTCTGTGTTTCATCGTCAATGTGAAGGTCCTAGGAATACATTGAACCTGCTGAGGTGTATCGGAAACTAATACTGGTCTCACAGGGAATGCTGAAAGCACCGACTGTAAGAAGAGTCTCTATTCTTGTACTTAAGACGGCATTGTGCCTTTTGTATTTAATTCCGATGCGATTTCTGTGTTTTATCGTCAATGTGAAGGTCCAAGGAATACATTGAACCTGCAGTGGTGTATCGGAAACTAATACTGGTCTCACAGGGAATGCTCAAAGCACCGACTGTAAGAAGAGTCTCTATTCTTGTACTTAAGGCGACATTGTGCTTTTTGTATTTATTTCCGATTCGATTTCTGTGTTTCACCGTCAGTGTGAGGGTCCTAGGAATACATTGACCCTGCAGAGGTGTATCGGAAGCTAATACTGGTCTCACAGGGAATTCTGAAAGCACCGACTGTAAGAAGAGTCCCTATTCTTGTACTTACGCGGCAGTTTGCCTTTTTTATTTCACTCCGATGCGATATCCGTGTTTCATCGTTAATGTGAATGTCCAAGGAATACATTGAACCTGGAGTGGTTTATCGGAAACTAATTCTGGTCTCACAGGGAATGCTCAAACCACCGACTGTAAGAAGAGTCTCTATTCTTGTACTTAAGGCGGCATTGCGCCTTTTGTATTTAATTCCGATGCGATTTCTGTGTTTCATCGTCAATGTGAAGGTGCAAGGAATACATTGAACCAGCAGTGGTGTATCGGAAACTAATACTGGTCTCACACGGAATGCTCAAAGCACCGACTGTAAGAAGAGTCTCTATTCTTGTACTTAAGGCGGCATTGCACCTTTTGTATTTAATTCCGATGCGATTTCTGAGTTTCATCGTCAATGTGAAGGTCCAAGGAATACATTGAACCCGCAGTGGTGTATCGGAATCTAATACTGGTCTCACAGGGAATGCTCAAAGCAACGACTGTAAGAAGAGTCTCTATTCTTGTACTTATGACGGCATTGTGCCTTTTGTAATTAATTCCTATGCGATTTCTGTGTTTATCGTCAATGTGAAGGTCCAAGGAATACATTGAACCTGCAGTGGTGTATCAGAAACTAATACTGGTCTCACAGGGAATGCTCAAAGCACCGACTGTAAGAAGAGTCTCTATTCTTGTACTTAAGGCGGCATTTCGCCTTTTGTATTTAATTCCGATGCGATTTCTGTGTTTCATTGTCAATGTGAAGGTCCAAGGAATACATTGAACCTGCAGTGGTGTATCGGAAACTACTACTGGTCTCAAAGGGAATGCTCAATGCACCGACTGTAAGAAGAGTCTCTATTCTTGTACTTAAAGCGCCATTGCGCATTTTGTATTTAATTCCGATGCGATTTCTGTGTTTCATCGTCAATGTGTAGGTGCAAGGAATACATTGAACCTGCAGTGGTATATCGGAAACTAATACTGGTCTCACAAGGAGTGCTCAAAACACCGACTGTAAGAAAAGTCTCTATTCCTGTACTTAAGGCGGCATTGCAACTTTTGTATTTAATTCCGATGCGATTTCTGTGTTTCATCGTCAAAGCGAAGGTCCAAGGAATACATTGAACCTGTAGTGGTGTATCGGAAGCTAATACTGGTCTCACAGGGAATGCTCAAAGCACCGACTGTAAGAAGAGTCTCTATTCTTGTACTTAAGGCGACATTGTGCCTTTTGTATTTAATTCCGATGCGATTTCTGTGTTTCATCGTCAATGTGAAGGTCCTAGGAATACATTGAACCTGCTGAGGTGTATCGGAAACTAATACTGGTCTCACAGGGAATGCTGAAAGCACCGACTGTAGGAAGAGTCTCTATTCTTGTACTTAAGACGGCATTGTGCCTAATGTATTTCATTCCGATGCGATTTCTGTGTATCATTGTCAATGTGGAGGTCCAAGGAATACATTGAACCTGCAGTGGTGTATCGGAAACTAATACTGGTATCACAGGGAATGCTCAAAGCACCGACTGTAAGAGGAGACTCTATTCTTGTACTTAAGGCGACATTGCGTCTTTTGTATTTAATTCCGATGCGATTTCTGTGTTTCATCGTCAATGTGAAGGTCCAAGGAATACATTGAACCTGCAGTGGTGTATCGGAGACTAATACTGGTCTCACAGGTAATGCTCATAGCACCAACTGTGAGAAAAGTCTCTATTCTTGTACTTAAGACGGCATTGAGCCTTTTGTATTTAATTCCGATTCGATTTCTGTGTTTCATCGTTAATGTGAAGGTCCAAGGAATACTTTGAACCTACAGTGGTTTATCAGAAACTAATACTGGTCTCAAAGGGAATGCTCAATGCACAGACTCTAAGAAGAGTCTCTATTCTTGTACTTAAAGCGCCATTGCGCATTTTGTATTCAATTCCGAAGCGATTTCTGTGTTTCATCGTCAATGTGTAGGTGCAAGGAATACATTGAACCTGCAGTGGTATATCGGAAACTAATACTGGTCTCACAGGGAGTGCTCAAAACACCGACTGTAAAAAAAGTCTCTATTCTTGTACTTAAGGCGGCATTGCAACTTTTGTATTTAATTCCGATGCGATTTCTGTGTTTCATCGTCAATGTGAAGGTCCAAGGAATACATTGAACCTGCAGTGGTGTATCGGAAACTAATACTGGTCTCACAGGGAATGCTCAAAGCAACGACTGTAAGAAGCGTATCTATTCTTGTACTTATGACGGCATTGTGCCTTTTGTAATTAATTCCGAAGCGATTTCTGTGCTTCATCGTCAATGTGAAGGTCCAAGGAATACATTGAACCTGCAGTGGTGCATCAGAAACAAATACTGGTCTCAAAGGGAATGCACAAAGCACCGACTGTAAGAAGAGTCTCTATTCTTGTACTTATGACGGCATTGTGCCATTTGTAATTAATTCCGGTGCGATTTCTGTGTTTCATCGTCAATGTGAAGGTCCAAGGAATACATTGAAACTGCTGAGGTGTATCGGAAACTAATACTGGTCTCACAGGGAAAGCTGAAAGCACCGACTGTAAGAGGAGTCTCTATTCTTGTACTTAAGACGGCATTGTGCCTTTTGTATTTAATTCCGATGCGATTTCTTTGTTTCATCTTCAATGTGAATGTCCAAGGAATACATTGGACCTGGAGTGGTGTATCGGAAACTAAGTCTGTGCTGACAGGGAATGCTCAAAGCACCGACTGTAAGAAGAGTCCCTATTCTTGTAGTTATGGCGGCTTTGCGCCTTTTGTATTTAATTCCGATGCGATTTCTGTGTTTCATCGTCAATGTGAAGGTCCTACGAATACATTGAACCTGCTGAGGTGTATCGGAAACTAAAACTGGTCTCACAGGGAATGCTGAAAGCACCGACTGTAAGAAGAGTCTCTATTCTAGTACTTACGCGGCAGTTTGCCTTTTGTATTTCATTCCGATGCGATTTCTGTGTTTCATCGTCAGTGTGAAGGTCCAAGGAATACATTGAACCTGGAGTGGTGTATCGGAAACTAATTCTGGTCTCACAGGGAATGCTCAAAGCACCGACTGTAAGAAGGGTCTCTATTCTTGTACTTAAGGCGACATTGTGCTTTTTGTACTTAATTCCGATGCGATTTCTGTGTTTCATCGTCAATGTGAAGGTCCTACGAATACATTGAACCTGCTGAGGTGTATCGGAAACTAATACTGGTCTCACAGGGAATGCTGAAAGCACCGACTGTAAGAAGAGTCTCTATTCTTGTACTTACTCGGCAGTTTGCCTTTTGTATTTAATTCCGATGCGATTTCTGTGTTTCATCGTCAATGTGAAGGTCCTAGGAATACATTGAACCTGCTGAGGTGTATCGGAAACTAATACTGGTCTCACAGGGAATGCTCAAAGCACCGACTGTTAGAAGAGTCTCTATTCTTGTACTTATGACGGCATTGTGCCTTTTGTAATTAATTCCGATGCGATTTCTGTGTTTCACCGTCAATGTGAAGGTCCAAGGAATACATTGAAACTGGAGTGGTGTATCGGAAGCTAATACTGGTCTCACGGGGAATGCTCAAAGCACCGACTGAAGGAAGAGTCTCTATTCTTGTAATTAAGGTGGCATTGTGCCTTTTGTATTTATTTCCGATGCGATTTCTGTGTTTCACCGTCAATGTGAAGGTCCTAGGAATACATTGAACCAGCAGAGGTGTATCGGAAGCTAATACTGGTCTCACAGGGAATTCTGAATGCACCGACTGTAAGAAGAGTCTCTATTCTTGTACTTACGCGGCAGTTTGCCTTTTGTATTTAATTCCGATGCGATTTCTGTGTTTCATCGTCAATGTGAAGGTCCTAGGAATACATTGAACCTGCTGAGGTGTATCGGAAACTACTACTGGTCTCACAGGGAATGCTGAAAGCACCGACTGTAAGAAGAGTCTCTATTCTTGTACTTAAGATGGCATTGTGTCTTTTGTATTTAATTCCGATGCGATTTCTGTGTTTCACCGTCAATGTGAAGGTCCTAGGAATACATTGAACCAGCAGAGGTGTATCGGAAGCTAATACTGGTCTCACAGGGAATTCTGAAAGCACCGACTGTAAGAAGAGTCTCTATTCTTGTACTTACGCGGCAGTTTGCCTTTTGTACTTCATTCCGATGCGATATCTGTGTATCATCGTTAATGTGAATGTCCAAGGAATACATTGAACCTGGAGTGGTGTATCGGAAACTAATTCTGGTCTCACGGGGAATGCTCAAAGCACCGACTGTAAGAAGAGTCTCTATTCTTGTACTTAAGGCGGCATTGCGCCTTTTGTATTTAATTCCGATGCGATTTCTGTGTTTCATTGTCAATGTGAAGTTGCAAGGAATACATTGAACCTGCAGTGGTGTATTGGAATCTAATACTGGTCTCACAGGGAATGCTCAAAGCACCGACTGTAAGAGGAATCTCTATTCTTGTACTTAAGGCGGCATTGCACCTTTTGTATTTAATTCCGATGCTATTTCTGTGTTTCATCGTCAATGTGAAGGTCCAAGGAATACATTGAACCTGCAGTGGTGTATCGGAAACTAATACTGGTCTCACAGGGAATGCTCAGAGCACCGACTGTAAGAAGAGTCTCTATTCTTGTACTTATGACGGCATTGTGCCTTTTGTAATTAATTCCGATGCGATTTCTGTGTTTCATCGTCAATGTGAAGGTCCAAGGAATACATTGAACCTGCAGTGGTGTATTAGAAACTAATACTGGTCTCACAGGGAATGCTCAAATCACCGACTGTAAGAAGAGTCTCTATTCTTTTACTTAAGGCGGCATTGCGCCTTTTGTATTTAATTCCGATGCGATTTCTGTGTTTCAACGTCAATGTGAAGGTCCAAGGAATACATTGAACCTGGAGTGGTGTATCGGAAACTAATACTGGTCTCACAGGGAATGCTCAAAGCACCGACTGTAAGAAGAGTCTCTATTCTTGTACTTAAGGTGGCATTGTGCGTTTTGTATTTATTTCCGATGCGATTTCTGTGTTTCATCGTCAATGTGAAGGTCCTAGGAGTACATTGAACCTGCTGAGGTGTGTCGGAAACTAATACTGGTCTCACAGGGAAAGCTGAAATCACCGACTGTTATAAGAGTCTCTATTCTTGTACTTAAGACGGCATTGTGCCTTTTGTATTTAATTCCGATGCGATTTCTGTGTTTCATCGTCAATGTGAATGTCCAAGGAATACATTGAACCTGGAGTGGTGTATCGGAAAACTAATTCTGGTCTCACAGGGAATGCTCAAAGCACCGACTGTAAGAAGAGTCTCTATTCTTGTAGTTAAGGCGGCATTGCGCCTTTTGTATTTAATTCCGATGCGATTTCTGTGTTTCATCGTCAATGTGAAGGTCCTAGGAATACATTGAACCTGCGGAGGTGTATCGGAAGCTAATACTGGTCTCACAGGGAATTCTGAATGCACCGACTGTAAGAAGAGTCTCTATTCTTGTACTTACGCGGCAGTTTGCCTTTTGTATTTAATTCCGATGCGATTTCTGTGTTTCATCGTCAATGTGAAGGTCCTAGGAATACATTGAACCTGCTGAGGTGTATCGGAAACTACTACTGGTCTCACAGGGAATGCTGAAAGCACCGACTGTAAGAAGAGTCTCTATTCTTGTACTTAAGACGGCATTGTGTCTTTTGTATTTAATTCCGATGCGATTTCTGTGTTTCACCGTCAATGTGAAGGTCCTAGGAATACATTGAACCAGCAGAGGTGTATCGGAAGCTAATACTGGTCTCACAGGGAATTCTGAAAGCACCGACTGTAAGAAGAGTCTCTATTCTTGTACTTACGCGGCAGTTTGCCTTTTGTACTTCATTCCGATGCGATATCTGTGTATCATCGTTAATGTGAATGTCCAAGGAATACATTGAACCTGGAGTGGTGTATCGGAAACTAATTCTGGTCTCACGGGGAATGCTCAAAGCACCGACTGTAAGAAGAGTCTCTATTCTTGTGTTTAAGGCGGCATTGCGCCTTTTGTATTTAATTCCGATGCGATTTCTGTGTTTCATTGTCAATGTGAAGTTGCAAGGAATACATTGAACCTGCAGTGGTGTATTGGAATCTAATACTGGTCTCACAGGGAATGCTCAAAGCACCGACTGTAAGAAGAGTCTCTATTCTTGTACTTAAGGCGGCATTGCACCTTTTGTATTTAATTCCGATGCTATTTCTGTGTTTCATCGTCAATGTGAAGGTCCAAGGAATACATTGAACCTGCAGTGGTGTATCGGAAACTAATACTGGTCTCACAGGGAATGCTCAGAGCACCGACTGTAAGAAGAGTCTCTATTCTTGTACTTATGACGGCATTGTGCCTTTTGTAATTAATTCCGATGCGATTTCTGTGTTTCATCGTCAATGTGAAGGTCCAAGGAATACATTGAACCTGCAGTGGTGTATTAGAAACTAATACTGGTCTCACAGGGAATGCTCAAATCACCGACTGTAAGAAGAGTCTCTATTCTTTTACTTAAGGCGGCATTGCGCCTTTTGTATTTAATTCCGATGCGATTTCTGTGTTTCAACGTCAATGTGAAGGTCCAAGGAATACATTGAACCTGGAGTGGTGTATCGGAAACTAATACTGGTCTCACAGGGAATGCTCAAAGCACCGACTGTAAGAAGAGTCTCTATTCTTGTACTTAAGGTGGCATTGTGCGTTTTGTATTTATTTCCGATGCGATTTCTGTGTTTCATCGTCAATGTGAAGGTCCTAGGAGTACATTGAACCTGCTGAGGTGTGTCGGAAACTAATACTGGTCTCACAGGGGAAGCTGAAATCACCGACTGTTATAAGAGTCTCTATTCTTGTACTTAAGACGACATTGTGCCTTTTGTATTTAGTTCCGATGCGATTTCTGTGTTTCATCGTCAATGTGAATGTCCAAGGAATACATTGAACCTGGAGTGGTGTATCGGAAAACTAATTCTGGTCTCACAGGGAATGCTCAAAGCACCGACTGTAAGAAGAGTCTCTATTCTTGTAGTTAAGGCGGGATTGCGCCTTTTGTATTTAATTCCGATGCGATTTCTGTGTTTCATCGTCAATGTGAAGGTCCTAGGAATACATTGAACCTGCGGAGGTGTATCGGAAGCTAATACTGGTCTCACAGGGAATTCTAAAAAAACCGACTGTAAGAAGAGTCTCTATTCTTGTACTTACGCGGCAGTTTGCCTTTTGTATTTCATTCCGATGCGATATCTGTGTTTCATCGTTAATGTGAATGTCCAAGGAATACATTGAACCTGGAGTGGTGTATCGGAAACTAATTCTGGTCTCACAGGGAATGCTCAAAGCACCGACTGTAAGAAGAGTCTCTATTCTTGTACTTAAGGCGGCATTGCGCCTTTTGTATTTAATTCCGATGCGATTTCTGTGTTTCACCGTCAATGTGAAGTTGCAAGGAATACATTGAACCTGCTGAGGTGTATCGGAAACTAAAACTGGTCTCACAGGGAATGCTGAAAGCACCGACTGTAAGAAGAGTCTCTATTCTAGTACTTACGCGGCAGTTTGCCTTTTGTATTTCATTCCGATGCGATTTCTGTGTTTCATCGTCAATGTGAAGGTCCAAGGAATACATTGAACCTGGAGTGGTGTATCGGAAACTAATTCTGGTCTCACAGGGAATGCTCAAAGCACCGACTGTAAGAAGGGTCTCTATTCTTGTACTTAATGCGACATTGTGCTTTTTGTACTTAATTCCGATGCGATTTCTGTGTTTCATCGTCAATGTGAAGGTCCTACGAATACATTAAACCTGCTGAGGTGTATCGGAAACTAATACTGGTCTCACAGGGAATGCTGAAAGCACCGACTGCAAGAAGAGTCTCTATTCTTGTACTTACTCGGCAGTTTGCCTTTTGTATTTAATTCCGATGCGATTTCTGTGTTTCATCGTCAATGTGAAGGTCCTAGGAATACATTGAACCTGCTGAGGTGTATCGGAAACTAATACTGGTCTCACAGGGAATGCTCAAAGCACCGACTGTTAGAAGAGTCTCTATTCTTGTACTTATGACGGCATTGTGCCTTTTGTAATTAATTCCGATGCGATTTCTGTGTTTCACCGTCAATGTGAAGGTCCAAGGAATACATTGAAACTGGAGTGGTGTATCGGAAGCTAATACTGGTCTCACGGGGAATGCTCAAAGCACCGACTGAAGGAAGAGTCTCTATTCTTGTAATTAAGGTGGCATTGTGCCTTTTGTATTTATTTCCGATGCGATTTCTGTGTTCCATCGTCAATGTGAAGGTCCAAGGAATACATTGAACCTGCAGTGGTGTATCGGAAACTAATACTGGTCTCACAGGGAATGCTGAAAACACCGACTGTAAGAAGAGTCTCTATTCTTGTACTTACGCGGCAGTTTGCCTTTTGTATTTAATTCCGATGCGATTTCTGTGTTTCATCGTCAATGTGAAGGTCCTAGGAATACATTGAACCTGCTGAGGTGTATCGGAATCTAATACTGGTCTCACAGGGAGTGCTGAAAGCACCGACTGTAAGAAGAGTCTCTATTCTTGTACTTAAGACGGCATTGTGCCTTTTGTATTTAATTCCGATGCGATTTCTGTGTTTCACCGTCAATGTGAAGGTCCTAGGAATACATTGAACCAGCAGAGGTGTATCGGAAGCTAATACTGGTCTCACAGGGAATTCTGAATGCACCGACTGTAAGAAGAGTCTCTATTCTTGTACTTACGCGGCAGTTTGCCTTTTGTATTTAATTCCGATGCGATTTCTGTGTTTCATCGTCAATGTGAAGGTCCTAGGAATACATTGAACCTGCTGAGGTGTATCGGAAACTACTACTGGTCTCACAGGGAATGCTGAAAGCACCGACTGTAAGAAGAGTCTCTATTCTTGTACTTAAGATGGCATTGTGTCTTTTGTATTTAATTCCGATGCGATTTCTGTGTTTCACCGTCAATGTGAAGGTCCTAGGAATACATTGAACCAGCAGAGGTGTATCGGAGGCTAATACTGGTCTCACAGGGAATTCTGAAAGCACCGACTGTAAGAAGAGTCTCTATTCTTGTACTTACGCGGCAGTTTGCCTTTTGTACTTCATTCCGATGCGATATCTGTGTATCATCGTTAATGTGAATGTCCAAGGAATACGTTGAACCTGGAGTGGTGTATCGGAAACTAATTCTGGTCTCACGGGGAATGCTCAAAGCACCGACTGTAAGAAGAGTCTCTATTCTTGTACTTAAGGCGGCATTGCGCCTTTTGTATTTAATTCCGATGCGATTTCTGTGTTTCATTGTCAATGTGAAGTTGCAAGGAATACATTGAACCTGCAGTGGTGTATTGGAATCTAATACTGGTCTCACAGGGAATGCTCAAAGCACCGACTGTAAGAGGAGTCTCTATTCTTGTACTTAAGGCGGCATTGCACCTTTTGTATTTAATTCCGATGCTATTTCTGTGTTTCATCGTCAATGTGAAGGTCCAAGGAATACATTGAACCTGCAGTGGTGTATCGGAAACTAATACTGGTCTCACAGGGAATGCTCAGAGCACCGACTGTAAGAAGAGTCTCTATTCTTGTACTTATGACGGCATTGTGCCTTTTGTAATTAATTCCGATGCGATTTCTGTGTTTCATCGTCAATGTGAAGGTCCAAGGAATACATTGAACCTGCAGTGGTGTATTAGAAACTAATACTGGTCTCACAGGGAATGCTCAAATCACCGACTGTAAGAAGAGTCTCTATTCTTTTACTTAAGGCGGCATTGCGCCTTTTGTATTTAATTCCGATGCGATTTCTGTGTTTCAACGTCAATGTGAAGGTCCAAGGAATACATTGAACCTGGAGTGGTGTATCGGAAACTAATACTGGTCTCACAGGGAATGCTCAAAGCACCGACTGTAAGAAGAGTCTCTATTCTTGTACTTAAGGTGGCATTGTGCGTTTTGTATTTATTTCCGATGCGATTTCTGTGTTTCATCGTCAATGTGAAGGTCCTAGGAGTACATTGAACCTGCTGAGGTGTGTCGGAAACTAATACTGGTCTCACAGGGAAAGCTGAAATCACCGACTGTTATAAGAGTCTCTATTCTTGTACTTAAGACGGCATTGTGCCTTTTGTATTTAATTCCGATGCGATTTCTGTGTTTCATCGTCAATGTGAATGTCCAAGGAATACATTGAACCTGGAGTGGTGTATCGGAAAACTAATTCTGGTCTCACAGGGAATGCTCAAAGCACCGACTGTAAGAAGAGTCTCTATTCTTGTAGTTAAGGCGGCATTGCGCCTTTTGTATTTAATTCCGATGCGATTTCTGTGTTTCATCGTCAATGTGAAGGTCCTAGGAATACATTGAACCTGCGGAGGTGTATCGGAAGCTAATACTGGTCTCACAGGGAATTCTGAATGCACCGACTGTAAGAAGAGTCTCTACTCTTGTACTTACGCGGCAGTTTGCCTTTTGTATTTAATTCCGATGCGATTTCTGTGTTTCATCGTCAATGTGAAGGTCCTAGGAATACATTGAACCTGCTGAGGTGTATCGGAAACTACTACTGGTCTCACAGGGAATGCTGAAAGCACCGACTGTAAGAAGAGTCTCTATTCTTGTACTTAAGACGGCATTGTGTCTTTTGTATTTAATTCCGATGCGATTTCTGTGTTTCACCGTCAATGTGAAGGTCCTAGGAATACATTGAACCAGCAGAGGTGTATCGGAAGCTAATACTGGTCTCACAGGGAATTCTGAAAGCACCGACTGTAAGAAGAGTCTCTATTCTTGTACTTACGCGGCAGTTTGCCTTTTGTACTTCATTCCGATGCGATATCTGTGTATCATCGTTAATGTGAATGTCCAAGGAATACATTGAACCTGGAGTGGTGTATCGGAAACTAATTCTGGTCTCACGGGGAATGCTCAAAGCACCGACTGTAAGAAGAGTCTCCATTCTTGTGTTTAAGGCGGCATTGCGCCTTTTGTATTTAATTCCGATGCGATTTCTGTGTTTCATTGTCAATGTGAAGTTGCAAGGAATACATTGAACCTGCAGTGGTGTATTGGAATCTAATACTGGTCTCACAGGGAATGCTCAAAGCACCGACTGTAAGAAGAGTCTCTATTCTTGTACTTAAGGCGGCATTGCACCTTTTGTATTTAATTCCGATGCTATTTCTGTGTTTCATCGTCAATGTGAAGGTCCAAGGAATACATTGAACCTGCAGTGGTGTATCGGAAACTAATACTGGTCTCACAGGGAATGCTCAGAGCACCGACTGTAAGAAGAGTCTCTATTCTTGTACTTATGACGGCATTGTGCCTTTTGTAATTAATTCCGATGCGATTTCTGTGTTTCATCGTCAATGTGAAGGTCCAAGGAATACATTGAACCTGCAGTGGTGTATTAGAAACTAATACTGGTCTCACAGGGTATGCTCAAATCACCGACTGTAAGAAGAGTCTCTATTCTTTTACTTAAGGCGGCATTGCGCCTTTTGTATTTAATTCCGATGCGATTTCTGTGTTTCAACGTCAATGTGAAGGTCCAAGGAATACATTGAACCTGGAGTGGTGTATCGGAAACTAATACTGGTCTCACAGGGAATGCTCAAAGCACCGACTGTAAGAAGAGTCTCTATTCTTGTACTTAAGGTGGCATTGTGCGTTTTGTATTTATTTCCGATGCGATTTCTGTGTATCATCGTCAATGTGAAGGTCCTAGGAGTACATTGAACCTGCTGAGGTGTGTCGGAAACTAATACTGGTCTCACAGGGAAAGCTGAAATCACCGACTGTTATAAGAGTCTCTATTCTTGTACTTAAGACGGCATTGTGCCTTTTGTATTTAATTCCGATGCGATTTCTGTGTTTCATCGTCAATGTGAATGTCCAAGGAATACATTGAACCTGGAGTGGTGTATCGGAAAACTAATTCTGGTCTCACAGGGAATGCTCAAAGCACCGACTGTAAGAAGAGTCTCTATTCTTGTAGTTAAGGCGGGATTGCGCCTTTTGTATTTAATTCCGATGCGATTTCTGTGTTTCATCGTCAATGTGAAGGTCCTAGGAATACATTGAACCTGCGGAGGTGTATCGGAAGCTAATACTGGTCTCACAGGGAATTCTAAAAAAACCGACTGTAAGAAGAGTCTCTATTCTTGTACTTACGCGGCAGTTTGCCTTTTGTATTTCATTCCGATGCGATATCTGTGTTTCATCGTTAATGTGAATGTCCAAGGAATACATTGAACCTGGAGTGGTGTATCGGAAACTAATTCTGGTCTCACAGGGAATGCTCAAAGCACCGACTGTAAGAAGAGTCTCTATTCTTGTACTTAAGGCGGCATTGCGCCTTTTGTATTTAATTCCGATGCGATTTCTGTGTTTCATCGTCAATGTGAAGTTGCAAGGAATACATTGAACCTGCAGTGGTGTATTCGAATCTAACACTGGTCTCACAGGGAATGCTCAAAGCACCGACTGTAAGAAGAGTCTCTATTCTTGTACTTAAGGCGGCATTGCACCTTTTGTATTTAATTCCGATGCTATTTCTGTGTTTCATCGTCAATGTGAAGGTCCAAGGAATACATTGAACCTGCAGTGGTGTATCGGAAACTAATACTGATCTCACAGGGAATGCTCAAAGCACCGACTGTAAGAAGAGTCTCTATTCTTGTACTTATGACGGCATTGTGCCTTTTGTAATTAATTCCGATGCGATTTCTGTGTTTCATCGTCAATGTGAAGGTCCAAGGAATACATTGAACATGCAGTGGTGTATTAGAAACTAATACTGGTCTCACAGGGAATGCTCAAACCACCGACTGTAAGAAGAGTCTCTATTCTTGTACTTAAGGCGGCATTGCGCCTTTTGTATTTAATTCCGATGCGATTTCTGTGTTTCAACGTCAATGTGAAGGTCCAAGGAATACATTGAACCTGGAGTGGTGTATCGGAAACTAATACTGGTCTCACAGGGAATGTCAAAGCACCGACTGTAAGAAGAGTCTCTATTCTTGTACTTAAGGTGGCATTGTGCCTTTTGTATTTATTTCCGATGCGATTTCTGTGTTTCATCGTCAATGTGAAGGTCCTAGGAGTACATTGAGCCTGCTGAGGTGTGTCGGAAACTAATACTGGTCTCACAGGGAAAGCTGAAAGCACCGACTGTAAGAAGAGTCTCTATTCTTGTACTTAAGACGGCATTGTGCCTTTTGTATTCAATTCCGATGCGATTTCTGTGTTTCATCGTCAATGTGAATGTCCAAGGAATACATTGAACCTGGAGTGGTGTATTGGAAACTAATTCTGGTCTCACAGGGGATGCTCAAAGCACCGACTGTAAGAAGAGTCTCTATTCTTGTAGTTAAGTCGGCATTGCGCCTTTTGTATTTAATTCCGATGCGATTTCTGTGTTTCATCGTCAATGTGAAGGTCCTAGGAATACATTGAACCTGCTGAGGTGTATCGGAAACTAATACTGGTCTCACAGGGAATGCTGAAAGCACCGACTGTAAGAAGAGTCTCTATTCTTGTACTTATGTGGCAGTTTGCCTTTTGTATTTCATTCCGATGCGATTTCTGTGTTTCATCGTCAATGTGAAGGTCCAAGGATTACATTGATCCTGCAGTGGTGTATCGGAAACTAATACTGGTCTCACAGGGTATGCTCAAAGCACCGACTGTAAGCAGAGTCACTATTCTTGTACTTAAGGCGACATTGTGCCTTTTGTATTTAATTCCGATGCGATTTCTGTGTATCATCGTCAATGTGAAGGTCCTACGAATACATTGAACCTGCTGAGGTGTATCGGAAATTAATACTGGTCTCACAGGGAATGCTGAAAGCACCGACTGTAAGGAGAGTCTCTATTCTTGTACTTACGCGGCAGTTTGCCTTTTGTGTTTCATTCCGAAGCGATTTCTGTGTTTCATCGTCAATGTGAAGGTCCAAGGAATACATTGAACCTGGAGTGGTGTATCGGATACTAATTCTGTTCTCACAGGGAAAGCTCAAAGCACCGACTGAAAGAAGGGTCTCTATTCTTGTACTTAAGGCGACATTGTGCTTTTTGTATCTAATTCCGATGCGATTTCTGTGTTTCATCTTCAATGTGAAGGTCCAAGGAATACATTGAACCTGCAGTGGTGTATCGGAAACAAATACTGGTCTCACAGGTAATGACCATAGCACCAACTGTAAGAAGAGAGTCTATTCTTGTACTTAAGACGGCATTGAGCCTTTTGTATTTAATTCCGATGCGATTTCTGTGTTTCATTGTCAATGTGAAGGTCCAAGGAATACATTGAACCTGCAGTGGTGTATCAGAAATTACTACTGGTCTCAAACGGGAATGCTCAAAGCACCGACTGTAAGAAGAGTCTCTATTCTTGTACTTAAGGCAGCATTGTGCGTTTTGTATTTAATTCCGACGCGATTTCTGTGTTTCATCGTCAATGTGAAGGTGCAAGGAATACATTGAAGCTGTAGTGGTGTATCGGAAACTAATACTGGTCTCAAAGGGAATGCTCAATGCACGACTGTAAGAAGAGTCTCTAATCTTGTACTTAAAGCGCCATTGCGCATTTTGTATTTAATTCCGATGCGATTTCTGTGTTTCATCGTCAATGTGTAGGTGCAAGGAATACATTGAACCTGCAGTGGTATATCGGAAACTAATACTGGTCTCACAAGGTGTGCTCAAAACACCGACTGTAAGAAAAGTCTCTATTCTTGTACTTAAGGCGGCATTGCAATTTTTGTATTTAATTCCGATGCGATTTCTGTGTTTCATCGTCAATGTGAAGGTCCAAGGAATACATTGAACCTGTAGTGGTGTATCGGAAACTAATACTGGTCTCACAGGGAATGCTCAAAGCACCGACTGTAAGAAGAGTCTCTATTCTTGCACTTAAGGCGACGTTGTGCCTTTTGTATTTAATTCCGATGCGATTTCTGTGTTTCATCATCAATGTGAAGGTCCTAGGAATACATTGAACCTGCTGAGGTGTATCGGAATCTAATACTGGTCTCACAGGGAATGCTGAAAGCACCGACTGTAGGAAGAATCTCTATTCTTGTACTTAAGACGGCATTGTGCCTAATGTATTCCATTCCGATGCGATTTCTGTGTATCATTGTCAATGTGAAGGTCCAAGGAATACATTGAACCTGCAGTGGTGTATCGGATACTAATACTGGTCTCACAGGGAATGCTCAAAGCACCGACTGTAAGAAGAGTCTCTATTCTTGTACTTAAGGCGACATTGCGTCTTTTGTATTTAATTCCGATGCGATTTCTGTGTTTCATCGTCAATGTGAAGGTCCAAGGAATACATTGAACCTGCAGTGGTGTATCGGAAACTAATTCTGGTCTCACAGGTAATGCTCATAGCACCAACTGTACGAAGAGTCTCTATTCTTGTACTTAAGACGGCATTGAGCCTTTTGTATTCAATTCCGATTCGATTTCTGTGTTTCATCGTTAATGTGAAGGTCCAAGGAATACATTGAACCTACATTGGTTTATCAGAAACTACTACTGGTCTCAATGGGAATGCTCAATGCACAGACTGTAAGAAGAGTCTCTATTCTTGTACTTATGACGGCATTGTGCCATTTGTAATCAATTCCGATGCGATTTCGGTGTTTCATCGTCAATGTGAAGGTCCAAGGAATACATTGAACCTGCAGTGGTGTATTAGAAACTAATACTGGTCTCACAGGGAATGCTCAAAGCACCGACTGTAAGAAGAGTCTCTATTCTTGTACTTAAGGCGGCATTGCGCCTTTTCTATTTAGTTCCGATGCGATTTCTGTGTTTCAATGTCAATGTTAAGGTCCAAGGAATACATTGAACCTGGAGTGGTGTATCGGAAACTAATACTGGTCTCACAGGGAATGCTCCAACCACCGACTGTAAGAAGAGTCTCTATTCTTGTACTTAAGGTGGCATTGTGCCTTTTGTATTTATTTCCGATGCGATTTCTGTGTTTCATCGTCAATGTGAAGGTCCTAGGAATACATTGAAACTGCTGAGGTGTATCGGAAACTAATACTGGTCTCACAGGGAAAGCTGAAAGCACCGACTGTAAGAGGAGTCTCTATTCTTGTACTTAAGACGGCATAGTGCCTTTTGTATTTAATTCCGACGCGATTTCTTTGTTTCATCGTCAATGTGAATGTCCAAGGAATACATTGGACCTGGAGTGGTGTATCGGAAACTAATTCTGGTCTGACAGGGAATGCTCAAAGCACCGACTGTAAGAAGAGTCCCTATTCTTGTAGTTATGGCGGCATTGCGCCTTTTGTAATTAATTCCGATGCGATTTCTGTGTTTCATCGTCAATGTGAAGGTCCTAGGAATACATTGAACCTGCTGAGGTGTATCGGAAACTAATACTGGTCTCACAGGGAATGCTGAAAGCACCGACTGTGAGAAGAGTCTCTATTCTTGTACTTATGCGGCAGTTTGCCTTTTGTATTTCATTCCGATGCGATTTCTGTGTTTCATCGTCAATGTGAAGGTCCAAGGATTACATTGAACCTGCAGTGGTGTATCGGAAACTAATACTGGTCTCACAGGGTATGCTCAAAGCACCGACTGTAAGAAGAGTCACTATTCTTGTACTTAAGGCGACATTGTGCCTTTTGTATTTAATTAAGATGCGATTTCTGTGTTTCATCGTCAATGTGAAGGTCCTACGAATACATTGAACCTGCTGAGGTGTATCGGAAACTAAAACTGGTCTCACAGGGAATGCTGAAAGCACCGACTGTAAGAAGAGTCTCTATTCTTGTACTTACGCGGCAGTTTGCCTTTTGTATTTCATTCCGATGCGATTTCTGTGTTTCATCGTCAATGTGAAGGTCCAAGGAATACATTGAACCTGGAGTGGTGTATCGGAAACTAATTCTGGTCTCACAGGGAATGCTCAAAGCACCGACTGTAAGAAGAGTCTCTATTCTTGTACTTAAGGCGACATTGTGCTTTTTGTATTTAATTCCGATGCGATTTCTGTGTTTCATCGTCAATGTGAAGGTCCTACGAATACATTGAACCTGCTGAGGTGTATCGGAAACTAATACTGGTCTCACAGGGAATGCTGAAAGCACCGACTGTAAGAAGAGTCTCAATTCTTGTACTTACGCGGCAGTTTGCCTTTTGTATTTAATTCCGATGCGATTTCTGTGTTTCATCGTCAATGTGAAGGTCCTAGGAATACATTGAACCTGCTGAGGTTTATCGGAAACTAATAGTGGTCTCACATTGAATGCTCAAAGCACCGACTGTAAGAAGAGTCTCTATTCTTGTACTTATGACGGCATTGTGCCTTTTGTAATTAATTCCGATGCGATTTCTGTGTTTCAACGTCAATGTGAAGGTCCAAGGAATACATTGAAACTGGAGTGGTGTATCGGAAGCTAATACTGGTCTCACGGGGAATGCTCAAAGCACCGACTAAAGGAAGAGTCTCTATTCTTGTAATTAAGGTGGCATTGTGCTTTTTGTATTTATTTCCGATGCGATTTCTGTGTTTCATCGTCAATGTGATGGTCCTAGGAATACATTGAACCTGCTGAGGTGTATCGGAAACTAAAACTGGTCTCACAGGGAATGCTGAAAGCACCGACTGTAACAAGAGTCTCTATTCTTGTACTTAAGACGGCATTGTGCCTTTTGTATTTAATTCCGATGCGATTTCTGTGTTTCACCGTCAATGTGAAGGTCCTAGGAGTACATTGAACCTGCTGAGGTGTGGCGGAAACTAATACTGGTCTCACAGGGAAAGCTGAAAGCACCGACTGTAAGAATAGTCTCTATTCTTGTACTTAAGACGGCATTGTGCCTTTTGTATTTAATTCCGATGCGATTTCTGTGTTTCATCGTCATTGTGAATGTCCAAGGAATACATTGAACCTGGAGTGGTGTATCGGAAACTAATTCTGGTCTCACAGGGAATGCTTAAAGCACCGACTGTAAGAAGAGTCTCTATTCTTGTAGTTAAGGCGGCATTGCGCCTTTTGTATTTAATTCCGATGCGATTTCTGTGTTTCATCGTCAATGTGAAGGTCCTAGGAATACATTGAACCTGCTGAGGTGTATCGGAAACTTATACTGGTCTCACAGGGAATGCTGAAAGCACCGACTGTAAGAAGAGTCTCCATTCTTGTACTTATGCGGCAGTTTGCCTTTTGCGTTTCATTCCGATGCGATTTCTGTGTTTCATTGTCAATGTGAAGGTCCAAGGATTACATTGATCCTGCAGTGGTGTATCGGAAACTAATACTGGTCTCACAGGGTATGCTCAAAGCACCGACTGTAAGAAGAGTCACTATTCTTGTACTTAAGGCAACATTGTGCCTTTTGTATTTAATTCCGATGCGATTTCTGTGTTTCATCGTCAATGTGAAGGACCTACGAATACATTGAACCTGCTGAGGTGTATCGGAAACTAATACTGGTCTCACAGGGAATGCTGAAAGCACCGACTGTAAGAAGAGTCTCTATTCTTGTACTTACGCGGCAGTTTGCCTTTTGTGTTTCATTCCGATGCGATTTCTGTGTTTCATCGTCAATGTGAAGGTCCAAGGAATACATTGAACCTGGAGTGGTGTATCGGATACTAATTCTGTTCTCACAGGGAATGCTCAAAGCACCGACTGAAAGAAGGGTCTCTATTCTTGTACTTAAGGCGACATTGTGCTTTTTGTATTTAATTCCGATACGATTTCTGTGTTTCAACGTCAATGTCAAGGTCCTAGGAATACATTGAACCTGCTGAGGTGTATCGGAAACTAATACTGGTCTCACAGGGAAAGCTGAAAACACCGACTGTAAGAAGAGTCTCTATTCTTGTACTTACGCGGCAGTTTGCTTTTTGTATTTCATTCCGATGCGATTTCTGTGTTTCATCGTCAATGTGAATGTCCAAGGAATACATTGAACCTGGAGTGGTGTATCGGAAACTAATACTGGTCTCACAGGGAATGCTCAAAGCACCGACTGTAAGAAGAGTCTCTATTCTTGTACTTAAGTCGGCATTGTGCCCTTTGTATTTAATTCCGATGCGATTTCTGTGTTTCATCGTCAATGTGAATGTCCTAGGAATACATTGAACCTGCTAAGGTGTATCGGAAACTAATACTGGTCTCACAGGGAATGCTGAAATCACCGACTGTAAGAAGAGTCTCTATTCTTGTACTTAAGACGGCATTGTGCCTTTTGTATTTAATTCCGATGCGATTTCTGTGTTTCATCGTCAATGTGAACGTCCAAGGAATACATTGAACCTGCAGTGGTGTATCGGAAACTAATACTGGTCTCAGAGGGAATTCTGAAAGCACCGACTGTAAGAAGAGTCTCTATTCTTGTACTTACGCGGCAGTTTGCCTTTTTTATTTCATTCCGATGCGATATCCGTGTTTCATCGTTAATGTGAATGTCCAAGGAATACATTGAACCTGGAGTGGTGTATCGGAAACTAATTCTGGTCTCACCGGGAATGCTCAAAGCACCGACTGTAAGAAGAGTCTCTATTCTTGTATTTAAGGCGGCATTGCACCTTTTGTATTTAATTCCGATGCAATTTCTGTGTTTCATCGTCAATGTCAAGGTCCAAGGAATACATTGAACCTGCAGTGGTGTATCGGAATCTAATACTGGTCTCACAGGGAATGCTCAAAGCACCGACTGTAAGAAGAGTCTCTATTCTTGTACTTATGACGGCATTGTGCCTTTTGTACTTAATTCCGATGCGATTTCTGTGTTTCAATGTCAATGTGAAGGTCCAAGGAATACATTGAACCTGCAGTGGTGTATCAGAAACTAATACTGGTCTCACAGGGAATGCTCAAAGCACCGACTGTAAGAAGAGTCTCTATTCTTGTACTTAAGGCGGCATTTCGCCTTTTGTATTTAATTCCTATGCGATTTCTGTGTTTCATCGTCAATGTGTATGTCCAAGGAATACATTGAAACTGCAGTGGTGTATCAGAAACTACTACTGGTCTCAAAGGGAATGCTCAAAGCACCGACTGTAAGAAGAGTCTCTATTCTTGTACTTAAGGCGGCATTGCTTCTTTTGTATTTAATTCCGATGCGATTTCTGTGTTTCATCGTCAATGTGAAGTTCCAAGGAATACATTGAACCTGCAGTGGTGTATCGGAAACTAAAACTGGTCTCACAGGGAATGCTCATAGCACCAACTGTAAGAAGAGTCTCTATCCTTGCACTTAAGACGGCATTGAGCCTTTTGTATTTAATTCCGATGCGATTTCTGTGTTTCATCGTCAATGTGAAGGTCCAAGGAATACATTGAACCTGCAGTGGTGTATCAGAAACTAATACTGGTCTCAAAGGGAATGCTCAATGCACCGACTGTAAGAAGAGTCTCTATTCTTGTACTTAAAGCGCCATTGCGCATTTTGTATTTAATTCCGATGCGATTTCTGTGTTTCATCGTCAATGTGTAGGTGCAAGGAATACATTGAACCTGCAGTGGTATATCGGAAACTAATACTGGTCTCACAGGGAGTGCTCAAATCACCGACTGTAAGAAAAGTCTCTATTCTTGTACTTAAGATGGCATTGCAACTTTAGTATTTAATTCCGATGCGATTTCTGTGTTTCATCGTCAATGTGAAGGTCCAAGGAATACATTGAACCTGGAGTGGTGTATCGGAAACTAATTGTGGTCTCACAGGGAATGCTCAAAGCACCAACTGTAAGAAGAGTCTCTATTCTTGTACTTAAGGCGACATTGTGCTTTTTGTATTTAATTCCGATGCGATTTCTGTGTTTCATCGTCAATGTGAAGGTCCTACGAATACATTGAACCTGCTGAGGTGTATCGGAAACTAATACTGGTCTCACAGGGAATGCTGAAAGCACCGACTGTAAGAAGAGTCTCTATTCTTGTACTTACGCGGCAGTTTGCTTTTTGTATTTAGTTCCGATGCGATTTCTGTGTTTCATCGTCAATGTGAAGGTTCTAGGAATACATTGAACCTGTTGAGGTGTATCGGAAACTAATACTGGTCTCACAGGGAATGCTCAAAGCACCGACTGTAAGGAGAGTCTCTATTTTAGTACTTATGACGGCATTGTGCCTTTTGTAATTAATTCCGATGCGATTTCTGTGTTTCATCGTCAATGTGAAGGTCCAAGGAATACATTGAACCTGCAGTGGTGTATCAGAAACTAATACTGGTCTCACAGGGAATGCTCAAAGCACCGACTGTAAGAAGAGTCTCTATTCTTGTACTTAAGGCGGCATTGCGCCTTTTGTATTTAATTCCGATGCGATTTCTGTGTTTCAACGTCAATGTGAAGGTCCAAGAAATACATTGAAACTGGAGTGGTGTATCGGAAACTAATACTGGTCTCACGGGGAATGCTCAAAGCACCGACTGAAGGAAGAGTCTCTATTCTTGTAATTAAGGTGGCATTGTGCCTTTCGTATTTATTTCCGATGCGATTTCTGTGTTTCATCGTCAATGTGTAGGTCCTAGGAATACATTGAACCTGCAGAGGTGTATCGGAAGCTAATACTGGTCTCACAGGGTATTCTGAAAGCACCGACTGTAAGAAGAGTCTCTATTCTTGTACTTACGCGGCAGTTTGCCTTTTGTATTTCATTCCGATGCGATATCTGTGTTTCATCGTTAATGTGAATGTCCAAGGAATACATTGAACCTGGAGTGGTGTATCGGAAACTAATTCTGGTCTCACAGGGAATGCTCAAAGCACCGACTGTAAGAAGAGTCTCTATTCTTGTACTTAAGGCGGCATTGCGCCTTTTGTATTTAATTCCGATGCGATTTCTGTGTTTCATCGTCAATGTGAAGTTGCAAGGAATACATTGAACCTGCAGTGGTGTATTGGAATATAATACTGGTCTCACAGGGAATGCTCAAAGCACCGACTGTAAGAAGAGTCTCTTTCTTGTACTTAAGGTGGCATTGCACCTTTTGTATTTAATTCCGATGCTATTTCTGTGTTTCATCGTCAATGTGAAGGTCCAAGGAATACATTGAACGTGCAGTGGTGTATCAGAAACTAATACTGGTCTCACAGGGAATGCTGAAAGCACCGACTGTAAGAAGAGTCTCTATTCTTGTACTTATGCGGCAGTTTGCCTTTTGTATTTCATTCCGATGCGATTTCTGTGTTTCATCGTCAATGTGAAGGTCCAAGGATTACATTGATCCTGCAGTGGTGTATCGGAAACTAATACTGGTCTCACAGGGTATGCTCAAAGCACCGACTGTAAGAAGAGTCACTATTCTTGTACTTAAGGCGACATTGTGCCTTTTGTATTTAATTCCGATGCGATTTCTGTGTATGATCGTCAATGTGAAGGTCCTACGAATACATAGAACCTGCTGAGGTGTATCGGAAATTAATACTGGTCTCACAGGGAATGCTGAAAGCACCGACTGTAAGGAGAGTCTCTATTCTTGTACTTACGCGGCAGTTTGCCTTTTGTGTTTCATTCCGTTCCGATTTCTGTGTTTCATCGTCAATGTGAAGGTCCAAGGAATACATTGAACCTGGAGTGGTGTATCGGATACTAATTCTGTTCTCACAGGGAATGCTCAAAGCACCGACTGAAAGAAGGGTCTCTATTCTTGTACTTAAGGCGACATTGTGCTTTTTGTATTTAATTCCGATGCGATTTCTGTGTTTCATCGTCAATGTGAAGGTCCAAGGAATACATTGAACCTGCAGTGGTGTATCGGAAACTAATACTGGTCTCACAGGTAATGCTCATAGCACCAACTGTAAGAAGAGTCTCTATTCTTGTACTTAAGACGGCATTTAGCCTTTTGTATTTAATTCCGATGCGATTTCTGTGTTTCATTGTCAATATGAAGGTCCAAGGAATACATTGAACCTGCAGTGGTGTATCAGAAATTACTACTGGTCTCAAACGGGAATGCTCAAAGCACCGACTGTAAGAAGAGTCTCTATTCTTGTACTTAAGGCAGCATTGCGCGTTTTGTATTTAATTCCGACGCGATTTCTGTGTTTCATCGTCAATGTGAAGGTGCAAGGAATACATTGAACCTGTAGTGGTGTATCGGAAACTAATACTGGTCTCAAAGGGAATGCTCAATGCACCGACTGTAAGAAGAGTCTCTATTCTTGTACTTAAAGCGCCATTGCGCATTTTGTATTTAATTCCGATGCGATTTCTGTGTTTCATCGTCAATGTGTAGGTGCAAGGAATACCTTGAACCTGCAGTGGTATATCGGAAACTAATACTGGTCTCACAAGGAGTGCTCAAAACACCGACTGTAAGAAAAGTCTCTATTCTTGTACATAAGGCGGCATTGCAACTTTTGTATTTAATTCCGATGCGATTTCTGTGTTTCATCGTCAATGTGAAGGTCCAAGGAATACATTGAACCTGTAGTGGTGTATCGGAAACTAATACTGGTCTCACAGGGAATGCTCAAAGCACCGACTGTAAGAAGAGTCTCTATTCTTGTACTTAAGGCGACATTGTGCCTTTTGTATTTAATTCTGATGCGATTTCTGTGTTTCATCGTCAATATGAAGGTCCTAGGAATACATTGAACCTGCTGAGGTGTATCGGAAACTAATACTGGTCTCACAGGGAATGCTGAAAGCACCGACTGTAGGAAGAGTCTCTATTCTTGTACTTAAGACGGCATTGTGCCTAATGTATTTCATTCCGATGCGATTTCTGTGTATCATTGTCAATGTGAAGGTCCAAGGAATACATTGAACCTGCAGTGGTGTATCGGAAACTAATACTGGTCTCACAGGGAATGCTCAAAGCACCGACTGTAAGACGAGTCTCTATTCTTGTACTTAAGGCGACATTGCGTCTTTTGTATTTAATTCCGATGCGATTTCTGTGTTTCATCGTCAATGTGAAGGTCCAAGGAATACATTGAACCTGCAGTGGTGTATCGGAAACTAATACTGGTCGCACAGGTAATGCTCATAGCACCAACTGTACGAAGAGTCTCTATTCCTGTACTTAAGACGGCATTGAGCCTTTTGTATTTAATTCCGATTCGATTTCTGTGTTTCATCGTTAATGTGAAGGTCCAAGGAATACATTGAACCTACATTGGTTTATCAGAAACTACTACTGTCTCAATGGGAATGCTCAATGCACAGACTGTAAGAAGAGTCTCTATTCTTGTACTTATGACGGCATTGTGCCTTTTGTAATCAATTCCGATGCGATTTCGGTGTTTCATCGTCAATGTGAAGGTCCAAGGAATACATTGAACCTGCAGTGGTGTATTAGAAACTAATACTGGTGTCACAGGGAATGCTCAAAGCACCGACTGTAAGAAGAGTCTCTATTCTTGTACTTAAGGCGGCATTGCGCCTTTTCTATTTAGTTCCGATGCGATTTCTGTGTTTCAATGTCAATGGTAAGGTCCAAGGAATACATTGAACCTGGAGTGGTGTATCGGAAACTAATACTGGTCTCACAGGGAATGCTCCAACCACCGACTGTAAGAAGAGTCTCTATTCTTGTACTTAAGGTGGCATTGTGCCTTTTGTATTTATTTCCGATGCGATTTCTGTGTTTCATCGTCAATGTGAAGGTCCTAGGAATACATTGAAACTGCTGAGGTGTATCGGAAACTAATACTGCTCTCACAGGGAAAGCTGAAAGCACCGACTGTAAGAGGAGTCTCTATTCTTGTACTTAAGACGGCATAGTGCCTTTTGTATTTAATTCCGATGCGATTTCTTTGTTTCATCGCCAATGTGAATGTCCAAGGAATACATTGGACCTGGAGTGGTGTATCGGAAACTAATTCTGGTCTGACAGGGAATGCTCAAAGCACCGACTGTAAGAAGAGTCCCTATTCTTGTAGTTATGGCGGCATTGCGCCTTTTGTAATTAATTCCGATGCGATTTCTGTGTTTCATCGTCAATGTGAAGGTCCTAGGAATACATTGAACCTGCTGAGGTGTATCGGAAACTAATACTGGTCTCACAGGGAATGCTGAAAGCACCGACTGTAAGAAGAGTCTCTATTCTTGTACTTATGCGGCAGTTTGCCTTTTGTATTTCATTCCGATGCGATTTCTGTGTTTCATCGTCAATGTGAAGGTCCAAGGATTACATTGAACCTGCAGTGGTGTATCGGAAACTAATACTGGTCTCACAGGGTATGCTCATAGCACCGACTGTAAGAAGAGTCACTATTCTTGTACTTAAGGCGACATTGTGCGTTTTGTATTTAATTAAGATGCGATTTCTGTGTTTCATCGTCAATGTGAAGGTCCTACGAATACATTGAACCTGCTGAGGTGTATCGGAAACTAAAACTGGTCTCACAGGGAATGCTGAAAGCACCGACTGTAAGAAGAGTCTCTATTCTTGTACTTACGCGGCAGTTTGCCTTTTGTATTTCATTCCGATGCGATTTCTGTGTTTCATCGTCAATGTGAAGGTCCAAGGAATACATTGAACCTGGAGTGGTGTATCGGAAACTAATTCTGGTCTCACAGGGAATGCTCAAAGCACCGACTGTAAGAAGAGTCTCTATTCTTGTACTTAAGGCGACATTGTGCCTTTTGTATTTAATTCCGATGCGATTTCTGTGTTTCATCGTCAATGTGAAGGTCCTACGAATACATTGAACCTGCTGAGGTGTATCGGAAACTAATACTGGTCTCACAGGGAATGCTGAAAGCACCGACTATAAGAAGAGTCTCTATTCTTGTACTTACGCGGCAGTTTGCCTTTTGTATTTAATTCCGATGCGATTTCTGTGTTTCATCGTCAATGTGAAGGTCCTAGGAATACATTGAACCTGCTGAGGTTTATCGGAAACTAATACTGGTCTCACAGGGAATGCTCAAAGCACCGACTGTAAGAAGAGTCTCTATTCTTGTACTTATGACGGCATTGTGCCTTTTGTAAATAATTCCGATGCGATTTCTGTGTTTCAACGTCAATGTGAAGGTCCAAGGAATACATTGAAACTGGAGTGGTGTATCGGAAGCTAATACTGGTCTCACGGGGAATGCTCAAAGCACCGACTAAAGGAAGAGTCTCTATTCTTGTAATTAAGGTGGCATTGTGCCTTTTGTATTTATTTCCGATGCGATTTCTGTGTTTCACCGTCAATGTGAAGGTCCTAGGAGTACATTGACCCAGCTGAGGTGTGGCGGAAACTAATACTGGTCTCACAGGGAAAGCTGAAAGCACCGACTGTAAGATGAGTCTCTATTCTTGTACTTAAGACGGCATTGTGCCTTTTGTATTTAATTCCGATGCGATTTCTGTGTTTCATCGTCATTGTGAATGTCCAAGGAATACATTGAACCTGGAGTGGTGTATCGGAAACTAATTCTGGTCTCACAGGGAATGCTTAAAGCACCGACTGTAAGAAGAGTCTCTATTCTTGTACTTAAGGCGGCATTGCGCCTTTTGTATTTAATTCCGATGCGATTTCTGTGTTTCATCGTCAATGTGAAGGTCCTAGGAATACATTGAACCTGCTGAGGTGTATCGGAAACTTATACTGGTCTCACAGGGAATGCTGAAAGCACCGACTGTAAGAAGAGTCTCTATTCTTGTACTTATGCGGCAGTTTGCCTTTTGTATTTCATTCCGATGCGATTTCTGTGTTTCACTGTCAATGTGAAGGTCCAAGGATTACATTGATCCTGCAGTGGTGTATCGGAAACTAATACTGGGCTCACAGGGTATGCTCAAAGCACCGACTGTAAGAAGAGTCACTATTCTTGTACTTAAGGCGACATTGTGCCTTTTGTATTTAATTCCGATGCGATTTCTGTGTTTCATCGTCAATGTGAAGGACCTACGAATACATTGAACCTGCTGAGGTGTATCGGAAACTAATACTGGTCTCACAGGGAATGCTGAAAGCACCGACTGTAAGAAGAGTCTCTATTCTTGTACTTACGAGGCAGTTTGCCTTTTGTGTTTCATTCAGATGCGATTTCTGTGTTTCATCGTCAATGTGAAGGTCCAAGGAGTACATTGAACCTGGAGTGGTGTATCGGATACTAATTCTGTTCTCACAGGGAATGCTCAAAGCACCGACTGAAAGAAGGGTCTCTATTCTTGTACTTAAGGCGACATTGTGCTTTTTGTATTTAATTCCGATACGATTTCTATGTTTCATCGTCAATGTCAAGGTCCTAGGAATACATTGACCCTGCTGAGGTGTATCGGAAACTAATACTGGTCTCACAGGGAAAGCTGAAAACACCGACTGTAAGAAGAGTCTCTATTCTTGTACTTACGCGGCGGTTTGCTTTTTGTATTTCATTCCGATGCGATTTCTGTGTTTCATCGTCAATGTGAATGTCCAAGGAATACATTGAACCTGGAGTGGTGTATCGGAAACTAATACTGGTCTCACAGGGAATGCTCAAAGCACCGACTGTAAGAAGAGTCTCTATTCTTGTACTTAAGTCGGCATTGTGCCCTTTGTATTTAATTCCGATGCGATTTCTGTGTTTCATCGTCAATGTGAATGTCCTAGGAATACATTGAACCTGCTAAGGTGTATCGGAAACTAATACTGGTCTCACAGGGAATGCTGAAAGCACCGACTGTAAGAAGAGTCTCTATTCTTGTACTTAAGACGGCATTGTGCCTTTTGTATTTAATTCCGATGCGATTTCTGTGTTTCATCGTCAATGTGAACGTCCAAGGAATACATTGAACCTGCAGTGGTGTATCGGAAACTAATACTGGCCTCACAGGGAATTCTGAAAGCACCGACTGTAAGAAGAGTCTCTATTCTTGTACTTACGCGGCAGTTTGCCTTTTTTATTTCATTCCGATGCGATATCCGTGTTTCATCGTTAATGTGAATGTCCAAGGAATACATTGAACCTGGAGTGGTGTATCTGAAACTAATTTTGGTCTCACAGGGAATGCTCAAAACACCGACTGTAAGAAGAGTCTCTATTCTTGTATTTAAGGCGGCATTGCACCTTTTGTATTTATTTCCGATGCGATTTCTGTGTTTCATCGTCAATGTCAAGGTCCAAGGAATACATTGAACCTGCAGTGGTGTATCGGAATCTAATACTGGTCTCACAGGGAATGCTCAAAGCACCGACTGTAAGAAGAGTCTCTATACTTGTACTGATGACGGCATTGTGCCTTTTGTAATTAATTCCGTTGCGATTTCTGTGTTTCATCGTCAATGTGAAGGTCCAAGGAATACATTGAACCTGCAGTGGTGTATCAGAAACTAATACTGGTCTCACAGGGAATGCTCAAAGCACCGACTGTAAGAAGAGTCTCTATTCTTGTACTTAAGGCGGCATTTCGCCTTTTGTATTTAATTCCTATGCGATTTCTGTGTTTCATCGTCAATGTGAATGTCCAAGGAATACATTGAACCTGCAGTGGTGTATCAGAAACTACTACTGGTCTCAAAGGGAATGCTCAAAGCACCGACTGTAAGAAGAGTCTCGATTCTTGTACTTAAGGCGGCATTGCTTCTTTTGTATTTAATTCCGATGCGATTTCTGTGTTTCATCGTCAATGTGAAAGTCCAAGGAATACATTGAACCTGCAGTGGTGTATCGGAAACTAAAACTGGTCTCACAGGGAATGCTCATAGCACCAACTGTAAGAAGAGTCTCTATTCTTGTACTTAAGACGGCATTGAGCCTTTTGTATTTAATTCCGATGCGATTTCTGTGTTTCATCGTCAATGTGAAGGTCCAAGGAATACATTGAACCTGCAGTGGTGTATCAGAAACTAATACTGGTCTCAAAGGGAATGCTCAATGCACCGACTGTAAGAAGAGTCTCTATTCTTGTACGTAAAGCGCCATTGCGCATTTTGTATTTAATTCCGATGCGATTTCTGTGTTTCATCGTCAATGTGTAGGTGCAAGGAATACATTGAACCTGCAGTGGTATATCGGAAACTAATACTGGTCTCACAGGGAGTGCTCAAATCACCGACTGTAAGAAAAGTCTCTATTCTTGTACTTAAGATGGCATTGCAACTTTTGTATTTAATTCCGATGCGATTTCTGTGTTTCATCGTCAATGTGAAGGTCCAAGGAATACATTGAACCTGGAGTGGTGTATCGGAAACTAATTCTGGTCTCACAGGGAATGCTCAAAGCACCGACTGTAAGAAGAGTCTCTATTCATGTACTTAAGGCGACATTGTGCTTTTTGTATTTAATTCCGATGCGATTTCTGTGTTTCATCGTCAATGTGAAGGTCCTACGAATACATTGAACCTGCTGAGGTGTATCGGAAACTAATACTGGTCTCACAGGGAATGCTGAAAGCACCGACTGTAAGAAGAGTCTCTATTCTTGTACTTACGCGGCAGTTTGCCTTTTGTATTTAATTCCGATGCGATTTCTGTGTTTCATCGTCAATGTGAAGGTTCTAGGAATACATTGAACCTGCTGAGGTGTATCGGAAACTAATACTGGTCTCACAGGGAATGCTCAAAGCACCGACTGTAAGGAGAGTCTCTATTCTTGTACTTATGACGGCATTGTGCCTTTTGTAATTAATTCCGATGCGATTTCTGTGTTTCATCGTCAATGTGAAGGTCCAAGGAATACATTGAACCTGCAGTGGTGTATCAGAAACTAATACTGGTCTCACAGGGAATGCTCAAAGCACCGACTGTAAGAAGAGTCTCTATTCTTGTACTTAAGGTGGCATTGCGCCTTTTGTATTTAATTCCGATGCGATTTCTGTGTTTCATCGTCAATGTGAAGTTGCAAAGGAATACATTGAACCTGCAGTGGTGTATTGGAATCTAATACTGGTCTCACAGGGAATGCTCAAAGCACCGACTGTAAGAAGAGTCTCTTTCTTGTACTTAAGGTGGCATTGCACCTTTTGTATTTAATTCCGATGCTATTTCTGTGTTTCATCGTCAATGTGAAGGTCCTAGGAATACATTGAACCTGCTAAGGTGTATCGGAAACTAATACTGGTCTCACAGGGAATGCTGAAAGCACCGACTGTAAGAAGAGTCTCTATTTATGTACTTAAGACGGCATTGTGCCTTTTGTATTTAATTCCGATGCGATTTTTGTGTTTCATCGTCAATGTGAAGGTCCAAGGAATACACTGAACCTGTTGTGGTGTATCGGAAACTAATACTGGTCTCACAGGGAATGCTCAAAGCACCGACTGTAACAAGAATCCCTATTCTTGTACTTAAGGCGACATTGTGCCATTTGTATTTAATTCCGATTCGATTTCTGTGTTTTACCGTCAATGTGAAGGTCCTAGGAATACATTGAACCTGCTGAGGTGTATCGGAAGCTAATACTGGTCTCACAGGGAGTTCTGAAAGCACCGACTGTAGGAAGAGTCTCTATTCTTGTACTTACGCGGCAGTTTGCCTTTTTTATTTCATTCCGATGCGATATCCGTGTTTCATCGTTAATGTGAATATCCAAGGAATACATTGAACCTGGAGTGGTGTATCGGAAACTAATTCTGGTCTCACAGGGAATGCTCAAAGCACCGACTGTAAGAAGAGTCTCTATTCTTGTACTTACGCGGCAGTTTGCCTTTTGTATTTAATTCCGATGCGATTTCTGTGTTTCATCGTCAATGTGAAGGTTCTAGGAATACATTGAACCTGCCGAGGTGTATCGGAAACTAATACTGGTCTCACAGGGAATGCTCAAAACACCGACTGTAAGGAGAGTCTCTATTCTTGTACCTATGACGGCATTGTGCCTTTTGTAATTAATTCCGATGCGATTTCTGTGTTTCATCGTCAATGTGAAGGTCCAAGGAATACATTGAACCTGCAGTGGTGTATCAGAAACTAATACTGGTCTCACAGGGAATGCTCAAAGCACCGACTGTAAGAAGAGTCTCTATTCTTGTACTGAAGGCGGCATTGCGCCTTTTGTATTTAATTCCGATGCGATTTCTGTGTTTCAACGTCAATGTGAAGGTCAAAGAAATACATTGAAACTGGAGTGGTGTATCGGAAACTAATACTGGTCTCACGGGGAATGCTCAAAGCACCGACTGAAGGAAGAGTCTCTATTCTTGTAATTAAGGTGGCATTGTGCCTTTCGTATTTATTTCCGATGCGATTTCTGTGTTTCATCGTCAATGTGAAGGTCCTAGGAATACATTGAACCTGCTGAGGTGTATCGGAAACTAATACTGGTCTCACAGGGAATGCTGAAAGCACCGACTGTAAGAAGAGTCTCTTTTCTTGTACTTAAGACGGCATTGTGCCTTTTGTATGTAATTCCGATGCGATTTCTGTGTTTCACCGTCAATGTGAAGGTCCTAGGAATACATTGAACCTGCAGAGGTGTATCGGAAGCTAATACTGGTCTCACAGGGAATTCTGAAAGCACCGACTGTAAGAAGAGTCTCTATTCTTGTACTTACGCGGCAGTTTGCCTTTTGTATTTCATTCCGATGCGATGTCTGTGTTTCATCGTTAATGTGAATGTCCAAGGAATACATTGAACCTGGAGTGGTGTATCGGAAACTAATTCTGGTCTCACAGGGAATGCTCAAAGCACCGACTGTAAGAAGAGTCTCTATTCTTGTACTTAAGGCGGCATTGCGCCTTTTGTATTTAATTCCGATGCGATTTCTGTGTTTCATCGTCAATGTGAAGTTGCAAGGAATACATTGAACCTGCAGTGGTGTATTGGAATCTAATACTGGTCTCACAGGGAATGCTCAAAGCACCTACTGTAAGAAGAGTCTCTTTCTTGTACATAAGGTGGCATTGCACCTTTTGTATTTAATTCCGATGCTATTTCTGTGTTTCATCGTCAATGTGAAGGTCCAAGGAATACATTGAACGTGCAGTGGTGTATCGGAAACTAATACTGGTCCCACAGGGAATGCTCAAAGCACCGACTCTAAGAAGAGTCTCTATTCTTGTACTTAAGGTGGCATTGTGCCTTTTGTATTTATTTCCGATGCGATTTCTGTGTTTCATCGTCAATGTGAAGGTCCTAGGAGTACATTGAACCTGCTGAGGTGTGTCGGAAACTAATACTGGTCTCACAGGGAAAGCTGAAAGCACCGACTGTAAGAAGAGTCTCTATTCTTGTACTTAAGACGGCATTGTGCCTTTTGTATTTAATTCCGATGCGATTTCTGTGTTTCATCGTCAATGTGAATGTCCAAGGAATACATTGAACCTGGAGTGGTGTATCGGAAACTAATTCTGGTCTCACAGGGAATGCTCAAAGCACCGACTGTAAGAAGAGTCTCTATTCTTGTACTTATGCGGCAGTTTGAATTGTATTTATTTCCGATGCAATTTCTGTGTTTCATCGTCAATGTGAAGGTCCAAGGATTACGTTGGTCCTGCAGTGGTGTAACGGAAACTAATACTGGTCTCACAGGGTATGCTTAAGCACCGACTGTAAGAAGAGTCACTATTCTTGTACTTAAGGCGACATTGTGCCTTTTGTATTTAATTCCGATGCGATTTCTGTGTTTCATCGTCAATGTGAAGGTCCTACGAATACATTGAACCTGCTGAGGTGTATCGGGAACTAATACAGGTCTCACAGGGAATGCTGAAACACCGACTGTAAGAAGAGTCTCTATTCTTGTACTTACGCGGCAGTTTGCATTTTGTGTTTCATTCCGATGCGATTTCTGTGTTTCATCGTCAATGTGAAGGTCCAAGGAATACATTGAACCTGGAGTGGTTTATCGGATACTAATACTGGTCTCACAGGGAATGCTCAAAGCACCGACTGTAAGAAGAGTCTCTATTCTTGTACTTAAGTCGACATTGTGCCCTTTGAATTTAATTCGGATGCGATTTCTGTGTTTCATCGTCAATGTGAAGGTCCTAGGAATACATTGAACCTGCTAAGGTGTATCGGAAACTAATACTTGTCTCACAGGGACTGCTGAAAGCACCGACTGTAAGAAGAGTCTCTATTTATGTACTTAAGACGGCATTGTGCCTTTTGTATTTAATTCCGATGCGATTTCTGTGTTTCATCGTCAATGTGAAGGTCCAAGGAATACACTGAACCTGCAGTGGTGTATCGGAAACTAATACTGGTCTCACAGGGAATGCTCAAAGCACCGACTGTAAGAAGAATCTCTATTCTTGTACTTAAGGCGACATTGTGCCTTTTGTATTTAATTCCGATTCGATTTCTGTGTTTTACCGTCAATGTGAAGGTCCTAGGAATACATTGAACCTGCTGAGGTGTATCGGAAGCTAATACTGGTCTCACAGGGAGTTCTGAAAGCACCGACTGTAAGAAGAGTCTCTATTCTTGTACTTACGCGGCAGTTTGCCTTTTTTATTTCATTCCGATGCGATATCCATGTTTCATCGTTAATGTGAATATCCAAGGAATACATTGAACCTGGAGTGGTGTATCGGAAACTAATTCTGGTCTCACAGGGAATGCTCAAAGCACCGACTGTAAGAAGAGTCTCTATACTTGTACTTAAGGCGGCATTGCTTCTTTTGTATTTAATTCCGATGCGATTTCTGTGTTTCATCGTCAATGTGAAGGTCCAAGGAATACATTGAACCTGCAGTGGTGAATCGGAAACTAAAACTGGTCTCACAGGGAATGCTCATAGCACCAACTGTAAGAAGAGTCTCTATTCTTGTACTTAAGACGGCATTGAGCCTTTTGTATTTAATTCCGATGCGATTTCTGTGTTTCATCGGCAATGTGAAGGTCCTAGGAATACATTGAACCTGCTGAGGTGTATCGGAAAATAATACTGGTCTCACAGGGAAAGCTCAAAGCACCGACTGTAAGAAGAGTCTCTATTCTAGTAGTTATGGCGGCATTGCGCCTTTTGTATTTAATTCCGATGCGATTTCTGTGTTTCATCGTCAATGTGAAGGTCCTAGGAATACATTGAACCTGCTGAGGTGTATCGGAAACTAATACTGGTCTCACAGGGAATGCTGAAAGCACCGACTGTAAGAAGAGTCTCCATTCTTGTACTTATGCGGCAGTTTGCCTTTTGTATTTCATTCCGATGCGATTTCTGTGTTTCATCGTCAATGTGAAGGTCCAAGGATTACATTGAACCTGCAGTGGTGTATCGGAAACTAATACTGGTCTCACAGGGTATGCTCAAAGCACCGACTGTAAGAAGAGTCACTATTCTTGTACTTAAGGCGACATTGTGCCTTTTGTATTTAATTCCGATGCGATTTCTGTGTTTCATCGTCAATGTGCAGGTCCTACGAATACACTGAACCTGCTGAGGTGTATCGGAAACTAATACTGGTCTCACAGGGAATGTTGAAAGCACCGACTGTAAGAAGAGTCTCTATTCTTGTACTTACGCGGCAGTTTGCCTTTTGTATTTCATTCCTATGCGATTTCTGTGTTTCATCGTCTTTGTGAAGGTCCAAGGAATACATTGAACCTGGAGTGGTCTATCGGAAACTAATTCTGGTCTCACAGGGAATGCTCAAAGCGCCGACTGTAAGAAGAGTCTCTATTCTTGTACTTAAGGCGGCATTGCGCCTTTTGTATTTAATTCCGACGCGATTTCTGTGTTTCATTGTCAATGAGAAGGTCCAAGGAATACATTGAAACTGCAGTGGTGTATCGGAAACTAAAACTGGTCTCACAGGGAATGCTCATAGCACCAACTGTAAGAAGAGTCTCTATTCTTGTACTTAAGACGGCATTGAGCCTTTTGTATTTATTTCCGATGCGATTTCTGTGTTTCATCGTCAATGTGAAGGTCCTAGGAATACATTGAACCTGCTGAGGTGTATCGGAAACTAATACTGGTCTCACAGGGAATGCTGAAAGCACCGACTGTAAGAAGAGTCTCCATTCTTGTACTTATGCGGCAGTTTGCCTTTTGTATTTCATTCCGATGCGATTTCTGTGTTTCATCGTCAATGTGAAGGTCCAAGGATTACATTGAACCTGCAGTGGTGTATCGGAAACTAATACTGGTCTCACAGGCTATGCTCAAAGCACCGACTGTAAGAAGAGTCACTATTCTTGTACTTAAGGCGACATTGTGCCTTTTGTGTTTCATTCCTATGCGATTTCTGTGTTTCATCGTCTTTTTTAAGGTCCAAGGAATACATTGAACCTGGAGTGGTCTATCGGAAACTAATTCTGGTCTCACAGGGAATGCTCAAAGCACCGACTGTAAGAAGAGTCTCTATTCTTGTACTTAAGGCGACATTGTGCTTTTTGTATATAATTCCGATGCGATTTCTGTGTTTCATCGTCAATGTCGATGTCCTAGGAATACATTGAACCTGCTGAGGTGTATCGGAAACTAATACTGGTCTCACAGGGAAAGCTGAAAGCACCGACTGTATGAAGAGTCTCTATTCTTGTACTTACGCGGCAGTTTGCCTTTTGTATTTCATTCCGATGCGATTTCTGTGTTTCATCGTCAATGTGAATGTCCAAGGAATACATTGAACCTGCAGTGGTGTATCGGAAACTAATACTGGTCTCACAGGGAATGTTCAAAGCACCGACTGTAAGAAGAGTCTCTATTCTTGTACTTAAGACGACATTGTGCCCTTTGTATTTAATTCCGATGCGATTTCTGTGTTTCATCGTCAATGTGAAGGTCCTAGGAATACATTGAACTTGCTGAGGTGTATCGGAAACTAATACTGGTCTCACAGGGAAAGCTGAAAGCACCGACTGTATGAAGAGTCTCTATTCTTGTACTTACGCGGCAGTTTGCCTTTTGTATTTCATTCCGATGCGATTTCTGTGTTTCATCGTCAATGTGAATGTCCAAGGAATACATTGAACCTGCAGTGGTGTATCGGAAACTAATACTGGTCTCACAGGGAATGTTCAAAGCACCGACTGTAAGAAGAGTCTCTATTCTTGTACTTAAGACGACATTGTGCCCTTTGTATTTAATTCCGATGCGATTTCTGTGTTTCATCGTCAATGTGAAGGTCCTAGGAATACATTGAACCTGCTGAGGTGTATCGGAAACTAATACTGGTCTCACAGGGAATGCTGAAAACACCGACTGTAAGAAGAGTCTCTATTCTTGTACTTAAGACGGCATTGTGCCTTTTGTATTTAATTCCGATGCGATTTCTGTGTTTCATCGTCAATGTGAAGGTCCAAGGAATACATTGAACCTGCAGTGGTGTATCGGAAACTAATACTGGTCTCACAGGGAATGCTCAAAGCACGGACTGTAAGAAAAGTCTCTATTCTTGTACTTACGCGGCAGTTTGCCATTTTTATTTAATTCCGATGCGATATCCGTGTTTCATCGTTAATGTGAATGTCCAAGGAATACATTGAACCTGGAGTGGTGTATCGGAAACTAATTCTGGTCTCACAGGGAATGCTCAAAGCACCGACTGTAAGAAGAGTCTCTATTCTTGTACTTAAGGCGGCATTGCGCATTTAGAATTTAATTCCGATGCAATTTCTGTGTTTCATCGTCAATGTGAAGGTGCAAGGAATACATTGAACCTGCAGTGGTGTATCGGAAGCTAATACTGGTCTCACAGGGAATGCTCAAAGCACCGACTGTAAGAAGAGTCTCTATTCTTGTACTTAAGGCGGCATTGCACCTTTTGTATTTAATTCCGATGCGATTTCTGTGTTTCATCGTCAATGTGAAGGTCCAAGGAATACATTGAACCTGCAGTGGTGTATCGGATTCTAATACTGGTCTCACAGGGAATGCTCAAAGCACCGACTGTAAGAAGAGTCTCTATTCTTGTACTTATGACGGCATTGTGCCTTTTGTAATTAATTCCGATGCGATTTCTGCATTTCATCGTCAATGTGAAGGTCCAAGGAATACATTGAACCAGCAGTGGTGTATCAGAAACTAATACTGGTCTCACAGGGAATGATCAAAGCACCGACTGAAGGAAGAGTCTCTATTCTTGTAATTAAGGTGGCATTGTGCCTTTCGTATTTATATCCGATGCGATTTCTGTGTTTCATCGTCAAGGTGAAGGTCCTAGGAATACATTGAACCTGCTGAGGTGTATCGGAAACTAATACTGGTCTCACAGGGAATGCTGAAAGCACCGACTGTAAGAAGAGTCTCTTTTCTTGTACTTAAGACGGCATTGTGCCTTTTGTATTTAATTCCGATGCGATTTCTGTGTTTCACCGTCAATGTGAAGGTCCTAGGAATACATTGAACCTGCAGAGGTGTATCGGAAGCTAATACTGGCCTCACAGGGAATTCTGAAAGCACCGACTGTATGAAGAGTCTCTATTCTTGTACTTACGCGGCAGTTTGCCTTTTGTATTACATTCCGATGCGATATCTGTGTTTCATCGTTAATGTGTATGTCCAAAGTAATACATTGAACCTGCAGTGGTGTAACGGAAACTAATACTGGTCTCACAGACTACGCTCAAAGCACCGACTGTACGAGGAGTCACTATTCTTGTACTTAAGGCGACATTGTGCCTTTTGTATTTAATTCCGATGCGATTTCTGTGTTTCATCGTCAATGTGAAGGTCCTACGAATACATTGTACCTGCTGAGGTGTATCGGAAACTAATACAGGTCTCACAGGGAATGCTTAAAGCACCGACTGTAAGAAGAGTCTCTATTCTTGTACTTACGCGGCAGTTTGCGTTTTGTGTTTCATTCCGATGCGATTTCTGTGTTTCATCGTCAATGTGAAGGTCCAAGGAATACATTGAACCTGGAGTGGTGTATCGGATACTAATACTGGTCTCACAGGGAATGCTCAAAGCACCGACTGTAAGAAGAGTCTCTATTCTTGTACTTAAGTCGACATTGTGCCCTTTGAATTTAATTCCGATGCGATTTCTGTGTTTCATCGCCAATGTGAAGGTCCTAGGAATACATTGAACCTGCTAAGGTGTATCGGAAACTAATACTGGTCTCACAGGGAATGCTCAAAGCACCGACTGTATGAAGAATCTCTATTCTTGTACTTAAGGCGACATTGTGCCTTTTGTATTTAATTCCGATTCGATGTCTGTGTTTTACCGTCAATGTGAAGGTCCTAGGAATACATTGAACCTGCTGAGGTGTATCGGAAGCTAATACGGGTCTCACAGGGAATTCTGAAAGCACCGACTGTAAGAAGAGTCTCTATTCTTGTACTTACGCGGCAGTTTGCCTTTTTTATTTCTTTCCGATGCGATATGCGTGTTTCATCGTTAATGTGAATGTCCAAGGAATACATTGAACCTGGAGTGGTGTATCGGAAACTAATTCTGGTCTCACAGGGAATGCTCAAAGCACCGACTGTAAGAAGAGTCTCTATTCTTGAATTTAAGGCGGCATTGCACCTTTTGTATTTAATTCCGATGCGATTTCTGTGTTTCATCGTCAATGTGAAGGTCCAAGGAATACATTGAACCTGCAGTGGTGTATCGGAATCTAATACTGGTCTCACAGGGAATGCTCAAAGCACCGACTTTAAGAAGAGTCTCTATTCTTGTACTTATGACGGCATTGTGCCTTTTGTAATTAATTCCGATGCGATTTCTATGTTTCATCGTCAATGTGAAGGTCCCGGGAATACATTGAACCTGCAGTGGTGTATCAGAAACTACTACTGGTCTCAAAGGGAATGCTCAAAGCACCGACTGTAAGAAGAGTCTCTATTCTTGTACTTAAGGCGGCATTGCGCCTTTTGTATTTAATTCCGACGCGATTTCTGTGTTTCATTGTCAATGTGAAGGTGCAAGGAATACATTGAACCTGCAGTGGTGTATCGAAAACTAATACTGGTCTCACAGGGAATGCTCAAAGCACCGACTGTAAGAAGAGTCTCTATTCTTGTACTTAAGGCAGCATTGCTCCTTTTGTATTTAATTCCGATGCGATTTCTGTGTTTCGTCGTCAATGTGAAGGTCCAAGGAATACATTGAACCTGCAGTGGTGTATCGGAAACTAAAACTGGTCTCACAGGGAATGCTCATAGCACCAACTGTAAGAAGAGTCCCTATTCTTGTACTTAAGACGGCATTGAGCCTTTTGTATTTAATTCCGATGCGATTTCTGTGTTTCATCGTCAATGTGAACCTCCTAGTAATACATTGAACCTACTGAGGTGTATCGGAAACTAATACTGGTCTCACAGGGAAAGCTCAAAGCACCGACTGTAAGAAGAGTCTCTATTCTAGTACTTATGGCGGCATTGCGCCTTTTGTATTTAATTCCGATGCGATTTCTGAGTTTCATCGTCAATGTGAAGGTCCAAGGAATACATTGAACCTGGAGTGGTCTGTCGGAAACTAATTCTGGTCTCACAGGGAGTGCTCAAAGCACCGACTGTAAGAAGAGTCTCTATTCTTGTACTTAAGGCGACATTGTGCTTTTTGTATTTAATACCGATGCGATTACTGTGTTTCATCATCAATGTCAATGTCCTAGGAATACATTGAACCTGCTGAGGTGTATCGGAATCTAATACTGGTCTCACAGGGAAAGCTGAAAGCACCGACTGTATGAAGAGTCTCTATTCTTGTACTTACGCGGCAGTTTGCCTTTTGTATTTCATTCCGATGCGATTTCTGTGTTTCATCGTCAATGTGAATGTCCAAGGAATACATTGAACCTGCAATGGTGTATCGGAAACTAATACTGAACTCACAGGGAATGTTCAAAGCACCGACTGTAAGAAGAGTCTCTATTCTTGTACTTAAGACGGCATTGTGCCTTTTGTATTTAATTCCGATGCGATTTCTGTGTTTCATCGTCAATGTGAAGGTCCAAGGAATACATTGAACCTGCAGTGGTGTATCGGAAACTAATACTGGTCTCACAGGGAATGCTCAAAGCACCGACTGTAAGAAGAGTCTCTATTCTTGTACTTAAGGTGACAATGTGCCTTTTGTATTTAATTCCGATGCGATTTCTGTGTTTCACCGTCAATGTGAAGGTCCTAGGAATACATTGAACCTGCAGAGGTGTATCGGAAGCTAATACTGGTCTCACAGGGAATTCTGAAAGCACCGACTGTAAGAAAAGTCTCTATTCTTGTACTTACGCGGCAGTTTGCCTTTTTTATTTCATTCAGATGCGATATCCGTGATTCATCGTTAATGTGAATGTCCAAGGAATACATTGAACCTGGAGTGGTGTATCGGAAACTAATTCTGGTCTCACAGGGAATGCTCAAAGCACCGACTGTAAGAAGAGTCTCTATTCTTGTACTTAAGGCGGCATTGCGCCTTTTGAATTTAATTCCGATGCAATTTCTGTGTTTCATCGTCAATCTGAAGGTGCAAGGAATACATCGAACCTGCAGTGGTGTATCGGAAACTAATACTGGTCTCACAGGGAATGCTCAAAGCACCGACTGTAAGAAGAGTCTCTATTCTTATACTTAAGGCGGCATTGCACCTTTTGTATTTACTTCCGATGCGATTTCTGTGTTTCATCGTCAATGTGAAGGTCCAAGGAATACATTGAACCTGCAGTGGTGTCTCGGAATCTAATACTGGTCTCACAGGGAATGCTCAAAGCACCGACTGTAAGAAGAGTCTCTATTCTTGTACTTATGACGGCATTGTGCCTTTTGTAATTAATTCCGATGCGATTTCTGCGTTTCATCGTCAATGTGAAGGTCCAAGGAATACATTGAACCAGCAGTGGTGTATCAGAAACTAATACTGGTCTCACAGGGAATGCTCAAAGCACCGACTGTAAGAAGAGTCTCTATTCTCGTACTTAAGGCGGCATTTCGCCTTTTGTATTTAATTCCGATGCGATTTCTGTGTTTCATCGTCAATGTGAAGGTCCAAGGAATACATTGAACCTGCAGTGGTGTATCAGAAACTACTACTGGTCTCAAAGGTAATGCTCAAAGCACCGACTGTAAGAAGAGTCTCTATTCTTGTACTTCGGGCGGCATTGCGCCTTTTGTATTTAATTCCGACGCGATTTCTGTGTTTCATCGACAATGTGAAGGTGCAAAGAATACATTGAACCTGCAGTGGTGTATCGGAAACTAATACTGGTCTCACAGGGAGTGCTCAAAGCACCGACTGTAAGAAGAGTCTCTATTCTTGTACTTAAGGCGGCATTGCACCTTTTGTATTTAATTCCGATGCGATTTCTGTGGTTCGTCGTCAATGTGAAGGTCCAAGGAATACATTTAACCTGCAGTGGTGTATCGGAAACTAATACTGGTCTCGAAGGGAATGCTCAAAGCACCGACTATAAGAAGAGTCTCTATTCTTGTACTTAAGGCGACATTGTGCCTTTTGTATTTAATTCCGATGCGATTTCTGTGTTTCATCGTCAATGTGAAGGTCCTAGGAATACAATGAACCTGCTGAGGTGTATCGGAAACTAATACTGGTCTCACAGGGAATGCTGAAAGCACCGACTGTAGGAAGAGTCTCTATTCTTGTACTTAAGACGGCATTGTGCCTTTTGTATTTAATTCCGATGCGATTTCTGTGTTTCATCGTCAATGTGAAGGTCCAAGGAATACATTGAACCTTCAGTGGTGTATCGTAAACTAATACTGGTCTCACAGGGAATGCTCATAGCACCAACTGTAAGAAGAGTATCTATTCTTGTACTTAAGGCGGCATTGCACCTTTTGTATTTCATTCCGATGCGTTTTCGGTGGTTCGTCGTCAATGTGAAGGTCCAAGTAATACATTGAACCTGAAGTGGTGTATCGGAAACTAATACTGGTCTCACAGGGAATGCTCAAAGCACCGACTATAAGAAGAGTCTCTATTCTTGTACTTAAGGCGACATTGTGCCTTTTGTATTTAATTCCGATGCCATTTCTGTGTTTCATCGTCAATGTGAAGGTCCTAGGAATACATTGAATCTGCTGAGGTGTATCGGAAACTAATACTGGTCTCACAGGGAATGCTGAAAGCACCGACTGTAGGAAGAGTCTCTATTCTTGTACTTAAGACGGCATTGTGTCTTTTGTATTTAATTCCGATGCGATTTCTGCGTTTCACTGTCAATGTGAAGGTCCAAGGAATACATTGAACCTGCAGTGGTGTATGGGAAACTAATACTGGTCTCACAGGGAATGCTCAAAGCACCGACTGTATGAAGAGTCTCTATTCTTGTACTTAAGGTGGCATTGCGTCTTTTGTATTTAATTCCGATGCGATTTCTGTGTTTCATCGTCAATGTGAAGGTCCAAGGAATACATTGAACCTGCAGTGGTGTATCAGAAACTAATACTGGTCTCACAGGGAATGCCCAAAGCACCGACTGTAAGAAGAGTCTCTATTCTTGTACTTAAGGCGGCATTGCGACTTTTGTATTTAATTCCGATGCGATTTCTGTGTTTCATCGTCAATATGAAGGTCCAAAGAATACATTGAACCTGCAGTGGTGTATCAGAAACTAATACTGGTCTCACAGGGAATGCCCAAAGCACCGACTGTAAGAAGAGTCTCTATTCTTGTACTTAAGGCGGCAATGCGCCTTTTGTATTTAATTCCGATGCGATTTCTGTGTTTCATCGTCAATGTGTAGGAGCAAGGAATACATTGAACCTGCAGTGGTATATCGGAAACTAATACTGGTCTGACAGGGAGTGCTCAAAACACCGACTGTAAGAAAAGTCTCTATTCTTGTACTTAATGCGGCATTGCAACTTTTGTATTTAATTCCGATGCGATTTCTGTGTTTCATCGTCAATGTGAAGGTCCAAGGAATACATTGAACCTGCAGTGGTGTATCGGAAACTAATACTGGTCTCACAGGGAATGCTCAAAGCACCGACTGTAAGAAGAGTCTCTATTCTTGTACTTAAGTCGACATTGTGCCCTTTGAATTTAATTCCGATGCGATTTCTGTGTTTCATCGTCAATGTGAAGGTCCTAGGAATACATTGAACCTGCTAAGGTGTATCGGAAACTAATACTGGTCTCACAGGGAATGCTCAAAGCACCGACTGTATGAAGAATCTCTATTCTTGTACTTAAGGCGACATTGTGCCTTTTGTATTTAATTCCGATTCGATGTCTGTGTTTTACCGTCAATGTGAAGGTCCTAGGAATACATTGAACCTGCTGAGGTGTATCGGAAGCTAATACGGGTCTCACAGGGAATTCTGAAAGCACCGACTGTAAGAAGAGTCTCTATTCTTGTACTTACGCGGCAGTTTGCCTTTTTTATTTCTTTCCGATGCGATATGCGTGTTTCATCGTTAATGTGAATGTCCAAGGAATACATTGAACCTGGAGTGGTGTATCGGAAACTAATTCTGGTCTCACAGGGAATGCTCAAAGCACCGACTGTAAGAAGAGTCTCTATTCTTGAATTTAAGGCGGCATTGCACCTTTTGTATTTAATTCCGATGCGATTTCTGTGTTTCATCGTCAATGTGAAGGTCCAAGGAATACATTGAACCTGCAGTGGTGTATCGGAATCTAATACTGGTCTCACAGGGAATGCTCAAAGCACCGACTTTAAGAAGAGTCTCTATTCTTGTACTTATGACGGCATTGTGCCTTTTGTAATTAATTCCGATGCGATTTCTATGTTTCATCGTCAATGTGAAGGTCCCGGGAATACATTGAACCTGCAGTGGTGTATCAGAAACTACTACTGGTCTCAAAGGGAATGCTCAAAGCACCGACTGTAAGAAGAGTCTCTATTCTTGTACTTAAGGCGGCATTGCGCCTTTTGTATTTAATTCCGACGCGATTTCTGTGTTTCATTGTCAATGTGAAGGTGCAAGGAATACATTGAACCTGCAGTGGTGTATCGAAAACTAATACTGGTCTCACAGGGAATGCTCAAAGCACCGACTGTAAGAAGAGTCTCTATTCTTGTACTTAAGGCAGCATTGCTCCTTTTGTATTTAATTCCGATGCGATTTCTGTGTTTCATCGTCAATGTGAAGGTCCTAGGAATACATTGAACCTGCTGAGGTGTATCGGAAACTAATACTGGTCTCACAGGGAATGCTGAAAGCACCGACTGTAAGAAGAGTCTCCATTCTTGTACTTATGCGGCAGTTTGCCTTTTGTATTTCATTCCGATGCGATTTCTGTGTTTCATCGTCAATGTGAAGGTCCAAGGATTACATTGAACCTGCTGTGGTGTATCGGAAACTAATACTGGTCTCACAGGGTATGCTCAAAGCACCGACTGTAAGAAGAGTCACTATTCTTGTACTTAAGGCGACATTGTGCCTTTTGTATTTAATTCCGATGCGATTTCTGTGTTTCATCGTCAATGTGAAGGTCCAAGGAATACATTGAACCTGGAGTGGTCTGTCGGAAACTAATTCTGGTCTCACAGGGAGTGCTCAAAGCACCGACTGTAAGAAGAGTCTCTATTCTTGTACTTAAGGCGACATTGTGCTTTTTGTATTTAATACCGATGCGATTACTGTGTTTCATCATCAATGTCAATGTCCTAGGAATACATTGAACCTGCTGAGGTGTATCGGAAACTAATACTGGTCTCACAGGGAAAGCTGAAAGCACCGACTGTATGAAGAGTCTCTATTCTTGTACTTACGCGGCAGTTTGCCTTTTGTATTTCATTCCGATGCGATTTCTGTGTTTCATCGTCAATGTGAATGTCCAAGGAATACATTGAACCTGCAGTGGTGTATCGGAAACTAATACTGAACTCACAGGGAATGTTCAAAGCACCGACTGTAAGAAGAGTCTCTATTCTTGTACTTAAGACGACATTGTGCCCTTTGTATTTAATTCCGATGCGATTTCTGTGTTTCATCGTCAATGTGAAGGCCTAGGAATACATTGAACCTGCTGAGGTGTATCGGAAACTATTACTGGTCTCACAGGGAATGCTGAAAGCACCGACTGTAAGAAGAGTCTCTATTCTTGTACTTAAGACGGCATTGTGCCTTTTGTATTTAATTCCGATGCGATTTCTGTGTTTCATCGTCAATGTGAAGGTCCAAGGAATACATTGAACCTGCAGTGGTGTATCGGAAACTAATACTGGTCTCACAGGGAATGCTCAAAGCACCGACCGTAAGAAGAGTCTCTATTCTTGTACTTAAGGTGACATTGTGCCTTTTGTATTTAATTCCGATGCGATTTCTGTGTTTCACCGTCAATGTGAAGGTCCTAGGAATACATTGAACCTGCAGAGGTGTATCGGAAGCTAATACTGGTCTAACAGGGAATTCTGAAAGCACCGACTGTAAGAAAAGTCTCTATTCTTGTACTTACGCGGCAGTTTGCCTTTTTTATTTCATTCAGATGCGATATCCGTGATTCATCGTTAATGTGAATGTCCAAGGAATACATTGAACCTGGAGTGGTGTATCGGAAACTAATTCTGGTCTCACAGGGAATGCTCAAAGCACCGACTGTAAGAAGAGTCTCTATTCTTGTACTTAAGGCGGCATTGCGCCTTTTGAATTTAATTCCGATGCAATTTCTGTGTTTCATCGTCAATGTGAAGGTGCAAGGAATACATTGAACCTGCAGTGGTGTATCGGAAACTAATACTGGTCTCACAGGGAATGCTCAAAGCACCGACTGTAAGAAGAGTCTCTATTCTTATACTTAAGGCGGCATTGCACCTTTTGTATTTACTTCCGATGCGATTTCTGTGTTTCATCGTCAATGTGAAGGTCCAAGGAATACATTGAACCTGCAGTGGTGTCTCGGAATCTAATACTGGTCTCACAGGGAATGCTCAAAGCACCGACTGTAAGAAGAGTCTCTATTCTTGTACTCATGACGGCATTGTGCCTTTTGTAATTAATTCCGATGCGATTTCTGCGTTTCATCGTCAATGTGAAGGTCCAAGGAATACATTGAACCAGCAGTGGTGTATCAGAAACTAATACCGGTCTCACAGGGAATGCTCAAAGCACCGACTGTAAGAAGAGTCTCTATTCTCGTACTTAAGGCGCCATTTCGCCTTTTGTATTTAATTCCGATGCGATTTCTGTGTTTCATCGTCAATGTGAAGGTCCAAGGAATACATTGAACCTGCAGTGGTGTATCAGAAACTACTACTGGTCTCAAAGGTAATGCTCAAAGCACCGACTGTAAGAAGAGTCTCTATCCTTGTACTTCGGGCGGCATTGCGCCTTTTGTATTTAATTCCGACGCGATTTCTGTGTTTCATCGACAATGTGAAGGTGCAAGGAATACATTGAACCTGCAGTGGTGTATCGGAAACTAATACTGGTCTCACAGGGAATGCTCAAAGCACCGACTGTAAGAAGAGTCTCTATTCTTGTACTTAAGGCGGCATTGCACCTTTTGTATTTAATTCCGATGCGATTTCTGTGGTTCGTCGTCAATGTGAAGGTCCAAGGAATACTTTGAACCTGCAGTGGTGTATCGGAAACTAATACTGGTCTCGAAGGGAATGCTCAAAGCACCGACTATAAGAAGAGTCTCTATTCTTGTACTTAAGGCGACATTGTGCCTTTTGTATTTAATTCCGATGCGATTTCTGTGTTTCATCGTCAATGTGAAGGTCCTAGGAATACAATGAACCTGCTGAGGTGTATCGGAAACTAATACTGGTCTCACAGGGAATGCTGAAAGCACCGACTGTAGGAAGAGTCTCTATTCTTGTACTTAAGACGGCATTGTGCCTTTTGTATTTAATTCCGATGCGATTTCTGTGTTTCATCGTCAATGTGAAGGTCCAAGGAATACATTGAACCTTCAGTGGTGTATCGTAAACTAATACTGGTCTCACAGGGAATGCTCATAGCACCAACTGTAAGAAGAGTCTCTATTCTTGTACTTAAGACGGCATTGAGCCTTTTGTATTTAATTCCGATTCGATTTCTGTGTTTCATCGTCAATGTGAAGGTCCAAGGAATACATTGAACCTGCAGTGGTGTATCAGAAACTAATACTGGTCTCAAAGGGAATGCTCAATGCACCGACTGTAAGAAGAGTCTCTATTCTTGTACTTAAGGCGGCATTGCAACTTTTGTAATTAATTCCGATGCGATTTCTGTGTTTCATCGTCAATGTGAAGGTCCAAGGAATACATTGAACCTGCAGTGGTGTATCGGAAACTAATACTGGTCTCACAGGGAATGCTCAAATCATCGACACTAAGAAGAGTATCTATTCTTGTACTTAAGGCGGCATTGCACCTTTTGTATTTCATTCCGATGCGATTTCGGTGGTTCGTCGTCAATGTGAAGGTCCAAGTAATACATTGAACCTGAAGTGGTGTATCGGAAACTAATACTGGTCTCACAGGGAATGCTCAAAGCACCGACTATAAGAAGAGTCTCTATTCTTGTACTTAAGGCGACATTGCGTCTTTTGTATTTAATTCCGATGCGATTTCTGTGTTTCATCGTCAATGTGAAGGTCCTAGGAATACATTGAACCTGCAGTGGTGTATCAGAAACTAATACTGGTCTCACAGGGAATGCCCAAAGCACCGACTGTAAGAAGAGTCTCTATTCTTGTACTTAAGGCGGCATTGCGACTTTTGTATTTAATTCCGATGCGATTTCATTGTTTCATCGTCAATGTGAAGGTCCAAGGAATACATTGAACCTGCAGTGGTGTATCAGAAACTAATACTGGTCTCACAGGGAATGCCCAAAGCACCGACTGTAAGAAGAGTCTCTATTCTTGTACTTAAGGCGGCAATGCGCCTTTTGTTTTTAATTCCGATGCGATTTCTGTGTTTCATCGTCAATGTGTAGGAGCAAGGAATACATTGAACCTGCAGTGGTATATCGGAAACTAATACTGGTCTCACAGGGAGTGCTCAAAACACCGACTGTAAGAAAAGTCTCTATTCTTGTACTTAATGCGGCATTGCAACTTTTGTATTTAATTCCGATGCGATTTCTGTGTTTCATCGTCAATGTGAAGGTCCAAGGAATACATTGAACCTGCAGTGGTGTATCGGAAACTAATACTGGTCTCACAGGGAATGCTCAAATCAACGACTGTAAGAAGAGTATCTATTCTTGTACTTATGACGGCATTGTGCCTTTTGTAATTAATTCCGATGCGATTTCTGTGTTTCATCGTCAATGTGAAGGTCCAAGGAATATATTGAACCTGCAGTGGTGTATCAAAAACAAATACTGGTCTCAAACGGAATGCTCAAAGCACCGACTGTAAGAAGAGTCTCTATTCTTGTACTTAAGGCGGCATTGCGGATTTTGTATTTAATTCCGATGCGATTTCTGTGTTTCATCGTGAATGTGAAGGTCCAAGGAATACATTGAACATGCAGTGGTGTATCGGAAACTAATACTGGTCTCACAGGGGATGCTCAAAGCACCGACTGTAAGAAGAGTCTCTATTCTTGTACTTAAGGCGACATTGTGCCTTTTGTATTTAATTCCGATGCGATTTCTGTGTTTAATCGTCAATGTGAAGGTCCTAGGAATACATTGAACCTGCTGTGGTGTATCGGAAACCAATACTGGTCTCACAGGGAATGCTGAAAGCACCGACTGTAAGAAGAGTCTCCATTCTTGTACTTAGGACGGCATTGTGCCTTTTGTATTTAATTCCGATGTGATTTCTGGGTTTCATCGTCAATGTGAAGGTCCTAGGAATACATTGAACCTGCTGAGGTGTATCGGAAACTAATACTGGTCTCACAGGGAATGCTCAAAGCTCCGACTGTAAGAAGAGTCTCTATTCTTGTACTTAAGGCGACATTGTGCCTTTTGTATTTAATCCAGATGCGATTTCTGTGTTTTATCGTCAATGTGAAGGTCCTAGGAATACATTGAGCCTGCTGAGGTGTATCGGAAACTAATACTGGTCTCACAGGGAATGCTGAAAGCACCGACTGTAAGAAGAGTCTCTATTCGTGTACTTACGCGGCAGTTTGCCTTTTGTATTTCATTCCGATGCGTTTTCTGTCTTTCTTCGTCAATGTGAATGTCCTAGGAATACACTGAACCTGGAGTGGTGTATCGGAAACTAATACTGGTCTCACAGGGAATGCTCAAAGCACCGACTGTAAGAAGAGTCTCTATTCTTGTACTTAAGGCGACAATGTGCCTTTTGTAATTAATTCAGATGCGATTTCTGTGTTTCATCGTCAATGTGAAGGTCCTAGGAATACATTGAACCTGCTGAGGTGTATCGGAAACTAATACTGGTCTCACAGGGAATGCTGAAAGCACCGACTGTAAGAAGAGTATCTATTCTTGTACTTACGCGGCAGTTTGCCTTTTGTATTTCATTTCGATGCGATTTCTGTGTTTCATCGTCAATGTGAATATCCAAGGAATACATTGAAACTGGAGTGGTGTATCGGAAACTAATACTGGTCTCACAGGGAATGCTCAAAGCACCGACTGTAAGAAGAGTCTCTATTCTTGTACTTAAGGCGACATTGTGCCTTTTGTATTTAATTCCGATGTGATTTCTGTGTTTCATCGTCAATGTGAAGGTCCTAGGATTACATTGAACCTGCAGTGGTGTATCGGAAACTAATACTGGTCTCACAGGGAATGCTCAAAGCACCGACAGTAAGAATAGTCTCTATTCTTGTACTTAAGGCGACATTGTGCCTTTTGTATTTAATTCCGATGCGATTTCTGTGTTTCAACGTCCATGTGAAGTTCCTAGGAATACATTGAACCTGCTGAGGTTTATCGGACACTAATACTGGTCTCACAGGGAATGCTGAAAGCACCGACTGTAAGAAGAGCCTCTATTCTTGTACTTACGCGGCAGTTTGCCTTTTGTATTTCATTCCGAAGCGAATTCTGTATCTCATCGTCAATGTGAAAGTCCAAGAAATACATTGAACCTGGAGTGGTGTATCGGAAACTAATTCTGGTCTTACAGGGAATGCTCAAAGCACCGACTGTAAGAAGGGTCTCTATTCTGGTACTTTACGCGGCATTGCGCCTTTTGTATTTAATTCCGATGCGATTTCTGTGTTTCATCGTCAATGTGAAGGTCCAAGGAATACATTGAACCTGCAGTGGTGTATCGGAAACTAATACTGGTCTCACAGGGAATGATCAAATCACCGAATGTAAGAAGAGTCTATATTCTTGTACTTAAGGCGGCAATGTGCCTTTTGTATTTAATTCCGATTCTATTTCTGTATTTAATCGTCAATATGAAGGACCAATGAATACATTGAACCTGCAGTGATGTAGCGGAAACTAATACTGGTCTCACAGGAAAGGATAAAATCACAGACTCTAAGAACTCTCACTCTTCTTGTACTTAAGGCGGCATTGAGTCTTTTGTATTTAATTCCGATGTAATTTCAGTGTTTCATCGTTAATGTGTATGTCCATGGAATACATTAAACCCGCAGTGGTGTATCGGAAACTAATACTGGTCTCACAGGGAATGCGCAATGCACCGACTGTAAGAAGAGTCTGTGTTCTTGTACTTAAGGCGGCATTTTGCCTTTTGTATTTAATTCCGATGCGATTTCTGTGTTTCTTCGTCAATGTGAAGGTCCTAGGAATAAATTGAACCTGCAGTGGTCAATCGGAAACTAATACTGGTCTCACAGGGAATGCTCAAAGCACCGACTGTAAGAAGAGTCTCTATTCTTGTACTTAAGATGGCATAGTGCCTTTTGAATTTAATTCCGATGCGATTTCTGTGTTTCATCGTCAATGTGAAGGTCCAAGGAATAGATTGAACCTGCAGTGTTGTATCAGAAACTAACACTGCTCTCACAGGGAATGCTCAAAGCACCGACTGTAAGAAGAGTTTCTATTCTTGTACCTAAGGCGGCATTGTACCTTTTGTATTTAATTCCGATGCGATTTCTGTGTTTCATCGTCAATATGAAGGTCCAAGGAATACATTGACCCTGCAGTGGTCTATCAGAAACTAATATTGGTCTCACAGGGAATGCTCAAAGCACCGACTGTAAGAAGAGTCTCTATTGTTGTACTTAAGGCGGCATTGCGCCTTTTATTCTTAATTCCGATGTGATTTCTGTGTTTCATCGTCAGTGTGAAGGTCCAAGGAATGCAATGAACCGGCAGTGGTGTATCGGAAACTAAAACTGTTCTCACCGGGAATGCTCAAAACACCGACTGTAAGAAGAGTCTCTATTCTTGTACTTAAGGCGGCATTGTGCCTTTTGTATTTAACTCCGATGCGATTTCTGTGTTTCATCGTCAATGTGAATGTCCAAGGAATACATTGAACCTGCAGTGGTGTCTCAGAAACTAATACTGGTCTCACAGGGAATGCTCAAAGCACCTACTGTAAGAAGAGTCTCTATTCTTGTACTTAAGGCGGCATTGGGAATTTTGTATTTAATTCCGATGCGATTTCTGTGTTTCATCGTCAATGTGAAGGTCCAAGGAATACATTGAACCTGCAGTGGTGTATCGGAACTAATACTGGTCTCACAGGGAATGCTCATGGCACCGACTGTAAGAAGAGGCTCTATTCTTGTACTTAAGACGGCATTGTGCCTTTTGTATTTAACTCCGATGCGATTTCTGTGTTTCTTCGTCAATGTGAAGGTCCTAGGAATACATTGAACCTGCAGTGGTGTATCGGAAACTAATACTGGTCTCACAGGGAATGCTCAAAGCACCGACTGTAAGAAGAGTTTCTATTCTTGTACTTAAGGCGGCATTGTGCCTTTTGTATTTAATTCCGATGCGATTTCTGTGTTTCATCGTCAATGTGAAGGTCCAAGGAATACATTGAACTTGCAGTGGTGTATCGGAAACAAATACTGGTCTCGCAGGGAATGCTCAAATCACCGGCTGTAAGAAGAGTCTCTATTCTTGCACACAAGGCGGCATTGTGCCTTTTGCATTTAATTCCGATGTAACTTCAGTGTTCCATCGTCCATGTGTATGTCCAAGGACTACATTGAAACTGCAGTGGTGTATCGGAAACTAATACTGGTCTCACAGGGAATGCTTAAAGCACCGACTGTAAGAAGAGTCTCTATTCTTGTACTTAAGGCGGCATTGTACCTTTTGTATTTAACTCCGATGCGATTTCTGTGTTTCATCGTCAATGTGAAGGTCCAAGGAATACATAGAACCTGCAGTGGTGTCTCAGAAACTAATACTGGTCTCACAGGGAATGCTCAAAGCACCAACTGTAAGAAGAGTCTCTAATCTTGTACTTAAGGCGGCATTGGGCCTTTTGTATTTAACTCCGATGCGATTTCTGTGTTTCATCGTCAATGTGAAGGTCCAAGGAATACATTGTACCTGCAGTGGTGTATCGGAACTAATACTGGACTCACAGGGAATGCGCATGGCACCGACTTTAAGAAGAGGGTCTATTCTTGTACTTAAGACGGCATTGTGCCTTTTGTATTTAACTCCGATGCGATTTCTGTGTTTCTTCGTCAATGTGAAGGTCCTAGGAATACATTGAACCTGCAGTGGTGTATCGGAAACTAATACTGGTCTCACAGGGGAATGCTCAAACACCGACTGTAAGAAGAGTTTCTATTCTTGTACTTAAGGCGGCATTGTGCCTTTTGTATTTAATTCAGATGCGATTTCTGTGTTTCATCGTCAATGTGAAGGTCGAAGGAATACATTGAACCTGCAGTGGTGTATCGGAAACTAATACTGGTCTCATAGGAGATGCTCAAATCACCGACTTTAAGAAGAGTCTCTATTCCTGTACTTAAGGCGGCATTGTGCCTTTTGTATTTAATTCCGATGCGATTTCTGTGTTTCATCGTCAATGTGTATGTCCAAGGAATAGTTTGAACCTGCAGTGGTGTATCGGAAAATAGTTCTGGTCTCACACGGAATGCTCAAAGCACCGACTGTAAGAAGAGTCTCTAATCTTGTACTGAAGGCGGCATTCAGCAATTTGTATTTAATTCCGATGCGATTTCTGTGTTTCATCGTCAATGTGAAGGTCCAAGGAATACATTGCACCTGCAGTGGTGTATCGGAAACTAAAACTGGTCTCACAGGAAAGGAACAAATCACAGACTCTAAGAAGTCTCACTCTTCTTGCACTTAAGGCGGCATTGTGCCTTTTGTATTTAATTCCGATGTAATTTCGGTGTTTCATCGTCAATGCGTATGTGCAAGGAATACGTTGAACCTGCTGTGGTGTATCAGAAAGTATTACTGGTCTCACTGGGAATCCTCAAATCACCGATTGTAAGAAGAGTCTATATTCTTGTACTTAAGGCAGCATTGTGCCTTTTGTATTTAATTCCGATTCGATTTCTGTATTTCATCGTCAATGTGAAGGACCAAGGAATACATTGAACTTGTAGTGGTGTATCGGAAATTAATACTGGTATCACAGGGAATGCTCAAAGCACCGAACGTAAGAAGAGTCTCTATTCTTGTACTTAAGGCGGCATTGTGCCTTTTGTATTTAATTCCGATGCAATTTCCGTGTTTCTTCGTCAATGTGAAGGTCCAAGGAATACATTATACGTGCAGTGGTGTATCGGAAACTAATACTGGTATCACAGGGAATGCTCAAACCACCGACCGTAAGAAGAGTCTCTATTCTTGTACATAAGGCGGCATTGTGCCTTTTGTTCTTAATTCCGATGCGATTTCTTTGGTTCATCGTCAATGTGAAGGTCCAAGGAACACATTGAACCTGCAGTGGTGTATCGGAAACTAATACTGGTCTCACAGGGAATGCTCAAAGCACCGAATGTAAGAATGGTCTCTATTTTTGTACTTAAGGCGGCATTGTGCCTTTTGAATTTAATTCCGATGCGATTTCTGTGTGTCATCGTCAATGTGGGGGTTCAAGGGATAAATTTAACCAGCAGTGGTGTATCGGAAACTAATACTGGTCTCACAGGGAATGCTCAAGACTCCGACTGTAAGACGAGTCTCTATTCTTGTACTTACGCGGCAGTTTGCTATTTGTATTTCTTTCCGATGCGATTTCTGTATTTCATCGTCAATGTGAAGGTCCAAGGAATACATTGAACCTCGAGTGGTGTATCGGAAACTAATTCTGGTCTCACAGGGAATGCTCAAAGCACCGACTGTAAGAAGAGTCTCTATTCTTGCACTCAAGGCGGCATTGTGCCTTTTGTATTTAATTCCGATGTAATTTCACTGTTCCATCGTCAATGTGTATGTCCAAGGAATACATTGAACCTGCAGTGGTGTATCGGAAACTAATACTGGTCTAACAGGGAATGCTCAAAACACCGACTGTAAGAAGAGTCTCTATTCTTGTTCTTAAGGCGGCTTTGTGCCTTTTGTATTTAATTCCGATGCGATTTCTGTGTTGCATCGTCAATGTGAAGGTCCAAGGAATACATCAAACCTGCAGTAGTGTATCGGAAAGTAATACTGGTCTCACAGGGAATGCGCAAAACACCGACTGTAAGAAGAGTCTGTATTCTTGTACTTACGCGGCAGTTTGCCTTTTGTATTTCATTCCGATGCGATTTCTGTGTTTCATCGTCAATGTGAAGGTCCAAGGAATCCATTGAACCTGCAGTGGTGTTTCGGAAACTAATACTGGTCTCACAGGGAATGCTCAAAGCACCGACTGTAAGAAGGGTCTCTATTCTTGTACTTAAGGCGGCATTGTGCCTTTTGTATTTAATTCCGATGCGATTTCTGTGTTTCATCGCCAATGTGAAGGTCCAAGGAATATATTGTACCTGCAGTGGTGTATTGGAAACTAATACTGGTCTCACAGGGAATGATCAAAGCACCGACCGTAAGAAGAGTCTCTATTCTTCTACATAAGGCGGCATTGTGCCTTTTGTACTTAATTCCGATGCGATTTCTGTGTTTCATCGTCAATGTGAAAGTCCGTGGAATACATTGAACCTGCAGTGGTGTATCGGAAACTAATACAGGTCTCACAGGGAATGCTCAAAGCACCGACTGTAAGAATTTTCTCTATTCTTGTACTTAAGGCGGCATTGTGCCTTTTGAATTTAATTCCGATGCGATTTCTGTGTCTGATCGTCAATGTGAAGGTCCAAGGGATATATTTAACCTGCAGTGGTGTATCGGAAACTAATACTGGTCTCACAGGGATTGCTCAAAGCACCAACTGTAAGAAGGGTCTCTATTCTTGTACTTAAGGCGGCATTGTGCCTTTTGAATTTAATTCCGATGCGATTTCTGTGTTTCATCGTCAATGTGAAGTTCCAAGGAATACATTGTGCCTGCAGTTGTGTATCGGAAACTAATACTTGTCTCACAGGGAATGCTCAAAGCACCGACTGTAAGAAGAGTCTCTATTCTTGTACTTAAGGCGGCATTGTGGCTTTTGTATTTAATTCCGATGCGATTTCTGTGTTTCATCGTCAATGTGAAGGTCCAAGGAACACATTGAACCTTCAGTGGTGTATCGGAAACTAATACTGGTCTCACAGGGAATGCTCAAAACACCGACTGTAAGACGAGTCTCTATTCTTGTACTTACGCGGCAGTTTGCCTTTTGTATTTCATTCCGATGCGATTTCTGTGTTTCATCGTCAATGTGAAGGTTGTAACCTCCCCACCGTAATTTTAAAGGAAAAAAGAATGACAATACTTAATAGAAATGGGAGCCGAGTGTAACCTCCCCACAAAAATTTACATGAATGACAATATTATTTAAGAATGCTAATGGTCATTGCTCTATGCGTAACCTGCCCACAATGAAATGTACTGACAATGGGAACAAAAATGTGAAATTCGCATTCTGACTCAAATATAAATTCTTCACCAAAAAATTAAAGTCCATTCAGTGACAAGAAAATTCAATTAAACCGAAACATCGGTCTTTGGCCCTGTGTAAAACAATCATAATTAAAGTCTTACCTCAGAATAACTGGATGTCAAATTTCTGCTCTTATTTCTGCGCACGGCTTGGAGGAACTGCATTGCAAATAATAATATTCCTTTTTTCTGTGAATTTACTGAAATTTTTCTTCAAAAGAAGTGGAATGAAATGGGAAGTGCAACGAAATCTTTAGTTCAATAAAAAATTAAATTTTTGAGAAATGCTTTTGAAATCAAAATTATTACTGGGGGACTTGTTAGAGATTGATTACAATAAATAAAATTTTTCATTATCTAATGATTATATTAATTAACAGTATACCTCATTCAGCATCTTGACCAGTGTTGCCGACCGCCTACATCACACAACCGCACTGGGCTGCTACTACTGACCGACCGCTCTGCATGACGACTATTAGCGTACTGCTCTGCAACTACACAGAGCTACAGACTCGCAACGACTGCTAGACGCAACAGAGAACCGCTCGCAACACTCGCGCGGTCAAGCGCAAACTCTCTGGTCACAGATGCTACAATGCCTCGCCATCGCTGATATGTTACATACGTGTTTCATAACCCTCCACTGGGGGGGCAAAAATTTGGCAGCGATGGTGAGTCATTTGGACTTGCCAAGCGCGGCAAAATTTTTCTTTAATTAACAAAATTCTACAACTTACTGAATATTTAAATGTTGTGCACACGCACTAAGTACAAAATATATCAGACAAAGACAAAATGTGAATACAAAACATAGTAGCAAATCAGAAAAAATGCATATACAAATTATTTGACAGATAACAAAGTGCACAGGCACTGAAAAAATTCTTTAGCATATCCAGAACAAATAAACAGACTGGTAAGAACAAATATCATGATGACAAGTGACATAAGTGTACTCGCATTGGAGTACAGCGAATCGAAAAATGTATAACCTATGAACATAAATGATGTTAGCAAAAAAATTTTTTTCTTTATGTGACAAGAATCAGGATAGGAAAGGGAAGGATTGCATCATGGTTGTAGCACTTTAGATTGCACACAGCTGTTCTGAAAGTCCATATCTTTCCACAGAAGTACAACAGCAAGTGACACAACTTGAAGTTCTTTTCCCATCAGAATTTATCAGTGTAGCCAAGACACTGAACTGTCGTAGTAATGTTCCATGTTTTCATTTTGGCAGTACCTTACGTACACCAAACAGTGGGACCATAATAATGTTTTCATCGCTCACGGTGGTGGACAGCATGTCGTGTCAACACCACGTTCTTTCAAGGCACACCAACGTAGAATTAGTGCAAAACCAAAGATAGTGCTCCATGATCACTAGGATAAACAGGACAAATGGACATTGCAATAATTCAGGGTAGTTAGCTCATGAGGTGAAGGACATTATGTCACATACCATTGACAATTACAGTCTTCATTAGTAGTTTGCGGCATTCATAGCCCAGTTATTGAACATTTCTGTACCAAGTATGCAGTATTACAGAAAAATGTTCATTAATTGTTTTACATAGAATCAGTAGCCTACTTTTCCTGGTTACAAAGTATTATGAAATAATCGCATTCTTTTCAGTTACAGAGTATAATTAAGAATCATTAACCTTCTCCTAATTACTTAGCATTATTAAACAGTCACATTCTTTTCTGGTTACGAAGTATCAACATTGGAAACAAGAGCTAATCAATGGCATAATTAATAACAATTCGTGGAGTGACATTAATTATTGGCACTCAGTGGCCAGCAAGTATTGAATAGAATCATCATTTAGTATTATTTAGATTATTGCGAAGTCATTATTAAAAATCCGTTAATTACAGTCATAGCATTAATAATCATGGGCATTACAAGTACTCATTACAATAAACAGTGTTCCTCATTCAGTAGTATTCAGATCATTACAAAGTCATTATTAAAATCAGTTAATTACAATCAAAGCATTAATAATCACAGGCACTATAAGTACTCTCATTACAATAAACAGTGTTCCTCATTCAGTAATATTCCGATCATTACAAAGTCATTATTAAAAATCAGCTAGTTACAATCAAAGCATTAATAATCATGGGCATTACAAGTAGTCTCATTACAATAAAACATTGTTCCTCATTCAGTCAGATCATTACGAAGTCATTATTAAAAATCAGTTAATTAATCATAGCATTAATAATCATGGGCATTATAAGTAGTCTCATTACAATAAACAGTGTTTCTCCTTCAGTAGTATTCAGATCATTACAAAGTCATTATTAAAATCAGTTAATTACAATCAAATCATTAATAATCACAGGCATTATAAGTAGTCTCATTACAATAAACAGTGGCAGTTATTAGCTAGTGACAAAGCATTATCTTAAATATATACTTTTTTTTGTCTCATTAAGAAGTCATTACTCAAGTGACGTACTATTCAGAGCTAATCAGTATTATTCAGAATTGTCTCAAACTGGTGTCACTATTTGGGACTGGTAATACCTTTTTTTTTTGTTAGCAATGCATTGCGTTGGGATCGATAATTAATTGCTGAGGCATAACACTATTTGCTTTTGACCTATTGCTGCAAACGAGGATAGGTAACGTCATTCGTCATGAGTCAGCTGTAGCAAGGTTATGTAACAAGGCAGTATATGTGATCACATTTATAAATGATAAACACAAATGGGTAAAAATACAAAAAAATGCAAGTACTAGAACAGGTATAATAAGTAACAGGTTTAGCAAGTATCATGAAAAGCTTCTCCTGGAAAAAATACAAAATGGATTATTGACCTGAAAGAAGAAACGCACACTATGCTGAAAAGTAGTGAACGTCGAATTAACAGGTAGTGAAATGTGTATAAAAAATGTGTTCCATAGCTGTCCTTTCCAAAACTTTCGGTCATCCTACTATGCAATATAACACCTGCTGTCAAAACAAACTGCAACAAATACTTAAATAACTACATAGCATAAATACATAACTTCAACATTATCCTCATCTGTAAAGAAAACTTCATTATACATCTCATCATAACACCATTATCATCATCACCTGTAAAGAAAAACTTCATTATTCATATCAGCATATTCTTCATCATTATTCATCAGCACTAAATATCATCTGCAAAAATATCACTTCATTACACATTATACAACTATTCCTTATCTCTAGCATATTTCATCACTAAAACTAAGATGTGTAGTTCAGTCTGACAGCCTGCATCAATCACCTTGTATTCTGAAAGAAAAAATTAGTTAAGACTGCTATTCTGTGATGAGTATAGTATAGTCTTGTTAATTCTTGTTAATCCTGATCCATTTACTCTTCCTCATAAAGTTATTGCATCTCCTTTCGTTTATTCCGTAGGTGAAATTCCATTTATGTTAGATTTATTTCTTACACGCACCATTTCTTACTGAAATTGATGAACAAAGATTAATGTCCTGCATTTAAATCATATACCCATTAAATAATGACTGGTTTATGGTAACATACTTAAGCATACAGCATAACATGACAGAAAACGTAATATGTCAAAGACATTGACAGTGTTCAGATGCAAAATATACACAGAATAATACAATGCAGCAGCAAAAAAAAAAAATGTGAAACACTCACGATGTTGAGATATCATAGGGCAAAAAAAAAAAAATGTCAAAGTCGACTGGTGTGTTATATCTTAACTATTTCACAGTGCATATAAACAAAACTGGAGTACAATCATATATAAAAAGACAAAATGTGACGTTCGTTGTGTTCAGCTTGTATGTAGTGTAGTTAATATAGGCGAGAATTAAAGCCTTTAATGAGAAAAAAAAATGTAATGAAATTAACATGTCATTAGCTAACATTGCATAATTAGTCATAAAATACGTAAGTTCATCTGGAAAAATATGCACGGTCTGATGTGTAACGACAAGAAAAGCGACCTGCTAACCTTACCTTGCCGGGCACTTGCCAAGAAAAAATACGATAATCATCAGTAATTAGTCACGTGAAATAATTGCATTAGTAAATTGCATCATAGTCTGTTGAATCAAACAGTGGTTTCACTCAATAAACGGTTTAATGTTTGAGATATGGTGATTGCCTTTCGATTTTTTGGTTCTCAAAGTTTCGACGTGTACAACATTGGGGTGAGGGATGCTGCGAATCCGATACGGACCTGCGTATAGAAGTTCAAATTTACGGCACTTACCTTTTAATTTGCTGGATAAATAGTGTGTACGTACTAGTATCTTCTGTCCAACGTGAAAGACGCGGCGTGTACAAACCTGTTTTTGCTGTCTTCTCCGGCGCTCTGCGGCACGTTTGATGTTGTTCAGCGCAATGTCAATTATTTCGTGGTGTCGTAATCGACGAGATGTAGGAAATGTTATTAATTCTTTAATTTTGTTAGGTGGTTCAGCATTTTTCAGTATAACAGACGGAGATAGCATAGTGGATTCATTTGGAATGGAATTAATTACATCTTGGAATGAGAATACGTGTGTGTCCCAATCAATATGTCTTTAGTGGCAGTATATTCGGCACAGTTTACCAATTTCTTTCATTAATCTTTCACAAGGGTTCGAAGAAGCGTGGTACTTGGATATATAGATCGGAGAAATGTTTCTGGCTCGTAACATGCGTGTCCATACGCTACTACGAAGTTGTGATCCATTATCAGAAATTACTTTCATTACATGCCCTACATGAGATAGAAAATGTTTTACAAATGCTTTCGAAACAGTTTTAGCAGTAGCTTTGCGTAACGGAGTGAAAGTAACAAATTTTGAAGTGAGCTCAACAGCGACAAAAATGTAGCAAAAACCTCTGTTAGTTCTCGGAATCGGACCAAAAATATCTACTGCGGCCATATGTCTTAATTTAACAGGTATAATGGGATATAAAGGAGGAATATGTGAAGTGGTGTCTGATTTAGCTTTCTGGCAAATTTTACAAGACGCTAAAACTCGTCGTATACGTTTCTCCATGTTGGTAAAATAACAGTTCTGTCTCAGTATAAGAAAACATTTTCTTGCTCCGTAATGTGCGTAACTTAAATGAGTGTACCAAATTAGTTTGTTCACCAGTTCGTCAGGAATGCATAATAACCAATTGTTGCTGTCAGGATGAGAGCGGCGAAACAGAATGTCATTGCGTACAGTGTAGTGGTTCCTAATCGTTACATTATTCGTATCTAGCCAAAGGTGTTTAATTTCTTTCCACACGTTGTCTTTATTTTGTTCTTGTGCTATGTCCTGTAATGACGATGAAATAAAGTTTTCAAATGCAACTTGCTGAATGTACATGACGCTGAAATTTGTTTTGCAGAAGTTGGTTGCTACGTCTTGCTGATTGTTGCTCAGAGAACGCGATAGCGCGTCTGCTATAACATTTTGTGTGCCGGGAATATGGACAATCGTAAAATTAAATTCTTGTAAATATAGTTTCCATCTGCTTAACCTGTCGTGAGTGAGTTTAGCCGAAAGTAAAAATTGTATCGCTCTGTGGTCTGTGTAAACGGTGGTGTGTCTGCCATAAAGAAAATGCCTAAATCTCGTAAAAGCCCATACAACACATAATGTTTCCAATTCTGTAACAGAGTAATTTCGTTCAGCAGGTGACAGAATGCGACTTGCAAATGCGATGTTTTTAATTACTGTAGAACCGTCTTCTTCAATTTCCTGGAAAATGTGTACGCCTAAAGCGGTATTGGAACTGTCAGTGGCAATGGAAAAATTTCTGGTAAGATCTGGGTGCGATAAAAGTGGGGCATTCAACAAAGCATGTTTCAGGTTAATGAATTCAGAATGTGCTTGCTTATCCCAAGACCAAATACTGTTTTTACCTGTTAATTGGCATAGTCTAGGCGTGTCTAAAGCGGAGTGATGAATAAATTTACGAAAAAAGTTAATTAAGCCCAAAAAACTCCGTAATTGCTTCTTCGTCGTAGGAACGGTAATGTCACGTAGAGCTTGAAGTTTTTCCGGATCAGGTGCAATGCCTTCTGCTGAAATTACGTGTCCAAGAAATTTTATGGAAGTTTTGCCAAAGTGCGATTTACTAAGATAAACTGTAAGTCCTTGTGCATGAAAAGTTTGTAACAGTTGTTCAAGAATCAGATTGTGTTCGGACCAGTTAGCTTCTGCGATAAGAATGTCGTCTACATACGTCGTAATTCTGTCTTTAAGTTCTGTCGGAAGTATAGTGTTCAAACCGCGAATAAAAGCTGCAGAAGAAGTAGTTAAGCCGAACGGTAGTTTGCAAAATTGATAACAGTCGCCGAAACAGAGAAAAGCTGTATATTTTCTGCAGTTCGGATGAAGTTGAATTTGCCAAAATCCCGATTTCAAATCTAGTGTAGAATAAATAGCTGTACCATGAAATTTCTGTAAAAGTTCCTCTAGTGTCTGTGGTCGATCTGTTTCGTTAATAATAATGTCATTAATGTGACGTGGATCAAGTACAAGGCGAAGTGAGCCATCTTTTTTCTTAACAATATGTAGCGGGTTTATGTACGGACTAACTGCTGGTTCAATAATTCCTTGATCAAGCATATCCTGCAATTCTTTTTTAACCTGTTCTCTGTGAATGTATGGAATAGGATAATGCTTTGCTTTAAATGTGTCGTGCGGTTTGACTTGAAATTCATACATAAAGCCGGACATAGTACCAGGAATGTTGTCAAAAACTGGAGCTTGCTGTAAAAGAATTTTGTGTAATTGCGTTCGTTCGTCGTCTGTAGTTGCACTGCTTTGTCTAACTTTATCGGAAATCATTTGTATTACGTCGTAGTCCATTTCGTCTGGAGCATTATAGTTGTGTACGTACGTATCCGTTAACAATGTGGGATTACAGTCTATGTCACGTGTTGCGGAAATGACCTCTGTGCGGTTGATTGTTTGTTCTTCCGCAGATAATGAGTGCTGAAATTCTAAAGCAAGTTGTACATTTTCATCCTTTAACATTAAATAAGAATTCTGAAAATCGATAACTGCGTCGTGTTGTACCAGAAAATTCGTGCCTAAAATAACGTCTGTTGTCAATAAAGGAACAATCCAAAAATTAGAGTGAAACGTGTGACCTGCGATACAAAATGATAAATGCGTCTGTAATTTAACGTCTACTCCTTTACTCGGTACTGCTCCTTTCACTTTTGTTTTGCCTAAAGGTAATGTCGGATAGGTATTCTCTTTGTTGCACTCATTGAAAGTCTCCTCATTTATAACTGATATTGGTGATCCGGAATCAATTACTGCTGAGAATTTCGATGAACTAATTTTAATTTCGATAACAGGATGTGAAATGGTTTTCTGAATAACTGGTCTTTCCTGTAAAAGAGTGTCTCTGATGTCGTCAAAAGTAATTACATTTTCGTGAACAACATTTTGCGTGTCTAAAGTAGTGCTTGTATTATTGGAAGATGCGATCTGTGCAGTATCTAGTCAGATTCTATCTGACGCGTTATTATTATTAGGAGGATGTTGTGGCATTTCGACTATTTGAACTGTCCTATTACTTCTTCCAGACGTATTACGTTCTGGATGGTACCTACTGTCGGGTTCATTCATGAGAATAGGTCCTTGTTGATTATTTTGTTGCTGGTGAGACCGACTGTTATTATATGTACGCTGATAATTCTGCTCATCGTTTTTACGTCTGTCGTGATAGTCATTCCTATACGGTGTATTGCGATAGGAATTGAAATACTGTCTTCTTTGTACGTAATTGTTTCCTTGTTGCCGCGCGTTACTATTTGTTGGATCTTGGGCTATATGCGCACGCGGCGGAACATTAAAGCCTGGTTGACCTTGTGCATTACATTGTTGGTTATGTATTCCAACCGGCTGACTTTCATACTGTTGTGGTGGAAAACGTCTATTGTTACCAAAATGTGTTTCCTGTTGCTGAAAATTTTGACGATATTGATAATCTGAATTCTGTCTGTTATTAAAGTTTTGGTAGTTGTCGTTCCTAAAACGTCTGTTATCTTTCCGATTGGAATTACGTCCCTGATCATAATTGCAGTACGGTTGTTGACCTTGGTTGTTACTCAAAAAGTTTTTGTTTACAAAAGAATAATCAGATTGCTGTACTTCCAAGAGCTGTAAAAGATCTCTGAATGCTGAAATGTTTTCTTTTTGCTGACCCGTTAGAAGTGACACTCGTAATGACCGTGGTAATTTGGAAATGCATAATTGTATAAGTGCGGATTCACTGTACGGTTCACTTAGGTACTGGTTTTGTTGTACCATGTGCTCAAAAAATTGCGTCACACTGGGAAAATTTGAGTTCTCGTAATTCGGCAAACTAATTAGTTGGTCTTTAATTCCGCGCTGTGTCGTCTTCGACCAATACGCAGATAGAAAAGCATTCTGAAACTCTTCTACTGAGTAGCATTGCCTCGCGATCGGTCTCATACGAGTTGCCGGTTCGCCTTCCAAAAAACTGCAAATAAATTCAAGTTTATGCGTTACAGGCCAAGTCGGTGGAAGAGCAAAGCTAAATTGTTGAATCCAATCCAGTGGGTGAATCTGCGTTCTATCGTTTTTGAAAACCTTAAACTTTCTCACTGACAGAAAATGTTTGTAGTCGAAATTATCATCTCTGTGTGATGGAACAGGTTCAGGATCGTAAGAGAATTTATTGAACTGTGGTTGATCGGAATCTAAGTCCCGTACTCTCTGTAGATTACCCAAATTATACGCGCTGCGTGAGTCTGACATATGTTCATAAAGTGGCGTCTGTTGCGGTATGTTATTAACTGAAATGTTTTTGATCTCTGTTACTTCTTGTTGTAAATTTGACAACTTCCTACGTAACGTATTGTTAGATGAATCGATCTCATTAATTGTCTGCTGTAAATTTTGAAATTCAGGTGTTTGGTTAAATGAAACCGGTGCAGTATCGTCTGATTTATTGTCATTAGCACTTTCGATAGCATCAATACGACTGGCCAATTCATCATATTTTTCTGTCAGTATTTTTGCCTGATCATCGGTTTTAGAATCGGACGCATTAATCTGTTTTTGCAACTTACGCGTAGTTTCGCTCAGTTTTTTAACATCAGCTTTGATGACATCGCAATCCTGTGTTAGATCTAATTGTTCGAATCTATCTGTCACTGTTTGAATATTTACTGTGTGTGTATCTGTTTTTGATTTAAGATCAGAAATTTCATCCCTTAATTCCGCGTTCAACTGTTCTATGGTATTAATTTTGTCGGACACTGCAGTAATATTATTGTCTACATACGTCTTCGCCTTCGCGAACATTTTACGTTTGTCCTCTTGTCTTTGTGCAGTGATTGTTTCCATAACCTGACGTTTGACTTTATTTTGATCCTGAATAAATTTGCGGAAACGCGTATCACTGTTCTGTATGTGCTGATTAAAGCGCTCGTTAATCTGAGTGTTCTGCTGTTCGAATTTCGCGTCTATCTTTGCGTCCACTGTGCGCGAAAGTTCTACCGTCATGGCTTTAAACTCTTCCAGTAATTGTGTAGCTTTTTCAGAGCATTGTTTAGCGACTCCGCTAATTTCGTCTCTGAGTGTTTCTGTTGCGGCTGTCTGCATTTCCCTTAATTCTTGCGCAACAGACTTTATTTCATCGCTATTTTTTTGTGAACAAGTCTCAATTTCCACGCGCAACTGTTCCTTAGTGTCATGGCACTGCGCAGCAACGGCTCTAATTTGTTCACTGAGCTGTCTCGAATTGTCGTCTAATTTTTCATTTAAGTGTTGTTTGAGATTTTCATTATCTTGTTTGTTCTGTTCCCTAAGTTGTTTAAAATTTTCGTTCTGTTCACTAAATTGTTGTTTGAAATCTTCACTCTGTTGTTTGGAATTTGCAGTAAGGTCGTTCTTAAACTGTAGGATTACTGCCATAAATTGATTCACATCAAAAGTAGCAGTTGCATTCTCAGTGCTCTGTGATGGAGTACATACAATTGTCACGTTCTGTGTGACCATTTGGTCATTCCGTAACTTACAAAAAGGATTATCAGTCGGACCTACACTGTCACTCACTATTTCGGAATTAAATAAATCCGTCGTACTTTGTGTATCCTGTTCATTTTCATTAGACAAATTTGTCTGTACATTACTTGGATTTTCTAAATCGGGTGTGTTAGGCTCGGCAGCGCTCATTACAACAGAGCGTCCCGCGTCATCGATTGTCGTCAAATCAATAGAGGACATAACCGAGTTCGTTTGTTCATCATTAAGACAAAAGTCATCATTAGTGGTTGGAATACACCGATTGTTAGTGAACGCAGGATTGTCATCATCACACTGCGTGTCATAATTACTATCGGTCACGCTGTTTAAGTCGGTAATTTCATTCAAAATACCTCGCGATACACTATTCACAGTCTTTCGCGGCATTTTAACAATAGTCAAAATTTTTCAGAAAATAAATAAGCACAATGCAAAAGCAACACACAAATACAACAGAGCAAAGAATTGCCGTTGACCTGTAGGAGGAAAGTCACAAGATTAGTAAAAGCGTTGCGCCAAATCCTAATTATATCTAAGCAAATAAGAGGAGATATCTGACTGTTGCTCAAAAGACTCTCAACGAAATACGATCCTGGACTGGGTGTCGCCAAGTGTAACCTCCCCACCGTAATTTTAAAAGAAAAAAGAATGACAATACTTAATAGAAATGGGAGCCGAGTGTAACCTCCCCACAAAAATTTACATGAATGACAATATTATTTAAGAATGCTAATGGTCATTGCTCTATGCGTAACCTGCCCACAATGAAATGTACTGACAATGGGAACAAAAATGTGAAATTCGCATTCTGACTCAAATATAAATTCTTCACCAAAAAATTAAAGTCCATTCAGTGACAAGAAAATTCAATTAAACCGAAACATCGGTCTTTGGCCCTGTGTAAAACAATCATAATTAAAGTCTTACCTCAGAATAACTGGATGTCAAATTTCTGCTCTTATTTCTGCGCACGGCTTGGAGGAACTGCATTGCAAATAATAATATTCCTTTTTTCTGTGAATTTACTGAAATTTTACTTCAAAAGAAGTGGAATGAAATGGGAAGTGCAACGAAATCTTTAGTTCAATAAAAAATTAAATTTTTGAGAAATGCTTTTGAAATCAAAATTATTATTGGGGGACTTGTTAGAGATTGATTACAATAAATAAAATTTTTCATTATCTAATGATTATATTAATTAACAGTATACCTCATTCAGCATCTTGACCAGTGTTGCCGACCGCCTACATCACACAACCGCACTGGGCTGCTACTACTGACCGACCGCTCTGCATGACGACTATTAGCGTACTGCTCTGCAACTACACAGAGCTACAGACTCGCAACGACTGCTAGACGCAACAGAGAACCGCTCGCAACACTCGCGCGGTCAAGCGCAAACTCTCTGGTCACAGATGCTACAATGCCTCGCCATCGCTGATATGTTACATACGTGTTTCAAGGTCCTAGGAATACATTGAACCTGCAGTGGTGTATCGGAAACTAATACTGGTCTCACAGGGAATGCTCAAAGCACCGACTGTAAGAAGAGTCTCTATTCTTGTACTTAAGGCGACATTGTGCCTTTTGTATTTAGTTCCGATGCGATTTCTGTGATTTATCGTCAACGTGAAGGTCCTAGGAATACATTGAACCTGCTGAGGTGCATCGGAAACTAATACTGGTCTCACAGGGAATGCTGAAAGCACCGACTGTAAGAAGAGTCTCTATTCTTGTACTTAAGCCGGCATAGTGCCTTTTGTATTTAATTCCGATGCGATTTCTGTGTTTCATCTTCAATGTGTAGGTCCCAGCAATACATTGAACCTGCAGTGGTGTATCGGAAACTAATACTGGTCTCACAGGGAATGCTCAAAGCACCGACTGTAAGAAGAGTCTCTATTCTTGTACTTAAGGCGGCATTGCGCCTTTTGTATTTAATTCCGATGCGATTTCTGTGTTTCATCGTCAATGTGAAGGTGCAAGGAATACATTGAAACTGCAGTGGTGTATCGGAAAATAATACTGGTCTCGCAGGGAATTCTCATAGCACCGACTGTAAGAAGAGTCTCTATTCTTGTATTTACGACGGCATTGTGCCTTTTGTATTTAATTCCGATGCGATTTCTGTGTTTCATCGTCAATGTGAAGTTCCAAGGAATACTTTGAACCAGCAGTGGTGTATCAGAAACTAATACTGGTCTCACAGGGATTGCTCAAAGCACAGACAGTAAGAAGAGTCTCTATTCTTGTACCTCAGGCACCATTGTGCCTTTTGTATTTAACTCCGATGCGATTTCTGTGTTTCATCGTCAATGTGAAGGTCCAAGGAATATATTGAACCTGCAGTGGTGTATCAGAAACTAATACTGGTCTGACAGGGAATGCTCAAAGCACCGACTGTAAGAAGAGTCTCTATTCTTGTACTTAAGGCGGCATTGCGTCTTTTGTATTTAATTCCGATGCGATTTCTGTGTATCATCGTCAAGGTGAAGGTCCAAGGAATATATTGTACCTGCAGTGGTGTATCGGAAACTAATACTGGTCTCATAGGGAATGCTCAAAGCACCGACCGTAAGAAGAGTCTCTATTCTTGTACATAAGGCAGCATTGTGCCTTTTGTACTTAATTCCGATGCGATTTCTGTGTTTCATCGTCAATGTGAAGGTCCGAGGAATACATTGAACCTGCAGTGGTGTATCGGAGACTAATACTGGTCTCACAGGGAATGCTCTAAGCACCGACTGTAAGAATGGTCTCTATTCTTGTACTTAAGGCGGCATTGTGCCTTTTGAATTTAATTCCGATGCGATTTCTGTGTTTGATCGTCAATGTGAAGGTCCAAGTGATACATTTAACCTGCAGTGGTGTATCGAAAACTAATACTGGTCTGACAGGGAATGCTCAAAGCACAGACTGTAAGAAGAGTCTATGTACTTGTAAATAAGGCGGCATTGTGCCTTTTGTATTTAATTCCGATTCGATTTCTGTATTTCATCGTCAATGTGAAGGACCAAGGAATACATTGAACTTGTAGTGGTGTATCGGAAACTAATACTGGTATCACAGGGAATGCTCAAAGCATCGAACGTAAGAAGAGTCTCTATTCTTGTACTTAAGGCGGCATTGTGCCTTTTGTATTTAATTCCGACGCAATTTCCGTGTTTCTTCGTCAATGTGAAGGTCAAAGGAATACATTGTACGTGTAGTGGTGTATCGGAAACTAATACTGGTAACACAGGGAATGCTCAAACCACCGACTGTAAGAAGAGTCTCTATTCTAGTACATAAGGCGGCATTGTGCCTTTTGTACTTAATTCCGATGCGATTTCTGTGGTTCATCGTCAATGTGAAGGTCCAAGGAACACATTGAACCTGCAGTGGTGTATCGGAAACTAATACTGGGCTCACAGGGAATGCTCAAAGCACCGAATGTAAGAATGGTCTCTATTTTTTTACTTAAGGCGGCATTGTGCCTTTTGAATTTAATTCCGATGCGATTTCTGTGTTTCATCGTCAATGTGAAGGTCCAAGGGATACATTTAACCTGCAGTGGTGTATCAGAAACTAATACTGGTCTCACAGGGAATGCTCAAAGCACCGACTGTAAAAAGGGTCTCTATTCTTGTACTTAAGGAGGCATTGTGAGTTTTGAATTTAATTCCGATGCGATTTCTGTGTTTCATCGTCAATTGGAAGGTCCAAGGAATACATTGTGCCTGCAGTGATGTATCGGAAATTAATACTGGTCTCACAGGGAATGCTCAAAGCACCGACTGTAAGAAGAGTCTCTATTCTTGTACTTAAGGCGGCATTGTGCCTTTTGTATTTAATTCCGATGCGATTTCTGTGTTTCATCGTCAATGTGAAGGTCCAAGGAATACATTGAACCTGCAGTGGTGTATCGGAAACTAATACTGGTCTCACAGGGAATGCTCAAGACACCGACTGTAAGAAGAGTCTCTATTCTTGTACTTAAGGCGGCATTGTGCCGTTTGTATTTAATTCCGATGTAATTTCAGTGTTTCATCGTCAATGTGTATGTCCAGTCAATACATTGAACCTGCAGTGGTGTATCGGAAACTAATGCTGGTCTCACAGGGAATGCTCAAAGCACCGACTGTACGAAGAGTCACTATTCTTGTACTTGATTCGACATTGTGCCTTTTGTATTTAATTCCGACGCGATTTCTCTTTTTCATCGTCAATGTGAAGATCCAACGAATATATTGTACCTGCAGTGGTGTATCAGAAACTAATACTGGTGTGACAGGGAATGATCAAAGCACCGACCGTAAGAACTGTCTCTATTCTTGCACATAAGGCGGAATTGTGCCTTTTGTACTTAATTCCGATGCGATATCTGTGTTTCAACGTCAATGTGCAAGTCCGAGGAATACATTGAACCTGCAGTGGTGTATCGGAATCTAATAAAGGTCTCACAGGGAATGCTCAAAGCACCGACTGTAAGAATGGTCTCTATTCTTGTACTTAAGGCGGCATTGTGCCTTTTGAATTTAATTCCGATGCGATTTCTGTGTTTGATCGTCAATGTGAAGGCCCAAGGGATACATTTAACCTGCAGTGGTGTATCGGAAACTAATACTGGTCTCACAGGGATTGCTCAAAGCACCGACTGTAAGAAGGTTCTCTATTCTTGTACTTAAGGCAGCATTGTGCCTTTAGAATTTAATTCCGATGCGATTTCTGTGTTTCATCGTCAATGTGAAGTTCCAAGGAATACATTGTGCCTTCAGGTGTGTATCGGAAACTAATACTTGTCTCACAGGGAATGCTCAAAGCACCGAATGTAAGAAGAGTCTCTATTCTTGTACTTAAGGCGGCATTGTGGCTTTTGTACTTAATTCCGATGCGATTTCTGTGTTTCATCGTCAATGTGAAGGTCCAAGGAACACTTTGAACCTTCAGTGGTGTATCGGAAACTAATACTGGTCTCACAGGGAATGCTCAAAACACCGACTGTAAGACGAGTCTCTATTCTTGTACTTACGCGGCAGTTTGCCTTTTGTATTTCAATCCGATGCGATTTCTGTGTTTCATCGTCAATGTGAAGTTCCAAGGAATACATTGAACCTGCAGTGGTGTATCGGAAACTAATACTGGTCTCACAGGGAATGCTCAAAGCACCGACTGTAAGAAGAGTCTCTATTCTTCTACTTAAGGCGACATTGTGCCTTTTGTATTTAGTTCCGATGCGATTTCTGTGTTTCATCGTCAATGTGAAGGTCCTAGGAATACATTGAACCTGCTGAGGTGTATCGGAAACTTATACTGGTCTCACAGGGAATGCTGAAAGCACCGACTGTAAGAAGAGTCTCTATTCTTGTACTTAAGCCGGCATAGTGCCTTTTGTATTTAATTCCGATGCGATTTCTGTGTTTCATCTTCAATGTGTAGGTCCCAGCAATACATTGAACCTGCAGTGGTGTATCGGAAACTAATACTGGTCTCACAGGGAATGCTCAAAGCACCGACTGTAAGAAGAGTCTCTATTCTTGTACTTAAGGTGCCATTGCGCCTTTTGTATTTAATTCCGATGCGATTTCTGTGTTTCATCGTCAATGTGAAGGTCCAAGGAATACATTGAACCTGCAGTGGTGGATCGGAAACTAATACTGGTCTCACAGGGAATGCTCATAGCACCGACTGTAAGAAGAGTCTCTATTCTTGTACTTAAGACGGCATTGTGCCTTTTGTATTTAATTCCGATGCGATTTCTGTGTTTCATCGTCAATGTGAAGGTCCAAGGAATACATTGAACCAGCAGTTTTGTATCAGAAACTAATACTGGTCTCACAGGGAATGCTCAAAGCACCGACTGTAAGAAGGGTCTCTATTCTTGTACTTAAGGCGGCATTGTGGCTTTTGTACTTAATTCCGATGCGATTTCTGTGTTTCATCGTCATTGTGAAAGTCCAAGGAACACTTTGAACCTTCAGTGGTGTATCGGAAACTAATACTGGTCTCACAGGGAATGCTCAAAACACCGACTGTAAGACGAGTCTCTATTCTTGTACTTACGCGGCAGTTTGCCTTTTGTATTTCATTCCGATGCGATTTCTGTGTTTCATCGTCAATGTGAAGTTCCAAGGAATACATTGAACCTGCAGTGGTGTATCGGAAACTAATACTGGTCTCACTGGGAATGCTCAAAACACCGACTGTAAGACGAGTCTCTATTCTTGTACTTACGCGGCAGTTTGCCTTTTGTATTTCATTCCGATGCGATTTCTGTGTTTCATCGTTAATGTGAAGGTCCAAGGAATACATTGAACCTGCAGTGGTGAATCGGAAACTAATACTGGGCTCACAGGGAATGCTCAAAGCACCGACTGTAAGAAGAGTCTCTATTCTTGTACTTAAGACGGCATTGTGCATTTTGTATTTAATTCCGATGCGATTTCTGTGTTTCATCGTCAATGTGAAGGTCCAAGGAATACATTGGACCTGCAAAGGTGTATCGCAAACTAATACTGGTCTCACAGGGATTGCTCAAAGCACCGACAGTAAGAAGAGTCTCTATTCTTGTACCTCAGGCACCATTGTGCCTTTTGTATTTAACTCCGATGCGATTTCTGTATTTCATCGTCAATGTGAAGGTCCAAGGAATATATTGAACCTGCAGTGGCGAATCAGAAACTAATACTGGTCTGACAGGGAATGCTCAAAACACCGACTGTAAGAAGAGTCTCTATTTTTGTACTTAAGGCGGCATTGCGGCTTTTGTATTTAATTCCGATGCGATTTCTGTGTATCATCGTCAATGTGAAGGTCCAAGGAATATATTGTACCTGCAGTGGTGTATCGGAAACTAATACTGGTCTCACAGGGATTGCTCAAAGCACCGACTGTAAGAAGGGTCTCTATTCTTGTACTTAAGGCGGCATTCAGCATTTTGAATTTAATTCCGATTCGATTTCTGTGTTTCATCGTCAATGTGAAGGTCCATGGAATACATTGTGCCTGCAGTTGTGTATCGGAAACTAATACTTGTCTCACAGGGAATGCTCAAAGCACCGACTGTAAGCAGAGTCTCTATTCTTGTACTTAAGGCGGCATTGTGCCTTTTGTATTTAATTCCGATGCGATTTCTGTGTTTCATCGTCAATGTGAAGGTCCAAGGAACACATTGAACCTTCAGTGGTGTATCGGAAACTAATACTGGTCTCACTGGGAATGCTCAAAACACCGACTGTAAGACGAGTCTCTATTCTTGTACTTACGCGGCAGTTTGCCTTTTGTATTTCATTCCGATGCGATTTCTGTGTTTCATCGTTAATGTGAAGGTCCAAGGAATACATTGAACCTGCAGTGGTGAATCGGAAACTAATACTGGGCTCACAGGGAATGCTCAAAGCACCGACTGTAAGAAGAGTCTCTATTCTTGTACTTATGACGGCATTGTGCCTTTTGTATTTACTTCCGATGCGATTTCTGTGTTTCAACGTCAATGTGAAGGTCCAAGGAATACATTGAACCACCAGTGGTGTATAAGAAACTAATACTGGTCTCACAGGGAATGCTCAAATCACCGATTGTAAGAAGGGTCTCTATTCTTCTACGTTAGGCGGCATTGCGCCTTTTGTATTTAATTCCGATGCGATTTCTGTGTTTGAACGTCAATGTGAAGGTCCAAGGAATACATTGAACCTGCAGTGGTGTATCGGAAACTAATACTGGTCTCACAGGGAATGCTCAAAGCACCGACAGTAAGAAGAGTCTCTATTCCAGTACCTCAGGCACCATTTTGCCTTTTGTATTTAACTCCGATGCGATTTCTGTGTTTCATCGTCAATGTGAAGGTCCAAGGAATATATTGAACCTGCAGTGGTGTATCAGAAACTAATACTGGTCTGACAGGGGATGCTCAAAGCACCGACTGTAAGAAGAGTCTCTATTCTTGTTCTTAAGGCGGCATGGCGCCTTTTGTATTTAATTCCGATGCGATTTCTTTGTTTCATCGTCAATGTGAAGGTCCAAGGAATACATTGAACCTGCAGTGGTGTATCGGAAACTAATACTGGTCTCACAGGGAATGCTCAAAACACCGACTGTAAGAAGAGTCTCTACTCTTGTACTTATGGCGGCATTGCGCCTTTTGTATTTAATTCCGATGCGATTTCTGTGTTTCGTCGTCAATGTGAAGGTCCAAGGAATACATTGAACCAGCAGTGGTGTATCAGAAACTAATACTGGTCTCACAGGGAATGCCCAAAGCACCGACTGTAAGAAGGGTCTCTATTCTTGTACGTTAGGCGGCATTGCGCATGTTGTATTTAATTCCGATGTGATTTCTGTGTTTCATCGCCAAAGTGAAGGTCCAAGGAATACATTGAACCTGCAGTGGTGTATCGGAAACTAATACTGGTCTCACAGGGAATGCTCAAAGCACCGACGGTAACATAGTCTCTATTCTTGTACTTATGAAGGCATTGTGCCTTTTGTATTTAATTCCGATGCGATTTCTGTGTTTCATCTTCAATGTGTAGGTCCAAGGAATACATTGAACCTGCAGTGGTGTATCGGAAACTAATACTGGTCCCACAGGAAATGCTCAAAGCACAGACTGTAAGAAGAGTCTCTATTCTTGTACTTAAGACAGCATCATGCCTTTTGTATTTAATTCCGATGCGATTTCTGTGTTTCATCGTCAATGTGAAGGTCCAAGGAATACATTGAACCACCAGTGGTGTATCAGAAACTAATACTGGTCTCACAGGGAATGCCCAAAGCACCGACTGTAAGAAGGGTCTCTATTCTTGTACGTTAGGCGGCATTGCGCCTTTTGTATTTAATTCCGATGTGATATCTGTGTTTCATCGCCAAAGTGAAGGTCCAAGGAATACATTGAACCTGCAGTGGTGTGTCGGAAACTAATACCGGTCTCACAGTGAATGCTCAAAGCACCGACTGTAAGATAGTCTCTATTCTTGTACTTATGACGGCATTGTGCCTTTTGTAATTAATTCCGATGCGATTTCTGTGTTTCATCGTCAATGTGAAGGTCCAAGGAATACATTGAACCTGCAAAGGTGTATCGCAAACTAATACTGGTCTCACAGGGATTGCTCAAAGCACCGACAGTAAGAAGAGTCTCTATTCTTGTACCTCAGGCACCATTGTGCCTTTTGTATTTAACTCCGATGCGATTTCTGTGTTTCATCGTCAATGTGAAGGTCCAAGGAATATATTGAACCTGCAGTGGCGTATCAGAAACTAATAGTGGTCTGACAGGGAATGCTCAAAGCACCGACTGTAAGAAGAGTCTCTATTTTTGTACTTAAGGCGGCATTGCGGCTTATGTATTTAATTCCGATGCGATTTCTGTGTATCATCGTCAATGTGAAGGTAAAGGAATATATTGTACCTGCAGTGGTGTATCGGAAACTAATACTGGTCTCATAGGAAATGCTCAAAGCACCGACCGTAAGAAGAGTCTCTATTCTTGTACATAAGGCGGCATTGTGCCTTTTGCACTTAATTCCGATGCGATTTCTGTGTTTCATCGTCAATGTGAAGGTCCGAGGAATACATTGAACCTGCAGTGGTGTATCGGAGACTAATACAGGTCTCACAGGGAATGCTCTAAGCACCGGCTGTAAGAATGGTCTCTATTCTTGTACTTAAGGCGGCATTGTGCCTTTTGAATTTAATACCGATGCGATATCTGTCTTTCATCGTCAATGTGAAGGTCCAAGGAATACATTAAACCTGCAGTGGTGAATCGGAAACTAATACTGGTCTCACAGGGAATGCTCAAAGCACCGACTGTAAGAAGAGTCTCTATTCTTGTACTTAAGGCGCCATTGAGCCTTTTGTATTTAGTTCCGATGCGATTTCTGTGTTTTATCGTCAATGCGAAGGTCCTAGGAATACATTGAACCTGCTGAGGTGTATCGGAAACAAATACTGGTCTCACAGGGTATGCTGAAAGCACCGACTGTAAGAAGAGTCTCTATTCTTGTACTTAAGCCGGCATAGTGCCTTTTGTATTTAATTCCGATGCGATTTCTGTGTTTCATCATCATTGTGTAGGTCCAAGGAATACATTGAACCTGCACTGGTGTATCGGAAACTAATACTGGTCCCACAGGAAATGCTCAAAGCACCGACTGTAAGAAGAGTCTCTATTCTTGTACTTAAGACAGCATCGTGCCTTTTGTATTTAATTCCGATGCGATTTCTGTGTTTCATCGTCAATGTGAAGGTCCAAGGAATACATTGAACCACCAGTTGCGTATCAGAAACTAATACTGGTCTCACAGGGAATGCTCAAATCACCGACTGTACGAAGGGTCTCTATTCTTGTACGTTAGGCGGCATTGCGCCTTTTGTATTTAATTCCGATGTGATTTCTGTGTTTCATCGCCAATGTGAAGGTCCAAGGAATACATTGAACCTGCAGTGGTGTATCGGAAACTAATACTGGTCTCACAGGTAATGCTCAAAGCACCGACTGTAAGAAGAGTCTCTAATCTTGTACGTTAGGCGGCATTGCGCCTTTTGTATTTAATTCCGATGCGATTTCTGTGTTTCATCGTCAATGTGAAGGTCCAAGGAATATATTGAACCTGCAGAGGTGTATCAGAAACTAATACTGGTCTGACAGGGAATGCTCAAAGCACCGACTGTAATAAGAGTCTCTATTCGTGTACTTAAGGCGGCAATGCGCGATTTGTATTTAATTCCGATGCGATTTCTGTGTTTCAACGTCAATGTGAAGGTCCAAGGAATACATTGAACCTGCAGTGGTGTATCGGAAACTAATACTGGTCTCACAGGGAATGCTCAAATCACCGACAGTAAGAAGAGTCTCTATTCCAGTACCTCAGGCACCATTGTGCCTTTTGTATTTAACTCCGATGCGATTTCTGTGTTTCATCGTCAATGTGAAGGTCCAAGGAATATATTGAACCTGCAGAGGTGTATCAGAAACTAATACTGGTCTGACAGGGAATGCTCAAAGCGCCGACTGTGAGAGGGGTCTCTATTCTTGTTCTTAAGGCGGCATTTTGCCTTTTGTATTTTATTCCGATGCGATTTCTGTGTTTCATCGTCTATGTGAAGGTCCAAGGAATACATTGAACCTGCAGTGGTGTATCGGAAACTAATACTGGTCTCACAGGGAATGCTCAAAACACCGACTGTAAGAAGAGTCTCTACTCTTGTACTTAAGGCGGCATTGCGCCTTTTGTATTTAATTCCGATGCGATTTCTGTGTTTCGTCGTCAATGTGAAGGTCCAACGAATACATTGAACCTGCAGTGGTGTATCGGAAACTAATACTGGTCTCACAGGGAATGCTCAAAGCACCGACTGTAAGAAGAGTTTCTATTCTTGTACTTAAGGCGACATTGTGCCTTTTGTATTTAGTTCCGATGCGATTTCTGTGTTTCATCGTCAATGTGAAGGTCCTAGGAATACATTGAACCTGCTGAGGTGTATCGGAAACTAATACTGATCTCACAGGGAATGCTGAAAGCACCGACTGTAAGAAGAGCCTCTATTCATGTACTTAAGCCGGCATAGTGCCTTTTGTATTTAATTCCGATGCGATTTCTGTGTTTCATCTTCAATGTGTAGGTCCCAGCAATACATTGAACCTGCAGTGATGTATCGGAAACTAATACTGGTCTCACAGGGAATGCTCAAAGCACTGACTGTAAGAAGAGTCTCTATTCTTGTACTTAAGGCGGCATTGCGCTTTTTGTATTGAATTCCGATGCGATTTCTATGTTTCATCGTCAATGTGAAGGTCCAAGGAATACATTGAACCTGCAGTGGTGTATCGGAAACTAATACTGGTCTCACAGGGAATGCTCATAGCACCGACTGTAAGAAGAGTCTCTATTCTTGTACGTTAGGCGGCATTGCGCCTTTTGTATTTAATTCCGATGTGATTTCTGTGTTTCATCGCCAAAGTGAAGGTCCAAGGAATACATTGAACCTGCTGTGTTGTATCGGAAACTAATACCGGTCTCACAGGGAATGGTCAAAACACCGACAGTAAGATAGTCTCTATTCTTGTACTTATGACGGCATTGTGCCTTTTGTAATTAATTCCGATGCGATTTCTGTGTTTCATCGTCAATGTGCAGGTCCAAGGAATACATTGAACCTGCAGTGGTGTATCGCAAACTAATACTGGTCTCACAGGGATTGCTCAAAGCACCGACAGTAAGAAGAGTCTCTATTCTTGTACCTCAGGCACCATTGTGCCTTTTGTATTTAACTCCGATGCGATTTCCGTGTTTCATCGTCAATGTCAAGGTCCAAGGAATATATTGAACCTGCAGTGGTGTATTAGAAACTAATACTGGTCTGACAGGGAATGCTCAAAGCACCGACTGTAAGAAGAGTCTCTATTCTTGTACTTAAGGCGGCATCGCGCCTTCTGTATTTAATTCCGATGCGATTTCTGTGTATCATCGTCAATGTGAAGGTCCAAGGAATATATTGTACCTGCAGTGGTGTATCGGAAACTAATACTGGTCTCACAGGGAATGCTCAAAGCACCGACCGTAAGAAGAGTCTCTATTCTTATACATATGGCGGCATTGTGCCTTTTGTACTTAATTCCGATGCGATTTCTGTGTTTCATCGTCAATGTGAAGGTCTGAGGAATACATTGAACCTGCAGTGGTGTATCGGAGACTAATACAGGTCTCACAGGGAATGCTCTAAGCACCGACTGTAAGAATGGTCACTATTCTTGTACTTAAGGCAGCATTGTGATTTTTGAATTTAATTCCGATGCGATATCTGTGTTTGATCGTCAATGTGAAGGTCCAAGGGATACATTTAACCTGCAGTGGTGTATCGGAAAATAATACTGGTCTCACAGGGAATGCTCAAAGCACCGTCCGTAAGAAGAGTCTCTATTCTTATACATAAGGCGGCATTGTGCCTTTTGTACTAAATTCCGATGCGATTTCTGTGTTTCATCGTCAATGGGAAGGTCCAAGGAACACATTGAACCTTCAGTGGTGTATCGGAAACTAATACTGGTCTCACAGGGAATGCTCAAAACACCGACTGTAAGACGAGTCTCTATTCTTGTACTTACGCGGCAGTTTGCCTTTTGCATTTCATTCCGATGCGATTTCTGTGTTTCATCGCCAAAGTGAAGGTCCAAGGAATACATTGAACCAGCAGTGGTGTATCGGAAACTAATACTGGTCTCACTGGTAATGCTCAAAGCACCGACTGTAAGAAGAGTCTCTAATCTTGTACTTAAGGCGGCATTGCGCCTCTTGTATTTAATTTCAATGCGATTTCTGTGTTTCATCATCAATGTGAAGGTCCAAGGAGTACATTGAATCTGCAGTGGTGTATCGGAAACTAATACCGGTCTCACAGGGAATGCTCAAAGCACCGACTGTAAGATAGTCTCTATTCTTGTACTTATGACGGCATTGTGCATTTTGTAATTAATTCCGATGCGATTTCTGTGTTTCATCGTCAATGTGAAGGTCCAAGGAATACATTGAAACTGCAGTGGTGTACCAGAAACTAAAACTGGTCTCACAGGGAATGCTCGAAGCACCGACTGTAATAAGAGTCTCTATTCTTGTACTTATGGCGGCATTGCGCGTTTTATATTTAATTCCGATGCGATTTCTATGTATCAACGCCAATGTGAAGGTCCAAGGAATACATTGAACCTGCAGTGGTGTATCGGAAACTAATACTGGTCTCACAGGGAATGCTCAAAGCACCGACAGTAAGAAGAGACACTATTCCTGTACCTCAGGCACCATTGTGCCTTTTGTATTTAACTCCGATGCGATTTCTGTGTTTCATCGTCATTGTGAAGGTCCAAGGAATATACTGAACCTGCAGTGGTGTATCAGAAACTAATACTGGTCTGACAGGGAATGCTCAAAGCACCGACTGTAAGAAGAGTCTCTATTCTTGTACTTAAGGCGGCATTGCGCCTTTTGTATTTAATTCCGATGCGATTTCTGTGTTTCATCGTCAATGTGAAGGTCCAAGGAATACATTGAACCTGCAGTGGTGAATCGGAAACTAATACTGGTCTCACAGGGAATGCTCAAAGCACCGACTGTAAGAAGAGTCTCTATTCTTGTACTTATGACGGCATTGTGCCTTTTGTAATAATTCCGATGCGATTTCTGTGTTTCATCGTCAATGTGAAGGTCCAAGGAATACATTGAACCTGCAGTGGTGTACCAGAAACTAAAACTGGTCTCACAGGGAATGCTCAAAGCACCGAGTGTAATAAGAGTCTCTATTCTTGTACTTAAGGCGGCATTGCGCGTTTTGTATTTAATTCCGATGCGATTTCTGTGTTTCAACGCCAATGTGAAGGTCCAAGGAATACATTGAACCTGCAGTGGTGTATCGGAAACTAATACTGGTCTCACAGGGAATGCTCAAAGCACCGACAGTAAGAAGAGTCTCTATTCCTGTACCTCAGGCACCATTGTGCCTTTTGTATTTAACTCCGATGCGATTTCAGTGTTTCATCGTCAATGTGAAGGTCCAAGGAATATACTGAACCTGCAGTGGTGTATCAGAAACTAATACCGGTCTGACAGGGAATGCTCAAAGCACCGACTGTAAGAAGAGTCTCTATTCTTGTACTTAAGGCGGCATTGCGCATTTTGTATTTAATTCCGATGCGATTTCTGTGTTTCATCTTCAATGTGTAGGTCCCAGCAATACATTGAACCTGCAGTGGTGTATCGGAAACTAATAGTGGTCTCACAGGGAATGCTCAAAGCACCGACTGTAAGAAGAGTCTCTATTCATGTACTTAAGGCGGCATTGCGCCTTTTGTATTTAATTCCGATGCGATTTCTGTGTTTCATCGTCAATGTGAAGGTCCAAGGAATACATTGAACCTGCAGTGGTGTATCGGAAACTAATACTGGTCTCACTGGGAATGCTCATAGCACCGACTGTAAGAAGAGTCTCTATTCTTGTACCTAAGACGGCATTGTGCCTTTTGTATTTAATTCCGATGCGATTTCTGTGTTTCATCGTCAATGTGAAGGTCCAGGGAATACATTGAACCAGCAGTGGTGTATCAGAAAGTAATACTGGTCTCACAGGGAATGCCCAAAGCACCGACTGTAAGAAGGGTCTCTATTCTTGTACGTTCGGCGGCATTGCGCCTTTTGTATTTAATTCCGATGTGATTTCTGTGTTTCATCGCCCATGTGAAGGTCCAAGGAATACATTGAACCTGCAGTGGTGTATCGGAAACTAATACCGGTCTCACAGGGAATGTTCAAAGCACCGACTGTAAGATAGTCTCTAATCTAGTACCTATGACGGCATTGTGCCTTTTGTAATTAATTCCGATGCGATTTCTGTGTTTCATCGTCAATGTGAAGGTCCAAGGAATACATTAAACCTGCAGTGGTGTATCGCAAACTAATACTGGTCTCACAGGGATTGCTCAAAGCACCGACAGTAAGAAGAGTCTCTATTCTTGTACCTCAGGCCCCATTGTGCCTTTTGTATTTAACTCCGATGCGATTACCGTGTTTCATCGTCAATGTGAAGGTCCAAGGAATATGTTGTACCTGCAGTGGTGTATCGGAAAGTAATACTGGTCTCACAGGGAATGCTCAAAGCACCGACCGTAAGAAGAGTCTCTATTCTTATACATAAGGCGGCATTGTGCCTTTTGTACTTAATTCCGATGCGATTTCTGTGTTTCATCGTCAATGTGAAGGTCCAAGGAATACATTGAACTTGCAGTGGTGTATCGGAAACTAATACTGGTCTCACAGGAAATGCTCATAGCACCGACTGTAAGAAGAGTCTCTATTCTTGTACTTAAGACGGCATTGTGCCTTTTGTATTTAATTCCGATGCGATTTCTGAGTTTCATCGTCAATGTGAAGGTCCAAGGAATACATTGAACCAGCAGTGGTGTATCAGAAACTAATACTGGTCTCACAGGGAATGCCCAAAGCACCGACTGTAAGAAGGGTCTCTATTCTTGTTGGTTAGGCGGAATTGCGCCTTTTGTATTTAATTCCGATGTGATTTCTGTGTTTCATCGCCAATGTGAAGGTCCAAGGAATACATTGAACCTGTAGTGGAGTATCGGAAACTAATACCGGTCTCACAGGGAATGCTCAAAGCACCGACTGTAAGATAGTCTCTATTCTTGTACTTATGACGGCATTGTGCCTTTTGTAATTAATTCCGATGCGATTTCTGTTTTTCATCGTCAATGTGAAGGTCCAAGGAATACGTTGAACCTGCAGTGGTGTATCGCAAACTAATACTGGTCTCACAGGGATTGCTTAAAGCACCGACAGTAAGAAGAGTCTCTATTCTTGTACCTCAGGCACCATTGTGCCTTTTGTATTTAACTCCGATGCGATTTCCGTGTTTCATCGTCAATGTCAAGGTCCAAGGAATATATTGAACCTGCAGTGGTGTATTAGAAGCTAATACTGGTCTGACAGGGAATGCTCAAAGCACCGACTGTAAGAAGAGTCTCTATTCTTGTACTTAAGGCGGCATTGCGCCTTTTGTATTTAATTCCGATGCGATTTCTGTGTATCATCGTCAATGTGAACGTCCAAGGAATATATTGTACCTGCAGTGGTGTATCGGAAACTAATACTGGTCTCACAGGGAATGCTCAAAGCACCGACCGTAAGAAGAGTCTCTATTCTTATACATAAGGCGGCATTGTGCCTTTTGTACTTAATTCCGATGCGATTTCTGTGTTTCATCGTCAATGTGAAGGTCTGAGGAATACATTGAACCTGCAGTGGTGTATCGGAGACTAATACAGGTCTCACAGGGAATGCTCTAAGCACCGACTGTAAGAATGGTCTCTATTCTTGTACTTAAGGTGGCATTGTGCCTTTTGAATTTAATTCCGATGCGATTTCTGTGTTTGATCGTCAATATGAAGGTCCAAGGGACACATTTAACCTGCAGTGGTGTATCCTCAAAGCACCGACTGTAAAAAGGGTCTCTATTCTTGTACTTAAGGCGGCATTCTGCCTTTTGAATTTAATTCCGATTCGATTTCTGTGTTTCATCGTCAATGTGAAGGTCCAAGGAATACAGTGTGCCTGCAGTTGTGTATCGGAAACTAATACTTGTCTCACAGGGAATGCTCAAAGCACCGACTGTAAGAAGAGTCTCTATTCTTGTACTTAAGGCGGCATTGTGTATTTTGTATTTAATTCCGATGCGATTTCTGTGTTTCATCGTCAATGGGAAGGTCCAAGGAACACATTGAACCTTCAGTGGTGTATCGGAAACTAATACTGGTCTCACAGGGAATGCTCAAAGCACCGACTGTAAGAAGAGTCTCTATTCTTGTACTTAAGACGACATTGTGCCTTTTGTATTTAGTTCCGATGCGATTTCTGTGTTTCATCGTCAATGTGATGGTCCTAGGAATATATTGAACCTGCTGAGGTGTATCGGAAACTAATACTGGTCTCACAGGGAATGCTGAAAGCACCGACTGTAAGAAGAGTCTCTATTCTTGTACTTAAGCCGGCATAGTGCCTTTTGTATTTAATTCCGATGCGATTTCTGTGTTTCATCTTCAATGTGTAGGTCCAAGGAATACATTGAACCTGCAGTGGTGTATCGGAAACTAATACTGGTCCCACAGGAAATGCTCAAAGCACCGACTGTAAGAAGAGTCTCTAATCTTGTACTTAAGGCCGCATTGCGCCTTTTGTATTTAATTCCGATGTGATTTCTGTGTTTCATCGCCAATGGGAAGGTCCAAGAAATACATTGAACCTGCAGTGGTGTATCGGAAACTAATACTGGTCTCACTGGTAATGCTCAAAGCACCGACTGTAAGAAGAGTCTCTAATTTTGTACTTAAGGCGGCATTGCGCCTCTATTATTTAATTCCGATGCGATTTCTGTGTTTCATCGTCAATGTGAAGGTCCAAGGAATACATTGAACCTGCAGTGGTGTATCGGAAACTAATACCGGTCTCACAGGGAATGCTCAAAGCACCGACTATAAGATAGTCTCTATTCTTGTACTTATGACGGCATTGTGCCTTTTGTAATAATTCCGATGCGATTTCTGTGTTTCATCGTCAATGTGAAGGTCCAAGGAATACATTGAACCTGCAGTGGTGTACCAGAAACTAAAACTGGTCTCACAGGGAATGCTCATAGCACCGACTGTAATAAGAGTCTCTATTCTTGTACTTAAGGCGGCATTGCGCGTTTTGTATTTAATTCCGATGCGATTTCTGTGTTTCAACGCCAATGTGAAGGTCCAAGGAATACATTGAACCTGCAGTGGTGTATCGGAAACTAATACTGGTCTCACAGGGAATGCTCAAAGCACCGACAGTAAGAAGAGTCTCTATTCCTGTACCTCAGGCACCATTGTGCCTTTTGTATTTAACTCCGATGCGATTTCTGTGTTTCATCGTCAATGTGAAGGTCCAAGGAATATACTGAACCTGCAGTGGTGTATCAGAAACTAATACCGGTCTGACAGGGAATGCTCAAAGCACCGACTGTAAGAAGAGTCTCTATTCTTGTACTTAAGGCGGCATTGCGCCTTTTGTATTTAATTCCGATGCGATTTCTGTGTTTCATCGTCAATGTGAAGGTCCAAGGAATACATTGAACCTGCAGTGGTGTATCGGAAACTAATACTGGTCTCACAGGGAATGCTCAAAACACCGACTGTAAGAAGAGTCTCTACTCTTGTACTTAAGGCGGCATTGCGCCTTTTGTATTTAATTCCGATGCGATTTCTGTGTTTCATCTTCAATGTGTAGGTCCCAGCAATACATTGAACCTGCAGTGGTGTATCGGAAACTAATAGTGGTCTCACAGGGAATGCTCAAAGCACCGACTGTAAGAAGAGTCTCTATTCTTGTACTTAAGGCGGCATTGCGCCTTTTGTATTTAATTCCGATGCGATTTCTGTGTTTCATCGTCAATGTGAAGGTCCAAGGAATACATTGAACCTGCAGTGGTGTATCGGAAACTAATACTGGTCTCACAGGGAATGCTCATAGCACCGACTGTAAGAAGAGTCTCTATTCTTGTACCTAAGACGGCATTGTGCCTTAATTCCGATGCGATTTCTGTGTTTCATCGTCAATGTGAAGGTCCAAGGAATACATTGAACCAGCAGTGGTGTATCAGAAACTAATACTGGTCTCACAGGGAATGCCCAAAGCACCGACTGTAAGAAGGGTCTCTATTCTTGTACGTTCGGCGGCATTGCGCCTTTTGTATTTAATTCCGATGTGATTTCTGTGTTTCATCGCCCATGTGAAGGTCCAAGGAATACATTGAACCTGCAGTGGTGTATCGGAAACTAATACCGGTCTCACAGGGAATGTTCAAAGCACCGACTGTAAGATAGTCTCTAATCTAGTACTAATGACGGCATTGTGCCTTTTGTAATTAATTCCGATGCGATTTCTGTGTTTCATCGTCAATGTGAAGGTCCAAGGAATACATTAAACCTGCAGTGGTGTATCGCAAACTAATACTGGTCTCACAGAAATTGCTCAAAGCACCGACAGTAAGAAGAGTCTCTATTCTTGTACCTCAGGCCCCATTGTGCCTTTTGTATTTAACTCCGATGCGATTTCCGTGTTTCATCGTCAATGTGAAGGTCCAAGGAATATATTGTACCTGCAGTGGAGTATCGGAAAGTAATACTGGTCTCACAGGGAATGCTCAAAGCACCGACCGTAAGAAGAGTCTCTATTCTTATACATAAGGCGGCATTGTGCCTTTTGTACTTAATTCCGATGCGATTTCTGTGTTTCATCGTCAATGTGAAGGTCCAAGGAATACATTGAACTTGCAGTGGTGTATCGGAAACTAATACTGGTCTCACAGGAAATGCTCATAGCACCGACTGTAAGAAGAGTCTCTATTCTTGTACTTAAGACGGCATTGTGCCTTTTGTATTTAATTCCGATGCGATTTCTGAGTTTCATCGTCAATGTGAAGGTCCAAGGAATACATTGAACCAGCAGTGGTGTATCAGAAACTAATACTGGTCTCACAGGGAATGCCCAAAGCACCGACTGTAAGAAGGGTCTCTATTCTTGTTGGTTAGGCGTCATTGCGCCTTTTGTATTTAATTCCGATGTGATTTCTGTGTTTAATCGCCAATGTGAAGGTCCAAGGAATACATTGAACCTGTAGTGGAGTATCGGAAACTAATACCGGTCTCACAGGGAATGCTCAAAGCACCGACTGTAAGATAGTCTCTATTCTTGTACTTATGACGGCATTGTGCCTTTTGTAATTAATTCCGATGCGATTTCTGTTTTTCATCGTCAATGTGAAGGTCCAAGGAATACATTGAACCTGCAGTGGTGTATCGCAAACTAACACTGGTCTCACAGGGATTGCTTAAAGCACCGACAGTAAGAAGAGTCTCTAATCTTGTACCTCAGGCACCATTGTGCCTTTTGTATTTAACTCCGATGCGATTTCCGTGTTTCATCGTCAATTTCAAGGTCCATGGAATATATTGAACCTGCAGTGGTGTATTAGAAGCTAATACTGGTCTGACAGGGAATGCTCAAAGCACCGACTGTAAGAAGAGTCTCTATTCTTGTACTTAAGGCGGCATTGCGCCTTTTGTATTTAATTCCGATGCGATTTCTGTGTATCATCGTCAATGTGAACGTCCAAGGAATGTATTGTACCTGCAGTGGTGTATCGGAAACTAATACTGGTCTCACAGGGAATGCTCAAATCACCGACCGTAAGAAGAGTCTCTGTTCTTATACATAAGGCGGCATTGTGCCTTTTGTACTTAATTCCGATGCGATTTCTGTGTTTCATCGTCAATGTGAAGGTCTGAGGAATACATTGAACCTGCAGTGGTGTATCGGAGACTAATACAGGTCTCACAGGGAATGCTCTAAGCACCGACTGTAAGAATGGTCTCTATTCTTGTACTTAAGGCGGCATTGTGCCTTTTGAATTTAATTCCGATGCGATTTCTGTTTTTGATCGTCAATATGAAGGTCCAAGGGACACATTTAACCTGCAGTGGTGTATCCTCAAAGCACCGACTGTAAAAAGGGTCTCTATTCTTGTACTTAAGGCGGCATTCTGCCTTTTGAATTTAATTCCGATTCGATTTCTGTGTTTCATCGTCAATGTGAAGGTCCAAGGAATACAGTGTGCCTGCAGTTGTGTATCGGAAACTAATACTTGTCTCACAGGGAATGCTCAAAACACCGACTGTAAGAAGAGTCTCTATTCTTGTACTTAAGGCGGCATTGTGTATTTTGTATTTAATTCCGATGCGATTTCTGTGTTTCATCGTCAATGGGAAGGTCCAAGGAACACATTGAACCTTCAGTGGTGTATCGGAAACTAATACTGGTCTCACAGTGAATGCTCAAAACACCGACTGTAAGAAGAGTCCCTATTCTTGTACTTAAGGCGACATTGTGCCTTTTGTATTTAATTCCGATGCGATTTCTGTGTTTCATCTTCAATGTGTAGGTCCAAGGAATACATTGAACCTGCAGTGGTGTATCGGAAACTAATACTGGTCCCACAGGAAATGCTCAAAACACCGACTGTAAGAAGAGTCTTTAATCTTGTACTTAAGGCGGCATTGCGCCTTTTGTATTTAACTCCGATGCGATTTCTGTGTTTCACCGTCAATGTGAAGGTCCAAGGAAAACACTGAACCTGCAGTGGTGTATCGGAAACTAATACTGGTCTCACAGGGAATGCTCAAAGCACCGACCGAGAGAAGAGTCTCTATTCTTATACATAAGGCGGCATTGTGCCTTTTGTACTTAATTCCGATGCGATTTCTGTGTTTCGTCGTCAATGTGAACGTCCAAGGAATACATTGAACCACAAGTGGTGTATCAGAAACTAACACTGATCTCACAGTTAATGCTCAAATCGCCGACTGTAAGAAGGGCCTCTATTCTTGTACGTTAGGCGGCATTGCGCCTTTAGTATTTAATTCCGATGTGATTTCTGTGTTTCATCGCCAATGTGAAGGTCCAAGGAATACATTGAACCTGCAGTGGTGTATCGGAAACTAATACTGGTCTCACAGGTAATGCTCAAAGCACCGACTGTAAGAACAGTCTCTAATCTTGTACTTAAAGCGGCATTGCGCCTCTTGTATTTAATTCCGATGCGATTTCTGTGTTTCATCGTCCATGTGCAGGTCCAAGGAATACATTGAACCTGCAGTGGTGTATCGGAAACTAATACCGGTCTCACAGGGAATGCTCAAAGCACCGACTGTAAGATAGTCTCTATTCTAGTACTTATGACGGCATTGTGCCTTTTGTAATTAATTCCGATGCGATTTCTGTGTTTCATCGTCAATGTGAAGGTCCAAGGAATACATTGAACCTGCAGTGGTGTACCAGAAACTAAAACTGGTCTCACAGGGAATGCTCAAAGCACCGACTGTAATAAGAGTCTCTATTCTTGTACTTAAGGCGGCATTGCGCGTTTTGTATTTAATTCCGATGCGATTTCTGTGTTTCAACGCCAATGTGAAGGTCCAAGGAATACATTGAACCTGCAGTGGTGTATCGGAAACTAATACTGGTCTCACAGGGAATGCTCAAAGCACCGACAGTAAGAAGAGTCTCTATTCCTGTACCTCAGGCTCCATTGTGCCTTTTATATTTAACTCCGTTGCGATTTCTGTGTTTCATCGTCAATGTGAAGGTCCAAGGAATATACTGAACCTGCAGTGGTGTATCAGAAACGAATACTGGTCTGACAGGGAATGCTCAAAGCACCGACTGTAAGAAGAGTCTCTATTCTTGTACTTAAGGCGGCATTGCGCCTTTTGTATTTAATTCCGATGTGATTTCTGTGTTTCATCGTCAATGTGAAGGTCCAAGGAATACATTGAACCTGCAGTGGTGTATCGGAAACTAATACTGGTCTCACAGGGAATGCTCAAAACACCGACTGTAAGAAGAGTCTCTATTCTTGTACTTATGACGGCATTGTGCCTTTTGTATTTAATTTCGATGCGATTTCTGTGTTTCATCGTCAATGTGAAGGTAGAAGGAATACATTGAACCTGCAGTGGTGTATCAGAAACTAATACTGGTCTCACAGGGAATGCTCAAAACACCGACTGTAAGAAGAGTCTCTATTCTTGTACTTAAGGCGGCATTGTGCCTTTTGTATTTAACTCCGATGCGATTTCTGTGTTTCATAGTCAATGTGAAGGTCCAAGGAATACATTGAAACCGCAGTGGTGTATCGGAAATTAATACTGGTCTCACAGGGAATGCTCAAAGCACCGACTGTAAGAAGAGTCTCTATTCTTGCACTTAAGGCGGCATTGTGCCTTTTGTATTTAATACCGATGCGATTTATGTGTATCATCGTCAATGTGAAGGTCCAAGGAATACATTGAATCTGCAGTTAAGGCGGCATTGTGCCTTTTGTATTTAACTCCGATGCGATTTCTGTGTTTCATCGTCAATGTGAAGGTCCAAGGAATACATTGAACCTGCAGTGGTGTATCAGAAACTAATACTGGTCTCACAGGGAATGCTCAAAGCACCGACTGTAAGAAGAGTCTCTATTCTTGTACTTAAGGCGGCATTGCCCCTTTTGTATTTCATTCCGATCCGATCTCGGTGTTTCATCGTCAATCTGAAGGTCCAAGGAATACATTGAACCAGGAGTGGTGTATCGGAAACTAATTCTGGTCTCACAGGTAATGCTCAAAGCACCGACTGTAAGAATAGTCTCTATTCTTGCACTCAAGGCGGCATTGTGCCTTTTGTATTTAATTCCGATGTAATTTCACTGTTCCATCGTCAATGTGTATGTCCAAGGAATACATTGAACCTGCAGTGGTGTATCGGAAACTAATACTGGTCTCACAGGGATTGCTCAAAGCACCGACAGTAAGAAGAGTCTTTATTCTTGTACCTCAGGCACAATTGTGCCTTTTGTATTTAACTCCGATACGATATCTGTGTTTCATCGTCAATGTGAAGGTCCAAGGAATACATTGAACCTGCAGTGGTGTATCAGAACCTAATACTGGTCTCACAGGGAATGCTCAAATCACCGACTGTAAGAAGAGTCTCTATTCTTGTACTTAAGGCGGCATTGTGCCTTTTGTATTCAATTCCGATGCGATTTTTGTGTTTCATCGTCAATGTGAAGGTCCAAGGAATTCATTGAACCTGCAGTGGTGTATCGGAAACTAATACTGGTCTCACAGGGAATGCTCATAGCACCGACTGTAAGAAGAGTCACTATTCTTGTATTTAATTCCGATGCGATTTCTGTGTTTCATCGTCAATGTGAAGGTCCAAGGAATACATTGAACCTGCAGTGGTGTATCGGAAACTAATACTGGTCTCACAGGAAATGCTCAAAACACCGACTGTAAGAAGAGTCTCTATTCTTGTACTTAAGGCGGCATTGCGCCTTTTGTATTTAATTCCGATGCGATTTCTGTGCTTCATCGTCAACGTGAAGGTCCAAGGAATACATTGAACCTGCAGTGCTGTATCGGAAACTAATACTGGTCTCACAAAGAATGCTCAAAACACCGACTGTAAGAAGAGTCTCTATTCTTGTACTTATGACGGCATTGTGCCTTGTGTATTTAATTCCGATGCGATTTCTGTGTTTCATTGTCAATGTGAAGGTCCAAGGAATACATTGAACCTGCAGTGGTGTATCAGAAGCTAATACTGGTCTCACAGGGAATGCTCAAAGCACCGACTGTAAGAGGAGTCTCTATTCTTGTACTTAAGGCGGCATTTTGCCTTTTGTATTTAATTCCGATGCGATTTCTGTGTTTCATCGTCAATGAGAAGGTCCAAGGAATACAATGAACCGGCAGTGGTGCATCGGAAACTAATACTGGTCTCACAGGGAATGCTCAAAACACCGACTGTAGGAAGGGTCTCTATTCTTGCTCTTAAGGCGGCATTGTGCCTTTTGTATTTAATTCCGATGCGATTACTGTGTTTCATCGTCAATGTGAAGGACCAAGGAATACATTAAACCTGCAGTGGTGTATCGGAAACTAATACTGGTCTCACAGGGAATGCGCAAAGCACCGACTGTAATAAGAGTCTCTATTCTTGTACTTAAGGCGGCATTGCGCGTTTTGTATTTAATTCCGATGCGATTTCTGTGTTTCAACGCCAATGTGAAGGTCCAAGGAATACATTGAACCTGCAGTGGTGTATCGGAAACTAATACTGGTCTCACAGGGAATGCTCAAAACACCGACAGTAAGAGGTGTCACTATTCCTGTACCTCAGGCTCCATTGTGCCTTTTATATTTAACTCCGATGCGATTTCTGTGTTTCATCGTCAATGTGAAGGTCCAAGGAATATACTGAACCTGCAGTGGTGTATCAGAAACTAATACTGGTCTGACAGGAAATGCTCAAAGCACCGACTGTAAGAAGAGTCTCTATTCTTGTACTTAAGGCGGCATTGCGCCTTTTGTATTTAATTCCGATGTGATTTCTGTGTTTCATCGTCAATGTGAAGGTCCAAGGAATACATTGAACCTGCAGTGGTGTATCGGGAACTAATACTGGTCTCACAGGGAATGCTCAAAACACCGACTGTGAGAAGAGTCTCTATTCTTGTACTTATGACGGCATTGTGCCTTTTGTATTTAATTTCGATGCGATTTCTGTGTTTCATCGTCAATGTGAAGGTAGAAGGAATACATTGAACCTGCAGTGGTGTATCAGAAACTAATACTGGTCTCACAGGGAATGCTCAAAACACCGACTGTAAGAAGAGTCTCTATTCTTGTACTTAAGGCGGCATTGTGCCTTTTGTATTTAACTCCGATGCGATTTCTGTGTTTCATAGTCAATGTGAAGGTCCAAGGAATACATTGAAACCGCAGTGGTGTATCGGAATTTAATACTGGTCTCACAGGGAATGCTCAAAGCACCGACTGTAAGAAGAGTCTCTATTCTTGCACTTAAGGCGGCATTGTGCCTTTTGTATTTAATACCGATGCGATTTATGTGTATCATCGTCAATGTGAAGGTCCAAGGAATACATTGAATCTGCAGTTAAGGCGGCATTGTGCCTTTTGTATTTAACTAAGATGCGATTTCTGTGTTTCATCGTCAATGTGAAGGTCCAAGGAATACATTGAACCTGCAGTGGTGTATCAGAAACTAATACTGGTCTCACAGGGAATGCTCAAAGCACCGACTGTAAGAAGAGTCTCCATTCTTGTACTTAAGGCGGCATTGCGCCTTTTGTATTTCATTCCGATCCGATCTCGGTGTTTCATCGTCAATGAGAAGGTCCAAGGAATACATTGAACCTGCAGTGGTGTATCGGAAACTAATACTGGTCTCTCAGGGAATGCTCAAAGCACTGACAGTAATAAGAGTCTTTATTCTTGTACTTAAAGCGGCATTCTGCCTTTTGTATTTAACTCCGATGCGATTTCTGTGTTTCATAGTCAATGTGAAGGTCCAAGGAATACATTGAACCCGCAGTGGTGTATCGGAAATTAATACTGGTCTCACAGGGAATGCTCAAAGCACCGACTGTAAGAAGAGTCTCTATTCTTGCACTTAAGGCGGCATTGTGCCTTTTGTATTTAGTACCGAAGCGATTTCTGTGTTTCATCGTCAATGTCAAGGTCCAAGGAATACATTGAACCTGCAGTGGTGTATTCGAAACTAATACTGGTCTCACAGGGAATGCTCAAAACACCGACTGTAAGAAGATTTTCTATTCTTGTACTTAAGGCGGCATTGTGCCGCTTGTATTTAATTCCGATGCGATTTCTGTGTTTCATCGTCAATGAGAAGGTCCAAGGAATACAATGAACCGGCAGTGGTGTATCGGAAACTAATACTGGTCTCACAGGGAATGCTCAAAGGACCGACAGTAAGAAGAGTCTCTATTCTTGTACTTAAGGCGGCATTGTGCCTTTTGTATTTAACTGCGATGCGATTTCTGTGTTTCATCGTCAATGTGAAGGTCCAAGGAATACAATGAACCAGCAGTGGTGTATCAGAAACTAATACTGGTCTCACAGGGAATGCTCAAAACACCGACTGTAAGACGAGTCTTGTACTTACGCGGCAGTTTGCTATTTGAATTTCTTTCCGATGCGATTTCTGTGTTCCATCGTCAATCTGAAGGTCCAAGGAATACATTGAACCAGGAGTGGTGTATCGGAAACTAATTCTGGTCTCACAGGGAATGGTCAAAGCACCGACTGTAAGAATAGTCTCTATTCTTGCACTCAAGGCGGCATTGTGCCTTTTGTATTTAATTCCGATGTAATTTCACTGTTCCATCGTCAATGTGTATGTCCAAGGAATACATTGAACCTGCAGTGGTGTATCCGAAACTAATACTGGTCGCACAGGGAATGCTCAAAACACCGACTGTAGGAAGGGTCTCTATTCTTGTTCTTAAGGCGGCATTGTGCCTTTTGTATTTAATTCCGATGCGATTTCTGTGTTTCATCGTCAATGTGAAGGACCAAGGAATACATTAAACCTGCAGTGGTGTATCGGAAACTAATACTGGTCTCACAGGGAATGCGCAAAGCACCGACTGTAAAAAGCGTCTCTATTCTTGCACTTAAGGCGGCATTGTGCCTTTTGTATTTAGTTCCGATATAATTTCTGTTTTTCATCGGCAATGTGTATGTCCAAGGAAAACATTGAACCTGCAGTGGTGTATTGGAAACTAATACTAGTCTCACTGGGAATGCTCAAAGCACCGACTGTAAGAAGAGTCTCTATTCTTGTACTTAAGGCGGCATTGTGCCTTTTGTATTTAATTCCGATGCAATTTCAGTGTTTCATCGTCAATGTGTATGTCCAGTCAATACCTTGAACCTGCAGTGGTGTATCGGAAACTAATACTGGTCTCACAGGGAATGGTCAAAGCACCGACTGTACGAAGAGTCACTATTCTTGTACTTGAGGCGACATTTTGCCTTTTGTATTAAATTCCGATGCGATTTCACTTTTTCATCGTCAATCTGAAGATCCAAGGAATACATTGAACCTGCAGTGGTGTATCGGAAACTAATACTGGTCTCACTGGGAATGCTCAAAGCACCGACTGTAAGAAGGGTCTCTATTCTTGTACTTAAGGAGGCATTGTGCCTTTTGTATTTAATTAAGATGCGATTTCTGTGTTTCATCGCCATCGTGAAGGTCCAAGGAATTTATTGTACCTGCAGTTTTGTATCAGAAACTAATACTGGTCTCACAGGGAATGCTCAAAGCACCGACCGTAAGAAGAGTCTCTATTCTTGTACATGAGGCGGCATTGTGCCTTTTGTACTTAATTCCGGTGCGATTTCTGTGTTTCATCGTCAATGTGAAGGTCCAAGGAATACTTTGAACCTGCAGTGGTGTATCGGAAACTAATACTGTTCTCACTGGGAATGCTCATAGCACCGACTGTAAGAAGAGTCTCTATTCTTGTACTTAAGTCGGCATTGTGTCTTTTGTATTTAATTCCGATACGATTTCTGTGTTTCATCGTCAATGTGAAGGTCCATGGAATACATTGAACCAGCAGTGGTGTATCAGAAACTAATACTGGTCTTACAGGGAATGCTCAAAGCACCGACTGTAAGAAGGGTCTCTATTCTTGTACGTAAGGCGGCATTGCGCCATTTGTATTTAATTCCGATGCGATTTCTGTTTTTCATCGTCAATGTGAAGGTCCAAGGAATACATTGAACATGCAGTGGTGTATCGGAAACTAATACTGGTCTCACAGGGATTGCTCAAAGCACCGACAGTAAGAAGAGTCTTTATTCTTGTACCTCAGGCACAATTGTGCCTTTTGTATTTAACTCCGATACGATATCTGTGTTTCATCGTCAATGTGAAGGTCCAAGGAATACATTGAACATGCAGTGGTGTATCAGAACCTAATACTGGTCTCACAGGGAATGCTCAAATCACCGACTGTAAGAAGAGTCTCTATTCTTGTACTTAAGGCGGCATTGTGCCTTTTGTATTCAATTCCGATGCGATTTTTGTGTTTCATCGTCAATGTGAAGGTCCAAGGAATTCGTTGAACCTGCAGTGGTGTATCGGAAACTAATACTGGTCTCACAGGGAATGCTCATAGCACCGACTGTAAGAAGAGTCACTATTCTTGTATTTAATTCCCATGCGATTTCTGTGTTTCATCGTCAATGTGAAGGTCCAAGGAATACATTGAACCTGCAGTGGTGTATCAGAAACTAATACCGGTCTCACAGGGAATGCTCAAAGCACCGACTGTAAGAAGAGTCTCTATTCTTGTACTTAAGGCGGCATTGCGCCTTTTGTATTTAATTCCGATGCGATTTCTGTGTTTCATCGTCAATGTGAAGGTCCAAGGAATACATTGAACCTGCAGTGGTGTATCGGAAACTAATACTGGTCTCACAGGAAATGCTCAAAACACCGACTGTAAGAAGAGTCTCTATTCTTGTACTTAAGGCGGCATTGCGCCTTTTGTATTTAATTCCGATGCGATTTCTGTGCTTCATCGTCAACGTGAAGGTCCAAGGAATACATTGAACCTGCAGTGCTGTATCGGAAACTAATACTGGTCTCACAAAGAATGCTCAAAACACCGACTGTAAGAAGAGTCTCTATTCTTGTACTTATGACGGCATTGTGCCTTGTGTATTTAATTCCGATGCGATTTCTGTGTTTCATCGTCAATGTGAAGGTCCAAGGAATACATTGAACCTGCAGTGGTGTATCAGAAGCTAATACTGGTCTCACAGGGAATGCTCAAAGCACCGACTGTAAGAGGAGTCTCTATTCTTGTACTTAAGGCGGCATTTTGCCTTTTGTATTTAATTCCGATGCGATTTCTGTGTTTCATCGTCAATGAGAAGGTCCAAGGAATACAATGAACCGGCAGTGGTGCATCGGAAACTAATACTGGTCTCACAGGGAATGCTCACAGCACCGACAGTAAGAAGAGTCTATATTCTTGTACTTAAGGCGGCATTGTGCCTTTTGTATTTAGCTCCGATGCGATTTCTGTGTTTCATCGTCAATGTGAAGGTCCAAGGAATACATTGAACCTGCAGTGGTGTATCAGAATATAATACTGGTCTCACAGGGAATGCTCAAAGCACCGAATGTAAGAAGAGTCTCTATTCTTGTACTTAAGACGGCATAGTGCCTTTTGAATTTAATTCCGAAGCGATTTCTGTGTTTCATCGTCAATGTGAAGGTCCAAGGAATACACTGACCCTGCAGTGGTGTATCGGAAACTAATACTGGTCTCACAGGGAATGCTCAAATCACCGACTGTAAGAAGATTTTCTATTCTTGTACTTAAGACGGCATTGTGCCGTTTGTATTTAATTCCGATGCAATTTCTGTGTTTCATCGTCAATGTGAAGGTCCAAGGAATACATTGAACCTGCAGTGGTGTATCAGAAACTAATACTTGTCTCACAGGGAATGCTCAAAGCACCGACTGTAAGAAGAGTCTCTATTCTTGTACTTAAGTCGGCATTTCGCGTTTTGTATTTAATTCCGATGCGATTTTTTGTTTCATGGTCAATGTGAAGGTCCAAGGAATACATTGAACCTGCAGTGGTGTATCAGAAACTAATACTGGTCTCACAGGGAATGCTCAAAGCACCGACTGTAAGAAGGGTCTCTATTCTTGTACTTAAGGTGGCATTGCTCCTTTTGTAAAGAATTCCGATGCGATTTCGGTGTTTCATCGTCATTGTGAAGGTCCAAGGAATACATTGAACCTGCAGTGGTGTATCGGAAACTAATACTGGTCTTACAGGGAATGCTCAAAGCACCGACTGTAAGAAGAGTCTCTAATCTTGTACTTAAAGCGGCATTGCGCCTTTTGTATTTAATTCCGATGCGATTACTGTGTTTCATCGTCACTGTGAAGGTCCAAGGAATACATTGAACCTGCAGTTATGTACCAGAAACCAAAACTGGTCTCACAGGGAATGCTCAAAGCACCGACTGTAATAAGAGACTCTATTCTTGTACTTAAGGCGGAATTGCGCCTTTTGTATTTAATTCCGATGCGATTTCTGTGTTTCAACGTCAATGTGAAGGTCCAAGGAATACATTGAACATGCAGTGGTGTATCGGAAACTAATACTGGTCTCACAGGGATTGCTCAAAGCACCGACAGTAAGAAGAGTCTTTATTCTTGTACCTCAGGCACAGTTGTGCCTTTTGTATTTAACTCCGATACGATTTCTGTGTTTCATCGTCAATGTGAAGGTCCAAGGAATACATTGAACCTGCAGTGGTGTATCAGAACCTAATACTGGTCTCACAGGGAATGCTCAAAGCACCGACTGTAAGAAGAGTCTCTATTCTTGTACTTAAGGCGGCATTGTGCCTTTTGTATTCAATTCCGATGCGATTTTTGTGTTTCATCGTCAATGTGAAGGTCCAAGGAATTCATTGAACCTGCAGTGGTGTATCGGAAACTAATACTGGTCTCACAGGGAATGCTCATAGCACCGACTGTAAGAAGAGTCACTATTCTTGTATTTAATTCCCATGCGATTTCTGTGTTTCATCGTCAATGTGAAGGTCCAAGGAATACATTGATCCTGCAGTGGTGTATCGGAAACTAATACTGGTCTCACAGGGAATGCTCATGGCACCGACTGTAAAAAGAGTCTCTATTCTTGCACTTAAGACAGCATTGTGCCTTTTGTATTTAATTCCGATGCGATTTCTGTGTTTCATCGTCAATGTGAAGGTCCAAGGAATACAATGAACCTGCAGTGGTGTTTCGGAAACTAATACTGGTCTCACAGGGAATGCTCAAATCACCGACTGTAAGAAGATTTTCTATTCTTGTACTTAAGGCGGCATTGTGCCGTTTGTATTTAATTCCGATGCGATTTCTGTGTTTCATCGTCAATGTGAAGGTCCAAGGAATACATTGAACCTGCAGTGGTGTATCAGAAACTAATACTGGTCTCACAGGGAATGCTCAAAGCACCGACTGTAAGAAGAGTCTCTATTCTTGTACTTAAGTCGGCATTTCGCCTTTTGTATTTAATTCCGATGCGATTTTTTGTTTCATGGTCAATGTGAAGGTCCAAGGAATACATTGAACCTGCAGTGGTGTATCAGAAACTAATACTGGTCTCACAGGGAATGCTCAAAGCACCGACAGTAGGAAGAGTCTCTATTCTTGTACTTAAGGTGGCATTGCGCCTTTTGTAATGAATTCCGATGCGATTTCGGTGTTTCATCGTCAATGTGAAGGTCCAAGGAATACATTGAACCTGCAGTGGTGTATCGGAAACTAATACTGGTCTCACAGGGAATGCTCAAAGCACCGACTGTAAGAAGAGTCTCTATTCTTGTACTTAAGGCGGCATTGTGGCTTTTGTATTTAATTCCGATGCCATTTCTGTGTTTCATCGTCAATGTGAAGGTCCAAGGAATAAACTGAACCTGCTGATGTGTGGCGGAAATTAATACTGGTCTCACAGGGAATGCTCAAAGCACCGACTGTAAGAAGAGTCTCCATTCTTGTACTTAAGGCGGCATTGTGCCTTTTGTATTTAATTCCGTTGCCATTTCTGTGTTTCATCGTCAATGTGAAGGTCCAAGGAGTACATTGAACCTGCAGTGGTGTTTCGGATACTATTACTGGTCTCACAGGGAATGCTCAAAGCACCGACTGTAAGAAGCGTCGCTATTCTTGTACTTAAGGCGGCATTGTGCCTTTTGTATTTAATTCCGATGCGATTTCTGTGTTTCATCGTCAATGTGTATGTCCAAGGAATACATTCAACCAGTGGTGTATCGGATACTATTACTGGTCTCACAGGGAATGCTCAAAGCACCGACTGTAAGAAAAGTCTCTATTCTTGTATTTAAGGCGGCATTGTGCCTTTTGTATTTAATGCCGATGCCATTTCTGTGTTTCATCGTCAATGTGAAGGTCCTAGGAATAAACTGAACCTGCTGAGGTTATAGCGTCCCCAGTGCCATATTATGAAAAGACTTTAAATTATTTATAAAGAAGACATTCATAATTTGTAAGAGATTTTTTTCATGTAGCCGAAAAATAATAATTTCTCTGTCCAAGTTTCAAATGCAAAGAAATAATTTATGACAAAATGATCTAAAGAGGTGACAAGATACACTCTTTTGTTAATTTTTTAGTCGTCTTCACTTCTTCTTTTGTCTTGAATGTGTCTAGAGGAACATCTTGCGTGTGCTGACGAATGTAAGCATATTTGTATGAGTTAAGCATATAATATACTGATTTAATATTATTGTGCACTTTTAATTTGTAAGAGGTGATCCCGATTTCATGTCCGCCTTCCTTGAATTAACCTGCATTCAATTAATTTACAGCTCAACAATCGCAGCGGCCGATGCAGCCAACGACGCCATTACGTGGCGATATTAACTTATGAAAAATTAGCGGAAGCTGAAAACTCGCCCGCTATTAGCATAATATTCATTTTTCTTCACAGCCGCCCGACGTTGCAGAAATACTTAGCTTTGAGATTCTTATTTTCAGTACCATAGCCGAGACCCAGAGCCAGGACTCTGACTACAATACAATTCTTAACGGAGGTAAGAAAAATACTCTCGCGCGTGTGTGGGCCGCAATTTTAATTAATAACTAAAGATCTTTTGCTTTAAAGTGAACTGACTAGCCGAGGAAATAAATATGAAAAGTTTATTACATTGTTCAACTTAAATATCATTTTTATTAAGGCCCACCAGGTAAGTCGGCAACAATAAAAAAAAATAATAATAACAATAATAATATATACATTAAATTACGACGACCGACGGACGCGAGATTGGCGCCGCAACTTTGGGGCCCGATTAATATGATTCTATTGTAATGAATGTAATTATGTATGTGTCTAATTGTTGTAAAATATTAATGCTTGTATGAATTCTTTTACATGTACAACAACAAAACCTCACCCTGAGGAGATCTGGAGAGGAAAAAGTGTAGAAAAGAAAGAGGATTGCGAGAAAGAAAAATAAGTAAGGTAAGGCCTATTGTGCAAGTATCCTGTGTAGCTCTGTGCGGAATATCGAACCCATGTGCACATGAGATACCTTCGGTGTTTTGTGTATTCATGTGTTTATTTTTGGAGGGGATAATTAATCGTGTGTGTATCAGTGTTAAAGATTTGTCAGTGGCTTAAAGTGAATTTAGTATGGGTAAGATAGGACAACCTAAAGCATCCGTACCAGAAGAACAAAATTCTGTTAATATGGAAAGTGAGGATCATTTGCAATACGTAAACGAATCCCAAGCCACCGCCTCGGATAACATAATTTCCGGAGCGGGGGGCGAGGATCTGTGGACGGTGAATGACGCTCCACAGCAGAATGGGAATAGAGTAACAACTCCACTGCCTGGGCAGGGGGGGCCAATCGAGTGCTACATTAAGCGGGGCACCAGTATGCTCACCGATTGCAGACCCATTTGCAGAATTTCTGCGCAGGTTAGAAGAAAGAGATAGGGAAAGAGATCAGAAACTGGCTCAGATGCTCCATGAGCAAGAGCAACAAAGAGAACTGAAAGAAAGGGAAAAGGAAAGAATGTCAGAACAGAGGGAAAAACAAAGAGACGAAAAACTGGCTCAGATGCTACGTGAGCAAGAGCAGCGCAATGAAGCGAAACTAGATAGGATCCAAAGCGAACTAGCCGAGATGCGGGATGCGTGCAAAGAGATCCCCGATCTTGTGCAAAGCTTAGCCGGAGAGATGCAAAAATTACAGATATCGCAGGCTAGGCTTGAAGACAATGTCCAGACTTTAACCAACCGCGTGGATAATGTGGAGATAGATGCACGGAAAAGTATTGACGCATATTTGGAAGTGCAAGCTCAAAAAGTAGAAAAAGAATTAAATGAATGGCTAGAAGTAAAGGATCGCGAGATATCTGCAAAGATTGAAAGCGACGTAAAAACAGCTGTAGAACAAGCGACTGCGGCCGCGAGTGTAAATATTGACGCCAGCGCTGCCGCACTACATGCCGAATTAACACAGATTAAGTCCCGTGTGACTGCGGAGATGCCAAATTGGCAACAGGAGGTCGCGCGGAGACTGTCTGCGTTGGAAAGCAATGTAAACAGTGGCGCACAGATCATGAATCAGACTCCGCGTACTGATTACTATAATAACGCTGACGGTAGCCAGGGTGCGAGTGCGCAACCGCAACCTAATGCGAATTATGAGCACGAGCAACACGCGATACCGTGCAGCGCACATTACGAAGTGATGAATGTCCCAGAATGTAGCAATCAGATGTGCAAAAAAGAGGACAATGTAATAAAACACAGGACATTCCAACCCTTCAATAGCGAAAAACGAAATGTCCACCCTGTTGTATTTATTAAGAGCTTCAGGGATGTGTTTCCCAGGACATGGATGGAAAGACAAAGAATACAGTTCGTGGTCTCCTTTATTCAAGGTGACGCGGCACTGTGGGCCACCGACGTGTCCGAAAAATGTCTAACGATGCAACAGTTTGAAGGTGCATTCTTGCAAAAATTCTGGTCCGATAGTGTCCAAGAAAGACTACGAAAGGAGTTGTACAGTCCAGAAATGTACAATCCTAAGATGGGAACGTTACGCAAATATTTCGAAAAGTATATAAACAAAACCAGGTACTGGGACGAGCCAATGTCCGATCGTGATATAATCAGATTAATAAAAATGAAGTTGCCCAGTGAAATTAAAAGATATTTCATCAATGTGCCGGAATACGATATAGAACAATTCATGGAAATAGTGGATTCTGTTGACCTATTGATCGAAGATATGAAAACCGAAAACAAGTGGAACCATGCAGGCTATAATCAACACAAAGCCGATTACAATAGCAGCCACAGTAATGGTAGTAACTTAGTACCAAATGGTAACGGGAATAGGCAAGAGCACCGGCAACAGAATCAAGGCACAAACAATGGCAATGGTTATAACGGCAACGGTTATAATCGTGAAAATCGAAAGAGACATCATGATGGACGCATGAGTAATGGATATAATGGTAACGGCAATCCGCAATGGCGGAACAACCGAAACCAGTGGCGTGGTCGTAACGAACCGACACCACAGTGGCAACAAAACACAGCGCCACAATGGAACGCCAACCCAGGTCCGTCACAGAACATGTCAGGGAGTTACAACCGACCACCACAAAACCAGAGCCATACACAATATCAAAATACACCATCGGGGAGGCAGGGCGGCCAACCCAACAGTAGCAACAACAACAACCAGAACCACAATGTGAGGTTAGTGGAAGTGATAGACAACTGTCAACCCACTAATGCTCATCCGTTAAACTAAAGACAGCCACAATACGCTCTCCGTGGTTGGCTGCAGGATGGTGTAGTGAGGGCACATTCACGGATGACAGCCATAAACTTTGTATGCTGAGATACAATGAAGGAACAAAAATAGAAAAGGAACTTGTAGACATACCGCAGACATGTAACCGAACCGACAAAAGTGTTGTGCAGGCTATATTGCAAGCCGATATGTATGGAGCACCAATAAACATAATAGTCGATACCGGTGCGTCAACCAGTGTCATGAGCGCAAATTTTTACAAGTACTTGAGTCAAAATAATAGAATACCAGTATTGCCAGTGAAGAATTGTCGTGTTACAGGTGCAATAGGTGCACAATCTCATATCATAAAGCACCAGGTGCAAGTCGAGTTTACGGTAGGAAATGAAGCAATGAAAAGCTCGTTCCTAGTAGTTAAGGGATTAGGTGTTGCTTGCATCCTGGGGATGGAATTTTTACGCCAGAGGGACGCAAAAATCGACCTCTTGTGCGGGGAAGTAAGCCTTATGAATGAGGATAGACGTGTAATTTTGCCATTGTTGAGGACACGGGAAGTGCACGGTAAATATTGCCGGATCTTTCAAACGAGATTCGAAGGAATACAGGTAATGAATTTATATTCTGACTTAAGTACAAGACAAGCATATTATAAAGAATTTGTTACTGAAGATAAAGAGGAAAAAAGGAAACTGATAGCCATGAAAGTTAGGGAGTCAGAACATTTGACTGAAGCACAACAAAACGAATTGACTCAGCTACTTACAGATTATGAGAATGTGCTTTCGGAAAAACCCGGTGTTATCGAGGGCTACACCTATAACATCGAAGTGGTACCTCACGATACTTTCTGTCACGCGAACTACACCATTCCGTGGTCAAATAAGGAGGCAGTTACCAAGGAAATAAGAAAAAAAACTTACAAAGACTTAAGGAAGTTCGCTCAGTAGAGCAACGTTTACATTTGTGTGTAGTAGGTTAAGTTTATAGTGTATTTTTTCTGTGTGTAAATGTTCCGATTTTAGTGTAATATTTAAAGACAATGAGGCACACAAGATTAGTGCGATTCAATTTTGTAGATGTTAAGGAATAATAGTATTTTTAAACAATTGCATTTTGAAAAAAAAATGAACGTAGGTTTAAGAATATGTTAAAAATTTCATGTTGAAAAACGCTAAAAAAAAAATTAAAAAAAGAGAAAATTCAATAGCATGTAACGATGAAAGAATTTTTCATTAGTGTGTCATGAATATTTTTGAACTGTAGTAGTAATGAAACTTATGAAAATTTAATATTATAATGTATATGTTGTTCCATGTATTTATGTCTATACCGATCTTGAAATATGCTCAATCATAATTTACTAAACAACATGAGTGCAGGGTGTACATCACCCAAGGTACCTCATGTGTTGTGGACAAGGTACAAAGCAAATCAATAAACGCGACTACCGCTTAGCAGTGTTAAAATATATTGCCATCTGCTAAGGCAGAGATTTGCACGAATTTGTAGTGCAAACAAAAGTCACAAATCTAACATTAATCTAGGAACTTGCACGCTAGGCCTAGATTATAAAATGTGTACAATAATGCGAGAGGCAAGGTTTTGTAAAGTCGAGCCTGGCTCTGGAGGGCAAGTACGCAATGAATGGGCAGACATGACATGGGGACTTACCTCAGATGAGACGGAAATACAATTGTATAGTCAAAAAATCTGAAGGCAAGTACGACTCTAAATGGAAAATGAAAAGAGACAATTAGTGCGAGAGACTGGTAAAATCCAGCACGAGCCAAAATCTAGTTCAGACTGAATGAAATACATTAGTGTTTGTGAACTAATCGAAACAGTTACTTTAAACAGTGTGAAAAACTGTGTGATACGGACAGTGAAGTGCTAGTATTGAACGTTCAACAGCGGTAAGGACGCCAAACGCCAATATTACGCACGAAAAACTGTGAATTTTCTTATAAATGTGAACTGTTAACGTGAAGTGAACCCACAGTCAATATTTTTGGGACAGCCTGTAATTTCAGTGAGTACAACAATGCGAGATTGGAATGCGATGCGTGGACTGTTGCAAAACAGCGACCGCAGAAACGGCGAATGTTTGTGCTAAGCTCGTATTGGGACACTCACCAGTGCCTGCGAGTGCGGCGAAAACATAAATAATTTTATCAAGACAAAAACTGACGTGTAATGGAAACAGTGGCGCATCTAAACTTCATTCACGGGAGAAGATCCATGTCATGTATTCTGCAAGACAGTGCTAGCTTGACACTCGGAAACTGGCGAAAACTTAACAACAACTGCCGCGCTTATAAATTCTTCTTTCCCACTAGCGTAACCATCTGCGGCGGGAAACAAATATTACGTTGGTTGTGTGTATGTTTCATGTACTACGTCGGAGATCCCTAGCAGAGCTGACTCCTGCCAACAAGAGCGAGGGGCGGATATCATCCCACTCCGCCACGCCTGGCCGAGACAGAAGCGCATCGCCAACCGTGCAGCCGATCAGCTGATTCTGACGTTCCGCGACGGCGAGACACACGCTGGCGTCGGGCGGGCGTTGACCTCTCCGCAGACGCCGCGAACGCCGAGCACCGAACACACCAACCGACGCCGTCGCGAGCCAAACGTCGCGGCGAAAATCATCAAGTGTTATAATGACCATATTTTGGCATAGTGCAACAAAATATTTGTATGCACATCCTGTACTCCAATGACATTCCAGAAACAATTAAGTGAAAGTGACCAAAGCAGTTAGTCTGTCACTCCGCCGAGGTTTTCCCCAGGTTTCCCTACGGCCGCGCCAAATGGGGAGCGAACAGTTGACACCCCTGGGACTTCAAATATTCCGGACTAACTCGTGGTTGTATACCTTGAACCTCATCTGTATTACACTTTGTGGACAACACAACTCAGTAATTTAACGCTTTAAATATACGATGTGACATATGTAAACTGTGAAAGAAAAATCTGCGTGTGGACACTGTGGACATGAAAGAGGAAATATTTATGTCAAAAAACACGAACATTTTTTATGACATAAACATTTCGGGGGGCAATATAGCGTCCCAAGTGCCATATTATGAAAAGACTTTAAATTATTTATAAAGAAGACATTCATAATTTGTAAGAGATTTTTTTTCATGTAGCCGTAAAATAATAATTTCTCTGTCCAAGTTTCAAATGCAAAGAAATAATTTATGACAAAATGATCTAAAGAGGTGACAAGATACACTCTTTTGTTAATTTTTTAGTCGTCTTCACTTCTTCTTTTGTATTGAATGTGTCTAGAGGGACATCTTGCGTGTGCTGACGAATGTAAGCATATTTGTATGAGTTAAGCATATAATATACTGATTTAATATTATTGTGCACTTTTAATTTGTAAGAGGTGATCCCGATTTCATGTCCGCCTTCCTTGAATTAACCTGCATTCAAGTAATTTACAGCTCAACAATCGCAGCGGCCGATGCAGCCAACGACGCCGTTACGTGGCGATATTAACTTATGAAAAATTAGCGGAAGCTGAAAACTCGCCCGCTATTAGCATAATATTAATTTTTCTCCACAGCCGCCTGACGTTGCAGAAATACTTAGCTTTAAGATTCTTATTTTCAGTATCATAGCCGAGACCCAGAGCCAGGACTCTGACTACAATACAATTCTTAACGGAGGTAAGAAAAATACTCTCGCGCGTGTGTGGGCCGCAATTTTAATTAATAACTAAAGATCTTTTGCTTTAAAGTGAACTGACTAGCCGAGGAAATAAATATGAAAAGTTTATTACATTGTTCAACTTAAATATCATTTTTATTAAGGCCCACCAGGTAAGTCGGCAACAATCAAAAAATAATAATAACAATAATAATATCTATATATATTAAATTACGACGGCCGACGGACGCGAGAAGGTGTAGCGGAAACTAATACTGGTCTCACAGGGAATGCTCAAAGCACCGACTGTAAGAAGAGTCTCTATTCTTGTACTTAAGGCGGCATTGCGTCTTTTGTATTTAAATCCGATGCGATTTCTGTGTTTCATCATTGTGAAGGTCCAAGGAATACATTAAACCTGCAGTGGTGTATCATTAAACCTGCAGTGGTGTATCAGAAAGTAATACTGGTCTCACAGGGAATGCTCAAAGCACCGGCTGTAAGAAGAGTCTCTATTGTTGTACTTATGGCGGCATTGCGCCTTTTGTATTTAATTCCGATGCGATTTCTGTGTTTCATCGTCAATGTGAAGGTCCAAAGAATACATTGAACCTGCAGTGGTGTATCGGAAACTAATACTGGTCTTACAAGGAATGCTCAAAGCACCGACAGTAAGAAGAGTCTCAATTCTTGTACTTAAGGCGGCATTGTGCCGTTGGTATTTAACTCCGATGCGATTTCTGTGTTTCATCGTCAATGTGAAGGTCCAAGGAATACATTGAACCTGCAGTGGTGTATCAGAAACTAATACTGGTCTCACAGGGAATGCTCAAAGCACCTACTGTAAGAAGAGTCTCTATTCTTGTACTTAAGGCGGCATTGCGAGTTTTGTAATTAATTCCTATGCGATTTCTGTGTTTCATCGTCAACGTGAAGGTCCAAGGAATACATTGAACCTGCAGTGGTGTATCGGAAACTAATACTGGTCTCACAGGGAATGCTCAAAGCACCGACTGTAAGAAGAGTCTCTATTCTTGTACTTAAGACGGCATAGTGCCTCTTGAATTTCATTTCGATGCGATTTCTGTGTTTCATCGTTAATGTGAAGGTCCAAGGAATACATTGAACGTGCAGTGCTGTATCGGAAACTAATACTGGTCTCAGAGGGAATGCTCAAATCACCGACTGTAAGAAGAGTTTCTATTCTTGTACTTAAGGCGGCGTTGTGCCTTTTGTATTTAATTCCGATGCGATTTCTGTGTTTCATCGTCAATGTGAAGGTCCAAGGAATACATTGAAACTGCAGTGGGCTATCGGAAACTAATCCTGGTCTCACAGGAAAGGATCAAAGCTGAGACTGTAAGAAGAGTCTCTTTTCTTGTACTTAAGGCGGCATTGTGCCTTTTGTATTTAATTCCGATGCGATTTCTGTGTTTCGTCGTCCATGTGAAGGTCCAAGGAATACATTGATTGTGCAGTGGTGTATCGGAAACTAATACTGGTCTCACAGAAAAGGATCATATCACATACTCTAAGAAATCACACTCTTCGTGCACTTAAGGCGGCATTGTGCTTTTTGTATTTAATTCCGATGCGATTTCTGTGTTTAATCGTCAATGTGAAGGTCCATGGAATACATTGAACCTGCAGTGGTTTATCGGAAACTAATACTGGTCTCACAGGAAAGGATCAATGCACAGACTCTAAGTAGTCTCACTCTTCTTGCCCTTATAGCGTCATTGTGCCTTTTGCATTTAATTCCGATGAGATTTCTGTGTTTCATCGTTAATGTGTCTGTCCAAGGAATACATTGAAACAGTAGTGGTGTATCGGAAACTAATACTGGTCTCACAGGGAATGCTCAAAACACCGACTGTAAGAAGAGTCTCTATTCTTGTACTTAAGGCGGCATTGTGCGTTTTGTATTTAACTCCGATTGGATTTCTGTGTTTTATCGTCAATGTGTATGTCCAAGGAATACATTGAACCTGCAGTGGTGTATCGGAAACTAATACTGGTATCACAGGGAATGCTCAAAGCACCGACTGTAAGAAGAGTCTCTATTCTTGTACTTAAGGCGGCATTGTGCCTTTTGTATTTAATTCCGATGCGATTTTGTGTTTCATCGTCAATGTCAAGGTCCAAGGAATACAAGGAATACATTGAACCTGCAGTGGTGTATCGGAAACTAATACTGGTCACACAGGGAATGCTCAAAGCACCGACTGTAAGAAGAGTCTCTATTCTTGTACGTAAGACGGCATAGTGCCTTTTGAATTTAATTCCGATGCGATTTCTGTGTTTCATCGTCAATGTGAAGGTCCAAGGAATACATTGAACCTGCAGTGGTGTATCGGAAACTAATACTGGTCTCACAGGGAATGCCCAAAACACCGACTGTAAGAAGAGTTTCTATTCTTGTACTTAAGGCGGCATTGTGCCTTTTGTATTTAATTCCGATGCGATTTCTGTGTTTAATCGTCAATGTGAAGGTCCAAGGAATACATTGAACCTGCTGTGGGCTATCGGAAACTAATCCTGGTCTCACAGGAAAGGATCAAAGCACAGACTGTAAGAAGAGTCTCTTTTCTTGAACTTAAGGCGGCATTGTGCCTTTTATATTTAATTCCGATGCGATTTCTGTGTTTCATCGTTAATGTGAAGGTCCAAGGAATAAATTGATCCTGCAGTGGTGTATCGGAAACTAATACTGGTCTCACAGGGAATGCTCATGGCACCGACTGTAAGAAGAGTCTCTATTCTTGTACTCTAGACAGCATTGTGCCTTTTGTATTTAATTCCGATGGGATTTCTGTGTTTCATCGTCGATGTGAAGGTCCAAGGAATACATTGAACCTGCAGTGGTGTATCACAAACTAATATTGGTCTCACAGGGAATGCTCAAAGCACCGACTGAAAGAAGAGTCTCTATTCCTGTACTTAGGGCGGTATTGCGCCTTTTGTATTTAATTCCGATGCGATTTCTGTGTTTCATCGTCAATGTGAAGGTCCAAGAAATAGATTGAACCTGCGGTGGTGTATCGGAAACTAATACTGGTCTCACAGGGAATGCTCAAATCATCGACTGTAAGAAGAGTCTCTATTATTTTACTTAAGGTGGCATTGCGCCTTTTGTATTTAATTTAGATGCGATTTCTGTGTTTCATCGTCAATGTGAATGTCCAAGGAAAAAATTGAACACGCAGTGGTGTATCGGAAACTAATACTGGTCACACTGGGAATGCTCAAAGCACCGACAGTAAGAAGAGTCTCAATTATTGTACTTAAGGCAACTTTGTGCCTTTGGTATTTAACTCCGATGCGATTTCTGTGTTTCATCGTCAATGTGAAGGTTAAACGAATACATTGAACCTGCAGTGGTGTATCAGAAACTAATACTGGTCTCACAGGGAATGCTCAAAGCACCGACTGTAAGAAGAGTCTCTATTCTTGTACTTAAGGCGGCATTGCGCCTTTTGTAATTAATTCCGATGCGATTTCTGTGTTTCATCGTCAATGTGAAGGTCCAAGGAATACATTGAACCTGCAGTGGTCTTTCGGAAACTAATACTGGTCTCACAGGGAATGCTCAAAGCACCGACTGTAAGAAGAGTCTCTATTCTTGTACTTAAGACGGCATAGTGCCTTTTGAATTTCATTTCGATGCGATTTCTGTGTTTCATCTTCAATGTGAAGGTCGAAGGAATACATTGAACCTGCAGTGGTGTATCGGAAACTAATACTGGTCTCACAGGGCATGCTCAAAACACCGACTGAAGGAAGAGTCTCTATTCTTGTACTTAAGGCGACATTGTGCCTTTTGTATTTATTTCCGATGCGATTTCTGTGTTTCATCGTTAATGTGAAGGTCCAAGGAATAGATTGAAACTGTAGTGGGCTATCGGAAACTAATCCTGGTCTCACAGGAAAGGATCAAAGCACAGACTGTACGAAGAGTCTCTTTTCTTGTACTTAAGGCGGCATTGTGCCTTTTGTATTTAATTCCGATGCGTTTTCTGTGTTTCGTCGCCCATGTGAAGGTCCAAGGAATACATTGAACGTGCAGTGGTGTATCGGAAACTAATACTGGTATCACAGGAAAGGATCAAAGCACAGACTCTAAGACGTCTCACTCTTCTTACACTTAAGGTTGCATTGAGCCTTTTGCATTTAATTCCGTTGCGATTTCTGTGTTTCATCGTCAATGTGAAGGTCCAAGGAATACATTGAACCTGGAGTGGTGTATCGGAAACTAATACTGGTGTCACAGGAAAGGATCAAAGCACAGACTCTAAGACGTCTGACTCTTCTTGCACTTAGAGTTGCAATGAGCTTTTTTATTTAATTCCGATGCGATTTCTGTGTTTCATCGTCAATGTGTATGTCCAAGGAATACATTGAACCTGCAGTGGGGTATCGGAAACTAATACTGGTCTCACAGGGAATGCTCAAAACAACGACTGTAAGAAGAGTCACTATTCTTGAACTTAAGGCGGTATTGTTCCTTTTGTATTTAATTCCGATGAGATTTCAGTGTTTCATCGTCAATGTGTATGTCCGAGGAATACATTGAACCTGCAGAGGTTAATCGGAAACTAATACTGGTCTCACAGGGAATGCTCAATGGACCGACTGTAAGCAGAGTCTCAATTCTAGTACTAAGGCGACATTATGCCTTTTGTATTTAATTCCGATGCGATTTCTGTGTATCATCGTCAATGTGTATGTCCAAGGAATACATTGAACCTGCAGTGGTGTATCGGAAACTAATACTGGTCTCACAGGGAATGCTCAAAGCACCGACTGTAAGAAGAGTCTCTATTCTTGTACTTAAGGCGGTATTGTGCCTTTTGCATTTATTTCCGATGCGATTTCAGTGTTTCATCGTCAATGTGTATGTCCGAGGAATACATTGAACCTGCAGAGGTTAATCGGAAACTAATACTGGTCTCACAGGGAATGCTCAAAGCACCGACTGTAAGAAGAGTCTCTATTCCTGTACTTAAGGCGGCATTGTGACTTTTGTATTTAATTCCGATGCGATTTCTGTGTTTCATCGTCAATGTGAAGGTCGAAGGAATTCATTGAACCTATAGTGGTCTATCGGAAACGAATACTGGTCTCACAGGAAAGGATCAAAGCACAGACTCTAAGAAGTCTCACTCTTCTTGCACTTAAGTCGGCATTGTGCCTTTTGTATTCGATTTCGATGTAACTTCATTGTTTGATCGACAATGTGTATGTCCAAGGAATACATTGAACCTGCAGTGGTGTATCGGAATCTAATACTCGTCTCACAGGAAAGGATCAAAGGACAGACTCTAAGAAGTCTCACTCTTCTTGCACTTAAGGCGGCATTGTGGCTTTTTTATTTAATTCCGATGTAATTTCAGTGTTTCATCGTCAATGTGTGTGGCCAAGGAATACATTGAACCAGCAGTGGTGTATCGGAAACTAATACTGATCTCGCAGGGAACGCTCTAAGCACCGACTGTAAGAAGAGTCTCTATTCTTGTACTTAAGGCGGCATTGCGCCTTTTGTAATTAATTCCGATGCGATTTCTGTGTTTCATCGTCAATGTGAAGGTCCAAGGAATACATTGAACCTGCAGTGGTGTATCGGAAACAAATACTGGTCTCACAGGAAAAGATCAAAGCACAGACTCGAAGAAGTCTCACTCTTCCTGCACTTAAGGCGGCATTGCGCCTTTTGTATTTAATTCCGTTGCGATCTCTGTGTTTCATCGTCAATGTGAGGGTCCACGGAATTCATTGAACCTATAGTGGTCTATCGGAAACTAATACTGGTCTCACAGGAAAGGATCAAAGCACAGAGTCTAAGAAGTCTCACTCTTCTTGCACTTAAGTCGGCATTGTGCCTTTTGTATTAATTTCGATGTAACTTCATTGTTTGATCGACAATGTGTATGTCCAAGGAATACATTGAACCTGCAGTGGTGTATCGGAATCTAATACTCGTCTCACAGGAAAGGATCAAAGGTCAGACTCTAAGAAGTCTCACCCTTCTTGCACTTAAGGCGGCATTGTAGCTTTTGTATTTAATTCCGTTGTAATTTCAGTGTTTCATCGTCAATGTGTATGTCCAAGGAATACATTGAACCAGCAGTGGTGTATCGGAAACTAATACTGATCTCGCAGGGAACGCTCAAAGCACCGACTGTAAGAAGAGTCTCTATTCTTGTACTTAAAGCGGCATTGTGCCTTTTGTATTTAATTCCGATGTGATATCTGTTTCATCGTCAATGTGAAGGTCCAAGGAACACATTGACCTGCAGTGGTGTATCGGAAACTAATACTGGTCTCACAGGGAATGCTCAAAGCACCGACTGTAAGAAGAGTCTCTATTCTTGTACGTAAGGCGGCATTGTGTCTTTTGTATTCAATTCCGATGCGATTTCTGTGTGTCATCGTCAATCTGAAGGTCCAAGGAATACATTGAACCCGCAGTGGAGTATCGGAAACTAATACTGGTCTCGCAGGGAATGCTCAAAGCACCGACTGTAAGAAGAGTCTCTATTCTTGTACTTAAGGTGGCATTGTGCCTGTTGTATTTAATTCCGATGTAATTTCAGTGTTTCATCATCAATGTGTATGTCCAAGGAATACATTGACCCAGCAGTGGTGTATCGGAAACTAATACCGGTCTCACAGGGAACGCTCATAGCACCGACTGTAAGAAGAGTCTCTATTCTTGTACTTAAGGCGGCATTGTGAATTTTGTATTTATTTCCGATGCGATTTCTGTGTTTCATCGTCATTGTGAAGGTCCAAGGAATACATTGAAATTGCAGTGGTGTATCGGAAACTAATATCGGTCTCACAGGAAAGGATCAAAGCACTGACTCCAAGAAGTCTAACTCTTCTTGCACTTAAGGCGGCATTATGCTTTTTGTATTTAATTCCGGTGCGATTTCTGTGTTTCATCGTCAATGTGAAGGTCCTAGGAACACATTAAACCTGCAGTGGTGTATCGGAAACTAATACTGGTGTCACAGGAAACGATCATAGCACAGACTCTAAGAAGTCACACGCTTCTTGCACTTAAGGCGGCAATGTGCCTTTTGTATTTAATTCCGTTGCGATTTCTGTGTTTCATCGTCAATGTGTATGTCCAAGGAATACATTGAACCTGCAGTGGTGCATCGGAAACTGATACTGGTCTCACAGGAAAGGATCAACGCCCAAACTCTAAGACGTCTCACTCTTCTTGCACTTCAGGTTGCATTGAGCCTTTTGTATTTAATTCCGATGCGACTTCTGTGTTTCATCGTCAATGTGTATGTCCAAGGAATACATGGAACCTGCAGTGGTGTATCGGAAACTAATACGGGTCTCACAGGGAATGCTCAAAACACCAACTGTAAGATGAGTCCCTATTCTTGTACTTAGGGCGGCATTGTGCCATTTGTATTTCATTCCGATGCGATTTCTGTGTTTCATCGTCACTGTGAAGGTCCAAGGAATACATTGAACCTGTAGTGGTGTGTCGGAAACTAATACTGGTCTCACAGGAAAGGATCAAAGCACAGACTCTAAGAAGTCTCACTCTTCTTGCACTTAAGTCGGCATTGTGCCTTTTGTATTTAATTTCGATGTAACTTCATTGTTTGATCGACAATGTGTATGTCCAAGGAATACATTGAACCTGCAGTGGTGTATCGGAATCTAATACTCGTCTCACAGGAAAGGATCAAACACCGACTGTAAGATGAGTCCCTATTCTTGTACTTAGGGCGGCATTATGCCATTTGTATTTATTTCCGATGCGATTTCAGTGTTTCATCGTCAATGTGTATGTCCGAGGAATACATTGAACCTGCAGTGGTGTATCGGAAACTAATACTGGTCTCACAGGGAACGCTCAAAGTACCGACTGTAAGAATAGTCTCTATTGTTGTTATTAAAGCGGCATTGTGCCTTTTGTATTTAATTCTGATGTGATATATGTGTTTCATCGTCAATGTGAGGTCCAAGGAACACATTGAACCTGCAGTGGTGTATCGGAAACAAATACTGGTCTCACAGGAAAAGATCAAAGCACAGACTCGAAGAAGTCTCACTCTTCCTGCACTTAAGGCGGCATTGCGCCTTTTGTATTTAATTCCAATGTAATTTCAGTGGTTCATTGTCAATTTGAATGTCCGAGGAATACATTGAACCTGCATTGGTGTATGGGACACTTATACTGGTCTCACAGGGAATGCTCAAAGCACCGACTGTAAGAAGAGTCTCTATTCTTGTACTTAAGGCGGTATTGAGCCTTTTGTATTTATTTCCGATGCGATTTCAGTGTTGTATCGTCAATGTGTATGTCCGAGGAATACATTGAACCTGCAGAGGTGTGTCGGAAACTAATGCTGGTCTCACAGGGAAGGCTCAAAGCACCGACTGTTACAAGAGTCTCTATTCTTGTACTTAAGGCGGCAGTGTGACTTTTGTATTTAATTCCGATGCGATTTCCGTGTTTCATCGTCAATGTGTATGTCCAAGGACTACATTGAACCTGCAGTGGTGTATCGGAAACTAATACTGGTCTCACAGGGAATGATCAAAGCACCGACTGTAAGAAGAGTATCTATTCTTGTACTTAAGGCGACATCGTGCATTTTGTATTTAATTCCGATGCGATTTCTGTGTATCATCGTCAATCTGAAGGTCCAAGGAATACATTGAACCTGCAGTTGTGTATCGGAAACTAATACTGGTCTCACAGGGAATGCTCAAAGAACCGACCGTAAGAAGAGTCTCTATTCTTGTACATAAGGCGGCATTGTGCCTTTTGTATTTAATTCCGATGCGATTTCTGTGTTTCATCGTCAATGTGTGTGTCCAAGGAATACATTGAACCTGCAGTGGGGTATCGGAAACCAATACTGGTCTCACAGGGAATGCTCAAAGCACCGACTGTAAGAAGAGTCACTATTCTTGTACTTAAGGCGGTATTGTTCTTTTGTATTTAATTCCGATGCGATTTCAGTGTTAGATCGTCAATGTGTATGTCCGAGGAATACATTGAACCTGCAGAGGTTAATCGGAAACTAATACTGGTCTCACAGGGAATGCTCAAAGCACCGACTGTAAGAAGAGTCTCTATTCTTGTACTAAGGCGGCATTGTGCCTTTTGTATTTATATCAGATGCGATTTCTGTGTATCATCGTCAATGTGTATGTCCAAGGAATACATTGAACCTGCAGTGGTGTATCGGAAATTAAAACTGGTCTAACAGGGAATGCTCAAAGCACCGACTGTAAGAAGAGTGTCTATTCTTGTACTTAAGGCGGTTTTGTGCCTTTTGTATTTATTTCCGATGCGATTTCAGTGTTTCATCGTCAATGTGTATGTCCGAGGAATACATTGAACCTGCAGAATTTAATCGGAAACTAATACTGGTGTCACAGGGAATGCTCAAAGCACCGACTGTAAGAAGAGTCTCTATTCTTGTACTTAAGGCGGCATTGTGTCTTTTGTATTTAATTCCGATGCGATTTCTGTGTTTCATCGTCAATGTGAGGGTCCACGGAATTCATTGAACCTATAGTGGTCTATCGGAAACTAATACTGGTCTCACAGGAAAGGATCAAAGCACAGACTCTAAGAAGTCTCACTCTTCTTGCACTTAAGTCGGCATTGTGCCTTTTGTATTAATTTCGATGTAACTTCATTGTTTGATCGACAATGTGTATGTCCAAGGAATACATTGAACCTGCAGTGGTGTATCGGAATCTAATACTCGTCTCACAGGAAAGGATCAAAGGTCAGACTCTAAGAAGTCTCACCCTTCTTGCACTTAAGGCGGCATTGTAGCTTTTGTATTTAATTCCGTTGTAATTTCAGTGTTTCATCGTCAATGTGTATGTCCAAGGAATACATTGAACCAGCAGTGGTGTATCGGAAACTAATACTGATCTCGCAGGGAACGCTCAAAGCACCGACTGTAAGAAGAGTCTCTATTCTTGTACTTAAAGCGGCATTGTGCCTTTTGTATTTAATTCCGATGTGATATCTGTTTCATCGTCAATGTGAAGGTCCAAGGAACACATTGACCTGCAGTGGTGTATCGGAAACTAATACTGGTCTCACAGGAAAGGATCAAAGCACAGACTCGAAGAAGTCTCACTCTTCCTGCACTTAAGGCGGCATTGCGCCTTTTGTATTTAATTCCAATGTAATTTCAGTGGTTCATCGTCAAATGGTATGTCCTAGGAATACATTGAACCTGCAGTGGTGCATCGGAAACTAATACTCGTCTCACAGGAAAGGATCAACGCCCAGACTCTAAGACGTCTCACTCTTCTTGCACTTCAGGTTGCATTGAGCCTTTTGTATTTAATTCCGATGCGATTTCTGTGTTTCATCGTCAATGTGAAGGTCCAAGGAATACATTGAACCTGCAGTGGTGTATCGGAAACTAATACGGGTCTCACAGGGAATGCTCAAAACACCGACTGTAAGATGAGTCCCTATTCTTGTACTTAGGACGGCATTGTGCCATTTGTCTTTATTTCCGATGCGATTTCAGTGTTTCATCGACAATGTGTATGTCAGAGGAATACATTGAACCTGCAGTGGTGTATCGGACACTATTACTGGTCTCACAGGGAATGCTCAAAGCACCGACTGTAAGAAGAGTCTCTATTCTTGTACTTAAGGCGGTATTGAGCCTTTTGTATTTATTTCCGATGCGATTTCAGTGTTGTATCGTCAATGTGTATGTCCGAGGAATACATTGAATCTGCAGAGGTGTGTCGGAAACTAATGCTGGTCTCACAGGGAATGCTCAAAGCACCGACTGTAACAAGAGTCTCTATTCTTGTACTTAAGGCGGCATTGTGACTTTTGTATTTAATTCCGATGCGATTTCTGTGTATCATCGTCAACCTGAAGGTCCAAGGAATACATTGAACCTGCAGTTGTGTATCGGAAACTAATACTGGTGTCACAGGGAATGCTCAAAGAACCGACCGTAAGATGAGTCTCTATTCCTGTACATAAGGCGGCATTGTGCCTTTTGTATTTAATTCCGATGCGATTTCTGTGTTTCAGCGTCAATGTGTGTGTCCAAGGAATACATTGAACCTGCATTGGGGTATCGGAAACCAATACTGGTCTCACAGGGAATGCTCAAAGCACCGACTGTAAGAAGAGTCACTATTTTTGTACTTAAGGCGGTATTGTTCATTTTGTATTTAATTCCGATGCGATTTCAGTGTCTCATCGTCAATGTGTATGTCCGAGGAATACATTGAACCTGCAGAGGTTAATCGGAAACTAATACTGGTGTCACAGGGAATGCTCAAAGCACCGACTGTAAGAAGAGTCTCTATTCTTGTACTTAAGGCGGCATTGTGTCTTATGTATTTAATTCCGATGCGATTTCTGTGTTTCACTGTCAATGTGAAGGTCCACGGAATTCATTGAACCTATAGTGGTCTATCGGAAACTAATACTGGTCTCACAGGAAAGGATCAAAGCACAGACTCTAAGAAGTCTCACTCTTCTTGCACTTAAGTCGGCATTGTGCCTTTTGTATTTAATTTCGATGTAATTCCATTGTTTGATCGACAATGTGTATGTTCAAGGAATACATTGAACCTGCAGTGGTGTATCGGAATCTAATACTCGTCTCACAGGAAAGGATCAAAAGTCAGACTCTAAGAAGTCTCACTCTTCTTGCACTTAATGCGGCATTGTAGCTTTTGTATTTAATTCCGTTGTAATTTCAGTGTTTCATCGTCAATGTGTATGTCCAAGGAATACATTGAACCAGCAGTGGTGTATCGGAAACTAATACTGGTCTTACAGGGAAAGCTCAAAGCACCGCCTGTAAGAAGTGTCTCTATTCTTGTACTTAATGCGGCATTATGCCTTTTGTATTTAATTCCGATGCCAATTCTGTATTTCATCGTCAATATGAAGGTCCAAGGAATACATTGAACCTGCAGTGGTGTATCGGAAACTAATACTGGTCTCACAGGAAAGGGTCACAGCACAGACTCTAAGAAGCCTCACTCTTCTTGCACTTAAGGAGGCATAGTGACTTTTGTATTTAATTCCGATGCGATTCTGTGATTCATCGTCAATGTGAAGGTCCAAGGAATACATTGAACCTGCAGTGGTGTATCGGAAACTAATACTGGTCTCACAGGAAAGGGTCACAGCACAGACTCTAAGAAGCCTCACTCTTCTTGCACTTAATTCGGCATAGTGACTTTTGTATTTAATTCCGATGCGATTCTGTGATTCATCGTCAATGTGAAGGTCCAAGGAATACATTGTACCTGCAGTGGTGTATCGGAAACTAATACTGGTCTCAAAGGAAAGGATCAAAACACAGACTCTAAGATATCACACTCTTCTTGCACTTAAGGCGGCGTTGTGCTTTTGTATTTAATTCCGTTGCGATATCTGTGTTTCATGGTCAATGTGAATGTCCAAGGAATTCATTGAACCAGCAGTGGTGAATCGGAAACTAATACTGGTCTCACAGGAAAGGATCAAAGCACAGACTCTAAGAAGTCTCACTCCTCTTGCACTTAAGGCGGCATTGTGTCTTTTGTATTTAATTCCCATTCGATTACTGTGTTTCATCGTCAATGTGAAGGTCCAAGGAATACATTGAACCTGCTGTGGTGTATCGGAAACTAATACTGGTCTCACAGGAAAGGATCAAAACACGGACTCTAAGAAGTCTCACTCTTCTTGCACTTAAGTCGGCATTGTGCCTTTTGTATTTAATTTCGATGTAATTTCAGTGTTTCATCGTCAATGTGTATGTCCAGGGAATACATTGGACCTGCAGTGGTGTATCGGAAACTAATACTGGTCTCACAGGAAAGGATCAAAGCACAGACTCTAAGAAGTCTCACTCTTCTTGCACTTAAGTCGGCATTGTGCCTTTTGTATTCAATTTCGATGTAACTTCATTGTTTGATCGACAATGTGTATGTCCAAGGAATACATTGAACCTGCAGTGGTGTATCGGAATCTAATACTCGTCTCACAGGAAAGGATCAAAGGACAGACGCTAAGAAGTCTCACTCTTCTTGCACTTAAGTCGGCATTGTGGCTTTTGTTTTTAATTCCGATGTAATTTCAGTGTTCCATCGTCGATGTGTATGTCAAAGGAATACATTGAACCAGCAGTGGTGTATCGGAAATTAATACTGATCTTGCAGGGAACGCTCAAAGCACCGACTGTAAGAAGAGTCTCTATTCTTGTACTTAAAGCGGCATTGCGGCTTTTGTATTTAATTCCGATGTGATATCTGTTTCATCGTCAATGAGAAGGTCAAAGGAACACATTGAACCTGCAGTGGTATATCGGAAACTAATACTGGTCTCACAGGAAAGGATCAAAGCACAGACTCTACGAAGTCTCACTCCTCTTGCACTTAAGGCGGCATTGTGTCTTTTGTATTTAATTCCCGTTGCGATTTCTGTGTTTCATCGTCAATGTGAAGGTCCAAGGAATACATTGAACCTGCTGTGGTGTATCGGAAACTAATACTGGTCTCACAGGAAAGAATCAAAACACAGACTCTAAGAAGTCTCACTCTTCTTGCACTTAAGTCGGCATTGTGCCATTTGTATTTAATTTCGATGTAATTTCAGTGTTTCATCGTCAATGTGTATGTCCAGGGAATACATTGAACCTGCAGTGGTGTATCGGAAACTAATACTGGTCTCACAGGAAAGGATCAAAGCACAGACTCTAAGACGTCTCACTCTTCTTACACTTAAGGTTGCATTGAGCCTTTTGTATTTAATTCCGATGCGATTTCTGTGTTTCATCGTCAATGTGAAGGTCCAAGGAATACATTGAACCTGGAGTGGTGTATCGGAAACTAATACTGGTGTCACAGGAAAGGATCAAAGCACAGACTCTAAGAAGTCTCACTCTTCTTGCACTTAAGTCGGCATTGTGCCTTTTGTATTCAATTTCGATGTAACTTCATTGTTTGATCGACAATGTGTATGTCCAAGGAATACATTGAACCTGCAGTGGTGTATCGGAATCTAATACTCGTCTCACAGGAAAGGATCAAAGGACTGACGCTAAGAAGTCTCACTCTTCTTGCACTTAAGGCGGCATTGCGCCTTTTGTATTTAATTCCAATAAAATTTCAGTGGTTCACTGTCAATGTGTATGTCCTAGGAATACATTGAGCCTGCAGTGGTGTATCGGAAACTAATACTGGTCTCACAGGGAATGCTCAAAGCACCGACTCTAAGAAGAGTCCCTAATCTTGTACTTAAGGCTGCATTGTGCCTTTTGTATTTAATTCCGTTGCGATATCTGTGTTTCATCTTCAATGTGAATGTCCTAGGAATTCATTGAACCTGAAGTGGTGTATCGGAAACTAATACTGGTCTCAAAGGAAAGGATCAAAGCACAGACTCTAAGAAGTCTCACTCTTCTTGCACTTAAGACGGCATTGTGTCTTTTGTATTTAATTCCCATGCGATTTCTGTGTTTCATCGTCAATGTGAAGGTCCAAGGAATACATTGAACCAGCAGTGGTGTATCGGAAACTAATACTGGTCTCACAGGGAATGCCCAAAACACCGACAGTAAGAAGAGTTTCTATTCTTGTACTTAAGGCAGCATTGTGCCTTTTGTATTTAATTCCGATCCGATTTCTGTGATTCATCGTCAATGTGAAGGTCCAAGGAATACAATGAACTTGCTGTGGGCTATCGGAAACTAATCCTGGTCTCACAGGAAAGGATCAAAGCACAGACTGTAAGAAGAGTCTCTTTTCTTGAACTTAAGGCGGCATTGTGCCTTTTATATTTAATTCCGATGCGATTTCTGTGTTTCATCGTTAATGTGAAGGTCCAAGGAATAAATTGATCCTGCAGTGGTGTATCGGAAACTAATACTGGTCTTACAGGGAATGCTCATGGCACCGACTGTAAGAAGAGTCTCTATTCTTGTACTTAAGACAGCATTGTGCCTTTTGTATTTAATTCCGATGGGATTTCTGTGTTTCATCGTCGATGTGAAGGTTCAAGGAATACATTGAACCTGCAGTGGTGAATCAGAAACTAATACTGGTCTCACAGGGAATGCTCAAAGCACCGACTGTGAGAAGAGTCTCTATTCTTGTACTTAAGTCGGCATTGCGCCTTTTGTAATTATTTCCGATGCGATTTCTGTGTTTCATCGTCAATGTGAAGGTCCAAGGAATACATTGAACCTGCAGTGGTGTTTCGGAAACTAATACTGGTCTCACAGGGAATGCTCAAAGCACCGACTGTAAGAAGAGTCTCTATTCTTGTACTTAAGACGGCATAGTGCCTTTTGAATTTCATTTCGATGCGATTTCTGTGTTTCATCGTCAATGTGAAGGTCCAAGGAATACATTGAACCTGCAGTGGTGAATCGGAAACTAATACTGGTCTCACAGGGCATGCTCAAAACACCGACTGAAGGAAGAGTTTCTATTCTTGTACTTAATGCGACATTGTGCCATTTGTATTTAATTCCGATGCGATTTATGTGTTTAATCGTCAATGTGAAGGTCCACGGAATACATTGAACGTGCAGTGGTGTATCGGAAACTAATACTGGTCTCACAGAAAAGGATCATATCACAGACTCTAAGAAGTCTCACTCTTTTTGCACTTAAGGCGGCATTGTGCCTTTTGCATTTAATTCCGATGCGATTTCTGTGTTTAATCGTCAATGTGAAGGTCCACGGAATACATTGAACCTGCAGTGGTGTATCGGAAACTAATACTGGTCTCACAGGAAAGGATCAAAGCACAGACTCTAAGACGTCTCACTCTTCTTACACTTAAGGTTGCATTCAGCCTTTTGTATTTAATTCCGATGCGATTTCTGTGTTTCATCGTCAATGTGAAGGTCCAAGGAATACATTGAACCTGGGGTGGTGTATCGGAAACTAATACTGGTGTCACAGGAAAGGATCAAAGCACAGACTCTAGGACGTCTGACTCTTCTTGCACTTAAAGTTGCAATGAGCTTTTTTATTTAATTCCGATGCGATTTCTGTGTTTCATCGTCAATGTGTATGTCCAAGGAGTACATTGAACCTGCAGTGGGGTATCGGAAACTAATACTGGTCTCACAGGAAATGCTCAAAGCACCGACTGTAAGAAGAGTCACTATTCTTGAACTTAAGGCGGTATTGTTCCCTTTGTATTTAATTCCGATGAGATTTCAGTGTTTCATCGTCAATGTGTATGTCCGAGGAATACATTGAACCTGCAGGGGTTAATCGGAAACTAATACTGGTCTCACAGGGAATGCTCGATGCACCGACTGTAAGAAGAGTCTCTATTCTTGTACTACGGCGACATTGTGCCTTTTGTACTTAATTCCGATGCGATTTTGTGTATCATCGTCAATGTGTATGTCCAAGGAATACATTAAACCTGCAGTGGTGTATCGGAAACTAATACTGGTCTCACAGGGAACGCTCAAAGCACCGACTGTAAGAAGAGTCTCTATTCTTGTACTTAAGGCGGTATTGTGCCTTTTGCATTTATTTCCGATGCGATTTCAGTGTTTCATCGTCAATGTGTATGTCCGAGGAATACATTGAACCTGCAGAGGTTAATCGGAAACTAATACTGGTCTCACAGATAAGGATCATATCACAGACTCTAAGTAATCTCACTCTTCGGGCACTTAAGGCGGCATTGTGCCTTTTGCATTTAATTCCAATGCGATTTCTGTGTTTAATCGTCAATGTGAAGGTCCACGGAATACATTGAACATGCAGTGGTGTATCGGAAACTAATACTGGTCTCACAGAAAAGGATCATATCACAGACTCTAAGAAATCTCACTCTTCGTGCACTTAAGGCGGCATTGTGCCTTTTGCATTTAATTCCGATGCGATTTCTGTGTTTAATCGTCAATGTGAAGGTCCACGGAATACATTGAACCTGCAGTGGTGTATCGGAAACTAATACTGGTCTCACAGGAAAGGAACAAAGCACAGACTCTAGGATGTCTCACTCTTCTTACACTTAAGGTTGCATTCAGCCTTTTGTATTTAATTCCGATGCGATTTCTGTGTTTCATCGTCAATGTGAAGGTCCAAGGAATACATTGAACCTGGAGTGGTGTATCGGAAACTAATACTGGTGTCACAGGAAAGGATCAAAGCACAGCCTCTAAGACGTCTGACTCTTCTTGCACTTAAAGTTGCAATGAGCTTTTTTATTTAATTCCGATGCGATTTCTGTGTTTCATCGTCAATGTGTATGTCCAAGGAATACATTGAACCTGCAGTGGGGTATCGGAAACTAATACTGGTCTCACAGGGAATGCTCAAAGCACCGACTGTAAGAAGAGTCACTATTCTTGAACTTAAGGCGGTATTGTCCCCTTTGTATTTAATTCCGATGAGATTTCAGTGTTTCATCGTTAATGTGTATGTCCGAGGAATACATTGAACCTGCAGAGGTTAATCGGAAACTAATACTGGTCTCACAGGGAATGCTCAATGCACCGACTGTAAGAAGAGTCTCTATTCTTGTACTAAGGCGACATTGTGCCTTTTGTATTTAATTCCGATGCGATTTCTGTGTATCATCGTCAATGTGTATGTCCAAGGAATACATTGAACCTGGAGTGGTGTATCGGAAACTAATACTGGTCTCACAGGGAATGCTCAAAGCACCGACTGTAAGAAGAGTCTCTATTCTTGTACTTAAGGCGGTATTGTGCCTTTTGCATTTATTTCCGATGCGATTTCAGTGTTTCATCGTCAATGTGTATGTCCGAGGAATACATTGAACCTGCAGAGGTTAATCGGAAACTAATACTGGTCCCACAGGGAATGCTCAAAGCACCGACTGTAAGAAGAGTCTCTATTCCTGTACTTAAGGCGGCATTGTGACTTTTGTATTTAATTCCGATGCGATTTCTGTGTTTCATCGTCAATGTGAAGGTCCAAGGAATTCATTGAACCTATAGTGGTCTATCGGAAACGAATTCTGGTCTCACAGGAAAGGATCAAAGCACAGACTCTAAGTAGTCTCACTCTTCTTGCACTTAAGACGGCATTGTGCCTTTTGTATTGAATTTCGATGTATCTTCATTGTTTGATCGACAATGTGTATGTCCAAGGAATACATTGAACCTGCAGTGGTGTATCGGAATCTAATACTCATCTCACAGGAAAGGATCAAAGGACAGACTCTAAGAAGTCTCACTCTTCTTGCACTTAAGGCGGCATTGTTGCTTTTGTATTTAATTCCGATGTAATTTCAGTGTTTCATCGTCAATGTGTATGGCCAAGGAATACATTGAACCGGCAGTGGTGTATCGGAAACTAATACTGATCTCGCAGGGAACGCTCTAAGCACCGATGGTGAGAAGAGTCTCTATTCTTGTACTTAAAGCGGCATTGTGGCTTTTGTATTTAATTCCGATGTGATATCTGTTGCATCGTCAATGTGAAGGTCCAAGGAACACATTGAACCTGCAGTGGTATATCGGAAACTATTACTGGTCTCACAGGAAAAGATCAAAGCACAGACCCGAAGAGGTCTCACTCTTCCTGCACTTAAGGCGGCATTGCGCCTTTTGTATTTAATTCCAATGAAATTTCAGTGGTTCACTGTCAATGAGTATGTCCTAGGAATACATTGAGCCTGCAGTGGTGTATCGGAAACTAATACTGGTCTCACAGGGAATGCTCAAAGCACCGACTCTAAGAAGAGTCCATAATCTTGTACTTAAGGCGGCATTGTGCCTTTTGTATTTAATTCTGATGCCATTTCTGTGTTTCATCGTCAATGTTAAGGTCCAAGGAATACATTGAACCTGCAGTGGTGTATCGGAAACTAATACTGGTCTCACAGGAAAGGATCACAGCACAGACTCTAAGAAGCCTCACTCTTCTTGCACTTAAGGCGGCATTGTGATTTTTGTATTTAATTCCGATGCGAATTCTGTGTTTCATCGTCAATGTGAAGGTCCAAGGAATACATTGAACATGCAGTGGTGTTTCGGACACTAATACTGGTCTCAAAGGAAAGGATCAAAGCACAGACTCTAAGAAGTCTCACTCTTCTTGCACTTATGGCGGCATTGTGTCTTCTGTATTTAATTCCCATGCGATTTCTGTGTTTCATCGTCAATGTGAAGGTCCAAGGAATACATTGAACCTGCTGTGGTGTATCGGAAACTAATACTGGTCTTACAGGAAAGGATCAAAACACAGACTCTAAGAAGTCTCACTCTTCTTGCACTTAAGTCGGCATTGTTCCTTTTGTATTTAATTTCGATGTAATTTAAGTGTTTCATCGTCAATGTGTATGTCCAAGAAATACATTGAACCTGCAATGGTGTATCGGAAACTAATACTGGTCTCACAGGAAAGGATCAAATGACAGACTCTAAGAAGTCTCACTCTTCTTGCACTTAAGGCGGCATTGTGGCTATTGTTTTTAATTCCGATGTAATTTGAGTGTTTCATCGTCAATGTGTATGTCCAAGGAATACATTGAACCAGCAGTGGTGTATCGGAAACTAATACTGGTCTCACAGGGAACGCTCAAAGCACCGACTGTAAGAATATTCTCTATTGTTGTACTTAAAGCGGCATTGTGGCTTTCGTATTTAATTCTGATGTGATATATGTGTTTCATCGTCAATGTGAGGTCCAAGGAACACATTGAACCAGCAGTGGTCTATCGGAAACAAATACTGGTCTCACAGGAAAAGATCAAAGCACAGACTCGAAGAAGTCTCACTCTTCCTGCACTTAAGGCAGCATTGCGCCTTTTGTATTTAATTCCAATGTAATTTCAGTGGTTCATTGTCAATGTGTATGTCCAAGGAATACATTGAACAAGCAGAGGTGTATCGGAAACTAATACTGGTCTCACAGGGAATGCACAAAGCACCGACTGTAAGAAGAGTCTCTATTCTTGTACTTAAGGCGGCATTGTGCCTTTTGAATTTAATTCCGATGCGATTTCTGTGTGTCATCGTCAATCTGAAGGTCCAAGGAATACATTGAACCTGCAGTGGAGTATCGGAAACTAATACTGGTCTCGCAGGGAATGCTCAAAGCACCGACTGTAAGAAGAGTCTCTATTCTTGTACTTAAGGTGGCATTGTGCCTGTTGTATTTAATTCCGGTGTAATTTCAGAGTTTCATCATCAATGTGTATGTCCAAGGAATACATTGACCCAGCAGTGGTGTATCGGAAACTAATACTGGTCTCACAGGGAACGCTCAAAGCACCGACTGTAAGAAGAGTCTCTATTCTTGTACGTAAGGCGGCATTGTGAATTTTGTATTTAATTCCGTTGCGATTTCTGTGTTTCATCGTCAATGTGCATGTCCAAGGAATACATTGAACCTGCAGTGCTGCATCGGTAACTAATACTGGTCTCACAGGAAAGGATCAACGCCCAGACTCTAAGACGTCTCACTCTTCTTGCACTTCAGGTTGCATTGAGCATTTTGTATTTAATTCCGATGCGATTTCTGTGTTTCATCGTCAATGTGAAGGTCCAAGGAATACATTGAACCTGCAGTGGTGTATCGGAAACTAATACTGGTCTCACAGGGATTGCTCATAGCACCGACTGTAAGAAGAGTCTCTATTCTTGTACTTAAGGCGGCATTGTGCCTTTTGTATTTAATTCCGATGCGACTTCTGTGTTTCATCGTCAATGTGTATGTCCAAGGAATACATTGAACCTGCAGTGGTGTATCGGAAACTAATACGGGTCTCACATGGAATGCTCAAAACCCCGACTGTAAGATGAGTCCCTATTCTTGTACTTAGGGCGGCATTGTGCCATTTGTATTTCATTCCGATGGGATTTCTGTGTTTCATCGTCAATGTGAAGGTCCAAGGAATGCATTGAACCTGCAGTGGTGTTTCGGAAACTAATACTGGTCTCACAGGAAAGGATCAAAGCACAGACACTAAGAAGTCTCACTCTTCTTGCACTTAAGTCGGCATTGTGCCTTTTGTATTTAATTTCGATGTAACTTCATTGTTTGATCGACAATGTATATGTCCAAGGAATACATTGAACCTGCAGTGGTGTATCGGAATCTAATACTCGTCTTACAGGAAAGGATCAAACACCGACTGTAAGATGAGTCCCTATTCTTGTACTTAGGGCGGCATTGTGACTTTTGTATTTAATTTCGATGTAATTTAAGTGTTTCATCGTCAATGTGTATGTCCAAGAAATACATTGAACCTGCAATGGTGTATCGGAAACTAATACTGGTCTCACAGGAAAGGATCAAATGACAGACTCTAAGAAGTCTCACTCTTCTTGCACTTAAGGCGGCATTGTGGCTATTGTTTTTAATTCCGATGTAATTTGAGTGTTTCATCGTCAATGTGTATGTCCAAGGAATACATTGAACCAGCAGTGGTGTATCGGAAACTAATACTGGTCTCACAGGGAACGCTCAAAGCACCGACTGTAAGAATAGTCTCTATTGTTGTACTTAAAGCGGCATTGTGGCTTTCGTATTTAATTCTGATGTGATATATGTGTTTCATCGTCAATGTGAGGTCCAAGGAACACATTGAACCAGCAGTGGTCTATCGGAAACAAATACTGGTCTCACAGGAAAAGATCAAAGCACAGAATCGAAGAAGTCTCACTCTTCCTGCACTTAAGGCGGCATTGCGCCTTTTGTATTTAATTCCAATGTAATTTCAGTGGTTCATTGTCAATGTGTATGTCCAAGGAATACATTGAACAAGCAGAGGTGTATCGGAAACTAATACTGGTCTCACAGGGAATGCTCAAAGCACCGACTGTAAGAAGAGTCTCTATTCTTGTACTTAAGGCGGCATTGTGCCTTTTGTATTTAATTCCGATGCGATTTCTGTGTGTCATCGTCAATCTGAAGGTCCAAGGAATACATTGAACCTGCAGTGGAGTATCGGAAACTAATACTGGTCTCGCAGGGAATGCTCAAAGCACCGACTGTAAGAAGAGTCTCTATTCTTGTACTTAAGGCGGTATTGAGCCTTTTGTATTTATTTCCGATGCGATTTCAGTGTTGTATCGTCAATGTGTATGTCCGAGGAATACATTGAACCTGCAGAGGTGTGTCGGAAACTAATGCTGGTCTCACAGGGAATGCTCAAAGCACCGACTGTAACAAGAGTCTCTATTCTTGTACTTAAGGCGGCATTGTGACTTTTGTATTTAATTCCGATGCGATTTCCGTGTTTCATCGTCAATGTGTATGTCCAAGGAATACATTGAATCTGCAGTGGTGTATCGGAAACTAATACTGGTCTCACAGGGAATGATCAAAGCACCGACTGTAAGAAGAGTATCTGTTCTTGTACTTAAGGCGACATCGTGCATTTTATATTTAATTCCGATGCGATTTCTGTGTATCATCGTCAATCTGAAGGTCCAAGGAACACATTGAACCTGCAGTTGTGTATCGGAAACTAATACTGGTCTCACAGGGAATGCTCAAAGAACCGACCGTAAGAAGAGTCTCTATTCTTGTACATAAGGCGGCATTGTGCCTTTTGTATTTAATTCCGATGCGATTTCTGTGTTTCATCGTCAATGTGTGTGTCCAAGGAATACATTGAACCTGCAGTGGGGTATCGGAAACCAATACTGGTCTCACAGGGAATGCTCAAAGCACCGACTGTAAGAAGAGGCACTATTCTTGTACTTAAGGCGGTATTGTTCTTTTGTATTTAATTCCGATGCGATTTCAGTGTTTCATCGTCAATGTGTATGTCCGAGGAATACATTGAACCTGCAGAGGTTAATCGGAAACTAATACTGGTCTCACAGGGAATGCTCAAACACCGACTGTAAGAAGAGTCTCTATTCTTGTACTAAGGCGGCATTGTGCCTTTTGTATTTATATCAGATGCGACTTCTATGTATCATCGTCAATGTGTATGTCCAAGGAATACATTGAACCTGCAGTGGTGTATCGGAAACTAATACTGGTCTAACAGGGAATGCTCAAATCACCGACTGTAAGAAGAGTCTCTATTCTTGTACTTATGGCAGTATTATGCCTTTTGTATTTATTTCCGATGCGATTTCAGTGTTTCATCGTCAATGTGTATGTCCGAGGAATACATTGAACCTGCAGAGGTTAATCGGAAACTAATACTGGTCTCACAGGGAATGCTCAAAGTACCGACTGTGAGAAGAGTCTCTATTCTTGTACTTAAGGCGGCATTGTGTCTTTTGTATTTAATTCCGATGCGATTTCTGTGTTTCATCGGCAATGTGAGGGTCCACGGAATTCATTGAACCTATAGTGGTCTATCGGAAACTAATACTGGTCTCACAGGAAAGGATCAAAGCACAGACTCTAAGAAGTCTCGCTCTTCTTGCACTTAAGTCGCCATTTTGCCTTTTGTATTTAATTTCGATGTAACTTCATTGATTGATCGACAATGTGTATGTCCAAGGAATACATTGAACCTGCAGTGGTGTATCGGAATCTAATACTCGTCTCACAGGAAAGGATCAAAGGTCAGTCTCTAAGAAGTCTCACTCTTTTTGCACTTAAGGCGGCATTGTAGCTTTTGTATTTAATTCCGTTGTAATTTCAGTGTTTCATCGTCAATGTGTATGTCCAAGGAATACATTGAACCAGCAGTGGTGTATCGGAAACTAATACTGATCTCGCAGGGAACGCTCAAAGCACCGACTGTAAGAAGAGTCTCTATTCTTGTACTTAAAGCGGCATTGTGCCTTTTGTATTTAATTCCGATGTGATATCTGTTTCATCGTCAATGTGAAGGTCCAAGGAACACATTGACCTGCAGTGGTGTATTGGAAACTAATACTTGTCTCACAGGAAAGGATCAAAGCACAGACCCGAAGAAGTCTCACTCTTCCTGCACTTAAAGCGGCATTGCGCCTTCTGTATTTAATTCCAATGTAATTTCAGTGGTTCATCGTCAAATGTTATGTCCTAGGAATACATTGAACCTGCAGTGGTGTATCGGAAACTAATACTGGTCTCACAGGGAATGCTCAAAGCACCGACTCTACGAAGAGTCGCTAATCTTGTACTTAAGGCGGCATTGTGCCTTTTGTCTTTAATTCCGATGCGATATCTGTGTTTCATCGTCAATGTGAAGGTCCAAGGAATACATTGAACCTGCGGTGGTGTATCGGAAACTAATACTGGTCTCACAGGGAAAGCTCAAAGCACCGCCTGTAAGAAGTGTCTCTATTCTTGTACTTAATGCGGCATTGTGCCTTTTGTATTTAATTCCGATGCCATTTCTGTATTTCATTGTCAATATGAAGGACCAAGGAATACATTGAACCTGCAGTGGTGTATCGGAAACTAATACTGGTCTCACAGGAAAGGATCACAGCACAGACTTTAAGAAGCCTCACTCTTCTTGCACTTAAGGCGGCATAGTGACTTTTGTATATAATTCCGATGCGATTCTGTGATTCATCGTCAATGTGAAGGTCCTAGGAGTACATTAAACCTGCAGTGGTGTATCGGAAACTAATACTGGTCTCACAGGAAACGATCATAGCACAGACTCTAAGAAGTCACACTCTTCTTGCACTTAAGGCGGCATTGTGCCTTTTGTATTTAATTCCGTTGCGATATCTTTGTTTCATCGTCAATGTGTATGTCCAAGGAATACATTGAACCTGCAGTGGTGCATCGGAAACTAATGCTGGTCTCACAGGAAAGGGTCAGCGCCCACACTATAAGACGTCTCACTCTTCTTGCACTTCAGGTTGCATTGAGCCTTTTGTATTTAATTCCGATGCGATTTCTGTGTTTCATCGTCAATGTGAAGGTCCAAGGAATACATTGAACCTGCAGTGGTGTATCGGAAACTAATACTGGTCTCACAGGGAATGCTCAAAGCACCGACTGTAAGAAGAGTCTCTATTCTTGTACTTATTGCGGCATTGTGCCTTTTGTATTTAATTCCAATGCGACTTCTGTGTTTCATCGTCAATGTGTATGTCCAAGGAATACATTGAACCTGCAGTGGTGTATCGGAAACTAATACGGGACTCACAGGGAATGCTCAAAACACCGACTGTAAGATGAGTCCCTATTCTTGTACTTAGGGCGGCATTGTGCCACTTGTATTTCATTCCGATGCGATTTCTGTGTTTCATCGTCAATGTGAAGGTCCAAGGAATACATTGAACCTGCAGTGGTGTGTTGGAAACTAATACTGGTCTCACAGGAAGGGAGCAAAGCACAGACTCTAAGAAGTCTCACTCTTCTTGCACTTAAGTCGGCATTGTGCCATTTGTATTTAATTTCGATGTAACTTCATTGTTTGATCGACTATGTGTATGTCCAAGGAATACATTGAACTTGCAGTGGTGTATCGGAATCTAATACTCGTCTCACAGGAAAGGATCAAAACACCGACTGTAAGATGAGTCCCTATTCTTGTACTTAGGGCGGCATTGTGCCATTTGTATTTATTTCCGATGCGATTTCAGTGTTTCATCGTCAATGTGTATGTCCGAGGAATACATTGAACCTGCAGTGGTGTATCGGACACTAATACTGGTCTCACAGGGATTGCTCAAAGCACCGACTGTAAGAAGAGTCTCTATTCTTGTACTTAAGGCGGTATTGAGCCTTTTGTATTTATTTCCGATGCAATTTCAGTGTTGTATCGTCAATGTGTATGTCCGAGGAATACATTGAACCTGCAGAGGTGTGTCGGAAACTAATGCTGGTCTCACAGGGAATGCTCAAAGCACCGACTGTAACAAGAGTCTCTATTCTTGTACTTAAGGCGGCATTGTGACTTTTGTATTTAATTCCGATGCGATTTCTGTGTATCATCGTCAATCTGAAGGTCCATGGAATACATTGAACCTGCAGTTGTGTATCGGAAACTAATACTGGTCTCACAGGGAATGCTCAAAGAACCGACCGTAAGAAGAGTCTCTATTCTTGTACATAAGGCGGCATTGTGCCTTTTGTATTTAATTCCGATGCGATTTCTGTGTTTCCTCATCAATGTGTGTGTCCAAGGAATACATTGAACCTGCAGTGGAGTATTGGAATTCAATACTGGTCTCACAGGGAATGCTCAGAGCACCGACTGTAAGAAGAGTCACTATTCTTGTACTTAAGGCGGTATTGTTCCTTTTGTATTTAATTCCGATGCGATTTCAGTGTTTCATCGTCAATGTGTATGTCCGAGGAATACATTGAACCTGCAGAGGTTAATCGGAAACTAATACTGGTCTCACAGGGAATGCTCAAAGCACCGACTGTAAGAAGAGTCTGTATTCTTGTACTAAGGCGGCATTGTGCCTTTTGTATTTATATCAGATGCGATTTCTGTGTATCATCGTCAATGTGTATGTCCAAGGAATACATTGAACCTGCAGTGGTGTATCGGAAACTAATACTGGTCTAACAGGCATTGCTCAAATTACCGACTGTAAGAAGAGTCTCTATTCTTGTACTTAAGGCGGTATTGTGCCTTTTGAATTCATTTCCGATGCGATTTCAGTGTTTCATCGTCAATGTGTATGTCCGAGGAATACATTGAACCTGCAGAGGTTAATCGGAAACTAATACTGGTCTCACAGGGAATGCTCAAAGCACCGACTGTAAGAAGGGTCTCTATTCTTGTACTTAAGGCGGCATTGTTTCTTTTGTATTTAATTCCGATGCGATTTCTGTGTTTCATCGTCAATGTGAAGGTCCACGGAATTCATTGAACCTATAGTGTTCTATCGGAAACTAATACTGGTCTCACAGGAAAGGATCAAAGCACAGACTCTAAGAAGTCTCACTCTTCTTGCACTTAAGTCGGCATTGTGCCTTTTGTATTTAATTTCGATGTAACTTCATTGTTTGATCGACAATGTGTATGTCCAAGGAATACATTGAACCTTCAGTGGTGTATCGGAATCAAATACTCGTCTCACAGGAAAGGATCAAAGGTCAGACTCTAAGAAGTCTCACTCTTCTTGCACATAATGCGGCATTGTAGCTTTTGTATTTAATTCCGTTGTAATTTCAGTGTTTCATCGTCAATGTGTATGTCCAAGGAATACATTGAACCAGCAGTGGTGTATCGGAAACTAATACTGATCTCGCAGGGAACGCTCAAAGCACCGACTGTAAGAAGAGTCTCTATTCTTGTACTTAAAGCGGCATTGTGCCTTTTGTATTTAATTATGATGTGATATCTGTTTCATCGTCAATGTGAAGGTCCAAGGAACACATTGAACCTGCAGTGGTGTATCGGAAACTAATACTGGTCTCACAGGAAAGGGTCACAGCACAGACTCTAAGAAGTCTCACTCCTCTTGCACTTAAGGCGGCATTGTGTCTTTTGTATTTAATTAAGTTGCTATATCTGTGTTTCATCGTCAATGTGAAGGTCCAAGGAATACATTGAACCTGGAGTGGTGTATCGGAAACTAATACTGGTGTCACAGGAAAGGATCAAAGCACAGACTCTAAGACGTCTGACTCTTCTTGCACTTAAAGTTGCAATGAGCTTTTTTATGTAATTCCGATGCGATTTCTGTGTTTCATCGTCAATGTGTATGTCCAAGGAATACATTGAACCTGCAGTGGTGTATCGGAAACTAATACTGGTCTCAAAGGGAATGCTCAAAGCACCGACTGTAAGAAGAGTCTCTATTCTTGTACTTAAGGCGGTATTGTGCCTTTTGCATTAATTTCCGATGCGATTTCAGTGTTTCATCGTAATGTGTATGTCCGAGGAATACATTGATCCTGCAGAGGTTAATCGGAAACTATTACTGGTCTCACAGGGAATGCTCAAAGCACCGACTGTAAGAAGAGTCTCTATTCTTGTACTTAAGGCAGTATTGTGCCTTTTGCATTAATTTCCGATGCGATTTCAGTGTTTCATCGTCAATGTGAATGTCCAAGGAATACATTGAACCTGCAGTGGTGCATCGGAAACTAATACTGGTCTCACAGGAAAGGGTCAGCGCCCACACTATAAGACGTCTCACTCTTCTTGCACTTCAGGTTGCATTGAGCCTTTTGTATTTAATTCCGATGCGATTTCTGTGTTTCATCGTCAATGTGAAGGTCCAAGGAATTCATTGAACCTATAGTGGTCTATCGGAAACGAATACTGGTCTCACAGTAAAGGATCAAAGCACAGACTCTAAGAAGTCTCACTCTTCTTGCACTGAAGTCGGCATTGTGCCTTTTGTATTCAATTTCGATGTAACTTCATTGTTTGATCGACAATGTGTATGTCCAAGGAATACATTGAACCTGCAGTGGTGTATCGGAATCTAATACTCGTCTCACAGGAAAGGATCAAAGGACAGACGCTAAGAAGTCTCACTCTTCTTGCACTTAAGTCGGCATTGTGGCTTTTGTTTTTAATTCCGATGTAATTTCAGTGTTGCATCGTCAATGTGTATGTCCAAGGAATACATTGAACCAGCAGTGGTGTATTGGAAACTAATACTGATCTCGCAGGGAACGCTCAAAGCACCGACTGTAAGAAGAGTCTCTATTCTTGTACTTAAAGCGGCATTGTGGCTTTTGTATTTAATTGCGATGTGATATCTGTTTCATCGTCAATGAGAAGGTCCAAGGAACACATTGAACCTGCAGTGGTATATCGGAAACTAATACTGGCCTCACAGGAAAAGATCAAAGCACACACTCGAGGAAGTCTCACTCTTTCTGCACTTAAGGCGGCATTGCGCCTTTTGTATTTAATTCCAATGAAATTTCAGTGGTTCACTGTCAATGTGTATGTCCTAGGAATACATTAAGCCTGCAATGGTGTATCGGAAACTAATACTGGTCTCACAGGGAATGCACAAAGCACCGACTCTAAGAAGAGTCCCTAATCTTGTACTTAAGGCTGCATTGTGCCATTTGTATTATTTCCGATGCGAATTCTGTGTTTCATCGTCAATGTGCAGGTCCAAGGAATACATTGAACCAGCAGTGGTGTATCGGACACTAATACTTTTCTCAAAGGAAAGGATCAAAGCACAGACTCTATGAAGTCACACTCTTCTTGCACTTAAGGCGGCATTGTGCCTTTTGTATTTAATTCCGTTGCGATATCTGTGTTTCATCTTCAATGTGAATGTCCAAGGAATTCATTGAACCTGAAGTGGTGTATCGGAAACTAATACTGGCCTCAAAGGAAAGGATCAAAGCACAGCCTCTAAGAAGTCTCACTCTTCTTGCACTTAAGTCGGCATTGTGCCTTTTGTACTTAATTTCGATGTAATTTAAGTGTTTCATCGTCAATGTGTATGTCCAAGGAATTCACTGAACCTGCAATGGTGTATCGGAAACTAATACTGGTCTCACAGGAAAGGATCAAAAGACAGACTCTATTAAGTCTCACTCTTTTTGCACTTAAGGCGGCATTGTGGCTTTTGTATTTAATTCCGATATAATTTGAGTCTTTCATCGTCAATGTGTATGTCCAAGGAATACATTGAACCAGCAGTGGTGTATCGGAAACTAATACTAGTCTCACAGGGAACGCTCAAAGCACCGACTGTAAGAAGAGTCTCTATTCTTGTACTTAAGCCGGCATTGTGAATTTTGTATTTAATTCCGATGCTATTTCTGTGCTTCATCGTCATTGTGAAGGTCCAAGGAATACATTGAAATTGCAGTGGTGTATCGGAAACTAATACCGGTCTCACAGGAAAGGATCAAAGCACTGACTCCAAGAAGTCTCACTCTTCTTGCACTTAAGGCTGCATTGTGCCTTTTGTATTTAATTCCGATGCGATTTCTGTGTTTCATCGTCAATGTGAAGATCCAAGGAATACATTAAACCTGCAGTGGTGTATCGGAAACTAATACTGGTCTCACAGGAAACGATCATAGCACAGACTCTAAGAAGTCACACTCTTCTTGCACTTAAGGCGGCATTGTGCCTTTTGTATTTAATTCCGTTGCGATTTCTGTGTTTCAACGTCAATGTGTATGTCCAAGGAATACATTGAACCTGCAGTGGTGCATCGGAAACTAATACTGGTCTCACAGGAAAGGATCAACGCCCAGACTCTAAGACGTCTCACTCTTCTTGCACTTCAGGTTGCATTGAGCCTTTTGGATTTAATTCCGATGCGATTTCTGTGTTTCATCGTCAATGTAATGGTCCAAGGAATACATTGAACTTGCAGTGGTGTATCGGAAACTAATACTGGTCTCACAGGGAATGCTCAAAGCACCGACTGTAAGAAGAGTCTCTATTCTTGTACTTAAGACGGCATTGTGCCTTTTGTATTTAATTCCGATGCGACTTCTGTGTTTCATCGTCAATGTGTATGGCCAAGGAATACATTGAACCTGCAGTGGTGTATCGGAAACTAATACTGGTCTCACAGGGAATGCTCAAAACACCGACTGTAAGATGAGTCCCTATTCTTGTACTTAGGGCGGCATTGTGCCATTTGTATTTAATTCTGATGCGATTTCTGTGATTCATCGTCAATGTGAACGTCCAAGGAAAACATTGAACCTGCAGTGGTGTGTCGAAACGAACACTGGTATCACAGGAAAGGATCAAAGCACAGACTCTAAGAAGTCTCACTCTTCTTGCACTTAAGGCGGCATTGTGCCATTTGTATTTAATTCCGATCTAATTTCAGTTTGTCATCACCAACGTGTACGTCCAAGGAATACATTGAACCTGCAGTGGTGTATCGGAAACTAATACTGGTCACACAGGGAATGCTCAAAACACCGACTGTAAGATGAGTCGATATTCTTGTACTTAAGGCGACATCGTGCATTTTGTATTTAATTCCGATGCGATTTCTGTGTATCATCGTCAATCTGAAGGTCCAAGGAATACATTGCACCTGCAGTTGTGTATCGGAAACTAATACTGGTCTCACAGGGAATGCTCAAAGAACCGACCGTAAGAAGAGTCTCTATTCTTGCACATAAGGCGGCATTGTGCCTTTTGTATTTAATTCCGATGCGATTTCTGTGTTTCATCTTCAATGTGTATGTCCAAGCAATACATTGAACCTGCAGTCGGGTATCGGAATCTAATACTGGTCTCACAGGGAATGCTCAAAGCACCGACTGTAAGAAGAGTCACTATTCTTGTACTTAAGGCGGTATTGTTCCTTTTGTATTTAATTCCGATGCGATTTCAGTGTTTCATCGTCAATGTGTATGTCCGAGGAATACATTGAACCTGCAGAGGTTAATCGGAAACTAATACTGGTCTCACAGGGAATGCTCAAAGCACCGACTGTATGAAGAGTCTCTATTCATGTACTAAGGCGGCATTGTGCCTTTTGTATTTATATCCGATGCGATTTCTGTGTATCATCGTCAATGTGTATCTCCAAGGAATACATTGAACCTGCAGTGGTGAATCAGAAACTAATACTGGTCTAACAGGGAATGCTCAAAGCACCGACTGTAAGAAGAGTCTCTATTTTTGTACTTAAGGCGGGATTGTGCCTTTTGTATTTATTTCCGATGCGATTTCAGTGTTTCATCGTCAATGTGTATGTCCGAGGAATACATTGAACCTGCAGAGGTTAATCAGAAACTAATACTGGTCTCACAGGGAATGCTCAAAGCACCGACTGTAAGAAGAGTCTCTATTCTTGTACTTAAGGCGGCATTGTGTCTTTTATATTTAATTCCGATGCGATTTCTGTGTTTCATCGTCAATGTGAAGGTCCAAGGAATACATAGAACCTGCTGTGGTGTATCGGAAACTAATACTGGTCTCACAGGAAAGGATCAAAGCACAGACTCTAAGAAGTCTCACTCTTCTTGCACTTAAGTCGGCATTGTGCCTTTTGTATTTAATTTCGATGTAACTTCATTGTTTGATCGACAATGTGTATGTCCAAGGAATACAATGAACCTGCAGTGGTGTATCGGAATCTAATACTCGTCTCACAGGAAAGGATCGAAGGACAGACTCTAAGAAGTCTCACTCTTCTTGCACTTAAGTCGGCATTGTGGCTTTTGTTTTTAATTCCGATGTAATTTCAGTGTTGCATCGTCAATGTGTATGTCCAAGGAATACATTGAACCAGCAGTGGTGTATTGGAAACTAATACTGATCTCGCAGGAAACGCTCAAAGCACCGACTGTTAGAAGAGTCCCTATTCTTGTACTTAAAGCGGCATTGTGGCTTTTGTATTTAATTGCGATGTGATATCTGTTTCATCGTCAATGAGAAGGTCAAAGGAACACATTGAACCTGCAGTGGTATATCGGAAACTAATACTGGCCTCACAGGAAAAGATCAAAGCACACACTCGAGGAAGTCTCACTCTTTCTGCACTTAAGGCGGCATTGCGCCTTTTGTATTTAATTCCAATGAAATTTCAGTGGTTCACTGTCAATGTGTATGTCCTAGGAATACATTAAGCCTGCAATGGTGTATCGGAAACTAATACTGGTCTCACAGGGAATGCACAAAGCACCGACTCTAAGAAGAGTCCCTAATCTTGTACTTAAGGCTGCATTGTGCCATTTGTATTATTTCCGATGCGAATTCTGTGTTTCATCGTCAATGTGCAGGTCCAAGGAATACATTGAACCTGCAGTGGTGTATCGGACACTAATACTTTTCTCAAAGGAAAGGATCAAAGCACAGACTCTATGAAGTCACACTCTTCTTGCACTTAAGGCGGCATTGTGCCTTTTGTATTTAATTCCGTTGCGATATCTGTGTTTCATCTTCAATGTGAATGTCCAAGGAATTCATTGAACCTGAAGTGGTGTATCGGAAACTAATACTGGCCTCAAAGGAAAGGATCAAAGCACAGCCTCTAAGAAGTCTCACTCTTCTTGCACTTAAGTCGGCATTGTGCCTTTTGTACTTAATTTCGATGTAATTTAAGTGTTTCATCGTCAATGTGTATGTCCAAGGAATTCACTGAACCTGCAATGGTGTATCGGAAACTAATACTGGTCTCACAGGAAAGGATCAAAAGACAGACTCTATTAAGTCTCACTCTTTTTGCACTTAAGGCGGCATTGTGGCTTTTGTATTTAATTCCGATATAATTTGAGTCTTTCATCGTCAATGTGTATGTCCAAGGAATACATTGAACCAGCAGTGGTGTATCGGAAACTAATACTAGTCTCACAGGGAACGCTCAAAGCACCGACTGTAAGAAGAGTCTCTATTCTTGTACTTAAGCCGGCATTGTGAATTTTGTATTTAATTCCGATGCTATTTCTGTGCTTCATCGTCATTGTGAAGGTCCAAGGAATACATTGAAATTGCAGTGGTGTATCGGAAACTAATACCGGTCTCACAGGAAAGGATCAAAGCACTGACTCCAAGAAGTCTCACTCTTCTTGCACTTAAGGCTGCATTGTGCCTTTTGTATTTAATTCCGATGCGATTTCTGTGTTTCATCGTCAATGTGAAGATCCAAGGAATACATTAAACCTGCAGTGGTGTATCGGAAACTAATACTGGTCTCACAGGAAACGATCATAGCACAGACTCTAAGAAGTCACACTCTTCTTGCACTTAAGGCGGCATTGTGCCTTTTGTATTTAATTCCGTTGCGATTTCTGTGTTTCAACGTCAATGTGTATGTCCAAGGAATACATTGAACCTGCAGTGGTGCATCGGAAACTAATACTGGTCTCACAGGAAAGGATCAACGCCCAGACTCTAAGACGTCTCACTCTTCTTGCACTTCAGGTTGCATTGAGCCTTTTGGATTTAATTCCGATGCGATTTCTGTGTTTCATCGTCAATGTGATGGTCCAAGGAATACATTGAACTTGCAGTGGTGTATCGGAAACTAATACTGGTCTCACAGGGAATGCTCAAAGCACCGACTGTAAGAAGAGTCTCTATTCTTGTACTTAAGACGGCATTGTGCCTTTTGTATTTAATTCCGATGCGACTTCTGTGTTTCATCGTCAATGTGTATGGCCAAGGAATACATTGAACCTGCAGTGGTGTATCGGAAACTAATACTGGTCTCACAGGGAATGCTCAAAACACCGACTGTAAGATGAGTCCCTATTCTTGTACTTAGGGCGGCATTGTGCCATTTGTATTTAATTCTGATGCGATTTCTGTGATTCATCGTCAATGTGAACGTCCAAGGAAAACATTGAACCTGCAGTGGTGTGTCGAAACGAACACTGGTATCACAGGAAAGGATCAAAGCACAGACTCTAAGAAGTCTCACTCTTCTTGCACTTAAGGCGGCATTTGTCATCACCAACGTGTACGTCCAAGGAATACATTGAACCTGCAGTGGTGTATCGGAAACTAATACTGGTCACACAGGGAATGCTCAAAACACCGACTGTAAGATGAGTCAATATTCTTGTACTTAAGGCGACATCGTGCATTTTGTACTTAATTCCGATGCGATTTCTGTGTATCATCGTCAATCTGAAGGTCCAAGGAATACATTGCACCTGCAGTTGTGTATCGGAAACTAATACTGGTCTCACAGGGAATGCTCAAAGAACCGACCGTAAGAAGAGTCTCTATTCTTGCACATAAGGCGGCATTGTGCCTTTTGTATTTAATTCCGATGCGATTTCTGTGTTTCATCTTCAATGTGTATGTCCAAGCAATACATTGAACCTGCAGTCGGGTATCGGAATCTAATACTGGTCTCACAGGGAATGCTCAAAGCACCGACTGTAAGAAGAGTCACTATTCTTGTACTTAAGGCGGTATTGTTCCTTTTGTATTTAATTCCGATGCGATTTCAGTGTTTCATCGTCAATGTGTATGTCCGAGGAATACATTGAACCTGCAGAGGTTAATCGGAAACTATTACTGGTCTCACAGGGAATGCTCAAAGCACCGACTGTAAGAAGAGTCTCTATTCTTGTACTTAAGGCAGTATTGTGCCTTTTGCATTAATTTCCGATGCGATTTCAGTGTTTCATCGTCAATGTGTATGTCCAAGGAATACATTGAACCTGCAGTGGTGCATCGGAAACTAATACTGGTCTCACAGGAAAGGGTCAGCGCCCACACTATAAGACGTCTCACTCTTCTTGCACTTCAGGTTGCATTGAGCCTTTTGTATTTAATTCCGATGCGATTTCTGTGTTTCATCGTCAATGTGAAGGTCCAAGGAATTCATTGAACCTATAGTGGTCTATCGGAAACGAATACTGGTCTCACAGTAAAGGATCAAAGCACAGACTCTAAGAAGTCTCACTCTTCTTGCACTGAAGTCGGCATTGTGCCTTTTGTATTCAATTTCGATGTAACTTCATTGTTTGATCGACAATGTGTATGTCCAAGGAATACATTGAACCTGCAGTGGTGTATCGGAATCTAATACTCGTCTCACAGGAAAGGATCAAAGGACAGACGCTAAGAAGTCTCACTCTTCTTGCACTTAAGTCGGCATTGTGGCTTTTGTTTTTAATTCCGATGTAATTTCAGTGTTGCATCGTCAATGTGTATGTCCAAGGAATACATTGAACCAGCAGTGGTGTATTGGAAACTAATACTGATCTCGCAGGGAACGCTCAAAGCACCGACTGTAAGAAGAGTCTCTATTCTAGTACTTAAAGCGGCATTGTGGCTTTTGTATTTAATTGCGATGTGATATCTGTTTCATCGTCAATGAGAAGGTCCAAGGAACACATTGAACCTGCAGTGGTATATCGGAAACTAATACTGGCCTCACAGGAAAAGATCAAAGCACACACTCGAGGAAGTCTCACTCTTTCTGCACTTAAGGCGGCATTGCGCCTTTTGTATTTAATTCCAATGAAAGTTCAGTGGTTCACTGTCAATGTGTATGTCCTAGGAATACATTAAGCCTGCAATGGTGTATCGGAAACTAATACTGGTCTCACAGGGAATGCACAAAGCACCGACTCTAAGAAGAGTCCCTAATCTTGTACTTAAGGCTGCATTGTGCCATTTGTATTATTTCCGATGCGAATTCTGTGTTTCATCGTCAATGTGCAGGTCCAAGGAATACATTGAACCTGCAGTGGTGTATCGGACACTAATACTTTTCTCAAAGGAAAGGATCAAAGCACAGACTCTATGAAGTCACACTCTTCTTGCACTTAAGGCGGCATTGTGCCTTTTGTATTTAATTCCGTTGCGATATCTGTGTTTCATCTTCAATGTGAATGTCCAAGGAATTCATTGAACCTGAAGTGGTGTATCGGAAACTAATACTGGCCTCAAAGGAAAGGATCAAAGCACAGCCTCTAAGAAGTCTCACTCTTCTTGCACTTAAGTCGGCATTGTGCCTTTTGTACTTAATTTCGATGTAATTTAAGTGTTTCATCGTCAATGTGTATGTCCAAGGAATTCACTGAACCTGCAATGGTGTATCGGAAACTAATACTGGTCTCACAGGAAAGGATCAAAAGACAGACTCTATTAAGTCTCACTCTTTTTGCACTTAAGGCGGCATTGTGGCTTTTGTATTTAATTCCGATATAATTTGAGTCTTTCATCGTCAATGTGTATGTCCAAGGAATACATTGAACCAGCAGTGGTGTATCGGAAACTAATACTAGTCTCACAGGGAACGCTCAAAGCACCGACTGTAAGAAGAGTCTCTATTCTTGTACTTAAGCCGGCATTGTGAATTTTGTATTTAATTCCGATGCTATTTCTGTGCTTCATCGTCATTGTGAAGGTCCAAGGAATACATTGAAATTGCAGTGGTGTATCGGAAACTAATACCGGTCTCACAGGAAAGGATCAAAGCACTGACTCCAAGAAGTCTCACTCTTCTTGCACTTAAGGCTGCATTGTGCCTTTTGTATTTAATTCCGATGCGATTTCTGTGTTTCATCGTCAATGTGAAGATCCAAGGAATACATTAAACCTGCAGTGGTGTATCGGAAACTAATACTGGTCTCACAGGAAACGATCATAGCACAGACTCTAAGAAGTCACACTCTTCTTGCACTTAAGGCGGCATTGTGCCTTTTGTATTTAATTCCGTTGCGATTTCTGTGTTTCAACGTCAATGTGTATGTCCAAGGAATACATTGAACCTGCAGTGGTGCATCGGAAACTAATACTGGTCTCACAGGAAAGGATCAACGCCCAGACTCTAAGACGTCTCACTCTTCTTGCACTTCAGGTTGCATTGAGCCTTTTGGATTTAATTCCGATGCGATTTCTGTGTTTCATCGTCAATGTGATGGTCCAAGGAATACATTGAACTTGCAGTGGTGTATCGGAAACTAATACTGGTCTCACAGGGAATGCTCAAAGCACCGACTGTAAGAAGAGTCTCTATTCTTGTACTTAAGACGGCATTGTGCCTTTTGTATTTAATTCCGATGCGACTTCTGTGTTTCATCGTCAATGTGTATGGCCAAGGAATACATTGAACCTGCAGTGGTGTATCGGAAACTAATACTGGTCTCACAGGGAATGCTCAAAACACCGACTGTAAGATGAGTCCCTATTCTTGTACTTAGGGCGGCATTGTGCCATTTGTATTTAATTCTGATGCGATTTCTGTGATTCATCGTCAATGTGAACGTCCAAGGAAAACATTGAACCTGCAGTGGTGTGTCGAAACGAACACTGGTATCACAGGAAAGGATCAAAGCACAGACTCTAAGAAGTCTCACTCTTCTTGCACTTAAGGCGGCATTTGTCATCACCAACGTGTACGTCCAAGGAATACATTGAACCTGCAGTGGTGTATCGGAAACTAATACTGGTCACACAGGGAATGCTCAAAACACCGACTGTAAGATGAGTCAATATTCTTGTACTTAAGGCGACATCGTGCATTTTGTACTTAATTCCGATGCGATTTCTGTGTATCATCGTCAATCTGAAGGTCCAAGGAATACATTGCACCTGCAGTTGTGTATCGGAAACTAATACTGGTCTCACAGGGAATGCTCAAAGAACCGACCGTAAGAAGAGTCTCTATTCTTGCACATAAGGCGGCATTGTGCCTTTTGTATTTAATTCCGATGCGATTTCTGTGTTTCATCTTCAATGTGTATGTCCAAGCAATACATTGAACCTGCAGTCGGGTATCGGAATCTAATACTGGTCTCACAGGGAATGCTCAAAGCACCGACTGTAAGAAGAGTCACTATTCTTGTACTTAAGGCGGTATTGTTCCTTTTGTATTTAATTCCGATGCGATTTCAGTGTTTCATCGTCAATGTGTATGTCCGAGGAATACATTGAACCTGCAGAGGTTAATCGGAAACTATTACTGGTCTCACAGGGAATGCTCAAAGCACCGACTGTAAGAAGAGTCTCTATTCTTGTACTTAAGGCAGTATTGTGCCTTTTGCATTAATTTCCGATGCGATTTCAGTGTTTCATCGTCAATGTGTATGTCCAAGGAATACATTGAACCTGCAGTGGTGCATCGGAAACTAATACTGGTCTCACAGGAAAGGGTCAGCGCCCACACTATAAGACGTCTCACTCTTCTTGCACTTCAGGTTGCATTGAGCCTTTTGTATTTAATTCCGATGCGATTTCTGTGTTTCATCGTCAATGTGAAGGTCCAAGGAATTCATTGAACCTATAGTGGTCTATCGGAAACGAATACTGGTCTCACAGTAAAGGATCAAAGCACAGACTCTAAGAAGTCTCACTCTTCTTGCACTGAAGTCGGCATTGTGCCTTTTGTATTCAATTTCGATGTAACTTCATTGTTTGATCGACAATGTGTATGTCCAAGGAATACATTGAACCTGCAGTGGTGTATCGGAATCTAATACTCGTCTCACAGGAAAGGATCAAAGGACAGACGCTAAGAAGTCTCACTCTTCTTGCACTTAAGTCGGCATTGTGGCTTTTGTTTTTAATTCCGATGTAATTTCAGTGTTGCATCGTCAATGTGTATGTCCAAGGAATACATTGAACCAGCAGTGGTGTATTGGAAACTAATACTGATCTCGCAGGGAACGCTCAAAGCACCGACTGTAAGAAGAGTCTCTATTCTAGTACTTAAAGCGGCATTGTGGCTTTTGTATTTAATTGCGATGTGATATCTGTTTCATCGTCAATGAGAAGGTCCAAGGAACACATTGAACCTGCAGTGGTATATCGGAAACTAATACTGGCCTCACAGGAAAAGATCAAAGCACACACTTGAGGAAGTCTCACTCTTTCTGCACTTAAGGCGGCATTGCGCCTTTTGTATTTAATTCCAATGAAATTTCAGTGGTTCACTGTCAATGTGTATGTCCTAGGAATACATTAAGCCTGCAATGGTGTATTGGAAACTAATACTGGTCTCACAGGGAATGCACAAAGCACCGACTCTAAGAAGAGTCCCTAATCTTGTACTTAAGGCTGCATTGTGCCATTTGTATTATTTCCGATGCGAATTCTGTGTTTCATCGTCAATGTGCAGGTCCAAGGAATACATTGAACCTGCAGTGGTGTATCGGACACTAATACTTTTCTCAAAGGAAAGGATCAAAGCACAGACTCTATGAAGTCACACTCTTCTTGCACTTAAGGCGGCATTGTGCCTTTTGTATTTAATTCCGTTGCGATATCTGTGTTTCATCTTCAATGTGAATGTCCAAGGAATTCATTGAACCTGAAGTGGTGTATCGGAAACTAATACTGGCCTCAAAGGAAAGGATCAAAGCACAGCCTCTAAGAAGTCTCACTCTTCTTGCACTTAAGTCGGCATTGTGCCTTTTGTACTTAATTTCGATGTAATTTAAGTGTTTCATCGTCAATGTGTATGTCCAAGGAATTCACTGAACCTGCAATGGTGTATCGGAAACTAATACTGGTCTCACAGGAAAGGATCAAAAGACAGACTCTATTAAGTCTCACTCTTTTTGCACTTAAGGCGGCATTGTGGCTTTTGTATTTAATTCCGATATAATTTAAGTCTTTCATCGTCAATGTGTATGTCCAAGGAATACATTGAACCAGCAGTGGTGTATCGGAAACTAATACTAGTCTCACAGGGAACGCTCAAAGCACCGACTGTAAGAAGAGTCTCTATTCTTGTACTTAAGCCGGCATTGTGAATTTTGTATTTAATTCCGATGCTATTTCTGTGCTTCATCGTCATTGTGAAGGTCCAAGGAATACATTGAAATTGCAGTGGTGTATCGGAAACTAATACCGGTCTCACAGGAAAGGATCAAAGCACTGACTCCAAGAAGTCTCACTCTTCTTGCACTTAAGGCTGCATTGTGCCTTTTGTATTTAATTCCGATGCGATTTCTGTGTTTCATCGTCAATGTGAAGATCCAAGGAATACATTAAACCTGCAGTGGTGTATCGGAAACTAATACTGGTCTCACAGGAAACGATCATAGCACAGACTCTAAGAAGTCACACTCTTCTTGCACTTAAGGCGGCATTGTGCCTTTTGTATTTAATTCCGTTGCGATTTCTGTGTTTCAACGTCAATGTGTATGTCCAAGGAATACATTGAACCTGCAGTGGTGCATCGGAAACTAATACTGGTCTCACAGGAAAGGATCAACGCCCAGACTCTAAGACGTCTCACTCTTCTTGCACTTCAGGTTGCATTGAGCCTTTTGGATTTAATTCCGATGCGATTTCTGTGTTTCATCGTCAATGTGATGGTCCAAGGAATACATTGAACTTGCAGTGGTGTATCGGAAACTAATACTGGTCTCACAGGGAATGCTCAAAGCACCGACTGTAAGAAGAGTCTCTATTCTTGTACTTAAGACGGCATTGTGCCTTTTGTATTTAATTCCGATGCGACTTCTGTGTTTCATCGTCAATGTGTATGGCCAAGGAATACATTGAACCTGCAGTGGTGTATCGGAAACTAATACTGGTCTCACAGGGAATGCTCAAAACACCGACTGTAAGATGAGTCCCTATTCTTGTACTTAGGGCGGCATTGTGCCATTTGTATTTAATTCTGATGCGATTTCTGTGATTCATCGTCAATGTGAACGTCCAAGGAAAACATTGAACCTGCAGTGGTGTGTCGAAACGAACACTGGTATCACAGGAAAGGATCAAAGCACAGACTCTAAGAAGTCTCACTCTTCTTGCACTTAAGGCGGCATTGTGCCATTTGTATTTAATTCCGATCTAATTTCAGTTTGTCATCACCAACGTGTACGTCCAAGGAATACATTGAACCTGCAGTGGTGTATCGGAAACTAATACTGGTCACACAGGGAATGCTCAAAACACCGACTGTAAGATGAGTCAATATTCTTGTACTTAAGGCGACATCGTGCATTTTGTATTTAATTCCGATGCGATTTCTGTGTATCATCGTCAATCTGAAGGTCCAAGGAATACATTGCACCTGCAGTTGTGTATCGGAAACTAATACTGGTCTCACAGGGAATGCTCAAAGAACCGACCGTAAGAAGAGTCTCTATTCTTGCACATAAGGCGGCATTGTGCCTTTTGTACTTAATTCCGATGCGATTTCTGTGTTTCATCTTCAATGTGTATGTCCAAGCAATACATTGAACCTGCAGTCGGGTATCGGAATCTAATACTGGTCTCACAGGGAATGCTCAAAGCACCGACTGTAAGAAGAGTCACTATTCTTGTACTTAAGGCGGTATTGTTCCTTTTGTATTTAATTCCGATGCGATTTCAGTGTTTCATCGTCAATGTGTATGTCCGAGGAATACATTGAACCTGCAGAGGTTAATCGGAAACTAATACTGGTCTCACAGGGAATGCTCAAAGCACCGACTGTATGAAGAGTCTCTATTCATGTACTAAGGCGGCATTGTGCCTTTTGTATTTATATCCGATGCGATATCTGTGTATCATCGTCAATGTGTATCTCCAAGGAATACATTGAACCTGCAGTGGTGAATCAGAAACTAATACTGGTCTAACAGGGAATGCTCAAAGCACCGACTGTAAGAAGAGTCTCTATTTTTGTACTTAAGGCGGGATTGTGCCTTTTGTATTTATTTCCGATGCGATTTCAGTGTTTCATCGTCAATGTGTATGTCCGAGGAATACATTGAACCTGCAGAGGTTAATCAGAAACTAATACTAGTCTCACAGGGAATGCTCAAAGCACCGACTGTAAGAAGAGTCTCTATTCTTGTACTTAAGGCGGCATTGTGTCTTTTATATTTAATTCCGATGCGATTTCTGTGTTTCATCGTCAATGTGAAGGTCCAAGGAATACATAGAACCTGCTGTGGTGCATCGGAAACTAATACTGGTCTCACAGGAAAGGATCAAAGCACAGACTCTAAGAAGTCTCACTCTTCTTGCACTTAAGTCGGCATTGTGCCTTTTGTATTTAATTTCGATGTAACTTCATTGTTTGATCGACAATGTGTATGTCCAAGGAATACAATGAACCTGCAGTGGTGTATCGGAATCTAATACTCGTCTCACAGGAAAGGATCGAAGGACAGACTCTAAGAAGTCTCACTCTTCTTGCACTTAAGGCGTCATTGTGGCTTTTGTATTTAATTCCGAAGTAATTTCAGTGTTTCATCGTCAATGTGTATGTCCAAGGAATACATTGAACCAGCAGTGGAGTATCGGAAACTAATACTGATCTCGCAGGTAACGCTCAAAGCACCGACTGTAAGAAGAGTCTCTATTCTTGTACTTAAAGCGGCATTGTGCCTTTTGTATTTAATTCCGATGTAATTTGAGTGTTTCATCGTCAATGTGTATGTCCAAGGAATACATTGAACCTGCAGTGGTGTATCGGAAACTAATAATGGTCTCACAGGAATGGATCAAACGACAGACCCTTAAAAGTCTCACTCTTCTTGCACTTTAGGCGGCATTGTGGCTTTTGTATTTAATTCCGATGTAATTTGAGTGTTTCATCGTCAATGTGTATGTCCAAGGAATACATTGAACCAGCAGTATTGTATCGGAATCTAATACTGGTCTCACAGGGAACGCTCAAAGCACCGACTGTAAGAAGAGTCTCTATTGTTGTACTTAAAGCGGCATTGTGACTTTTGTATTTAATTCCGATGTGATATATGTGTTTCATCGTCAATGTGAGGTCCAAGGAACACATTGAACCTGCAGTGGGGTATCGGAAACAAATACTGGTCTCACAGGAAAAGATCAAAGCACAGACTCGAAGAAGTCTCACTCTTCCTGCACTTAAGGCGGCATTGCGCCTTTTGTATTTAATTCCAATGTAATTTCAGTGGTTCATCGTCAATGTGTATGTCCTAGGAATACATCGAACACGCAGTGGTGTATCGGAAACTAATACCGGTCTCACAGGAAAGGATCAAAGCGTAGACTCCAAGAAGTCTCACTCTTCTTGCACTTAAGGCGGCATTGTGCCTTTAGTATTTAATTCCGATGCGATTTCTGTGTTTCATCGTCAATGTGAAGGTCCAAGGAATGCATAAAACCTGCAGTGGTGTATCGGAAACTAATACTGGTCTCACAGGAAACGATCATAGCACAGACTCTAAGAAGTCACACTCTTCTTGCACTTCAGGTAGCATTGAGCCTTTTGTATTTAATCCCGATGCGATTCCTGTGTTTCATCGTCAATGTGAAGGTCCAAGGAATACATTGAATTTGCAGTGGTGTATCGCAAACTAATACTGGTCTCACAGGGAATGCTCAAAGCACCGACTGTAAGAAGAGTCTCTATTCTTGTACTTAAGGCGGGATTGTGCCTTTTGTATTTAATTCCGATGCGACTTCTGTGTGTCATCGTCAATGTGTATGCCCAAGGAAACCATTGAACCTGCAGTGGTGTATCGGAAACTAATACTGGTCTCACAGGGAATCCTCAAAGCACCGACTGTAAGATGAGTCCCTATTCTTGTACTTAGGGCCGCATTGTGCCTTTTGTATTTAATTCCGATGCGATGTCTGTGTTTCATCGTCAATGTGAAGGTCCAAGGAATACATTGAACCTGCAGTGGTGTATCGGAAACTAATACTGCTCTCACAGGAAAGGATCAAAGCACAGACTCTAAGAAGTCTCACTCTTCTTGCACTTAAGGCGGCATTGTGCCTTTTGTATTTAATTCCGATGCGATTTCTGTGTTTCATCGTCAATGTGAAGGTCCAAGGAATACATTGAACGCCGGCCGCGGTAGCTGAGCGGTTCTAGGCGCTTCAGTCTGGAACCGCGCTGCTGCTACGGTCGTAGGTTCCAATCCTGCCGCGGGCATGCCTGTGTGTGATGTTCTTAGGTTATTTAGGTTTAATTAGTTCTAAGTGTAGGGGACTGATGACCTCAGATGTTAAGTCCCATAGTGCTTAGAGCCATTTGAAACAATACATTGAACCTGCAGTGGTGTATCGGAAACTAATACTGGTCTCACAGGAATGGATCAAAGCACAAACTCTAAGAAGTCTCACTCTTCTTGCACTTAAGGCGGCATTGTGTCTTTTGTATTTATTTCCGATGCGATTTCTGTGTTTCATCGTCAATGGGAAGGTCCAAGGAATACATTGAACCTGCAGTGGTGTATCGGAAACTAATACAGGTCTCACAGGAAAGGATCAAAGCGCAGACTCTAAGAAATCTCACTCTTCTTGCACTCAAGGAGGCATTGTGCCTTTTGTATTTAATTACGATGCGATTTCTCTGTTTTATCGTCAATGCGTATGTCCTAGGAATACATTGAACCTGCAGTGGTGCATCGGAATCTAATGGTGGTCTCACAGGATAGGATCAAAATCCAGACTCTAAGACGTCTCACTCTTCTTGCACTTCAGGTTACATTGAGCCTTTTGTACTTAATTCCGATGCGATTTCTGTGTTTCATCGCCAATGTGAAGGTCCAAGGAATACATTGAACCTGCAGTGGTGTATCGGAAACTAATACTGGTCTCACAGGAAAGGATCAAAGCACAGACTCTAAAAAGTCTCACTCTTCTTGCACTTAAGGTGGCATTGTGCCTTTTGTATTTAATTCCGATGCGATTTCTGTGTTTCATCGTCAATGTGAAGGTCCATGGAATACATTGAACCTGCAGTGGTGTACCGGAAACTAATACTGGTCTCACAGGAAAGGATCAAATCACAGACTCTAAGAAGTCACACTCTTCTTGCACTTAAGGCGTCATTGTGCCTTTTGTATTTAATTCCGTTGCGATATCTGTGTTTCATCGTCAATGTGAATGTCCAAGGAATACATTGAACCTGCAGTGGTGTATCGGAAACTAATACTGGTCTCACAGGCAAGGATCAAAGCACAGACTCTAAGAAGTCTCACTCTTCTTGCACTTAATGCGGCATTGTGAGTTTTGTATTCTATTGCGATTTAATTTCAGTGTCACATCGTCAATGTGTATGTCCAAGGAATACATAGAACCTGCAGTGGTGTATCGGAAACTAATACTCGTCTCACAGGGAATGCTTAAAGCACCGACTGTAAGAAGAGTCTCTATTCTTGTACCTAGGGCGGCATTGTGCCTTTTGTATTTAATTCCGATGCGATTTCTGTGTTTCATCGTCAATGTGTATGTCCAAGGAATACATTGAACCTGCAGTGGTGTATCGGAAACTAATACTGGTCCCACAGGGAATGCTCAAAGCACCGACTGTAAGAAGAGTCTACATTCTTGTACTTAAGGTTCATTGAGCCTTTTGCATTTAATTCCGATGCGATTTCTCTGTTTCATCGTCAATGTGAAGGTCCAAGGAATACATTGAACCTTCAGTGGTGGATCGGAAACTAATACTAGTGTCACAGGAAAGGATCAACCACAGACTCTAAGAAGTCTTACTCTTCTTGCACTTATGGCAGCATTGTGATTTTTGTATTTAATTCCAGTACGATTTCTGTGTTTCATCGTCAATGTGAAGGTCCAAGGGATACGTTAGACCTGCAGTGGTGTATCAGAAACTAATACTGGTCACACAGGAAAGGATCAAAGCTCAGACTCTAAGAAGTCACTCTCTTCTTGCACTTAAGGCGGCATTGTGCCTTTTGTATTTAATTCCGTTGCGATATCTGTGTTTCATCGTCAATGGGAATGTCCAAGGAATATAATGAACCTGCAGTGGTGTATCGGAAACTAATACTGGTCTCACAGGGAAAGCATCGACTGTAAGATGAGTCTCTATTCTTGTACTTAAGGTGGCATTGTGCCTTTTATATTTAATTCGGATGCGATTTGTGTGTTTCTATCGTCATTGTGAAGGTCCAAGGAATACATTGAACCTGCAGTGGTGTATCGGAAACTAATACCGGTCTCACAGGAAAGGATCAAAGCACAGACTCTAAGAAGTCTCACTCTTCTTGCTCTTAAGGCGGCATTGTGCCTTTTTTATTTAATTCCGATGCCATTTCTGTGTTTCATCGTCAATGTGAAGGTCCAAGGAATACATTAAACCTGCAGTGGTGTATCGGAAACTAATACTGGTATCACAGGGAAAGCTCAAAGCACCGCCTGTATGAAGAGTCTCTATTCTTGTACTTAATGGGGCATTGTGCCTTTTGTATTTAATTCCTATGCGATTTCTGTGTTTCATCGTCAATGTGAAGGTCCAAGGAATACATCGAACCTGCAGTGGTGTATCGGAAACTAATACTGGTCTCACAGGGAATGCTCAAAGCACCGACTGTAAGAAGAGTCTCTATTCTTGTACTTACGGCGGCATTGTGCCTTTTGTATTTAATTCCGATGCGATTTCTGTGTTTCATCGTCATTGTGTATGTCCAAGGAATACATTGAACCAGCAGTGGTGCATCGGAACCTAATACTGGTCTCACTGGGAATGCTCAAAACACCGACTGTAAGAAGAGTCTCTATTCTTGTACTTTAGGCGGCATTGTGCCTTTTGTATTTAATTCCGATGCGATTTCTATGTATCATCGTCATTGTGAAGGTCCAAGGAACACATTGAACCTGCAGCGGTGTATCGGAAACTAACACTGGTCTCACAGGAAAGGATCAAAGCACAGACTTTAAGAAGTCACACTCTTCTTGCACTTAAGGCGGCATTGTGCCTTTTGTATTTAATTCCGTTGCGATATCTGTGTTTCATCGTCAATGTGAATGTCCAAGGAGTACATTGAACCTGCAGTGGTGTATCGGAAGCTAATACTGGTCTCACAGGGAATGCTCTAAACACCGACTGTAGGAAGAGTCTCTATTCTTGTACTTAAGGCGGCATTGTGCCTTTTGTATTTAATTCCGTTGCGATTTCTGTGTTTCATCGTCAATTTGTATGTCCAAGGAATACATTGAACCTGCAGTTGAGCATCGGAAACTAATACTGGTCTCACAGGAAAGGATCAAATCACAGACTCTAAAAAGTCTCACTCTTCTTGCACTTAAGGCGGCATTGTGCCTTTTGTATTTAATTCCGATCTAATTTCAGTTTTTCATCACCAACGTGTACGTACATGGTATACATTGAACCTGCAGTGGTGTATCGGAAACAAATACTGGTCTCACAGGAAAGGATCAAAGCACAGACTCTAAGAAGTCTCACTCTTCTTGCACTTAAGGCGGCATTGTGGCTTTTTTATTTAATTCCGATGCGATTTCTGTGTTTCATCGTCAATGTGTATGTTCAAGGAATACATTGAACCTGCAGTGGTGTATCGGAAGCTAATACTGGTCTCACAGGGAATGCTCTAAGCACCGACTGTAGGAAGAGTCTCTATTCTTGTATTTAAGGCGGCATTGTGCCTTTTGTATTTAATTCCGTAGCGATTTCTGTGTTTCATCATCAATGTGTATGTCCAAGTAATACATTGAACCTGCAGTGGTGCATTGGAAACTAATACTGGTCTCACAGGAAAGGATCAAAGCCCTGACTCTAAGACGTCTCACTCTTCTTGCAGTTCAGGTTGCATTGAGCCTTTTGTATTTAATTCCGATGCGATTTCTGTGTTTCATCGTCAATGTGTATGTCCAAGGAATACATTGAACCGGCAGTGGTGTATCGGAAACTAATACTGGTCTCACAGGGAATGCTCAAAGCACCGACTGTGAGAAGAGCCTCTAGTCTTGTACTTAGGGCGGCATTGTGCCTTTTGTATTTAATTCCGATGCGATTTCTGTGTATCATCGTCAATCTGAAGGTCCAAGGAATACATTAAACCTGCAGTGGTGTATCGGAAACTAATACTGGTCTCACAGGAAAGGATCAAAGCCCAGACTCTAAGAAGTCACACTCTTCTTGCACTTAAGGCGGCATTGTGCCTTTTGTATTTCATTCCGTTGCCATATCTGTTTTACATCGTCAATGTGAATATCCAAGGAATACATTGAACTTGCAGTGGTGTATCGGAAACTAATACCGGTCTCACAGGAAAGGATCGAAGCACAGACTCTAAGAAGTCACACTCTACTTGCATTATGGCGGCATTGAGCTTTTTTATTTAATTCCGATGCGATTTCTGTGTTTCATATTCAATGTGTATGTCCAAGGAATACATTGAACCTGCAGTGGTGTATCGGAAGCTAATACTGGTCTCACAGGGAATGCTCCAAGCACCGACTGTAGGAAGAGTCTCTATTCTTGTACTTAAGGCGGCATAGTGCCTTTTGTATTTAATTCCGTTGCGATTTCTGTGTTTCATCGTCAATGTGTATGTCCAAGGAATACATTGAACCTGCAGTGGTGCATCGGAAACTAATACTGGTCACACAGGAAAGAATCAAAGCCCAGACTCTAAGACGTCTCACTCTTCTTGCACTTCAGGTTGCATTGAGCCTTTTGTATTTAACTCCGATGCGATTTCTGTGTTTCATCGTTAATGTGAAGGTCCAAGGAATACATTGAACCGGCGGTGGTGTATCGGAAACTAATACTGGTCTCACAGGGAATGCTCAAAGCACCGACTGTAAGAAGAGTCTCTATTCTTGTACTTAAGGCGGCATTGTGCCTTTTGTATTTAATTCCGATGCGATTTCTGTGTTTCATCGTCAATGTGTATGTCCAAGGAATACATTGAACCTGAAGTGGTGTATCGGAACCTAAAACTGGTCTCACAGGGAATGCTTAAAGCACCGACTGTAAGAAGAGTCTCTATTCTTGTCCTTAGGGCGGCATTGTGCCTTTTGTATTTAATTCCGATGCGATTTCTGTATTTCATCGTCAATGTGTATGTCCAAGGAATACATTGAACCTGCAGTGGTGCATCGGAAACTAATACTGATCTCACAGCGAATGCTCAAAACACCGACTGTAAGAAGAGTTTCTATTCTTGTACTTAAGGCGGCATTGTGCCTTTTGTATTTAATTCCGATGCGATTTCTATGTATCATCGTCAATGTGAAGGTCCAAGGAATCCATTGAACATGCAGTGGTGTATCGGAAACTAATACAGGTCTCACAGGGAATGCTCAAAGCACCGACTGTAAGAAGAGTCTCTATTCTTGTACTTAAGGCGGCATTGTGCCTTTGGTATTTAATTCCAATGCGATTTCTGTGTTTCATCGTCAATGTAAAAGTCCAAGGAATACATTGAACCTGCAGTTGTGTATCGGAAACTAATACTGGTCTCATAGGAAAGGATCAAAGCACAGACTCCAAGAAGTCTCACTCTTCTTGCACTAAAGGCGGCATTGTGCCTTTTATATTTCATTACGATGCGATTTCTGTGTTTCATCGTCAATGTGAAGGTCCAAGGAATACATTGAAGCTGCAGTGGTGTATCGGAAACCAATACTGGTCTTACAGGAAAGGATCAAATCACAGACTCTAAGAAGTCTCACTCGTCTTGCACTTATGGCGACATTGTGCCTTTTGTATTTAATTCCGATGCGATTTCTGTGATTCATCGTCAATGTGAAGGTCCAAGGAATACATTGAACCTGCAGTGGTGTATCGGAAACTAATACTGGCCTCACAGGGAAAGCTCAAAGCACCGTCTGTAAGAAGAGTCTCTATTCTTGTACTTAAGGCGGCATTGTGCCTTCTGTATTTAATTCCGATGCGATTTCTGTGTTTCATCGTCATTGTGAAGGTCCAAGGAATACATTGAACCTGCAGTGGTGTATCGGAAACTAATACCAGTCTCAAAGGAAAGGATCAAAGCACAGACTCTAAGAAGTCTCACTCTTCTTGCACTTAAGGCGGCATTGTGCCTTTTGTATTTAATTCCGATGCGATTTCTGTGTTTCATCGTCAATGTGAAGGTCCAAGGAATACATTAAACCAGCAGTGGTGTATCGGAAACTATTACTGGTCTCACAGGGAAAGCTCAAAGCACCGCCTGTAAGAAGAGTCTCTATTCTTGTACTTAATGGGGCATTGTGACTTTTGTATTTAATTCCGATGCGATTTCTGTGTTTCATCGTCAATGTGAAGGTCCAAGGAATACATTGAACCTGCAGTGGTGTATCGGAAACTAATACTGGTCTCACAGGAAAGGATGAAAGCACAGACTCTAAGAAGTCTCACTCTTTCTGTACTTAAGGCGGCATTGTGCCTTTTGTTTTTAATTCCGATGCGATTTCTGTGTTTCATCGTCAATGTGAAGGTCCAAGGAATACATTGAACCTTCAGTGGTGTATGGGAAACTAATACTGGTCTCCCAGGAAAGGATCAAAGCACAGACACTAAGAAGTCACACTCTTATTGCACTTAAGGCGGCATTGTGCCTTTTGTATTTAATTAAGTTGCTATATCTGTGTTTCATCGTCAATGTGAAGGTCCTAGGAATACATTGAACCTGCAGTGGTGTATCGGAAACTAATACTGGTCTCACAGGAAAGGACCAAAGCACAGACTCTAAGAAGTCTCACTCTACTTTAACTTGAGGCAGCATTCTGCCTTTTGTATTTAATTAAATTCTAATTTCAGTTTTTCGTCACCAACGTGTACATCCAAGGAATACATTGAACCTGTAGTGGTGTATTGGAAACCAATACTGGGCTCACAGGAAAGGATCAAAGCACAGACTCTGACAGGTCTCACTCGTCTTGCACTTAAGGCGGCATTATGCCTTTTGTATTTAATTCCGATGCGATTTCTGGGTTTCATCGTCAATGTGAAGGTCCAAGGAATACATTGAACCTGCAGTTGTGTATCGGAAACTAATACTGGTCTCACAGGGAAAGCTCAAAGCACCGACTGTAAGAAGAGTCTCTATTCTTGTACTTAAGGATGCATTGTGCCTTTTGTATTTAATTCCGATGCGATTTCTGTGGTTCATCGTCAATGTGTAAGTCCAAGGAAAACATTGAACCTTGCAGTGGTGTATCGGAAGCTAATACTGGTCTCACAGGGAATGCTCTAAGCACCGACTGTAGGAAGAGTCTCTATTCTTGTACTAAAGGCGGCATTGTGCCTTTTGTATTTAATTCCGAAGCGATTTCTGTGTATCATCGTCAATGTGTATGTCCAAATAATACATTGAACCTGCAGTGGTGTATCGGAAACTAATACTTGTCTCACAGGGAATGCTCAAAGCACCGACTGTAAGAAGAGTCTCTATTCTTGTACTTAGGGCGGCATTGTGCCTTTTGTTTTTAATTCCGATGCGATTTCTGTGTTTCATCGGCAACGTGTGTGTCCAAAGAATACATTGAACCTGCAGTGGTGCATCGGAACCTAATACTGGTCTCACAGGGAATGCTCAAAACACCGACTGTAAGAAGAGTCTCTATTCTTGTACTTAAGGCGGCATTGTGCCTTTTGTATTTAATTCGGATACGATATCTATGTATCATCGTCAATGTTAAGGTTCAAGGAATACATTGAACCTGCAGTGGTGTATCGGAAACAAATACAGGTCTCACAGGGAAAGCTCAAAGCACCGACTGTAAGAAGAGTCTCTATTCTTGTACCTAAGGCGGCATTGTGCCTTTGGTATTTAATTCCGATGCGATTTCTGTGTTTCATCGTCAATGTGTATGTCCAAGGAATACATTGAACCTGCAGTGGTGTATCGGAAACTAATACCGGTCTCAAAGGAAAGGATCAAAGCACAGACTCTAAGAAGTCTCACTCTTCTTGCACTTAAGGCGGCATTGTGCCTTTTGTATTTAATTCCGATGCGATTTCTGTGTTTCATCGTCAATGTGAAGGTCCAAGGAATACATTAAACCAGCAGTGGTGTATCGGAAACTAATACTGGTCTCACAGGGAAAGCTCAAATCACCGCCTGTAAGAAGAGACTCTATTCTTGTACTTAATGGGGCATTGTGACTTTTGTATCTAATTCCGATGCGATTTCTGTGTTTCATCGTCAATGTGATGGTCCAAGGAATACATTGAACCTGCAGTGGTGTATCGGAAACTAATACTGGTCTCACAGGAATGGATCAAAGCACAGACTCTAAGAAGTCTCACTCTTCTTGTACTTAAGGCGGCATTGTGCCTTTTGTTTTTAATTCCGATGCGATTTGTGTGTTTCATCGTCAATGTGAAGGTCCAAGGAATACATTGAACCTTCAGTGGTGTATGGGAAACTAATACTGGTCTTCCAGGAAAGGATCAAAGCACAGATTCTAAGAAGTCACACTGTTATTGCACTTAAGGCGGCATTGTGCCTTTTGTATTTAATTAAGTTGCTATATCTGTGTTTCATCGTCAATGTGAAGGTCCTAGGAATACATTGAACCTGCAGTGGTGTATCGGAAACTAGTACTGGTCTCACAGGAAAGGATCAAAGCACAGACTCTAAGAAGTCTCACTCTACTTGAACATGAGGCGGCATTGCGCCTTTTGTATTTAATTCCATTCTAATTTCAGTTTTTCATCACCAACGTGTACATCCAAGGAATACATTGAACCTGTAGTGGTGTATTGGAAACCAATACTGGTCTCACAGGAAAGGATCAAAGCACAGACTCTGAGAGGTCTCACTCGTCTTGCACTTAAGGCGGCATTGTGCCTTTTGTATTTAATTCCGATGCGATTTCTGAGTTTCATCGTCAATGTGAAGGTCCAAGGAATACATTGAACCTGCAGTGGTGTATCGGAAACTAATACTGGTCTCACAGGGAAAGCTCAAAGCACCGACTGTAAGAAGAGTCTCTATTCTTGTACTTAAGGCGGCATTGTGCCTTTTGTATTCAATTCCGATGCGATTTCTGTGGTTCATCGTCAATGTGTAAGTCCAAGGAAAACATTGAACCTTGCAGTGGTGTATCGGAAGCTAATACTGGTCTCACAGGGAATGCTCTAAGCACCGACTGTAGGAAGAGTCTCTATTCTTGTACTAAAGGCGGCATTGCGCCTTTTGTATTTAATTCCGAAGCGATTTCTGTGTATCATCGTCAATGTGTATGTCCAAGTAATACATTGAACCTGCAGTGGTGTATCGGAAACTAATACTTGTCTCACAGGGAATGCTCAAAGCACCGACTGTAAGAAGAGTCTCTATTCTTGTACTTAGGGCGGCATTGTGCCTTTTGTTTTTAATTCCGATGCGATTTCTGTGTTTCATCGGCAACGTGTGTGTCCAAAGAATACATTGAACCTGCAGTGGTGCATCGGAACCTAATACTGGTCTCACAGGGAATGCTCAAAACACCGACTGTAAGAAGAGTCTCTATTCTTGTACTAAAGGCGGCATTGTGCCTTTTGTATTTAATTCCGATGCGATATCTATGTATCATCGTCAATGTTAAGGTTCAAGGAATACATTGAACCTGCAGTGGTGTATCGGAAACAAATACAGGTCTCACAGGGAAAGCTCAAAGCACCGACTGTAAGAAGAGTCTCTATTCTTGTACCTAAGGCGGCATTGTGCCTTTTGTATTTAATTCCGATGCGATATCTATGTATCATCGTCAATGTTAAGGTTCAAGGAATACATTGAACCTGCAGTGGTGTATCGGAAACAAATACAGGTCTCACAGGGAAAGCTCAAAGCACCGACTGTAAGAAGAGTCTTATTCTTGTACTAAAGGCGGCATTGTGCCTTTTGTATTTAATTCCGATGCGATTTCTGTGTATCATCGTCAATGTGTATGTCCAAGGAATACATTGAACCTGCAGTGGTGTATCGGAATCTAATACTGGTCTCACAGGGAATGCTAAAAGCACCGACTGAAAGAAGAGTCTCTATTCTTGTACTTAAAACGGTATTGTGCCTTCTGTATTTAATTCCGATGGGATTTCAGATTTTCATCGTCAATGTGTATGTCCAAGGAATACGTTGAACCTGTAGAGGTGTATCGGAAACTAATACTGGTCTCACAGGAAAGGAACAAATCAGAGACTCTAAGAAGTCTCACTCTTCTTGCACTTAAGGCGGCATTGTGCCTTTTGTATTTAATTCCGATGCGATTTCTGTGTTGCATCGTCAATGTGTATGTACAAGGAATACATTGAACCTGCAGTGGTGCATCGGAAACTAATACTGGTCTCACAGGAAAGGATCAAAGCACAGACTCAAAGACGTCTCACTCTTCTTGCACTTAAGGTTGCAATGAGCCTTTTGTATTTAATTCCGATACGATTTCTGTGTTTCATCTTCAATGTGAAGGTCCAAGGAATACATTGAACCTGCAGTGGTGTATCGGAAACTAATACTGGTCTCACAGGAAAGGATCAAAGCACAGACTCTAAGAAGTCTCACTCTACTTGCACTTAATGCGGCATTGAGCCCTTTTTATTTAATTCCCATGCGATTTCTGTGTTTCATCGTCAATGTGAAGGTCCAAGGAATACATTAAACCATCAGTGGTGTATCGGAAACTAATACTGGTCTCACAGGAAAGGATCAAAGGACAGACTCTAAAAACTCTCACTCTTCTTGCACTTAAGGCGGCATTGTGTCTTTTGTATTTAATTCCAATGTAATTTCAGTGTTTCATCATCAATGTGTATGTCCAAGGAATACATTGAACCAGCAGTGGTGTATCGGAAACTAATACTGGTCTCACAGGGAACGCTCAAAGCACCGACTGTAAGATGAGTTTCTATTCTTGTACTTAAGGCGGCATTGTGCCTTTTGTATTTAATTCCGATGCGATTTCTGTGTTTCATCGTCATTGTAAAGGTCCAGGGAATACATTGAACCTGCAGTGGTGTATCGGAAACTAATACCGGTCTCACAGGAAAGGATCAAACCACACACACTAAGAAGTCTCACACTTCTTGCACTTAAGGCGGCATTGTGCCATTTGTATTTAATTCCGATACGATATCAGTGTTTCATCGTCAATGTGAAGGTCCAAGGAATACATTAAACCTGCAGTGGTGTATCGGAAACTAATACTGGTCTCACAGGAAAGGATCAAAGCACAGAATCTAAGAAGTCACACTCTTCTTGCCCTTAAGGCGGCATTGTGCCTTTTGTATTTATTTCCGTTGCGATTTCTGTGTTTCATCGCCAACGTGTATGTCCAAGGAATACATTGAACCTGCAGTGGTGCATCGGAAACAAATACTGGTCTCACAGGAAAGGATCAAAGCCCAGACTCTAAGACGTCTCACTCATCTTGCACTTCAGGTTGCATTGAGCCTTTTGTTTTTAATTCCGATGCGATTTCTGTGTTTCATCGTCAATGTGAAAGTCCAAGGAATACATTGAACCTGCAGTGGTGTATCGGAATCTAATACTGGTCTCACAGGGAATGCTAAATGCACCGACTGTAAGAAGAGTCTCTATTCTTGTACTTAAAACGGTATTGCGACTTCTGTATTTAATTCCGATGTGATTTTCGATATTCATCGTCAATGTGTATGTCCAAGGAATACGCTGAACCTGCAGAGGTGTATCGGAAACTAATACTGGTCTCACAGGGAATGCTCAAAGCACCGACTGTAAGAAGAGTCTCTATTCTTGTACTTAGGGCGGCATTGTGCCTTTTGTATTTAATTCCGATGCGATTTCTGTGTTTCATCGTCAATGCGTATGTCCAAGGAATTCATTGAACCTGCAGTGGTGCATCGGAACCTAATACTGGTATCACAGGAAATGCTCAAATCACCAACTGTAAGAAGAGTCTCTATTCTTGTACTTAAGGCGGCATTGTGGCTTTTGTATTTAATTCCGATGCGATTTCTATGTATCATCGTCAATGTGAAGGTCCAAGGAATACATTGAACCTGCAGTGGTGTATCGGAAACTAATACTGGTCTCACAGGAAAGGATCAAAGCACAGACTCTAAGAAGTCTCACTCTACTTGCACTTAATGCGGCATTGAGCCCTTTTTATTTAATTCCCATGCGATTTCTGTGTTTCATCGTCAATGTGAAGGTCCAAGGAATACATTAAACCATCAGTGGTGTATCGGAAACTAATACTGGTCTCACAGGAAAGGATCAAAGGACAGACTCTAAAAAGTCTCACTCTTCTTGCACTTAAGGCGGCATTGTGTCTTTTGTATTTAATTCCAATGTAATTTCAGTGTTTCATCATCAATGTGTATGTCCAAGGAATACATTGAACCAGCAGTGGTGTATCGGAAACTAATACTGGTCTCACAGGGAACGCTCAAAACACCGACTGTAAGATGAGTTTCTATTCTTGTACTTAAGGCGGCATTGTGCCTTTTGTATTTAATTCCGATGCGATTTCTGTGTTTCATCGTCATTGTAAAGGTCCAGGGAATACATTGAACCTGCAGTGGTGTATCGGAAACTAATACCGGTCTCACAGGAAAGGATCAAACCACACACACTAAGAAGTCTCACACTTCTTGCACTTAAGGCGGCATTGTGCCATTTGTATTTAATTCCGATACGATTTCAGTGTTTCATCGTCAATGTGAAGGTCCAAGGAATACATTAAACCTGCAGTGGTGTATCGGAAACTAATACTGGTCTCACAGGAAAGGATCAAAGCACAGAATCTAAGAAGTCACACTCTTCTTGCCCTTAAGGCGGCATTGTGCCTTTTGTATTTAATTCCGATGCGATTTCTGTGTTTCATCGTCATTGTGAAGGTCCAAGGAATACATTGAACCTGCAGTGATGTATCATAAACTAATACTGGTCTCACAGGAAAGGATCAAAGCACCGACTGTAAGAAGAGTCTCTTTTCTTGTACTTAAGGCGGCATTGTGCCTTTTGTATTTATTTCCGTTGCGATTTCTGTGTTTCATCGCCAACGTGTATGTCCAAGGAATACATTGAACCTGCAGTGGTGCATCGGAAACAAATACTGGTCTCACAGGAAAGGATTAAAGCCCAGACTCTAAGACGTCTCACTCATCTTGCACTTCAGGTTGCATTGAGCCTTTTGTTTTTAATTCCGATGCGATTTCTGTGTTTCATCGTCAATGTGAAAGTCCTAGGAATACATTGAACCTGCAGTGGTGTATCGGAATCTAATACTGGTCTCACAGGGATTGCTAAATGCACCGACTGTAAGAAGAGTCTCTATTCTTGTACTTAAAACGGTATTGTGACTTCTGTATTTAATTCCGATGTGATTTTCGATATTCATCGTCAATGTGTATGTCCAAGGAATACGCTGAACCTGCAGAGGTGTATCGGAAACTAATACTGGTCTCACAGGGAATGCTCAAAGCACCGACTGTAAGAAGAGTCTCTATTCTTGTACTTAGGGCGGCATTGTGCCTTTTGTATTTAATTCCGATGCGATTTCTGTGTTTCATCGTCAATGCGTATGTCCAAGGAATTCATTGAACCTGCAGTGGTGCATCGGAACCTAATACTGGTATCACAGGAAATGCTCAAATCACCGACTGTAAGAAGAGTCTCTATTCTTGTACTTAAGGCGGCATTGTGGCTTTTGTATTTAATTCCGATGCGATTTCTATGTATCATCGTCAATGTGAAGGTCCAAGGAATACATTGAACCTGCTGTGGTGTATCGGAAACTAATACAGGTCTCACAGGGAATGCTCAAAGCACCGAATGTAAGAAGAGTCTCTATTCTTGTACTTAAGGCGGCATTGTGCCTATTTGTATTTAATTTCGATGCGATTTCTGTGTTTCATCGTCAATGTGAAGGTGCCAGGCATACATTGAACCTGCAGTGGTGTATCGGAAACCAATACTGGTCTCACAGGAAAGGATCAAATCAGAGACTCTAAGAAGTCTCACCCTTCTTGCACTTAAGGCGGCATTGTGCCTTTTGTATTTAATTCCGATGCGATTTCTGTCTTTCATCGTCAATGTGTATGTACAAGGAATACATTGAACCTGCAGTGGTGCCTCGGAAACTAATTCTGGTCTCACAGGAAAGTATCAAAGGACAGACTCTAGAAAGTCTCACTCTTCTTGCACTTAAGGCGGCATTGTGGCTTTTGTATTTAATTCCAATGTAATTTCAGTGTTTCATCATCAATGTGTATGTCCAAGGAATACATTGAGCCAGCAGTGGTGTATCATAAACTAATACTGGTCTCACAGGGAACGCTCAAAGCACCGACTGTAATATGAGTTTCTATTCTTGTACTTAAGGCGGCATTGTGCCTTTTGTATTTAATTCCGATGCGATTTCTGTGTTTCATCGTCATTGTAAAGGTCCAGGGAATACATTGAACCTGCAGTGGTGTATCGGAAACTAATACCGGTCTCACTGGAAAGGATCAAAGCACACACTCTAAGAAGTCTCACACTTCTTGCACTTAAGGCGGCATTGTGCCATTTGTATTTAATTCCGATGCGATTTCAGTGTTTCATCGTCAATGTGATGGTCCAAGAAATACATTAAACCTGCAGTGGTGTATCGGAAACTAATACCGGTCTCACAGGAAAGGATCAAAGCACAGAATCTAAGAAGTCACACTCTTCTTGCTCTTAAGGCGGCATTGTGCCTTTTGTATTTAATTCCGATGCGACTTCTGTGTTTCATCGTCATTGTGAAGGTCCAAGGAATACATTGAACCTGCAGTGATGTATCATAAACTAATACTGGTCTCACAGGAAAGGATCAAAGCACCGACTGTTAGAAGAGTCTCTGTTCTTGTACTTAAGGCGGCATTGTGCCTTTTGCATTTAATTGCGATGCGATTTCTGTGTTTCATCATCAATGTGACGGTCCAATCAATACATTGAACCTGCAGTGGTGTATCGGAAACTAATACTGGTCTCACAGGGAATGCTCAAAGCACCGACCGTAAGAAGATTCTCTATTCTTGTACATAGGGCGGCATTGTGCATTTTGTATTTAATTGCGATGCGATTTCTGTGTTTCATCGTCAATGTGTATGTCCAAAGAATACATTGAACCTGCAGTGCTGCATCGGAACCTAATACTGGTCTCACAGGGAATGCTCGAAGCATCGACTGTAAGAAGAGTCTCTATTCTTGTACTTAAGGCGGCATTGTGAATTTTGTATTTAATTCCGATGCGATTTCTATGTATTATCGTCAATGTGAAGGTTCAAGGAATACATTGAACCTGCAGTGGTGTATCGGAAACTAATACAGGTTTCACAGGGAATGCTCAAATCACCGACTGTAAGAAGAGTCTCAATCCTCGTTCTTAAGGCGGCATTGTGCCTCTGGTATTTAATTCCGATGCGATTTCTGTGTTTCATCGTCAATGTGTATGTCCAAGGAATACATTGAACCTGCAGTGGTGTATCGGAAACTAATACTGGACTCACAGGGAATGCTCAAAGCACCGACAGTAAGAAGAGTCTCTATTCTTGTACTAAAGGCGGCATTGTGCCTTTTGTATTTAATTCCGATGCAATTTCTGTGTATCATCGTCAATGTGTATGTCCAAGGAATACATTGAACCTGCAGTGGTGTATCGGAAACTAATACTGGTCTCACAGGGAATGCTCAAAGCACCGACTGTAAGAAGAGTCTCTATTCTTGTACTTAAGGCGGTGTTGTGCCTTTTGTATTTAATTCCGATGCGATTTCAGTGTCTCATCGTCAATGTGTATGTCCAAGGAATACATTGAACCTGCAGAGGTGTATCGGAAACTAATACTGGTCTCACAGGGAATGCTCAATGCACCGACTGTAGGAAGAGTCTCTATTCTTGTACTTAGAGCGGGATTGTGCCTTTTGTATTTAATTCCGATGCGATTTCTGTGTTTCATCGTCAATGAGTATGTCCAAGGAATTCATTGAACCTGCAGTGGTGCATCAGAACCTAATACTGGTCTCACAGGGAATGCTCAAAACACCGACTGTAAGAAGAGTCTCTATTCTGGTACTTAGGGCGGCATTGTGCCATTTGTATTTAATTCCGATGCGATTTCTATGTATCATCGTCAATGTGAAGGTCCAAGGAATACATTGAACCGGCAGTGGTGTATCGGAAACTAATACAGGTCTCACAGGGAATGCTCAAAGCACAGACTGTTAGAAGAGTCTCTATTCTTGTACTTAAGGCGGCATTGTGACTTTGGTATTTAATTCCGATGCGATTTTTGTGTTTCATCGTCAATGTGAAGGTCCAAGGAATACATTGAACCTGCAGTGGTGTATCGGAAACTAATACTGGTCTCACAGGAAAGTATCAAAGCACAGACTCTAAGAAGTCTCCCTCTTCTTGCACTTAAGGCGGCATTGTGCCTTTTGTATTTAATTACGATGCGATTTCTGTGTTTCATCGTCAATGTGAAGGTCCAAGGAATACATTGAACCTACAGTGGTGTATCGGAAACTAATACTTGTCTCACAGGAAATTATCAAAGCACAGACTCTCAGAAGTCTCACTCTTCTTGCACTTAAGGCGGCTTTGTGCCTTTTGTATTTAATTACGATGCGATTTCTGTGTGTCATCGTCAATGTGAAGGTCCAAGGAATACATTGAACCTGCAGTGGTGTATCGGAAACTAATACTGGTCTCACAGGAAAGTATCAAAGCACAGACTCTAAGACATCTCACTCTTCTTGCACTTAGGGTAGCAATGAGCCTTTTGTATTTAATTCGGATGCGATTTCTGTGTTTCATCGTCAATGTGAAGGTCCAAGGATTACATTGAACCTGCAGTGGTGTATCGGAAGCTAATACTGGTCTCACAGGGAATGCTCTAAGCACCGACAGTAGGAAGGGTTTCTATTCTTGTACTTAAGGCGGCATTGTGCCTTTTTTATTTAATGCCGTAGCGATTTCTGTGTTTCATCGTCAATGTGTGTGTCCAAGGAATACATTGAACCTGTAGTGGTGCATCGGAAACTAATACTGGTCTCACAGGAAAGGATCAAAGCCCAAACTCTAAGACGTCTCACTCTTCTTGCACTTCAGGTTGCATTGAGCCTTTTGTATTTTATTCCGATGCGATTTCTGTGTTTCATCGTCAATGTGAAGGTCCACGGAATACATTGAACCTGCAGTGGTGTATCGGAAATTAATACTGGTCTCACAGGAATGAATCAAATGACAGACTCTAAGAAGTCTCACTCTTCTTGCACTTAAGGCGGCATTGTGGCTTTTGTATTAATTTCCGATGTAATTTCAGTGTTTCATCGTCAATGTGTATGTCCAAGGAATACTTTGAACCAGCAGTGGTGTATCGGAAACTAATACTGGTCCCACAGGGAACGGTCAAAGCACCGAATGTAAGAAGACTCTCTATTCTTGCACTTAAAGCGGCATTTTGCTTTTTGTATTTAAGTCCGATGTGATATCTGTGTTTCATCGTCAATGTGAAGGTCCAAGGAACACATTGAACCTGCAGTGGTGTATCGGAAACTAATACCGGTCTCACAGGAAAGGATCAAAGCACAGACTCTAAGAAGTCTCACTCTTCTTGCACTTAAGGCGGCATTGTGCCTTTTGTATTTAATTGCGATGCGATTTCTGTGTTTCATCGTCAATGTGAAGGTCCAAGGAATACATTAAACCTGCAGTGGTGTATCGGAAACTAATACTGGTCTCACAGGAAAGGATCAAAGCACAGACACTAAAAAGTCACACTCTTCTTGCACTTAAGTCGGCAATGTGCCTTTAGTATCTAATTCCGTTGCGATATCTGTGTTTCATCGTCAATGTGAATGTCCAAGGAATACATTGACCTGCAGTGGTGTATCGGAAACTAATACTGGTCTCACAGGGAAAGCTCAAATCAGCGACTGTAAGAAGAGTCTCTATTCTTGTACTTAGGGCGGCATTGTGCCTTTTGTATTTAATTCCGATGCGATTTCTGTGTTTCATCGTCATTGTGAAGGTCCAAGGAATACATTGAACCTGCAGTGGTGTATCGGAAACTAATACCGGTCTCACAGGAAAGGATCAAAGCACACACTCTAAGAAGTCTCACTTTTCTGGCACTTAAGGCGGCATTGTGCTTTTTGTATTTAATTCCGATGCGATTTCTGTGTTTCATCGTCAATGTGAATGTCCATGGAATACATTGAATTTGCAGTGGTGTATCGGAAACTAATACTGGTCTCACAGGAAAGGATCAAAACACAGACTCTAAGGAGTCTCACTCTTCTTGCACTTAAGGCGGCATTGTGCCTTTTGTGTTTAATTACGATGCGATTTCTGTTTTTCATCGTCAATGTGAAGGTCCAAGGAATACATTCAACCTGCAGTGGTGTATCGGAAACTAATACTGGTTCACAGGAAAGGATCAAAGCACAGCCTTTAAGAAGTCTTACTCTTCTTGCACTTAAGTTGCATTGTGCCTTTTGTATTTAATTCCGATCTGATTTCAGTGCATCATCGTCAACGTTTGTGTCCAAGGAATACAATGAACCTGCAGTGGTGTATCGGAAACTAATACTGGTCTCACAGGGAATGCTCAAAGCACCAACTGTAAGAAGAGTCTCTATTCTTGTACTTAGGGTGGCATTGTGCCTTTTGTATTTAATTCCGATGCGATTTCTGTGTTTCATCGTCATTGTAAAGATCCAAGGAATACATGAAACCTGCAGTGTTGTGTCGGAAACTAATACCGGTCTCACAGGAAAGGATCAAAGCACAGACCCTAAGAAGTCTCACTTTTCTTGCACTTAAGTCGGCATTGTGCCTATTGTATTTAATTCCGATGCGATCTCTGAGTTTCATCGCCAATGTGAAGGTCAAAGGAATACATTTAACCTGCAGTGGTGTGTCGGAAACTAATACTGGTCTCTCAGGGAATGCTCAAATCTCCGACTGTAAGAAGAGTGTCTATTCTTGTACATTAGGCGGCATTGTGATTTTTGTATTTAATTCCGGTGCGATTTCTGTGTTTCATCGTCAATGTGTATGTCCAAGGAATATATTGAACCTGCAATGGGCTATCGGAAACTAATACTGGTCTCACAGGGAATGCTCAAAGCACCGTCCGTAAGAAGAGTCTCTATTCTTGTACTTAAGGCGGCATTGTGTCTTTTGTATTTTATTCCGATGCGATTTCTGTGTTTCATCGTCAATGTGAAGGTCCAAGGAATACATTGAAAATGCAGTGGTGTATCGAAAACTAATACTGGTCTCACAGGAAAGGATCAAAGCACAGACTCTAAGAAGTCTCACTCTTCTTGCACTTAAGTCTTCATTGTGCATTTTGTATTTAATTTCGGTGTAATTTCAGTGTTTCATCGTCAATGTGTATGTCCAAGGAATACATTGAACCAGCAGTGGTGTATCGTAAACCTATACTGGTCTCACAGGGAACGGTCAAAGTACCGACTGTAAGAAGCGTCTCTATTCTTGTACTTAAGGCGGCATTGTGCCTTTTTGTATTTAATTCCGATGTGATATCAGTGTTTCATCGTCAATGTGAAGGTCCAAGGAACACATTGAACCTGCAGTGGTGTATCGGAAACTAATACCGGTCTCACAGGAAAGGATCAAAGCACAGACTCTACGAAGTCTCACTTTTCTTGCACTTAAGGCGGCATTGTGCCTTTTGTATTTAATTCCGATGCGATTTCTGTTTTTCATCGTCAATGTGATCGTCCAAGGAATGCATTAAACCTGCAGTGGTGTATCCGAAACTAATACTGGTCTCATAGGAGAGGATCAAAACACAGACTCTAAGGAGTCTCAGTCCTCTTGCACATAAGTTGCATTGTGACTTTTGTATTTAATTCCGATCTTATTTCAGTGTTTTATCGTCAACGTTTGTGTCCAAGGAATACATTGAACCTGCAGTGGTGTATCAGAAACCAATACTGGTCTCACAGGGAATGCTAAAACCACCGACTGTAAGAAGAGTCTCTATTGGTGCAGTTAAGGCGGCATTGTGCCTTTTGTATTTAATTGCGATGCGATTTCTGTGTTTCATCATCAATGTGAAGGGCCAAGGAATACATTGAACCTGCAGTGGTGTATCGAAAACTAATACTGGTTCACAGGAGAGGATCAAACCACAGACTATAAGAAGTCCCAATCTTCTTGCACTTAAGGCGGCATTGTGCCTTTTGTATTTAAGTCCGATCTACTTACAGTAGTTCATCGTCAGTGTGTTTGTCCAAGGAATACATTGAACCTGCAGTGGTGTAATGGAAACTAATACTGGTCTCACAGGGAAAGCTCAAAGCACCGACTGTAAGAAGAGTCACTATTCTTGTACTTAAGGCGGCATTGTGCCTTTAGTATTCAATTCCGATGCGAATTCTGTGTTTCACCGTAAATTTGAAAATCCAAGGAATACATTGAACCTGCAGTGGTGTATCGGAAACTAATACTGGTCTCACAGAAAAGGATCGAAGCACAGACTCCAAGAAGTCTCACTCTTCTTGCACTTAAGGCGGCATTGTGCCCTTTGTATTTAATTCCGATGCGATTTCTGTGTTTCATCGTCAATGTGAAGGTCCAAGGAATACATTGATTCTGCAGTGTTGTATGGGAAACTAATACTCGTCTCACAGGGAAGGATCAAAGCACAGACTCTAAGAAGTCACACTCATCTTGCACTTTAGGCGGCACTGTACCTTTCGTATTTAATTCCGATGCGACTTCTGTGTTTCATCGTCAATGTGTATTTCCAAGGAATACATTGAACCTGCAGTGGTGTATCGGAAACTAATACTGGTCTCACAGGGAATGCTCAAAACACCGACTGTAAGAAGAGTCTCTATTTTTGTACTTAAGGCTGCATTGTGCCTTTTGTATTTAGTTCCGACGCGATTACTGTGTTTCATCGTCAATGTGAAGGTCCAAGGAATACATTGAACCTGCAGTGGTGTATCGGAAACTAATACTGGTCTCACAGGGAATGCTCAAACCACCGACTGTAAGAAGAGTCTCTGTTCTTGTACTTAAGGCGGCATAGTGCCTTTTGTATTTAATTGCGATGCGATTTCTGTGTTTCATCATCAATGTGAAGGTCCAAGGAATACATTGAACCTGCAGTGGTGTATCGGAAACTAATACTGGTCTCACAGGAAAGGATCAAAGCACAACTTTAAGAAGTCTCACTCTTCTTGCACTTAAGGCGGCATTGTGCCTTTTGTATTTAATTCCGATGCGATTTCTGTGTTTCATCGTCAATGTGAAGGTCCAAGGAATACATTGAAATTGCAAATGAGTATCGGAAACTAATACTGGTCTCACAGGAACGGATCAAAGCACAGACTCTAAGAAGTCTCAATCTCCTTGCACTTAAGGTGGCACTGCGCCTTTTGTATTTAATTCCGATGTAATTTCAGGGGTTTATCGTCAATGTGTATGTCCTAGGAATGCATTGAACCTGCAGTGGTGTATCGGAAACTAATACTGGTCTCACAGGAAAGGATCAAAGCACAGACTCTAAGAAGTCTCACTCTTCTTGCACTTAAGTCGCATTGTGCCTTTTTTATTTAATTCCGATGCGATTTCAATGTTTCTTCGTCAATGTGAAGGTCCAAGGAATACATTGAACCTGGAGTGGTGTATCGGTAACTAATACTGGTCTCACAGGAAAGGTTCAAAGCACAGACTCTAAGAAGTCTCACTCTTCTTGCACTTAAGGCGGCATTGTGCCTTTGGATTTACCTCCGATGTGATTTCTGTGTTTCATCGTCAATGTGAAGGTCCAAGGAATACATTGAACCTGCAGTAATTTATCGGAAACTAATACTGGTCTCACAGGAAAGCATCAAATTTCAGACTCTAAGAAGTGTCACTCTTCTTGCACTTAATGCAGCATTGTGCCTTTTGTATTTAATTCCGATGCGATTTCTGTGTTTCATCGTCAATGTGAAGGTCCAAGGAATACATTGAACCTGCAGTGGTTTATCGGAAACTAATTCTGGTCTCACAGGTAAGGATCAAAGCACAGACTCTAGGAAGTCTCACTTTTCTTGCAGTTAAGGCGGCATTGCGCCTTTTGTATTTAATTCCGATGTTATTTCAGTGGTTCATCGGCAACGTGTATATCCTAGGAATACATTGAACCTGCAGTGGTGTATCGGAAACTAAGACTGGACTCACAGGGAATGCTCAAAACACCGTCTGAAAGAAGAGTCTCTATTCTTGTACATAAGGCGGCATTGTTCCTTTTCTATTTAATTCCGATGCGATATCTGTGATTCATCGTCAATGTGAAGGTCCAAGGAACACATTGAAACTGCAGTGGTGTATCTCAAACTAATACTGGTCTCACAGGAAAGGATCAAAGCACAGACTCTAAGATGTCTCACTCTTCTTGCACTTAAGGCGGTATTGCGCCTTTTGTATTTAATTCCGATGTAATTTCAGTGGTTCATCGGCAACGTGTATGTCCTAGGAATACATTGAACCTGCAGTGGTGTATTTGAAACTAAGACTGGTCTCACAGGGAATGCTCAAAGCACCGACTTTAAGAAGAGGCTCTATTTTTGTACTTAAGGCGGCATTGTGCCTTTTGTATTTAATTGCGATGCGATTTCTGTGTTTCATCATCAATGTGAAGGTCCAATGAATACATTGAACCTGCAGTGGTGTATCGGAAACTAATACTGGTTCACAGGAAAGGATCAAAGCACAGACTCAAAGAAGTCTCACTCATCTTGCACTTAAGGCGGCATTGTGCCTTTGGATTTATCTCCGTTTTGATTTCTGTGTTTCATTGTCAATGTAAAGGTCCAAGGAATACATTGAACCTGCAGTGGTGTGTCGGATACTAATACTGGACTCACAGGAAAGGTCCAAAGCACAGACTCTAAGAAGTCTCACTCTTCTTGCACTTAAGGCGGCATTGTGAGTTATGTATTCGATTCCGATTAAATTTCAGTGTTTCATCGTCAATGTGTATGTCCAAGGAATACATTGAACCTGCTGTGGTGTGTCAGAAACTAATACTGGTCTCACAGGGAATGCTCAAAACAGCGACTGTAAGAGGAGTCTCTGTTCTTATATTTAAGGCGGCATTGTGCCTTTTGTATTTAATTCCGACGCGATTTCTGTGTTTCATCGTCAATGTGAGGGTCCAAGAAATACATTGACCCTGCAGTGGAGTATCGGAAACTAATACTGCTCTCACAGGAAAGGATCAAAGCACAGACTTTAAGAAGTCTCACTCTTCTTGCACTTAAGGTGGCACTGCACCTTTTGTACTTAATTCCGAGGTAATTTCAGTGGTTTATCGTCAATGTGTATATCCTAGGAATACATTGAACCTGCAGTGGTGTATCGGAAACTAATACTGGTCTCACAGGAAAGGATCAAAGCACAGACTCTAAGAAGTCTCACTCTTCTTGCACTTAAAGGGGCATTGTGAGTTTTGTATTCGATTCCGATTTAATTTCAGTGTTTCATCGTCAACGTGTACGTCCAAGGAATACATGGAACCTGCAGTGGTGTATCGGAAACTAATACTGGTCTCACAGAGAATGCTCAAAACACCGTCTGTAAGAAGAGTCTCTATTCATGTACTTAAGGCGGCATTGTGCCTTTTGTATTTATTGCGATGCGATATCTGTGTTTCATCGTCAATGTGAAGGTCCAAGGCACACATTGACCCTGCAGTGGTGTATCGGAAACTAATACTGGTCTCACAGGAAAGGATCAAAGCACAGACTGTAAGATGAGTCCCTATTCTTGCACTTAGGACGGCATTGTGCCATGTGTCTTTATTTCCGATGCGATTTCAGTGTTTCATCGTCAATGTGTATGTCCGAGGAATACATTGAACCTGCAGTGGTGTATCGGACACTATTACTGGTCTCACAGGGAATGCTCAAAGCACCGACTGTAAGAAGAGTCTCTATTCTTGTACTTAAGGCGGTATTGAGCCTTTTGTATTTATTTCCGATGCGATTTCAGTGTTGTATCGTCAATGTGTATGTCCGAGGAATACATTGAACCTGCAGAGGTGTGTCGGAAACTAATGCTGGTCTCACAGGGAATGCTCAAAGCACCGACTGTAACAAGAGTCTCTATTCTTGTACTTAAGGCGGCATTGTGACTTTTGTATTTAATTCCGATGCGATTTCTGTGTATCATCGTCAATCTGAAGGTCCAAGGAATACATTGAACCTGCAGTTGTGTATCGGAAACTAATACTGGTCTCACAGGGAATGCTCAAAGAACCGACCGTAAGATGAGTCTCTATTCTTGTACATAAGGCGGCATTGTGCCTTTTGTATGTAATTCCGATGCGATTTCTGTGTTTCATCGTCAATGTGTGTGTCCAAGAAATACATTGAACCTGCATTGGGGTATCGGAAACCAATACTGGTCTCACAGGGAATGCTCAAAGCACCGACTGTATGAAGAGTCCCTATGCTTGTACTTAGGGCGGTATTGTGCCTTTTGTATTTATTTCCGATGCGATTCCAGTGTTTCATCGTCAATGTGTATGTCCGAGGAATACATTGAACCTGCAGAGGTTAATCGGAAACTAATACTGGTCTCACAGGGAATGCTCAAAGCACCGACTGTAAGAAGAGTCTCTATTCTTGTACGTAAGGCGGCATTGTGTCTTTTGTATTTAATTCCGATGCGATTTCTGTGTTTCATCGTCAATGTGAGGGTCCACGGAATTCATTGAACCTATAGTGGTCTATCGGAAACTAATACTGGTCTCACAGGAAAGGATCAAAGCACAGACTCTAAGAAGTCTCACTCTTCTTGCACTTAAGTCGGCATTGTGCCTTTTGTATTAATTTCGATGTAACTTCATTGTTTGATCGACAATGTGTATGTCCAAGGAATACATTGAACCTGCAGTGGTGTATCGGAATCTAATACTCGTCTCACAGGAAAGGATCAAAGGACAGACGCTAAGAAGTCTCACTCTTCTTGCACTTAAGTCGGCATTGTGGCTTTTGTTTTTAATTCCGATGTAATTTCAGTGTTTCATCGTCGATGTGTATGTCCAAGGAATACATTGAACCAGCAGTGGTGTATCGGAAATTAATACTGATCTCGCAGGGAACGCTCAAAGCACCGACTGTAAGAAGAGTCTCTATTCTTGTACTTAGGGCGGTATTGCGCCTTTTGTATTTAATTCCGATGCGATTTCTGTGTTTCATCGTCAATGAAAAGGTCCAAGAAATAGATTGAACCTGCAGTGGTGTATTGGAAACTAATACTGGTCTCACAGGGAATGCTCAAAGCACCGACAGTAAGAAGAGTCTCAATTCTTGTACTTAAGGCGGCATTGTGCCTTTGGTATTTAACTCCGATGCGATTTCTGTGTTTCATCGTCAATGTGAGGGTTCAAGGAATACATTGAACCTGCAGTGGTGTATCAGAAACTAATACTGGTCTCACAGGGAATGCTCAAAGCACCGACTGTGAGAAGAGTCTCTATTCTTGTACTTAAGGCGGCATTGCGCCTTTTGTAATTATTTCCGATGCGATTTCTGTGTTTCATCGTCAATGTGAAGGTCCAAGGAATACATTGAACCTGCAGTGGTGTTTCGGAAACTAATACTGGTCTCACAGGGAATGCTCAAAGCACCGACTGTAAGAAGAGTCTCTATTCTTGTACTTAAGACGGCATAGTGCCTTTTGAATTTCATTTCGATGCGATTTCTGTGTTTAATCGTCAATGTGAAGGTCCACGGAATACATTGAACCTGCAGTGGTGTATCGGAAACTAATACTGGTCTCACAGGAAAGGATCAAAGCACAGACTCTAAGACGTCTCACTCTTCTTACACTTAAAGTTGCATTCAGCCTTTTGTATTTAATTCCGATGCGATTTCTGTGTTTCATCGTCAATGTGTATGTCCAAGGAATACATTGAACCTGCAGTGGTGTACCGGAAACTAATACTGGTCTCACAGGGAACGCTCAAAGCACCGACTGTAAGAAGAGTTTCTATTCTTGTACTTAAGGCGGTATTGTGCCTTTTGCATTTATTTCCGATGCGATTTCAGTGTTTCATCGTCAATGTGTATGTCCGAGGAATACATTGAACCTGCAGAGGTTAATCGGAAACTAATACTGGTCTCACAGATAAGGATCATATCACAGACTCTAAGTAATCTCACTCTTCGGGCACTTAAGGCGGCATTGTGCCTTTTGCATTTAATTCCAATGCGATTTCTGTGTTAAATCGTCAATGTGAAGGTCCACGGAATACATTGAACATGCAGTGGTGTATCGGAAACTAATACTGGTCTCACAGAAAAGGATCATATCACAGACTCTAAGAAATCTCACTCTTCGTGCACTTAAGGCGGCATTGTGCCTTTTGCATTTAATTCCGATGCGATATCTGTGTTTAATCGTCAATGTGAAGGTCCACGGAATACATTGAACCTGCAGTGGTGTATCGGAAACTAATACTGGTCTCACAGGAAAGGAACAAAGCACAGACTCTAGGATGTCTCACTCTTCTTACACTTAAGGTTGCATTCAGCCTTTTGTATTTAATTCCGATGCGGTTTCTGTGTTTCATCGTCAATGTGAAGGTCCAAGGAATACATTGAACCTGGAGTGGTGTATCGGAAACTAATACTGGTGTCACAGGAAAGGATCAAAGCACAGCCTCTAAGACGTCTGACTCTTCTTGCACTTAAAGTTGCAATGAGCTTTTTTATTTAATTCCGATGCGATTTCTGTGTTTCATCGTCAATGTGTATGTCCAAGGAATACATTGAACCTGCAGTGGGGTATCGGAAACTAATACTGGTCTCACAGGGAATGCTCAAAGCACCGACTGTAAGAAGAGTCACTATTCTTGAACTTAAGGCGGTATTGTTCCTTTTGTATTTAATTCCGATGAGATTTCAGTGTTTCATCGTTAATGTGTATGTCCGAGGAATACATTGAACCTGCAGAGGTTAATCGGAAACTAATACTGGTCTCACAGGGAATGCTCAATGCACCGACTGTAAGAAGAGTCTCTATTCTTGTACTAAGGCGACATTGTGCCTTTTGTATTTAATTCCGCTGCGATTTCTGTGTATCATCGTCAATGTGTATGTCCAAGGAATACATTGAACCTGGAGTGGTGTATCGGAAACTAATACTGGTCTCACAGGGAATGCTCAAAGCACCGACTGTAAGAAGAGTCTCTATTCTTGTACTTAAGGCGGTATTGTGCCTTTTGCATTTATTTCCGATGCGATTTCAGTGTTTCATCGTCAATGTGAAGGTCCAAGGAATACATTGAACCTGCAGTGGTGTTTCGGAAACTAATACTGGTCTCACAGGGAATGCTCAAAGCACCGACTGTAAGAAGAGTCTCTATTCTTGTACTTAAGACGGCATAGTGCCTTTTGAATTTCATTTCGATGCGATTTCTGTGTTTAATCGTCAATGTGAAGGTCCACGGAATACATTGAACCTGCAGTGGTGTATCGGAAACTAATACTGGTCTCACAGGAAAGGATCAAAGCACAGACTCTAAGACGTCTCACTCTTCTTACACTTAAAGTTGCATTCAGCCTTTTGTATTTAATTCCGATGCGATTTCTGTGTTTCATCGTCAATGTGTATGTCCAAGGAATACATTGAACCTGCAGTTCTGTACCGGAAACTAATACTGGTCTCACAGGGAACGCTCAAAGCACCGACTGTAAGAAGAGTTTCTATTCTTGTACTTAAGGCGGTATTGTGCCTTTTGCATTTATTTCCGATGCGATTTCAGTGTTTCATCGTCAATGTGTATGTCCGAGGAATACATTGAACCTGCAGAGGTTAATCGGAAACTAATACTGGTCTCACAGATAAGGATCATATCACAGACTCTAAGTAATCTCACTCTTCGGGCACTTAAGGCGGCATTGTGCCTTTTGCATTTAATTCCAATGCGATTTCTGTGTTAAATCGTCAATGTGAAGGTCCACGGAATACATTGAACATGCAGTGGTGTATCGGAAACTAATACTGGTCTCACAGAAAAGGATCATATCACAGACTCTAAGAAATCTCACTCTTCGTGCACTTAAGGCGGCATTGTGCCTTTTGCATTTAATTCCGATGCGATATCTGTGTTTAATCGTCAATGTGAAGGTCCACGGAATACATTGAACCTGCAGTGGTGTATCGGAAACTAATACTGGTCTCACAGGAAAGGAACAAAGCACAGACTCTAGGATGTCTCACTCTTCTTACACTTAAGGTTGCATTCAGCCTTTTGTATTTAATTCCGATGCGGTTTCTGTGTTTCATCGTCAATGTGAAGGTCCAAGGAATACATTGAACCTGGAGTGGTGTATCGGAAACTAATACTGGTGTCACAGGAAAGGATCAAAGCACAGCCTCTAAGACGTCTGACTCTTCTTGCACTTAAAGTTGCAATGAGCTTTTTTATTTAATTCCGATGCGATTTCTGTGTTTCATCGTCAATGTGTATGTCCAAGGAATACATTGAACCTGCAGTGGGGTATCGGAAACTAATACTGGTCTCACAGGGAATGCTCAAAGCACCGACTGTAAGAAGAGTCACTATTCTTGAACTTAAGGCGGTATTGTTCCTTTTGTATTTAATTCCGATGAGATTTCAGTGTTTCATCGTTAATGTGTATGTCCGAGGAATACATTGAACCTGCAGAGGTTAATCGGAAACTAATACTGGTCTCACAGGGAATGCTCAATGCACCGACTGTAAGAAGAGTCTCTATTCTTGTACTAAGGCGACATTGTGCCTTTTGTATTTAATTCCGCTGCGATTTCTGTGTATCATCGTCAATGTGTATGTCCAAGGAATACATTGAACCTGGAGTGGTGTATCGGAAACTAATACTGGTCTCACAGGGAATGCTCAAAGCACCGACTGTAAGAAGAGTCTCTATTCTTGTACTTAAGGCGGTATTGTGCCTTTTGCATTTATTTCCGATGCGATTTCAGTGTTTCATCGTCAATGTGTATGTCCGAGGAATACATTGAACCTGCAGAGGTTAATCGGAAACTAATACTGGTCCCACAGGGAATGCTCAAAGCACCGACTGTAAGAAGAGTCTCTATTCCTGTACTTAAGGCGGCATTGTGACTTTTGTATTTAATTCCGATGCGATTTCTGTGTTTCATCGTCAATGTGAAGGTCCAAGGAATTCATTGAACCTATAGTGGTCTATCGGAAACGAATACTGGTCTCACAGGAAAGGATCAAAGCACAGACTCTAAGAAGTCTCACTCTTCTTGCACTTAAGACGGCATTGTGCCTTTTGTATTCAATTTCGATGTAACTTCATTGTTTGATCGACAATGTGTATGTCCAAGGAATACATTGAACCTGCAGTGGTGTATCGGAATCTAATACTCGTCTCACAGGAAAGGATCAAAGGACAGACTCTAAGAAGTCTCACTCTTCTTGCACTTAAGGCGGCATTGTGGCTTTTGTATTTAATTCCGATGTAATTTCAGTGTTTCATCGTCAATGTGTATGGCCAAGGAATACATTGAACCAGCAGTGGTGTATCGGAAACTAATACTGATCTCGCAGGGAACGCTCTAAGCACCGATGGTAAGAAGAGTCTCTATTCTTGTACTTAAAGCGGCATTGTGGCTTTTGTATTTAATTCCGATGTGATATCTGTTGCATCGTCAATGTGAAGGTCCAAGGAACACATTGAACCTGCAGTGGTATATCGGAAACTATTACTGGTCTCACAGGAAAAGATCAAAGCACAGACCCGAAGAGGTCTCACTCTTCCTGCACTTAAGGCGGCATTGCGCCTTTTGTATTTAATTCCAATGAAATTTCAGTGGTTCACTGTCAATGAGTATGTCCTAGGAATACATTGAGCCTGCAGTGGTGTATCGGAAACTAATACTGGTCTCACAGGGAATGCTCAAAGCACCGACTCTAAGAAGAATCACTATTCTTGAACTTAAGGCGGTATTGTTCCTTTTGTATTTAATTCCGATGAGATTTCAGTGTTTCATCGTTAATGTGTATGTCCGAGGAATACATTGAACCTGCAGAGGTTAATCGGAAACTAATACTGGTCTCACAGGGAATGCTCAATGCACCGACTGTAAGAAGAGTCTCTATTCTTGTACTAAGGCGACATTGTGCCTTTTGTATTTAATTCCGCTGCGATTTCTGTGTATCATCGTCAATGTGTATGTCCAAGGAATACATTGAACCTGGAGTGGTGTATCGGAAACTAATACTGGTCTCACAGGGAATGCTCAAAGCACCGACTGTAAGAAGAGTCTCTATTCTTGTACTTAAGGCGGTATTGTGCCTTTTGCATTTATTTCCGATGCGATTTCAGTGTTTCATCGTCAATGTGTATGTCCGAGGAATACATTGAACCTGCAGAGGTTAATCGGAAACTAATACTGGTCCCACAGGGAATGCTCAAAGCACCGACTGTAAGAAGAGTCTCTATTCCTGTACTTAAGGCGGCATTGTGACTTTTGTATTTACTTCCGATGCGATTTCTGTGTTTCATCGTCAATGTGAAGGTCCAAGGAATTCATTGAACCTATAGTGGTCTATCGGAAACGAATACTGGTCTCACAGGAAAGGATCAAAGCACAGACTCTAAGAAGTCTCACTCTTCTTGCACTTAAGACGGCATTGTGCCTTTTGTATTCAATTTCGATGTAACTTCATTGTTTGATCGACAATGTGTATGTCCAAGGAATACATTGAACCTGCAGTGGTGTATCGGAATCTAATACTCGTCTCACAGGAAAGGATCAAAGGACAGACTCTAAGAAGTCTCACTCTTCTTGCACTTAAGGCGGCATTGTGGCTTTTGTATTTAATTCCGATGTAATTTCAGTGTTTCATCGTCAATGTGTATGGCCAAGGAATACATTGAACCAGCAGTGGTGTATCGGAAACTAATACTGATCTCGCAGGGAACGCTCTAAGCACCGATGGTAAGAAGAGTCTCTATTCTTGTACTTAAAGCGGCATTGTGGCTTTTGTATTTAATTCCGATGTGATATCTGTTGCATCGTCAATGTGAAGGTCCAAGGAACACATTGAACCTGCAGTGGTATATCGGAAACTATTACTGGTCTCACAGGAAAAGATCAAAGCACAGACCCGAAGAGGTCTCACTCTTCCTGCACTTAAGGCGGCATTGCGCCTTTTGTATTTAATTCCAATGAAATTTCAGTGGTTCACTGTCAATGAGTATGTCCTAGGAATACATTGAGCCTGCAGTGGTGTATCGGAAACTAATACTGGTCTCACAGGGAATGCTCAAAGCACCGACTCTAAGAAGAGTCCATAATCTTGTACTTAAGGCGGCATTGTGCCTTTTGTATTTAATTCTGATGCCATTTCTGTGTTTCATCGTCAATGTGAAGGTCCAAGGAATACATTGAACCTGCAGTGGTGTATCGGAAACTAATACTGGTCTCACAGGAAAGGATCACAGCACAGACTCTAAGAAGCCTCACTCTTCTTGCACTTAAGGCGGCATTGTGATTTTTGTATTTAATTCCGATGCGAATTCTGTGTTTCATCGTCAATGTGAAGGTCCAAGGAATACATTGAACATGCAGTGGTGTTTCGGACACTAATACTGGTCTCAAAGGAAAGGATCAAAGCACAGACTCTAAGAAGTCACACTCTTCTTGCACTTAAGGCGGCATTGTGCCTTTTGTATTTAATTCCGTTGCGATATCTGTGTTTCATCTTCAATGTGAATGTCCAAGGAATTCATTGAACCTGAAGTGGTGTATCGGAAACTAATACTGGTCTCACAGGAAAGGATCAAAGCACAGACTCTAAGAAGTCTCACTCTTCTTGCACTTATGGCGGCATTGTGTCTTTTGTATTTAATTCCCATGCGATTTCTGTGTTTCATCGTCAATGAGAAGGTCCAAGGAATACATTGAACCTGCTGTGGTGTATCGGAAACTAATACTGGTCTTACAGGAAAGGATCAAAACACAGACTCTAAGAAGTCTCACCCTTCTTGCACTTAAGTCGGCATTGTTCCTTTTGTATTTAATTTCGATGTAATTTAAGTGTTTCATCGTCAATGTGTATGTCCAAGAAATACATTGAACCTGCAATGGTGTATCGGAAACTAATACTGGTCTCACAGGAAAGGATCAAATGACAGACTCTAAGAAGTCTCACTCTTCTTGCACTTAAGGCGGCATTGTGGCTATTGTTTTTAATTCCGATGTAATTTGAGTGTTTCATCGTCAATGTGTATGTCCAAGGAATACATTGAACCAGCAGTGGTGTATCGGAAACTAATACTGGTCTCACAGGGAACGCTCAAAGCACCGACTGTAAGAATAGTCTCTATTGTTGTACTTAAAGCGGCATTGTGGCTTTCGCATTTAATTCTGATGTGATATATGTGTTTCATCGTCAATGTGAGGTCCAAGGAACACATTGAACCAGCAGTGGTCTATCGGAAACAAATACTGGTCTCACAGGAAAAGATCAAAGCACAGACTCGAAGAAGTCTCACTCTTCCTGCACTTAAGGCGGCATTGCGCCTTTTGTATTTAATTCCAATGTAATTTCAGTGGTTCATTGTCAATGTGTATGTCCAAGGAATACATTGAACAAGCAGAGGTGTATCGGAAACTAATACTGGTCTCACAGGGAATGCTCAAAGCACCGACTGTAAGAAGAGTCTCTATTCTTGTACTTAAGGCGGCATTGTGCCTTTTGTATTTAATTCCGATGCGATTTCTGTGTGTCATCGTCAATCTGAAGGTCCAAGGAATACATTGAACCTGCAGTGGAGTATCGGAAACTAATACTGGTCTCGCAGGGAATGCTCAAAGCACCGACTGTAAGAAGAGTCTCTATTCTTGTACTTAAGGTGGCATTGTGCCTGTTGTATTTAATTCCGGTGTAATTTCAGAGTTTCATCATCAATGTGTATGTCCAAGGAATACATTGACCCAGCAGTGGTGTATCGGAAACTAATACTGGTCTCACAGGGAACGCTCAAAGCACCGACTGTAAGAAGAGTCTCTATTCTTGTACTTAAGGCGGCATTGTGAATTTTGTATTTAATTCCGTTGCGATTTCTGTGTTTCATCGTCAATGTGCATGTCCTAGGAATACATTGAACCTGCAGTGCTGCATCGGAAACTAATACTGGTCTCACAGGAAAGGATCAACGCCCAGACTCTAAGACGTCTCACTCTACTTGCACTTCAGGTTGCATTGAGCCTTTTGTATTTAATTCCGATGCGATTTCTGTGTTTCATCGTCAATGTGAAGGTCCAAGGAATACATTGAACCTGCAGTGGTGTATCGGAAACTAATACTGGTCTCACAGGGAATGCTCATAGCACCGACTGTAAGAAGAGTCTCTATTCTTGTACTTAAGGCGGCATTGTGCCTTTTGTATTTAATTCCGATGCGACTTCTGTGTTTCATCGTCAATGTGTATGTCCAAGGAATACATTGAACCTGCAGTGGTGTATCGGAAACTAATACGGGTCTCACATGGAATGCTCAAAACCCCGACTGTAAGATGAGTCCCTATTCTTGTACTTAGGGCGGCATTGCGCCATTTGTATTTCATTCCGATGGGATTTCTGTGTTTCACCGTCAATGTGAAGGTCCAAGGAATGCATTGAACCTGCAGTGGTGTTTCGGAAACTAATACTGGTCTCACAGGAAAGGATCAAAGCACAGACACTAAGAAGTCTCACTCTTCTTGCACTTAAGTCGGCATTGTGCCTTTTGTATTTAATTTCGATGTAACTTCATTGTTTGATCGACAATGTATATGTCCAAGGAATACATTGAACCTGCAGTGGTGTATCGGAATCTAATACTCGTCTTACAGGAAAGGATCAAACACCGACTGTAAAATGAGTCCCTATTCTTGTACTTAGGGCGGCATTGTGACTTTTGTATTTAATTTCGATGTAATTTAAGTGTTTCATCGTCAATGTGTATGTCCAAGAAATACATTGAACCTGCAATGGTGTATCGGAAACTAATACTGGTCTCACAGGAAAGGATCAAATGACAGACTCTAAGAAGTCTCACTCTTCTTGCACTTAAGGCGGCATTGTGGCTATTGTTTTTAATTCCGATGTAATTTGAGTGTTTCATCGTCAATGTGTATGTCCAAGGAATACATTGAACCAGCAGTGGTGTATCGGAAACTAATACTGGTCTCACAGGAACCGCTCAAAGCACCGACTGTAAGAATAGTCTCTATTGTTGTACTTAAAGCGGCATTGTGGCTTTCGTATTTAATTCTGATGTGATATATGTGTTTCATCGTCAATGTGAGGTCCAAGGAACACATTGAACCAGCAGTGGTCTATCGGAAACAAATACTGGTCTCACAGGAAAAGATCAAAGCACAGACTCGAAGAAGTCTCACTCTTCCTGCACTTAAGGCGGCACTGCGCCTTTTGTATTTAATTCCAATGTAATTTCAGTGGTTCATTGTCAATGTGTATGTCCAAGGAATACATTGAACAAGCAGAGGTGTATCGGAAACTAATACTGGTCTCACAGGGAATGCTCAAAGCACCGACTGTAAGAAGAGTCTCTATTCTTGTACTTAAGGCGGCATTGTGCCTTTTGTATTTAATTCCGATGCGATTTCTGTGTGTCATCGTCAATCTGAAGGTCCAAGGAATACATTGAACCTGCAGTGGAGTATCGGAAACTAATACTGGTCTCGCAGGGAATGCTCAAAGCACCGACTGTAAGAAGAGTCTCTATTCTTGTACTTAAGGCGGTATTGAGCCTTTTGTATTTATTTCCGATGCGATTTCAGTGTTGTATCGTCAATGTGTATGTCCGAGGAATACATTGAACCTGCAGAGGTGCGTCGGAAACTAATGCTGGTCTCACAGGGAATGCTCAAAGCACCGACTGTAACAAGAGTCTCTATTCTTGTACTTAAGGCGGCATTGTGACTTTTGTATTTAATTCCGATGCGATTTCCGTGTTTCATCGTCAATGTGTATGTCCAAGGAATACATTGAATCTGCAGTGGTGTATCGGAAACTAATACTGGTCTCACAGGGAATGATCAAAGCACCGACTGTAAGAAGAGTATATATTCTTGTACTTAAGGCGACATCGTGCATTTTATATTTAATTCCGATGCGATTTCTGTGTATCATCGTCAATCTGAAGGTCCAAGGAATACATTGAACCTGCAGTTGTGTATCGGAAACTAATACTGGTCTCACAGGGAATGCTCAAAGAACCGACCGTAAGAAGAGTCTCTATTCTTGTACATAAGGCGGCATTGTGCCTTTTGTATTTAATTCCGATGCGATTTCTGTGTTTCATCGTCAATGTGTGTGTCCAAGGAATACATTGAACCTGCAGCGGGGTATCGGAAACCAATACTGGTCTCACAGGGAATGCTCAAAAGCACCGACTGTAAGAAGAGTCACTATTCTTGTACTTAAGGCGGTATTGTTCTTTTGTATTTAATTCCGATGCGATTTCAGTGTTTCATCGTCAATGTGTATGTCCGAGGAATACATTGAACCTGCAGAGGTTAATCGGAAACTAATACTGGTCTCACGGGGAATGCTCAAAGCACCGACTGTAAGAAGAGTCTCTATTCTTGTACTAAGGCGGCATTGTGCCTTTTGTATTTATATCAGATGCGACTTCTGTGTATCATCGTCAATGTGTATGTCCAAGGAATACATTGAACCTGCAGCGGGGTATCGGAAACCAATACTGGTCTCACAGGGAATGCTCAAAAGCACCGACTGTAAGAAGAGTCTCTATTCTTGTACTTATGGCAGTATTATGCCTTTTGTATTTTTTTCCGATGCGATTTCAGTGTTTCATCGTCAATGTGTATGTCCGAGGAATACATTGAACCTGCAGAGGTTAATCGGAAACTAATACTGGTCTCACAGGGAATGCTCAAAGTACCAACTGTGAGAAGAGTCTCTATTCTTGTACTTAAGGCGGCATTGTGTCTTTTGTATTTAATTCCGATGCGATTTCTGTGTTTCATCGTCAATGTGAGGGTCCACGGAATTCATTGAACCTATAGTGGTCTATCGGAAACTAATACTGGTCTCACAGGAAAGGATCAAAGCACAGACTCTAAGAAGTCTCGCTCTTCTTGCACTTAAGTCGGCATTTTGCCTTTTGTATTTAATTTCGATGTAACTTCATTGATTGATCGACAATGTGTATGTCCAAGGAATACATTGAACCTGCAGTGGTGTATCGGAATCTAATACTCGTCTCACAGGAAAGGATCAAAGGTCAGACTCTAAGAAGTCTCACTCTTCTTGCACTTAAGGCGGCATTGTTGCTTTTGTATTTAATTCCGTTGTAATTTCAGTGTTTCATCGTCAATGTGTATGTCCAAGGAATACATTGAACCAGCAGTGGTGTATCGGAAACTAATACTGATCTCGCAGGGAACGCTCAAAGCACCGACTGTAAGAAGAGTCTCTATTCTTGTACTTAAAGCGGCATTGTGCCTTTTGTATTTAATTCCGATGTGATATCTGTTTCATCGTCAATGTGAAGGTCCAAGGAACACATTGACCTGCAGTGGTGTATCGGAAACTAATACTGGTCTCACAGGAAAGGATCAAAGCACAGACTCGAAGAAGTCTCACTCTTCCTGCACTTAAGGCGGCACTGCGCCTTTTGTATTTAATTCCAATGTAATTTCAGTGGTTCATCGTCAAATGTTATGTCCTAGGAATACATTGAACCTGCAGTGGTGTATCGGAAACTAATACTGGTCTCACAGGGAATGCTCAAAGCACCGACTCTAAGAAGAGTCGCTAATCTTGTACTTAAGGCGGCATTGTGCCTTTTGTATTTAATTCCGATGCGATATCTGTGTTTCATCGTCAATGTGAAGGTCCAAGGAATACATTGAACCTGCGGTGGTGTATCGGAAACTAATACTGGTCTCACAGGGAAAGCTCAAAGCACCGACTGTAAGAAGTGTCTCTATTCTTGTACTTAATGCGGCATTGTGCCTTTTGTATTTAATTCCGATGCCATTTCTGTATTTCATTGTCAATATGAAGGACCAAGGAATACATTGAACCTGCAGTGGTGTATCGGAAACTAATACTGGTCTCACAGGAAAGGATCACAGCACAGACTTTAAGAAGCCTCACTCTTCTTGCACTTAAGGCGGCATAGTGACTTTTGTATATAATTCCGATGCGATTCTGTGATTCATCGTCAATGTGAAGGTCCTAGGAGTACATTAAACCTGCAGTGGTGTATCGGAAACTAATACTGGTCTCACAGGAAACGATCATAGCACAGACTCTAAGAAGTCACACTCTTCTTGCACTTAAGGCGGCATTGTGCCTTTTGTATTTAATTCCGTTGCGATATCTTTGTTTCATCGTCAATGTGTATGTCCGAGGAATACATTGAACCTGCAGTGGTGTATCGGACACTAATACTGGTCTCACAGGGATTGCTCAAAGCACCGACTGTAAGAAGAGTCTCTATTCTTGTACTTAAGGCGGTATTGAGCCTTTTGTATTTATTTCCGATGCAATTTCAGTGTTGTATCGTCAATGTGTATGTCCGAGGAATACATTGAACCTGCAGAGGTGTGTCGGAAACTAATGCTGGTCTCACAGGGAATGCTCAAAGCACCGACTGTAACAAGAGTCTCTATTCATGTACTTAAGGCGGCATTGTGACTTTTGTATTTAATTCCGATGCGATTTCTGTGTATCATCGTCAATCGGAAGGTCCAAGGAATACATTGAACCTGCAGTTGTGTATCGGAAACTAATACTGGTCTCACAGGGAATGCTCAAAGAACCGACCGTAAGAAGAGTCTCTATTCTTGTACATAAGGCGGCATTGTGCCTTTTGTATTTAATTCCGATGCGATTTCTGTGTTTCCTCATCAATGTGTGTGTCCAAGGAATACATTGAACCTGCAGTGGAGTATCGGAATTCAATACTGGTCTCACAGGGAATGCTCAGAGCACCGACTGTAAGAAGAGTCACTATTCTTGTACTTAAGGGGGTATTGTTCCTTTTGTATTTAATTCCGATGCGATTTCAGTGTTTCATCGTCAATGTGTATGTCCGAGGAATACATTGAACCTGCAGAGGTTAATCGGAAACTAATACTGGTCTCACAGGGAATGCTCAAAGCACCGACTGTAAGAAGAGTCTGTATTCTTGTACTAAGGCGGCATTGTGCCTTTTGTATTTATATCAGATGCGATTTCTGTGTATCATCGTCAATGTGTATGTCCAAGGAATACATTGAACCTGCAGTGGTGTATCGGAAACTAATACTGGTCTAACAGGGAATGCTCAAATTACCGACTGTAAGAAGAGTCTCTATTCTTGTACTTAAGGCGGTATTGTGCCTTTTGAATTCATTTCCGATGCGATTTCAGTGTTTCATCGTCAATGTGTATGTCCGAGGAATACATTGAACCTGCAGAGGTTAATCGGAAACTAATACTGGTCTCACAGGGAATGCTCAAAGCACCGACTGTAAGAAGGGTCTCTATTCTTGTACTTAAGGCGGCATTGTTTCTTTTGTATTTAATTCCGATGCGATTTCTGTGTTTCATCGTCAATGTGAAGGTCCACGGAATTCATTGAACCTATAGTGTTCTATCGGAAACTAATACTGGCCTCACAGGAAACGATCAAAGCACAGACGCTAAGAAGTCTCACTCTTCTTGCACTGAAGTCGGCATTGTGCCTTTTGTACTTAATTTCGATGTAATTTAAGTGTTTCATCGTCAATGTGTATGTGCAAGGAATTCACTGAACCTGCAATGGTGTATCGGAAACTAATACTGGTCTCACAGGAAAGGATCAAAAGACAGACTCTATTAAGTCTCACTCTTTTTGCACTTAAGGCGGCATTGTGGCTTTTGTATTTAATTCCGATATAATTTGAGTCTTTCATCGTCAATGTGTATGTCCAAGGAATACATTGAACCAGCAGTGGTGTATCGGAAACTAATACTAGTCTCACAGGGAACGCTCAAAGCACCGACTGTAAGAAGAGTCTCTATTCTTGTACTTAAGCCGGCATTGTGAATTTTGTATTTTATTCCGATGCTATTTCTGTGCTTCATCGTCATTGTGAAGGTCCAAGGAATACATTGAAATTGCAGTGGTGTATCGGAAACTAATACCGGTCTCACAGGAAAGGATCAAAGCACTGACTCCAAGAAGTCTCACTCTTCTTGCACTTAAGGCTGCATTGTGCCTTTTGTATTTAATTCCGATGCGATTTCTGTGTTTCATCGTCAATGTGAAGGTCCAAGGAATACATTAAACCTGCAGTGGTGTATCGGAAACTAATACTGGTCTCACAGGAAACGATCATAGCACAGACTCTAAGAAGTCACACTCTTCTTGCACTTAAGGCGGCATTTTGCCTTTTGTATTTAATTCCGTTGCGATTTCTGTGTTTCATCGTCAATGTGTATGTCCAAGGAATACATTGAACCTGCAGTGGTGCATCGGAAACTAATACTGGTCTCACAGGAAAGGATCAACGCCCAGACTCTCAGACGTCTCACTCTTCTTGCACTTCAGGTTGCATTGAGCCTTTTGTATTTAATTCCGATGCGATTTCTGTGTTTCATCGTCAATGTGATGGTCCAAGGAATACATTGAACTTGCAGTGGTGTATCGGAAACTAATACTGGTCTCACAGGGAATGCTCAAAGCACCGACTGTAAGAAGAGTCTCTATTCTTGTACTTAAGACGGCATTGTGCCTTTTGTATTTAATTCCGATGCGACTTCTGTGTTTCATCGTCAATGTGTATGGCCAAGGAATACATTGAACCTGCAGTGGTGTATCGGAAACTAATACTGGTCTCACAGGGAATGCTCAAAACACCGACTGTAAGATGAGTCCCTATTCTTGTACTTAGGGCGGCATTGTGCCATTTGTATTTAATTCTGATGCGATTTCTGTGATTCATCGTCAATGTGAACGTCCAAGGAAAACATTGAACCTGCAGTGGTGTGTCGAAACGAACACTGGTATCACAGGAAAGGATCAAAGCACAGACTCTAAGAAGTCTCACTCTTCTTGCACTTAAGGCGGCATTGTGCTATTTGTATTTAATTCCGATCTAATTTCAGTTTTTCATCACCAACGTGTACGTCCAAGGAATACATTGAACCTGCAGTGGTGTATCGGAAACTAATACTGGTCTCACGGGGAATGCTCAAAACACCGACTGAAAGAAGAGTCTCTATTCTTGTACTTAAGGCGGTATTGTGCCTTTTGTATTTAATTCCGATGCGACTTCTGTGTTTCATCGTCAATGTGTATGGCCAAGGAATACATTGAACCTGCAGTGGTGTATCGGAAACTAATACTGGTCACACAGGGAATGCTCAAAACACCGACTGTAAGATGAGTCAATATTCTTGTACGTAAGGCGACATCGTGCATTTTGTATTTAATTCCGATGCGATTTCTGTGTATCATCGTGAATCTGAAGGTCCAAGGAATACATTGCACCTGCAGTTGTGTATCGGAAACTAATACTGGTCTCACAGGGAATGCTCAAAGAACCGACCGTAAGAAGAGTCTCTATTCTTGCACATAAGGCGGCATTGTGCCTTTTGTATTTAATTCCGATGCGATTTCTGTGTTTCATCTTCAATGTGTATGTCCAAGCAATACATTGAACCTGCAGTCGGGTATCGGAATCTAATACTGGTCTCACAGGGAATGCTCAAAGCACCGACTGTAAGAAGAGTCACTATTCTTGTACTTAAGGCGGTATTGTTCCTTTTGTATTTAATTCCGATGCGATTTCAGTGTTTCATCGTCAATGTGTATGTCCGAGGAATACATTGAACCTGCAGAGGTTAATCGGAAACTAATACTGGCCTCACAGGGAATGCTCAAAGCACCGACTGTATGAAGAGTCTCTATTCATGTACTAAGGCGGCATTGTGCCTTTTGTATTTATATCCGATGCGATTTCTGTGTATCATCGTCAATGTGTATCTCCAAGGAATACATTGAACCTGCAGTGGTGAATCAGAAACTAATACTGGTCTAACAGGGAATGCTCAAAGCACCGACTGTAAGAAGAGTCTCTATTTTTGTACTTAAGGCGGGATTGTGCCTTTTGTATTTATTTCCGATGCGATTTCAGTGTTTCATCGTCAATGTGTATGTCCGAGGAATACATTGAACCTGCAGAGGTTAATCAGAAACTAATACTGGTCTCACAGGGAATGCTCAAAGCACCGACTGTAAGAAGAGTCTCTATTCTTGTACTTAAGGCGGCATTGTGTCTTTTATATTTAATTCCGATGCGATTTCTGTGTTTCATCGTCAATGTGAAGGTCCAAGGAATACATAGAACCTGCTGTGGTGTATCGGAAACTAATACTGGTCGCACAGGAAAGGATCAAAGCACAGACTCTAAGAAGTCTCACTCTTCTTGCACTTAAGTCGGCATTGTGCCTTTTGTATTTAATTTCGATGTAACTTCATTGTTTGATCGACAATGTGTATGTCCAAGGAATACAATGAACCTGCAGTGGTGTATCGGAAACTAATACTGATCTCGCAGGAAAGGATCGAAGGACAGACTCTAAGAAGTCTCACTCTTCTTGCACTTAAGTCGGCATTGTGGCTTTTGTTTTTAATTCCGATGTAATTTCAGTGTTGCATCGTCAATGTGTATGTCCAAGGAATACATTGAACCAGCAGTGGTGTATTGGAAACTAATACTGATCTCGCAGGGAACGCTCAAAGCACCGACTGTAAGAAGAGTCTCTATTCTTGTACTTAAAGCGGCATTGTGGCTTTTGTATTTAATTGCGATGTGATATCTGTTTCATCGTCAATGAGAAGGTCCAAGGAACACATTGAACCTGCAGTGGTATATCGGAAACTAATACTGGCCTCACAGGATAAGATCAAAGCACACACTCGAGGAAGTCTCACTCTTTCTGCACTTAAGGCGGCATTGCGCCTTTTGTATTTAATTCCAATGAAATTTCAGTGGTTCACTGTCAATGTGTATGTCCTAGGAATACATTAAGCCTGCAATGGTGTATCGGAAACTAATACTGGTCTCACAGGGAATGCACAAAGCACCGACTCTAAGAAGAGTCCCTAATCTTGTACTTAAGGCTGCATTGTGCCATTTGTATTATTTCCGATGCGAATTCTGTGTTTCATCGTCAATGTGCAGGTCCAAGGAATACATTGAACCTGCAGTGGTGTATCGGACACTAATACTTTTCTCAAAGGAAAGGATCAAAGCACAGACTCTATGAAGTCACACTCTTCTTGCACTTAAGGCGGCATTGTGCCTTTTGTATTTAATTCCGTTGCGATATCTGTGTTTCATCTTCAATGTGAATGTCCAAGGAATTCATTGAACCTGAAGTGGTGTATCGGAAACTAATACTGGCCTCAAAGGAAAGGATCAAAGCACAGACTCTAAGAAGTCTCACTCTTCTTGCACTTAAGTCGGCATTGTGCCTTTTGTACTTAATTTCGATGTAATTTAAGTGTTTCATCGTCAATGTGTATGTCCAAGGAATTCACTGAACCTGCAATGGTGTATCGGAAACTAATACTGGTCTCACAGGAAAGGATCAAAAGACAGACTCTATTAAGTCTCACTCTTTTTGCACCTAAGGCGGCATTGTGGCTTTTGTATTTAATTCCGATATAATTTGAGTCTTTCATCGTCAATGTGTATGTCCAAGGAATACATTGAACCAGCAGTGGTGTATCGGAAACTAATACTAGTCTCACAGGGAACGCTCAAAGCACCGACTGTAAGAAGAGTCTCTATTCTTGTACTTAAGACGGCATTGTGCCTTTTGTATTTAATTCCGATGCGACTTCTGTGTTTCATCGTCAATGTGTATGGCCAAGGAATACATTGAACCTGCAGTGGTGTATCGGAAACTAATACTGGTCTCACAGGGAATGCTCAAAACACCGACTGTAAGATGAGTCCCTATTCTTGTACTTAGGGCGGCATTGTGCCATTTGTATTTAATTCTGATGCGATTTCTGTGATTCATCGTCAATGTGAACGTCCAAGGAAAACATTGAACCTGCAGTGGTGTGTCGAAACGAACACTGGTATCACAGGAAAGGATCAAAGCACAGACTCTAAGAAGTCTCACTCTTCTTGCACTTAAGGCGGCATTGTGCCATTTGTATTTAATTCCGATCTAATTTCAGTTTTTCATCACCAACGTGTACGTCCAAGGAATACATTGAACCTGCAGTGGTGTATCGGAAACTAATACTGGTCTCACGGGGAATGCTCAAAACACCGACTGAAAGAAGAGTCTCTATTCTTGTACTTAAGGCGGTATTGTGCCTTTTGTATTTAATTCCGATGCGACTTCTGTGTTTCATCGTCAATGTGTATGGCCAAGGAATACATTGAACCTGCAGTGGTGTATCGGAAACTAATACTGGTCACACAGGGAATGCTCAAAACACCGACTGTAAGATGAGTCAATATTCTTGTACTTAAGGCGACATCGTGCATTTTGTATTTAATTCCGATGCGATTTCTGTGTTACATCTTCAATGTGTATGTCCAAGCAATACATTGAACCTGCAGTCGGGTATCGGAATCTAATACTGGTCTCACAGGGAATGCTCAAAGCACCGACTGTAAGAAGAGTGACTATTCTTGTACTTAAGGCGGTATTGTTCCTTTTGTATTTAATTCCGATGCGATTTCAGTGTTTCATCGTCAATGTGTATGTCCGAGGAATACATTGAACCTGCAGAGGTTAATCGGAAACTAATACTGGTCTCACAGGGAATGCTCAAAGCACCGACTGTATGAAGAGTCTCTATTCATGTACTAAGGCGGCATTGTGCCTTTTGTATTTATATCCGATGTGGTTTCTGTGTATCATCGTCAATGTGTATCTCCAAGGAATACATTGAACCTGCAGTGGTGAATCAGAAACTAATACTGGTCTAACAGGGAATGCTCAAAGCACCGACTGTAAGAAGAGTCTCTATTTTTGTACTTAAGGCGGGATTGTGCCTTTTGTATTTATTTCCGATGCGATTTCAGTGTTTCATCGTCAATGTGTATGTCCGAGGAATACATTGAACCTGCAGAGGTTAATCAGAAACTAATACTGGTCTCACAGGGAATGCTCAAAGCACCGACTGTAAGAAGAGTCTCTATTCTTGTACTTAAGGCGGCATTGTGTCTTTTATATTTAATTCCGATGCGATTTCTGTGTTTCATCGTCAATGTGAAGGTCCAAGGAATACATAGAACCTGCTGTAGTGTATCGGAAACTAATACTGGTCTCACAGGAAAGGATCATAGCACAGACTCTAAGAAGTCTCACTCTTCTTGCACTTAAGTCGGCATTGTGCCTTTTGTATTTAATTTCGATGTAACTTCATTGTTTGATCGACAATGTGTATGTCCAAGGAATACAATGAACCTGCAGTGGTGTATCGGAATCTAATACTCGTCTCACAGGAAAGGATCGAAGGACAGACTCTAAGAAGTCTCACTCTTCTTGCACTTAAGGCGTCATTGTGGCTTTTGTATTTAATTCCGAAGTAATTTCAGTGTTTCATCGTCAATGTGTATGTCCAAGGAATACATTGAACCAGCAGTGGTGTATCGGAAACTAATACTGATCTCGCAGGTAACGCTCAAAGCACCGACTGTAAGAAGAGTCTCTATTCTTGTACTTAAAGCGGCATTGTGCCTTTTGTATTTAATTCCGATGTGATATCTGTTTCATCGTCAATGTGAAGGTCCAAGGAACACATTGAACCTGCAGTGGTGTATCGGAAACTAATACTGGTCTCACAGAAAAGATCAAAGCACAGACTCTAAGAAGTCTCACTCTTCTTGCACTTAAGTCGGCATTGTGTATTTTGTATTTAATTTCGATGTTATTTCACTGTTTCATCGTCAATGTGTATGTCCAAGGAATACATTGAACCTGCAGTGGTGTATCGGAAACTAATAATGGTCTCACAGGAATGGAACAAACGACAGACCCTTAGAAGTCTCACTCTTCATGCACTTAAGGCGGCATTGTGGCTTTTGTATTTAATTCCGATGTAATTTGAGTGTTTCATCGTCAATGTGTATGTCCAAGGAATACATTGAACCAGCAGTATTGTATCGGAATCTAATACTGGTCTCACAGGGAACGCTCAAAGCACCGACTGTAAGAAGAGTCTCTATTGTTGTACTTAAAGCGGCATTGTGACTTTTGTATTTAATTCCGATGTGATATATGTGTTTCATCGTCAATGTGAGGTCCAAGGAACACATTGAACCTGCAGTGGGGTATCGGAAACAAATACTGGTCTCACAGGAAAAGATCAAAGCACAGACTCGAAGAAGTCTCACTCTTCCTGCACTTAAGGCGGCATTGCGCCTTTTGTATTTAATTCCAATGTAATTTCAGTGGTTCATCGTCAATGTGTATGTCCTAGGAATACATCGAACACGCAGTGGTGTATCGGAAACTAATACTGGTCTCACAGGAAAGGATCAAAGGACGGACTCTAAAAAGTCTCACTCTTTTTGCACTTAAGGCGGCAATGTGGCTTTTGTATTTAATTCCGATGTAATTTCAGTGTTTCATCATCAATGTGTATGTTCAAGGAATACATTGAACCAGCAGTGGTGTATCGGAAACTAATACTGGTCTCACAGGAACGCTCAAAGCATCGACTGTAAAAAGCGTTTCTATTTTTGTACTTAAGGCGGCATTGTGAATATTGTATTTAATTCCGATGCGATTTCTGTGTTTCATCGTCATTGTGAAGGTTCAAGGAATACATTGAACTTGCAGTGGTGTATCGGAAACTAATACCGGTCTCACAGGAAAGGATCAAAGCACAGACTCCAAGAAGTCTCACTCTTCTTGCACTTAAGGCGGCATTGTGCCTTTCGTATTTAATTCCGATGCGATTTCTGTGTTTCATCGTCAATGTGAAGGTTCAAGGAATGCATAAAACCTGCAGTGGTGTATCGGAAACTAATACTGGTCTCACAGGAAACGATCATAGCACAGACTCTTAGAAGTCACACTCTTCTTGCACTTCAGGTTGCATTGAGCCTTTTGTATTTAATTCCGATGCGATTCCTGTGTTTCATCGTCAATGTGAAGGTCCAAGGAATACATTGAACTTGCAGTGGTGTATCGGAAACTAATACTGGTCTCACAGGGAATGCTCAAAGCACCGACTGTAAGAAGAGTCTCTACTCTTGTACTTAAGGCGGGATTGTGCCTTTTGTATTTAATTCCGATGCGACTTCTATGTGTCATCGTCAATGTGTATGTCCAAGGAAAACATTGAACCTGCAGTGGTGTATCGGAAACTAATACTGGTCTAACAGGGAATGCTCAAAGCACCGACTGTAAGATGAGTCCCTATTCTTGTACTTAGCGCCGCATTGTGCCTTTTGTATTTAATTCCGATGCGATTTCTGTGTTTCATCGTCAATGTGAATGTCCAAGGAATACAATGAACCTGCAGTGGTGTATCGGAATCTAATACTCGTCTCACAGGAAAGGATCGAAGGACAGACTATAAGAAGTCTCACTCTTCTTGCACTTAAGGCGTCATTGTGGCTTTTGTATTTAATTCCGAAGTAATTTCAGTGTTTCATCGTCAATGTGTATGTCCAAGGAATACATTGAACCAGCAGTGGTGTATCGGTAACTAATACTGGTCTCACAGGGAATGCTCAAAGCACCGACTGTAAGAAGGGTCTCTATTCTTGTACTTAAGGCGGCATTGTTTCTTTTGTATTTAATTCCGATGCGATTTCTGTGTTTCATCGTCAATGTGAAGGTCCACGGAATTCATTGAACCTATAGTGTTCTATCGGAAACTAATACTGGCCTCACAGGAAAGGATCAAAGCACAGACGCTAAGAAGTCTCACTCTTCTTGCACTGAAGTCGGCATTGTGCCTTTTGTACTTAATTTCGATGTAATTTAAGTGTTTCATCGTCAATGTGTATGTGCAAGGAATTCACTGAACCTGCAATGGTGTATCGGAAACTAATACTGGTCTCACAGGAAAGGATCAAATGACAGACTCTATTAAGTCTCACTCTTTTTGCACTTAAGGCGGCATTGTGGCTTTTGTATTTAATTCCGATATAATTTGAGTCTTTCATCGTCAATGTGTATGTCCAAGGAATACATTGAACCAGCAGTGGTGTATCGGAAACTAATACTAGTCTCACAGGGAACGCTCAAAGCACCGACTGTAAGAAGAGTCTCTATTCTTGTACTTAAGCCGGCATTGTGAATTTTGTATTTTATTTCGATGCTATTTCTGTGCTTCATCGTCATTGTGAAGGTCCAAGGAATACATTGAAATTGCAGTGGTGTATCGGAAACTAATACCGGTCTCACAGGAAAGGATCAAAGCACTGACTCCAAGAAGTCTCACTCTTCTTGCACTTAAGGCTGCATTGTGCCTTTTGTATTTAATTCCGATGCGATTTCTGTGTTTCATCGTCAATGTGAAGGTCCAAGGAATACATTAAACCTGCAGTGGTGTATCGGAAACTAATACTGGTCTCACAGGAAACGATCATAGCACAGACTCTAAGAAGTCACACTCTTCTTGCACTTAAGGCGGCATTGTGCCTTTTGTATTTAATTCCGTTGCGATTTCTGTGTTTCATCGTCAATGTGTATGTCCAAGGAATACATTGAACCTGCAGTGGTGCATCGGAAACTAATACTGGTCTCACAGGAAAGGATCAACGCCCAGACTCTCAGACGTCTCACTCTTCTTGCACTTCAGGTTGCATTGAGCCTTTTGTATTTAATTCCGATGCGATTTCTGTGTTTCATCGTCAATGTGATGGTCCAAGGAATACATTGAACTTGCAGTGGTGTATCGGAAACTAATACTGGTCTCACAGGGAATGCTCAAAGCACCGACTGTAAGAAGAGTCTCTATTCTTGTACTTAAGACGGCATTGTGCCTTTTGTATTTAATTCCGATGCGACTTCTGTGTTCCATCGTCAATGTGTATGGCCAAGGAATACATTGAACCTGCAGTGGTGTATCGGAAACTAATACTGGTCTCACAGGGAATGCTCAAAACACCGACTGTAAGATGAGTCCCTATTCTTGTACTTAGGGCGGCATTGTGCCATTTGTATTTAATTCTGATGCGATTTCTGTGATTCATCGTCAATGTGAACGTCCAAGGAAAACATTGAACCTGCAGTGGTGTGTCGAAACGAACACTGGTATCACAGGAAAGGATCAAAGCACAGACTCTAAGAAGTCTCACTCTTCTTGCACTTATGGCGGCATTGTGCTATTTGTATTTAATTCCGATCTAATTTCAGTTTTTCATCACCAACGTGTACGTCCAAGGAATACATTGAACCTGCAGTGGTGTATCGGAAACTAATACTGGTCTCACGGGGAATGCTCAAAACACCGACTGAAAGAAGAGTCTCTATTCTTGTACTTAAGGCGGTATTGTGCCTTTTGTATTTAATTCCGATGCGACTTCTGTGTTTCATCGTCAATGTGTATGGCCAAGGAATACATTGAACCTGCAGTGGTGTATCGGAAACTAATACTGGTCACACAGGGAATGCTCAAAACACCGACTGTAAGATGAGTCAATATACTTGTACGTAAGGCGACATCGTGCATTTTGTATTTAATTCTGATGCGATTTCTGTGTATCATCGTGAATCTGAAGGTCCAAGGAATACATTGCACCTGCAGTTGTGTATCGGAAACTAATACTGGTCTCACAGGGAATGCTCAAAGAACCGACCGTAAGAAGAGTCTCTATTCTTGCACATAAGGCGGCATTGTGCCTTTTGTATTTAATTCCGATGCGATTTCTGTGTTTCATCTTCAATGTGTATGTCCAAGCAATACATTGAACCTGCAGTCGGGTATCGGAATCTAATACTGGTCTCACAGGGAATGCTCAAAGCACCGACTGTAAGAAGAGTCACTATTCTTGTACTTAAGGCGGTATTGTTCCTTTTGTATTTAATTCCGATGCGATTTCAGTGTTTCATCGTCAATGTGTATGTCCGAGGAATACATTGAACCTGCAGAGGTTAATCGGAAACTAATACTGGCCTCACAGGGAATGCTCAAAGCACCGACTGTATGAAGAGTCACTATTCATGTACTAAGGCGGCATTGTGCCTTTTGTATTTATATCCGATGCGATTTCTGTGTATCATCGTCAATGTGTATCTCCAAGGAATACATTGAACCTGCAGTGGTGAATCAGAAACTAATACTGGTCTAACAGGGAATGCTCAAAGCACCGACTGTAAGAAGAGTCTCTATTTTTGTACTTAAGGCGGGATTGTGCCTTTTGTATTTATTTCCGATGCGATTTCAGTGTTTCATCGTCAATGTGTATGTCCGAGGAATACATTGAACCTGCAGAGGTTAATCAGAAACTAATACTGGTCTCACAGGGAATGCTCAAAGCACCGACTGTAAGAAGAGTCTCTATTCTTGTACTTAAGGCGGCATTGTGTCTTTTATATTTAATTCCGATGCGATTTCTGTGTTTCATCGTCAATGTGAAGGTCCAAGGAATACATAGAACCTGCTGTGGTGTATCGGAAACTAATACTGGTCGCACAGGAAAGGATCAAAGCAGAGACTCTAAGAAGTCTCACTCTTCTTGCACTTAAGTCGGCATTGTGCCTTTTGTATTTAATTTCGATGTAACTTCATTGTTTGATCGACAATGTGTATGTCCAAGGAATACAATGAACCTGCAGTGGTGTATCGGAAACTAATACTGATCTCGCAGGAAAGGATCGAAGGACAGACTCTAAGAAGTCTCACTCTTCTTGCACTTAAGTCGGCATTGTGGCTTTTGTTTTTAATTCCGATGTAATTTCAGTGTTGCATCGTCAATGTGTATGTCCAAGGAATACATTGAACCAGCAGTGGTGTATTGGAAACTAATACTGATCTCGCAGGGAACGCTCAAAGCACCGACTGTAAGAAGAGTCTCTATTCTTGTACTTAAAGCGGCATTGTGGCTTTTGTATTTAATTGCGATGTGATATCTGTTTCATCGTCAATGAGAAGGTCCAAGGAACACATTGAACCTGCAGTGGTATATCGGAAACTAATACTGGCCTCACAGGATAAGATCAAAGCACACACTCGAGGAAGTCTCACTCTTTCTGCACTTAAGGCGGCATTGCGCCTTTTGTATTTAATTCCAATGAAATTTCAGTGGTTCACTGTCAATGTGTATGTCCTAGGAATACATTAAGCCTGCAATGGTGTATCGGAAACTAATACTGGTCTCACAGGGAATGCACAAAGCACCGACTCTAAGAAGAGTCCCTAATCTTGTACTTAAGGCTGCATTGTGCCATTTGTATTATTTCCGATGCGAATTCTGTGTTTCATCGTCAATGTGCAGGTCCAAGGAATACATTGAACCTGCAGTGGTGTATCGGACACTAATACTTTTCTCAAAGGAAAGGATCAAAGCACAGACTCTATGAAGTCACACTCTTCTTGCACTTAAGGCGGCATTGTGCCTTTTGTATTTAATTCCGTTGCGATATCTGTGTTTCATCTTCAATGTGAATGTCCAAGGAATTCATTGAACCTGAAGTGGTGTATCGGAAACTAATACTGGCCTCAAAGGAAAGGATCAAAGCACAGACTCTAAGAAGTCTCACTCTTCTTGCACTTAAGTCGGCATTGTGCCTTTTGTACTTAATTTCGATGTAATTTAAGTGTTTCATCGTCAATGTGTATGTCCAAGGAATTCACTGAACCTGCAATGGTGTATCGGAAACTAATACTGGTCTCACAGGAAAGGATCAAAAGACAGACTCTATTAAGTCTCACTCTTTTTGCACCTAAGGCGGCATTGTGGCTTTTGTATTTAATTCCGATATAATTTGAGTCTTTCATCGTCAATGTGTATGTCCAAGGAATACATTGAACCAGCAGTGGTGTATCGGAAACTAATACTAGTCTCACAGGGAACGCTCAAAGCACCGACTGTAAGAAGAGTCTCTATTCTTGTACTTAAGACGGCATTGTGCCTTTTGTATTTAATTCCGATGCGACTTCTGTGTTTCATCGTCAACGTGTATGGCCAAGGAATACATTGAACCTGCAGTGGTGTATCGGAAACTAATACTGGTCTCACAGGGAATGCTCAAAACACCGACTGTAAGATGAGTCCCTATTCTTGTACTTAGGGCGGCATTGTGCCATTTGTATTTAATTCTGATGCGATTTCTGTGATTCATCGTCAATGTGAACGTCCAAGGAAAACATTGAACCTGCAGTGGTGTGTCGAAACGAACACTGGTATCACAGGAAAGGATCAAAGCACAGACTCTAAGAAGTCTCACTCTTCTTGCACTTAAGGCGGCATTGTGCCATTTGTATTTAATTCCGATCTAATTTCAGTTTTTCATCACCAACGTGTACGTCCAAGGAATACATTGAACCTGCAGTGGTGTATCGGAAACTAATACTGGTCTCACGGGGAATGCTCAAAACACCGACTGAAAGAAGAGTCTCTATTCTTGTACTTAAGGCGGTATTGTGCCTTTTGTATTTAATTCCGATGCGACTTCTGTGTTTCATCGTCAATGTGTATGGCCAAGGAATACATTGAACCTGCAGTGGTGTATCGGAAACTAATACTGGTCACACAGGGAATGCTCAAAACACCGACTGTAAGATGAGTCAATATTCTTGTACTTAAGGCGACATCGTGCATTTTGTATTTAATTCCGATGCGATTTCTGTGTATCATCGTCAATCTGAAGGTCCAAGGAATACATTGCACCTGCAGTTGTGTATCGGAAACTAATACTGGTCTCACAGGGAATGCTCAAAGAACCGACCGTAAGAAGAGTCTCTATTCTTGCACTTAAGGCGGCATTGTGCCTTTTGTATTTAATTCCGATGCGATTTCTGTGTTTCATCTTCAATGTGTATGTCCAAGCAATACATTGAACCTGCAGTCGGGTATCGGAATCTAATACTGGTCTCACAGGGAATGCTCAAAGCACCGACTGTAAGAAGAGTGACTATTCTTGTACTTAAGGCGGTATTGTTCCTTTTGTATTTAATTCCGATGCGATTTCAGTGTTTCATCGTCAATGTGTATGTCCGAGGAATACATTGAACCTGCAGAGGTTAATCAGAAACTAATACTGGTCTCACAGGGAATGCTCAAAGCACCGACTGTAAGAAGAGTCTCTATTCTTGTACTTAAGGCGGCATTGGGTCTTTTATATTTAATTCCGATGCGATTTCTGTGTTTCATCGTCAATGTGAAGGTCCAAGGAATACATAGAACCTGCTGTGGTGTATCGGAAACTAATACTGGTCTCACAGGAAAGGATCAAAGCACAGACTCTAAGAAGTCTCACTCTTCTTGCACTTAAGTCGGCATTGTGCCTTTTGTATTTAATTTCGATGTAACTTCATTGTTTGATCGACAATGTGTATGTCCAAGGAATACAATGAACCTGCAGTGGTGTATCGGAATCTAATACTCGTCTCACAGGAAAGGATCGAAGGACAGACTCTAAGAAGTCTCACTCTTCTTGCACTTAAGGCGTCATTGTGGCTTTTGTATTTAATTCCGAAGTAATTTCAGTGTTTCATCGTCAATGTGTATGTCCAAGGAATACATTGAACCAGCAGTGGTGTATCGGAAACTAATACTGATCTCGCAGGTAACGCTCAAAGCACCGACTGTAAGAAGAGTCTCTATTCTTGTACTTAAAGCGGCATTGTGCCTTTTGTATTTAATTCCGATGTGATATCTGTTTCATCGTCAATGTGAAGGTCCTAGGAACACATTGAACCTGCAGTGGTGTATCGGAAACTAATACTGGTCTCACAGAAAAGATCAAAGCACAGACTCTAAGAAGTCTCACTCTTCTTGCACTTAAGTCGGCATTGTGCCTTTTGTATTTAATTTCGATGTTATTTCACTGTTTCATCGTCAATGTGTATGTCCAAGGAATACATTGAACCTGCAGTGGTGTATCGGAAACTAATAATGGTCTCACAGGAATGGAACAAACGACAGACCCTTAGAAGTCTCACTCTTCTTGCACTTAAGGCGGCATTGTGGCTTTTGTATTTAATTCCGATGTAATTTGAGTGTTTCATCGTCAATGTGTATGTCCAAGGAATACATTGAACCAGCAGTATTGTATCGGAATCTAATACTGGTCTCACAGGGAACGCTCAAAGCACCGACTGTAAGAAGAGTCTCTATTGTTGTACTTAAAGCGGCATTGTGACTTTTGTATTTAATTCCGATGTGATATATGTGTTTCATCGTCAATGTGAGGTCCAAGGAACACATTGAACCTGCAGTGGGGTATCGGAAACAAATACTGGTCTCACAGGAAAAGATCAAAGCACAGACTCGAAGAAGTCTCACTCTTCCTGCACTTAAGGCGGCATTGCGCCTTTTGTATTTAATTCCAATGTAATTTCAGTGGTTCATCGTCAATGTGTATGTCCTAGGAATACATCGAACACGCAGTGGTGTATCGGAAACTAATACTGGTCTCACAGGAAAGGATCAAAGGACGGACTCTAAAAAGTCTCACTCTTTTTGCACTTAAGGCGGCAATGTGGCTTTTGTATTTAATTCCGATGTAATTTCAGTGTTTCATCATCAATGTGTATGTTCAAGGAATACATTGAACCAGCAGTGGTGTATCGGAAACTAATACTGGTCTCACAGGAACGCTCAAAGCATCGACTGTAAAAAGCGTTTCTATTTTTGTACTTAAGGCGGCATTGTGAATATTGTATTTAATTCCGATGCGATTTCTGTGTTTCATCGTCATTGTGAAGGTTCAAGGAATACATTGAACTTGCAGTGGTGTATCGGAAACTAATACCGGTCTCACAGGAAAGGATCAAAGCACAGACTCCAAGAAGTCTCACTCTTCTTGCACTTAAGGCGGCATTGTGCCTTTCGTATTTAATTCCGATGCGATTTCTGTGTTACATCGTCAATGTGAAGGTTCAAGGAATGCATAAAACCTGCAGTGGTGTATCGGAAACTAATACTGGTCTCACAGGAAACGATCATAGCACAGACTCTTAGAAGTCACACTCTTCTTGCACTTCAGGTTGCATTGAGCCTTTTGTATTTAATTCCGATGCGATTCCTGTGTTTCATCGTCAATGTGAAGGTCCAAGGAATACATTGAACTTGCAGTGGTGTATCGGAAACTAATACTGGTCTCACAGGGAATGCTCAAAGCACCGACTGTAAGAAGAGTCTCTACTCTTGTACTTAAGGCGGGATTGTGCCTTTTGTATTTAATTCCGATGCGACTTCTATGTGTCATCGTCAATGTGTATGTCCAAGGAAAACATTGAACCTGCAGTGGTGTATCGGAAACTAATACTGGTCTAACAGGGAATGCTCAAAGCACCGACTGTAAGATGAGTCCCTATTCTTGTACTTAGCGCCGCATTGTGCCTTTTGTATTTAATTCCGATGCGATTTCTGTGTTTCATCGTCAATGTGAAGGTCCAAGGAATACAATGAACCTGCAGTGGTGTATCGGAATCTAATACTCGTCTCACAGGAAAGGATCGAAGGACAGACTATAAGAAGTCTCACTCTTCTTGCACTTAAGGCGTCATTGTGGCTTTTGTATTTAATTCCGAAGTAATTTCAGTGTTTCATCGTCAATGTGTATGTCCAAGGAATACATTGAACCAGCAGTGGTGTATCGGAAACTAATACTGATCTCGCAGGTAACGCTCAAAGCACCGACTGTAAGAAGAGTCTCTATTCTTGTACTTAAAGCGGCATTGTGCCTTTTGTATTTAATTCCGATGTGATATCTGTTTCATCGTCAATGTGAAGGTCCAAGGAACACATTGAACCTGCAGTGGTGTATCGGAAACTATTACTGGTCTCACAGAAAAGATCAAAGCACAGACTCTAAGAAGTCTCACTCTTCTTGCACTTAAGTAGGCATTGTGCCTTTTGTATTTAATTTCGATGTTATTTTACTGTTTCATCGTCAATGTGTATGTCCAAGGAATACATTGAACCTGCAGTGGTGTATCGGAAACTAATAATGGTCTCACAGGAATGGAACAAACGACAGACCCTTAGAAGTCTCACTCTTCTTGCACTTAAGGCGGCATTGTGGCTTTTGTATTTAATTCCGATGTAATTTGAGTGTTTCATCGTCAATGTGTATGTCCAAGGAATACATTGAACCAGCAGTATTGTATCGGAATCTAATACTGGTCTCACAGGGAACGCTCAAAGCACCGACTGTAAGAAGAGTCTCTATTGTTGTACTTAAAGCGGCATTGTGACTTTTGTATTTAATTCCGATGTGATATATGTGTTTCATCGTCAATGTGAGGTCCAAGGAACACATTGAACCTGCAGTGGGGTATCGGAAACAAATACTGGTCTCACAGGAAAAGATCAAAGCTCAGACTCGAAGAAGTCTCACTCTTCCTGCACTTAAGGCGGCATTGCGCCTTTTGTATTTAATTCCAATGTAATTTCAGTGGTTCATCGTCAATGTGTATGTCCTAGGAATACATCGAACACGCAGTGGTGTATCGGAAACTAATACTGGTCTCACAGGAAAGGATCAAAGGACGGACTCTAAAAAGTCTCACTCTTTTTGCACTTAAGGCGGCAATGTGGCTTTTGTATTTAATTCCGATGTAATTTCAGTGTTTCATCATCAATGTGTATGTTCAAGGAATACATTGAACCAGCAGTGGTGTATCGGAAACTAATACTGGTCTCACAGGAACGCTCAAAGCATCGACTGTAAAAAGCGTTTCTATTTTTGTACTTAAGGCGGCATTGTGAATTTTGTATTTCATTCCGATGCGATTTCTGTGTTTCATCGTCGTTGTGAAGGTTCAAGGAATACATTGAACTTGCAGTGGTGTATCGGAAACTAATACCGGTCTCACAGGAAAGGATCAAAGCACAGACTCCAAGAAGTCTCACTCTTCTTGCACTTAAGGCGGCATTGTGCCTTTCGTATTTAATTCCGATGCGATTTCTGTGTTTCATCGTCAATGTGAAGGTTCAAGGAATGCATAAAACCTGCAGTGGTGTATCGGAAACTAATACTGGTCTCACAGGAAACGATCATAGCACAGACTCTTAGAAGTCACACTCTTCTTGCACTTCAGGTTGCATTGAGCCTTTTGTATTTAATTCCGATGCGATTCCTGTGTTTCATCGTCAATGTGAAGGTCCAAGGAATACATTGAACTTGCAGTGGTGTATCGGAAACTAATACTGGTCTCACAGGGAATGCTCAAAGCACCGACTGTAAGAAGAGTCTCTACTCTTGTACTTAAGGTGGGATTGTGCCTTTTGTATTTAATTCCGATGCGACTTCTATGTGTCATCGTCAATGTGTATGTCCAAGGAAAACATTGAACCTGCAGTGGTGTATCGGAAACTAATACTGGTCTAACAGGGAATGCTCAAAGCACCGACTGTAAGATGAGTCCCTATTCTTGTACTTAGGGCCGCATTGTGCCTTTTGTATTTAATTCCGATGCAATTTCTGTGTTTCATCGTCAATGTGAAGGTCCAAGGAATACATTGAACCTACAGTGATGTATCGGAAACTAATACTGCTCTCACAGGAAAGGATCAAAGCACAGACTCTAAGAAGTCTCACTCTTCTTGCACTTAAGGCGGCATTGTGCCTTTTGTATTTAATTCCGATGCGATTTCTGTGTTTCATCGTCAATGTGAAGGTCCAAGGAATACATTGAACGCCGGCTGCGGTAGCTGAGCGGTTCTAGGCGCTTCAGTCTGGAACCGCGCTTTTGCTACGGTCGTAGGTTCGAATCCTGCCGCGGGCATGCCTGTGTGTGATGTCCTTAGGTTAGTTAGGTTTAATTAGTTCTAAGTCTAGGGGACTGATGACCTCAGATGTTAAGTCCCATAGTGCTTAGAGCCATTTGAAACAATACATTGAACCTGCAGTGGTGTATCGGAAACTAATACTGGTCTCACAGGGAACGCTCAAAGCACCGACTGTAAGAAGCGTCTCTACTCTTGTACTTAAGGCGGCATTGTGAATTTTGTATTTAATTCCGATGCGATTTCTGTGTTTCATCGTCATTGTGAAGGTCCAAGGAATACATTGAACTTGCAGTGGTGTATCGGAAACTAATACCGGTCTCACAGGAAAGGATCAAAGCGTAGACTCCAAGAAGTCTCACTCTTCTTGCACTTAAGGCGGCATTGTGCCTTTAGTATTTAATTCCGATGCGATTTCTGTGTTTCATCGTCAATGTGAAGGTCCAAGGAATGCATAAAACCTGCAGTGGTGTATCGGAAACTAATACTGGTCTCACAGGAAACGATCATAGCACAGACTCTAAGAAGTCACACTCTTCTTGCACTTCAGGTTGCATTGAGCCTTTTGTATTTAATCCCGATGCGATTAATGTGTTTCATCGTCAATGTGAAGGTCCAAGGAATACATTGAATTTGCAGTGGTGTATCGCAAACTAATACTGGTCTCACAGGGAATGCTCAAAGCACCGACTGTAAGAAGAGTCTCTATTCTTGTACTTAAGGCGGGATTGTGCCTTTTGTATTTAATTCCAATGCGACTTCTGTGTGTCATCGTCAATGTGTATGTCCAAGGAAAACATTGAACCTGCAGTGGTGTATCGGAAACTAATACTGGTCTCACAGGGAATCCTCAAAGCACCGACTGTAAGATGAGTCCCTATTCTTGTACTTAGGGCCGCATTGTGCCTTTTGTATTTAATTCCGATGCGATGTCTGTGTTTCATCGTCAATGTGAAGGTCCAAGGAATACATTGAACCTGCAGTGGTGTATCGGAAACTAATACTGCTCTCACAGGAAAGGATCAAAGCACAGACTCTAAGAAGTCTCACTCTTCTTGCACTTAAGGCGGCATTGTGCCTTTTGTATTTAATTCCGATGCGATTTCTGTGTTTCATCGTCAATGTGAAGGTCCAAGGAATACATTGAACGCCGGCCGCGGTAGCTGAGCGGTTCTAGGCGCTTCAGTCTGGAACCGCGCTGCTGCTACGGTCGTAGGTTCGAATCCTGCCGCGGGCATGCCTGTGTGTGATGTTCTTAGGTTAGTTAGGTTTAATTAGTTCTAAGTGTAGGGGACTGATGACCTCAGATGTTAAGTCCCATAGTGCTTAGAGCCATTTGAAACAATACATTGAACCTGCAGTGGTGTATCGGAAACTAATACTGGTCTCACAGGAATGGATCAAAGCACAAACTCTAAGAAGTCTCACTCTTCTTGCACTTAAGGCGGCATTGTGTCTTTTGTATTTATTTCCGATGCGATTTCTGTGTTTCATCGTCAATGGGAAGGTCCAAGGAATACATTGAACCTGCAGTGGTGTATCGGAAACTAATACAGGTCTCACAGGAAAGGATCAAAGCGCAGACTCTAAGAAATCTCACTCTTCTTGCACTCAAGGAGGCATTGTGCCTTTTGTATTTAATTACGATGCGATTTCTCTGTTTTATCGCCAATGCGTATGTCCTAGGAATGCATTGAACCTGCAGTGGTGCATCGGAATCTAATAGTGGTCTCACAGGATAGGATCAAAATCCAGACTCTAAGACGTCTCACTCTTCTTGCACTTCAGGTTACATTGAGCCTTTTGTATTTAATTCCAATGCGATTTCTGTGTTTCATCGCCAATGTGAAGGTCCAAGGAATACATTGAACCTGCAGTGGTGTATTGGAAACTAATACTGGTCTCACAGGGAATGCTCAAAGCACCGACTGTAAGAAGAGTCTCTATTCTTGTACTTAAGGCGGCATTGTGCCTTTTGTATTTAATTCCGATGCAATTTCTGTGTTTCATCGTCAATGTGTATATCCAAGGAATACATTGAACCTGCAGTGTTGTATCGGAAACTAATACTGGGCTCAGAGGGAATGCACAAAGCACCGACTGTAAGAAGAGTCTCTATTCCTGTACTTACGGCGGCATTGTGCCTTTTGTATTTAATTCCGACGCGATTTCTGTGTTTCATCGCCAATGTGTATGTCCAAGGAATACATTGAACCTGCAGTGGTGCATCGGAACCTAATACTGGTCTCACAGGGTATGCTCAAAACACCGACTGTAAGAAGAGTCTATATTGTTGTACTTAAGGTTCATTGAGCCTTTTGTATTTAATTCCGATGCGATTTCTCTGTTTCATCGTCAATGTGACGGTCCAAGGAATACATTGAACCTGCAGTGGTGTATCGGAAACTAATACTGGTCTCACAGGAAAGGATCAAAGCACAGACTCTAAAAAGTCTCACTCTTCTTGCACTTAAGGTGGCATTGTGCCTTTTGTATTTAATTCCGATGCGATTTCTGTGTTTCATCGTCAATGTGAAGGTCCATGGAATACATTGAACCTGCAGTGGTGTATCGGAAACTAATACTGGTCTCACAGGAAAGGATCAAATCACAGACTCTAAGAAGTCACACTCTTCTTGCACTTAAGGCGTCATTGTGCCTTTTGTATTTAATTCCGTTGCGATATCTGTGTTTCATCGTCAATGTGAATGTCCAAGGAATACATTGAACCTGCAGTGGTGTATCGGAAACTAATACTGGTCTCACAGGCAAGGATCAAACACAGACTCTAAGAAGTCTCACTCTTCTTGCACTTAATGCGGCATTGTGAGTTTTGTATTCTATTGCGATTTAATTTCAGTGTTTCATCGTCAATGTGTATGTCCAAGGAATACATAGAACCTGCAGTGGTGTATCGGAAACTAATACTCGTCTCACAGGGAATGCTTAAAGCACCGACTGTAAGAAGAGTCTCTATTCTTGTACCTAGGGCGGCATTGTGTATTTTGTATTTAATTCCAATGCGATTTCTGTGTTTCATCGTCAATGTGTATGTCCAAGGAATACATTGAACCTGCAGTGGTGTATCGGAAACTAATACTGGTCCCACAGGGAATGCTCAAAGCACCGACTGTAAGAAGAGTCTACATTCTTGTACTTAAGGTTCATTGAGCCTTTTGTATTTAATTCCGATGCGATTCCTCTGTTTCATCGTCAATGTGAAGGTCCAAGGAATACATTGAACCTTCAGTGGTGGATCGGAAACTAATACTAGTGTCACAGGAAAGGATCAACCACAGACTCTAAGAAGTCTTACTCTTCTTGCACTTATGGCACCATTGTGATTTTTGTATTTAATTCCAGTACGATTTCTGTGTTTCATCGTCAATGTGAAGGTCCAAGGGATACGTTAGACCTGCAGTGGTGTATCAGAAACTAATACTGGTCACACAGGAAAGGATCAAAGCTCAGACTCTAAGAAGTCACACTCTTCTTGCACTTAAGGCGGCATTGTGCCTTTTGTATTTAATTCCGTTGCGATATCTGTGTTTCATCGTCAATGGGAATGTCCAAGGAATATAATGAACCTGCAGTGGTGTATCGGAAACTAATACTGGTCTCACAGGGAAAGCTCAAAGCATCGACTGTAAGATGAGTCTCTATTCTTGTACTTAAGGTGGCATTGTGCCTTTTATATTTAATTCGGATGCGATTTGTGTGTTTCTATCGTCATTGTGAAGGTCCAAGGAATACATTGAACCTGCAGTGGTGTATCGGAAACTAATACCGGTCTCACAGGAAAGGATCAAAGCACAGACTCTAAGAAGTCTCACTCTTCTTGCTCTTAAGGCGGCATTGTGCCTTTTTTATTTAATTCCGATGCCATTTCTGTGTTTCATCGTCAATGTGAGGGTCCAAGGAATACATTAAACCTGCAGTGGTGTATCGGAAACTAATACTGGTATCACAGGGAAAGCTCAAAGCACCGCCTGTATGAAGAGTCTCTATTCTTGTACTTAATGGGGCATTGTGCCTTTTGTATTTAATTCCTATGCGATTTCTGTGTTTCATCGTCAATGTGAAGGTCCAAGGAATACATCGAACCTGCAGTGGTGTATCGGAAACTAATACTGGTCTCACAGGGAATGCTCAAAGCACCGACTGTAAGAAGAGTCTCTATTCTTGTACTTACGGCGGCATTGTGCCTTTTGTATTTAATTCCGATGCGATTTCTGTGTTTCATCGTCAATGTGTGTGTCAAAGGAATACATTGAACCAGCAGTGGTGCATCGGAACCTAATACTGGTCTCACTGGGAATGCTCAAAACACCGACTGTAAGAAGAGTCTCTATTCTTGTACTTTAGGCGGCATTGTGCCTTTTGTATTTAATTCCGATGCGATTTCTATGTATCATCGCCATTGTGAAGGTCCAAGGAACACATTGAACCTGCAGCGGTGTATCGGAAACTAACACTGGTCTCACAGGAAAGGATCAAAGCACAGACTTTAAGAAGTCACACTCTTCTTGCACTTAAGGCGGCATTGTGCCTTTTGTATTTAATTCCGTTGCGATATCTGTGTTTCATCGTCAATGTGAATGTCCAAGGAATACATTGAACCTGCAGTGGTGTATCGGAAGCTAATACTGGTCTCACAGGGAATGCTCTAAACACCGACTGTAGGAAGAGTCTCTATTCTTGTACTTAAGGCGGCATTGTGCCTTTTGTATTTAATTCCGTTGCGATTTCTGTGTTTCATCGTCAATTTGTATGCCCAAGGAATACATTGAACCTGCAGTTGTGCATCGGAAACTAATACTGGTCTCACAGGAAAGGATCAAAGCACAGACTCTAAGAAGTCTCACTCTTCTTGCACTTATGGCGGCATTGTGCCTTTTTTATTTAATTCCGATGCGATTTCTGTGTTTCATCGTCAATGTGTATGTTCAAGGAATACATTGAACCTGCAGTGGTGTATCGGAAGCTAATACTGGTCTCACAGGGAATGCTCTAAGCACCGACTGTAGGAAGAGTCTCTATTCTTGTATTTAAGGCGGCATTGTGCCTTTTGTATTTAATTCCGTAGCGATTTCTGTGTTTCATCATCAATGTGTATGTCCAAGTAATACATTGAACCTGCAGTGGTGCATTGGAAACTAATACTGGTCTCACAGGAAAGGATCAAAGCCCAGACTCTAAGACGTCTCACTCTTCTTGCAGTTCAGGTTGCATTGAGCCTTTTGTATTTAATTCCGATGCGATTTCTGTGTTTCATCGTCAATGTGTATGTCCAAGGAATACATTGAACCGGCAGTGGTGTATCGGAAACTAATACTGGTCTCACAGGGAATGCTCAAAGCACCGACTGTGAGAAGAGCCTCTAGTCTTGTACTTAGGGCGGCATTGTGCCTTTTGTATTTAATTCCGATGCGATTTCTGTGTATCATCGTCAATCTGAAGGTCCAAGGAATACATTAAACCTGAAGTGGTGTATCGGAAACTAATACTGGTCTCACAGGAAAGGATCAGAGCCCAGACTCTAAGAAGGCACACTCTTCTTGCACTTAAGGCGGCATTGTGCCTTTTGTATTTCATTCCGTTGCCATATCTGTTTTTCATCGTCAATGTGAATATCCAAGGAATACATTGAACTTGCAGTGGTGTATCGGAAACTAATACCGGTCTCACAGGAAAGGATCAAAGCACAGACTCTAAGAAGTCACACTCTACTTGCATTATGGCAGCATTGAGCTTTTTTATTTAATTCCGATGCGATTTCTGTGTTTCATATTCAATGTGTATGTCCAAGGAATACATTGAACCTGCAGTGGTGTATCGGAAGCTAATACTGGTCTCACAGGGAATGCTCCAAGCACCGACTGTAGGAAGAGTCTCTATTCTTGTACTTAAGGCGGCATAGTGCCTTTTGTATTTAATTCCGTTGCGATTTCTGTGTTTCATCGTCAATGTGTATGTCCAAGGAATACATTGAACCTGCAGTGGTGCATCGGAAACTAATACTGGTCACACAGGAAAGAATCAAAGCCCAGACTCTAAGACGTCTCACTCTTCTTGCACTTCAGGTTGCATTTAACCTTTTGTATTTAATTCCGATGCGATTTCTGTGTTTCATCGTCAATGTGAATGTCCAAGGAATACATTAAACCAGCAGTGGTGTATCGGAAACTATTACTGGTCTCACAGGGAATGCTCCAAGCACCGACTGTAGGAAGAGTCTCTATTCTTGTACTTAAGGCGGCATTGTGCCTTTTGTATTTAATTCCGATGCGATTTCTATGTATCATCGTCAATGTGAAGGTCCAAGGAATCCATTGAACATGCAGTGGTGTATCGGAAACTAATACTGGCCTCACAGGGAAAGCTCAAAGCACCGTCTGTAAGAAGAGTCTCTATTCTTGTACTTAATGGGGCATTGTGACTTTTGTATTTAATTCCGATGCGATTTCTGTGTTTCATCGTCAATGTGAAGGTCCAAGGAATACATTGAACCTGCAGTGGTGTATCGGAAACTAATACTGGTCTCACAGGAAAGGATGAAAGCACAGACTCTAAGAAGTCTCACTCTTTCTGTACCTAAGGCAGCATTGTGCCTTTTGTTTTTAATTCCGATGCGATTTCTGTGTTTCATCGTCAATGTGAAGGTCCAAGGAATACATTGAACCTTCAGTGGTGTATGGGAAACTAATACTGGTCTCCCAGGAAAGGATCAAAGCACAGACACTAAGAAGTCACACTCTTATTGCACTTAAGGCGGCATTGTGCCTTTTGTATTTAATTAAGTTGCTATATCTGTGTTTCATCATCAATGTGAAGGTCCTAGGAATACATTGAACCTGCAGTGGTGTATCGGAAACTAATACTGGTCTCACAGGAAAGGACCAAAGCACAGACTCTAAGAAGTCTCACTCTACTTGAACTTGAGGCAGCATTCTGCCTTTTGTATTTAATTCCACTCTAATTTCAGTTTTTCGTCACCAACGTGTACATCCAAGGAATACATTGAACCTGTAGTGGTGTATTGGAAACCAATACTGGGCTCACAGGAAAGGATCAAAGCACAGACTCTGACAGGTCTCACTCGTCTTGCACTTAAGGCGGCATTGTGCCTTTTGTATTTAATTCCGATGCGATTTCTGGGTTTCATCGTCAATGTGAAGGTCCAAGGAATACATTGAACCTGCAGTTGTGTATCGGAAACTAATACTGGACTCACAGGGAAAGCTCAAAACACCGACTGTAAGAAGAGTCTCTATTCTTGTACTTAAGGATGCATTGTGCCTTTTGTATTTAATTCCGATGCGATTTCTGTGGTTCATCGTCAATGTGTAAGTCCAAGGAAAACATTGAACCTTGCAGTGGTGTATCGGAAGCTAATACTGGTCTCACAGGGAATGCTCTAAGCACCGACTGTAGGAAGAGTCTCTATTCTTGTACTAAAGGCGGCATTGTGCCTTTTGTATTTAATTCCGAAGCGATTTCTGTGTATCATCGTCAATAAGTATGTCCAAATAATACATTGAACCTGCAGCGGTGTATCGGAAACTAATACTTGTCTCACAGGGAATGCTCAAAGCACCGACTGTAAGAAGAGTCTCTATTCTTGTACTTAGGGCGGCATTGTGCCTTTTGTTTTTAATTCCGATGCGATTTCTGTGTTTCATCGGCAACGTGTGTGTCCAAAGAATACATTGAACCTGCAGTGGTGCATCGGAACGTAATACTGGTCTCACAGGGAATGCTCAAAACACCGACTGTAAGAAGAGTCTCTATTCTTGTACTTAAGGCGGCATTGTGCCTTTTGTATTTAGTTCGGATACGATATCTATGTATCATCGTCAATGTTAAGGTTCAAGGAATACATTGAACCTGCAGTGGTGTATCGGAAACAAATACAGGTCTCACAGGGAAAGCTCAAAGCACCGACTGTAAGAAGAGTCTCTATTCTTGTACCTAAGGCGGCATTGTGCCTTTGGTATTTAATTCCGATGCGATTTCTGTGTTTCATCGTCAATGTGTATGTCCAAGGAATACATTGAACCTGCAGTGGTGTATCGGAAACTAATATCGGTCTCAAAGGAAAGGATCAAAGCACAGACTCTAAGAAGTCTCACTCTTCTTGCACTTAAGGCGGCATTGTGCCATTTGTATTTAATTCCGATGCGATTTCTGTGTTTCATCGTCAATGTGAAGGTCCAAGGAATACATTAAACCAGCAGTGGTGTATCGGAAACTAATACTGGTCTCACAGGGAAAGCTCAAAGCACCGCCTGTAAGAAGAGACTCTATTCTTGTTCTTAATGGGGCATTGTGACTTTTGTATTTAATTCCGATGCGATTTCTGTGTTTCATCGTCAATGTGAAGGTCCAAGGAATACATTGAACCTGCAGTGGTGTATCGGAAACTAATACTGGTCTCACAGGAATGGATCAAAGCACAGACTCTAAGAAGTCTCCCTCTTCTTGTACTTAAGGCGGCATTGTGCCTTTTGTTTTTAATTCCGATGCGATTTGTGTGTTTCATCGTCAATGTGAAGGTCCAAGGAATACATTGAACCTTCAGTGGTGTATGGGAAACTAATACTGGTCTTCCAGGAAAGGATCAAAGCACAGACTCTAAGAAGTCACACTGTTATTGCACTTAAGGCATCATTGTGCCTTTTGTATTTAATTAAGTTGCTATATCTGTGTTTCATCGTCAATGTGAAGGTCCTAGGAATACATTGAACCTGCAGTGTTGTATCGGAAACTAGTACTGGTCTCACAGGAAAGGATCAAAGCACAGACTCTAAGAAGTCTCACTCTACTTGAACATGAGGCGGCATTGTGCCTTTTGTATTTAATTCCATTCTAATTTCAGTTTTTCATCACCAACGTGTACATCCAAGGAATACATTGAACCTGTAGTGGTGTATTGGAAACCAATACTGGTCTCACAGGAAAGGATCAAAGCACAGACTCTGAGAGGTCTCACTCGTCTTGCACTTAAGGCGGCATTGTGCCTTTTGTATTTAATTCCGATGCGATTTCTGAGTTTCATCGTCAATGTGAAGGTCCAAGGAATACATTGAACCTGCAGTGGTGTATCGGAAACAAATACAGGTCTCACAGGGAAAGCTCAAAGCACCGACTATAAGAAGAGTCTCTATTCTTGTACCTAAGGCGGCATTGTGCCTTTTGTATTTAATTCCGATGCGATATCTATGTATCATCGTCAATGTTAAGGTTGAAGGGATACATTGAACCTGCAGTGGTGTATCGGAAACAAATACAGGTCTCACAGGGAAAGCTCAAAGCACCGACTGTAAGAAGAGTCTCTATTCTTGTACTAAAGGCGGCATCGTGCCTTTTGTTTTTAATTCCGATGCGATTTCTGTGTTTCATCGTCATTGTGTATGTCCAAGGAATACATTGAACCTGTAGAGGTGTATCGGAGACTAATACTGGTCTCACAGGAAAGGAACAAATCAGAGACTCTAAGAAGTCTCACTCTTCTTGCACTTAAGGCGGCATTGTGCCTTTTGTATTTAATTCCGATGCGATTTCTGTGTTGCATCGTCAATGTGTATGTACAAGGAATACATTGAACCTGCAGTGGTGCATCGGAAACTAATACTGGTCTCACGGGAAAGGATCAAAGCACAGACTCAAAGACGTCTCACTCTTCTTGCACTTAAGGTTGCAATGAGCCTTTTGTATTTAATTCCGATACGATTTCTGTGTTTCATCTTCAATGTGAAGGTCCAAGGAATACATTGAACCTGCAGTGGTGCATCGGAAACTAATACTGGTCTCACAGGAAAGGATCAAAGCACAGACTCTAAGAAGTCTCACTCTACTTGCACTTAATGCGGCATTGAGCCCTTTTTATTTAATTCCCATGCGATTTCTGTGTTTCATCGTCAATGTGAAGGTCCAAGGAATACATTAAACCATCAGTGGTGTATCGGAAACTAATACTGGTCTCACAGGAAAGGATCAAAGGACAGACTCTAAAATGTCTCACTCTTCTTGCACTTAAGGCGGCATTGTGTCTTTTGTATTTAATTCCAATGTAATTTCAGTGTCTCATCATCAATGTGTATGTCCAATTAATACATTGAACCAGCAGTGGTGTATCGGAAACTAATACTGGTCTCACAGGGAACGCTCAAAGCACCGACTGTAAGATGAGTTTCTATTCTTGTACTTAAGGCGGCATTGTGCCTTTTGTATTTAATTCCGATGCGATTTCTGTGTTTCATCGTCATTGTAAAGGTCCAGGGAATACATTGAACCTGCAGTGGTGTATCGGAAACTAATACCGGTCTCACAGGAAAGGATCAAAGCACACACACTAAGAAGTGTCACACTTCTTGCACTTAAGGCGGCATTGTGCCATTTGTATTTAATTCCGATACGATTTCAGTGTTTCATCGTCAATGTGAAGGTCCAAGGAATACATTAAACCTGCAGTGGTGTATCGGAAACTAATACTGGTCTCACAGGAAAGGATCAAAGCACAGAATCTAAGAAGTCACACTCTTCTTGCCCTTAAGGCGGCATTGTGCCTTTTGTATTTAATTCCGATGCGATTTCTGTGTTTCATCGTCATTGTGAAGGTCCAAGGAATACATTGAACCTGCAGTGATGTATCATAAACTAATACTGGTCTCACAGGAAAGGATCAAAGCACCGACTGTAAGAAGAGTCTCTGTTCTTGTACTTAAGGCGGCATTGTGCCTTTTGTATTTATTTCCGTTGCGATTTCTGTGTTTCATCGCCAACGTGTATGTCCAAGGAATGCATTGAACCTGCAGTGGTGCATCGGAAACTAATACTGGTCTCACAGGAAAGGATCAAAGCCCAGACTCTAAGACGTCTCACTCATCTTGCACTTCAGGTTGCATTGAGCCTTTTGTTTTTAATTCCGATGCGATTTCTGTGTTTCATTGTCAATGTGAAAGTCCAAGGAATACATTGAACCTGCAGTGGTGTATCGGAATCTAATACTGGTCTCACAGGGAATGCTAAATGCACCGACTGTAAGAAGAGTCTCTATTCTTGTACTTAAGGCGGCATTGTGCCTTTTGTATTTAATTCCGATGCGATTTCTGTGTTTCATCGTCAATGTGTATGTCCAAGGAATACATTGAACCTGAAGTGGTGTATCGGAACCTAAAACTGGTCTCACAGGGAATGCTTAAAGCACCGACTGTAAGAAGAGTCTCTATTCTTGTCCTTAGGGCGGCATTGTGCCTTTTGTATTTAATTCCGATGCGATTTCTGGGTTTCATCGTCAATGTGTATGTCCAAGGAATACATTGAACCTGCAGTGGTGCATCGGAACCTAATACTGATCTCACAGCGAATGCTCAAAACACCGACTGTAAGAAGAGTTTCTATTCTTGTACTTAAGGCGGCATTGTGCCTTTTGTATTTAATTCCGATGCGATTTCTATGTATCATCGTCAATGTGAAGGTCCAAGGAATCCATTGAACATGCAGTGGTGTATCGGAAACTAATACAGGTCTCACAGGGAATCCTCAAAGCACCGACTGTAAGAAGAGTCTCTATTCTTGTACTTAAGGCGGCATTGTGCCTTTGGTATTTAATTCCAATGCGATTTCTGTGTTTCATCGTCAATGTAAAAGTCCAAGGAATACATTGAACCTGCAGTGGTGTATCAGAAACTAATACTGGTCTCATAGGAAAGGATCAAAGCACAGACTCCAAGAAGTCTCACTCTTCTTGCACTAAAGGCGGCATTGTGATTTTTATATTTCATTACGATGCGATTTCTGTGTTTCATCGTCAATGTGAAGGTCCAAGGAATACATTGAAGCTGCAGTGGTGTATCGGAAACCAATACTGGTCTTACAGGAAAGGATCAAAGCACAGACTCTAAGAAGTCTCACTCGTCTTGCACTTATGGCGACATTGTGCCTTTTGTATTTAATTCCGATGCGATTTCTGTGATTCATCGTCAATGTGAAGGTCCAAGGAATACATTGAACCTGCAGTGGTGTATCGGAAACTAATACTGGCCTCACAGGGAAAGCTCAAAGCACCGTCTGTAAGAAGAGTCTCTATTCTTGTACTTAAGGCGGCATTGTGCCTTCTGTATTTAATTCCGATGCGATTTCTGTGTTTCATCGTCATTGTGAAGGTCCAAGGAATACATTGAACCGGCAGTGGTGTATCGGAAACTAATACCAGTCTCAAAGGAAAGGATCAAAGCACAGACTCTAAGAAGTCTCACTCTTCTTGCACTTAAGGCGGCATTGTGCCTTTTGTATTTAATTCCGATGCGATTTCTGTGTTTCATCGTCAATGTGAAGGTCCAAGGAATACATGAAACCAGCAGTGGTGTATCGGAAACTATTACTGGTCTCACAGGGAAAGCTCAAAGCACCGCCTGTAAGAAGAGTCTCTATTCTTGTACTTAATGGGGCATTGTGACTTTTGTATTTAATTCCGATGCGATTTCTGTGTTTCATCGTCAATGTGAAGGTCCAAGGAATACATTGAACCTGCAGTGGTGTATCGGAAACTAATACTGGTCTCACAGGAAAGGATGAAAGCACAGACTCTAAGAAGTCTCACTCTTTCTGTACTTAAGGCGGCATTGTGCCTTTTGTTTTTAATTCCGATGCGATTTCTGTGTTTCATCGTCAATGTGAAGGTCCAAGGAATACATTGAACCTTCAGTGGTGTATGGGAAACTAATACTGGTCTCCCAGGAAAGGATCAAAGCACAGACACTAAGAAGTCACACTCTTATTGCACTTAAGGCGGCATTGTGCCTTTTGTATTTAATTAAGTTGCTATATCTGTGTTTCATCGTCAATGTGAAGGTCCTAGGAATACATTGAACCTGCAGTGGTGTATCGGAAACTAATACTGGTCTCACAGGAAAGGACCAAAGCACAGACTCTAAGAAGTCTCACTCTACTTGAACTTGAGGCAGCATTCTGCCTTTTGTATTTAATTCCATTCTAATTTCAGTTTTTCGTCACCAACGTGTACATCCAAGGAATACATTGAACCTGTAGTGGTGTATTGGAAACCAATACTGGACTCACAGGAAAGGATCAAAGCACAGACTCTGACAGGTCTCACTCGTCTTGCACTTAAGGCGGCATTGTGCCTTTTGTATTTAATTCCGATGCGATTTCTGGGTTTCATCGTCAATGTGAAGGTCCAAGGAATACATTGAACCTGCAGTTGTGTATCGGAAACTAATACTGGTCTCACAGGGAAAGCTCAAAGCACCGACTGTAAGAAGAGTCTCTATTCTTGTACTTAAGGATGCATTGTGCCTTTTGTATTTAATTCCGATGCGATTTCTGTGGTTCATCGTCAATGTGTAAGTCCAAGGAAAACATTGAACCTTGCAGTGGTGTATCGGAAGCTAATACTGGTCTCACAGGGAATGCTCTAAGCACCGACTGTAGGAAGAGTCTCTATTCTTGTACTAAAGGCGGCATTGTGCCTTTTGTATTTAATTCCGAAGCGATTTCTGTGTATCATCGTCAATGTGTATGTCCAAATAATACATTGAACCTGCAGTGGTGTATCGGAAACTAATACTTGTCTCACAGGGAATGCTCAAAGCACCGACTGTAAGAAGAGTCTCTATTCTTGTACTTAGGGCGGCATTGTGCCTTTTGTTTTTAATTCCGATGCGATTTCTGTGTTTCATCGGCAACGTGTGTGTCCAAAGAATACATTGAACCTGCAGTGGTGCATCGGAACCTAATACTGGTCTCACAGGGAATGCTCAAAACACCGACTGTAAGAAGAGTCTCTATTCTTGTACTTAAGGCGGCATTGTGCCTTTTGTATTTAGTTCGGATACGATATCTATGTATCATCGTCAATGTTAAGGTTCAAGGAATACATTGAACCTGCAGTGGTGTATCGGAAACAAATACAGGTCTCACAGGGAAAGCTCAAAGCACCGACTGTAAGAAGAGTCTCTATTCTTGTACCTAAGGCTCCATTGTGCCTTTGGTATTTAATTCCGATGCGATTTCTGTGTTTCATCGTCAATGTGTATGTCCAAGGAATACATTGAACCAGCAGTGGTGTATCGGAAACTAATACCGGTCTCAAAGGAAAGGATCAAAGCACAGACTCTAAGAAGTCTCACTCTTCTTGCACTTAAGGCGGCATTGTGCCTTTTGTATTTAATTCCGATGCGATTTCTGTGTTTCATCGTCAATGTGAAGGTCCAAGGAATACATTAAACCAGCAGTGGTGTATCGGAAACTAATACTGGTCTCACAGGGAAAGCTCAAAGCACCGCCTGCAAGAAGAGACTCTATTCTTGTACTTAATGGGGCATTGTGACTTTTGTATTTAATTCCGATGCGATTTCTGTGTTTCATCGTCAATGTGAAGGTCCAAGGAATACATTGAACCTGCAGTGGTGTATCGGAAACTAATACTGGTCTCACAGGAATGGATCAAAGCACAGACTCTAAGAAGTCTCACTCTTCTTGTACTTAAGGCGGCATTGTGCCTTTTGTTTTTAATTCCGATGCGATTTGTGTGTTTCATCGTCAATGTGAAGGTCCAAGGAATACATTGAACCTTCAGTGGTGTATGGGAAACTAATACTGGTCTTCCAGGAAAGGATCAAAGCACAGACTCTAAGAAGTCACACTGTTATTGCACTTAAGGCGTCATTGTGCCTTTTGTATTTAATTAAGTTGCTATATCTGTGTTTCATCGTCAATGTGAAGGTCCTAGGAATACATTGAACCTGCAGTGGTGTATCGGAAACTAGTACTGGTCTCACAGGAAAGGATCAAAGCACAGACTCTAAGAAGTCTCACTCTACTTGAACATGAGGCGGCATTGTGCCTTTTGTATTTAATTCCATTCTAATTTCAGTTTTTCATCACCAACGTGTACATCCAAGGAATACATTGAACCTGTAGTGGTGTATTGGAAACCAATACTGGTCTCACAGGAAAGGATCAAAGCACAGACTCTGAGAGGTCTCACTCGTCTTGCACTTAAGGCGGCATTGTGCCTTTTGTATTTAATTCCGATGCGATTTCTGAGTTTCATCGTCAATGTGAAGGTCCAAGGAATACATTGAACCTGCAGTGGTGTATCGGAAACTAATACTGGTCTCACAGGGAAAGCTCAAAGCACCGACTGAAAGAAGAGTCTCTATTCTTGTACTTAAGGCGGCATTGTGCCTTTTGTATTTAATTCCGATGCGATTTCTGTGGTTCATCGTCAATGTGTAAGTCCAAGGAAAACATTGAACCTTGCAGTGGTGTATCGGAAGCTAATACTGGTCTCACAGGGAATGCTCTAAGCACCGACTGTAGGAAGAGTCTCTATTCTTGTACTAAAGGCGGCATTGCGCCTTTTGTATTTAATTCCGAAGCGATTTCTGTGTATCATCGTCAATGTGTATGTCCAAGTAATACATTGAACCTGCAGTGGTGTATCGGAAACTAATACTTGTCTCACAAGGAATGCTCAAAGCACCGACTGTAAGAAGAGTCTCTATTCTTGTACTTAGGGCGGCATTGTACCTTTTGTTTTTAATTCCGATGCGATTTCTGTGTTTCATCGGCAACGTGTGTGTCCAAAGAATACATTGAACCTGCAGTGGTGCATCGGAACCTAATACTGGTCTCACAGGGAATGCTCAAAACACCGACTGTAAGAAGAGTCTCTATTCTTGTACTAAAGGCGGCATTGTGCCTTTTGTATTTAATTCCGATGCGATATCTATGTATCATCGTCAATGTTAAGGTTCAAGGAATACATTGAACCTGCAGTGGTGTATCGGAAACAAATACAGGTCTCACAGGGAAAGCTCAAAGCACCGACTGTAAGAAGAGTCTCTATTCTTGTACCTAAGGCGGCATTGTGCCTTTTGTATTTAATTCCGATGCGATATCTATGTATCATCGTCAATGGTAAGGTTCAAGGAATACATTGAACCTGCAGTGGTGTATCGGAAACAAATACAGGTCTCACAGGGAAAGCTCAAAGCACCGACTGTAAGAAGAGTCTCTATTCTTGTACTAAAGGCGGCATTGTGCCTTTTGTTTTTAATTCCGATGCGATTTCTGTGTTTCATCGTCATTGTGTATGTCCAAGGAATACATTGAACCTGCAGTGGTGTATCGGAAACTAATACTGGTCTCACAGGGAATGCTCAAACCACCGACTGTAAGAAGAGTCTTATTCTTGTACTAAAGGCGGCATTGTGCCTTTTGTATTTAATTCCGATGCGATTTCTGTGTAACATCGTCAATGTGTATGTCCAAGGAATATATTGAACCTGCAGTGGTGTATCGGAATCTAATACTGGTCTCACAGGGAATGCTAAAAGCACCGACTGAAAGAAGAGTCTCTATTCTTGTACTTAAAACGGTATTGTGCCTTCTGTATTTAATTCCGATGGGATTTCAGATTTTCATCGTCAATGTGTATGTCCAAGGAATACGTTGAACCTGTAGAGGTGTATCGGAAACTAATACTGGTCTCACAGGAAAGGAACAAATCAGAGACTCTAAGAAGTCTCACTCTTCTTGCACTTAAGGCGGCATTGTGCCTTTTGTATTTAATTCCGATGCGATTTCTGTGTTGCATCGTCAATGTGTATGTACAAGGAATACATTGAACCTGCAGTGGTGCATCGGAAACTAATACTGGTCTCACAGGAAAGGATCAAAGCACAGACTCAAAGACGTCTCACTCTTCTTGCACTTAAGGTTGCAATGAGCCTTTGGTATTTAATTCCGATACGATTTCTGTGTTTCATCTTCAATGTGAAGGTCCAAGGAATACATTGAACCTGCAGTGGTGCATCGGAAACTAATACTGGTCTCACAGGAAAGGATCAAAGCACAGACTCTAAGAAGTCTCACTCTACTTGCACTTAATGCGGCATTGAGCCCTTTTTATTTAATTCCCATGCGATTTCTGTGTTTCATCGTCAATGTGAAGGTCCAAGGAATACATTAAACCATCAGTGGTGTATCGGAAACTAATACTGGACTCACAGGAAAGGATCAAAGGACAGACTCTAAAAAGTCTCACTCTTCTTGCACTTAAGGCGGCATTGTGTCTTTTGTATTTAATTCCAATGTAATTTCAGTGTTTCATCATCAATGTGTATGTCCAAGGAATACATTGAACCAGCAGTGGTGTATCGGAAACTAATACTGGTCTCACAGGGAACGCTCAAAGCACCGACTGTAAGATGAGTTTCTATTCTTGTACTTAAGGCGGCATTGTGCCTTTTGTATTTAATTCCGATGCGATTTCTGTGTTTCATCGTCATTGTAAAGGTCCAGGGAATACATTGAACCTGCAGTGGTGTATCGGAAACTAATACCGGTCTCACAGGAAAGGATCAAAGCACACACACTAAGAAGTCTCACACTTCTTGCACTTAAGGCGGCATTGTGCCATTTGTATTTAATTCCGATACGTTTTCAGTGTTTCATCGTCAATGTGAAGGTCCAAGGAATACATTAAACCTGCAGTGGTGTATCGGAAACTAATACTGGTCTCACAGGAAAGGATCAAAGCACAGAATCTAAGATGTCAAACTCTTCTTGCCCTTAAGGCGGCATTGTGCCTTTTGTATTTAATTCCGATGCGATTTCTGTGTTTCATCGTCATTGTGAAGGTCCAAGGAATACATTGAACCTGCAGTGATGTATCATAAACTAATACTGGTCTCACAGGAAAGGATCAAAGCACCGACTGTAAGAAGAGTCTCTGTTCTTGTACTTAAGGCGGCATTGTGCCTTTTGTATTTATTTCCGTTGCGATTTCTGTGTTTCATCGCCAACGTGTATGTCCAAGGAATACATTGAACCTGCAGTGGTGCATCGGAAACTAATACTGGTCTCACAGGAAAGGATCAAAGCCCAGACTCTAAGACGTCTCACTCATCTTGCACTTCAGGTTGCATTGAGCCTTTTGTTTTTAATTCCGATGCGATTTCTGTGTTTCATCGTCAATGTGAAAGTCCAAGGAATACATTGAACCTGCAGTGGTGTATCGGAATCTAATACTGGTATCACAGGAAATGCTCAAATCACCGACTGTAAGAAGAGTCTCTATTCTTGTACTTAAGGCGGCATTGTGGCTTTTGTATTTAATTCTGATGCGATTTCTATGTATCATCGTCAATGTGAAGGTCCAAGGAATACATTGAACCTGCTGTGGTGTATCGGAAACTAATACAGGTCTCACAGGTAATGCTCAAAGCACCGAATGTAAGAAGAGTCTCTATTCTTGTACTTAAGGCGGCATTGTGCCTATTTGTATTTAATTTCGATGCGATTTCTGTGTTTCATCGTCAATGTGAAGTTGCCAGGCATACATTGAACCTGCAGTGGTGTATCGGAAACCAATACTGGTCTCACAGGAAAGGATCAAATCAGAGACTCTAAGAAGTCTCATCCTTCTTGCACTTAAGGCGGCATTGTGCCTTTTGTATTTAATTCCGATGCGATTTCTGTGTTTCATCGTCAATGTGTATGTACAAGGAATACATTGAACCTGCAGTGGTGCCTCGGAAACTAATACTGGTCTCACAGGAAAGTATCAAAGGACAGACTCTAGAAAGTCTCACTCTTCTTGCACTTAAGGCGGCATTGTGGCTTTTGTATTTAATTCCAATGTAATTTCAGTGTTTCATCATCAATGTGTATGTCCAAGGAATACATTGAGCCAGCAGTGGTGTATCGGAAACTAATACTGGTCTCACAGGTAACGCTCAAAGCACCGACTGTAATATGATTTTCTATTCTTGTACTTAAGGCGGCATTGTGCCTTTTGTATTTAATTCCGATGCGATTTCTGTGTTTCATCGTCATTGTAAAGGTCCAGGGAATACATTGAACCTGCAGTGGTGTATCGGAAACTAATACCGGTCTCACTGGAAAGGACCAAAGCACACACTCTAAGAAGTCTCACACTTCTTGCACTTAAGGCGGCATTGTGCCATTTGTATTTAATTCCGATGCGATTTCAGTGTTTCATCGTCAATGTGATGGTCCAAGGAATACATTAAACCTGCAGTGGTGTATCGGAAACTAATACCGGTCTCACAGGAAAGGATCAAAGCACAGAATCTAAGAAGTCACACTCTTCTTGCTCTTAAGGCGGCATTGTGCCTTTTGTATTTAATTCCGATGCGACTTCTGTGTTTCATCGTCATTGTGAAGGTCCAAGGAATACATTGAACCTGCAGTGATGTATCATAAACTAATACTGGTCTCACAGGAAAGGATCAAAGCACCGACTGTAAGAAGAGTCTCTGTTCTTGTACTTAAGGCGGCATTGTGCCTTTTGTATTTAATTGCGATGCGATTTCTGTGTTTCATCATCAATGTGACGGTCCAATCAATACATTGAACCTGCAGTGGTGTATCGGAAACTAATACTGGTCTCACAGGAAAGGATCAAAGCACAGACCCTAATAAGTCTCACTCTACTTGCACTTAAGGCGCCATTGAGCCTTTTTTATTTTATTCCGATGCGATTTCTGTGTTTCATCGTCAATGTGTATGTCCAAGGAAAACATTGAACCTGCAGTTGTGTATCGGAAGTTAATACTGGTCTCACAGGGAATGCTCTAAGCACCGACTGTAGGAAGAGTCTCTATTCTGGTACTTAAGGTGGCATTGTGCCTTTTGTATTTATTTCCGTTGCGATTTTTTTGTTTCGTCGCCAATGTGTACGTCCAAGGAATACATTGAACCTGCAGTGGTGTATCGGAAACTAATACTGGTCTCACAGGAAAGGATCAAAGCCCAGACTCTAAGACGTCTCACTCATCTTGCACTTCAGGTTGCATTGAGCCTTTTGTATTTAATTCCGATGCGATTTCTGTGTTTCATCGTCAATGTGAAAGTCCAAGGAATACATTGAACCTGCAGTGGTGTATCGGAAACTAATATGGTCTCACAGGGAATGCTCAAAGCACCGATTGTAAGAAGAGTCTCTATTCTTGTACTAAAGGCGGCATTGTGCCTTTTGTATTTAATTCCGATGCGATATCTATGTATCATCGTCAATGTTAAGGTTCAAGGAATACATTGAACCTGCAGTGGTGTATCGGAAACAAATACAGGTCTCACAGGGAAAGCTCAAAGCACCGCCTGTAAGAAGAGTCTCTATTCTTGTACCTAAGGCGGCATTGTGCCTTTTGTATTTAATTCCGATGCGATATCTATGTATCATCGTCAATGTTACGGTTCAAGGAATACATTGAACCTGCAGTGGTGTATCGGAAACAAATACAGGTCTCACAGGGAAAGCTCAAAGCACCGACTGTAAGAAGAGTCTCTATTCTTGTACTAAAGGCGGCATTGTGCCTTTTGTTTTTAATTCCGATGCGATTTCTGTGTTTCATCGTCATTGTGTATGTCCAAGGAATACATTGAACCTGCAGTGGTGTATCGGAAACTAATACTGGTCTCACAGGGAATGCTCAAAGCACCGACTGTAAGAAGAGTCTTATTCTTGTACTAAAGGCGGCATTGTGCCTTTTGTATTTAATTCCGATGCGATTTCTGTGTATCATCGTCAATGTGTATGTCCAAGGAATACATTGAACCTGCAGTGGTGTATCGGAATCTAATACTGGTCTCACAGGGAATGCTAAAAGCACCGACTGAAAGAAGAGTCTCTATTCTTGTACTTAAAACGGTATTGTGCCTTCTGTATTTAATTCCGATGGGATTTCAGATTTTCATCGTCAATGTGTATGTCCAAGGAATACGTTGAACCTGTAGAGGTGTATCGGAAACTAATACTGGTCTCACAGGAAAGGAACAAATCAGAGACTCTAAGAAGTCTCACTCTTCTTGCACTTAAGGCGGCATTGTGCCTTTTGTATTTAATTCCGATGCGATTTCTGTGTTGCATCGTCAATGTGTATGTACAAGGAATACATTGAACCTGCAGTGGTGCATCGGAAACTAATACTGGTCTCACAGGAAAGGATCAAAGCACAGACTCAAAGACGTCTCACTCTTCTTGCACTTAAGGTTGCAATGAGCCTTTTGTATTTAATTCCGATACGATTTCTGTGTTTCATCTTCAATGTGAAGGTCCAAGGAATACATTGAACCTGCAGTGGTGTATCGGAAACTAATACTGGTCTCACAGGAAAGGATCAAAGCACAGACTCTAAGAAGTCTCACTCTACTTGCACTTAATGCGGCATTGAGCCCTTTTTATTTAATTCCCATGCGATTTCTGTGTTTCATCGTCAATGTGAAGGTCCAAGGAATACATTAAACCATCAGTGGTGTATCGGAAACTAATACTGGTCTCACAAAAAAGGATCAAAGGACAGACTCTAAAAAGTCTCACTCTTCTTGCACTTAAGGCGGCATTGTGTCTTTTGTATTTAATTCCAATGTAATTTCAGTGTTTCATCATCAATGTGTATGTCCAAGGAATACATTGAACCAGCAGTGGTGTATCGGAAACTAATACTGGTCTCACAGGGAACGCTCAAAGCACCGACTGTAAGATGAGTTTCTATTCTTGTACTTAAGGCGGCATTACGCCTTTTGTATTTAATTCCGATGCGATTTCTGTGTTTCATCGTCATTGTAAAGGTCCAGGGAATACATTGAACCTGCAGTGGTGTATCGGAAACTAATACCGGTCTCACAGGAAAGGATCAAAGCACACACACTAAGAAGTCTCACACTTCTTGCACTTAAGGCGGCATTGTGCCATTTGTATTTAATTCCGATACGATTTCAGTGTTTCATCGTCAATGTGAAGGTCCAAGGAATACATTAAACCTGCAGTGGTGTATCGGAAACTAATACTGGTCTCACAGGAAAGGATCAAAGCACAGAATCTAAGAAGTCACACTCTTCTTGCCCTTAAGGCGGCATTGTGCCTTTTGTATTTAATTCCGATGCGATTTCTGTGTTTCATCGTCATTGTGAAGGTCCAAGGAATACATTGAACCTGCAGTGATGTATCATAAACTAATACTGGTCTCACAGGAAAGGATCAAAGCACCGACTGTAAGAAGAGTCTCTGTTCTTGTACTTAAGGCGGCACTGTGCCTTTTGTATTTATTTCCGTTGCGATTTCTGTGTTTCATCGCCAACGTGTATGTCCAAGGAATACATTGAACCTGCAGTGGTGCATCGGAAACTAATACTGGTCTCACAGGAAAGGATCAAAGCCCAGACTCTAAGACGTCTCACTCATCTTGCACTTCAGGTTGCATTGAGCCTTTTGTTTTTAATTCCGATGCGATTTCTGTGTTTCATCGTCAATGTGAAAGTCCAAGGAATACATTGAACCTGCAGTGGTGTATCGGAATCTAATACTGGTCTCACAGGGAATGCTAAATGCACCGACTGTAAGAAGAGTCTCTATTCTTGTACTTAAAACGGTATTGTGACTTCTGTATTTAATTCCGATGTGATTTCCGATATTCATCGTCAATGTGTATGTCCAAGGAATACGTTGAACCTGCAGAGGTGTATCGGAAACTAATACTGGTCTCACAGGGAATGCTCAAAGCACCGACTGCAAGAAGAGTCTCTATTCTTGTACTTAGGGCGGCATTGTGCCTTTTGTATTTAATTCCGATGCGATTTCTGTGTTTCATCGTCAATGCGTATGTCCAAGGAATTCATTGAACCTGCAGTGGTGCATCGGAACCTAATACTGGTATCACAGGAAATGCTCAAATCACCGACTGTAAGAAGAGTCTCTATTCTTGTACTTAAGGCGGCATTGTGGCTTTTGTATTTAATTCCGATGCGATTTCTATGTATCATCGTCAATGTGAAGGTCCAAGGAATACATTGAACCTGCTGTGGTGTATCGGAAACTAATACAGGTCTCACAGGGAATGCTCAAAGCACCGAATGTAAGAAGAGTCTCTATTCTTGTACTTAAGGCGGCATTGTGCCTATTTGTATTTAATTTCGATGCGATTTCTGTGTTTCATCGTCAATGTGAAGGTGCCAGGCATACATTGAACCTGCAGTGGTGTATCGGAAACCAATACTGGTCTCACAGGAAAGGATCAAATCAGAGACTCTAAGAAGTCTCACCCTTCTTGCACTTAAGGCGGCATTGTGCCTTTTGTATTTAATTCCGATGCGATTTCTGTGTTTCATCGTCAATGTGTATGTACAAGGAATACATTGAACCTGCAGTGGTGCCTCGGAAACTAATACTGGTCTCACAGGAAAGGATCAAAGCACCGACTGTAAGAAGAGTCTCTGTTCTTGTACTTAAGGCGGCATTGTGCCTTTTGTATTTAATTGCGATGCGATTTCTGTGTTTCATCATCAATGTGACGGTGCAATCAATACATTGAACCTGCAGTGGTGTATCGGAAACTAATACTGGTCTCACAGGAAAGGATCAAAGCACAGACCCTAATAAGTCTCACTCTACTTGCACTTAAGGCGCCATTGAGCCTTTTTTATTTTATTCCGATGCGATTTCTGTGTTTCATCGTCAATGTGTATGTCCAAGGAAAACATTGAACCTTCAGTTGTGTATCGGAAGTTAATACTGGTCTCACAGGGAATGCCCTAAGCACCGACTGTAGGAAGAGTCTCTATTCTGGTACTTAAGGTGGCATTGTGCCTTTTGTATTTATTTCCGTTGAGATTTCTTTGTTTCGTCGCCAATGTGTACGTCCAAGGAATACATTGAACCTGCAGTGGTGTATCGGAAACTAATACTGGTCTCACAGGAAAGGATCAAAGCCCAGACTCTAAGACGTCTCACTCATCTTGCACTTCAGGTTGCATTGAGCCTTTTGTATTTAATTCCGATGCGATTTCTGTGTTTCATCGTCAATGTGAAAGTCCAAGGAATACATTGAACCTGCAGTGGTGTATCGGAAACTAATATGGTCTCACAGGGAATGCTCAAAGCACCGATTGTAAGAAGAGCCTCTATTCTTGTACTTAAGGCGGCATTGTGCCTGTTGTATTTAATTCCGATGCGATTTCGTTGTCTCAACGTCAATGTGTATGTCCAAGGAATACATTGAACCTGCAGTGGTGTATCGGAAACTAATACTGGTCTCACAGGGAATCCTCAAAGCACCGACCGTAAGAAGATTCTCTATTCTTGTACATAGGGCGGCATTGTGCATTTTGTATTTAATTGCGATGCGATTTCTGTGTTTCATCGTCAATGTGTATGTCCAAAGAATACATTGAACCTGCAGTGCTGCATCGGAACCTAATACTGGTCTCACAGGGAATGCTCGAAGCATCGACTGTAAGAAGAGTCTCTATTCTTGTACTTAAGGCGGCATTGTGAATTTCGTATTTAATTCCGATGCGATTTCTATGTATTATCGTCAATGTGAAGGTTCAAGGAATACATTGAGCCTGCAGTGGTGTATCGGAAACTAATACAGGTTTCACAGGGAATGCTCAAATCACCGACTGTAAGAAGAGTCTCAATCCTCGTTCTTAAGGCGGCATTGTGCCTTTGGTATTTAATTCCGATGCGATTTCTGTGTTTCATCGTCAATGTGTATGTCCAAGGAAATCATTGAACCTGCAGTGGTGTATCGGAAACTAATACTGGACTCACAGGGAATGCTCAAAGCACCGACAGTAAGAAGAGTCTCTATTCTTGTACTAAAGGCGGCATTGTGCCTTTTGTATTTAATTCCGATGCAATTTCTGTGTATCATCGTCAATGTGTATGTCCAAGGAATACATTGAACCTGCAGTGGTGTATCGGAAACTAATACTGGTCTCACAGGGAATGCTCAAAGCACCGACTGTAAGAAGAGTCTCTATTCTTGTACTTAAGGCGGTGTTGTGCCTTTTGTATTTAATTCCGATGCGATTTCAGTGTCTCATCGTCAATGTGTATGTCCAAGGAATACATTGAACCTGCAGAGGTGTATCGGAAACTAATACTGGTCTCACAGGGAATGCTCAATGCACCGACTGTAGGAAGAGTCTCTATTCTTGTACTTAGAGCGGGATTGTGCCTTTTGTATTTAATTCCGATGCGATTTCTGTGTTTCATCGTCAATGAGTATGTCCAAGGAATTCATTGAACCTGCAGTGGTGCATCAGAACCTAATACTGGTCTCACAGGGAATGCTCAAAACACCGACTGTAAGAAGAGTCTCTATTCTGGTATTTAGGGCGGCATTGTGCCATTTGTATTTAATTCCGATGCGATTTCTATGTATCATCGTCAATGTGAAGGTCCAAGGAATACATTGAACCGGCAGTGGTGTATCGGAAACTAATACAGGTCTCACAGGGAATGCTCAAAGCACAGACTGTTAGAAGAGTCTCTATTCTTGTACTTAAGGCGGCATTGTGACTTTGGTATTTAATTCCGATGCGATTTTTGTGTTTCATCGTCAATGTGAAGGTCCAAGGAATACATTGAACCTACAGTGGTGTATCGGAAACTAATACTGGTCTCACAGGAAAGTATCAAAGCACAGACTCTAAGAAGTCTCCCTCTTCTTGCACTTAAGGCGGCATTGTGCCTTTTGTATTTAATTACGATGCGATTTCTGTGTTTCATCGTCAATGTGAAGGTCCAAGGAATACATTGAACCTACAGTGGTGTATCGGAAACTAATACTTGTCTCACAGGAAAGGATCAAAGCACAGACTCTCAGAAGTCTCACTCTTCTTGCACTTAAGGCGGCATTGTGCCTTTTGTATTTAATTACGATGCGATTTCTGTGTGTCATCGTCAATGTGAAGGTCCAAGGAATACATTGAACCTGCAGTGGTGTATCGGAAACTAATACTGGTCTCACAGGAAAGTATCAAAGCACAGACTCTAAGACATCTCACTCTTCTTGCACTTAGGGTTGCAATGAGCCTTTTGTATTTAATTCGGATGCGATTTCTGTGTTTCATCGTCAATGTGAAGGTCCAAGGATTACATTGAACCTGCAGTGGTGTATCGGAAGCTAATACTGGTCTCACAGGGAATGCTCTAAGCACCGACAGTAGGAAGGGTTTCTATTCTTGTACTTAAGGCGGCATTGTGCCTTTTTTATTTAATGCCGTTGCGATTTCTGTGTTTCATCGTCAATGTGTGTGTCCAAGGAATACATTGAACCTGCAGTGGTGCATCGGAAACTAATACTGGTCTCACAGGAAAGGATCAAAGCCCAAACTCTAAGACGTCTCACTCTTCTTGCACTTCAGGTTGCATTGAGCCTTTTGTATTTTATTCCGATGCGATTTCTGTGTTTCATCGTCAATGTGAAGGTCCACGGAATACATTGAACCTGCAGTGGTGTATCGGAAATTAATACTGGTCTCACAGGAAAGAATCAAATGACAGACTCTAAGAAGTCTCACTCTTCTTGCACTTAAGGCGGCATTGTGGCTTTTGTATTAATTTCCGATGTAATTTCAGTGTTTCATCGTCAATGTGTATGTCCAAGGAATACTTTGAACCAGCAGTGGTGTATCGGAAACTAATACTGGTCCCACAGGGAACGCTCAAAGCACCGAATGTAAGAAGACTCTCTATTCTTGCACTTAAAGCGGCATTTTGCCTTTTTGTATTTAAGTCCGATGTGATATCTGTGTTTCATCGTCAATGTGAAGGTCCAAGGAACACATTGAACCTGCAGTGGTGTATCGGAAACTAATACCGGTCTCACAGGAAAGGATCAAAGCACAGACTCTAAGAAGTCTCACTCTTCTTGCACTTAAGGCGGCATTGTGACTTTTGTATTTAATTGCGATGCGATTTCTGTGTTTCATCGTCAATGTGAAGGTCCAAGGAATACATTAAACCTGCAGTGGTGTATCGGAAACTAATACTGGTCTCACAGGAAAGGATCAAAGCACAGACACTAAAAAGTCACACTCTTCTTGCACTTAAGTCGGCAATGTGCCTTTAGTATTTAATTCCGTTGCGATATCTGTGTTTCATCGTCAATGTGGATGTCCAAGGAATACATTGACCTGCAGTGGTGTATCGGAAACTAATACTGGTCTCACAGGGAAAGTTCAAATCACCGACTGTAAGAAGAGTCCCTATTCTTGTACTTAGGGCGGCATTGTGCCTTTTGTATTTAATTTCGATGCGATTTCTGTGTTCCATCGTCATTGTGAAGGTCCAAGGAATACATTGAACTTGCAGTGGTGTATCGGAAACTAATACCGGTCTCACAGGAAAGGATCAAAGCACACACTCTAAGAAGTCTCACTTTTCTGGCACTTAAGGCGGCATTGTGCTTTTTGTATTTAATTCCGATGCGATTTCTGTGTTTCATCGTCAATGTGAATGTCCATGGAATACATTGAATTTGCAGTGGTGTATCGGAAACTAATACTGGTCTCACAGGAAAGGATCAAAACACAGACTCTAAGGAGTCTCACTCTTCTTGCACTTAAGGCGGCATTGTGCCTTTTGTGTTTAATTACGATGCGATTTCTGTTTTTCATCGTCAATGTGAAGGTCCAAGGAATACATTCAACCTGCAGTGGTGTATCGGAAACTAATACTGGTTCACAGGAAAGGATCAAAGCACAGCCTTTAAGAAGTCTTACTCTTCTTGCACTTAAGTTGCATTGTGCCTTTTGTATTTAATTCCGATCTGATTTCAGTGCATCATCGTCAACGTTTGTGTCCAAGGAATACATTGAACCTGCAGTGGTGTATCGGAAACTAATACTGGTCTCACAGGGAATGCTCAAAGCACCAACTGTAAGAAGAGTCTCTATTCTTGTACTTAGGGTGGCATTGTGCCTTTTGTATTTAATTCCGATGCGATTTCTGTGTTTCATCGTCATTGTAAAGATCCAAGGAATACACGAAACCTGCAGTGTTGTGTCGGAAACTAATACCGGTCTCACAGGAAAGGATCAAAGCACAGACTCTAAGAAGTCTCACTTTTCTTGCACTTAAGTCGGCATTGTGCCTATTGTATTTAATTCCGATGCGATCTCTGAGTTTCATCGCCAATGTGAAGGTCAAAGGAATACATTTAACCTGCAGTGGTGTGTCGGAAACTAATACTGGTCTCTCAGGGAATGCTCAAATCTCCGACTGTAAGAAGAGTGTCTATTCTTGTACATAAGGCGGCATTGTGATTTTTGTATTTAATTCCGGTGCGATTTCTGTGTTTCATCGTCAATGTGTATGTCCAAGGAATATATTGAACCTGCAATGGGCTATCGGAAACTAATACTGGTCTAACAGGGAATGCTCAAAGCACCGTCTGTAAGAAGAGTCTCTATTCTTGTACTTAAGGCGGCATTGTGTCTTTTGTATTTTATTCCGATGCGATTTCTGTGTTTCATCGTCAATGTGAAGGTCCAAGGAATACATTGAAAATGCAGTGGTGTATCGAAAACTAATACTGGTCTCACAGGAAAGGATCAAAGCACAGACTCTAAGAAGTCTCACTCTTCTTGCACTTAAGTCGGCATTGTGCATTTTGTATTTAATTTCGGTGTAATTTCAGTGTTTCATCGTCAATGTGTATGTCCAAGGAATACATTGAACCAGCAGTGGTGTATCGTAAACCTATACTGGTCTCACAGGAAACGGTCAAAGTACCGACTGTAAGAAGCGTCTCTATTCTTGTACTTAAGGCGGCATTGTGCCTTTTTGTATTTAATTCCGATGTGATATCAGTGTTTCATCGTCAATGTGAAGGTCCAAGGAACACATTGAACCTGCAGTGGTGTATCGGAAACTAATACCGGTCTCACAGGAAAGGATCAAAGCACAGACTCTAAGAAGTCTCACTTTTCTTGCACTTAAGGCGGCATTGTGCCTTTTGTATTTAATTCCGACGCGATTTCTGTTTTTCATCGTCAATGTGATCGTCCAAGGAATGCATTAAACCTGCAGTGGTGTATCCGAAACTAATACTGGTCTCATAGGAAAGGATCAAAACACAGACTCTAAGGAGTCTCAGTCCTCTTGCACATAAGTTGCATTGTGCCTTTTGTATTTAATTCCGATCTTATTTCAGTGTTTTATCGTCAACGTTTGTGTCCAAGGAATACATTGAACCTGCAGTGGTGTATCAGAAACCAATACTGGTCTCACAGGGAATGCTAAAACCACCGACTGTAAGAAGAGTCTCTATTGGTGCAGTTAAGGCGGCATTGTGCCTTTTGTATTTAATTGCGATGCGATTTCTGTGTTTCATCATCAATGTGAAGGGCCAAGGAATACATTGAACCTGCAGTGGTGTATCGAAAACTAATACTGGTTCACAGGAGACGATCAAACCACAGACTATAAGAAGTCCCAATCTTCTTGCACTTAAGGCGGCATTGTGCCTTTTGTATTTAAGTCCGATCTACTTACAGTAGTTCATCGTCAGTGTGTTTGTCCAAGGAATACATTGAACCTGCAGTGGTGTAATGGAAACTAATACTGGTCTCACAGGGAAAGCTCAAAGCACCGACTGTAAGAAGAGTCACTATTCTTGTACTTAAGGCGGCATTGTGCCTTTAGTATTCAATTCCGATGCGAATTCTGTGTTTCACCGTCAATTTGAAAATCCAAGGAATACATTGAACCTGCAGTGGTGTATCGGAAACTAATACTGGTCTCACAGGAAAGGATCAAAGCACAGACTCCAAGAAGTCTCACTCTTCTTGCACTTAAGGCGGCATTGTGCCCTTTGTATTTAATTCCGATGCGATTTCTGTGTTTCATCCTCAATGTGAAGGTCCAAGGAATACATTGATTCTGCAGTGTTGTATGGGAAACTAATACTCGTCTCACAGGAAAGGATCAAAGCACAGACTCTAAGAAGTCACACTCATCTTGCACTTTAGGCGGCACTGTACCTTTCGTATTTAATTCCGATGCGACTTCTGTGTTTCATCGTCAATGTGTATTTCCAAGGAATACATTGAACCTGCAGTGGTGTATCGGAAACTAATACTGGTCTCACAGGGAATGCTCAAAACACCGACTGTAAGAAGAGTCTCTATTTTTGTACTTAAGGCTACATTGTGCCTTTTGTATTTAGTTCCGACGCGATTACTGTGTTTCATCGTCAATGTGAAGGTCCAAGGAATACATTGAACCTGCAGTGGTGTATCGGAAACTAATACTGGTCTCACAGGGAATGCTCAAAGCACCGACTGTAAGAAGAGTCTCTGTTCTTGTACTTAAGGCGGCATAGTGCCTTTTGTATTTAATTGCGATGCGATTTCTGTGTTTCATCATCAATGTGAAGGTCCAAGGAATACATTGAACCTGCAGTGGTGTATCGGAAACTAATACTGGTCTCACAGGAAAGGATCAAAGCACAACTTTAAGAAGTCTCACTCTTCTTGCACTTAAGGCGGCATTGTGCCTTTTGTATTTAATTCCGATGCGATTTCTGTGTTTCATCGTCAATGTGAAGGTCCAAGGAATACATTGAAATTGCAAATGAGTATCGGAAACTAATACTGGTCTCACAGGAACGGATCAAAGCACAGACTCTAAGAAGTCTCAATCTCCTTGCACTTAAGGTGGCACTGCGCCTTTTGTATTTAATTCCGATGTAATTTCAGGGGTTTATCGTCAATGTGTATGTCCTAGGAATACATTGAACTTGCAGTGGTGTATCGGAAACTAATACTGGTCTCACAGGAAAGGATCAAAGCACAGACTCTAAGATGTCTCACTCTTCTTGCACTTAAGTCGCATTGTGCCTTTTTTATTTAATTCCGATGCGATTTCAATGTTTCTTCGTCAATGTGAAGGTCCAAGGAATACATTGAACCTGCAGTGGTGTATCGGAAACTAATACTGGTCTCACAGGAAAGGTTCAAAGCACAGACTCTAAGAAGTCTCACTCTTCTTGCACTTAAGGCGGCATTGTGCCTTTGGATTTACCTCCGATGTGATTTCTGTGTTTCATCGTCAATGTGAAGGTCCAAGGAATACATTGAACCTGCAGTAATTTATCGGAAACTAATACTGGTCTCACAGGAAAGGATCAAATCACAGACTCTAAGAAGTGTCACTCTTCTTGCACTTAATGCAGCATTGTGCCTTTTGTATTTAATTCCGATGCGATTTCTGTGTTTCATCGTCAATGTGCAGGTCCAAGGAATACATTGAACCTGCAGTGGTTTATCGGAAACTAATTCTGGTCTCACAGGTAAGGATGAAAGCACAGACTCTAGGAAGTCTCACTTTTCTTGCAGTTAAGGCGGCATTGCGCCTTTTGTATTTAATTCCGATGTTATTTCAGTGGTTCATCGGCAACGTGTATGTCCTAGGAATACATTGAACCTGCAGTGGTGTATTTGAAACTAAGACTGGTCTCACAGGGAATGCTCAAAGCACCGACTTTAAGAAGAGTCTCTATTCTTGTACTTAAGGCGGCATTGTGCCTTTTGTATTTAATTGCGATGCGATTTCTGTGTTTCATCATCAATGTGAAGGTCCAATGAATACATTGAACCTGCAGTGGTGTATCGGAAACTAATACTGGTTCACAGGAAAGGATCAAAGCACAGACTCAAAGAAGTCTCACACATCTTGCACTTAAGGCGGCATTGTGCCTTTGGATTTATCTCCGTTTTGATTTCTGTGTTTCATTGTCAATGTGAAGGTCCAAGGAATACATTGAACCTGCAGTGGTGTGTCGGATACTAATACTGGACTCACAGGAAAGGTCCAAAGCACAGACTCTAAGAAGTCTCACTCTTCTTGCACTTAAGGCGGCATTGTGAGTTATGTATTCGATTCCGATTAAATTTCAGTGTTTCATCGTCAATGTGTATGTCCAAGGAATACATTGAACCTGCTGTGGTGTGTCAGAAACTAATACTGGTCTCACAGGGAATGCTCAAAACAGCGACTGTAAGAGGAGTCTCTGTTCTTATATTTAAGGCGGCATTGTGCCTTTTGTATTTAATTCCGACGCGATTTCTGTGTTTCATCGTCAATGTGAGGGTCCAAGAAATACATTGACCCTGCAGTGGAGTATCGGAAACTAATACTGCTCTCACAGGAAAGGATCAAAGCACAGACTCTAAGAAGTCTCACTCTTCTTGCACTTAAGGTGGCACTGCACCTTTTGTACTTAATTCCGAGGTAATTTCAGTGGTTTATCGTCAATGGATTGTAGATGATGTAGATGAAGATGAAATGGGAGATATGATACTGCGTGAAGAGTTTGACAGAGCACTGAAAGACCTGAGTCGAAACAAGGCCCCCGGAGTAGACAATATTCCATTGGAACTACTGACGGCCTTGGGAGAGCCAGTCCTGACAAAACTCTACCATCTGGTGAGCAAGACGTATGAAACAGGCGAAATACCCTCAGACTTCAAGAAGAATATAATAATTCCAATCCCAAAGAAAGCAGGTGTTGACAGATGTGAAAATTACCGAACTATCAGCTTAATAAGTCACAGCTGCAAAATACTAACACGAATTCTTTACAGACGAATGGAAAAACTAGTAGAAGCCAACCTCGGGGAAGATCAGTTTGGATTCCGTAGAAACACTGGAACACGTGAGGCAATACTGACCTTACGACTTATCTTAGAAGAAAGATTAAGGATAGGCAAACCTACGTTTCTAGCATTTGTAGACTTAGAGAAAGCTTTTGACAATGTTGACTGGAATACTCTCTTTCAAATTCTAAAGGTGGCAGGGGTAAAATACAGGGAGCGAAAGACTATTTACAATTTGTACAGAAACCAGATGGCAGTTATAAGAGTCGAGGGACATGAAAGGGAAGCAGTGGTTGGGAAGGGAGTAAGACAGGGTTGTAGCCTCTCCCCGATGTTGTTCAATCTGTATATTGAGCAAGCAGTAAAGGAAACAAAAGAAAAATTCGGAGTGGGTATTAGAATTGATGGAGAAGAAATAAAAACTTTGAGGTTCGCCGATGACATTGTAATTCTGTCAGAGACAGCAAAGGACTTGGAAGAGCAGTTGAATGGAATGGACAGTGTCTTGAAAGGAGGATATAAGATGAACATCAACAAAAGCAAAACAAGGATAATGGAATGTAGTCTAATTAAGTCGGGTGATGCTGAGGGAATTAGATTAGGAAATGAGGCACTTAAAGTAGTAAAGGAGTTTTGTTATTTGGGGAGCAAAATAACTGATGATGGTCGAAGTAGAGAGGATATAAAATGTAGGCTGGCAATGGCAAGGAAAGCGTTTCTGAAGAAGAGAAATTTGTTAACATCGAGTATAGATTTAAGTGTCAGGAAGTCATTTCTGAAAGTATTCGTATGGAGTGTAGCCATGTATGGAAGTGAAACATGGACGATAAATAGTTTGGACAAGAAGAGAATAGAAGCTTTTGAAATGTGGTGCTACAGAAGAATGCTGAAGATTAGATGGGTAGATCACATAACTAATGAGGAAGTATTGAATAGAATTGGGGAGAAGAGAAGTTTGTGGCACAACTTGACCAGAAGAAGGGATCGGTTGGTAGGACATGTTCTGAGGCATCAAGGGATCACCAATTTAGTATTGGAGGGCAGCGTGGAGGGTAAAAATCGTAGAGGGAGACCAAGAGATGAATACACTAAGCAGATTCAGAAGGATGTAGGTTGCAGTAGGTACTGGGAGATGAAGAAGCTTGCACAGGATAGAGTAGCATGGAGAGCTGCATCAAACCAGTCTCAGGACTGAAGACCACAACAACAACAACAACAACAACATCGTCAATGTGTATATCGTAGGAATACATTGAACCTGCAGTGGTGTATCGGAAACTAATACGGGTCTCACAGGAAAGGATCAAAGCACAGACTCTAAGAAGTCTCACTCTTCTTGCACTTAAAGCGGCATTGTGAGTTTTGTATTCGATTCCGATTTAATTTCAGTGTTTCATCGTCAACGTGTACGTCCAAGGAATACATGGAACCTGCAGTGGTGTATCGGAAACTAATACTGGTCTCACAGAGAATGCTCAAAACACCGTCTGTAAGAAGAGTCTCTATTCTTGTACTTAAGGCGGCATTGCGCCTTTTGTATTTATTGCGATGCGATATCTGTGTTTCATCGTCAATGTGAAGGTCCAAGGCACACATTGACCCTGCAGTGGTGTATCGGAAACTAATACTGGTCTCACAGGAAAGCATCAAAGCACAGACTCTAAAAAGTCTCACTCTTCTTGCATTTAAGGCGGCATTGCGCCTTTTGTATTTAATTCCGATGTAATTTCAGTGGTTCATCGGCAACGTGTATGTCCTAGGAATACATTGAACCTGCAGTGGTGTAGCGGTAACTAAGACTTGTCTCACAGGGAATGCTCAAAGCACCGACTTTAAGAAGAGTCTCTATTCTTGTACTTAAGGCGGCATTTTGCCTTTTGTATTTAATTCCGATGCGATTTCTGTGTTTCATCGTGAATGTGAAGGTCGAAGGAATACATAGATCCTGCAGTGATGTATCGGAAACTAATACTGGTCTCATAGGAAAGGATCACAGCACCGACTGTAAGAAGAGTCTCTATTCTTGTACTTAAGGCGGCATTGTGCCTTTTGTATTTAATTGCGATGCGATTTCTGTGTTTCATCATCAATGTGAAGGTCCAATGAATACATTGAACCTGCAGTGGTGTATCGGAAACTAATACTGGTTCACAGGAAAGGATCAAAGCACAGACTCTTAGAAGTCTCACTCTTCCTGCACTTAAGTTGCATTGTGCCTTTTGTATTTAATTCCGATCTAATTTCAGGGTTTCATCGTCATTGTCTGTGTCCAAGGAATACATTGAACCTGCAATGGTGTATAGGAAACTAATACTGGTCTCACAGGGAATGCTCAAAGCACCGACTGTAAGAAGAGTCTCTATTCTTGTACTTAAGGCGGCATTTTGCCATTTGTATTTAATTACGATGCGCTTTCTGTGTTTCATCATCTATGTGAAGGTTCAAGGAATACATTGAACCTGCAGTGGTGTATCGGAAACTAATACTGGTCTCACTGGAGATGATCAAAGCACAGACTCTAAGAAGTCTCACTCATCTTGCACTTAAGGCGGCATTGTGCCTTTGGATTTATCTCCGATGTGATTTCTGTGTTTCATCGTCAATGTGACGGTCCAAGGAATTCATTGAACCTGCAGTGGTTTGTCGGAAACTAATACTGGTCTCACAGGAAAGGATCAAAGCACTGACTCTATGAAGTGTCACTCTTCTTGCACTTAATGAGGCATTGTGCCTTTTGTATTTAATTCCGATGCGATTTCTGTGTTTCATCGTCTATGTGAAGGTCCAAGAAATACATTGACCCTGCAGTGGAGTATCGGAAACTAATACTGGTCTCACAGGAAAGGATCAAAGCACAGACTCTAAGAAGTCTCACTCTTCTTGCACTTAAGGTGGCACTGCGCCTTTTGTACTTAATTCCGAAGTAATTTCAGTGGTTTATCGTCAATGTGTATATATTAGGAATACATTGAACCTGCAGTGGTGTATCGGAAACTAATACTGGTCTCACAGAAAAGGATCAAAGCACAGACTCTAAGAAGTCTCACTCTTCTTGCACTTAAGGCGGCATTGTGAGTTTTGTATTCGATTCCGACTTAATTTCAGTGTTTCATCGTCAATGTGTATATCCAAGGAATACATTGAACCTGCAGTGGTGTGTCAGAAACTACTACTGGTCTCACAGGGAATGCTCAAATCAGCGACTGTAAGAGGAGTCTCTATTCTTATATTTAAGGCGGCATTGTGCCTTTTGTATTTAATTGCGACGCGATTTCTGTGTTTCATCGTCAATGTGATGGTCCAAGGAGTACATTGAACCTGCAGTAGTGTGACGGATACTAATACTGGTCTCACAGGAAAGGATCAAAGCACAGACTCTAAGAAGTCTCTTTCTTCTTGCACATAAGGCGGCATTGTGCCTTTTGTATTTAATTCCGATCTAATTTCAGTGTCTCATCATCAACGTGTACGTCCAAGAAATACATGGAACCTGCAGTGGTGTATCGGAAACTAATACTGGTTTCACAGAAAATGCTCAAAACACCGTCTGTAAGAAGAGTCTCTATTCTTGTACTTAAGGCGGCATTGTGCCTTTTGTATTTAATTGCGATGCGATATCTGTGTTTCATCGTCAATGTGAAGGTCCAAGGCACACATTGACCCTGCAGTGGTGTATCGGAAACTAATACTGGTCTCACAGGAAAGGATCAAAGCACAGACTCTAAAAAGTCTCACTCTTCTTGCATTTAAGGCGGCATTGCACCTTTTGTATTTAATTCCGATGTAATTTCAGTGGTTCATCGGCAACGTGTATGTTCTAGGAATGCATTGAACCTGCAGTGGTGTATCGGTAACTAAGACTTGTGTCACAGGGAATGCTCAAAGCACCGACTTTAAGAAGAGTCTCTATTCTTGTACTTAAGGCGGCATTTTTCCTTTTGTATTTAATTCCGATGCGATTTCTGTGTTTCGTCGTGAATGTGAAGGTCGAAGGTATACATAGACCCTGCAGTGATGTATCGGAAACTAATACTGGTCTCATAGGAAAGAAACAAAGCACCGACTGTAAGAAGAGTCTCTATTCTTGTACTTAAGGCGGCATTGTGCCTTTTGTATTTAATTGCGATGCGATTTCTGTGTTTCACCATCAATGTGAAGGTCCAATGAATACATTGAACCTGCAGTGGTGTATCGGAAACTAATACTGGTTCACTGGAAAGGATCAAAGCACAGACTCTAAGAAGTCTCACTCTTCTTGCACATAAGTTGCATTGCTCCTTTTGTATTTAATTAAGATCTAATTTCAGTGCTACATCGTCACGTGTGCGTCCAAGGAATACATTGAACCTGCAGTGGTGTATCGGAAACTCATACTGGGCTCCCAGGAAAGGATCAAAGCACAGACTCTAAGAAGTCTCACTCTTCTTGCACTTTAGGCGGCACTGTGATTTTCGTATTTAATTGCGATGCGACTTCTGTGTTTCATCGTCATTGTGTATGTCCAAGGAATACATTGAACCTGCAGTGGTGTATCGGAAACTAATACTGGACTCACAGGGAATGCTCAAAACACTGACTGTAAGAAGAGTCTCTATTTTTGTACTTAAGGCTGCATTGTGCCTTTTGTATTTAGTTCCGACGCGATTACTGTGATTCATCGTCAATGTGAAGGTCCCAGGAATACATTGATCCTGCAGTGGTGTATCGGAAACTAATACTGGTCTCACAGGGAATGCTCAAAGCACCGACTGTAAGAAGAGTCTCTGTTCTTGTACTTAAGGCGGCATAGTGCCTTTTGTATTTAATTCCGATGCGATTTCTGTTTTTCATCGTCAATGTGAATGTCCAATGAATACATTGAACCTGCAGTGGTGTATCCGAAACTAATACTGGTTCACAGGAAAGGATCAAAGCACAGACTCTAAGAAGTATCACTCTTCTGGCACTTAAGTTGCATTGTGCCTTTTGTATTTAATTCTGATCTAATTTCAGTGTTTCATCGTCAACGTGTGTGTCCAAGGAATACATTGAACCTGCAGTGGTGTATCGGAAACTAATACTGGTCTCACAGGGAATGCTCAAAGCACCGACTGTAAGAAGAGTCTCTACTCCTGTTCTTAAGGCGGCATTGTGCCTTTTGTATTTAATTGCGGTGCGATTTCTGTGTTTCATCATCAATGTGAAGGTCCAAGTAATGCATTGAACCTGCAGTGGTGTATCGGAAACTAATACTGGTCTCACAGGAAAGGATCAAATCACAGACTCTAAGATGTCTCACCCTACTTGCACTTAAGGCGGCATTGTGCCTTTTGTATTTAATTCCGATGCGATATCTGTGATTCATCGTCAATGTGAAGGTCCAAGGAACACATTGAACGTGCAGTGGTGTATCGGAAACTAATACTGGTCTCACAGGAAAGATCAAAGCACAGACTCTAAGAAGTCTCACTCTTCTTGCACTTAAGGCGGCATTGCGCCTTTTGTATTTAATTCCGATATAATTTCAGTGGTTCACCGGCAACGTGTATGTCCTAGGAATACATTGAACCTGCAGTGGTGTATCGGAAACTAAGACTGGACTCACAGGGAATGCTCAAAGCACCGACATTAAGAAGAGTCTCGATTCTTGTACTTAGGGCGGCATTATTCCTTTTGTATTTTATTCCGATGCGATTTCTGTGTTTCATCGTCAATGTGTTTGTCCAAGGAATACATTGAACCTGCAGTGGTGTATTGGAAACTAATACAGGTCTCACAGGAAAGGATCATAGCACAGACTCTAAGAAGGGTCACTCTTCTTGCACTTAAGGCGGCATTGTGCCTTTGGATTTACCTCCGATGTGATTTCTGTGTTTCATCGTCAATGTGACGGTCCAAGGAATACATTGAACCTGCAGTGGTTTATCGCAAACTAATACTGGTCTCACAGGAAAGGATCAAATCACAGACTCTAAGAAGTGTCACTCTTCTTGCACTTAATGCGGCATTGTGCCTTTTGTATTTAATTCCGATGCGATTTCTGTGTTTCATCGTCAATGTGAAGGTCCAAGGAATACATTGAACCTGCAGTGGTTTATCGAAAACTAATTCTGGTCTCACAGGAAAGGTTCAAAGCACAGACTCTAAGAAGTCTCACTCTTCTTGCACTTAATGCATCATTGCGCCTTTTGTATTTAATTCCGATGCGATTTCTGTGATTCATCGTCAATGTGAAGGTCCAAGGAATACATTGACCCTGCAGTGGAGTATCGGAAACTAATACTGGTCTCATAGGAAAGGATCAAAGCACAGACTCTAAGAAGCCTCAATCTTCTTGCACTTAAGGTGGCACTGCGCCTTTTGTATTTAATTCCGATGTAATTTCAGGGGTTTATCGTCAATGTGTATGTCCTAGGAATACATTGAACCTGCAGTGGTGTATCGGAAACTAATACTGGTCTCACAGGAAAGGATCAAAGCACAGACTCTAAGATGTCTCACCCTTCTTGCACTTAAGGCGGCATTGTGCCTTTTGTATTTAATTCCGATGCGATATCTGTGTTTCATCGTCAATGTGAAGGTCCAAGGAATGCATTGAACCTACAATGGTTTATCGGAAACTAATACTGGTCTCACAGGAAAGGATCAAATCACAGACTCCAAGAAGTGTCACTCTTCTTGCACTTAATGGGGCATTGTGCCTTTTGTATTTAATTCCGATGCGATTTCTGTGGTTCATCGTCAATGTGAAGGTCCAAGGAATACATTGAACCTGCAGTGGTTTATCGGAAACTAATTCTAGTCTAACAATAAAGGATCAAAGCACAGACTCTAAGAAGTGTCACTCTTCTTGCACTTAATGCGGCATTGCGCCTTTTGTATTTAATTCCGATGCGATTTCTGTGATTCATCGTCAATGTGAAGGTCCAAGGGATACATTGACCCTGCAGTGGAATATCGGAAACTAATACTGGTCTCACAGGAAAGGATCAAAGCACAGACTCTAAGAAGTCTCAATCTTCTTGCACTTAACGTGGCACTGCGCCTTTTGTATTTAATTCCGATGTAATTTCAGGGGTTTATCGTCAATGTGTATGTCCTAGGAATACATTGAACCTGCAGTGGTGTATCGGAAACTAACACTGGTCTCCACGAAAGGATAAAAGCACAGACTCTAAGAAGTCTCATTCTTCTTGCACTTAAGGCGGCATTGTGCCTTTTGTATTTAATTATGATCTAAATTCAGTGTTTCATCATCAACGTGTACGTCCAAGGACTACATTGAACCTGCAGTGGCGTATCGGAAACTAATACTGGTCTCACAGAGAATGCTAAAAACACCGTCTGAAAGAAGAGTCTCTATTCTTGTACTTAAGGCGGCATTGTGCCTTTTGTATTTAATTCCGATGCGATATCTGTGTTTCATCGTCAATGTGAAGGTCCAAGGAACACATTGAAACTGCAGTGGTGTATCTTAAACTAATACTGGTCTCACAGGAAAGGATCAAAGCACAGACTCTAAGATGTCTCACTCTTCTTGCACTTAAGGCGGCATTGCGCCTTTTGTATTTAATTCCGATGTAATTTCAGTGGTTCATCGGCAACGTGTATGTCCTAGGAATACATTGAACCTGCAGTGGTGTATTTGAAACTAAGACTGGTCTCACAGGGAATGCTCAAAGCACCGACTTTAAGAAGAGTCTCTATTCTTGTACTTAAGGCGGCAATGTGCCTTTTGTATTTAATTGCGATGCGAATTCTGTGTTTCATCATCAATGTGAAGGTCCAATGAATACATTGAACCTGCAGTGGTGCATCGGAAACTAATACTGGTTCACAGGAAAGGATCAAAGCACAGACTCTAAGAAGTCTCACTCTTCTTGCACTTAAGTTGCATTGTGCCTTTTGTATATAATTCCGATCTAATTTCAGTGTTTCATCGTCATTGTGTGTGTCCAAGGAATACACTGAATCTGCAGTGGTGTATAGGAAACTAATACTGGTCTCACAGGGAATGCTCAAAGCACCGACTGTAAGAAGAGTCTCTATTCTTGTACTTAATTCGGCATTGTGCCTTTTGTATTTAATTACGATGCGATTTCTGTGTTTCATCATCAATGTGATGGTCCAAGGAATACATTGAACCTGCAGTGGTGTATCGGAAACTAATACTGGTCTCACAGGAAAGGATCAAAGCACAGACTCTAAGAAGTCTCACTCTTCTTGCACTTAAGGTGGCACTGCGCCTTTTGTATTTAATTCCTATGTAATTTCAGTGGTTTATCGTCAATGTGTATGTCCTAGGAATACATTAAACCTGCAGTGGTGTATCGCAAACTAATACTGGTCTCACGGGAAAGGATCAAAGCACAGACTCTAAGAAGTCTCACTCTTCTTGCACTTAAGGCGGCATTGTGGGTTATGTATTCGATTCCGATTAAATTTCAGTGTTTCATCGTCAATGTGTATGTCCAAGGAATACGTTGATCCTGCAGTGGTGTGTCAGAAACTAATACTGGTCTCACAGGGAATGCTCAAAACAGCGACTGTAAGAGGAGTCACTATTCTTATATTTGAAGCGGCATTGTGCCTTTTGTGTTTAATTCCGACGCGATTTCTGTGTTTCATCGTCAATGTGAGGGTCCAAGGAGTACATTGAACCTGCAGTGGTGTGTCGGATACTAATACTGGTCTCACAGGAAAGGTCCAAAGCACAGACTCTAAGAAGTCACACTCTTCTTGCACTTAAAGCGGCATTGTGCCTTTTGTATTTAATACCGATGAGATATCTGTGTTTCATCGTCAATGTTAATGTCCAAGGAATACATTGAACCTGCAGGGGTGTATCGGAAACTAATACTGGTCTCACAGGAAAGGATCAAAGCACAGACTCTAAGAAGTCTCACTCTTCTTGCACTTCAGTCGCATTGTGCCTTTTGTATTTAATTCCGATGCGATTTCTATGTTTCATCGGCAATGTGAAGGTCCATGGCACACATTGACCCTGCAGTGGTGTATCGGAAACTAATACTGGTCTCACAGGAAAGGATCAAAGCGCAGACTCTAAAAAGTCTCACTCTACTTGCATTTAAGGCGGCATTGCGCCTTTAGTATTTAATTCCGATGTATTTTCAGTGGTTCATCGGCAACGTGTATGTCCTAGGAATACATTGAACCTGCAGTGGTGTATCGGTAACTAAGACTTGTCTCACAGGGAATGCTCAAAGCACCGACTTTAAGAAGAGTCTCTATTCTTGTACTTAAGGCGGCATTTTGCCTTTTGTATTTAATTCCGATGTGATTTCTGTGTTTCATCGTGAATGTGAAGGTCGAAGGAATACATAGACCCTGCAGTGATGTATCGGAAACTAATACTGGTCTCATAGGAAAGGATCAAAGCACCGACTGTAAGAAGAGTCTCTATTCTTGTACTTAAGGCGGCAATGTGCCTTTTGTATTTAATTGCGATGCGATTTCTGTGTTTCATCATCAATGTGAAGGTCCAATGAATACATTGAACCTGCAGTGGTGCATCGGAAATTAATACTGGTTCACAGGAAAGGATCAAAGCACAGACTCTAAGAAGTCTCACTCTTCTTGCACTTAAGTTGCATTGTGCCTTTTGTATATAATTCCGATCTAATTTCAGTGTTTCATCGTCGTTGTGTGTGTCCAAGGAATACATTGAATCTGCAGTGGTGTATAGGAAACTAATACTGGTCTAACAGGGAATGCTCAAAGCACCGACTGTAAGAAGAGTCTCTATTCTTGTACTTAAGGCGGCATTGTGCCTTTTGTATTTAATTACGATGCGATTTCTGTGTTTCATCATCAATGTGATGGTCCAAGGAATACATTGAACCTGCAGTGGTGTATCGGAAACTAATACTGGTCTCACAGGAGAGGATCAAAGCACAGACTCTAAGAAGTCTCACTCATCTTGCACTTAAGGCGGCATTGTGCCTTTGGATTTATCTCCGATGTGACTTCTGTGTTTCATCGTCAATGTGAAGTTCCAAGGAATACTATGAACCTGCAGTGGTTTGTCGGAAACTAGTACTGGTCTGACAGGAAAGGATCAAAGCACTGACTCTATGAAGTGTCACTCTTCTTGCACTTAATGAGGCGTTGTGCCTCTTGTATTTAATTCCGATGCGATTTCTGTGTTTCATCGTCTATGTGAAGGTCTAAGAAACACATTGACCCTGCAGTGGAGTTGCGGAAACTAATACTGGCCTCACAGGAAAGGATCAAAGCACAGACTCTAAGAAGTCTCACTCTTCTTGCACTTAAGGTGGCACTGCGCCTTTTGTATTTAATTCCGATGTAATTTCAGTGGTTTATCGTCAATGTGTATGTCCTAGGAATACATTGAACCTGCAGTGGTGTATCGTAAACTAATACTGGTCTCACGGGAAAGGATCAAAGCACAGACTCTAAGAAGTCTCACTCTTCTTACACTTAAGGCGGCATTGTGAGTTATGTATTCGATTCCGATTAAATTTCAGTGTTTCATCGTCAATGTGTAAGTCCAAGGAATACATTGATCCTGCAGTGGTGTGTCAGAAACTAATACTGGTCTCACAGGGAATGCTCAAAACAGCGACTGTAAGAGGAGTCACTATTCTCATATTTGAGGCGGCATTGTGCCTTTTGTATTTAATTCCGACGCGATTTCTGTGTTTCATCGTCAATGTGAGGGTCCAAGGAGTACATTGAACCTGCAGTGGTGTGTCCGATACTAATACTGGTCTCACAGGAAAGGTCCAAAGCACAGACTCTAAGAAGTCACATTCTTCTTGCACTTAAAGCGGCATTGTGCCTTTTGTATTTAATACCGATGAGATATCTGTGTTTCATCGTCAATGTTAATGTCCAAGGAATACATTGAACCTGCAGTGGTGTATCGGAAACTAATACTGGTCTCACAGGAGAGGATCAAAGCTCAGACTCTAAGAAGTCTCACTCTTCTTGCTCTTCAGTCGCATTGTGCCTTTTGTATTTAATTCCGATGCGATTTCTATGTTTCATCGTCAATGTGAAGGTCCAAGGAATACATTGTACCTGCAGTATTGTATCGGAAACTAATACTGGTCTCACAGGAAAGGATCAAAGCACAGACTCTAAGAAGTCTCATTCTTCTTGCACTTAAGGCGGCATTGTGCCTTATGTATTTAATTCCGATCTAATTTCAGTGTTTCATCATCAACGTGTACGTCCAAGGAATACATGGAACCTGCAGTAGTGTATCGGTAACTAAGACTTGTCTCACAGGGAATGCTCAAAGCACCGACTTTAAGAAGAGTCTCTATTCTTGTACTTAAGGCGGCATTTTGCCTTTTGTATTTAATTCCGATGCGATTTCTGTGTTTCATCGTGAATGTGAAGGTCGAAGGAATACATAGACCCTGCAGTGATGTATCGGAAACTAATACTGGTCTCATAGGAAAGGATCAAAGCACCGACTGTAAGAAGAGTCTCTATACTTGTACTTAAGGCGGCATTGTGCCTTTTGTATTTAATTGCGATGCGATTTCTGTGTTTCTTCATCAATGTGAAGGTCCAATGAATACATTGAACCTGCAGTGGTGCATCGGAACCTAATACTGGTTCACAGGAAAGGATCAAAGCACAGACTCTAAGAAGTCTCACTCTTCTTGCACTTAAGTTGCATTGTGCCTTTTGTATATAATTCCGATCTAATTTCAGTGTTTTATCGTCATTGTGTGTGTCCAAGGAATACATTGAATCTGCAGTGGTGTATAGGAAACTAATACTGGTCTCACAGGGAATGCTTAAACACCGACTGTAAGAAGAGTCTCTATTCTTGTACTTAAGGCGGCATTGTGCCTTTTGTATTTAATTACGATGCGATTTCTGTGTTTCATCATCAATGTGATGGTCCAAGGAATACATTGAACCTGCAGTGGTGTATCGGAAACTAATACTGGTCTCACAGGAGAGGATCAAAGCACAGACTCTAAGAAGTCTCACTCATCTTGCACTTAAGGCGTCATTGTGCCTTTGGATTTATCTCCGATGTGACTTCTGTGTTTCATCCTCAATGTGAAGTTCCAAGGAATACATTGAACCTGCAGTGGTTTGTCGGAAACTAATACTGGCCTGACAGGAAAGGATCAAAGCACTGACTCTATTAAGTGTCACTCTTCTTGCACTTAATGAGGCGTTGTGCCTTTTGTATTTAATTCCGATGCGATTTCTGTGTTTCATCGTCTATGTGAAGGTCTAAGAAATACATTGACCCTGCAGTGGAGTATCGGAAACTAATACTGGTCTCACAGGAAAGGATCAAAGCACAGACTCTAGGAAGTCTCACTCTTCTTGCGCTTAAGGTGGCACTGCGCCTTTTGTATTTAATTCCGATGTAATTTCAGTGGCTTATCGTCAATGTGTATGTCCTAGGAATACATTGAACCTGCAGTGGTGTATCGCAAACTAATACTGGTCTCACGGGAAAGGACCAAAGCACAGACTCTAAGAAGTCTCACTCTTCTTGCACTTAAGGCGGCATTGTTAGTTATGTATTCGATTCCGATTAAATTTCAGTGTTTCATCGTCAATGTGTATGTCCAAGGAATACATTGATCCTGCAGTGGTGTGTCAGAAACTAATACTGGTCTCACAGGGAATGCTCAAAACAGCAACTGTAAGAGGAGTCACTATTCTTATATTTGAGGCGGCATTGTGCCTTTTGTATTTAATTCCGACGCGATTTCTGTGTTTCATCGTCAATGTGAGGGTCCAAGGAGTACATTGAACCTGCAGTGGTGTGTCGGATACTAATACTGGTCTCACAGGAAAGGTCCAAAGCACAGACTCTAAGAAGTCACACTCTTCTTGCACTTAAAGCGGCATTGTGCCTTTTGTATTTAATACCGATGGAATATCTGTGTTTCATCGTCAATGTTAATGTCCAAGGAATACATTGAACCTGCAGTGGTGTATCGGAAACTAATACTGGTCTCACAGGAAAGAATCAAAGCACAGACTCTAAGAAGTCTCACTCTTCTTGCACTTCAGTCGCATTGTGCCTTTTGTATTTAATTCCGATGCGATTTCTATGTTTCATCGTCAATGTGAAGGTCCATGGCACACATTGACCCTGCAGTGGTGTATCGGAAACTAATACTGGTCTCACAGGAAAGGATCAAAGCACTGACTCTATGAAGTGTCACTCTTCTTGCACTTAATGAGGCATTGTGCCTTTTGTATTTAATTCCGATGCGATTTCTGTGTTTCATCGTCTATGTGAAGGTCCAAGAAATACATTGACCCTGCAGTGAAGTATCGGAAACTAATACTGGTCTCACAGGAAAGGATCAATGCACAGCCTCTAAGAAGCCACACTCTTCGTGCACTTAAGGCGGCATTGTGAGTTTTGTATTCAATTCCCAATTAATTTCAGTGTTTCATCGTCAATGTGTATGTCCAAGGAGTACATTGTACCTGCAGTGGTGTGTCAGACACTAATACTGGTCTCACAGGGAATGCTCAAAACACCGACTGTAAGAAGAGTCTCTATTCTTATACTTAAGACGGCATTGTGCCTTTTGTATTTAATTCCGATGCGATTTCTGTGTTTCATCGTCAATGTGTATGTCCAAGGAATACATTGAACCTGCAGTGGTGTAAAGGAAACTAATACTGGGCTCACAGGAAAGGTTCAAAGCACAGACTCTAAGAAGTCTCACTCTTCTTGCCCTTAAGGCGGCATTGTGCCTTTGGATTATCTCCGATGAGATTTCTGTGTTTCATCGTGAATGTGAAGGTCCAAGGAATACATTGAAATTGCAGTGGTTTATCGGTAACTAATGCTGGTCTCACAGGAAAGGATCAAAGCACAGACTCTATGAAGTGTCACTCTTCTTGCACTTAATACGGCATTGTGCCTTTTGTATTTAATTCCGATGCGACTTCTGTGTTTCATCGTCAGTTAATATGTCCAAGGAATACATTGAACCTGCAGTGGTGTGTCAGAAACTAATACTGGTCTCACAGGGAATACTCAAAACACCGACTGTAAGAGGAGTCTCTATTCTTTTATTTAAGGCGGCATTGTGCCTTTTGTATTTAATTCCGACGCGATCTCTGTGTTTCATCGTCAATGTGAAGATCCAAGGAGTACATTGCACCTGCAGTGGTGTGTCGGAAACTAATACTGGTCTCACAGGAATGGATCAAAGCACAGACTCTAAGAAGTCTCACTTATCTTGCACTTAAGTCGTATTGTGCCTTTTGTATTTATTTCTGATCTAATTTCAGTGTTTCATCGTCAACGTGTATGTCCAAGGAATACATTGAACCTGCAGTGGTGTATCGGAAACTAATACTGGTCTCACAGGGAAGGCTCAAAACACCGACTGTAGGATGAGTCGCTATTCCTGTACTTAAGGTGGCATTGTGCCTTTTGTATTTAATTGTGATGCGATTTCTGTGTTTCATCATCAATGTGAAGGTCCAAGGAATACATTGAACCTGCAGTGGTGCATCGGAAACTAATACTGGTTCACAGGAAAGGATCAAACCACAGAATATAAGAAGTCCCACTCTTCTTGCACGTAAGGCGGTATTGTGCCTTTTGTATTTAATTCCAGTCTAATTTCAGTAGTTCATCGTCAGTGTGTATGTCCAAGGAATACATTGAACCTGCAGTGGTGTGTCAGAAACTAATACTGGTCTCACAGGGAATGCTCAAAGCACCGACTGTAAGAAGAGTCTCTATTCTTATACTTAAGGCGGCATTGTGCCTTTTGTATTTAATTCCGACGCGATTTCTGTGTTTCATCGTCAATGTGAAGGTCCAAGGAGTACATTGAACCTGCAGTGGTGTATCGGAAACTAATACTGGTCTCTCAGGAAAGGATCAAAGCACAGACTCTAAGAAGTCACACTCTTCTTGCACTTAATTCGCATTGTGCCTTTTGTATTTAATTCCGATCTAATTTCAGTGTTTCATCGTCAACGTGTATGTCCAAGGAATACATTGAATCTGCAGTGGTGTATCGGAAACTAATACTGGTCTCACAGGTAATGCTCAAAGCACCGGGTGTAATAAGGGTCTCTGTTCTAGTACTTAAGGCGGCATTGTCCCTTTTGTATTTAATTCCGATGCGATTTCTTTGTTTAATCGTCAATGTGAAGGTCCAAGGAATACATTGAACCTGCAGTGGTGTATCGGAAACTAATACTGGTCTCACAGGAGAGGATCAAAACACGGACTGTAAGATGTCTCACTCTTCTTGCACTTAAGGGCCATTGTGGCTTTTGTATTTAATTACGATGCGATTGCTGTGATTCATCGTGAATGTGAAGGTCGAAGGAATACATTGAACCTGCAGTGATGTATCAGAAACTAATGCTGGGCTCATAGGAAAGGATCAAAGCACCGACTGTAAGAAGAGTCTCTATTCTCTTCCTTAAGGCGGCATTGTGCCTTTTGTATTTAATTGCGATGCGATTTCTGTGTTTCATCATCAATGTGAAGGTCCAATGAATACATTGAACCTGCAGTGGTGTATCGGAAACTAACTCTGGTTCACAGGAAAGGATCGAAGCACAGACTGTAAGAAGTCTCACTCTTCTTTCACTTAAGTTGCATTGTGCCTTTTGTATTTAATTCCGATCTAATTTCAGTGTTTCATCGTCACGTGTGTGTCCAAGGAATACATTGAACCTGCAGTGGTGTATAGGAAACTAATACTGGTCCCACAGGGAATGCTCAAAGCACCGACTGTAAGAAGAGTCTCTATTCTTGTACTTAAGGCGGCATTGTGCCTTTTGTATTTAATTGCGATGCGATTTCTGTGTTTCATCATCAATGTGCAGGTCCAAGGAATACATTGAACTTGCAGTGGTGTATCGGAAACTAATACTGGTCTCACAGGAGAGGATCAAAGCACAGACTCTAAGAAGTCTCACTCTTCTTGCACTTAAAGCGGCATTGTGCCTTTTGTATTTAATTCCGATGCGATTTCTGTGTTTCATCGTCAATATGAAGGTCCAAGGAATACATTAACCTGCAGTGGAGTATCGGAAACTAATACTGGTCTTACAGGAAAGGATCAATGCACAGACTCTAAGAAGTCTCACTCTTCTTGCTCTTAAGGTGGCATTGCGCCTTTTGTATTTAATTCCGATGTAATTTCAATGGTTTATCGTCAATGTGTATGTCGTAGGAATACATTGAACCTGCAGTGGTGTATCGGAAACTAATACTGGTCTCACAGGAAAGGATCAACGCACAGACACTAAGAAGTCTCACTCTTCTTGCACTTAAGGCGGCATTGCGTGGTTTGTATTTAATTCCGATCTAATTTCAGTGTTTCATCGTCAACGTGTATGTCCAAGGAATACATTGAACCTACAGTGGTGTATCAGAATCTAATACTGGTTAAACAGGAAAGGATTATAGCACAGACTCTACGAAGTCTCACTTTTCTTTCACTTTAGTCGGATTGTGCCTTTTGTATTTAATTCCGATCTAATTTCAGTAGTTCATCGTCAGTGTGTACGTCCAAGGAATACATTGAACCTGCAGTGGTGTATCGGAAACTAATACTGGTCTCACAGGGAAAGCTCAAAGCACCGACTGTAAGAAGAGTCTCTATTCTTGTACTTAAGGCGACATTGTGCCTTTTGCCTTTAATTCCGATGCGACTTCTGTGTTTCATCGTCAATGTGAAGGTCCAAGGAATACATTGAACCGGCAGTGGTGTATCGGAAACTAATACTGGCCTCACAGGAAAGGATCAAAGCACAGACTCTAAGAAGTCTTATTCTTCTCGCACTTAAGGCGGCATTGTGCCTTTTGTATTTAATTCCGATGCGATTTCTGTGTTTCATCGTCAATGTGAAGGTCCAAGGAGTACATTTAACCTGCAGTGATGTATCGGAAACTAATACTGGTCTCACAGGAAAGGATCAAAGCACAGACTCTAAGAAGTCACACTCTACTTGCACTTAAGGCGGCATTGTGAATTTTGCATTTAATACCGAATCGATTTCTGTGTTTCATCGTCAATGTGATTGTCCAAGGAATAAATTGAACCTGCAGTGTTGTATCGGAAACTAATACTGGTCTCACAGGAAAGAATCAAAGCACAGACTCTAAGAAGCCTCACTCTTCTTGCACTCAAGTCCCATTATGCATATTGATTTAATTCCGATCTAATTTCAGTGTTTCATCGTCAACGTGTATGTCCAAGGAATACATTGAACCTGCAGTGGTGTATCGGAAACTAATACTGGTCTCACAGGGAATGCATAAAGCACTGTTTGTAAGAAGAGTCTCTGTTCTTGTACTTAAGGCGGCATTGTGCATTTGTATTTAATTCCGATGCGATTTCTGTGTTTCATCGTCAATGTGAGGGTCCAAGGAATACATTGAACCTGCAGTGGTGTATCGGAAACTAATACTGGTCTCACAGGGAAGGCTCAAAACACCGACTGTAGGATGAGTCTCTATCCCTGTACTTAAGGTGGCATTGTGCCTTTTGTATTTAATTGTGATGCGATTTCTGTGTTTCATCATCAATGTGAAGGTCCAAGGAATACATTGAACCTGCAGTGGTGCATCGGAAACTAATACTGGTTCACAGGAATGGATCAAACCACAGAATATAAGAAGTCCCACTCTTCTTGCACGTAAGGCGGTATTGTGCCTTTTGTATTTAATTCCAGTCTAATTTCAGTAGTTCATCGTCAGTGTGTATGTCCAAGGAATACATTGAACCTGCAGTGGTGTGTCAGAAACTAATACTGGTCTCACAGGGAATGCTCAAAGCACCGACTGTAAGAAGAGTCTCTATTCTTATACTTAAGGCGGCATTGTGCCTTTTGTATTTAATTCCGACGCGATTTCTGTGTTTCATCATCAATGTGAAGGTCCAAGGAGTACATTGAACCTGCAGTGGTGTATCGGAAACTAATACTGGTCTCTCAGGAAAGGATCAAAGCACAGACTCTAAGAAGTCACACTCTTCTTGCACTTAATTCGCATTGTGCCTTTTGTATTTAATTCCGATCTAATTTCAGTGTTTCATCGTCAACGTGTATGTCCAAGGAATACATTGAATCTGCAGTGGTGTATCGGAAACTAATACTGGTCTCACAGGTAATGCTCAAAGCACCGGGTGTAATAAGAGTCTCTGTTCTAGTACTTAAGGCGGCATTGTCCCTTTTGTATTTAATTCCGATGCGATTTCTTTGTTTAATCGTCAATGTGAAGGTCCAAGGAATACATTGAACCTGCAGTGGTGTATCGGAAACTAATACTGGTCTCACAGGAGAGGATCAAAACACGGACTGTAAGATGTCTCACTCTTCTTGCACTTAAGGGCCATTGTGGCTTTTGTATTTAATTACGATGCGATTGCTGTGATTCATCGTGAATGTGAAGGTCGAAGGAATACATTGAACCTGCAGTGATGTATCAGAAACTAATGCTGGTCTCATAGGAAAGGATCAAAGCACCGACTGTAAGAAGAGTCTCTATTCTCTTCCTTAAGGCGGCATTGTGCCTTTTGTATTTAATTGCGATGCGATTTCTGTGTTTCATCATCAATGTGAAGGTCCAATGAATGCATTGAACCTGCAGTGGTGTATCGGAAACTAACTCTGGTTCACAGGAAAGGATCGAAGCACAGACTGTAAGAAGTCTCACTCTTCTTTCACTTAAGTTGCATTGTGCCTTTTGTATTTAATTCCGATCTAATTTCAGTGTTTCATCGTCACGTGTGTGTCCAAGGAATACATTGAACCTGCAGTGGTGTATAGGAAACTAATACTGGTCCCACAGGGAATGCTCAAAGCACCGACTGTAAGAAGAGTCTCTATTCTTGTACTTAAGGCGGCATTGTGCCTTTTGTATTTAATTGCGATGCGATTTCTGTGTTTCATCATCAATGTGCAGGTCCAAGGAATACATTGAACTTGCAGTGGTGTATCGGAAACTAATACTGGTCTCACAGGAGAGGATCAAAGCACAGACTCTAAGAAGTCTCACTCTTCTTGCACTTAAAGCGGCATTGTGCCTTTTGTATTTAATTCCGATGCGATTTCTGTGTTTCATCGTCAATATGAAGGTCCAAGGAATACATTGAACCTGCAGTGGAGTATCGGAAACTAATACTGGTCTTACAGGAAAGGATCAATGCACAGACTCTAAGAAGTCTCACTCTTCTTGCTCTTAAGGTGGCATTGCGCCTTTTGTATTTAATTCCGATGTAATTTCAATGGTTTATCGTCAATGTGTATGTCGTAGGAATACATTGAACCTGCAGTGGTGTATCGGAAACTAATACTGGTCTCACAGGAAAGGATCAACGCACAGACACTAAGAAGTCTCACTCTTCTTGCACTTAAGGCGGCATTGCGTGGTTTGTATTCAATTCCGATTTAATTTCAGTGTTTCATCGTCAATGTGTATGTCCAAGGAATACAATGAACCTGCAGTGGTGTATCGGAAACTAATACTGGTCTCACAGGGAATGCTCAAAACACCGACTGTAAGAGGAGTCTCTATTTTTATATTTAAGGCGGCATTGTGCCTTTTGTATTTAATTCCGACGCGATTTCTGTGTTTCATCGTCAATGTGAAGGTCCAAGGAGTACATTGAACCTGCAGTGGTGTGTCGGAAACTAATACTGGTCTCACAGGAAAGGACCATAGCAGAGACTCTAAGAACTCACACTCTTCTTGCACTTAAAGCGGCAATGTGCCTTTTGTATTTAATACCGATGAGATATCTGTGGATCATCGTCAATGATAATGTCCAAGGAATACATTGAACCGGCAGTGATGTATCGGAAACTAATATTGGTCTCACAGGAAAGGATCAAAACACAGACTCTAAGAAGTCTCACTCTTCTAGCACTTAAGTCGCATTGTGCCTTTTGTATTTAATTCCGATCTAATTTCAGTGTTTCATCGTCAACGTGTATGTCCAAGGAATACATTGAACCTACAGTGGTGTATCAGAATCTAATACTGGTTAAACAGGAAAGGATTATAGCACAGACTCTACGAAGTCTCACTTTTCTTTCACTTTAGTCGGATTGTGCCTTTTGTATTTAATTCCGATCTAATTTCAGTAGTTCATCGTCAGTGTGTATGTCCAAGGAATACATTGAACCTGCAGTGGTGTATCGGAAACTAATACTGGTCTCACAGGGAAAGCTCAAAGCACCGACTGTAAGAAGAGTCTCTATTCTTGTACTTAAGGCGACATTGTGCCTTTTGCCTTTAATTCCGATGCGACTTCTGTGTTTCATCGTCAATGTGAAGGTCCAAGGAATACATTGAACCGGCAGTGGTGTATCGGAAACTAATACTGGCCTCACAGGAAAGGATCAAAGCACAGACTCTAAGAAGTCTTATTCTTCTCGCACTTAAGGCGGCATTGTGCCTTTTGTATTTAATTCCGATGCGATTTCTGTGTTTCATCGTCAATGTGAAGGTCCAAGGAGTACATTTAACCTGCAGTGATGTATCGGAAACTAATACTGGTCTCACAGGAAAGGATCAAAGCACAGACTCTAAGAAGTCACACTCTACTTGCACTTAAGGCGGCATTGTGAATTTTGCATTTAATACCGAATCGATATCTGTGTTTCATCGTCAATGTGATTGTCCAAGGAATAAATTGAACCTGCAGTGTTGTATCGGAAACTAATACTGGTCTCACAGGAAAGAATCAAAGCACAGACTCTAAGAAGCCTCACTCTTCTTGCACTCAAGTCCCATTATGCATATTGTATTTAATTCCGATCTAATTTCAGTGTTTCATCGTCAACGTGTATGTCCAAGGAATACATTGAACCTGCAGTGGTGTATCGGAAACTAATACTGGTCTCACAGGGAATGCATAAAGCACTGTTTGTAAGAAGAGTCTCTGTTCTTGTACTTAAGGCGGCATTGTGCATTTGTATTTAATTCCGATGCGATTTCTGTGTTTCATCGTCAATGTGAGGGTCCAAGGAATACATTGAACCTGCAGTGGTGTATCGGAAACTAATACTGGTCTCACAGGAAAGGATCAAAGCACAGACTCTAAGAAGTGTCTCTCTTCTTGCACTTAATGCGGCATTGTGCCTTTTTTATTTAATTCCGATGCGATTTCTGTGATTCATCGTCAATGTGAAGGTCCAAGGAATACATTGACCCTGCAGTGGAGTATCGGAAACTAATACTGGTCTCACAGGATAGGATGAAAGCACAGACTCTAAGAAGTCTCACTCTTCTTGCACTTAAGGTGGCACGGCGCCTTTTGTATTTAATTTCGATGTAATTACAGTGGTTTATCGTCAATGTGTACGTCCTAGGAAAACATTGAACCTGCAGTGGTGTATCGGAAACTAATACAGGTCTCACAGGAAAGGATCAAAGCACTGACTCTAAGAAGTCTCACTCTTGTTGCACTTAAGGCGGCATTGTGCCTTTTGTATTTAATTCTAATGCGATTTCTGTGTTTCATCGTCAATGTGAATGTCCAAGGAATACATTGAACCTGCAGTGGAGTATCGGAAACTAATACTGGTCTCACAGGAAAGGATCGATGCACAGACTCTACGAAGCCTCACTCTTCTTGCACTAAAGGCGGTATTGTGAGTTTTGTATTCAATTCCGATATAATTTCAGTGTTTCATCGTCAATGTGACGGTCCAAGGAGTACATTGAACCTGCAGTGGTATATCGGAAATTAATACTGGTCTCACAGGAAAGGATCAAATTACAGACTCTAAGAAGTCACACTCTTCTTGCACTTAAAGCGGCATTGTGCCTTTTGTATTTAATGCCGATGGGATATCTGTGTTGTATCGTCAATGATAATGTCCAAGGAATACATTGAACCTGCAGTGGTGTATCGGAAAATAATACTGGTCTCACAGGAAAGGATGAAAGCACAGACTCTTAGAAGTCTCACTCTTCCTGCACTTAAGTCGCATTGTGCATTTTGTATTTAATTCCGATCTAATTTCAGTGTTTCATCGTCAACGTGTATGTCAAAGGAATACATTGAACCTGCAGTGGTGCATCGGAAACTAATACTGGTTCACAGGAATGGATCAAAGCACAGACTAAAAGAAGTCACACTCTTCTTGCAATAAAGGCGGTATTGTGCCTTTTGTATTTAATTCCGATCTAATTTCAGTAGTTCAATGTCACTGTGTATGTCCAAGGAATACATTGAACCTCAAGTGGTGTATCGGAAACTAATACTGGCCTCACAGGAAAGGATCAAAGCACAGACGCTAAGAAGTCTCACTCTTCTTGCACTTAAGGCGGCATTGTGAATTTTGTATTTAATTCCGATGCGATTTCTGTGTTTCATCGTCAATGTGAAAGTCCAAGGAATACATTGAATCTGCAGTGGTATATCGGAAACTAATACTGGTCTCACAGGAAGGGATCAATGCACAGACTCTAAGAAGTCTCTCTCTTCTTGCACTTAAGGCGGCATTGTGCCTTTTGTATTTAATTCCGATGCGATTTCTGTGTTTCATCGTCAATGTGAAGGTCCAAGGAATACATTGAATCTGCAGTGGTGTATCGGAAACTAATACTGGTATCGCACGAAAGGATCAAAGCACAGACTCTAAGATGTCTCACTCTTGTTGCACTTAAGGCGGCATTGTGCCTTTTGTATTTAATTCCAATGCGATTTCTGTGTTTCATCGTCAATGTGAAGGTCTAAGGAATACATTGAACCTGCAGTGGAGTATCGGAAACTAATACTGGTCTCACAGGAAAGGATCAATGCACAGACTCTAAGAAGCCTTACTCTTCTTGCACTTAAGGCGGCATTGTGAGTTTTGTATTCAATTCCGATATAATTTCAGTGTTTCATCGTCAATGTGTATGTCCAAGGAGTACATTGTACCTGCAGTGGTGTGTCAGAAACTAATACTGGTCTCACAGGGATGCTCAAAACACCGAATGAAAGATGTGTCTCAATTCTTATACTTAAGTCGCATTGTACCTTTTGTATTTAATTCAGATCTAATTTCAGTGTTTCATCGTCAACATGTATGTCCAAGGAATACATTGAACCTGTAGTGGTGCATCGGAATCTAATACTGGTTCACAGGAAAGGATCAAAGCACAGACTATAAGAACTCCCACATTTCTTGCACTTAAGGCGGCATTGTGCCTTTTGTATTTAATTCCGATCTAATACCAGTAGTTCATCGTCAGTGTGTTTGTCCAAGGAATACATTGAACCTGCAGTGGTGTATCGGAAAGTAATTCTGGTCTCACAGGGAAAGCTCAAAGCACCGACTGTAAGAAGAGTCTCTATTCTTGTACTTAAGGCGGCATTGTGCCTTTTGTATTTAATTCCGATGCGATTTCTGTGTTTCATCGTCAATGTGTAGGTCCAAGGAATTCTTTGAACCTGCAGTGGTGTATCAGAAACTAATACTGGTCTCACAGGAAAGGAACAAAGCACAGACACTAAGAAGTCTCACTCCTCTTGCACTTATGGCGGCATTGTGCCTTTTGAATATAATTCCGATGCGATATCTGTGTTTCATCGTCAATGTGAAGGTCCAAGGAATACATTGAAACCGCAGTGGTTTATCGGAACTTATACTGGTCTCACAGGAAAGGATCAAAGCTCAGACTCGAAGAAGTGTCACTCTTCTTGCACTTAAGGCGGCACTGAGCCTTTTGTATTTAATTCCGATGTAATTTCAGTGGTTTATCGTCAATGTGTGTGTCTAGGAATACATTGAACCTGCAGTGGTGTATCGGAAACTAATACTGGTCTCACAGGAAAGGATCAAGCACAGACTCTAAGAAGTCTCACTCTTCTTGCACTTAAGGCGGCATTGTGCTTTTTGTATTTAATTCCGATTTAATTTCAGTAGTTCATCGTCAGTGTGTATGTCCAAGGAATACATTGAACCTGCAGTGGTGTATCGGAAACTAATACTGGTCTCACAGGGAAAGCTCAAAGCACCGACTGTAAGAAGAGTCTGCATTCTTGTACTTTAGGCGGCATTGTGCCTTTTGTATTTAATTCCGATGCGATTTCTGTGTTTCATCGTCAATGTCAAGGTCCAAGGAATACATTGAACCGCAGTGGTGTATCGGAAACTAATACTGGTCTCACAGAAAAGGAACAAAGCACAGTCTCTAAGAAGTCTCACTCTACTTGCACATAAGGCGGCATAGTGCTATTTGTATTTAATTCCGATGCGATTTCTGTGTTTCATCGTCAATGTGAAGGTTCAAGAAATACATTGATCCTGCAGTGGTATATCGGAAACTAATACTGGTCTCACAGGAAAGGATCAATTCACACACTCGAAGAAGTCACACTCTTCTTGCACTTAAGGCGGCATTCAGCCTTTTGTATTAAATTCCGATGCGATTTCTGTGTTTCATCGTCAATGTGAATGTCCAAGGAATACATTGAACCTGCAGTGGTGTATCGGAAAATAATACTGGTCTCGCAGGAAAGGATCAAAGCACAGACTCTAAGAAGTCTCACTCTTGTTGCACTTAAGGCGGCATTGTGCCTTTTGTATTTAATTCCGATGCGATTTCTGTGTTTCATAGTCAATGTGAAGGTCCAAGGAATACATTGATCCTGCAGTGGAGTATCGGAATCTAATACTGGTCTCACAGGAAAGGATCAATGCACAGACTCTAAGAAGTCTCACTCTTCTTGCACTTAAGGCGGCATTGTGCCTTTTGTATTTAATTCCGATGCGATTTCTGTGTTTCATCGTCAATGTGAAGGTCCAAGGAATACATTGAACCTGCAGTGGTGTATCGGAAACTAATACTGGTCTCACAGGGAATGCTCAAAACACCGACTATAAGAAGAGTCTCTATTCTTGTACTTAAGGCTGTATTGTGCCTTTTGTACTTAATTCCGACGCGATTTCTGTGTTTTATCGTCAATGTGAAGGTCAAAGGAATACATTGAACCTGCAGTGGTGAGTCGGAAACTAATACTGGTCTCACAGGGAATGCTCAAAGCACCGACTGTAAGAAGAGTCTCTGTTCTTGTACTTAAGGTAGCATTGTGCATTGTGTATTTAATTCCGATGCGATTTCTGTGTTTCATCGTCAATGTGTATGACCAAGGCATACATTCAACCTGCAGTGGTGCATCGGAAACAAATACTGGTCTCACAGGAAAGGATCAAAGCACAGACCCTAAGAAGTCTCACTCTTCTTGCACTTAATGCGGCATTGTGCCTTTTGTATTTAATTCCCATCTAATTTCAGTGTTTCATCGTCAGTGTGTATTTCAAAAGGAATTCATTGAACCTGCAGTGGTGAATCGGAAACTAATACCGGTCTCACAGGGAAAGCTCAAAGCACCGACTGTAAGAAGAGTCTGTATCCTTGTACTTAAGGCGGCATTGTGCCTTTTGAATTTAATTCCGATGCGATTTCTGTGTTTCATCGTCAATGTGAAGGTCCAAGGAATACATTGAACCTGCAGTGGTGTATCGGAAACTAATAGTGGTCTCACAGGAAAGGAACAAAGCACTGACTCTAAGAAGTCTCACTCTTCTTGCACTTAAGGATGCGTTGTGCCATTTGTATTTAATTCCGATGCGATTTCTGTGTTTCATCGTCAATGTGAAGGTTCAAGGAATACATTGAACCTGCAGTGGTATATCGGAAACTAATACTGGTCTCACAGGAAAGGATCAATTCACAGACTCGAAGAAGTCACACTCTTCTTCCACTTAAGGCGGCATTGTGCCTTTTGTATTTAATTCCGACGCGATTTCTGTATTTTATCGTCAATGTGAAGGTCAAAGGAATACATTGAACCTGCAGTGGTGAGTCGGAAACTAATACTGGTCTCACAGGGAATGCTCAAAGCACCGACTGTAAGAAGAGTCTCTATTCTTGTACTTAAGGCTGCATTGTGCCTTTTGTACTTAATTCCGACGCGATTTCTGAATTTCATCGTCAATGTGAAGGTCCAAGGAATACATTGTACCTGCAGTGGTGTGTCGGAAACAAATACTGGTCTCACAGGGAAAGCTGAAAACACCGACTGTAAGAAGAGTCTCTGTTCTTGTACTTAAGGTAGCATTGTGCCTTTTGTATTTAATTCCTATGCGATTTCTGTGTTTCGTCGTCAATGTGTATGTCCAAGGAAAACATTGAACCTGCAGTGGTGTATCGGAAACTTATACTGGTCTCACATACAAGGATCAAAGCACAGACTCTAAGAAGTCTCACTCTTCTTGCACTTAAGGCGGTATTGTGCCTTTGGATTTATTTTCGATGTGATTTCTGTGTTTCCACTTCAATGTGAAGGTCCGAGGAATACATTGAACCTGCAGTGGTTTATCGGAAACTCGTACTGATCTCACAGGAAAGGATCAAAGCACAGACTCTAAGACGTATCACTCTTTTTGCACTTAAGTCGCATTGTGCCTTTTGTATTTATTTCTGATCTAATTTCAGTGTTTCATCGTCAACGTGTATGTCCAAGGAATACATTGAACCTGCAGTGGTGTATCGGAAACTAATACTGGTCTCACAGGAAAGGAACAAAGCACAGACTCTAAGAAGTCTCACTTTCCTTCCACTTAAGGCGGCGTTGTGCCATTTGTATTTAATTCCGATGCGATTTCTGTGATTCATCGTCAATGTGAAGGTTCAAGGAATACATTGAACCTGCAGTGGTATATCGGAAACTAATATTGGTCTCACAGGAAAGGATCAATTCACAGACTCGAAGAAGTCACACTCTTCTTGCACTTAAGGCGGCATTCTGCCTTTTGTATTAAATTCCGATGCGATTTCTGTGTTTCATCGGCAATGTGAATGTTCAAGGAATACATTGAACCTGCAGTCGTGTATCGGAAACTAATACTGGTCTCGCAGGAAAGGATCAAAGCACAGACTCTAAGAAGTCTCACTCTTGTTGCACTTAAGGCGGCATTGTGCCTTTTGTATTTAATTCCGATGCGATTTTTGTGTTTCGTCGTCATTGTGAAGGTCCAAGGAATACTTTGAACCTGCAGTGGAGTATCGGAAACTAATACTGGTCTCACAGGAAAGGATCAATGCACAGACTCTAAGATGTCTCACTCTTCTTGCACTTAAAGCGGCATTGTGCCTTTTGTATTTAATTCCGATGCGATTTCTGTGTTTCATCGTCAGTGTGAATGTCCATGGAATACATTGAACCTGCAGTGGTGTATCGGAACTTATACTGCTCTCACAGGAAAGGATCTAAGAACTGACTCCAAGAAGTCTCACTCTTCTTGCACTTAAGGCGGCATTGTGCCTTTTGTATTTAATTCCGATCTAATTTCAGTGTTTCATCGTCAATGTGTATGTCCATACACTACATTGAACCTGCAGTGGTGTATCGGAAACTAATACTGGTGTCACAGAAAGGAACAATGCACAGACTCTAAGAAGTCTCACTCTTCTTGCACTTAAGGTGGCACTGCGGCTTTTGTATTTAATTCCGATGTAATTTCTGTGGTTTATCGTCAATGTGTATGTCCTAGGAATACATTGAACCTGCAGTGGTGTATCGGACACTAATACAGGTCTCACAGGAAAGGATCAAAGCACAGACTCTAAGCAGTCTCACTCTTCTTGCACTTAAGGTGGCATTGTGAGTTTTGTATTCAATTCCGATTTAATTTCAGTGTTTCATCGTCAATGTGTACATCCAAGGAATACAGTGAACCTGCTGTGGTGTGTCAGAAACTAATACTGGTCTCACAGGGAATGCTCAAAACACCGACTGTAAGAGGAGTCTCTATTCTTATATTTATGGCAGCATTGTGGCTTTTGTATTTAATTCCGACGCGATATCTGTGTTTCATCGTCAATGTGAAAGTCGAAGGAGTACATTGAACCTGCAGTGGTGTGTCGGAAACTAATACTGGTCTCTCAGGAAAGGACCAAAGCACAGACTCTAAGAAGTCACACTCTTCTTGCACTTAAAGCGGGATTGTGCCTTTTGTATTTAGTACCGATGAGATATCTGTGTTTCATCGTCAATGTTAATGTCCAAGGAATACATTGAAAATGCAGTGGTGTATCGGAAACTAATACTGGTCTCACAGGAAAGGATCAAAGCACAGACTATAAGAAGTCTCACTCTTCTTGCACTTAAGGTGGCATTGTGAGTTTTGTATTCAATTCCCATTTAATTTCAGTGTTTCATCGTCAATGTGTATGTCCAAGGTATAGAGTGAACCTGCAGTGGTGTGTCAGAAACTAATACTGGTCTCACAGGGAAAGCTCAAAGCACCGACCGTAAGAAGAGTCTCTATTCCTGTACTTAACGCGGCATTGTGCCTTTAGTATTTAATTGTGATGCGATTTCTGTGTTTCATCATCAATGTGAAGGTCCAAGGAATACATTGAACCTGCAGTGGTGCATCGGAAACTAATACTGGTTCACAGGAGTGGATCAAAGCACAGAGTATAAGAAGTCCCACTCTTCTTGCACTTATGGCTTCATTGTGCCTTTTGTATTTAATTGCGATCTAATTTCAGTAGTTCATCGTCAGTGTGTATGTCCAAGAAATACATTGAACCTGCACTGGTGTATCGGAAACTAATATTGGTCTCACAGGGAAGGCTCAAAGCACCGACTGTAAGAAGAGTCTCTATTCTTGTACTTAAGGCTGCATTGTGCCTTTTGCATTTAATTCCGATGCGATTTCTGTGTTTCATCGTCGAAGTAAAGGTCCATGGAATACATTGAACCTGCAGTGGTGTATCGGTAACTAATACTGGCCTCACAGGAAAAGATCAAAGCACAGACTCTAAGAAATCTCACTCTTTTTGCATTTAAGGCGGCATTGTGCCTTTTGTATTTAATTCCGATGCGATTTCTGTGTTTCATCGTCAATGTGAAGGTCCAAGGAATACATTGAATCTGCAGTGGTAAATCGGATACTGGTACTGGTCTCACAGGAAAGGATCAAATCACAGACTCTAAGAAGTCACACTCCTCTTGCACTTAAGGCGGCATTGTGCCTTTTGTATTTAATTCCGATGCGATTTCTGTGTTTCATCGTCAATGTGTATGTCCAAGGGGTACATTGTACCTGCAGTGGTGTGTCAGAATCTAATACTGGTCTCACAGGGAATGCTCAAAACACAGACTGTAAGAAGAGTCTCTATTCTTACACTTCAGGCGGCATTGTGCCTTTTGTATTTAATTCCGACGCGATTTCTGTGTTTCATCGTCAATGTGAAGGTCCAAGGAGTACATTGAACCTGCAGTGGTGTATCGAAAACTAATACTGGTCTCACAGGAAAGGATCAAAGCACAGACTCTAAGAAGTCACACTACTCTTGCACTTAAGGCGGCATTGTGCCTTTTGTATTTAATTCCGATGCGATATCTGTGTTTCATCGTCAATGTGTATGTCCAAGGGGTACATTGTACCTGCAGTGGTGTGTCAGAATCTAATACTGGTCTCACAGGGAATGCTCAAAACACAGACTGTAAGAAGAGTCTCTATTCTTACACTTCAGGCGGCATTGTGCCTTTTGTATTTAATTCCGACGCGATTTCTGTGTTTCATCGTCAATGTGAAGGTCCAAGGAATACATTGAATCTGCAGTGGTAAATCGGAAACTGATACTGGTCTCACAGGAAAAGATCAAAGCACAGACTCTAAGAAGTCACACTCCTCTTGCACTTAAGGCGGCATTGTGCCTTTTGTATTTAATTCCGATGCGATTTCTGTGTTTCATCGTCAATGTGTATGTCCAAGGGGTACATTGTACCTGCAGTGGTGTGTCAGAATCTAATACTGGTCTCACAGGGAATGCTCAAAACACAGACTGTAAGAAGAGTCTCTATTCTTACACTTCAGGCGGCATTGTGCCTTTTGTATTTAATTCCTATGCGATTTCTGTGTTTCGTCGTCAATGTGTATGTCCAAGGAAAACATTGAACCTGCAGTGGTGTATCGGAAACTTATACTGGTCTCACATACAAGGATCAAAGCACAGACTCTAAGAAGTCTCACTCTTCTTGCACTTAAGGCGGTATTGTGCCTTTGGATTTATTTTCGATGTGATTTCTGTGTTTCCACTTCAATGTGAAGGTCCGAGGAATACATTGAACCTGCAGTGGTTTATCGGAAACTCGTACTGATCTCACAGGAAAGGATCAAAGCACAGACTCTAAGAAGTCTCACTCTTGTTGCACTTAAGGCGGCATTGTGCCTTTTGTATTTAATTCCGATGCGATTTCTGTGTTTCATCGTCATTGTGAAGGTCCAAGGAATACTTTGAACCTGCAGTGGAGTATCGGAAACTAATACTGGTCTCACAGGAAAGGATCAATGCACAGACTCTAAGATGTCTCACTCTACTTGCACTTAAAGCGGCATTGTGCCTTTTGTATTTACTTCCGATGCGATTTCTGTGTTTCATCGTCAGTGTGAATGTCCATGGAATACATTGAACCTGCAGTGGTGTATCGGAACTTATACTGCTCTCACAGGAAAGGATCTAAGCACTGACTCCAAGAAGTCTCACTCTTCTTGCACTTAAGGCGGCATTGTGCCTTTTGTATTTAATTCCGATCTAATTTCAGTGTTTCATCGTCAATGTGTATGTCCATACACTACATTGAACCTGCAGTGGTGTATCGGAAACTAATACTGGTGTCACAGAAAGGAACAATGCACAGACTCTAAGAAGTCTCACTCTTCTTGCACTTAAGGTGGCACTGCGGCTTTTGTATTTAATTCCGATGTAATTTCAGTGGTTTATCGTCAATGTGTATGTCCTAGGAATACATTGAACCAGCAGTGGTGTATCGGACACTAATACAGGTCTCACAGGAAAGGATCAAAGCACAGACTCTAAGCAGTCTCACTCTTCTTGCACTTAAGGTGGCATTGTGAGTTTTGTATTCAATTCCGATTTAATTTCAGTGTTTCATCGTCAATGTGTATATCCAAGGAATACAGTGAACCTGCTGTGGTGGGTCAGAAACTAATACTGGTCTCACAGGGAATGCTCAAAACACCGACTGTAAGAGGAGTCTCTATTCTTATATTTATGGCAGCATTGTGGCTTTTGTATTTAATTCCGACGCGATTTCTGTGTTTCATCGTCAATGTGAAGGTCGAAGGAGTACATTGAACCTGCAGTGGTGTGTCGGAAACTAATACTGGTCTCTCAGGAAAGGACCAAAGCACAGACTCTAAGAAGTCACACTCTTCTTGCACTTAAAGCGGGATTGTGCCTTTTGTATTTAGTACCGATGAGATATCTGTGTTTCATCGTCAATGTTAATGTCCAAGGAATACATTGAAAATGCAGTGGTGTATCGGAAACTAATACTGGTCTCACAGGAAAGGATCAAAGCACAGACTGTAAGAAGTCTCACTCTTCTTGCACTTAAGGTGGCATTGTGTGTTTTGTATTCAATTCCCATTTAATTTCAGTGTTTCATCGTCAATGTGTATGTCCAAGGTATAGAGTGAACCTGCAGTGGTGTGTCAGAAACTAATACTGGTCTCACAGGGAAAGCTCAAAGCACCGACCGTAAGAAGAGTCTCTATTCCTGTACTTAACGCGGCATTGTGCCTTTAGTATTTAATTGTGATGCGATTTCTGTGTTTCATCATCAATGTGAAGGTCCAAGGAATACATTGAACCTGCAGTGGTGCATCGGAAACTAATACTGGTTCACAGGAGTGGATCAAAGCACAGAGTATAAGAAGTCCCACTCTTCTTGCACTTATGGCTTCATTGTGCCTTTTGTATTTAATTGCGATCTAATTTCAGTAGTTCATCGTCAGTGTGTATGTCCAAGAAATACATTGAACCTGCACTGGTGTATCGGAAACTAATACTGGTCTCACAGGGAAGGCTCAAAGCACCGACTGTAAGAAGAGTCTCTATTCTTGTACTTAAGGCTGCATTGTGCCTTTTGCATTTAATTCCGATGCGATTTCTGTGTTTCATCGTCGAAGTGAAGGTCCATGGAATACATTGAATCTGCAGTGGTAAATCGGAAACTGATACTGGTCTCACAGGAAAGGATCAAAGCACAGACTCTAAGAAGTCACACTCCTCTTGCACTTAAGGCGGCATTGTGCCTTTTGTATTTAATTCCGATGCGATTTCTGTGTTTCATCGTCAATGTAAAGGTCCAAGGAGTACATTGAACCTGCAGTGGTGTATCGAAAACTAATACTGGTCTCACAGGAAAGGATCAAAGCACAGCCTCTAAGAAGTCACACTCTTCTTGCACTTAAGGTGGCATTGTGCCTTTTGTATTTAATTCCGACGCGATTTCTGTGTTTCATCGTCAATGTGAAGGTCCAAGGAGTACATTGAACCTGCAATGGTGTATCTTAAAGTAATACTGGTCTCACAGGAAAGGATCAAAGCACAGCCTCTAAGAAGTCACACTCTTCTTGCACTTAAGGCGGCACTGTGCCTTTTGTATTTAATACCAATCTATTTTCAATGTTTCATCATCAACGTGTATGTCCAAGGAATATATTGAACCTGCAGTGGTGTATCGGAAACTAATACTGGTCTCACAGGGAATGCTCATAGCACCGGGTGTAAGAAGAGTCTCTGTTCTTGTACTTAAGGCGGCATTGTGCCTTTTGTATTTAATTCCGATGCTATTTCTGTGTTTCATCGTCAATGTCAAGGTCCAATGAATACATTGAATCTGCAGCGGAGTATCGGAAACTAAAACTGGTCTCACAGGAAAGGATCACTGCAAAGACTCTAAGAAGTCTCTCTCTTCTTGCACTTATGGCGGCATTGTGCCTTTTGTATTTAATACCGATGCGATTTCTGTGTTTCATCGTCAATGTGAAGGTCCAAGGGATACATTGAACCTGGAGTGGTGTATCGGAAACTAATACTGGTCTCACAGGGAATGCTCAAAGCACCGACTGTAAGAAGAGTCTCTGTTCTTGTACTTAAGGCGGCATTGTGCCTTTTGTATTTAATTCCGATGCGATTTCTGTGTTTCATCGTCAATGTGAAAGTCCAAGGAATACATTGAACCTGCAGTGGTATATCGGAAACTTATACTGGTCTCACAGGAAAGGATCAATTCACAGACTCGAAGAAGTCACACTCTTCTTGCACTTAAGGCGGCATTCTGCCTTTTGTATTAAATTCCGATGCGATGTCTGTGTTTCATCGGCAATGTGAATGTTCAAGGAATACATTGAACCTGCAGTGGTGTATCCGAAACTAATACTGGTCTCGCTGGATCGGATCAAAGCACAGACTCTAAGAAGTCTCACTCTTGTTGCACTTAATGCGGCATTGTGCCTTTTGTATTTAATTCCGATGCGATTTCTGTGTTTCATCGTCAATGTGAAGGTCCAAGGAATACTTTGAACCTGCAGTGGAGTATCGGATACTAATACTGGTCTCACAGGAAAGGATCAATGCACAGACTCTAAGATGTCTCACTCTTCTTGCACTTAAGCGGCATTGTGCCTTTTGTATTTAATTCCGATGCGATTTCTGTGTTTCATCGTCAGTGTGAAGGTCCATGGAATACATTGAACCTGCAGTGGTGTATCGGAAACTAATACTGCTCTCACAGGAAAGGATCAAAGCACTGACTCCAAGAAGTGTCACTCTTCTTGCACTTAAGACAGCATTGTGCCTTTTGTATTTAATTCCGATCTAATTTCAGTGTTTCATCGTCAATGTGTATGTCCATGGACTACATTGAACCTGCAGTGGTGTATCGGAAACTAATACTGGTCTCACAGGGAATGCTCAAAACACCGACTGTAAGAAGAGTCTCTGTTCTTGTACTTAATACTGCATTGTGCCTTTTGTACTTAATTCCGACGCGATTTCTGAATTTCATCGTCAATGGGAAGGTCCAAGGAATACATTGTACCTGCAGTGGTGTGTCGGAAACTAATACTGGTCTCACAGGGAACGCTGAAAACACCGACTGTAAGAAGAGTCTCTGTTCTTGTACTTAAGGTAGCATTGTGCCTTTTGTATTTAATTCCTATGCGATTTCTGTGTTTCGTCGTCAATGTGTATGTCCGAGGAATACATTGAACCTGCAGTGGTTTATCGGAAACTCGTACTGGTCTCACAGGAAAGGATCAAAGCACAGACTCTAAGAAGTCTCACTCTTTTTGCACTTATGTCGCATTGTGCCTTTTGTATTTATTTCTGATCTAATTTCAGTGTTTCATCGTCAACGTGTATGTCCAAGGAATACATTGAACATGCAGTGGTGTATCGTAAACTAATACTGGTCTCGCAGGAAAGGATCAAAGCACAGACTCTAAGAAGTCTCACTCTTGTTGCACTTAAGGCGGCATTGTGCCTTTTGTATTTAATTCCGATGCGATTTCTGTGTTTCATCGTCAATGTGAAGGACCAAGGAATACTTTGAACCTGCAGTGGAGTATCGGAAACTAATACTGGACTCACAGGAAAGGATCAATGCACAGACTCTAAGATGTCTCACTCTTCTTGCACTTAAAGCGGCATTGTGCCTTTTGTATTTAATTCCGATGCGATTTCTGTGTTTCATCGTCAGTGTGAAGGTCCATGGAATACATTGAACCTGCAGTGGTGTATCGGAACTTGTACTGCTCTCACAGGAAAGGATCTAAGCACTGACTCCAAGAAGTCTCACTCTTCTTGCACTTAAGGCGGCATTGTGCCTTTTGTATTTAATTCCGATCTAATATCAGTGTTTCATCGTCAATGTGTATGTCCATGGACTACATTGAACAATCAGTGGTGTATCGGAAACTAATACTGGTCTCACAGGGAATGCTCAAAACAGGGACTGTAAGAAGAGTCTCTATTCTTGTACTTAAGGCTGCATTGTGCCTTTTTTACTTAATTCCGACGCGATTTCTGAATTTCATCGTCAATGTGAAGGTCCAAGGAATACACTGAACCTGCAGTGGTGTGTCAGAAACTAATACTAGTCTCACAGGGAATGCTGAAAGCACCGACTGTAAGAAGAGTCTCTGTTCTTGTACTTAAGGTAGCATTGTGCCTTTTGTATTTAATTCCTATGCGATTTCTGTGTTTCATCGTCAATGTGTATGTCCAAGGAAAACATTGAACCGGCAGTGGTGTATCGGAAACTAATACTGGTCTCACAGAAAGGAACAATGCACAGACTCTAAGAAGTCTCACTCTTCTTGCACTTAAGGTGGCACTGCGCCTTTTGTATTTAATTCCGATGTAATTTCAGTGGTTTATCGTCAATGTGTATGTCCTAGGAATACATTGAAGCTGCAGTGGTGTATCGGACACTAATACTGGTCTCACAGGAAAGGATCTAAGCACAGACTCTAAGCAGTCTCACTCTTCTTGCACTTAAAGCGGCATTGGGCCTTTTGTATTTAGTACCGATGAGATATCTTTGTTTCATCGTCAATGTTAATGTCCAAGGAATACATTGAACCTGCAGTGGTGTATTGGAAACTAATACTGGTTCACAGGAATGGATCAAAGCACAGACAATAAGAACTCCCACTCTTCTTGCACTTATGGCGGCATTGTGCCTTTTGTATTTAATTCCGATCTAATTTCAGTAGTTCATCGTCAGTGTGTATGTCCAAGGAATACATTGAACCTGCACTGGTGTATCGGAAACTAATACTGGTCTCACAGGGAAGGCTCAAAGCACCGACTGTAAGAAGAGTCTCTATTCTTGTACTTAAGGCTGCATTGTGCCTTTTGCATTTAATTCCGATGCGATTTCTGTGTTTCATCGTCGAAGTGAAGGTCAAAGGAATACACTGAACCTGCAGTGGTGTATCGGAAACTAATACTGGCCTCACAGGAAAAGATCAAAGCACTGACTCTAGGAAATCTCACTCTTTTTGCACTTAAGGCGGCATTGTGCCTTTTGTATTTATGTCCGATGCGATTTCTGTGTTTCATTGTCAATGTAAAGGTCCAAGGAATACATTGAATCTGTAGTGGTAAACCGGAAACTGAACTGGTCTCACAGGAAAGGATCAAAGCACAGACTCTAAGAAGTCACACTCCTCTTGCACTTAAGGCGGCATTGTGCCTTTTGTATTTAATTCCGATGCGATTTCTGTGTTTCATCGTCAATGTGTATGTCCAAGGGGTACATTGTACCAGCAGTGGTGTGTCAGAAACTAATACTGGTCTCACAGGGAATGCTCAATACACCGACTGTAAGAAGAGTCTCTGTTCTTGTACTTAAGGCGGCATTGTGCCATTTGTATTTAATTCCGATGCTATTTCTGTGTTTCATCGTCAATGTCAAGGTCCAGTGAATACATTGTATCTGCAGTGGAGTATGGGAAACTAATACTGGTCTCACAGGAAAGGATCACTGCACAGACTCTAAGAAGTCTCTCTCTTCTTGCACTGATGGCGGCATTGTGCCTTTTGTATTTAATTCCGATGCGATTTCTGTGTTTCATCGACAATGTGAAGGTCCAAGGGATACATTGAACCTGCAGTGGTGTATCGGAAACTAATACTGGTCTCACAGGCAAGGATCAAAGCACAGACTCTAAGAAGTCTCACTCTTCTTGCACTTAAGGCGGTATTGTGGCTTTTGTATTTAATTCCGATGCGATTTCCGTGTTTCATCGTCATTGTGAATGTCCCAGGAATACATTGAACCTGCAGTTGTGTATCGGAAACTAATACTGGTCTCACAGGGAATGCTCACAGTACCGACTGTAAGAAGAGTCTCTATTCCTGTACTTAAGGCGGCATTGTTAATTTTGTATTTAATTGCGATGCGATTTCTGTGTTTCATCATCAATGTGAAGGTAAAAGGAATACATTGAACATGTAGTGGTTTATCGGAATCTAATACTGGTTCACAGGAAAGGATCAAAGCACAGACTATAAGAAGTCCCACTCTCCTTGCACTTAAGGGGGCATTGTGCCTTTTGTATTTAATTCCCATCTAATTTCAGTAGTTCATCGTCAGTGTGTATGTCCAAGGAATACATTGAACCTGCAGTGTTGTTTCGGAAACTAATACTGGTCTCAGAGGGAAAGCTCAAATCACCGACTGTATGAAGAGTCTCTATTCTTGTACTTAAGGCGGCATTGTGCCTTTTGTAACTAATTCCGAAGCGATTTCTGTGTTTCATCGTCAATGTGAATGTCCAAGGAATACATTGAACCTGAAGTGGTGTATCGGAAACTAATACTGGTCTCACAGGAAAGGATCAAAGCACAGACCTTAAGAAGTATCACTCTTCTTGCACTTAAGGCGGCATTGTGCCATTTGTATTTCATTCCGATGCGATTTCTGTGTTTCATCGTCAATGTGAAGGTTCAAGGAATACATTGAACCTGCAGTGGTATATCGGAAACTAATACCGGCCTCACAGGAAAGGATCAAAGCACAGACTCTAAGAAGTCTCACTCTTCTTGTACATAAGGAGGCATTGTGCCTTTTGTATTTAATTCCGATGAGATTTCTGTGTTTCATCGTCAATGTGAAGGTCCAAGGAATACATTGAACCTGCAGCGGTGTATAGGAAACTAATAATGGTCTCACAGGGAATGCTCAAAACACCGACTGTAAGAAGAGTCTCTACTCTTATACTTAAGTCGGCATTGTGCCTTTTGTATTTAATTCCGATGCGATTTCTGTGTTTTATCGTCAATGTGAAGGTCGAAGGAATACATTGAACCTGCAGTGGTGTATCGGAAACTGATACTGGTGTCACAGGAAAGGATCAAAACACAGACTCTAAGAAGTGTCAGTCTTCTTGCACTTAATGCGGCATTGTGCCTTTTGTATTTAATTCCGATGCGATTTCTGTGTTTCATCGTCAATGTGAAGGTCTAAGGAATACATTAACCATGCAGTGGAGTATCGGAAAGTAATACTGGTCTCACAGGAATGGATCAAAGCACAGACTCTAAGAAGTGTCACTCTTCTTGCACTTAATGCGGCATTGTGCCTTTTGTATTTAATTCCGATGCGATTTCTGTGTTTCATCGTCAATGTGAAGGTCCAAGGAGTACATTGATTCTGCAGTGGTGTGTCGGAAACTAATACTGGTCTCACAGAAAATGATCAAAGCACAGACTCTAAGAAGTCACACTCTTCTTGCATATAAGGCGGCATTGTGCCTTTTGTATTTAATACCGATGCGAATTCTGTGTTTCATCGTCAATATGATTGTCCAAGGAATACAATGAACCTGCAGTGGTGTAACGGAAACAAATACTGGTCTCGCAGAAAAGGATCAAAGCACAGACTCTAAGAAGTCTCACTCTTGTGCACTTCAGGCGGCATTGTGCCTTTTGTATTTAATTCTGATGCGATTTCTGTGTTTCATCGTAAATGTGAAGGTCCAAGGTATACATTGAACCTGCAGTGGAGTATCGGAAACTAATACTGGTCTCACAGGAAAGGATCAATGCACAGACTCTAAGAAGTCTCACTCTTCTTGCACTTAAGGCGGCACTGCGCCTTTTGTATTTAATTCCGATGTAATTTCAGTGGTTTTTCGTCAATGTGTGTGTCCTAGGAATACATTGAACCTGCAGTGGTGCATCGGAAACTAATACTGGTCTCACAGGAAAGGATCAATGCACAGACTCGAAGAAGTCACACTCTTCTTGCACTTAAGGCGGCATTTTGCCTTTTGTATTATATTCCGATGCGATTTCTGTGTTTCATCGTCAATGTGATTGTCCAAGGAATACCATGAACCTGCAGTGGTGTATCGGAAACAAATACTGGTCTCGCAGGAAAGGATCAAAGCACAGACTCTAAGAAGTCTCACTCTTGTGCACTTCAGGCGGCATTGTGCCTTTTGTATTTAATTCTGATGCGATTTCTGTGCTTCATCGTAAATGTGAAGGTCCAAGGTATACATTGAACCTGCAGTGGAGTATCGGAAACTAATACTGGTCTCACAGGAAAGGATCAATGCACAGACTCTAAGAAGTCTAACTCTTCTTGTACTTAAGGCGGCATTGTGCCTTTTGTATTTAATTCCGATGCGATTTCTGTGTTTCATCGTCAATGTGAAGGTCCAAGGAATACATTGAACCTGCAGTGGTGTACCGGAAACTAATACTGCTCTCACAGGAAAGGAACAAAGCACTGACTCTAAGAAGTCTCACTCTTGTTGCACTTAAGGCGGCATTGTGCCGTTTGTATTTAATTCCTATCTAATTTCAGTGTTTCATCGTCAAATTGTATGTCCATGGAATACATTGAACCTGCAGTGGTGTATCGGAAACTAATACTGGTCTCAGAGGGAAAGCTCAAATCACCGACTGTATGAAGAGTCTCTATTCTTGTACTTGAAGCGGCATTGTGCCTTTTGTAATTAATTCCGATGCGATTTCTGTGTTTCATCGTCAATGTGAATGTCCAAGGAATACATTGAACCTGAAGTGGTGTATCGGAAACTAATACTGGTCTCACAGGAAAGGATCAAAGCACAGACCCTAAGAAGTATCACTCTTCTTGCACTTAAGGCGGCATTGTGCCATTTGTATTTCATTCCGATGCGATTTCTGTGTTTCATCGTCAATGTGAAGGTTCAAGGAATACATTGAACCTGCAGTGGTATATCGGAAACTAATACTGGTCTCACAGGAAAGGATTAAAGCACACACTCGAAGAAGTCATACTCTTCTTGCACTTAAGGCGGCATTCTGCCTTTTGTATTTAATTCCGATGCGATATCTGTGTTTCAACGTCAATGTGAATGTCCAAGGAATACATTGAACCTGCAGTGGTGTATCGGAATCTAATACTGGTCTCGCAGGAGAGGATCAAAGCACAGACTCTAAGAAGTCTCACTCTTCTTGCACTTAAGGCGGCATTGTGCCTTTGTATTTATCTGCGATGTGATTTCTGTGTTTCTTCGTCAATATGAAGGTCCAAGGAATTCATTGAACCTGCAGTGGAGTATCGGAGACTAATACTGGTCTCACAGGAAAGGAACAATGCACAGACTGTAAGAAGGCTCACTCTTCTTGCACTTATGGCGGCATTGTGCCTTTTGTATTTAATTCCGATGCGATCTCTGTGTTTCATCGTCAATGTGAAGGTCCAAGGAATACATTGAACCTGCAGTGGTGTATCAGAAACTAATACCGGTCTCACAGGAAAGGATCAAAGGACAGACTCTAAGAAGTCTCACTCTTCTTGTACATAAGGAGGCATTGTGCCTTTTGTATTTAATTCCAATGCGATTTCTGTGTTTCATCGTCAATGTGAATGTCCATGGAATACATTGAACCTCAGTGGTGTATCGGAAACTAATACTGGTCTCGCAGGAATGGATCAAAGCACAGACTCTAAGAAGTCTCACTCTTGTTGCACTTAAGGCGGCATTGTGTCTTTTGTATATAATTCCGATGCGAATTCTTTGTTTCATCGTCAATGTGAAGGTCCAAGGAATACATTGAACCTGCAGTGGAGTATCGGAAACTAATACTGGTCTCACAGGAAAGGAACAATGCACAGACTCTAAGAAGTCTCACTCTTCTTGCACTTATGGCGGCATTGTGCCTTTTGTATTTAATTCCGATGCGATCTCTGTGTTTCATGGTCAATGTGAAGGTCCAAGGAATACACTGAACCTGCAGTGGTGTATCTTAAACTAATACCGGCCTCACAGGAAAGGATCAAAGCACAGACTCCAAGAAGTGTCACTCTTCTTGCGATTAATGCGGAATTGTGCCTTTTGTATTTAATTCCGATGTGGTTTCTGTGTTTCATCGTCAATGTGAAGGTCTAAGGAATACATTGACCCTGCAGTGGAGTATCGGAAACTATTACTGGTCTCACAGGAATGGATCGAAGCACAGATTCTAAGAAGTCTCACTCTTCTTGCACTTAAGGCGGCACAGAGCCTTTTGTATTTAATTCCGATGTAATTTCAGTGGTTTTTCGTCAATGTGTGTGTCCTAGGAATACATTGAACCTGCAGTGGTGTATCGGAAACTAATACTGCTCTCACAGGAAAGGAACAAAGCACTGACTCTAAGAAGTCTCACTCTTGTTGCACTTAAGGCGGCATTGTGCCATTTGTATTTAATTCCTATCTAATTTCAGTGTTTCATCGTCAAAGTGTATCTCCATGGAATACATTGAACCTGCAGTGGTGTATCGGAAACTAATACTGGTCTCAGAGGGAAAGCTCAAATCACCGACTGTAAGAAGAGTCTCTATTCTTGTACTTGAGGCGGCATTGTGTCTTTTGTAATTAATTCCGATGCGATTTCTGTGTTTCATCATCAATGTGAATGTCCAATGAATACATTGAACCTGAAGTGGTGTATCGGAAACTAATACTGGTCTCACAGGAAAGGATCAAAGCACAGACCCTAGGAAGTATCACTCTTCTTGCACTTAAGGCGGCATTGTGCCATTTGTATTTCATTCCGATGCGATTTCTGTGTTTCATCGTCAATGTGACGGTTCAAGGAATACATTGAACCCGCAGTGGTATATCGGAAACTAATACTGGTCTCACAGGAAAGGATTAAAGCACACACTCGAAGAAGTCACACTCTTCTTGCACTTAAGGCGGCATTCTGCCTTTTGTATTTAATTCCGATGCGATAACTGTGTTTCAACGTCAATGTGAATGTCCAAGGAATACGTTGAACCTGCAGTGGTGTATCGGAAACTAATACTGGTCTCGCAGAAGAGGATCAAAGCACAGACTCTAAGAAGTCTCACTCTTCTTGCACTTAAGGCGGCATTGCGCCTTTGTTTTTATCTGCGATGTGATTTCTGTGTTTCTTCGTCAATATGAAGGTCCAAGGAATACAATGAACCTGCAGTGGTTTATCGGAAACTAATACTGGTCTCACAGGAAAGGATCAAAGCACAGACTCTAAGAAGTGTCACTCTTCTTGCACTTAATGCGGCATTGTGCCTTTTGTATTTAATTCCGATGCGATTTCTGTGTTTCATCGTCAATGTGAAGGTCTAAGGAATACATTGACCCTGCAGTGGAGTATCGGAAACTAATACTGGTCTTACAGGAATGGATCAAAGCACAGATTCTAAGAAGTCTCACTCTTCTTGCACTTAAGGCGGCACTGCGACTTTTGTATTTAATTCCGATGTAATTTCAGTGGTTTATCGTCAATGTGTGTGTCCTAGGAATACATTGAACCTGCAGTGGTATATCGGAAACTAATACTGGTCTCAATGGAAAGAATCAAAGCACAGACTCTAAGAAGTCTCACTCTTCCTGCACTTAAGGCGGCATTGTGAGTTTTGTATTCTATTCCGATTTAATTTCAGTGTTTCATCGTTAATGTGTATGTCCAAGGAATACATTGAACCTGCAGTGGTGTGTCAGAAACTAATACTGGTCTCATAGGGAATGCTTAAAACACCGACTGTAAGAAGAGTCTCTATCCTTTTACTTATGGCGGCATTGTGCCTTTTGTATTTAATTCCGACGCGATTTCTGTGATTCATCGTCAATGTGAAGGTCCAAGGAGTACATTGAACCTGCAGTGGTGTGTCGGAAACTAATACTGGTCACACAGAAAAGGATCAAAGCACAGACTCTAAGAAGTCACACTCTTCTTGCATATAAGGCGGCATTGTGCCTGTTGTATTTAATACCGATGCGATTTCTGCGTTTCATGCTCAATGTGAATGTCCAAGGAATACATTGAACCTGCAGTGGTGTATCAGAAACTAATACTGGTCTCAGAGTAAAGGATCAAAGCACAGACTCTATGAAGTCTCACTCTTCTTGCACTTAAGTCGCATTGTGCCTTTTGTATTTAATTGCGATGCGATTTCTGTGTTTCATCATCAATGTGAAGGTCCAAGGAAAACATTGAACCTGCAGTGGTGCATCGGAAACTAATACTGGTTCACAGCAAAGGATCAAAGCACAGACTGTAAGAGGTCCCACTCTTCTTGCACTTAAGGCGGCATTGTGCCTTTTATTTTTAATTCCGATCTAATTTCATTAGTTCAGCGTCAGTGTGTATGTCCAAGGAATACATTGAACCTGCAGTGGTGTATCGGAAACTAATACTGGTCTCACAGGGAAAGCTCAAAGCACCGACTGTAAGAAGAGTCTGTATTCTTGTACTTAAGGCGGCATTCTGCTTTTTGTACTTAATTCCGATGCGATTTCTGTGTTACATCGTCAATGTGAAGGTCCAAGGAATACATTGAACCTGCAGTGGTGTATCGGAAACTAATACTGGTCTCACAGGAAAGGAACAAAGCACAGACTCCAAGAAGTCTCACTCTTCTTGCACTTAAGGCGGCATTGTGCCATTTGTATTTAATTCCGATGCGATTTCTGTGTTTCATCGTCAATGTGAAGGTTCAAGGAATACTTTAAACCTGTAGTGGTTTATCGGAAACTAATACTGGTCTCACAGGAAAGGATTAATGCACAGACTCGAAGAAGTCATACTCTTCTTGCACTTAAGGCGGCATTCTTTCTTTTGTATTAAATTCCGATGCGATATCTGTGTTTCATCGTCAATGTGATTGTCCAAGGAATACAATGAACCTGCAGTGGTGTATCGGAAACAAATACTTGTCTCACAGGAAAGGAACAAAGCACAGACTCCAAGAAGTCTCACTCTTCTTGCACTTAAGGCGGCATTGTGCCATTTGTATTTAATTCCGATGCGATATCTGTGTTTCATCGTCAATGTGAAGGTTCAAGGAATACTTTAAACCTGCAGTGGTTTATCGGAAACTAATACTGGTCTCCAAGGAAAGGATCAATGCACAGACTCGAAGAAGTCATACTCTTCTTGCACCTAAGGCGGCATTCTTTCTTTTGTATTAAATTCCGATGCGATTTCTGTGTTTCATCGTCAATGTGATTGTCCAAGGAATACAATGATCCTGCTGTGGAGTATCGGAAACAAATACTTGTCTCGCAGGAAAGGATCAATGCACAGACTCTAAGAAGTCTCACTCTTCTTGCACTTAAGGCGGCATTGTGCATTTTGTATTTAATTCCGATGCGATTTCTATGTTTCATCGTCAATGTGAAGGTCCAAGGAATACATTGAACCTGCATTGGAGTATCTGAAACTAATACTGGTCTCACAGGCTCACAGGAAAGGATCAATGCACAGGCTCTAAGAAGTCTCACTCTTCTCACACTTAAGGCGGCATTGTGCCTTTTGTATTTAATTCCGATGCGATTTCTGTGTTTCATCGTCAATGTGTATGTCCAAGGAATACATTGAACCTGCAGTGGTGAATCGGAAACTAATACTGTTCTCACAGGGACGGATCAAAGCTCAGACTCTAAGAAGTCTCACCCTTCTTGCACTTAAGGCGGCATTGTGCCTTTTGTATTTAATTCCGATCTAATTTCAGTGTTTCATCGTCAATGTTTATGACCAAGGAATACATTGAACCTGCAGTGGTGTATCGGAAACTAATACTGGCCTCACAGGGAATGCTCAAAACACCGACTATAAGAAGAGTCTCTATTCTTGTACTTAAAGCTGCCTTGTGCCTTTTGTATTTAATTTCGACGCGATTTCTGAGTATCATCGTCAATGTGAAGGTCCAAGGAATACATTGAACCTGCAGTGGTGTGTCGGAAACTAATACTGGTCTCACAGAAAAGGAACAAAGCACAGACACTAAGACGTCACACTCTTCTAGCACTTAAGGCGGCATTGTGCCTTTAGTATTTATTACCGATGCGATTTCTGTGTTTCATCCTGAATGTGAATGTCCAAGGAAAACATTGAACCTGCAGTGGTGTATCGGAAACTAATACTGGTCTCGCAGGAGAGGATCAAAGCACAGGCTCTAAGAAGTCTCACTCTTCTTGCACTTAAGGCGGCATTGCGCCTTTGTATTTATCTGCGATGTGATTTCTGTGTTTCTTCGTCAATATGAAGGTCCAAGGAATACAATGAACCTGCAGTGGTTTATCGGAAACTAATACTGGTCTCACAGGAAAGGATCAAAGCACAGACTCTAAGAAGTGTCACTCTTCTTGCACTTAATGCGGCATTGTGCCTTTTGTATTTAATTCCGATGCGATTTCTGTGTTTCATCGTCAATGTGAAGGTCTAAGGAATACATTGACCCTGCAGTGGAGTATCGGACACTAATACTGGTCTCACAGGAATGGATCAAAGCACAGATTCTAAGAAGTCTCACTCTTCTTGCACTTAAGGCGGCACTGCGACTTTTGTATTTAATTCCGATGTAATTTCAGTGGTTTATCGTCAATGTGTGTGTCCTAGGAATACATTGAACCTGCAGTGGTGTATCGGAAACTAATACTGGTCTCAATGGAAAGAATCAAAGCACAGACTCTAAGAAGTCTCACTCTTCTTGCACTTAAGGCGGCATTGTGAGTTTTGTATTCTATTCCGATTTAATTTCAGTGTTTCATCGTCAATGTGTATGTCCAAGGAATACATTGAACCTGCAGTGGTGTGTCAGAAACTAATACTGGTCTCATAGGGAATGCTTAAAACACCGACTGTAAGAAGAGTCTCTATTCTTTTACTTAAGGCGGCATTGTGCCTTTTGTATTTAATTCCGACGCGATTTCTGTGATTCATCGTCAATGTGAAGGTCCAAGGAGTACATTGAACCGCAGTGGTGTGTCGGAAACTAATACTGGGCTCACAGAAAAGGATCAAAGCACAGACTCTAAGAAGTCACACTCTTCTTGCATATAAGGCGGCATTGTGCCTGTTGTATTTAATACCGATGCGATTTCTGTGTTTCATGCTCAATGTGAATGTCCAAGGAAAACATTGAACCTGCAGTGGTGTATCAGAAACTAATACTGGTCTCACAGTAAAGGATCAAAGCACAGAGTCTATGTAGTCTCACTCTTCTTGCACTTAAGGCGGCATTGTGCGTCTTGTATTTAATTCCGATGCGATTTCTATGTTTCATCGTCAATGTGAAGGTCCAAGGAATACATTGAACCTGCATTGAAGTATCTGAAACTAATACTGGTCTCACAGGCTCACAGGAAAGGATCAATGCACAGACTCTAAGAAGTCTCACTCTTCTCACACTTAAGGCGGCATTGTGCCTTTTGTATTTAATTCCGATGCGATTTCTGTGTTTCATCGTCAATGTGTATGTCCAAGGATTACATTGAACCTGCAGTGGTGAATCGGAAAGTAATACTGTTCTCACAGTGACGGATCAAAGCTCAGACTCTAAGAAGTCTCACCCTTCTTGCACTTAAGGCGGCATTGTGCCTTTTGTATTTAATTCCGATCTAATTTCAGTGTTTCATCGTCAATGTTTATGAGCAAGGAATACATTGAACCTGCAGTGGTGTATCGGAAACTAATACTGGTCTCACAGGGAATGCTCAAAACACCGACTGTAAGAAGGGTCTCTATTCTTGTACTTAAAGCTGCCTTGTGCCTTGTGTATTTAATTTCTACGCGATTTCTGAGTATCATCGTCAATGTGAAGGTCCAAGGAATACATTGAACCTGCAGTGGTGTGTCGGAAACTAATACTGGTCTCACAGAAAAGGAACAAAGCACAGACACTAAGACGTCACACTCTTCTTGCACTTAAGGCGGCATTGTGCCTTTTGTATTTATTACCGATGCGATTTCTGTGTTTCATCCTGAATGTGAATGTCCAAGGAATACATTGAACCTGCAGTGGTGTATCGGAAACTAATACTGGTCTCACAGTAAAGGATCAAAGCACAGACTCTAAGAAGTCTCACTCTTCTTGCACTTAAGGCGGCACTGCGACTTTTGTATTTATTTCCGATCTAATTTCAGTGTTTCATCGTCAACGTGTATGTCCGAGGAATACATTGAACCTGCAGTGGGGAATCGGAAACTAATACTGGTCTCACAGGGAACGCTCAAAGCACAGACTGTAAGAATAGTCTCTATTCTTGTACTTAAAGCGGCATTGTGCCCTATGTATTTAATTCCAATGCGATTTCTGTGTTTCATCGTCAATTTGAAGGTCCAAGGAATACATTGAACCTACAGTGGTGTATCGGAAACTAATACTGGTCACACAGGGAATGCTCAAAGCACCGACTGTAAGAAGGGTCTCTATTCTTGTACTTAAGGCGGCATTGTGTCTTTTGTATTTAATTCCGATGCGATTTCTAAGTTTCATCGTCAATGTGAAGGTCCAAGGAATACACTGAACCTGCAGTGGTGTATCGGAAACTAATACTTGTCTCACAGGGAATGCTAAAACACAGTCTGTAAGAAGAGTGTCTATTCTTGTACTTAAGGCGGCATTGTGCCTTTTGTATTTAATTCCGTTGCCATTTCTGTGTTTCATCGTCAATGCGAAGGTCCAAGGAATGCACTGAACCTGCAATGGTGTATCAGAAACTAATACTGGTCTCACAGGGAATGCTCAAAGCACCGACTGTGTGAAGGGTCTCTATTCTTGTACTTAAGGCGGCATTGTTCTTTTTGTATTTAATTCCGATGTGATTTCTGTGTTTAATCGTCAATGTGAAGGTCCAAGGAATACATTGAACCTGCAGTGGTGTATCGGAAACTAATACTGGTCTCACAGGGAATGCTCAAAGCACCGACTGAAAGAAGAGTCTCTGTTCTTGTACTTAAGGCGGCATTGTGCCTTTTGTATTTAATTCCGATGCGATTTCTGTGTTTCATCGTCAATTTGAAAGTCCAAGGAATACATTTTACTTGCAGTGGCGTATCGAAAACTAATACGGGTCGCATAGGAAAGGATCAAAGCACAGACTCAAAGAAGTCTCACTGTTCTTGCACTTATGGCGGCCATGTGGCTTTTGTATATAATTACGATGCAATTTCAGTGTGTCATCGTCAATGTGAAGGTCCAAGCAATAAATTGAACCTCCAGTGGTGTATCGGAAACTCTTACTGGTCTCACAGGGAATGCTCAAAGCACCGACTGTAAGAAGAGACTCTATTCTTGTACTTAAGGCGGCATTGTGCCTTTTGTATTTAATTCCGATGCGATTTCTGTGTTTAATCGTCAATGTGAAGGTTCAAGGAATACATTGAACCTGCAGTGGTGTATCGGAAACTAATACTGGTCTCACAGGGAATGCTCAAAGCACCGACTGTAAGTAGAGTCTGTATTCTTGAACTTAATGCGGCATTGTGCCTTTTGTGTTTAATTCCGATGCGATTTCTGTCTTTCATCGTCAATGTGATCGTCCAAGGAATACATTGAACTAGCAGTGGTGTATTGGAAACTGATACTGGTCTCACAGGGAATGCACAAAGCACTGACTGTAACAAGAGTGTCTATTCCTGTACTTAATGCGGCATTGTGCCTTTTGTATTTAATTCCGATGCCACTTCTGTGTTTCATCATCATTGTGAAGGTCCAAGGAATACACTGAACCGGCAGTGGTGTATCGGAAACTAATACTGGTCTCACAGGGAATGCTCAAAGCACCGACTGTAAGAAGAGTCTCTATTCTTGTACTTAAGGCGGCTTTGTGCCTTTTGTATTTAATTCCGATGTGATTTCTATGTTTAATCGTCAATGTGAAGGTCCAAGGAATGCATTGAACCTGCAGTGGTGTATCGGATACTAAAACTGCTCTCATAGGGAATGCTCAAAGCACCGACTGTAGGAAGAGCCTCTATTCTTGTACTTAAAGCGGTATTGTGCCCTTTGTATTTAATTCCGATGCGATATCTGAGTTTCATCGTCAATTTGAAGGTCCAAGGAATACATTGAAGCGGCAGTGGCGTATCGAAAACTAATACGGGTCACATAGGAAACGATCGAAACACAGACTCTAAGGAGTCACACTCTTCTTGCACTTACGGCGGCATTTTGCCTTTTGTATTTAATTCCGATGTAGTTTCAGTGTTTCATCGTCAATGTGTATGTCCAAGGAATACATTGAAGATGCAGTGGTGTATCGGAAACTAATACTGGTCTCACAGGGAATGCTCAAAGCACCGACTGTAAGGAGAGTCTCTATTCTTGTACTTAAGGCGGCATTGTGCCTTTTGTATCTAATTCCGGTGCGATTTCTGTATTTAATCGTCAATTTGAAGGTCCAAGGAATACATTGAACCTGCAATGGCGTATCGGAAACTATTACGGGTCGCACAGGAAAGGATCAAATCACAGACTCTAAGAAATCTCACTCTTCTTGCACTTATGGCGGCATTGTGCCGTTTGTATTTCATTTCGATGTAATTTTAGTCTCTCATAGACAATGTGTATGCCCAAGGAATACATTGAACCTGCAGTGGTGTATCGGTAACTAATACTGGTCTCACAGGGAATACTCGAAACACCGACTGTGAGAAGAGACTACATTCTTGTACTTAGGGCGGCATTGTGCCGTTTGTATTTAATTCCGATGCGATTTCTGTGTTTCATCGTCAATGTGAAGGTTCAAGGAATACATTGAACCTGCAGTGGTATTTCGGAAACTAATACTGGTCTCTCAGGAAAGGATCAATGCATAGACTCGAAGAAGTCACACTCTTCTTGCACATACGGCGTCATTCTGCCTTTTGTATTAAATTACGGAGCGATTTCTGTGTTTCATCGTCAATGTGAATGTCCAAGGAATACAATGAACCTGCAGTGGTGTATCGGAAACTAATACTGGTCTCGCAGGAAAGGATCAAAACACAGACCCTAAGAAGTCTCACTCTTGTTGCACTTAAGGCGGCATTGTGCCTTTTGTATTTAATTCCGATGCGATTTCTGTGTTTCATCGTCAATGTGAAGGTCCAAGGAATACATTGAACCTGCAGTGGAGTATCGGAAACTAATACTGGTTTCACAGGAAAGGATCAAAGCACAGACTCTAAGAAGTCTCACTCTTCTTGCACTTATGGCGGCATTGTGCCTTTTGTATTTAATTCCGATGCGATTTCTGTGTTTCATCGTCAATGTGAAGGTCCAAGGAATACATTGAACCTGCAGTGGTGTAGCGGAAAGTAATACTGGTCTCACAGGAAAGGATCAAAGCACAGACTCTAAGAAGTCTCACTCTTCTTGCACTTAAGGCGGCATTGTGCATTTGGATTTATCTCCGATGTAATTTCAGTGTTTCATCGCCAATGTGTAAGTCCAAGGAATACATTGAATCGGCAGTGGTGTATCGGATACTAATACTGGTCTCACAGGGAACGCTCAAAGCACAGACTGTAAGAATAGTCTCTATTCTTGTACTTAAAGCGGCATTGTGCCTTATGTATTTAATTCCAATGCGATTTCTGTGTTTCATCGTCAATTTGAAGGTCCAAGGAATACATTGAACCTACAGTGGTGTATCGGAAACTAATACTGGTCTCACAGGGAATGCTCAAAGCACCGACTGTAAGAAGAGTCTCTATTCTTGTACTTAAGGCGGCATTGTCCCTTTTGTATTTAATTCCGATGCGATTTCTTAGTTTCATCGTCAATGTGAAGGTCCAAGGAATACATTGAACATGCAGTGGTGTGTCGGAAACTAATACTTGTCTCACAGGGAATGCTCAAACACCGTCTGTAAGAAGAGTGTCTATTCTTGTACTTAAGGCGGCATTGTGCCTTTTGTATTTAATTCCGTTGCCATTTCTCTGTTTCATCGTCAATGCGAAGGTCCAAGGAATGCACTGAACCTGCAGTGGTGTATCGGAAACTAATACTGGTCTCACAGGGAATGCTCAAAGCACCGACTGTATGAAGGGTCTCTATTCTTGTACTTAAGGCGGCATTGTTCTTTTTGTAATAAATTCCGATGTGATTTCTGTGTTTAATCGTCAATGTGAAGGTCCAAGGAATTCATTGAACCTGCAGTGGTGTATCGGATACTAATACTGGTCTCACAGAGAATGCTCAAAGCACCGACTGTAAGAAGAGTCTCTATTCTTGTACTTAAGGCGGCCATGTGGCTTTTGTATATAATTACGATGCAATTTCTGTGTGTCATCGTCAATGTGAAGGTCCAAGCAATAAATTGAACTTCCAGTGGTGTACCGGAAACTAATACTGGTCTCACAGGGAATGCTCAAATCACCGACTGTAAGAAGAGTCTCTATTCTTGTACTTAAGGCGGCATTGTGCCTTTTGTATTTAATTCCGATGCGATTTCTGTGTTTAATCGTCAATGTGAAAGTCCAAGGAATACATTGAACCTGCAGTGGTGTATCGGAAACTAATACTGGTCTCACAGGGAATGCTCAAAGCACCGTCTGTAAGTAGAGTCTGTATTCTAGAACTTAATGCGGCATTGTGCCATTTGTGTTTAATTCCGATGCGATTTCTGTCTTTGATCGTCAATGTGAACGTCCAAGGAATACATTGAACTTGCAGTGGTGTATCGGAAACTGATACTGGTCTCACAGGGAATACTCAAAGCACTGACTGTAAGAAGAGTGTCTATTCCTGTACTTAGTGCGGCATTGTGCCTTTTGTATTTAATTCCGATGCCATTTCTGTGTTTCATCATCAATGTGAAGGTCCAAGGAATACACTGAACCTGCAGTGGTGTATCGGAAACTAATACTGGTCTCACAGGGAATGCTCAAAGCACCGACTGTAAAAAGAGTCTCTATTCTTGTACTTAAGGCGGCATTGTGCCTTTTGTATTTAATTCCGATGTGATTTCTATGTTTAATCGTCAATGTGAAGGTCCAAGGAATACAATGAACCTGCAGTGGTGTTTCGGAAACTAATACTGCTCTCATAGGGAATGCTCAAAGCACCGACTGTAGGAAGAGCCTCTATTATTGTACTTAAGGCGGTATTGTGCCCTTTGTATTTAATTCCGATGCGATATCTGAGTTTCATCGTCAATTTGAAGGTCCAAGGAATACATTGAAGCGGCAGTGGCGTATCGAAAACTAATACGGGTCTCACAGGGTATGCTTAAAGCACCGACAGTAAGAAGAGTCTCTATTCTTGTCTTTAAGGCATCATTGTTCCTTTTGTATTTAATTCCAATGCAATTTCAGTGTTTCGTCGCCAATGTGAATGTCCAAGGATTACATTGAACCTCCAGTGGTGTATCGGAAACTAATACTGGTCTCACAGGGAATGCTCAAAGCACCGACTGTAAGAATAGTCTCTATTCTTGTACTTAAGGCGGCATTGTGCCTTTTGTATCTAATTCCGGTGCGATTTCTGTATTTAATCGTCAATGTGTAGGTCCAAGGAATACATTGAACCTGCAATGGCGTATCGGAAACTATTACGGGTCGCACAAGAAAGGATCAAATCACAGACTCTAAGAAATCTCACTCTTCTTGCACTTATGGCGGCAGTGTGCCGTTTGTATTTCATTTCGATGTAATTTTAGTCTCTCATAGTCAATGTGTATGTCCAAGGAATACATTGAACCTGCAGTGGTGTATCGGAAACTAATACTGGTCTCACAGGGAATACTCGAAACACCGACTGTGAGAAGAGACTACATTCTTGTACTTAGGGCGGCATTGTGCCGTTTGTATTTAATTCCGATGCGATTTCTGTGTTTCAGCGTCAATGTGAAGGTTCAAGGAATACATTGAACCTGCAGTGGTATTTCGGAAACTAATACTGGTCTCTCAGGAAAGGATCAATGCATAGACTCGAAGAAGTCACACTCTTCTTGCACATAAGGCATCATTCTGCCTTTTGTATTAAATTACGGAGCGATTTCTGTGTTTCATCGTCAATGTGAATGTCCAAGGAATACAATGAACCTGCAGTGGTGTATCGGAAACTAATACTGGTCTCGCAGGAAAGGATCAAAACACAGACCCTAAGAAGTCTCACTCTTGCTGCACTTAAGGCGGCATTGTGCCTTTTGTATTTAATTCCGATGCGATTTCTGTGTTTCATCGTCAATGTGAAGGTCCAAGGAATACATTGAACCTGCAGTGGAGTATCGGAAACTAATACTGGTCTCACAGGAAAGGATCAAAGCACAGACTCTAAGAAGTCTCACTCTTCTTGCACTTATGGCGGCATTGTGCCTTTTGTATTTAATTCCGATGCGATTTCTGTGTTTCATCGTCAATGTGAAGGTCCAAGGAATACATTGAACCTGCAGTGGTGTAGCGGAAACTAATACTGGTCTCACAGGAAAGGATCAAAGCACAGACTCTAAGAAGTCTCACTCTTCTTGCACTTAAGGCGGCATTGTGCATTTGGATTTATCTCCGATGTAATTTCAGTGTTTCATCGCCAATGTGTAAGTCCAAGGAATACATTGAATCGGCAGTGGTGTATCGGATACTAATACTGGTCTCACAGGGAACGCTCAAAGCACAGACTGTAAGAATAGTCTCTATTCTTGTACTTAAAGCGGCATTGTGCCTTATGTATTTAATTCCAATGCGATTTCTGTGTTTCATCGTCAATTTGAAGGTCCAAGGAATACATTGAACCTACAGTGGTGTATCGGAAACTAATACTGGTCTCACAGGGAATGCTCAAAGCACCGACTGTAAGAAGAGTCTCTATTCTTGTACTTAAGGCGGCATTGTGCCTTTTGTATTTAATTCCGATGCGATTTCTGAGTTTCATCGTCAATGTGAAGGTCCAAGGAATACATTGAACATGCAGTGGTGTGTCGGAAACTAATACTTGTCTCACAGGTAATGCTCAAACACCGTCTGTAAGAAGAGTGTCTATTCTTGTACTTAAGGCGGCATTGTGCCTTTTGTATTTAATTCCGTTGCCATTTCTCTGTTTCATCGTCAATGCGAAGGTCCAAGGAATGCACTGAACCTGCAGTGGTGTATCGGAAACTAATACTGGTCTCACAGGGAATGCTCAAAGCACCGACTGTATGAAGGGTCTCTATTCTTGTACTTAAGGCGGCATTGTTCTTTTTGTAATAAATTCCGATGTGATTTCTGCGTTTAATCGTCAATGTGAAGGTCCAAGGAATTCATTGAACCTGCAGTGGTGTATCGGAAACTAATACTGGTCTCACAGGGAATGCTCAAAGCACCGACTGAAAGAATAGTCTTTGATCTTGTACTTAAGGCGGCATTGTGCCTTTTGTATTTAATTCCGATGCGATTTCTGTGTTTCATCGTCAATTTGAAAGTCTAAGGAATACATTTAACCTGCAGTGACGTATCGAAAACTAATACGGGTCGCACAGGAAAGGATTAAAACACAGACTCAAAGAAGTCTCACTGTTCTTGCACTTATGGCGGCATCGTGCCTTTTGTATTTAATTCCGATGTAATTTCAGTGTTTCATCGTCAATGTGTATGTCCAAGGAATACATTGAACCTGCAGTGGTGTATCGGAAACTAATACTGGTCTCACAGAGAATGCTCAAAGCACCGACTGTAAGAAGAGTCTCTATTCTTGTACTTAAGGCGGCCATGTGGCTTTTGTATATAATTACGATGCAATTTCTGTGTGTCATCGTCAATGTGAAGGTCCAAGCAATAAATTGAACTTCCAGTGGTGTACCGGAAACTAATACTGGTCTCACAGGGAATGCTCAAAGCACCGACTGTAAGAAGAGTCTCTATTCTTGTACTTAAGGCGGCATTGTGCCTTTTGTATTTAATTCCGATGCGATTTCTGTGTTTAATCGTCAATGTGAAAGTCCAAGGAATACATTGAACCTGCAGTGGTGTATCGGAAACTAATACTGGTCTCACAGGGAATGCTCAAAGCACAGTCTGTAAGTAGAGTCTGTATTCTTGAACTTAATGCGGCATTGTGCCATTTGTGTTTAATTCCGATGCGATTTCTGTCTTTCATCGTCAATGTGAACGTCCAAGGAATACATTGAACTTGCAGTGGTGTATCGGAAACTGATACTGGTCTCACAGGGAATACTCAAAGCACTGACTGTAAGAAGAGTGTCTATTCCTGTACTTAGTGCGGCATTGTGCCTTTTGTATTTAATTCCGATGCCATTTCTGTGTTTCATCTTCAATGTGAAGGTCCAAGGAATACACTGAACCTGCAGTGGTGTATCGGAAACTAATACTGGTCTCACAGGGAATGCTCAAAGCACCGACTGTAAAAAGAGTCTCTATTCTTGTACTTAAGGCGGCATTGTGCCTTTTGTATTTAATTCCGATGTGATTTCTATGTTTAATCGTCAATGTGAAGGTCCAAGGAATACAATGAACCTGCAGTGGTGTTTCGGAAACTAATACTGCTCTCATAGGGAATGCTCAAAGCACCGACTGTAGGAAGAGCCTCTATTATTGTACTTAAGGCGGTATTGTGCCCTTTGTATTTAATTCCGATGCGATATCTGAGTTTCATCGTCAATTTGAAGGTCCAAGGAATACTTTGAAGCGGCAGTGGCGTATCGAAAACTAATACGGGTCTCACAGGGTATGCTTAAAGCACCGACAGTAAGAAGAGTCTCTATTCTTGTCTTTAAGGCATCATTGTTCCTTTTGTATTTAATTCCAATGCAATTTCAGTGTTTCATCGCCAATGTGAATGTCCAAGGATTACATTGAACCTCCAGTGGTGTATCGAAAACTAATACTGGTCTCACAGGAAATGCTCAAAGCACCGACTGTAAGAATAGTCTCTATTCTTGTACTTAAGGCGGCATTGTGCCTTTTGTATCTAATTCCGGTGCGATTTCTGTATTTAATCGTCAATGTGTAGGTCCAAGGAATACATTGAACCTGCAATGGCGTATCGGAAACTATTACGGGTCGCACAAGAAAGGATCAAATCACAGACTCTAAGAATTCTCACTCTTCTTGCACTTATGGCGGCATTGTGCCGTTTGTATTTATTTCCGATGTAATTTTAGTCTTTCAAGTCAATGTGTATGTCAAAGGAATACATTGAACCTGCAGTGGTGTATAAGAAACTAATACTGGTCTCACAGGGAATACTCGAAACACCGACTGTGAGAAGAGACTATATTCTTGTACTTAGGGCGGCATTGTGCCTTTTGTATTTAATTCCGATGCGATTTCTGTGTTTCATCGTCAATGTGAACGTCCAAGGAATACATTGAACCTCCAATGGCGTATCGGAAACTAATACTGGTCTCACAGGGAATGCTCAAAGCACCGACCGTAAGAAGAGTCTCCATTCTTGTACTTAAGGCGGCAATGTGCCTTTTGTATTTAATTCCAATGTAATTTCAGTGTTTCATCGTCAATGTGTATGTCCAAGGAATACATTGAACCTGCAGTGGTGTATCGGAAACTAATACTGGTCATACAGGGAATGCTCAAAGCACCGAGTGTTTATTCTTGTACTTAAGGCGGCATTGTGAACTTTGTATTTAATTCCGATGCCATTTCTGTGTTTCTTCGTCAATGTGAACGTCCAAGGAATACACTGAACCTGCAGTGGTGAATCGGAAACTAATACTGGTCCCACAGGGAATGCTCAAAGCACCGACAGTAAGAAGAGTCTCTATTCTTCTACTTATTGCGGCATTGTGCCTTTTGTATTTAATTCCGATGCGATTTCTGTGTTTAATCGTCAATGTGAAGGTCCAAGGAATACACTGAACCTGCAGTGGTGAATCGGAAACTAATACTGGTCCCACAGGGAATGCTCAAAGCACCGACAGTAAGAAGAGTCTCTATTCTTCTACTTATTGCGGCATTGTGCCTTTTGTATTTAATTCCGATGCGATATCTGTGTTTAATCGTCAATGTGAAGGTCCAAGGAATACATTGAACCTGCAGTGGCGTATCGAAAACTAATACGGGTCGAACAAGAAAGGATCTAATTACAGACTCTAAGAAGTCTCACTCTTCTTGCACCTATGGCGGCATTGTGCCTTTTGAATATAATACCGATGTACTTTCAGTGTTTTTCATCGTCAATGTGTATGTCCAAGGAATAGATTGAACTCGCAGTGGTGTATCGGATACTATTACTGGGCTCACAGGGAATGCTCAAAGCACCGACGGTAAAAAGAGTCTCTATTCTTGTACTTAAAGCGGCATTGTTCCTTTTGTATTTAATTCCGATGCCATTTCTGTGTTTCATCGACAATGTAATGTCCAAGTAATATACTGTACCTGCAGAGGTGTAGCGGAAACTAATACTGGTCGCACAGGGAATGCTCAAAGCACCGACTGTAAGAAGAGTCCCTATTCTTGTTCTTAAGGCGGCATTATGCCTTTTGTATTTAATTCCGATGCGATATCAGTGTTTAATCGTCAATGTGAATGTCCAAGGAATAAACTGAACGTGCAGAGGTGTAGCGGAAACTAATACTGGTCTCACAGGGAATGCTCAAGGCACCGACTGTAAGAAGAGTCCCTATTCGTGTTCTTAAGGCAGCATTGTGCCTTTTGTATTTAATTCCGATGCGATTTCTGTGTTTCATCGTCAATTTGAAAGTCCCAGGAATACATTTAACCTGCAGTGGCGTATCGAAAACTAATACGGGTCGCACAAAAAAGTATCAAAACATAGACTCCAAGAAGTCTCACTGTTCTTGCACTTATGGCGGCATTATGCCTTTTGTATTTAATTCCGATGCGATTTCTGTGTTTCATCGTCAATGTAAAGGTCCAAGGAATACATTGAACCTGCAGTGGTGTATCGGAAATTAATACTGGTCTCTCAGCGAATGCTCGAAGCACCGATTGTAAGATGAGCCTCCATTCTTGTACTTAGGGCGGCATTGTGCATTTTGTATTTAATGCCGATGTAATTGCAGTGTTTCATCGTCAATGTGTATGTCCAAGGAATACATTGAATCTGCAGTGGTGTATCGGATACTAATACTGGTCTCACAGGGAACGCTCAAAGCACAGACTGTAAGAATAGTCTCTATTCTTGTACTTAAAGCGGCATTGTGCCTTATGTATTTAATTCCAATGCGATATCTGTGTTTAATCGTCAATTTGAAGGTCCAAGGAATACATTGAACCTGCAGTGGTGTATCAGAAACTAATACTGGTCTCACAGGGAATGCTCAAAGCACCGACTGTAAGAAGAGTCTCTATTCTTGTACTTAAGGCGGCAATGTGGCTTCTGTATATAATTACGATGCAATTTCTGTGTGTCATCGTAAATGTGAAGGTCCAAGGAATACATTGGACCTCCAGTGGTGTATCGGAAACTAATACTCGTCTCACAGGGAATGCTGAAAACACCGACTGTAAGAATAGTCTCTATTCTAGTACTTATGGCGGCATTGTGGCTTTTGTATTTAATTCCGATGCGATTTCTGTGTTTAATCGTCAATGTGAAGGTCCAAGGACTACATTGAACCTGCAGTGGTGTATCGGAAACTAATACTGGTCTAACAGGGAATGCTCAAAGCACCGACTGTAAGTAGAGTCTGTATTCTTGTACTTAAGACGGCATTGTGCCTTTTGTGTTTAATTCCGATGCGATTTCTGTCTTTCATCGTCAATGTGAACGTCCAAGGAAGACATTGAACTTGCAGTGGTGTATCGGAAACTATACTGGTCTCACAGGGAATGCTCAAAGCACTGACTGTAAGAAGAGTGTCTATTCCTGTACTTAATGCGGCATTGTGCCTTTTGTATTTAATTCCGATGCCATTTCTGTGTTTCATCGTCAATGTGAAGGTCCAAGGAATACACTGAACCTGCAGTGGTGTATCGGAAACTAAGACTAGTCTCACAGGGAATGCTCAATGCACCGACTGTAAGAAGAGTCTCTATTCTTGTACTTAAGGCATCATTGTGCCTTTTGTATTTAATTCCGGTGTAATTTCAGTGTTTCATCGTCAATGTGAATGTCCGAGGAATACATTGAACCTGCAGTGGTGTATCGGAAACTAATACTGGTCTAACAGGGAATGCTCAAAGCACCGACTGTAAGTAGAGTCTGTATTCTTGTACTTAAGGCGGCATTGTGCCTTTTGTATTTAATTCCGATGCGATTTCTGTCTTTAATCGTCAATGTGAAGGTCCAAGGAATACATTGAACCTGCAGAGGTGTATCGGAAACTAATACTGGTCTCACAGGGAAAGATCAAAGCACCGACTGTAAGAAGAGTCTCTATTCTTGTACTTAAGGCGGCATTGTGCCTTTTGTATTTAATTCCGTTGCGAATTCTGTGTATCATCGTCAATTTGAGGGTCCAAGGAATGCATTGAACCTGCAGTGGCGTATCGAAAACTAATACGGGTCGCACAGGAAAGGATCAAAACACAGACTCTAAGAAGTCTCACACTTCTTGCACTTATGGCGGCATTGTGCCTTTTGTATATAATTCCGATGTAATTTCAGAGTTTCATCGTCAATGTGTATGTCCAAGGAATACATTGAACCTGCAGTGGTGTATCGGAAACTAATACTGGTCTCTCAGGGAACGCTCAAAGCACCGACGGTAAGGAGAGCCTCTATTCTTGTACATAAGGCGGCATTGTGCCTTTGGTATTTAATTCCGATGCGATTTCTGTGTTTCATCGACAATGTGAAGGTCCAAGGAATACATTGAACATGCAGTGGTGTATCGGAAATTAATACTGGTCTCTCAGGCAATGCTCGAAGCACCGATTGTGAGATGAGTCTACATTCTTGTACTTAGGGTGGCATTGTTCCTTATGTATTTAATTCCGATGTAATTTCAGTGTTTTATCGTCAATGTGAATGTCCAAGGAATTCACTGAACCTCCAGTGGTGTATCGGAAACTAATACTGGTCTCACAGGGAATGCTCAAAGCACCGACTGTAAGAAGAGTCTCTATTCTTGTACTTAAGGCGGCATTGTGCCATTTGTATTTTATTCCGATGCGATTTCTGCGTTTCATCGTCAATGTGAAGGTCCAAGGAATACATTGTACCTGCAGTGGTGTATAGGATACTAATACTGGTCTCACAGGCAATGCTCAAAGCACCGACTGTAAGAACAGTCTCTATTCTTGTACTTAAGGCGGCATTGTGCCATTTGTATTTAATTCCGATGCGATTTCTGTGTTTCTTCGTCAATGTGAAGGTGCATGGAACACATTGAACCTACAGTGGTGTATCGGAAACTAATACAGGTCTCACAGGAAAGGATCAAAGCACAGACTCTAAGAAGTCTCACTCTTCTTGCACTTAAGGCCGCATTGTGCCTTTTGTATTTAATTCCGATGTAATTTCAGTGTTTCATCGTCAATGTGTATGTCCAAGGAATACATTGAACCTGCAGTGTTGTATCGGAAGCTAATACTGGTCTCACAGGTAATGCTCAAAACACCGACTTAAGAAGAGTCTCTATTCATGTACATAAGGCGGCATTGTGGCTTTTGTATTTAATTCCGATGCGATTTCTGTGTTTCATCGTTAATGTGAAATCCAAGGAATACATTGAACCTGCAATGGTGTATCGGAAAATAATACTGGTCTCACAGGCTATGCTCGAAGCACCGACTGTAAGAAGAGTCTCTATTCTTGTACTTAAGGCGGCATTGTTCCTTTTGTTTTTAATTCCGATGCGATTTCTGTCCTTCATCCTCAATGTGAAGGTCCAAGGAATACACTGAAATTGCAGTGGTGTATCGGAAACTAACACTGGTCTCACAGGGAATGCTCAAAGACCCGACTGTAAGAAGGGTCTCTATGCTTGTACTTATGGCGGCATTGTGCCTTTTGTATTTAATTCCGATGCGATTTCTGTGTTTCATCGTCAATGTGTATGTCCAAGGAATACATTGAACCTGCAGTGGTGAATCGGAAACTAATACTGGTCATACAGGGAATGCTCAAAGCACCGAGTGTTTATTCTTGTACTTAAGGCGGCATTGTGAACTTTCTATTTAATTCCGATGCCATTTCTGTGTTTCTTCGTCAATGTGAACGTCCAAGAAATACACTGAACCTGCAGTGGTGAATCGGAAACTAATACTGGTCCCACAGGGAATGCTCAAAGCACCGACAGTAAGAAGAGTCACTATTATTCTACTTATTGCGGCATTGTGCCTTTTGTATTCAATTCCGATGCGATTTCTGTGTTTAATCGTCAATGTGAAGGTCCAAGGAATACACTGAACCTGCAGTGGTGAATTGGAAACTAATACTGGTCCCACAGGGAATGCTCAAAGCACCGACAGTAAGAAGAGTCTCTATTCTTCTACTTATTGCGGCATTGTGCCTTTTGTATTTAATTCCGATGCGATTTCTGTGTTTAATCGTCAATGTGAAGGTCCAAGGAATACTTTGAACCTGCAGTGGCGTATCGAAAACTAATACGGGTCGAACAGGAAAGGATCTAATTACAGACTCTAAGAAGTCTCACTCTTCTTGCACCTACGGCGGCATTGTGCCTTTTGAATATAATACCGATGTACTTTCAGTGTTTTTCATCGTCAATCTGTATGTCCAAGGAATACATTGAACCTGCAGTAGTGTATCGGAAACTAATACTGGTCTCACAGGGAATGCTCATAGCACCGACGGTAAGAATAGCCTCTATTCTTGTACATAACGCGGCATTGTGCCTTTGGTATTTAATTCCCATGCGATTTCTGTGTTTCATCGTCAATGTGAAGGTCCAAGGAGTACATTGAACCTGCAGTGGTGTATCGGAATTTAATACTGGTCTCTCAGGGAATGCTCGAAGCACCGATTGTAAGATGAGACTCTATTCTTGTACTTAGGGCGGCATTGTGCCTTTTGTATTTATTTCCGATGTAATTGCAGTGTTTTATCGTCAATGTGTATGTCCAAGGAATACATTGAATCTGCAGTGGTGTATCGGATACTAATACTGGTCTCACAGGGAATGCTCAAAGCACCGACGGTAAAAAGAGTCTCTATTCTTGTACTTAAGGCGGCATTGTGCCTTTTCTGTTTAATTCCGATGCGATTTCTGTCTTCCATCGTCAATGTGAACGTCCAAGGAATACATTGAACTTGCTGTGGTGTATCGGAAACTAATACTGGTCTCACAGGGAATGCTCTAAGCACTGACTGTAAGAAGAGTGTCTATTCCTGTACTTAATGCGGCATTGTGCCTTTTGTATTTAATTCCGATGCCATTTCTGTGTTTCATCGTCAATGTGAAGGTCCAAGGAATACACTGAACTTGCAGTGGCGTATCGGAAACTAATACTGGTCTCACAGGAAATGCTCAAAGCACCGACTGTAGGAAGAGTCTCTATTCTTGTACTTAAGGCGGCATTGTGCCTTTTGTATTTAATTCCGATGCGATTTCTGTGTTTCATCGTCAATGTGTATGTCCAAGGAATACATTGAACATGCAGTGGTGAATCGGAAACTAATACTGGTCTCACAGGGAATGCTCAAAGCACCGACGGTAAAAAGAGTCTCTATTCTTGTACTTAAGGCGGCATTGTTCCTTTTGTATTTAATTCCGATGTAATTTCAGTGTTTCATCGTCAATGTGTATGTCCAAGTAATAGATTGAACTCGCAGTGGTGTATCGGATACTATTACTGGTCTCACAGGGAATGCTCAAAGCACCGACGGTAAAAAGAGTCTCTATTCTTGTACTTAAGGCGGCATTGTTCCTTTTGTATTTAATTCCGATGCCATTTCTGTGTTTCATCGACAATGTAATGTACAAGTAATATACTGAACCTGCAGAGGTGTAGCGGAAACTAATACTGGTCGCACAGGGAATGCTCAAAGCACCGACTGTAAGAAGAGTCCGTATTCTTGTTCTTAAGGCGGCATTATGCCTTTTGTATTTAATTCCGATGCGATATCAGTGTTTAATCGTCAATGTGAAGGTCCAAGGAATACATTAAACTTGCAATGGTGTATCGGAAACTAATACTGGTCTCACAGGGAATGCTCAAAGCACCGACTGTAAGAAATGTCTCTATTCTTGTACTTCAGGCGGCATTGTTCATTTTTTATTTAATTCCGATGCCATTTCTGTGTTTCATCGTCAATGAGAAGGTCCACGGAATAAACTGAACGTGCAGAGGTGTAGCGGAAACTAATACTGGTCTCACAGGGAATGCTCAAGGCACCGACTGTAAGAAGAGTCCCTATTCTTGTTCTTAAGGCGGCATTGTGCCTTTTGTATTTAATTCCGATGCGATTTCTGTGTTTATTCGTCAATGTGAAGGTCCAAGGAATACATTGCACCTGCAGTGTTGTATCGGAAACTAATACTGGTCTCACAGGGAATGCTCAAAGCACCGACTGTAAGTAGAGTCTCTATTCTTGTACTTAAGGCGGCATTGTGCCTTTTGTATTTAATTCCGATGCCATTTCTGTGTTTCATCGTCAATGTGAAGGCCCAAGGAATACATTGAACCTGCAGTGGTGTATCGGAAACTAATACTAGTCTCACAGGGAATGCGCAAACAGCGTCTGTAAGAAGAGTGTCTATTCTTGTACTTAAGGTGGCATTGTGCCTTTTGTATTTAATTCCGTTGCCATTTCTGTGTTTCATCGTCAATGTGAAGGTCCACGGAATGCACTGAACGTGCAGTGGTGTATCGCAAACTAATACGGGTCTCACAGGGAATGCTCAAAAGCACCGATTGTAAGATGAGTCTCTATTCTTGTACTTAAGGCGGCATTTTTCGTTTTGTATTTAATTCCGTTGCCATTTTTGTGTTTCATCGTCAATGTGAAGGTCCACGGAATGCACTGAACCTGCAGTGGTGTATCGGAAACTAATACTGGTTCACAGGGAATGCTCAAAGCACCGACTGAAAGAAGAGTCTCAGTTCTTGTACTTAAGGCGGTATTGTGCCTTTTGTATTTAATTCCGATGCGATTACTGTGTTTCATCGTCAATTTGAAAGTCCCAGGAATACATTTAACCTGCAGTGGCGTATCGAAAACTAATACGGGTCGCACAGGAAAGTATCAAAACACAGACTCTAAATAGTCTCACTGTTCTTGCACTTATGGCATCATTGCGCCTTTTGTATTTAATTCCGATGTAATTTCGGTGTTTCATCGTGAATGTGTATGTCCAAGGAATACATTGAACCTGCAGTGGTGTATCGGAAACTAATACTGGTCTCACAGGGAATGCTCAAAGCACCGACTGTAAGAAGGATCTCTATTCTTGTACTTAAGGCGGCATTGTGCCTTATGTGTTTAATTCCGAAGTGATTTCTGTCTTTCATCGTCAATTTGAACGTCCAAGGAATACATTGAACTTGCAGTGGTGTATCGGAAACTGATACTGGTCTCACAGGGAATGCTCAAAACACTGACTGTAAGAAGAGTGTCTATTCATGTTCTTAATGCGGCATTGTGCCATTTGTATTTAATTCCCATGCCATTTCTGTGTTTCATCGTCAATGTGAAGGTCCAAGGAATACACTGAACCTGCAGTGGTGTATCGGAAACTAATACTGCTCTCACAGGGAATGCTCAAAGCACCGACTGTAGGAAGAGCCTCTATTCTTGTACTTAAGGCGGTATTGTGCCTTTTGTATTTAATTCCGATGCGATTTCTGTGTTTCATCGTCAATGTGAAGGTCCAAGGAATGCACTGAACCTGCAGTGGCGTATCGGGAACTAATACGGGTCGCACAGGAGAGGATCGTAACACAGACTCTAATGAGTCTCACTCTTCTTGCACTTATGGAGGCATTGTGACTTTTGTATTTAATTCCGATGTAATTTCAGTGTTTCATCGTCAATGTGAATGTCCAAGGAATACATTGAACCTCCAGTGGCGTATCGGAAACTAATAAGGTCTCACAGGGAATGCTCAAAGCACCGACCATAAGAAGAGTCACTATTCTTGTACTTAAGGCGGCATTGTGCCTTTTGTATTTAATTCCGATGCGATTTCTGTGTTTAATCGTCAATGTGAAGGTCGAAGGAATACATTGATCCTGCAGTGGCGTATCGGAAACTAGTACGGGTCGCACAGGAAAATATCAAAACACAGTCTCTAAGAAGTCTCACTCTTCTTGCACTTATGGCGGCATTGTGCCTTTTGTATTTAATTCCGATGTAATTTCAGTGTTTCATCGTCAATGTGTATGTCCAAGGAATACATTGAACCTGCAGTGGTATATCGGAAACTAATACTGGTGACACAGGGAATGCTCAAAGCACCGAGTGTTTATTCTTGTACTTAAGGCGGCATTGTGCCCTTATTATTTAATTCCGATGCCATTTCTGTGTTTCATCGTCAATGTGAAAGACCAAGGAATACACTGAACCTGCAGTGGTGTATCGGAAACTAATACTGGTCCCACAGGTAATGCTCAAAGCACCGACAGTACGACGAGTCTCTATTCTTCTAATTAAGGCTGCATTATGACTTTTGTATTTAATTCCGTGCGATTTCTGTGTTTAATCGGCAATGTGAAGGTCCAAGGAATACATTGAACCTGCAGAGTTGTATCGGAAACTAATACTGGTCTCACAGGGAAAGCCCAAAGCACCGACTGTAAGAATAGTCCCTATTCTTGTACTTAAGGCTTCATTGTACCTTTTGTATTTAATTCCGTTGCGAATTCTGTGTATCATCGTCAATTTGAAGGTCCAAGGAATACATTGAACCTGCAGTGGCGTATCGAAAACTAATACGGGTCGCACAGGAAAGGATCAAAACACAGACTTTAAGAAGTCTCACTCTTCTTGCACTTATGGCGGCATTGTGCCTTTTGTATATAATTCCGATGTAGTTTCAGTGTTTCATCGTCAATGTGTATGTCCAAGGAATACACTGAACCTGCAGTGGTGTATCGGAAACTAATACTGGTCCCACAGGGAATGCTCAAAGCACCGACAGTAAGAAGAGTCTCTATTCTTCTAATTAAGGCTGCATTATGCCTTTTGTATTTAATTCCGATGCGATTTCTGTGTTTAATCGGCAATGTGAAGGTCCAAGGAATACATTGAACCTTCAGAGTTGTATCGGAAACTAATACTGGTCTCACAGGGAAAGCCCAAAGCACCGACTGTAAGAATAGTCTCTATTCTTGTACTTAAGGCTTCATTGTACCTTTTGTATTTAATTCCGTTGCGAATTCTGTGTATCATCGTCAATTTGAAGGTCCAAGGAATACATTGAACCTGCAGTGGCGTATCGAAAACTAATACGGGTCGCACAGGAAAGGATCAAAACACAGACTCTAAGAAGTCTCACTCTTCTTGCACTTATGGCGGCATTGTTCCTTTGGTATTTAATTCCGATGCGATTTCTGTTTTTCATCGACAATGTAAAGGTCCAAGGAATACATTGAACCTGCAATGGTGTATCGGAAATTAATACTGGTCTCTCAGCGAATGCTCGAAGCACCGATTGTAAGATGAGCCTCCATTCTTGTACTTAGGGCGGCATTGTGCATTTTGTATTTAATGCCGATGTAATTGCAGTGTTTCATCGTCAATGTGTATGTCCAAGGAATACATTGAATCTGCAGTGGTGTATCGGATACTAATACTGGTCTCACAGGGAACGCTCAAAGCACAGACTTTAAGAATAGTCTCTATTCTTGTACTTAAAGCGGCATTGTGCCTTATGTATTTAATTCCTATGCGATATCTGTGTTTAATCGTCAATTTGAAGGTCCAAGGAATACATTGAACCTGCAGTGGTGTATCAGAAACTAATAATGGTCTCACAGGGAATGCTCAAAGCACCGACTGTAAGAAGAGTCTCTATTCTTGTAGTTAAGGCGGCAATGTGGCTTCTGTATATAATTACGATGCAATTTCTGTGTGTCATCGTCAATGTGAAGGTCCAAGGAATACATTGAACCTGCAGTGGTGTATCAGAAACTAATAATGGTCTCACAGGGAATGCTCAAAGCACCGACTGTAAGAAGAGTCTCTATTCTTGTAGTTAAGGCGGCAATGTGGCTTCTGTATATAATTACGATGCAATTTCTGTGTGTCATCGTCAATGTGAAGGTCCAAGGAATACACTGAACCTCCAGTGGTGTATCGGAAACTAATACTGGTCTCACAGGGAATGCTGAAAGCACCGACTGTAAGAATAGCCTCTATTCTAGTACTTATGGCGGCATTGTGGCTTTTGTATTTAATTCCGATGCGATTTCTGTGTTTAATCGTCAATGTGAAGGTCCAAGGACTACATTGAACCTGCAGTGGTGTATCGGAAACTAATACTGGTCTAACAGGGAATGCTCAAAGCACCGACTGTAAGTAGAGTCTGTATTGTTGTACTTAAGACGGCATTGTGCCTTTTGTGTTTAATTCCGATGCGATTTCTGTCTTTCATCGTCAATGTGAACGTCCAAGGAATACATTGAACTTGCAGTGGTGTATCGGAAACTATACTGGTCTCACAGGGAATGCTCAAAGCAATGACTGTAAGAAGAGTGTCTATTCCTGTACTTAATGCGGCATTGTGAATTTTGTATTTAATTCCGATGCCATTTCTGTGTTTCATCGTCAATGTGAAGGTCCAAGGAATACACTGAACCTGCAGTGGTGTATCGGAAACTAAGACTAGTCTCACAGGGAATGCTCAATGCACCGACTGTAAGAAGAGTCTCTATTCTTGTACTTAAGGCATCATAGTGCCTTTTGTATTTAATTCCGATGCAATTTCTGTCTTTAATCGTCAATGTGAAGGTCCAAGGAATACATTGAACCTGCAGAGGTGTATCGGAAACTAATACTGGTCTCACATTGAAAGATCAAAGCACCGACTGTAAGAAGAGTCTCTATTCTTGTACTTAAGGCGGCATTGTGCCTTTTGTATTTAATTCCGTTGCGAATTCTGTGTATCATCGTCAATTTGAAGGTCCAAGGAATGCATTGAACCTGCAGTGGCGTATCGAAAACTAATACGGGTCGCACAGGAAAGGATCAAAACACAGACTCTAAGAAGTCTCACACTTCTTGCACTTATGGCGGCATTGTGCCTTTTGTATATAATTCCGATGTAATTTCAGTGTTTCATCGTCAATGTGTATGTCCAAGGAATACATTGAACCGGCAATGGTGTATCGGAAAATAATACTGGTCTCACAGGCTATGCTCGAACCACCGACTGTAAGAAGAGTATCTATTCTTGTACTTAAGGCGGCATTGTTCCTTTTGTATTTAATTCCGATGCGATTTCTGTCCTTCATCCTCAATGAGAAGGTCCAAGGAATACACTGAAATTGCAGTGGTGTATCGGAAACTAATACTGGTCTCACAGGGAATGCTCAAAGACCCGACTGTATGAAGGGTCTCTATTCTTGTACTTATGGCGGCATTGTGCCTTTTGTATTTAATTCCGATGCGATTTCTGTGTTTCATCGTCAATGAGAAGGTCCAAGGAATACACTGAACCTGCACTAATGTATTGGAAACTAATACTGGTCTCACAGGGAATGCTCAAAGCACCGACTGTAAGAAGAGTCTCTATATTTGGACTTAAGGCGGCATTGTGGCTTTTGTATTTAATTCCAATGCGATTTCTGTGTTTAATCGTCAATGTGAAGGTCCAAGGAATACATTGAACCTGCAGTGGTGTATCGGAAATAAATACTGGTCTCTCAGGGATTGCTCAAAGCACCGATTGTTAGATGAGTCTCCATTCTTGTACTTAGGCGGCATTGTGCCTTTTGTATTTAATTCCGATGTGATTTCTGTGTTTCATCGTCAATGTGAAGGACCATGGAATACATGTAACCTGCAGTGGTATATCGGAAACTAATACTGGTCTCACATGAAAGGATCAAAGCACAGACTCTAAGAAGTCTCATTCTTCTTGTAGTTAAGGCGTCATTGTGCCCTTTGTATTTAATTCCGTTGTAATTTCAGTGTTTCATCGTCAATGTGAAGGTCCAAGGAATAAACTGAACCTGCAGATGTGTAGCGGAAACTAATACTGGCCTAACAGGGAATGCTCAAAGCACCGACTGTAAGATGAGTCTCTATTCTTGTTCTTCAGGCATCATTGTGCCTTTTGTATTTAATTCCGATGCGATTTCTGTGTTTAATCGTCAATGTGAAGGTCCAAGGAATACATTGAACCTGCAGTGGTGTATCGGAAACTAATACTGGTCTCACAGGGAATGCTCAAAGCACCGACTGTAAGAAGAGTCTCCAGTCTTGTACTTATGGCGGCATTGTGCCTTTTGTATTTAGTTCCGATGCGATTTCTGTGTTTCTTCGTCAATGTGAAGGTGCAAGGAACTCATTGAACCTACAGTGGTGTATCGGAAACTAATACAGGTCTCACAGGAAAGGGTCAAAGCACAGACCCTAAGAAGTCTCACTCTTCTTGCACTTAAGGCGGCATTGTGCCTTTTGTATTTAATTCCGATGTAATTTCAGTGTATCATCGTCAATGTATATGTCCAAGGAATACATTGAACCTGCAGTGTTGTATCGGAAGTTAATACTGGTCTCACAGGGAATGCTCAAAGCACCGACTTAAGAAGAGTCTCTATTCTTGTACATAAGGCGGCATTGTGCCTTTTGTATTTAATTCCGATGCGCTTTCTGTGTTTCATCGTCAATGTGAAATCCAAGGAATACATTGAACCTGCAATGGTGTATCGGAAACTAATACTGGTCTCACAGGCTATGCTCGAAGCACCGACTGTAAGAAGCGTCTCTATTCTTGTACTTAAGGCGGCATTGTTCCTTTTGTATTTCATTCCGATGCCATTTATCAGCTTCTTCCTCAACGTGAAGGTCCAAGGAATACACTGAAATTGCAGTGGTGTATCGGAAACTAATACTGGTCTCCCAGGGAATGCTCAAAACCCCGACTGTAAGAAGAGTCTCTATTCTTGTACTTATGGCGGCATTGTGGCTTTTGTATTTAATTCCGATTCGATTTCTGTGTTTAATCGTCAATGTGAAGGTCCAAGGAATACATTGAACCAGCAGTCGTGTATCGGAAACTAATACTGGTCTCACAGGGAATGCTCAAAGCATCGACTGTAAGAAGAGTCTCTATTCTTGTACTTATGGCGGCATTGTGGATTTTGTATTTAATTCCGATGCAATTTCTGTGTTTCATCGTCAATGTGAAGGTCCAAGGAATACACTGAACTTGCAGTGGTGTATCGGAATCTAATACTGGTCTCACAGGGAATGCTCGAAGCACCGACTGTAAGAAAAGTCTCTACTATTGTACTTGAGGTGGCATTGTGGCTTTTGTATTTAATTCCGATGCCATTTCTGTGTTTCATGGTCAATTTGAAGGTCCAAGGAATACATTGAAAATGCAGTGTTGTATCGGAAGCTAATACTGGTCTCACAGGGAATGCTCAAAGCACCGACTGTAAAAAGAGTCCCTATTCTTGTACTTAATGCGGCATTGTGCCATTTGTGTTTAATTCCGATGCGATTTCTGTCTTTCATCGTCAATGTGAACGTCCAAGGAATACATTGATCTTGCAGTGGTGTATCGGAAACTGATACTGGTCTCACAGGGAATACTCAAAGCACTGACTGTAAGAAGAGTGTCTATTCCTGTACTTAGTGCTTCATTGTGCCTTTTGTATTTATTTCCGATGCCATTTCTGTGTTTCATCATCAATGTGAAGGTCCAAGGAATACACTGAACCTGCAGTGGTGTATCGGAAACTAATACTGGTCTCACAGGGAATGCTCAAAGCACCGACTGTAAAAAGAGTCTCTATTCTTGTACTTAAGGCGGCATTGTGCCTTTTGTATTTAATTCCGATGTGATTTCTATGTTTAATCGTCAATGTGAAGGTCCAAGGAATACAATGAACCTGCAGTGGTGTTTCGGAAACTAATACTGCTCTCATAGGGAATGCTCAAAGTTCCGACTGTAGGAAGAGCCTCTATTATTGTACTTAAGGCGGTATTGTGCCCTTTGTATTTAATTCCGATGCGATATCTGAGTTTCATCGTCAATTTGAAGGTCCAAGGAATACATTGAAGCGGCAGTGGCGTATCGAAAACTAATACGGGTCTCACAGGGTATGCTTAAAGCACCGACAGTAAGAAGAGTCTCTATTCTTGTCTTTAAGGCATCATTGTTCCTTTTGTATTTAATTCCAATGCAATTTCAGTGTTTCATCGCCAATGTGAATGTCCAAGGATTACATTGAACCTCCAGTGGTGTATCGGAAACTAATACTGGTCTCACAGGGAATGCTCAAAGCACCGACTGTAAGAATAGTCTCTATTCTTGTACTTAAGGCGGCATTGTGCCTTTTGTATCTAATTCCGGTGCGATTTCTGTATTTAATCGTCAATGTGTAGGTCCAAGGAATACATTGAACCTGCAATGGCGTATCGGAAACTATTACGGGTCGCACAAGAAAGGATCAAATCACAGACTCTAAGAAATCTCACTCTTCTTGCACTTATGGCGGCATTGTGCCGTTTGTATTTCATTTCGATGTAATTTTAGTCTCTCATAGTCAATGTGTATGTCCAAGGAATACATTGAACCTGCAGTGGTGTATCGGAAACTAATACTGGTCTCACAGGGAATACTCGAAACACCGACTGTGAGAAGAGACTACATTCTTGTACTTAGGGCGGCATTGTGCCGTTTGTATTTAATTCCGATGCGATTTCTGTGTTTCATCGTCAATGTGAAGGTTCAAGGAATACATTGAACCTGCAGTGGTATTTCGGAAACTAATACTGGTCGCTCAGGAAAGGATCAATGCATAGACTCGAAGAAGTCACACTCTTCTTGCACATAAGGCGTCATTCTGCCTTTTGTATTAAATTACGGAGCGATTTCTGTGTTTCATCGTCAATGTGAATGTCCAAGGAATACAATGAACCTGCAGTGGTGTATCGGAAACTAATACTGGTCTCGCAGGAAAGGATCAAAGCACAGACCTTAAGAAGTCTCACTCTTGTTGCACTTAAGGCGGCATTGTGCCTTTTGTATTTAATTCCGATGCGATTTCTGCGTTTCATCGTCAATGTGAAGGTCCAAGGAATACATTGAACCTGCAGTGGAGTATCGGAAACTAATACTGGTCTCACAGGAAAGGATCAAAGCACAGACTCTAAGAAGTCTCACTCTTCTTGCACTTATGGCGGCATTGTGCCTTTTGTATTTAATTCCGATGCGATTTCTGTGTTTCATCGTCAATGTGAAGGTCCAAGGAATACATTGAACCTGCAGTGGTGTAGCGGAAACTAATACTGGTCTCACAGGAAAGGATCAAAGCACAGACTCTAAGAAGTCTCACTTTTCTTGCACTTAAGGCGGCATTGTGCATTTGGATTTATCTCCGATGTAATTTCAGTGTTTCATCGCCAATGTGTAAGTCCAAGGAATACATTGAATCGGCAGTGGTGTATCGGATACTAATACTGGTCTCACAGGGAACGCTCAAAGCACAGACTGTAAGAATAGTCTCTATTCTTGTACTTAAAGCGGCATTGTGCCTTATGTATTTAATTCCAATGCGATTTCTGTGTATCATCGTCAATTTGAAGGTCCAAGGAATACATTGAACCTACAGTGGTGTATCGGAAACTAATACTGGTCTCACAGGGAATGCTCAAAGCACCGACTGTAAGAAGAGTCTCTATTCTTGTACTTAAGGCGGCATTGTGCCTTTTGTATTTAATTCCAATGCGATTTCTGAGTTTCATCGTCAATGTGAAGGTCCAAGGAATACATTGAACATGCAGTGGTGTGTCGGAAACTAATACTTGTCTCACAGGGAATGCTCAAACACCGTCTGTAAGAAGAGTGTCTATTCTTGTACTTAAGGCGGCATTGTGCCTTTTGTATTTAATTCCGTTGCCATTTCTCTGTTTCATCGTCAATGCGAAGGTCCAAGGAATGCACTGAACCTGCAGTGGTGTATCGGAAACTAATACTGGTCTCACAGGGAATGCTCAAAGCACCGACTGTATGAAGGGTCTCTATTCTTGTACTTAAGGCGGCATTGTTCTTTTTGTAATAAATTCCGATGTGATTTCTGTGTTTAATCGTCAATGTGAAGGTCCAAGGAATTCATTGAACCTGCAGTGGTGTATCGGAAACTAATACTGGTCTCACAGGGAATGCTCAAAGCACCGACTGAAAGAATAGTCTTTGATCTTGTACTTAAGGCGGCATTGTGCCTTTTGTATTTAATTCCGATGCGATTTCTGTGTTTCATCGTCAATTTGAAAGTCTAAGGAATACATTTAACCTGCAGTGGCGTATCGAAAACTAATACGGGTCGCACAGGAAAGGATTAAAACACAGACTCAAAGAAGTCTCACTGTTCTTGCACTTATGGCGGCATTTTGCCTTTTGTATTTAATTCCGATGTAATTTCAGTGTTTCATCGTCAATGTGTATGTCCAAGGAGTACATTGAACCTGCAGTGGTGTATCGGAAACTAATACTGGTCTCACAGAGAATGCTCAAAGCACTGACTGTAAGAAGAGTCTCTATTCTTGTACTTAAGGCGGCCATGTGGCTTTTGTATATAATTACGATGCAATTTCTGTGTGTCATCGTCAATGTGAAGGTCCAAGCAATAAATTGAACTTCCAGTGGTGTACCGGAAACTAATACTGGTCTCACAGGGAATGCTCAAAGCACCGACTGTAAGAAGAGTCTCTATTCTTGTACTTAAGGCGGCATTGTGCCTTTTGTATTTAATTCCGATGCGATTTCTGTGTTTAATCGTCAATGTGAAAGTCCAAGGAATACATTGAACCTGCAGTGGTGTATCGGAAACTAATACTGGTCTCACAGGGAATGCTCAAAGCAACGTCTGTAAGTAGAGTCTGTATTCTTGAACTTAATGCGGCATTGTGCCATTTGTGTTTAATTCCGATGCGATTTCTGTCTTTCATCGTCAATGTGAACGTCCAAGGAATACATTGAACTTGCAGTGGTGTATCGGAAACTGATACTGGTCTCACAGGGAATACTCAAAGCACTGACTGTAAGAAGAGTGTCTAATCCTGTACTTAGTGCGGCATTGTGCCTTTTGTATTTAATTCCGATGCCATTTCTGTGTTTCATCATCAATGTGAAGGTCCAAGGAATACACTGAACCTGCAGTGGTGTATCGGAAACTAATACTGGTCTCACAGGGAATGCTCAAAGCACCGACTGTAAAAAGAGTCTCTATTCTTGTACTTAAGGCGGCATTGTGCCTTTTGTATTTAATTCCGATGTGATTTCTATGTTTAATCGTCAATGTGAAGGTCCAAGGAATACAATGAACCTGCAGTGGTGTTTCGGAAACTAATACTGCTCTCATAGGGAATGCTCAAAGCACCGACTGTAGGAAGAGCCTCTATTATTGTACTTAAGGCGGTATTGTGCCCTTTGTATTTAATTCCGATGCGATATCTGAGTTTCATCGTCAATTTGAAGGTCCAAGGAATACTTTGAAGCGGCAGTGGCGTATCGAAAACTAATACGGGTCTCACAGGGTATGCTTAAAGCACCGACAGTAAGAAGAGTCTCTATTCTTGTCTTTAAGGCATCATTGTTCCTTTTGTATTTAATTCCAATGCAATTTCAGTGTTTCATCGCCAATGTGAATGTCCAAGGATTACATTGAACCTCCAGTGGTGTATCGGAAACTAATACTGGTCTCACAGGGAATGCTCAAAGCACCGACTGTAAGAATAGTCTCTATTCTTGTACTTAAGGCGGCATTGTGCCTTTTGTATCTAATTCCGGTGCGATTTCTGTATATAATCGTCAATGTGTAGGTCCAAGGAATACATTGAACCTGCAATGGCGTATCGGAAACTAATACTGGTCTCACAGGGAATGCTCAAAGCACCGACCGTAAGAAGAGTCTCCATTCTTGTACTTAAGGCGGCAATGTGCCTTTTGTATTTAACTCCGATGTAATTTCAATGTTTCATCGTCAATGTGTATGTCCAAGGAATACATTGAACCTGCAGTGGTGTATCGGAAACTAATACTGGTCATACAGGGAATGCTCAAAGCACCGAGTGTTTATTCTTGTACTTAAGGCGGCATTGTGAAATTTGTATTTAATTCCGATGCCATTTCTGTGTTTCTTCGTCAATGTGAACGTCCAAGGAATACACTGAACCTGCAGTGGTGAATCGGAAACTAATACTGGTCCCACAGGGAATGCTCAAAGCACCGACAGTAAGAAGAGTCTCTATTCTTCTACTTATTGCGGCATTGTGCCTTTTGTATTTAATTCCGATGCGATTTCTGTGTTTAATCGTCAATGTGAAGGTCCAAGGAATACACTGAACCTGCAGTGGTGAATCGGAAACTAATACTGGTCCCACAGGGAATGCTCAAAGCACCGACAGTAAGAAGAGTCTCTATTCTTCTACTTATTGCGGCATTGTGCCTTTTGTATTTAATTCCGATGCGATATCTGTGTTTAATCGTCAATGTGAAGGTCCAAGGAATACATTGAACCTGCAGTGGCGTATCGAAAACTAATACGGGTCGAACAGGAAAGGATCTAATTACAGACTCTAAGAAGTCTCACTCTTCTTGCACCTATGGCGGCATTGTGCCTATTGAATATAATACCGATGTACTTTCAGTGTTTTTCATCGTCAATGTGTATGTCCAAGGAATACATTGAACCTGCAGTGGTGTATCGGAAACTATTACTGGTCTCACAGGGAATGCTCATAGCACCGACGGTAAGAATAGCCTCTATTCTTGTACATAAGGCGGCATTGTGCCTTTGGTATTTAATTCCCATGCGATATCTGTGTTTCATCGTCAATGTGAAGGTCCAAGGAGTACATTGAACCTGCAGTGGTGTATCGGAATTTAATACTGGTCTCTCAGGGAATGCTCGAAGCACCGATTGTAAGATGAGACTCTATTCTTGTACTTAGGGCGGCATTGTGCCTTTTGTATTTATTTCCGATGTAATTGCAGTGTTTTATCGTCAATGTGTATGTCCAAGGAATACATTGAATCTGCAGTGGTGTATCGGATACTAATACTGGTCTCACAGGAAATGCTCAAAGCACCGACTGTAAGAAGAGTCTCTATTCTTGTACTTAAGGCGGCATTGTGCCTTTTGTATTTAATTCCGATGCGATTTCTGTGTTTCAATGTCAATGTGAATGTCCAAGGAATACATTGAAACTGCAGTGGTGTATTGGAAACTAATACTGGTCTCACAGGGAATGCTCAAAGCACCGACTGTAAGTAGAGTCTCAATTCTTGTACTTAAGGCGGCATTGTGCCTTTTCTGTTTAATTCCGATGCGATTTCTGTCTTTCATCGTCAATGTGAACGTCCAAGGAATACATTGAACTTGCTGTGGTGTATCGGAAACTAATACTGGTCTCACAGGGAATGCTCAAAGCACTGACTGTAAGAAGAGTGTCTATTCCTGTACTTAATGCGGCATTGTGCCTTTTGTATTTAATTCCGATGCAATTTCTGTGTTTCATCGTCAATGTGAAGGTCCAAGGAATACACTGAACTTGCAGTGGTGTATCGGAAACTAATACTGGTCTCACAGGAAATGCTCAAAGCACCGACTGTAGGAAGAGTCTCTATTCTTGTACTTAAGGCGGCATTGTGCCTTTTGTATTTAATTTTGATGCGATTTCTGTGTTTCATCGTCAATCTGTATGTCCAAGGAATACATTGACCTGCAGTGGTGAATCAGAAACTAATACTGGTCTCACAGGGAATGCTCAAAGCACCGACGGTAAAAAGAGTCTCTATTCTTGTACTTAAGGCGGCATTGTTCCTTTTGTATTTAATTCCGATGTAATATCAGTGTTTCATCGTCAATGTGTATGTCCAACGAATAGATTGAACTCGCAGTGGTGTATCGGATACTATTACTGGGCTCACAGGGAATGCTCAAAGCACCGACGGTAAAAAGAGTCTCTATTCTTGTACTTAAAGCGGCATTGTTCATTTTGTATTTAATTCCGATGCCATTTCTGTGTTTCATCGACAATGTAATGTCCAAGTAATATACTGAACCTGCAGAGGTGTAGCGGAAACTAATACTGGTCGCACAGGGAATGCTCAAAGCACCGACTGTAAGAAGAGTCCCTATTCTTGTTCTTAAGGCGGCATTATGCCTTTTGTATTTAATTCCGATGCGATATCAGTGTTTAATCGTCAATGTGAATGTCCAAGGAATACATTGAACCTGCAGTGGTGTATCGGAAACTAATACTGGTCTCACAGGGAATGCTCAAAGCACCGACTGTAAGAAATGTCTCTATTCTTGTACTTCAGGCGGCATTGTTCATTTTTTATTTAATTCCGATGCCATTTCTGTGTTTCATCGTCAATGAGAAGGTCCAAGGAATAAACTGAACGTGCAGAGGTGTAGCGGAAACTAATACTGGTCTCACAGGGAATGCTCAAGGCACCGACTGTAAGAAGAGTCCCTATTCTTGTTCTTAAGGCAGCATTGTGCCTTTTGTATTTAATTCCGATGCGATTTCTGTGTTTCATCGTCAATTTGACAGTCCCAGGAATACATTTAACCTGCAGTGGCGTATCGAAAACTAATACGGGTCGCACAAAAAAGTATCGAAACACAGACTCCAAGAAGTCTCACTGTTCTTGCACTTATGGCGGCATTGCGCCTTTTGTATTTAATTCCGATGTAATTTCAGTGTTTCATCGTGAATGTGTATGTCCAAGGAATACATTGAACCTGCAGTGGTGTATCGGAAACTAATACTGGTCTCAAAGGGAATGCTGAAAGCACCGACTGTAAGAAGAGTCTCTATTCTTGTACTTAAGGCGGCATTGTGCCTTATGTGTTTAATTCCGAAGCGATTTCTGTCTTTCATCGTCAATTTGAACGTCCAAGGAATACATTGAACTTGCAGTGGTGTATCGGAAACTGATACTGGTCTCACAGGGAATGCTCAAAACACTGACTGTAAGAAGAGTGTCTATTCCTGTTCTTAATGCGGCATTGTGCATTTTGTATTTAATTCCCATGCCATTTCTGTGTTTCATCGTCAATGTGAAGGTCCAAGGAATACACTGAACCAGCAGTGGTGTATCGGAAACTAATACTGCCCTCACAGGGAATGCTCAAAGCACCGACTGTAGGAAGAGCCTCTATTCTCGTACTTAAGGCGGTATTGTGCCTTTTGTATTTAATTCCGATGCGATTTCTGTGTTTAATCGTCAATGTGAAGGTCCAAGGAATACATTGAACCTGCAATGGCGTATCGGAAACTAATTCGGGTCGCACAGGGAATACTCGAACCACCGACTGTAAGAAGAGACTATATTCTTGTATTTAGGGCGGCATTGTGCCTTTTGTATTTAATTCCGATGCCATTTCTGTGTTTCATCGTCAATGTGAAGGTCCAAGGAATGCACTGAACCTGCAGTGGCGTATCGGGAACTAATACGGGTCGCACAGGAGAGGATCATTACACAGACTCTAATAAGTCTCACTCTTCTTGCACTTATGGAGGCATTGTGACTTTTGTATTTAATTCCGATTTAATTTCAGTGTTTCATCGTCAATGTGAATGTCCAAGGAATACATTGGACCCCCAGTGGCGTATCGGAAACTAATAAGGTCTCACAGGGAATGATCAAAGCACCGACCATAAGAAGAGTCACTATTCTTGTACTTAAGGCGGCATTGTGCCTTTTGTATTTAATTCCGATGCGATTTCTGTGTTTAATCGTCAATGTGAAGGTCGAAGGAATACATTGATCCTGCAGTGGCGTATCGGAAACTAATACGGGTCGCACAGGAAAATATCAAAACACAGTCTCTAAGAAGTCTCACTCTACTTGCACTTATGGCGGCATTGTGCCTTTTGTATTTAATTCCGATGTAATTTCAGTGTTTCATCGTCAATGTGTATGTCCAAGGAATACATTGAACCTGCAGAGGTATATCGGAAACTAATACTGGTGACACAGGGAATGCTCAAAGCACCGAGTGTTTATTCTTGTACTTAAGGCGGCATTGTGCCCTTATTATTTAATTCCGATGCCATTTCTGTGTTTCATCGTCAATGTGAAAGTCCAAGGAATACACTGAACCGGCAGTGGTGTATCGGAAACTAATACTAGTCCCACAGGGAATGCTCAAAGCACCGACAGTAAGAAGAGTCTCTATTCTTCTAATTAAGGCTGCATTATGCCTTTTGTATTTAATTCCGATGCGATTTCTGTGTTTAATCGTCAATGTGAAGGTCCAAGGAATACATTGAACCTGCAGTGTTGTATCGGAAACTAATACTGGTCTCACAGGGAAAGCCCAAAGCAACGACTGTAAGAATAGTCTCTATTCTTGTACTTAAGGCTTCATTGTACCTTTTGTATTTAATTCCGTTGCGAATTCTGTGTATCATCGTCAATTTGAAGGTCCATGGAATACATTGAACCTGCAGTGGCGTATCGAAAACTAATACGGGTCGCACAGGAAAGGATCAAAACACAGACTCTAAGAAGTCTCACTCTTCTTGCACTTATGGCGGCATTGTGCCTTTTGTATATAATTCCGATGTAGTTTCAGTGTTTCATCGTCAATGTGTATGTCCAAGGAATACACTGAACCTGCAGTGGTGTATCGGAAACTAATACTGGTCCCACAGGGAATGCTCAAAGCACCGACAGTAAGAAAAGTCTCTATTCTTCTAATTAAGGCTGCATTATGCCTTTTGTATTTAATTCCGATGCGATTTCTGTGTTTGATCGTCAATGTGAAGTTCCAAGGAATACATTGAACCTGCAGAGTTGTATCGGAAACTAATACTGGTCTCACAGGGAAAGCCCAAAGCACCGACTGTAAGAATAGTCTCCATTCTTGTACTTAAGGCTTCATTGTACCTTTTGTATTTAATTCCGTTGCGAATTCTGTGTATCATCGTCAATTTGAAGGTCCAAGGAACACATTGGCCCTGCAGTGGCGTATCGAAAACTAATACGGGTCGCACAGGAAAGGATCAAAACACAGACTCTAAGAAGTCTCACTCTGCTTGCACTTATGGCGGCATTGTTCCTTTGGTATTTAATTCCGATGCGATTTCTGTGTTTCATCGTCAATGTAAAGGTCCAAGGAATACATTGAACCTGCAGTGGTGTATCGGAAATTAATACTGGTCTCTCAGCGAATGCTCGAAGCACCGATTGTAAGATGAGCCTCCATTCTTGTACTTAGGGCGGCATTGTGCATTTTGTATTTAATGCCGATGTAATTGCAGTGTTTCATCGTCAATGTGTATGTCCAAGGAATACATTGAATCTGCAGTGGTGTATCGGATACTAATACTGGTCTCACAGGGAACGCTCAAAGCACAGACTGTAAGAATAGTCTCTATTCTTGTACTTAAAGCGGCATTGTGCCTTATGTATTTAATTCCAATGCGATATCTGTGTTTAATCGTCAATTTGAAGGTCCAAGGAATACATTGAACCTGCAGTGGTGTATCAGAAACTTATACTGGTCTCACAGGGAATGCTCAAAGCACCGACTGTAAGAAGAGTCTCTATTCTTGTACTTAAGGCGGCAATGTGGTTTTTGTATATAATTGCGATGCAATTTCTGTGTGTCATCGTAAATGTGAAGGTCCAAGGAATACATTGAACCTCCAGTGGTGTATCGGAAACTAATACTGGTCTCACAGGGAATGCTGAAAACACCGACTGTAAGAATAGTCTCTATTCTAGTACTTATGGCGGCATTGTGGCTTTTGTATTTAATTCCGATGCGATTTCTGTGTTTAATCGTCAATGTGAAGGTCCAAGGACTACATTGAACCTGCAGTGGTGTATCGGAAACTAATACTGGTCTAACAGGGAATGCTCAAAGCACCGACTGTAAGTAGAGTCTGTATTCTTGTACTTAAGACGGCATTGTGCCTTTTGTGTTTAATTCCGATGCGATTTCTGTCTTTCATCGTCAATGTGAACGTCCAAGGAAGACATTGAACTTGCAGTGGTGTATCGGAAACTATACTGGTCTCACAGGGAATGCTCAAAGCACTGACTGTAAGAAGAGTGTCTATTCCTGTACTTAATGCGGCATTGTGCCTTTTGTATTTAATTCCGATGCCATTTCTGTGTTTCATCGTCAATGTGAAGGTCCAAGGAATACACTGAACCTGCAGTGGTGTATCGGAAACTAAGACTAGTCTCACAGGGAATGCTCAATGCACCGACTGTAAGAAGAGTCTCTATTCTTGTACTTAAGGCATCATTGTGCCTTTTGTATTTAATTCCGGTGTAATTTCAGTGTTTCATCGTCAATGTGAATGTCCGAGGAATACATTGAACCTGCAGTGGTGTATCGGAAACTAATACTGGTCTAACAGGGAATGCTCAAAGCACCGACTGTAAGTAGAGTCTGTATTCTTGTACTTAAGGCGGCATTGTGCCTTTTGTATTTAATTCCGATGCGATTTCTGTCTTTAATCGTCGATGTGAAGATCCAAGGAATACATTGAACCTGCAGAGGTGTATCGGAAACTAATACTGGTCTCACAGGGAAAGATCAAAGCACCGACTGTAAGAAGAGTCTCTATTCTTGTACTTAAGGCGGCATTGTGCCTTTTGTATTTAATTCCGTTGCGAATTCTGTGTATCATCGTCAATTTGAGGGTCCAAGGAATGCATTGAACCTGCAGTGGCGTATCGAAAACTAATACGGGTCGCACAGGAAAGGATCAAAACACAGACTCTAAGAAGTCTCACACTTCTTGCACTTATGGCGGCATTGTGAATTTTGTATATAATTCCGATGTAATTTCAGAGTTTCATCGTCAATGTGTATGTCCAAGGAATACATTGAACCTGCAGTGGTGTATCGGAAACTAATACTGGTCTCTCAGGGAATGCTCAAAGCACCGACGGTAAGGAGAGCCTCTATTCTTGTACATAAGGCGGCATTGGGCCTTTGGTATTTAATTCCGATGCGATTTCTGTGTTTCATCGACAATGTGAAGGTCCAAGGAATACATTGAACATGCAGTGGTGTATCGGAAATTAATACTGGTCTCTCAGGCAATGCTCGAAGCACCGATTGTGAGATGAGTCTACATTCTTGTACTTAGGGTGGGATTGTTCCTTATGTATTTAATTCCGATGTAATTTCAGTGTTTTATCGTCAATGTGAATGTCCAAGGAATTCACTGAACCTCCAGTGGTGTATCGGAAACTAATACTGGTCTCACAGGGAATGCTCAAAGCACCGACTGTAAGAAGAGTCTCTATTCTTGTACTTAAGGCGGCATTGTGCCATTTGTATTTTATTCCGATGCGATTTCTGCGTTTCATCGTCAATGTGAAGGTCCAAGGAATACATTGTACCTGCAGTGGTGTATAGGATACTAATACTGGTCTCACAGGCAATGCTCAAAGCACCGACTGTAAGAACAGTCTCTATTCTTGTACTTAAGGCGGCATTGTGCCATTTGTATTTAATTTTGATGCGATTTCTGTGTTTCTTCGTCAATGTGAAGGTGCATGGAACACATTGAACCTACAGTGGTGTATCGGAAACTAATACAGGTCTCACAGGAAAGGATCAAAGCACAGACTCTAAGAAGTCTCACTCTTCTTGCACTTAAGGCCGCATTGTGCCTTTTGTATTTAATTCCGATGTAATTTCAGTGTTTCATCGTCAAAGTGTATGTCCAAGGAATACATTGAACCTGCAGTGTTGTATCGGAAGCTAATACTGGTCGCACAGGTAATGCTCAAAACACCGACTTAAGAAGAGTCTCTATTCATGTACATAAGGCGGCATTGTGGCTTTTGTATTTAATTCCGATGCGATTTCTGTGTTTCATCGTCAATGTGAAATCCAAGGAATACATTGAACCTGCAATGGTGTATCGGAAAATAATACTGGTCTCACAGGCTATGCTCGAAGCACCGACTGTAAGAAGAGTCTCTATTCTTGTACTTAAGGCGGCATTGTTCCTTTTCTTTTTAATTCCGATGCGATTTCTGTCCTTCATCCTCAATGTGAAGGTCCAAGGAATACACTGAAATTGCAGTGGTGTATCGGAAACTAACACTGGTCTCACAGGGAATGCTCAAAGACCCGACTGTAAGAAGGGTCTCTATGCTTGTACTTATGGCGGCATTGTGCCTTTTGTATTTAATTCCGATGCGATATCTGTGTTTCATCGTCAATGTGTATGTCCAAGGAATACATTGAACCTGCAGTGGTGTATCGGAAACTAATACTGGTCATACAGGGAATGCTCAAAGCACCGAGTGTTTATTCTTGTACTTAAGGCGGCATTGTGAACTTTGTATTTAATTCCGATGCCATTTCTGTGTTTCTTCGTCAATGTGAACGTCCAAGGAATACACTGAACCTGCAGTGGTGAATCGGAAACTAATACTGGTCCCACAGGGAATGCTCAAAGCACCGACAGTAAGAAGAGTCTCTATTCTTCTACTTATTGCGGCATTGTGCCTTTTGTATTTAATTCCGATGCGATTTCTGTGTTTAATCGTCAATGTGAAGGTCCAAGGAATACTTTGAACCTGCAGTGGCGTATCGAAAACTAATACGGGTCGAACAGGAAAGGATCTAATTACAGACTCTAAGAAGTCTCACTCTTCTTGCACCTACGGCGGCATTGTGCCTTTTGAATATAATACCGATGTACTTTCAGTGTTTTTCATCGTCAATGTGTATGTCCAAGGAATACATTGAACCTGCAGTGGTGTATCGGAAACTAATACTGGTCTCACAGGGAATGCTCATAGCACCGACGGTAAGAATAGCCTCTATTCTTGTACATAAGGCGGCATTGTGCCTTTGGTATTTAATTCCCATGCGATTTCTGTGTTTCATCGTCAATGTGAAGGTCCAAGGAGTACATTGAACCTGCAGTGGTGTATCGGAATTTAATACTGGTCTCTCAGGGAATGCTCGAAGCACCGATTGTAAGATGAGACTCTATTCTTGTACTTAGGGCGGCATTGTGCCTTTTGTATTTATTTCCGATGTAATTGCAGTGTTTTATCGTCAATGTGTATGTCCAAGGAATACATTGAATCTGCAGTGGTGTATCGGATACTAATACTGGTCTCACAGGAAATGCTCAAAGCACCGACTGTAAGAAGAGTCTCTGTTCTTGTACTTAAGGCGGCATTGTGCCTTTTGTATTTAATTCCGATGCGATTTCTGTGTTTCAATGTCAATGTGAAGGTCCAAGGAATACATTGAAACTGCAGTGGTGTACCGGAAACTAATACTGGTCTCACAGGGAATGCTCAAAGCACCGACTGTAAGAAGAGTCTCAATTCTTGTACTTAAGGCGGCATTGTGCCTTTTCTGTTTAATTCCGATGCGATTTCTGTCTTTCATCGTCAATGTGAACGTCCAAGGAATACATTGAACTTGCTGTGGTGTATCGGAAACTAATACTGGTCACACAGGGAATGCTCAAAGCACTGACTGTAAGAAGAGTGTCTATTCCTGTACTTAATGCGGCATTGTGCCTTTTGTATTTAATTCCGATGCCATTTCTGTGTTTCATCGTCAATGTGAAGGTCCAAGGAATACACTGAACTTGCAGTGGCGTATCGGAAACTAATACTGGTCTCACAGGAAATGCTCAAAGCACCGACTGTAGGAAGAGTCTCTATTCTTGTACTTAAGGCGGCATTGTGCCTTTTGTATTTAATTCCGATGCGATTTCTGTGTTTCATCGTCAATGTGTATGTCCAAGGAATACATTGAACATGCAGTGGTGAATCGGAAACTAATACTGGTCTCACAGGGAATGCTCAAAGCACCGACGGTAAAAAAGAGTCTCTATTCTTGTACTTAAGGCGGCATTGTTCCTTTTGTATTTAATTCCGATGTAATTTCAGTGTTTCATCGTCAATGTGTATGTCCAAGGAATAGATTGAACTCGCAGTGGTGTATCGGATACTATTACTGGTCTCACAGGGAATGCTCAAAGCACCGACGGTAAAAAGAGTCTCTATTCTTGTACTTAAGGCGGCATTGTTCCTTTTGTATTTAATTCCGATGAAATTTCTGTGTTTCATCGACAATGTAATGTACAAGTAATATACTGAACCTGCAGAGGTGTAGCGGAAACTAATACTGGCCGCACAGGGAATGCTCTAAGTACCGACTGTAAGAAGAGTCCGTATTCTTGTTCTTAAGGCGGCATTATGCCTTTTGTATTTAATTCCGATGCGATATCAGTGTTTAATCGTCAATGTGAAGGTCCAAGGAATACATTGAACTTGCAATGGTGTATCGGAAACTAATACTGGTCTCACAGGGAATGCTCAAAGCACCGACTGTAAGAAATGTCTCTATTCTTGTACTTCAGGCGGCTTTGTTCATTTTTTATTTAATTCCGATGCCATTTCTGTGTTTCATCGTCAATGAGAAGGTCCAAGGAATAAACTGAACGTGCAGAGGTGTAGCGGAAACTAATACTGGTCTCACAGGGAATGCTCAAGGCACCGACTGTAAGAAGAGTCCCTATTCTTGTTCTTAAGGCGGCATTGTCCCTTTTGTATTTAATTCCGACGCGATTTCTGTGTTTATTCGTCAATGTGAAGGTCCAAGAAATACATTGCACCTGCAGTGTTGTATCGGAAACTAATACTGGTCTCACAGGGAATGCTCAAAGCACCGACTGTAAGTAGAGTCTCTATTCTTGTACTTAAGGCGGCATTGTGCCTTTTGTATTTAATTCCGATGCCATTTCTGTGTTTCATCGTCAATGTGAAGGCCCAAGGAATACATTGAACCTGCAGTGGTGTATCGGAAACTAATACTAGTCTCACAGGGAATGCGCAAACAGCGTCTGTAAGAAGAGTGTCTATTCTTGTACTTAAGGTGGCATTGTGCCTTTGTTATTTAATTCCGTTGCCATTTCTGTGTTTCATCGTCAATGTGAAGGTCCACGGAATGCACTGAACGTGCAGTGGTGTATCGCAAACTAATACGGGTCTCACAGGGAATGCTCAAAAGCACCGATTGTAAGATGAGTCTCTATTCTTGTACTTAAGGCGGCATTTTTCGTTTTGTATTTAATTCCGTTGCCATTTTTGTGTTTCATCGTCAATGTGAAGGTCCACGGAATGCACTGAACCTGCAGTGGTGTATCGGAAACTAATACTGGTTCACAGGGAATGCTCAAAGCAACGACTGAAAGGAGAGTCTCAGTTCTTGTACTTAAGGCGGTATTGTGCCTTTTGTATTTAATTCCGATGCGATTTCTGTGTTTCATCGTCAATTTGAAAGTCCCAGGAATACACTTAACCTGCAGTGGCGTATCGAAAACTAATACGGGTCGCACAGGAAAGTATCAAAACACAGACTCTAAGAAGTCTCACTGTTCTTGCACTTATGGCGGCATTGCGCCTTTTGTATTTAATTCCGATGTAATTTCAGTGTTTCATCGTGAATGTGTATGTCCAAGGAATACATTTAACCTGCAGTGGTGTATCGGAAACTAATACTGGTCTCACAGGGAATGCTCAAAGCACCGACTGTAAGAAGAATCTCTATTCTTGTACTTAAGGCGGCATTGTGCCTTATGTGTTTAATTCCGAAGCGATTTCTGTCTTTCATCGTCAATTTGAACGTCCAAGGAATACATTGAACTTGCAGTGGTGTATCGGAAACTGATACTGGTCTCACAGGGAATGCTCAAAGCACTGATTGTAAGAAGAGTGTCTATTCATGTTCTTAATGCGGCATTGTGCATTTTGTATTTAATTCCCAAGCCATTTCTGTGTTTCATCGTCAATGTGAAGGTCCAAGGAATACACTGAACCTGCAGTGGTGTATCGGAAACTAATACTGCTCTCACAGGGAATGCTCAAAGCACCGACAGTAGGAAGAGCCTCTATTCTTGTACTTAAGGCGGTATTGTGCCTTTTGTATTTAATTCCGATGCGATTTCTGTGTTTCATCGTCAATGTGAAGGTCCAAGGAATGCACTGAACCTGCAGTGGCGTATCGGGAACTAATACGGGTCGCACAGGAGAGGATCATAACACAGACTCTAATGAGTCTCACTCTTCTTGCACTTATGGAGGCATTGTGACTTTTGTATTTAATTCCGATGTAATTTCAGTGTTTCATCGTCAATGTGAATGTCCAAGGAATACATTGAACCTCCAGTGGCGTATCGGAAACTAATAAGATCTCACAGGGAATGCTCAAAGCACCGACCATAAGAAGAGTCACTATTCTTGTACTTAAGGCGGCATTGTGCCTTTTGTATTTAATTCCGATGCGATTTCTGTGTTTAATCGTCAATGTGAAGGTCGAAGGAATACATTGATCCTGCAGTGGCGTATCGGAAACTAGTACGGGTCGCACAGGAAAATATCAAAACACAGTCTCTAAGAAGTCTCACTCTTCTTGCACTTATGGCGGCATTGTGCCTTTTGTATTTAATTCCGATGTAATTTCAGTGTTTCATCGTCAATGTGTATGTCCAAGGAATACATTGAACCTGCAGTGGTATATCGGAAACTAATACTGGTGACACAGGGAATGCTCAAAGCACCGAGTGTTTATTCTTGAACTTAAGGCGGCATTGTGCCCTTATTATTTAATTCCGATGCCATTTCTGTGTTTCATCGTCAATGTGAAAGACCAAGGAATACACTGAACCTGCAGTGGTGTATCGGAAACTAATACTGGTCCCACAGGGAATGCTCAAAGCACCGACAGTACGAAGAGTCTCTATTCTTCTAATTAAGGCTGCATTATGACTTTTGTATTTAATTCCGTGCGATTTCTGTGTTTAATCGGCAATGTGAAGGTTCAAGGAATACATTGAACCTGCAGTGGTGTATCGGAAATTAATACTGGTCTCTCAGCGAATGCTCGAAGCACCGATTGTAAGATGAGCCTCCATTCTTGTACTTAGGGCGGCATTGTGCATTTTGTATTTAATGCCGATGTAATTGCAGTGTTTCATCGTCAATGTGTATGTCCAAGGAATACATTGAATCTGCAGTGGTGTATCGGATACTAATACTGGTCTCACAGGGAACGCTCAAAGCACAGACTTTAAGAATAGTCTCTATTCTTGTACTTAAAGCGGCATTGTGCCTTATGTATTTAATTCCAATGCGATATCTGTGTTTAATCGTCAATTTGAAGGTCCAAGGAATACATTGAACCTGCAGTGGTGTATCAGAAACTAATAATGGTCTCACAGGGAATGCTCAAAGCACCGACTGTAAGAAGAGTCTCTATTCTTGTAGTTAAGGCGGCAATGTGGCTTCTGTATATAATTACGATGCAATTTCTGTGCGTCATCGTCAATGTGAAGGTCCAAGGAATACATTGAACCTCCAGTGGTGTATCGGAAACTAATACTGGTCTCACAGGGAATGCTGAAAGCACCGACTGTAAGAATAGTCTCTATTCTAGTACTTATGGCGGCATTGTGGCTTTTGTATTTAATTCCGATGCGATTTCTGTGTTTAATCGTCAATGTGAAGGTCCAAGGACTACATTGAACCTGCAGTGGTGTATCGGAAACTAATACTGGTCTAACAGGGAATGCTCAAAGCACCGACTGTAAGTAGAGTCTGTATTCTTGTACTTAAGACGGCATTGTGCCTTTTGTGTTTAATTCCGATGCGATTTCTGTCTTTCATCGTCAATGTGAACGTCCAAGGAATACATTGAACTTGCAGTGGTGTATCGGAAACTATACTGGTCTCACAGGGAATGCTCAAAGCAATGACTGTAAGAAGAGTGTCTATTCCTGTACTTAATGCGGCATTGTGAATTTTGTATTTAATTCCGATGCCATTTCTGTGTTTCATCGTCAATGTGAAGGTCCAAGGAATACACTGAACCTGCAGTGGTGTATCGGAAACTAAGACTAGTCTCACAGGGAATGCTCAATGCACCGACTGTAAGAAGAGTCTCTATTCTTGTACTTAAGGCATCATAGTGCCTTTTGTATTTAATTCCGATGTAATTTCAGTGTTTCATCGTCAATGTCAATGTCCAAGGAATACATTGAACATGCAGTGGTGTATCGGAAACTAATACTGGCCTAACAGGGAATGCTCAAAGCACCGACTGTAAGCAGAGTCTGTATTCTTGTACTTAAGGCGGCATTGTGCCTTTTGTATTTAATTCCGATGCGATTTCTGTCTTTAATCGTCAATGTGAAGGTCCAAGGAATACATTGAACCTGCAGAGGTGTATCGGAAACTAATACTGGTCTCACAGGGAAAGATCAAAGAACCGACTGTAAGAAGAGTCTCTATTCTTGTACTTAAGGCGGCATTGTGCCTTTTGTATTTAATTCCGTTGCGCATTCTGTGTATCATCGTCAATTTGAAGGTTCAAGGAATGCATTGAACCTGCAGTGGCGTATCGAAAACTAATACGGGTCGCACAGGAAAGGATCAAAACACAGACTCTAAGAAGTCTCACACTTCTTGCACTTATGGCGGCATTGTGCCTTTTGTATATAATTCCGATGTAATTTCAGTGTTTCATCGTCAATGTGTATGTCCAAGGAATACATTGAACCTGCAGTGGTGTATCGGAAACTAATACTGGTCTCTCAGGGAATGCTCAAAGCACCGACGGTAAGGAGAGCCTCTATTCTTGTACATAAGGCGGCATTGGGCCTTTGGTATTTAATTCCGATGCGATTTCTGTGTTTCATCGTCAATGTGAAGGTCCAAGGAATACATTGTACCTGCAGTGGTGTATAGGATACTAATACTGGTCTCACAGACAATGCTCAAAGCACCGACTGTAAGAACAGTCTCTATTCTTGTACTTAAGGCGGCATTGTGCCTTTTGTAATTAATTCCGATGCGATTTCTGTGTTTCTTCGTCAATGTGAAGGTGCAAGGAACACATTGAACCTACAGTGGTGTATCGGAAACTAATACAGGTCTCACAGGAAAGGATCAAAGCACAGACTCTAAGAAGTCTCACTCTTCTTGCACTTAAGGCCGCATTGTGCCTTTTGTATTTAATTCCGATGTAATTTCAGTGTTTCATCGTCTATGTGTATGTCCAAGGAATACATTGAACCTGCAGTGTTGTATCGGAAGCTAATACTGGTCTCACAGGTAATGCTCAAAACACCGACTTAAGAAGAGTCTCTAGTCTTGTACATAAGGCGGCATTGTGGCTTTTGTATTTAATTCCGATGCGATATCTGTGTTTCATCGTCAATGTGAAATCCAAGGAATATATTGAACCGGCAATGGTGTATCGGAAAATAATACTGGTCTCACAGGCTATGCTCGAAGCACCGACTGTAAGAAGAGTCTCTATTCTTGTACTTAAGGCGGCATTGTTCCTTTTGTATTTAATTCCGATGGGATTTCTGTCCTTCATCCTCAATGAGAAGGTCCAAGGAATACACTGAAATTGCAGTGGTGTATCGGAAACTAATACTGGTCTCACAGGGAATGCTCAAAGACCCGACTGTAAGAAGGGTCTCTATTCTTGTACTTATGGCGGCATTGTGCCTTTTGTATTTAATTCCGATGCGATTTCTGTGTTTCATCGTCAATGAGAAGGTCCAAGGAATACACTGAACCTGCACTAATGTATGGGAAACTAATACTGGTCTCACAGGGAATGCTCAAAGCACCGACTGTAAGAAGAGTCTCTATATTTGGACTTAAGGCGGCATTGTGGCTTTTGTATTTAATTCCAATGCGATTTCTGTGCTTAATCGTCAATGTGAAGGTCCAAGGAATACATTGAACCAGCAGTCGTGTATCGGAAACTAATACGGGTCGCACAGGAAAGGATCAAAACACAGACTCTAAGAATTCTCACTCTTCTTGCACTTATGGCGGCATTGTGCCTTTTGTATATAATTCCGATGTAATTTCAGTGTTTCATCGTCAATGTGTATGTCCAAGGAATACATTGAACCTGCAGTGGTGTATCGGAAGCTAATACTGGTCTCACAGGGAATGCTCAAAGCACCGACGGTAAGAAGAGCCTCTATTCTTGTACATAAAGCGGCATTGTGCTTTTGGTATTTAATTCCGATGCGATTTCTGTGTTTCATCGTCAATGTGTAGGTCCAAGGAATACATTGAACCTGCAGTGGTGTGTCGGAAATAAATACTGGTCTCTCAGGGATTGCTCAAAGCACCGATTGTTAGATGAGTCTCCATTCTTGTACTTAGGCGGCATTGTGCCTTTTGTATTTAATTCCGATGTGATTTCTGTGTTTCATCGTCAATGTGAAGGACCATAGAATACATGTAACCTGCAGTGGTATATCGGAATCTAATACTGGTCTCACATGAAAGGATCAAAGCACAGACTCTAAGAAGTCTCATTCTTCTTGTAGTTAAGGCGTCATTGTGCCCTTTGTATTTAATTCCGTTGTAATTTCAGTGTTTCATCGTCAATGTGAAGGTCCAAGGAATAAACTGAACCTGCAGAGGTGTAGCGGAAACTAATACTGGCCTAACAGGGAATGCTCAAAGCACCGACTGTAAGATGAGTCTCTATTCTTGTTCTTAAGGCATCATTGTGCCTTTTGTATTTAATTCCGATGCGATTTCTGTGTTTAATCGTCAATGTGAAGGTCCAAGGAATACATTGAACCTGCAGTGGTGTATCGGAAACTAATACTGGTCTCACAGGGAATGCTCAAAGCACCGACTGTAAGAAGAGTCTCCAGTCTTGTACTTATGGCGGCATTGTGCCTTTTGTATTTAGTTCCGATGCGATTTCTGTGTTTCTTCAACAATGTGAAGGTGCAAGGAACTCATTGAACCTACAGTGGTGTATCGGAAACTAATACAGGTCTCACAGGAAAGGGTCAAAGCACAGACCCTAAGAAGTCTCACTCTTCTTGCACTTAAGGCGGCATTGTGCCTTTTGTATTTAATTCCGATGTAATTTCAGTGTATCATCGTCAATGTATATGTCCAAGGAATACATTGAACCTGCAGTGTTGTATCGGAAGTTAATACTGGTCTCACAGGGAATGCTCAAAGCACCGACTTAAGCAGAGTCTCTATTCTTGTACATAAGGCGGCATTGTGCCTTTTGTATTTAATTCCGATGCGCTTTCTGTGTTTCATCGTCAATGTGAAATCCAAGGAATACATTGAACCTGCAATGGTGTATCGGAAACTAATACTGGTCTCACAGGCTATGCTCGAAGCACCAACTGTAAGAAGCGTCTCTATTCTTGTACTTAAGGCGGCATTGTTCCTTTTGTATTTCATTCCGATGCCATTTATCAGCTTCATCCTCAACGTGAAGGTCCAAGGAATACACTGAAATTGCAGTGGTGTATCGGAAACTAATACTGGTCTCCCAGGGAATGCTCAAAACCCCGACTGTAAGAAGAGTCTCTATTCTTGTACTTATGGCGGCATTGTGGCTTTTGTATTTAATTCCGATTCGATTTCTGTGTTTAATCGTCAATGTGAAGGTCCAAGGAATACACTGAACTTGCAGTGGTGTATCGCAATCTAATACTGGTCTCACAGGGAATGCTCGAAGCACCGACTGTAAGAAAAGTCTCTATTATTGTACTTGAGGTGGCATTGTGGCTTTTGTATTTAATTCCGATGCCATTTCTGTGTTTCATGGTCAATTTGAAGGTCCAAGGAATACATTGAACCTGCGGTGTTGTATCGGAAGCTAATACTGGTCGGACCCGCGTGTTCCCACTGTGTGATCACAGACCTAGCGCCACCACAAGGCAGGTCTCGTGATACGAACAAGCACTCGTCCCAGTTGGACGGACGACCTAGCAAGCGACTAGATGTACGAAGCCTTTCACTCTCATTAGCCGAGAGACAGAATAGCCTTCAGCTAAGTTAATGGCTACGAGCTAGCAAGGCGCCATTAGCCTTACAGTGATTGTAATTAAAGTCTCCTGTGTATCGTCAAGAGCGATGTACCACAATGATTGATTAAAGAAAAGTATTAATCCAGCTACGTACTTTTCTTCATAGCACTAATTACGTAGCCTGTTCCAGTACTTGACGCCCGTCGGCGTGTGTGTGTACGCGTGCCTTTCTTTCGGCTACCCGTCACTGTGGACTGGCTGCCTTGGCAGTCCACTTCACCTTTCGTATTTAATTCCGATGTAGTTTCAGTGTTTCATCGTCAATGAGTATGTCCAAGGAATACATTGAACCTGGAGTGGTGTATCGGAAACTAATACTGGTCTCAAAGGTAATGCTCAAGGCACCGACTGTAAGAAGATTCTCTATTCTTGTACGTAAGGCAGCATTGTGCCTTTTGTATTTAATTATGATGTGATTTCTGTGTTTCATCGTCAATGTGTATGTCCAAGGAATACATTGAACCTGCAGTGGCGTATCGGAAACTAATACTGGTCTCACAGGGAATGCTCAAACACCGACTGTAAGAAGAGTCTCTATTTTTGTACTTAAGGCGGCATAGTGCCTTTTGTATTTCATTCCGACATGATTTCTGTGTTTCATCGTCAATGCGAAGGTCCAAGGAATACATTGAACCTGCAGTGGTGAATCGGAAACTAATAATGGTCTCACAGGAAACATTCAAAGCACAGACACTAAGAAGTCTCACTCACCTTGCAGTTATATCGGCATTGTTCCTTGTGTATTTAATTCCGATGTAATTTCTGTGTTTCATCGTCAATGTGTATGTCCAAGGAATACATTGAACCTGAGGTGGTGTATCGGAAACTAATACTGGTCTCACAGGGAATGCTCAAAGCACCGACTGTAAGAAGAGTCTCTATTCTTGTACTTAAGGCGGCATTGTACCTTTTGTATTTAATTTCCGATGCGATTTCTGTGTTTAATCGTCAATGTGAAGGTCCAAGGAATACATTGTACCTGCAGTGGTCTATCGGAAACTAATACTGGTCTCACAGGGAATGCTCAAAGCACCGACTGTAAGAAGAGTCTCTATTCTTGCACTTATGGCGGCATTGTTACTTTTGTATTTAATTCCGATGTAATTTCAGTGTTTCTTCGGCAATGTGTATGTCTAAGGAATACATTGAACCTGCAGTGCTGTATCGGAAACTAATACTGGTCTCACAGGGAATGCTCAAAGCACCGGCTGTTAGAAGAGTCTCTATTCTTATACTTAAGGCGGCATTGTGCCTTTTGTATTTTATTCCGATGCGATTTCTGCATTTCATCGTCAATGTGAAGGTCCAAGGAATACATTGTACCTGCAGTGGTGTATAGGAAACTAATACTGGTCTCACAGGCAATGCTCAAAGCACTGACTGTAAGAACAGTCTCTAGTCTTGTACTTAAGGCGGCATTGTGCCTTTTGTATTTAGTTCCGATGCGATTTCTGTGTTTCTTCGTCAATGTGAAGGTGCAAGGATCTCATTGAACCTACAGTGGTGTATCAGAACTAATACAGGTCTCACAGGAAAGAATCAAAGCACAGACTCTAAGAAGTCTCACTCTTCTTGCACTTAAGGCGGCATTGTGCCTTTTGTATTTAATTCCGATGTAATTTCAGTGTTTCATTGTCAATGCGTATGTCCAAGGAATACATTGAACCTGCAGTGTTGTATCGGAAGGTAATACTGGTCTCACAGGGAATGCTCAAAGCACCGACTTAAGAAGAGTCTCTATTCTTGTACATAAGGCGGCATTGTGCCTTTTGTATTTAATTCCGATGCGATTTCTGTGTTTCATCGTCAATGTGAAATCCAAGGAATACATTGAACCTGCAATGGTGTATCGGAAACTAATACTGGACTCACAGGCTATGCTCGAAGCACCGACTGTAAGAAGAGTCTCTATTCTTGTACTTAAGGCGGCATTGTTCCTTTTGTATTTCATTCCGATGCGATTTCTGAGCTTCATCCTCAATGTGAAGGTCCAAGGAATACACTGAAATTGCAGTGGTGTATCGGAAACTAATACTGGTCTCACAGGGAATGCTCAAAGCCCCGACTGTAAGAAGGGTCTCTATTCTTGTACTTATGGCGGCATTGAGCATTTTGTATTTAATTCCGATGCGATTTCTGTGTTTCATCGTCAATGTGAAGGTCCAAGGAATACACTGAACCTGCACTAATGTATTGGAAGCTAATAGTGGTCTCACAGGGAATGCTCAAAGCACCGACTGTAAGACGAGTCTCTATATTAGTACTTAAGGCGGCATTGTGGCTTTTGTATTAAATTCCGATGCGATTTCTGTGTTTAATCGTCAATGTGAAGGTCCAAGGAATACATTGAACCAGCAGTCGTGTATCGGAAACTAATACTGGTCTCACAGGGAATGCTCAAAGCATCGACTGTAAGAAGAGTCTCTATTCGTGTAATTATGGCGGCATTGTGGCTTTTGTATTTAATTCCGATGCAAGTTCTGTGTTTCATCGTCAATGTGAAGGTCCAAGGAAAACATTGAACCTGCAGTGGTGTATCGGAAACTAATACTGGTCTCACAGGGAATACTCAAAGCACCGACTATAAGAAGAGTCTCTATTCTTGTACTTAAAGGGGCATTGTGACTTTTGTGTTTAATTCCGATGTAATATCAGTGTTTCAGCGTCAATGTGAATGTCAAAGGAATACATTGAACCTCCAGTGGTGTATCGGAAACTAATACTGGTCTCACAGGGAATCCTTAAAGCACCGAGTGTAAGAACGGTCTCTATTCTTGTACTTAAGGCGGCATTGTGCCGTTTGTATTTAATTCCGATGCGATTTCTGTGTTTCTTCGTCAATGTGAAGGTGCAAGGAACACATTGACCCCGGAGTGGTGTATCGGAAACTAAAACTGGTCTCACAGGAGAGGATCAAAGCATAGAGTCTACGAAGTCTCATGCTTCTTGCACTTAAGGCAACATTTTGCCTTTTGTATTTAATGCTGATGTAATTTCTGTGTTTCATCGTCTATGTGTATGTCCAAGGACTACATTGGACCTGCAGTGGTGTATCGGAAACTAATACTGGTCTCACAGGGAATGCTCAAAGCACCAACTGTAAGAAGAGTCTCTATTCTTGTACGTAGGCGGCATTGTGCCTTTTGTATTTAATTCCGATGCGATTTCTGTGTTTCATCGTCAATGTGTATGTCCAAGGAATGCATTGAACCTGAGGTGGTGTATCGGAAACTAATACTGGCCTCACAGGGAATGCTCAAAGCACCGACTGTAAGAAGAGTCTCTATTCTTGCACTTATGGCGGCATTGTGACTTTTGTATTTAATTCCGATGTAATTTCAGTGTTTCTTCGGCAATGTGTATGTCTAAGGAATACATTGAACCTGCAGTGGTTTATCGGAAACTAATACTGGTCTCACAGGGAATGCTCAAAGCACCGGCTGTAAGAAGAGTCTCTATTCTTGTACTTAAGGCGGCATTGTGCCTTTTGTATTTTATTCCGATGCGATTTCTGCGTTTCATCGTCAATGTGAAGGTCCAAGGAATACATTGTACCTGCAGTGGTGTATAGGAAACTAATACTGGTCTCACAGGCAATGCTCTAAGCACCGACTGTAAGAACAGTCTCTAGTCTTGGACTTAAGGCGGCATTGTGCCTTTTGTATTTAGTTCCGATGCGATTTCTGTGTTTCTTCGTCAATGTGAAGGTGCAAGGAACTCATTGAAGCTAGAGTGGTGTATCGCAAACTAATACAGGTCTCACAGGAAAGGATCAAAGCACAGACTCTAAGAGGTCTCACTCTTCTTGCACTTAAGGCGGCATTGTGCCTTTTGTATTTAATTCCGATGTAATTTCAGTGTTTCATCGTCAATGTGTATGTCCAAGGAATACATTGAACCTGCAGTGTTGTATCGGAAGCTAATACTGGTCTCACAGGGAATGCTCAAAGCACCGACTTAAGATGAGTCTCTATTCTTGTACATAAGGCGGCATTGTGCCTTTTGTATTTAATTCCGATGCGATTTCTGTGTTTCATCGTCAATGTGAAAGCCAAGGAATACATTGAACCTGCAATGGTGTATCGGAAACTAATAATAGTCTCACAGGCTATGCTCGAAGCACCGACTGTAAGAAGAGTCTCTATTCTTGTACTTAAGCCGGCATTGTTCCTTTTGTATTTCATTCCGATGCGATTTCTGAGCTTCATCCTCAATGTGAAGGTCCAAGGAATACACTGAAATTGCCGTGTTGTATCGGAAACTAATACTGGTCTCACAGGGAATGCTCAAAGCCCCGACTGTAAGAAGAGTCTCCATTCTTGCACTTATGGCGGCATTGTGCCATTTGTATTTAATTTCGATGTAATTTCAGTGTTTCATACTCAATGTGTACGTCTAAGGAATACATTGAACCTGCAGTGGTGTATCGGAAACTAAAACTGGTCTCACAGGAAATGCTCAAAGCACCGACTGTAAGAAGAATCTCTATTCTTGTACTTAAGTCGGCATTGTGCCTTTTGTATTTAATTCCGATGTAATTTCAGTATTTCATCGTCAATGTGTATGTCCAAGGAATGGTGGATCGGAAACTAATACTGGTCTCGCAGAGAATGCTCAAAGCACCGACTGTAAGAAGAGTCTCCATTCTTGCACTTATGGCGGCATTGTGCCACTTGTGTTTAATTTCGATGTAATTTCAGTGTTTCATAGTCAATGTGTATGTCTAAGGAATACATTGAACCTGCAGTGGTGTATCGGAAACTACTACTGGTCTCACAGGGAATGCTCAAAGCACCGACTGTAAGAAGAGTCTCTATTCATGAACTTATTGCGGCATTGTGCCTTGTGTATTTAGTTCCGATGCGATTTCTGTGTTTCATCGTCAATGCGAAGGTCCAAGGAATACATTGAACCTGCAGTGGTGCATCTGAAACTAATACTGGTCTCACAGCAAAGGATCAAAGCACAGACTCTAAGATGTCTCCCTGATCTTGCAATTAAGGCGGCATTGTTCCTTTTGTATTTAATTCCGATGTAATTTCAGTGTTTCATCGTCAATGAGTATGTCCAAGGAATACATCGAACCTGGAGTGGTGCATCGGAAATTAATACTGGTCTGACAGGGAATGCACAAATCACCGACTGTAAGAAAAGTCTCTATTCTTGTACGTAAGGCGGCATTGTGCCTTTTGTATTTAATTCGGATGCGAATTCTGTGTTACATCGTCAATGTGTATAACCAAGCAATACATTGAACCTGCAGTGGTGTATCGGAAACTAATACTGGTCTCACAGGAAAGGATCAAAGCACAGACTCTAAGAAGTCTCACTCATCTTGCAGTTAAGGCGTTATTGTTCCTTTTAAGGTGTCACCGCCAGACACCACAATTGCTAGGTGGTAGTTTAAATCGGCCGCGGTCCATTTAGTACATGTTGCACCCGCGTGTCGCCACTGTGTGATCACAGACCTAGCGCCACCACAAGTCAGGTCTCGTGATACGAACAAGCACTCGCCCCAGTTGGACGGACGACCTAGCTAGCGACTAGATGTACGATGCCTTTCACTCTCATTAGCCGAGAGACAGAATAGCCTTCAGCTAAGTTAATGGCTACGAACTAGCAAGGCGCCTTTAGCCTTACAGTGATTGTAATTAAAGTCTCCTGTGTATCGTCAAGAGCGATGTACCACAATGATTGATTAAAGATAAGTATTAATCCAGCTACGTACTTTTCTTTATGGCATTAATTACGTAGCCTGTTCCAGTACTTGACGCCCGTCGGCGTGTGTGTGTACACGTGCCTCTCTTTCGGCTACCCGTCACTGTGGACTGGCTGCCTTGGCAGTCCACTTCACCTTTCGTATTTAAATCCGATGTAGTTTCAGTGTTTCATCGTCAATGAGTATGTCCAAGGAATACATTGAACCTGGAGTGGTGTATCGGAAGCTAATACTGGTCTCACAGGTAATGCTCAAAGCACCGACTGTAAGAAGAGTCTCTATTCTTGTACTTAAGGCGGCATTGTGCCTTTTGTATTTCATTCCGATATGATTTCTGTGTTTCATCGTCAATGCGAAGGTCCAAGGAATACATTGAACCTGCAGTGGTGTATCGGAAACTAATACTGGTCTCACAGGAAAGGATCAAAGCACACGCACTAAGAAGTCTCACTCACCTTGCAGTTATATCGGCATTGTTCCTTTTGTATTTAATTCCGATGTAATTTCAGTGTTCCATCGTCAATGAGTATGTCCAAGGAATACATTGAACCTGGAGTGGTGTATCGGAAACTAATACTGGTCTCACAGGGAATGCTCAAAGCACCGACTGTAAGAAGAGTCTCTATTCTTGTACTTAAGGCGGCATTGTACCTTTTGTATTTAATTCCGATGCGATTTCTGTGTTTCATCGTCAATGTGAAGGTCCAAGGAATACATTGTACCTGCAGTGGTGTATCGGAAACTAATACTGGTCTCACAGGGAATGCTGAAAGCACCGACTGTAAGAAGAGTCTCTATTCTTGTACGTAAGGCGGCATTGTGCCTTTTGTATTTAATTGCGATGCGATTTCTGTGTTTCATCGTCAATGTTTATGTCCAAGGAATACATTGAACCTGCAGTGGTATATCTGAAACTAATACTGGTCTCACAGAGAATGCTCAAAGCACCGACTGTTAGAAGAGTCTCTACTCTTGTACTTAAGGCGGCATTGTGCCTTTTGTATTTAATTCCAATGCGATTTCTGTATTTCATCGGCAATGTAAAGGTACAAGGAATACATTGTATCTGCAGTGGTGTATCGGAAACTAATACTGGTCTCACAGGGAATGCTCAAAGAGCCGACTGTAAGAGGAGTCTCTATTCTTGCACTTATGGCGGCACTGTGCCATTTGTATTTAATTCCGATGTAATTTCAGTGTTTCATCGTCAATGTGTATGTTTAAGGAATACATTGAACCTGCAATGGTGTATCGGAAACTAATACTGGTCTCACAGGGAATGCTCAAAGCACCGACTGTAAGAAGAGTCCCTATTCTTGCACTTATTGCGGCATTGTGCCTTTTGTATTTAGTTCCGATTCAATTTCTGTGTTTCATCGTCAATGCGAAGGTCCAAGGAATACATTGAACCTGCAGTGGCGTATCGGAATCTAATGCTGGTCTCACAGGAAAGGATCAAAGCACAGACTCTAAGAAGTCTTACTCATCTTCCCGTAAAGGCGGCATTGTTCCTTTTGTATTTAATTCCGATGTTATTTCAGTGTTTCATCGTCAATGAGTATGTCCAAGGAATACATTGAACCTGGAGTGGTGTATCGGAAACTAATACTGGTTTCACAGGGAAAGCTCAAAGCACCGACTGTAAGAAGGGTCTCTATTCTTGCACATATGGCGGAATTGTGCCTTTTGCATTTAATTCCGATGTAATTTCAGTGTTTCATCGTCAATGTGTATGTCTAAGAAATTCATTGAACCTGCAGTGGTGTATCGGAAACTAATACTGGTCTCACAGGGAATGCTCAAAGCACCGACTGTAAGAAGAGTCTCTAATCTTGTACTTATTGCGGCATTGTGCATTTTGTATTTAGTTCCGATGCGATTTCTGAGTTTCATCGTCAATGCGAAGGTTCAAGGAATACATTGAACCTGCAGTGGTGTATCGGAACCTAATACCGGTCTCACAGGAAAGGATCAAAGCACAGACTCTAAGAAGTCTCACTCATCTTGCAGTTAAGGCGGCATTGTACCTTTTGTATTTAATTCCCGATGTAATTTCAGTGTTTCATCGTCATTGGGTATGTCCAAGGAATACATTGAACCTTGAGTGGTGTATCGGAAACTAATACTGGTCTCACAGGGAATGCTCAAAGCACCGACTGTAAGAAGAATCTCTATTCTTGTACGTAAGGCGGCATTGTGCCTTTCGTATGTAATTCCGATGCGATTTCTGTGTTTCATCGTCAATGCGTATGTCCAAGGAATACATTGAACCTGCAGTGGTGTATCAGAAACTAATACTGGTCTCACAGGGAATGCTCAAAGCACCGACTGTAAGAAGAGTCTCTATTCTTGTACTTAAGGCGGCATTGTGCCTTTTGTATTTAGTTCCGATGCGATTCCTGTGTTTCATCGTCAATGCGAAGGTTCAAGGAATACATTGAACCTGCAGTGGTGTATCGGAAACTAATACTGGTCTCACAGGAAAGGATCAAAGCACAGACTCTAAGAAGTCTCACTCATCTTGCAGTTAAGGCGTTATTGTTCCTTTTAAGGTGTCACCGCCAGACACCACACTTGCTAGGTGGTAGTTTAAATCGGCCGCGGTCCATTTAGTACATGTCGGACCCGCGTGTCGCCACTGAGTGATCACAGACCTAGCGCCACCACAAGTCAGGTCTCGTGATACGAACAAGCACTCGCCCCAGTTGGACGGACGACCTAGCTAGCGACTAGATGTACGAAGCCTTTCACTCTCATTAGCCGAGAGACAGAATAGCCTTCAGCTAAGTTAATGGCTACGAACTAGCAAGGCGCCATTAGCCTTACAGTGATTGTAATTAAAGTCTCCTGTGTATCGTCAAGAGCGATGTACCACAATGATTGATTAAGGATAAGTATTAATCCAGCTACGTACTTTTCTTCATAGCACTAATTACGTAGCCTGTTCCAGTACTTGACGCCCGTCGGCGTGTGTGTGTACGCGTGCCTTTCTTTCAGCTACCCGTCACTGTGGACTGGCTGCCTTGGCAGTCCACTTCACCTTTCGTATTTAATTCCGATGTAGTTTCAGTGTTTCATCGTCAATGAGTATGTCCAAGGAATACATTGAACCTGGAGTGGTGTATCGGAAGCTAATACTGGTCTCACAGGTAATGCTCAAAGAACCGACTGTAAGAAGAGTCTCTAACCTTGTACGTAAGGCGGCATTGTGCCTTTTGTATTTAATTCCGATGTGATTTCTGTGTTTCATCGTCAATGTGTATGTCCAAGGAATACATTGAACCTGCAGTGGTGTATCGGAAACTAATACTGGTCTCACAGGGAATGCTCAAACACCGACTGTAAGAAGAGTCTCTATTCTTGTACTTAAGGCGGCATTGTGCCTTTTGTATTTCATTCCGATATGATTTCTGTGTTTCATCGTCAATGCGAAGGTCCAAGGAATGCATAGAAAATGCAGTGGTGTATCGGAAACTAATACTGGTCTCACAGGAAAGGATCAAAGCACAGACACTAAGAAGTCTCACTCACCTTGCAGTTATATCGGCATTGTTCCTTTTGTATTTAATTCCGATGTAATTTCAGTGTTTCATCGTCAATGAGTATGTCCAAGGAATACATTGAAGCTGGAGTGGTGTATCGGAAACTAATACTGGTCTCACAGGGAATGCTCAAAGCACCGACTGTAAGAAGAGTCTCTATTCTTGTACGTAAGGCGGCATTGTGCCTTTTGTATTTAATTCCGATGCGATTTCTGTGTCTCATCGTCAATGTGTGTGTCTAAGGAATACATTGAACCTGCAGTGGTGTATCGGAAACCTATACTGGTCTCACAGGGAAAGCTCAAAGCACCGACTGTAAGAAGAGTCTCTATTCTTGCACTTATGGCGGCATTGTGACATTTGTATTTAATTCCGATGTAATTTCAGTGTTTCATCGTCAATGTGTATGTCTAAGGAATACATTGAACCTGCAATGGTGTATCGGAAACTAATACTGGTCTCACAGGGAATGTTCAAATCACCGACTGTAAGAAGAGTCTGTATTCTTGCACTTATTGCGGCATTTTGCCTTTTGTATTTAGTTCCGATTCGATTTCTGTGTTTCATCGTCAATGCGAAGGTCCAAGGAATACATTGAACCTGCAGTGGCGTATCGGGAACTAATACTGGTCTCACAGGAAAGGATCAAAGCACAGACTCTAAGAAGTCTTACTCATCTTCCCGTAAAGGCGGCATTGTTCCTTTTGTATTTAATTCCGATGTTATTTCAGTGTTTCATCGTCAATGAGTATGTCCAAGGAATACATTGAACCTGGAGTGGTGTATCGGAAACTAATACTGGTTTCACAGGGAAAGCTCAAAGCACCGACTGTAAGAACCGTCTCTATTCTTGCACATATGGCGGAATTGTGCCTTTTGTATTTAATTCCGATGTAATTTCAGTGTTTCATCGTCAATGTGTATGTCTAAGGAATTCATTGAATCTGCAGTGGTGTATCGGAAACTAATACTGGCCTCACAGGGAATGCTCAAAGCACCGACTGTAAGAAGAGTCTCTAATCTTGTACTTATTGCGGCATTGTGCATTTTGTATTTAGTTCCGATGCGATTTCTGAGTTTCATCGTCAATGCGAAGGTTCAAGGAATACATTGAACCTGCAGTGGTGTATCGGAAACTAATACCGGTCTCACAGGAAAGGATCAAAGCACAGACTCTAAGAAGTCTCACTCATCTTGCAGTTAAGGCGGCATTGTACCTTTTGTATTTAATTCCGATGTAATTTCAGTGTTTCATCGTCATTGGGTATGTCCAAGGAATACATTGAACCTGGAGTGGTGAATCGGAAACTAATACTGGTCTGACAGGGAATGCTCAAAGCACCGACTGTAAGAAGAGTCTCTAATCTTGTACTTATTGCGGCATTGTGCATTTTGTATTTAGTTCCGATGCGATTTCTGAGTTTCATCGTCAATGCGAAGGTCCAAGGAATACATTGAACCTGCAGTGGTGTATCGGAAACTAATACTGGTCTCACAGGAAAGAATCAAAGCACAGACTCCAAGAAGTCTCACTCATCTTGCAGTTAAGGCGTTATTGTTCCTTTTGTGGTGTCACCGCCAGACACCACACTTGCTAGGTGGTAGTTTAAATCGGCCGCGGGCCATTTAGTACATGTCGGACCCGCGTGTTCCCACTGTGTGATCACAGACCTAGCGCCACCACAAGTCAGGTCTCGTGATACGAACAAGCACTCGCCCCAGTTGGACGGACCACCTAGCTAGCGACTAGATGTACGAAGCCTTTCACTCTCATTAGCCGAGAGACAGAATAGCCTTCAGCTAAGTTAATGGCTACGAACTAGCAAGGCGCCTTTAGCCTTACAGTGATTGTAATTAAAGTCTCCTGTGTATCGTCAAGAGCGATGTACCACAATGATTGATTAAAGATAAGTATTAATCCAGCTACGTACTTTTCTTCATAGCATTAATTACGTAGCCTGTTCCAGTACTTTACGCCCGTCGGCGTGTGTGTGTACGCGTGCCTTTCTTCCGGCTACCCGTCACTGTGGACTGGCTGCCTTGGCAGTCCACTTCACCTTTCGTATTTAATTCCGATGTAGTTTCAGTGTTTCATCGTCAATGAGTATGTCCAAGGAATACATTGAACCTGGAGTGGTGTATCGGAAGCTAATACTGGTCTCACAGGTAATGCTCAAAGCACCGACTGTAAGAAGAGTCTCTATTCTTGTACGTAAGGCGGCATTGTGCCTTTTGTATTTAATTCCGAAGTGGTTTCTGTGTTTCATCGTCAATGTGTATGTCCAAGGAATACATTGAACCTGCAGTGGTGTATCGGAAACTAATACTGGTCTCACAGGGAATGCTGAAACACCGACTGTAAGAAGAGTCTCTATTCTTGTACTTAAGGCGGCATTGTGCCTTTTGTATTTCATTCCGATATGATTACTGTGTTTCATCGTCAATGCGAAGGTCCAATGAATACATTGAACCTGCAGTGGTGTATCGGAAACAAATACTGGTCTCACAGGAAAGGATCAAAACACAGACTCCAAGAAGTCTCACTCTTCTTGCAGTTAAGGCGGCATTGTGCCTTTTGTATTTAATTCCGATGCGATTTCTGTGTTTCATCGTCAATGTGAAGTTCCAAGGAATACATTGTACCTCCTGTGGTGTATCGGAAACTATTACTGGTCTCACAGGGAATGCTCAAAGCACCGACTGTAAGAAGGGTCTCTATTCTGGCACTTATGGCGGCATTGTGACTTTTGTATTTAATTCCGATGTAATTTCAGTGTTTCTTCGGCAATGTGTATGTCTAAGGAATACATTGAACTTGCAGTGGTGTATCGGAAACTAATTCTGGTCTCACAGGGAAAGCTCAAAGCACCGACTGTAAGAAGAGTCTCTATTCTTGCTCTTATGGCGGCATTGTGCCTTTTGTATTTAATTCCGATGTAATTTCAGTGTTTCATCGTCAATGTGTATGTCTATGGAATTCATTGAACCTGCAGTGGTGTATCGGAAACTAATACAGGTCTCACAGGGAATGCTCAAAGCACCGACTGTAAGAAGAGTCTCTATTCTTGTACTTATTGCGGCATTGTGCATTTTGTATTTAGTTCCGATGCGATTTCTGTGTTTCATCATCAATGCGAAGCTCCAAGGAATACATTGAACCTGCAGTGGTGTATCGGAAACTGATACTAGTCTCACAGGAAAGGATCAAAGCACAGACTCTAACAAGTCTCACTCATCTTGCAGTTAAGGCGGCATTGTTCCTTTCGTATTTAATTCCGATGTAATTTCAGTGTTTCATCGTCAAGGAGTATGTCCAAGGAATACATTGAACCTGGAGTGGTGTATCGGAAAGTAATACTGGTCTCACAGGGAATGCTCAAAGCACCTACTGTTAGAAGAGTCTCTATTCTTGTACTTAAGGCGGCATTGTGCCTTTTGTATTTTATTCCGATGCGATTTCTGTATTTCATCGTCAATGTGAAGGTACAAGGAATACATTGTACCGGCAGTGGTGTGTCGGAAACTAATACTGGTCTCACAGGGAATGCTCCAAGAGCCGACTGTAAGAGGAGTCTCTATTCTTGCACTTATGGCGGCATTGTGCCATTTGTATTTAATTCCGATGTAATTTCAGTGTTTCATCGTCAATGTGTATGTCTAAGGAATACATTGAACCGGCAATGGTGTATCGGAAACTAATACTGGCCTCACAGGGAATGCTCAAAGCACCGACTGTAAGAAGAGTCACTATTCTTGCACTTATTGCGGCATTGTGCCTTTTGTATTTAGTTCCGATTCGATTTCTGTGTTTCATCGTCAATGCGAAGGTCCAAGGAAAACATTGAACCTGCAGTGGCGTATAGGAAACTAATACTGGTCTCACAGGAAAGGATCAAAGCACAGACTCTAAGAAGTCTTACTCATCTTCCCGTAAAGGCGGCATTGTTCCTTTTGTATTTAATTCCGATGTAATTTCAGTGTTTCATCGTCAAGGAGTATGTCCAAGGAATACATTGAACCTGGAGTGGTGTAACGGAAAATAATACTGGTCTCACAGGGAATGCTCAAAGCACCGACTGTAAGAAGAATCTCTATGCTTGTACGTAAGGCGGCATTGTGCCTTTCGTATTTAATTCCGATGCTATTTCTGTGTTTCATTGTCAATGCGTATGTCCAAGGAATACATTGAACCTGCAGTGGTGTATCAGAAACTAATACTGGTCTTACAGGGAATGCTCAAAGCACCGACTGTAAGAAGAGTCTCTATTCTTGTACTTATTGCGGCATTGTGCATTTTGTATTTAGTTCCGATGCGATTTCTGTGTTTCATCATCAATGCGAAGCTCCAAGGAATACATTGAACCTGCAGTGGTGTATCGGAAACTAATACTAGTCTCACAGGAAAGGATCAAAGCACAGACTCTAACAAGTCTCACTCATCTTGCAGTTAAGGCGGCATTGTTCCTTTTGTATTTAATTCCGATGTAATTTCAGTGTTTCATCGTCAAGGAGTATGTCCAAGGAATACATTGAACCTGGAGTGGTGTATCGGAAAGTAATACTGGTCTCACAGGGAATGCTCAAAGCACCTACTGTTAGAAGAGTCTCTATTCTTGTACTTAAGGCGGCATTGTGCCTTTTGTATTTTATTCCGATGCGATTTCTGTATTTCATCGTCAATGTGAAGGTACAAGGAATACATTGTACCGGCAGTGGTGTGTCGGAAACTAATACTGGTCTCACAGGGAATGCTCCAAGAGCCGACTGTAAGAGGAGTCTCTATTCTTGCACTTATGGCGGCATTGTGCCATTTGTATTTAATTCCGATGTAATTTCAGTGTTTCATCGTCAATGTGTATGTCTAAGGAATACATTGAACCGGCAATGGTGTATCGGAAACTAATACTGGTCTCACAGGGAATGCTCAAAGCACCGACTGTAAGAAGAGTCACTATTCTTGCACTTATTGCGGCATTGTGCCATTTGTATTTCGTTCCGATTCGATCTCTGTGTTTCATCGTCAATACGAAGGTCAAAGGAATACATTGAACCTGCAGTGGTGTATCGGAAACTAATACGGGTCTCACAGGAAATGTTCAAAGCACCGACTGTAAGAAGAGTCTCTATTCTTGTACTGAAGGCGGCATTATGCCTTTAGTATTTAATTCCGATGCGAATTCTGTGTTTCATCGTCAATGTGAAACTCCAAGGAATACTTTGAACCTGCAGTGGTGTATCGCAAACTAATACTGGTCTCACAGGGAATGCTCAAAGCACCGACTGTAAGAAGAGTCTCTATTCTTGTACTTATGGCGGCATTGTGTCTTTTGTATCTAATTCCGATGCGATTTCTGTGTTTCATCGTCAATGTGAAGGTACAAGGAATACATTGTACCTGCAGTGGTGTATCGGAAACTAATACTGGTCTCACAGGGAATGCTCAAAGCACCGACTGTAAGAGGAGTCTCTACTCTTGCACTTAAGGCGGCATTGTGCCTTTTGTATTTAATTCCGATGTAATTTCAGTGTTTCATCGTCAATGTGTATGTGCTAGGAATACATGGAATCTGCAGTGGTGTATCGGAAACTAATAATGGTCTCACAGGGAATGCTCGATGCACCGACTGTAAGAAGAGTCCCTATTCTTGTACTTAAGGCGGCATTGTTCCTTTTGTATTTAATTCCGATGCGATTTCTGTGTTTCATCGTCAATGTGAAGGTCCAAGGAATACATAGGCCCTGCAGTGGTGTATGGGATACTAATACTGGTCTCATTGGGATAGCTCAAAGTACCGACTGTAAGAAGACTCTCTATTCTTGTACTTAAGGCGGCATTGTGCCATTTGTATTTAATTCCGATGCCATTTATGTGTTCCATCGGCAATGTGAAGGTCCAAGGAATACATTGTACCTGCAGTGGTGTATCGGAAACAAGTACTGGTCTCGCAGGGAATACTCAAAGCACCGACTGTAAGAAGAGTAAATGTTCTTATGCTTATGGCGGCATTGTGACTTTTGTATTTAATTCCGATGTAATTTCAGTGTTTCATTGTCAATGTGTGTGTCTAAGGAATACATTGAACCTGCAGTGGTGTATCAGAAACTAATACTGGTCTCACAGGGAATGCTCGAAGCACCGACTTTGAGACGTGTCTCTATTCTTGTACGTAAGGCGGCATTGTGCATTTTGTATTTAATTCTGATGCGATTTCTGTGTTTCATCGTCAATGTGTATGTCCAAGGAATACACTGAACCTGCAGTGGTGTATCGGAAACTGGTCTCAGAGGGAATGCTCAAAGCACCGACTGTAAGAAGAGTCTCTTTTCTTGTACTTAAGGCAGCATTGAGCCTTTTGCATTTAATTCCGATGCGATTTCTGTGTTTCATCGTCAATGTAAAGGTACAAGGAATACATTGTACCTGCAGTGGTGTATCGGAAACTGATACTGGTCTCACAGGGAATGCTCAAAGCACCGACTGTAAGAGGAGTCTCTATTCTTGCACTTATGGTGGCATTGTGCCTTTTGTATTTAATTCCAATGTAATTTCAGTATTCATCGTCAATGTGTATGTCTAAGGAATACATTGATCCTGCAGTGGTGTATCGGAAACTAATACTGGTCTCACAGGGAATGCTCAAAGCATCGACTGTAGGAAGAGTCTCAATTCTTGTACTTAAGGCGGCATTGTGCCTTTTGTATTTAATTCCGATGCGATTTCTCTGTTTCATCGTCAATGTGAAGTTCCAAGGAATACATTGTACCTGCTGTGGTGTATCGGAAACTATTACTGGTCTCACAGGGAATGCTCAAAGCACCTACTGTAAGAAGGGTCTCTATTCAGGCACTTATGGCAGCATTGTGCCTTTTGTGTTTAATTCCGATGCGATATCTGTGTTTCATTGTCAATGTGTATATCCAAGGAATACATTGAACCTGCAGTGGTGTATCGGAAACCAATACTGGTCTCAAAGAGAATGCTCAAAGCACCGACTGTAAGAAGAGTCTCTATTCTTGTACTTATGGCGGCATTGTGCATTTTGTATTTAATTCCGATGCGATTTCTGTGTTTCAACGTCAATTTGAAGGTCCAAGGAATACATTGTACCTGCAGTGGTGTATCGGAAACTAATACTGGCCGCACAGGGAATGCTCAAAGCACCGACTGTAAGAAGAGTCTCTATGCATGCACTTATTTCGGCATTGTGCCTTTTGTATATAATTCCGATGTAATTTCAGTGTTTCATCGTCATTGAGTATGTCCAAGGAATACTTTGAACCTGGAGTGGTGTATCGGAAACTAATACTGGTCTCACAGGGAATGCTCAAAGCACCGACTGTAGGAAGAGTCTCTATTCTTGTACTTAAGGCGGCATTGTGCCATTTGTATTTAATTTCGATGCGATTTCTGTGTTTCATCGTCAATGTGAAGGTACAAGGAATACATCGAACCTGCAGTGGTGTATCGGCAACCAATACTGGTCTCAAAGAGAATGCTCAAAGCACCGACTGTAAGAAGAGTCTCTATTCTTGTACTTAAGGCGGCATTGTGCATTTTGTATTTAATTCCGATGCGATTTCTGTGTTTCAACGTCAATTTGAAGGTCCAAGGAATACATTGTACCTGCAGTGGCGTATCGGAAACTAATACTGGCCTCACAGGGAATGCTCAAAGCACCGACTGTAATAAGAGTCTCTATGCATGCACTTATGGCTGCATTGTGCCTTTTGTATATAATTCCGATGTAATTTCAGTGTTTCATCGTCAATGTGTATGTCTAAGGAATACATTGAACCTGCAGTGGTGTATGGGAAACTAATACTGGTCTCACAGGGAATGCTCAAAGCACTGACTGTAAGAAGAGTCTCGATTCTTGTACGTAACTCGGCATTGTGCCTTTTGTATTTAATTCCGATGCGATTTCTGTGTTTCATCGTCAATGCGTATGTCCAAGGAATACATTGAACCTGCAGTGGTATATCGGAAACTAATACTGGTCTCACAGGGAATGCTCAAAGCACCGACTGTAAGAAGAGTCTCTATTCTTGTACTTAAGGCGGCATTGTGCATTTTGTATTTAGTTCCGATGCGATTTCTGTGTTTCATTGTCAATGCGAAGGTCCAAGGAATACATTGAACCTGCAGTGGTGTATCGGAAACTAATACTGGTCTCACAGGAAAGGATCAAAGCACAGACTCTTAGAAGTCTCATTCTTCTTGCAGTTAAGGTGGCATTGTTCCTTTTGTATTTAATTCCAATGTAATTTCAGTGTTTCATCGTCATTGAGTATGTCCAAGGAATACATTGCACCTGGAGTGGTGTATCGGAAACTTATACTGGTCTCACAGGGAATGCTCAAAGCACCGACTGTAAGAAGAGTCTATATTCTTGTACGTACGGCGGCATTGTGCCTGTTGTATTTAATTCCGATGCTATTTCTGTGTTTCATCGTCAATGTGTATGTCCAAGGAATACATTGAACCTGCAGTGGTGTATCAGAAACTAATACTGGTCTCACAGGGAATGCTCAAAGCACCGACTGTAGGAAGAGTCTCTATTCTTGTACTTAAGGCGGCATTGTGCCTTTTGTATTTAATTTCGATGCGATTTCTGTGTTTCATCGTCAATGTGAAGGTACAAGGAATACATTGTACCTGCAGTGGTGTATCGGAATCTAATACTGGTCTCACAGGGAATGCTCAAAGCACCGACCGTAAGAGGAGTCTCAATTCTTGCACTTATGGCGGCATTGTGCAATTTGTATTTAATTCCTATGTAATTTCAGTGTTTCATCGTCAATGTGTATGTCTAAGGAATACATTGCACCTGCAGTGGTGTATCGGAAACTAATACTGGTCTCACAGGAAAGGATCAAAGCACAGACTCTTAGAAGTCTCATTCTTCTTGCACTTAAGGCGGCATTGTGCCTTTTGTATTTAATTCCGATCTAATATCAGTGCTTCATCGTCAATGTGTATGTCCTAGGAATACATGGAATCTGCAGTGGTGTATCGGAAGCTAATACTGGTCTCACAGGGAATGCTCAAAAACACCGACTGTAAGAAGAGACTCTATTCTTGTACTAAAGGCGGCATTATGCCTTTTGTATTTAATTCCGATGAGATTTCTGTGTTTCATCGTGAATGTGAAGGTCCAAGGAATACATAGACCCTGCAGTGGTGTATGGGAAACTAATGCTGGTCTCACCGGGAATGCTCAAAGTACCGACTGTAAGAGGACTCTCTATTCTTGTACTTAAGGCGGCATTGTGCCTTTTGTATTTAATTCCGATGCGATTTCTGTGTTTCATCGTCAATGTGTATGTCCAAGGAATACACTGAACCTGCAGTGGTGTATCGGAAACTAATACTGGTCTCAAAGGGAATGCTCAAAGTACCGACTGTAAGAAGAGTCTCTATCATTGTACTTAAGGCGGCATTGTGCATTTTGTATTTAATTCCGATGCGATTTCTGTCTTTCATCGTCAATGTGTATGTCCAAGGAATACACTGAACCTGCAGTGGTGTATCGGAAACTAATACTGGCCTCACAGGGAATGCTCATCACACCGACTGTAAGAAGAGCCTCTATTCATGCACTTATGGCGGCATTGTGCCTTTTGTATTTAATTCCGATGTAATTTCAGTGTTTCATCGTCAATGTGTATGTCTAAGGAATACATTGAACCTGCAGTGGTGTATCGCAAACTAATACTGGTCTCACAGGGAATGCTCAAAGCACCGACTGTAAGAAGAGTCACTATTCTTGTACTTAAGGCGGCATTGTGCCTTTTGTATTTAATTCCCATGTGATTTCTGTGTATCATCGTCAATGTGAAGGTCCAAGGAATACATTGAACCTGCAGTGGTGTATCGGAAACTAATACTGCTCTCACAGGAAAGGATCAAGGCACAGGCTCTAAGAAGTCTCACTCTTCTTGCACTTAAGGCGGCATTGTGCCTTTGTATTTAATTCCGATGTAATTTCGGTGTTTCGTCTTTAATGTGTATGTCGAAGGAATACATTAAACCTGCAGTGGTGTATCGGAAACTAATACTGGTCTCACAGGGAATCCTCAAAGCACCGACTGTAAGAAGAGTCTCTATTCTTGTACTTAAGGCGGCATTCTGCCATTTGTATTTAATTCCGATGCGATTTCTGTGTTTCATCGTCAATGTGAAGGTCCAAGGAATACATTGAACCAGCAGTGGCGTTTCGGACACTAATACAAGTCGCACAGGAAAGGATAAAAGCACAGACTCTAAGAAGTCCCACTCTTCTTGCACTTAAGGCGGCATTGTACCTTTTGTATTTAATTACGATGTAATTTCAGAGTTTCATCGTCAATATGTATGTCCAAGGAATACATTGAACTTGCAGTGGTGTATCGGAAACTAATACTGGTCCCGCAGTGAATGCTCAAAGCACCGACAGTAAGAAGTGCCTCTACACTTGCACTTATGGCAGCATTGTGCCTTTTGTATTTAATTCCGATGTAATTTCAGTGTTTCATCGTCAATGTGTATGTCTAAGCAATACATTGAACCTGCAGTGGTGTATCGGAAACTAATACTGTTCTCACAGGGAACGCTCAAAGCACCGACTGTAAGAAGAGTCTCTATTCTTGTACTTAAGGCGGCATTGTGCCATTTGTATTTAATTCCATTGCGATTTCTGTGTTTAATCGTCAATGTGAAGGTCCAAGGAATACATTGAACCTGCAGTGGCGTATCGGATACTAATACTGGTCGCACAGGAAAGGATAAAACCACATTTTCTAAGAAGTCTCACTCTTCTTGCACTTAAGGCGGCATTCTACCTTATGTATTTAATTACGATGTAATTTCAGTGTTTCATCGACAATGTGTATGTGCAAGGAATACATTGAACTTGCAGTGGTGTATCGGAAACTAATACTGGTCCCGCAGGGAACGCTCAAAGCACCGACAGTAAGAAGAGTCTCTATTCTTGCACTTAAGGCGGCATTGTGCCTTTTGTATTTAATTCTGATGTAATGTCAGTGTTTCATCGTCAACGTGTATGTGCAAGGAATACATTGAACCTGCAGTGGTGTATCGGAAGCTAATACTGGTCTCACAGGGAATGCTCAAAACACCGACTGTAAGAAGAGTCTCTATTCTTGTACTTAAGGCGGCATTGTGCCTTTTGTATTTAATTCCAATGCGATTTCTGTGTATCATCGTCAATGTGAAGGTCCAAGGAACACATTGAACCTGCAGTGATGTATCGGAAACTAATACTGGTCTCACAGGAAAGGATAAAACACAGAGTCTAAGAAGTCTCACTCTTCTTGCACTTAAGGCAGCATTGTATCTTTTGTATTTAATTACGATGTAATTTCAGTGTTTCATCGTCAATGTGTATGTCCAAGGAATACATTGCACCTGCAGTGGTGTATCGGAAACTAATACTGGTCTCACAGGGAATGCTCAAAACACCGACTGTAAGAAGAGTCTCTATTCTTGTACTTAAGGCGGCATTATGCCTTTTGTATTTAATTCCGATGCGATTTCTGTGTTTCATCGTCAATGTGGAGGTCCAAGGAATACATAGACCCTGCAGTGGTGTATGGGAAACTAATACTGGTCTCACAGGGAATGCTCAAAGTACCGACTGTATGAAGACTCTCTATCCTTGTACTTACGGCGGCATTGTGCATTTTGTATTTAATTCCGATGGGATTTCTGTGTTTCATCGTCAATATGTATGTCCAAGGAATACACTGATCCTGCAGTGATGTATCGGAAACTAATACTGGTCTCACAGGGAATGCTCAAAGTACCGACTGTAAGAAGAGTCTCTATGCTTGTACTTAAGGCGGCATTGTGCCTTTTGTATTTAATTCCGATGCGATTTCTGTGTCTCATCGTCAATGGGAAGTTCCAAGGAATACATTGTACCTGCTGTGGTGTATCGGAAACTAATACTTTTCACACAGGGAATGCTCAAAACACCGACTGTAAGAATCGTCTCTATTCTTGTACTTAAGGCGGCATTGTGCCTTTTGTATTTAATTCCGATGTGATTTCTGTGTTTCATCGTCAATGTGAAGGTCCAAGGAATACATTGAACCTGCAGTGGTGTATCGGAAACTAATACTGGTCTCACAGGAAAGGATCAAAGCACAGTCACTAAGAAGTCTCACTCTTCTTGCACTTAAGGCGGCATTGTGCCTTATGTATTTAATTCCGATGTAATTTCGGTGTTTCGTCTTCAATGTGTATGTCGAAGGAATACATTGAACCTGCAGTGGTGTATCGGAACTAATACTGGTCTCACAGGGAATGTTCAAAGCACCGACTGTAAGAAGAGTCTCTATTCTTGTACTTAAGGCGGCATTCTTCCTTTTGTACTTAATTCCGATGCGATTTCTGTATTTCATCGTCAATGTGAGAGTCCAAGGAATATATTGAATCTGCAGTGGTCTATCGGAAACTAATACTGGTCTCACAGGGAATGCTGAAATCACCGACTGTAAGAAGAGTCTCTAATCTTGTACTTAAGGCGGCATTGTGCCTTTTGTATTTAATTCCGATGCGATTTCTGTGTTTGATAGTAAATGTAAAGGTCGAAGGAATACATTGAACCTGAAGTGGTGAATCGGAAACTAATACTGGTCTCACAGGAAAGGATCAAAGCACAGACTCAAAGAAGTCTCACTTTTCTTGTACTTAAGGCGGCATTGTGCCTTTTGTATTTAATTCCGAAGTAATTTCAGTGTTTCATCGTCAATGTTTATGTCTAAGGAATACATTGAACCTTCAGTGGTGCAACGGAAACTAATACTGGTCACACAGGAATGCTCAATGCACCGACTGTAAGAAGAGATTTTATTCTTGCACTGAAGGCGTCATTGTGCCTTTTGTATTTAATTCCGATGCGATTCTGTGTTTCATCGTCAATGTGAAGATCCAAGGAATACATTGAACCTGCTGTGGTGTTACCTAAAATTAATACTGGTCTCACAGGGAATGCTCAAAGCACCGACTGTAAGAAGAGTCTCTCTTCTTGTACTTAAGGCGGCATTGTGCCTTTTGTATTTAATTCCGATGCGATTTCTGTGTATCATCGTCAATGTGAAGGTCCAAGCAATACATTGAACCTGCAGTGGTGTATCGGAAACTAATACTGGTCTCACAGGGAATGCTCAAAGCACCGACTGTAAGAAGAGTCTCTATTCTTGTACTTAAGGCGGCATTCTGACATTTGTATTTAATTCCGATGCGATTTCTGTGTTTCATCGTCAATGTGAAGGACCAAGGAATACATTGTACCTGCAGTGGCGTATCGGACACTAATACTAGTCGCACAGGAAAGGATAAAGGCACAGACTCTAAGAAGTCTCACTCTTCTTGCACTTAAGGCGGCATTGTACCTTTTGTATTTAATTACGATGTAATTTCAGAGTTTCATCGTCAATATGTATGTCCAAGGAATACATTGAACTTTCAGTGGTGTATCGGAAACTAATACTGGTCCCGCAGTGAATGCTCAAAGCACCGACAGTAAGAAGAGCCTCTACTCTTGCACTTATGGCAGCATTGTGCCTTTTGTATTTAATTCCGATGTAATTTCAGTGTTTCATCGTCAACGTGTATGTCCAAGGAATACATTGAACCTGCAGTGGTGTATCGGAAACTAATACTGGTCTCACAGGGAATGCTCAAAACACCGACTGTAAGAAGAGTCTCTATTCTTGTACTTAAGCCGGCATTGTGCCTTTTGTATTTAATTCCAATGCGATTTCTGTGTATCATCGTCAATGTGAAGGTCCAAGGAACACATTGAACCTGCAGTGGTGTATCGGAAAATAATACTGGTCTCACAGGAAAGAATAAAAGCACAGACTCTAAGAAGTCTCACTCTTCTTGCACTTAAGGCAGCATTGTACCTTTTGTATTTAATTACGATGTAATTTTAGTGTTTCATCGTCAATGTGTATGTCCAAGGAATACATTGAACTTGCAGTGGTGTATCGGAAACTAAGACTCTAAGAAGTCTCAATCATTTTGCACTTAAGGTAGCATTGAGCCTTTTGTATTTAATTCCGATGTAATTTCAGTGTTTCATCGTCAATGTGTATATAAAAGGAATGCATTGAACCTGCAGTGGTGTATCGGAAACTAATACTGGTCTCATAGGAAAGGATCAAAGCACATACTCTAAGAAGTCTCACTCCTTTTGCACTTAAGGTGGCATTGTGCCTTTTGTATTTAATTCCGATGTAATTTCAGTGTTTCATCGTCAATGTGTATGTAAAAGGAATACATTGAACCTGCAGTGGTGTATCGGAAACTAACACTGGTCTCATAGGAAAAAATCAAAGCACAGACGCTAAAAAGTCTCACTCTTCTTGCATTTAAGGCGGCAATTTGCCTTTTGTATTTAATTCCGATGTAATTTCAGTGTTTCATCGTCAATGTGAATGTCCAAGGAATACAATGAACCTGCAGTGGCGTATCGGAAACTAATACTGGTCTCACAGGAAAGGATCAACAACATCGACTGTAAGAAGTGTCTCTATTCTACTTCTTAAGGCGTCATTGTGCCTTTTGTATTTAATTCCGTTGCGATATCTGTGTTTTGTCGTCAATGTGAAGGTCCAAGGAATACATTGAACCTGCAGTGGCGTATCGGAAACTAATACTGTTCTCACAGGAAAGGATCAAAGCACCGTCTGTAAGAAGGGTCTCTATCCTTGTACTTAAGGCGGCATTGTGCTTTTTGTATTTAATTCCGATGTAATTTCAGTGTTTCATCGTCAATGTGTATGTGAAAGGAATACATAGAACCTGCAGTGGTATATCGGAAACTAATACTGTCCTCACAGGAAAGGATCAAAGCACCGACTGTAAGAAGTGTCTCTATTCTTGTACTAAAGACGTCATTGTGCCTTTTGTATTTAATTCCGAGGCGATTTCTGTGTATCATCGTTAATGTGAATGTCCAAGGAATACAATGAACCTGCAGTGGCGTATCGGAAACTAATACTGTTCTCACAGGAAAGGATCAAAGCACCGTCTGTTAGAAGGGTCTCTATCCTTGTACTAAAGACGGCATTGTGCCTTTTGTATTTAATTCCGAGGCGATTTCTGTGTATCATCGTTAATGTGAATGTCCAAGGAATACAATGAACCTGCAGTGGTGTATCGGAAACTAATACTGGTCTCATAGGAAAGGATCAAAGCACATACTCTAAGTAGTCTCACTCCTTTTGCACTTAAGGTGGCATTGTGCGTTTTGTATTTAATTCCGATGTAATTTCAGTGTTTCATCGTCAATGTGTATGTAAAAGGAATACATTGAACCTGCAGTGGTGTATCGGAAACTAACACTGGTCTCATAGGAAAGGATCAAAGCACAGACTCTAAGAAGTCGCACTCCCCTTGCACTTAGAGCGGCATTGTGCCTTTTGCATTTAAATCTGATGTACTTTCAGTGATTCATCGACAGTGTGAATGTCCAAGGAATACATTGAACCTGCAGTGGTGTATCGGAAACTAATACTGGTCTCATAGGAAAGCATCAAAGCACATACTCTAAGAAGTCTCACTCCTTTTGCACTTAAGGCGGCATTGTGCCTTTTGTATTTAATTCCGTTGTATTTTCAGTGTTTCATCGTCAATGTGTATGTAAAAGGAATACATTGATCCTGCAGTGGTGTATCGCAAACTAATACTGGTCTCACAGGAAAGGATCAAAACTCCGCTTGTAAGATGAGACTGTATTCTTGTACTTACGGCGGCATTGTGCCTTTTGTATTTAAGTCCGATGTAATTTCAGTGTTTCATCGTCAATGTGTAAGTCCAAGGAATACATTGAACCTGCAGTGGTGTATCGGAAACTAATACTGGTCTCATAGGAATGGATCGAATCACATACTCTAAGAAGTCTCACTCTTCTTGCACTTAAGGCGGCATTGTGCCTTTTGTATTTAATTCCGATGTAATTTCAGTGTTTCATCGTCAATGTGAATGACCGAGGAATACATTGAACCTGCAGTGGCGTATCGGAAACTAATACCGGTCTCACAGGAAAGGATCAAAGCACCGACTGTAAGAAGAGTCTCTATTGTTGTACTTAAGGCGGCATTGTGCTTTTTGTATTTAATTCCGATGCGATTTCTGTATTTCACCGTCAATGTGAAGGTCCAAGGAATACATTGAACCAGCAGTGGTGTATCGGAAACTAATACTGGTCTCTCAGGAAAGGATCAAAGCACAGACTCTAAGAAGTCGCACTCCTCTTGCTGTTAAGACGATATTTTGCCTTTTGTATTCAATTCCGATGCAATTTCAGTGTTTCATCGTCAATGTGTATGTAAAAGGAATACATTCAACCTGCAGTGGTGTATCGGAAACTGATACTGGTCTCATAGGAAAGGATCAAACACATACTCTAAGAAGTATCACTCCTTTTTCAGTTAAGGTGGCATTGTGCCTTTAATATTTAATTCCGATGTAATTTCAGTGTTTCATCGTCAATGTGTATGTAAAAGGAATACATTGAACCTGCAGTGGTGTATCGGAAACTAATACTGGTCTCTCAGGAAAGGATCAAAGCACAGACTCTAAGAAGTCGCACTAATCTTGCTGTTAAGACGATATTTTGCCTTTTGTATTCAATTCCGATGCAATTTCAGTGTTTCATCGTCAATGTGTATGTAAAAGGAATACATTCAACCTGCAGTGGTGTATCGGTAACTAATACTGGTCTCATAGGAAAGGATCAAAGCACCGACTGTAAGAAGAGTCCCTATTCTTGTACTTATGGCAGCATTGTGCCTTTTGTAATTAATTCCTATGCTTTTCCTGTGTTTCATCGTCAATGTGAATGTGCACGGAATACATAGAACCTGCAGTGGTGTATCGGAAACTAATACTGTTCTCACAGGAAGGGATCAAAGCACCGACTATAAGAAGGGTCTCTATTCTTGTACTAAAGACGGCATTGTGCCTTTTGTATTTAATTCCGAGGCGATTTCTGTGTATCATCGTTAATGTGAATGTCCAAGGAATACAACGAACCTGCAGTGGTGTATCGGAAACTAATACTGGTCTCATAGGAAAGGATAAAAGCACATACTCTAAGTAGTCTCACTCCTTTTTCACTTAAGGTGTCATTGTGCCTTTTGTATTTAATTCCGATGTAATTTCAGTGTTTCATCGTCAATGTGTATGTAAAAGGAATACATTGAACCTGCAGTGGTGTATCGGAGACTAACACTGGTCTCATAGGAAAGGATCAAAGCACAGACTCTAAGAAGTCGTACTCCTCTTGCACTTAGGGCGGCATTGTGCCTTTTGCATTTAAATCCGATGTAATTTCAGTGTTTCATCGACAATGTGAATGTCCAAGGAATACATTGAACCTGCAGTGGTGTATCGGAAACTAATACTGGTCTCATGGGAAAGGATCAAAGCACATACTCTAAGAAGTCTCACTCCTTTTGCACTTAAGGTGGCATTGTGCCTTTTGTATTTAATTCCAATGTAATTTCAGTGTTTCATCGTCAATGTGTATGTAAAAGGAATACATTGAACCTGCAGTGGTGTATCGCAAACTAATACTGGTCTCACAGGAAAGGATCAAAACTCCGCCTGTAAAATGAGTCTGTATTCTTGTACTTACGGCGGCATTGTGCCTTTTGTATTTAAGTCCGATGTAATTTCAGTGTTTCATCGTCAATGTGTATGTCAAAGGAATACATTGAATCTGCAGTGGTGTATCGGAAACTAATACTGGTCTCATAGGAAAGGATCGAAGCACATACTCTAAGAAGTCTCACTCTTCTTGCACTTAAGAAGGCATTGTGCCTTTTGTATTTAATTCCGATGTAATTTCAGTGTTTCATCGTCAATGTGTATGTAAAAGGAATACATTGAACCTGCAGTGGTGTATCGGAAACTGATACTGGTCTCATAGGAAAGGATCAAACACATACTCTAAGAAGTATCACTCCTTTTTCAGTTAAGGTGGCATTGTGCCTTTAATATTTAATTCCGATGTAATTTCAGTGTTTCATCGTCAATGTGTATGTAAAAGGAATACATTGAACCTGCAGTGGTGTATCGGAAACTAATACTGGTCCCATAGGAAAGGATCAAAGCACATACTCTAAAAAGTCTCACTCCTTTTGCAGTTAAGATGGCATTGTGCCTTTTGTATTTAATTCCGATGTAATTTCAGTGTTTCATCGTCAATGTGTATGTAAATGGAATACATTGAACCTGCAGTGGTGTATCGCAAACTAATACTGGTCTCACAGAAAAGGATCAAAACACCGACGGTAAGAAGTGTCTCTATTCTCGTACTTAAGGCGGCATTGTGGGTTTTGTATTTAATTCCGACTTGATTTTTTTGTTTCATCGTTAATGTGAAGGTCCAAGGAATACATTGAAAATGCAGTGGTGTATCGGAAACTATAACTGGTCTCATAGGAAAGGATCTAAGCAAAGGCTCTAAGAAGTCCCACTCTTCTTGCACTTAAGGCGGAATTGTGCCTTTTGTATTAAATTCCGATGTAATTTCAGTGTTTCATCGTCAAAGTGTATGTAAAAGGAATAAATTGAACCTGCAGTGGTGTATCGGAAACTAATACTAGTCTCATAGGAAAGGATCAAAGCACATACTTTAAGAAGTCTCACTTCTTTTGCACTTAAGGTGGCGTTATGCCTTTTGTATTTAATTCCGATGTAATTTCAGTGTTTCATCGTAAATGTGTATGTAAAAAGAATACATTGAACCTGCAGTGGTGTATCGCAAACTAATACTGGTCTCACAGGAAAGGATCAAACCACCAACTGTCAGAAGAGTCTCTATTCTTGTACTTAAGGCGGCATTGTGCCTTTTGTATTTAATTCCGACTTGATTTCGCTGTTTCATCGTTAATGTGAAGGTCCAAGGAATACATTGATCCTGCAGTAGTGTATCGGAAACTATAACTGATCTCATAGGAAAGGATCAAAGCAAAGACTCTAAGAAGTCTCACTCTTCTTGCACTTAAGGCGGCATTGTGCCTTTTGTATTTAATTCCGATGTAATTTCAGTGTTTCATCGACAATGTGTATGTAGAAGGAATACATTGAACCTGCAGTGGTGTATCGGAAACTAATACTGGTCTCATAGGAAACAGTCAAAGCACAGACGCTAAGAAGTCTCACTCTTCTTGCATTTAAGGCGGCATTGTGCCTTTTGTATTTAATTCCGATGTAATTTCAGTGTTTCATCGTCAATGTGAATGACCGAGGAATACATTGAACCTGCAGTGGCGTATCGGAAACTAATACTGGTCTCACAGGAAAGGATCAAAGCACCGACTGTAAGAAGAGTCTCTATTGTTGTACATAAGGCGGCATTGTGCTTTTTGTATTTATTTCCGATGCGATTTCTGTATTTCATCGTCAATGTGAAGGTCCAAGGAATACATTGAACCAGCAGTGGTGTATCGGAAACTAATACAGGTCTCTCAGGAAAGGATCAAAGCACAGACGCTATGAAGCCCACTCCTCTTGCAGTTAAGACGGTATTTTGCCTTTTGTATATAATTCCGATGCAATTTCAGTGTTTCATCGTCAATGTGTATGTAAAAGGAATACATTGAACCTGCAGTGGTGTATCGGAAACTAATACTGGTCTCATAGGAAAGGATCAAAGCACATACTCTAAAAAGTCTCACTCCTTTTGCAGTTAAGGTGGCATTGTACCTTTTGTATTTAATTCCGAAGTAATTTCAGTGTTTCATCGTCAATGTGTATGTAAATGGATAACATTGAACCTGCAGTGGTGTATCGCAAACTAATACTGTTCTCACAGGAAAGGATCAAAGCACCGACTGTAAGAAGAGTCTCTATTCTTGTACTTAAGGCGGCATTGTGCGTTTTGTATTTAATTCCGACTTGATTTTTGTGTTTCGTCGTTAATGTGAAGGTCCAAGGAATACATTGAAAATGCAGTGCTGTATCGGAAACTTTAACTGGTCTCATAGGAAAGGATCTAAGCAAAGACTATAAGAAGTCCCACTCTTCTTGCACTTAAGGCGGCATTGTGCCTTTTGTATTAAATTCCGATGTAATTTCAGTGTTTCATCGTCAATGTGTAAGTAAAAGGAATAAATTGAACCTGCAGTGGTGTATCGGAAACTAATACTAGTCTCATAGGAAAGGATCAAAGCACATACTTTAAGAAGTCTCACTTCTTTTGCACTTAAGGTGGCGTTATGCCTATTGTATTTAATTCCGATGTAATTTCAGTGTTTCATTGTCAATGTGTATGTAGAAGGAATACATTGAACCTGCAGTGGCGTATCGGAAACTAATACTGGTCTCACAGGAAAGGATCAAAGCACCGACTGTAAGAAGAGTCTCTATTGTTGTACTTAAGGCGGCATTGTGCTTTTTGTATTTAATTCCGATGCGATTTCTGTATTTCATCGTCAATGTGAAGGTCCAAGGAATACATTGAACCTGCAGTGCTGTATCGGAACCTAATACTGGTCTCACAGAAAGGATAAAAAAACAGACCCTAAGAAGTCTCACTCTTTTTCCTCTTAAGGAGGCATTGTGCCTTTTGTATTTAATTCCGATGTAATTTCAGTGTTTCATCGCCAATGTGTATGTAAAAGGAATACATTGAACCTGCAGTGGTGTATCGGAAACTAATACGGGTCTCATAGGAAAGGATCAAAGCACAGACTCTAAGAAGTCTGACTCTTCTTGTACTTAAGACGGCATTGTGCCTTTTGTATTTAATTCCGATGTAATTTCAGTGTTTCATCGTCAATGTGAATGTCCAAGGAATACATTGAACCTGCAGTGGTGTATTGAAAACTAATACTGCTCTCACAGGAAAAATCAAAGCACCGACTGTAAGAAGAGTCTCTATTCTTGTACTTAAGGCGGCATTGTGCCATTTGTATTTAATTTCGATGCGATCTCTGTGTTTTGTCGTCAATGTGAAGGTCCAAGGAATACATTGAACTTGCAGTGCTGTATCGGAAGATAATACTGGTCTCAGAGGAAAGGATTAAAGCACAAACTCTAAGAAGTCTCACTCCTCTTGCACTTAAGGCGGCATTGTGCCTTTTGTATTCAAATCCGATGTAATTTCAGTAATTTATCGTCAATGTAAAGGTCCAAGGAATACATTGAACCTGCAGTGGTGTATCGGAAACTAATACTGGTCTCACAGGAAAGGATCATAGCACCGACTGTAAGAAGTCTCACTCTTCTTGCACTTAAGGCGGCATTGAGCCTTTTGTATTTAATTCCAATGTAATTTCAGTGTTTCATCGTCAATGTGTATGTAAAAGGAATACATTGAACCTGCAGTGGTGTATCGGAAACTAATACTGGTCTCATAGGAAAGGATCAAAGCACAGACTCTAAGAAGTCTCTCTCCTTTTGCACTTAAGGTGGCATTGTGCCATTTGTATTTAATTCCGATGTAATTTCAGTGTTTCATCGTCAATGTGTATGTAAAAGGAATACATTGAATCTGCAGTGGTGTATCGGAAACTAATACTGGTCTCATAGGAAAGGATAAAAGCACAGACTCTAAGAAGTCTCACTCTTCTTGCATTTAAGGCGGCATTGTGCCTTTTGTATTTAATTCCGATGTAATTTCAGTGTTTCATCGTCAATGTGAATGTCCAAGGAATACATTGAACCTGCAGTGGTGTATCGGAAACTAATACTGGTCTCATAGGAATGGATCAAAGCACCGACTGTAAGAAGAGTCCCTACTCGTGTACTTAAGGCGACATTGTCCATTTTGTATTTAATTCTGATGCGATTTCTGTGTTTTGTCGTCAATGTGGAGGTCCTAGGAATACATTGAACTTGCAGTAGTGTATCGGAAAGTAATACTGGTCTCACAGGAAAGGATCAAAGCACAGACTCTAAGAAGTCTCACTCTTCTTGCACTTGAGACGGCATTGTGCGTTTTGTATTTAATTCCGATGTAATTTCAGTGTTTCATCGTCAATGTGAATGTCCAAGGAATACATTGAACCTGCAGTGGTGTATCGGAAACTAATACTGGTCCCACAGGAAAGGATCAAAGCACAGACTCCAAGAATTCTCACTCCTCTTGCACTTAAGGCGGCATTGTGCCTTTTGTATTTAGTTCCGATGTAATTTCAGAATTCATCGTCAAGGTGTATGTAAAAGTAATACATTGAACCTGCAGTGGTGTATCGGAAACTAATACTGGTCTCATAGGAAAGAATCAAAGCACAGACGCTAAGAAGTCTCACTTTTCTTGCATTTAAGGCGGCATTGTGCCTTTTGTATTTAATTCCTATGCGATTTCTGTGTTTCATCGTCAATGTGAATGTGCACGGAATACATAGAACCTGCAGTGGTGTATCGGAAACTAATACTGTTCTTACAGGAAAGGATCAAATCACCGACTGTAAGAAGGGTCTCTATTCTTGTACTAAAGGCGGCATTGTGCCTTTTGTATTTAATTCCTATGTAATTTCAGTGTTTCATCGTCAATGTGTACGTAAAAGGAATACATTGAAACTGCAGTGGTGTATCGGAAACTAATACTGGTCTCATTGGAAAGGATCAAAAACACAGACTCTAAGAAGTCTCACTCCTTTTTTACTTAACGTGGCATTGTGCCTTTTGTATTTAATTCCGATGTAATTTCAGTGTTTCATGGTCAATGTGTATGTATAAGGAATACATAGAACCTGCAATGGTGTATCGGAAACTAATACGGGTCTCATAGAAAAGGATCAAAGCACAGACTCAAAGAAGTCTCACTCTTCTTGCATTTAAGGTGGCATTGTGCCTGTTGTATTTAATTACAATGTAATTTCAGTGTTCATCGTCAATGTGAATGTTTAAGGAATTCATTGAACCTGCAGTGGTGTATCGGAAACTAATACTGGTCTCACAAGAAAGGATCAAAGCACCGACTGTAACAAGAGTCTCTATTCTTGTACTTAAGGCGGCATTGTGCCTTTTGTATTTAATTCCGATGCCATATCTGTATTTTGTCGTCAATGTGAAGGACCAAGGTATACATTGAACCTGCAGTGGTGTATCGGAAAATAATACTGCTCGCACAGGAAAGGATCAAAGCACAGACTCTAAGAAGTCTCACTCTTCTTGCACTTAAGACGGCATTGTGCCTTTTGTATTTACTTCCGATGTAATTTCAGTGTTTCATCGTCAATGTGAATGTCCAAGGAATACGCTGAACCTGCAGTGGTGTATCGAAAACTAATACCGGTCTCACAGGAAAGATCAAAGCACCGACTGTAAGAAGAGTCTCTATTCTTGTACTTAAGGCGGCATTGTTCTTTTTGAATTTAATTCCGATGCGATTTCTGTGTTTCATCGGCAATGTGTAGGTCCAAGGAATACATTGCGCCTGCAGTGGTGTATCGGAATCTAATACTGGTCTCTCAGGAAAGGATCAAAGCACAGACTCCAAGAAGTCGCACTCCTCTTGCAGTTAAGACGGCATTTTGCCTTTTGTATTTAATTCCGATGCAATTTCAGTGTTTCATTGTCAATGTCTATGTTAAAGGAATACATTGAACCTGCACTTGTGTATCGGTAACTAATATTGGTCTCACAGGAAAGGATCAATGCACCGACTGTAAGAAGATTCCCTATTCTTGTACTGAAGGCGGCATTGTGCCTTTTGTATTTAATTCCTATGCGATTTCTGTGTTTCATCGTCAATGTGAATGTGCACGGAATACATAGTACCTGCAGTGGTATATCGGAAACTAATACTGTACTCACAGGAAAGGATCAAAGCACCGACTGTAAGAAGGGTCTCTATTCTTGTACTAAAGGCGGCACTGTGCCTTTTATATTTAATTCCGAGGCGATTTCTGAGTATCATCGTTAAAGTGAAGGTCCAAGGAATACACTGAACCTGCAGTCCTGTATCGGAAACTAATACTGGTCTTACAGAAAGGATCAAATCACAGACCCTAAGAGGTCTCACTCTTCTTGCTCTTAAGGCGGCATTGTGCCTTTTGTATATAATTCCGATGTAATTTCAGTGTTTCATCGTCAATGTGTATGTAAAAGGAATACATTGAACCTGCAGTGGTGTATCGGAAACTAATACTGGTCTCGTAGGAAAGGATCAATAACACAGACTCTATGAAGTCTCACTCCTTTTGTACTTAACGTGGCATTGTGGGTTTTGTATTTAATTCCGATATAATTTCAGTGTTTCATCGTCAATGTGTATGTAAAAGGAATACATTGAACATGCAGTGGTGTATCGGAAACTAATACAGGTCTCATAGGAAAGGATCAAAGCACAAACTCTAAGAAGTCTCACTCCTCTTGCACTTAAGGCAGCATTGTGCCTTTTGTATTTAAATCCGATGTAATTTCAGTGTTTCATCGTCAATGTAAAGGTCCAAGGAATACATTGAACCTGCAGTGGTGTATCGGAATTTAATACTGGTCTCACAGGAAAGGATCATAGCACCGACTGTAAGAAGTCTCACTCTTCTTGCACTTAAGGCGGCATTGAGCCGTTTGTATTTAATTCCGATGTAATTTCAGTGTTTCATCGTCAATGTGTATGTAAAAGGAATACATTGAACCTGCAGTGGTGTTTCGGAAACTAATAGTGGTCTCATAGGAAAGGATCAAAGCACAGACTCTAAGAAGTCTCTCTCCTTTTGCACTTAAGGTGGCATTGTGCCATTTGTATGTAATTCCGATGTAATTTCAGTGTTTCATCGTCAATGTGTATGTAAAAGGAATACATTGAATCTGCAGTGGTGTATCGGAAACTAATACTGGTCTCATAGGAAAGGATAAAAGCACAGACTCTAAGAAGACTCACTCTTCTCGCATTTAAGGCGGCATTGTGCCTTTTGTATTTAATTCCGATGTAATTTCAGGGTTTTATCGTCAATGTGAATGTCCAAGGAATACACTGAACCTGCAGTGGGGTATCGGACACTAATACTGGTCTCATAGGAATGGATCAAAGCACCGACTGTAAGAAGAGTCCCTATTCGTGTACTTAAGGCGACATTGTCCCTTTTGTATTTAATTCTGATGCGATTACTGTGTTTTGTCGTCAATGTGGAGGTCCTAGGAATACATTGAACTTGCAGTAGTGTATCGGAAAATAATACTGGTCTCACAGATAAGGATCAAAGCCCAGACTCTAAGAAGTCTCACTCTTCTTGCACTTAAGACGGCATTGTGCGTTTTGTATTTAATTCCGATGTAATTTCAGTGTTTCATCGTCAATGTGAATGTCCAAGGAATACATTGAACCTGCAGTGGTGTATCGGAAACTAATACTGGTCTCACAGGAAAGGATCAAAGCACAGACTCCAAGAATTCTCACTCCTCTTGCACTTAAGGCGGCATTGTGCCTTTTGTATTTAGTTCCGATGTAATTTCAGAATTTATCGGCAATGTGTATGTAAAAGGAATACATTGAACCTGCAGTGGTGAATCGGAAACTAATCCTGGTCTCATAGGAAAGAATCAAAGCACAGACGCTAAGAAGTCTCACTTTTCTTGCATTTAAGGCGGCATTGTGCCTTTTGTATTTAATTCCTATGCGATTTCTGTGTTTCATCGTCAATGTGAATGTGCACGGAATACATAGAACCTGCAGTGGTGTATCGGAAACTAATACTGTCCTCACAGGAAAGGATCAAATCACCGACTGTAAGAAGGGTCTCTATTCTTGTACTAAAGGCGGCATTGTGCCTTTTGTATTTAATTCCTAGGCGATTTCTGTGTATCATTGTTAATGTGAAGGTCCAAGGAATACATTGAACCTGCAGTGCTGTATCGGAAACTAATACTGGTCTCACAGAAAGGATCAAATCACAGACCCTAAGAAGTCTCACTCTTCTTGCTCCTAAGGCGGCATTGTGCCTTTTGTATTTAATTCCTATGTAATTTCAGTGTTTCATCGTCAATGTGTATGTAAAAGGAATACATTGAAACTGCAGTGGTGTATCGGAAACTAATACTGGTCTCATTGGAAAGGATCAAAAACACAGACTCTAAGAAGTCTCACTCCTTTTTTACTTAACGTGGCATTGTGCCTTTTGTATTTAATTCCGATGTAATTTCAGTGTTTCATGGTCAATGTGTATGTATAAGGAATACACTGAACCTGCAATGGTGTATTGGAAACTAATACGGGTCTCATAGAAAAGGTTCAAAGCACAGACTCAAAGAAGTCTCACTCTTCTTGCATTTAAGGTGGCATTGTGCCTGTTGTATTTAATTGCAATGTAATTTCAGCGGTTCATCGTCAATGTGAATGTTTAAGGAATTCATTGAACCTGCAGTGGTGTATCGGAAACTAATACTGGTCTCACAAGAAAGGATCAAAGCACCGACTGTAACAAGAGTCTCTATTCTTGTACTTAAGGAGGCATTGTGCCTTTTGTATTTAATTCCGATGCGATATCTGTGTTTTGTCGTCAATGTGAAGGACCAAGGTATACATTGAACCTGCAGTGGTGTATCGGAAAATAATACTGCTCTCACAGGAAAGGATCAAAGCACAGACTCTAAGAAGTCTCACTCTTCTTGCACTTAAGACGGCATTCTGCCTTTTGTATTTACTTCCGATGTAATTTCAGTGTTTCATCGTCAATGTGAATGTCCAAGGAATACACTGAACCTGCAGTGGTGTATCGAAAACTAATACCGGTCTCACCGGAAAGATCAAAGCACCGACTGTAAGAAGAGTCTCTATTCTTGTACTTAAGGCGGCATTGTTCTTTTTGTATTTAATTCCGATGCGATTTCTGTGTTTCATCGTCAATGTGTAGGTCCAAGGAATACATTGCACCTGCAGTGGTGTATCGGAAACTAATACTGGTCTCTCAGGAAAGGATCAAAGCACAGACTCTAAGAAGTCGCACTTTTCTTGCAGTTAAGACGGCATTTTGCCTTTTGTATTTAATTCCGATGCAATTTCAGTGTTTCATCGTCAATGTCTAAGTTAAAGGAATACATTGAACCTGCACTTGTGTATCGGTAACTAATATTGGTCTCACAGGAAAGGATCAATGCACCGACTGTAAGAAGATTCCCTATTCTTGTACTGAAGGCGGCATTGTGCCTTTTGTATTTAATTCCTATGCGATTTCTGTGTTTCATCGTCAATGTGAATGTGCACGGAATACACAGAACCTGCAGTGGTATATCGGAAACTAATACTGTTCTCACAGGAAAGGATCAAAGCACCGACTGTAAGAAGGGTCTCTATTCTTGTACTAAAGGCGGCATTGTGCCTTTTATATTTAATTGCGAGGCGATTTCTGTGTATCATCGTTAATGTGAAGGTCCAAGGAATACACTGAACCTGCAGTCCTGTATCGGAAACTAATACTGGTCTCACAGAAAGGATCAAATCACAGACCCTAAGAAGTCTCACTCTTCTTGCTCTTAAGACGGCATTGTGCCTTTTGTATTTAATTCCGATGTAATTTCAGTGTTTGATCGTCAATGTGAATGTCCAAGGAATACATTGAACCTGCAGTGGTGTATCGTAAACTAATACTGGTCTCACAGGAAAGATCAAAGCACCGACTGTAAGAAGAGTCTCTATTCTTGTACGTAAGTCGGCATTGTGCCTTTTGTATTTAATTACGATGCGATTTCTGTGTTTTGTCGTCAATGTGAAGGTCCAGGGAATACATTGAACCTGCAGTGCTGTATCGGAAGATAATACTGGTCTCACAGGATAGGATCAAAGCACAAACTCTAAGAAGTCTCACTCCTCCTGCACTTATAGCGGCATTGTGCCTTTTGTATTTAATTCCGAGGTAATTTCAGTGATTCATCGTCAATGTAAAGGTCCAAGGAATACATTGAACCTGCAGTGGTGTATCGGAAACTAATACTGGTCTCACAGGAAAGGATCATAGCACCGACTGTAAGAAGGGTCTGTATTCGTGTACTCAAGGCGGCATTGTGCCTTTTGTATTTAATTCCGATGCAACTTCTGTGTTTCAACGACAATGTGAATGTCCAAGGAATACACAGAACCTGCAGTGGTGTATCGGAAACTAATACTGGTCTCACAGGAAAGGATCAAAGCACCACCTGTAAGAAGAGTCTCTATTCTTGTACTTAAGGCATTATTGTGCCTTTTGTATTTAATTCCGACGCGATTTCTGTATTTCATCGTTAATGTGAAGGTCCTAGGAATACATTGAATCTGCAGTGGTGTATCGGAAACTAATATTGGTCTCACAGGAATGGATCAAAGCACCGACTGTAAGAAGAGTCTCTATTCTTGTACTTAAGGCGACTATGTCCCTTTTGTATTTAATTCCGATGCGATTTCTGTGTTTTGTCGTCAATGTGAAGGTCCTAGGAATACATTGAAAGTGCAGTGGTGTATCAAAAAATAATACTGGTCTCACAGGAAAGGATCAAAGCACAGACTCTAAGAAGTCTTACTCTTCTAGCACTTAAGACGGCATTGTGCCTTTTGTATTTAATTCCGATGTAATTTCAATGTTTCATCGTAAAAGTGAATGTCCAAGGAATACATTGAACCGGCAGTGGGGTATCGGAAACTAATACTGGTCTCTCAGGAAAGGATCAAAGCACCGACAGTAAGAAGAGTCTCTATTCTTGTACTTAAGGCGGCATTGTGCATTTTGTATTTAATTACGATGCGATTTCTGTGTTTTGTCGTCAATGTGAAAGTCCAAGGAATACATTGAAGCTGCAGTGGTGTATCGGAAAATAATACTGGTCTCACAGGAAAGGATCAAACACAGACTATATGAAGTCTCACTCTTCTTGCACTTATGGCGGCATCGTGCCTTTTGTATTTAATTCCGATGTAATTTCAGTGTTTCATCGTCAATGTGTATGTAAAAGGAATACATTGAACCTGCAGTGGTGTATCGGAAACTAATACTGGACTCATAGGAAAGATTCAAAGCACAGACTCTAAGAAGTCTCACTCTTCTTGCACTTAAGACGGCATTGTGCCTTTTGTATTTAATTCCGATGTAATTTCAGTGTTTCATCGTCAAAGTGAATGTCCAAGGAATACATTGAACCTGCAGTGGGGTATCGGAAACTAATACTGGTCACACAGGAAAGGATCAAAGCACCGACTGTAAGAAGAGTCTCTATTCTTGTACTTAAGGCGGCGTTGTGCCTTTTGTATTTAATTCCGAAGGGATTTCTGTGTTTTGTCGTCAATGTGAAAGTCCAAGGAACACATTGAACCTGCAGTGGTGTATCGGAAACTAATACTGGTCTCACAGGAAAGGATCAAAACACCGACAGTAAGAAGAGCCTCTATACTTGTACTTAAGGCGGCATTGTGCCTTTTGTATTTAATTCCGATGCGATTTCTGTGTTTCATTGTCAATGTGTATGTCCAAGGAATACATTCAACCTGCAGTGGTGTATCGGAAACCAATCCTGGTCTCAAAGGAAATGCTCAAAACACCGACTGTAAGAAGAGTCTCTATTCTTGTACTTAAGGCGGCATTGTGCATTTTGTATTTAGATCCGATGCGATTTCTGTGTTTCATCGTCAATTTGAAGGTCCAAGGAATACATTGTACCCGCAGTGGTGTATCGGAAACTAATACTGGCCTCACAGGGAATGCTCAACGCACCGACTGTAAGACGATTCTCTATTCATGCACTTATGGCGGCATTGCGCCTTTTGTATTTAATTCCGATGTAATTTCAGTGTTTCATCGTCAATGTGTATGTCTAAGGAATACATTGAACCTGCAGTGGTGTATCGCAAACTAATACTGGTCTCACAGGGAATGCTCGAAGCACCGACTGTAAGAAGAGTCTCAATTCTTGTACGTAAGGCGGCATTGTGCCTTTTGTATTTAATTCCGATGCGATTTCTGTGTTTCATCGTCAATGCGTATGTATAAGGAATACATTGAACCTGCAGTGGTGTATGGGAAACTAATACTGGTCTCACAGGGAATGCTCAAAGCACCGACTGTAAGAAGAGTCTCTATTCTTGTACTTAAGGCGCATTGTGCCTTTTGTATTTAATTCCGATGTGATTTCTGTGTATCATCGTCAATGTGAAGGTCCAAGGAATAGATTGAACCTGAAGTGGTGTATCGGAAACTAATACTGGTCTCACAGGAAAGGATCAAAAGCACAGACTCTAAGAATTCTCACTCTTCTTGCACTTAAGGCGGCATTGTGCCTCTAGTATATAATTCCGATGTAATTTCGGTGTTTCGTCTTCAATGTGTATGTCGAAGGAATACATTGAACCAGCAGTGGTGTATCGGAAACTAATACTGGTCTCACAGGGAATGCTCAAAGCACCGACTGTAAGAAGAGTCTCTATTCTTGTACTTAAGGCGGCATTGTGCCTTTTGTATTTAATTCCGATGCGATTTCTGTGTTTCATTGACAATGGGAAGTTCCAAGGAATACATTGTACCTGCTGTGATGTATCGGAAACTAATACTGGTCTCACAGGGAATGCTCAAAGTACCGACTGTAAGAAGAGTCTCTATCCTTGTACTTAAGGCGGCATTGTGCCTTTTGTATTTAATTCCGATGCGATTTCTGTGTTTCATTGTCAATGTGTATGTCCAAGGAATACATTCAACCTGCAGTGGTGTATCGGAAACCAATACTGGTCTCAAAGGGAATGCTCAAAGCACCGACTGATAGAAGAGTCTCTATTCTTGTAATTAAGGCGGCATTGTGCATTTTGTATTTAATTCCGATGCGATTTCTGTGTTTCAACGTCAATTTGAAGGTCCAAGGAATACATTGTACCTGCAGTGGTGTATCGGAAACTAATACTGGCCTCACAGGGAATGCTCAACGCACCGACTGTAAGAAGAGTCTCTATTCATGCACTTATGGCGGCATTGTGCCTTTTGTATTTAATTCCGATGTAATTTCAGTGTTTCATCGTCAATGTGTATGTCTAAGGAATACATTGAACCTGCGGTGGTGTATCGCAAACTAATACTGGTCTCACAGGGAATGCTCAAAACACCGACTGTAAGAGGAGTCTCTATTCTTGTACGTAAGGCGGCATTGTGCCTTTTGTATTTAATTCCGATGCTATTTCAGTGTTTCATCGTCAATGCGTATGTATAAGGAATACATTGAACCTGCAGTGGTATATGGGAAACTAATACTGGTCTCACAGGGAATGCTCAAAGCACCGACTGTAAGAAGAGTCTCTATTCTTGTACTTAAGGCGGCATTGTGCCTTTTGTATTTGATTCCGATGTGATTTCTGTGTATCATCGTCAATGTGAAGGTCCAAGGAATACATTGAACCTGCAGTGGTGTATCGGAAACTAATACTGGTCTCACAGGAAAGGATCAAAGCACAGACTCTAAGAATTCTCACTCTTCTTGCACTTAAGGCAGCATTGTATCTTTTGTATTTAATTACGATGTAATTTCAGTGTTTCATTGTCAATGTGTATGTCCAAGGAATATATTGCACCTGCAGTGGTGTATCGGAAACTAATACTGGTCTCACAGGAAAGGATCAAAGCACCGACTGTAAGAAGAGTCTCTATTCTTGTACTTAAGGCTACGTTGTGCCTTTTGTATTTAATTCCGAAGGGATTTTTTGTGTTTTGTCGTCAATGTGAATGTTCAAGGAACACATTGAACCTGCAGTGGTGTATCGGAAGCTAATACTGGTCTCACAGGAAAGGATCAAAACACCGATAGTAAGAAGAGCCTCTATTCTTGTACTTAAGGTGGCATTGTGCCTTTTGTATTTAATTCCGATGCGATTTCTGTGTTTCATCGTCAATGGGAAGTTCCAAGGAATACATTGTACTTGCTGAGGTGTATCGGAAACTAATACTGGTCTCACAGGGAATGCTCAAAGTACCGACTGTAAGAAAAGTCTCTATCCTTGAACTTAAGGCGGCATTGTGCCTTTTGTATTTCATTCCGATGCGATTTCTGTGTTTCATTGTCAATGTGTATGTCCAAGGAATACATTCAACCTGCAGTGGTGTATCGGAAAGCAATACTGGTCTCAAAGGGAATGCTCAAAGCACCGACTGTAAGAAGAGTCTCTATTCTTATACTGAAGGCGGCATTGTGCATATTGTATTTAATTCCGATGCGATTTCTGTGTTTCATCGTCAATTTGAAGGTCCAAGGAATACATTGTACCTGCAGTGGTGTATCGGAAACTAATACTGGCCTCACAGGGAATGCTCAACGCACCGACTGTAAGAAGAGTCTCTATTCATGCAATTATGGCGGCATTGTGCCTTTTGTATTTAATTCCGATGTAATTTCAGTGTTTCATCGTCAATGTGTATGTCTAAGGAATACATTGAACCTGCTGTGGTGTATCGCAAACTAATACTGGTCTCACAGGGAATGCTCAAAGCACCGACTGTAAGAAGAGTCTCTATTCTTGTACATAAGGCGGCATTGTGCCTTTTGTATTTAATTCCGATGCGATTTCTGTGTTTCATCGTAAATGCGTATGTATAAGAAATACATTGAACCTGCAGTGGTATATGGGAAACTAATACTGGTCTCACAGGTATTGCTCAAAGCACCGACTGTAAGAAGAGTCTCTATTCTTGTACTTAAGGCGGCATTCTGCCATTTGTGTTTAATTCCGATGCGATTTCTGTGTTTCATCGTCAATGTGAAGGTCCAAGGAATACTTTGAACCTGCAGTGGCGTATCGGATAGTAATACTAGCCGCACAGGAAAGGATAAAAGCACAGACTCTAAGAAGTCTCACTCTTCTTGCACTTAAGGCGGCATTGTACCTTTTGTATTAAATTACGATATAATTTCAGAGTTTCATCGTCAATATGTATGTCCAAGGTATACATTGAACTTGCAGTGGTGTGTCGGAAACTAATACTGGTCCCGCAGTGAATGCTCAAAGCACCGACAGTAAGAAGAGCCTCTACTCTTGCACTTATGGCAGCATTGTGCCTTTTGTATTTAATTCCGATGTAATTTCAGTGTTTCATCGTCAATGTGTATGTCTAAGGAATACATTGAACCTGCGGTGGTGTATCGCAAACTAATACTGGTCTCACAGGGAATGCTCAACGCACCGACTGTAAGAAGAGTCTCTATTCATGCAATTATGGCGGCATTGTGCCTTTTGTATTTAATTCCGATGTAATTTCAGTGTTTCATCGTCAATGTGTATGTCTAAGGAATACATTGAACCTGCGGTGGTGTATCGCAAACTAATACTGGTCTCACAGGGAATGCTCAAAACACCGACTGTAAGAGGAGTCTCTATTCTTGTACGTAATTCGGCATTGTGCCTTTTGTATTTAATTCCGATGCTATTTCAGTGTTTCATCGTCAATGTGTATGTCTAAGGAATACATTGAACCTGCTGTGGTGTATCGCAAACTAATACTGGTCTCACAGGGAATGCTCAAAGCACCGACTGTAAGAAGAGTCTCTATTCTTGTACTTAAGGCGGCATTGTGCCTTTTGTATTTGATTCCGATGTGATTTCTGTGTATCATCGTCAATGTGAAGGTCCAAGGAATACATTGAACCTGCAGTGGTGTATCGGAAACTAATACTGGTCTCACAGGAAAGGATCAAAGCACAGACTCTAAGAATTCTCACTCTTCTTGCACTTAAGGCAGCATTGTATCTTTTGTATTTAATTACGATGTAATTTCAGTGTTTCATTGTCAATGTGTATGTCCAAGGAATACATTGCACCTGCAGTGGTGTATCGGAAACTAATACTGGTCTCACAGGAAAGGATCAAAGCACCGACTGTAAGAAGAGTCTCTATTCTTGTACTTAAGGCTACGTTGTGCCTTTTGTATTTAATTCCGAAGGGATTTCTGTGTTTTGTCGTCAATGTGAATGTTCAAGGAACACATTGAACCTGCAGTGGTGTATCGGAAGCTAATACTGGTCTCACAGGAAAGGATCAAAACACCGATAGTAAGAAGAGCCTCTATTCTTGTACTTAAGGTGGCATTGTGCCTTTTGTATTTAATTCCGATGCGATTTCTGTGTTTCATCGTCAATGGGAAGTTCCAAGGAATACATTGTACTTGCTGAGGTGTATCGGAAACTAATACTGGTCTCACAGGGAATGCTCAAAGTACCGACTGTAAGAAAAGTCTCTATCCTTGAACTTAAGGCGGCATTGTGCCTTTTGTATTTCATTCCGATGCGATTTCTGTGTTTCATTGTCAATGTGTATGTCCAAGGAATACATTCAATCTGCAGTGGTGTATCGGAAAGCAATACTGGTCTCAAAGGGAATGCTCAAAGCACCGACTGTAAGAAGAGTCTCTATTCTTATACTTAAGGCGGCATTGTGCATATTGTATTTAATTCCGATGCGATTTCTGTGTTTCATCGTCAATTTGAAGGTCCAAGGAATACATTGTACCTGCAGTGGTGTATCGGAAACTAATACTGGCCTCACAGGGAATGCTCAACGCACCGACTGTAAGAAGAGTCTCTATTCATGCAACTATGGCGGCATTGTGCCTTTTGTATTTAATTCCGATGTAATTTCAGTGTTTCATCGTCAATGTGTATGTCTAAGCAATACATTGAACCTGAAGTGGTGTATCGGAAACTAATACTGTTCTCACAGGGAATGCTCAATGCACGGACTGTAAGAAGAGTCTCTACTCTTGTACTTAAGGCGGCATTGTGCCATTTGTATTTAATTCCGATGCGATTTCTGTGTTTCATCGTCAATGTGAAGGTCCAAGGAATACATTGAACCTGCAGTGGCGTATCGGATACTAACACTGGTCGCACAGGAAAGGATAAAAGCACAGATTCTAAGAAGTCTCACTCTTCTTGCACTTAAGGCGGCATTCTACCTTTTGTATTTAATTACGATGTAATTTCAGTGTTTCATCGTCAATGTGTATGTCCAAGGAATACATTGAACTTGCAGTGGTGTATCGGAAACTAATACTGGTCCCGCAGGGAATGCTCAAAGCACCGACAGTAAGAAGAGTCTCTATTCTTGCACTTAAGGCGGCATTGTGCCTTTTGTATTTAATTGTGATGTAATTTCAGTGTTTCATCGTCAATGTGTATGTCCAAGGAATACATTGCACCTGCAGTGGTGTATAGGAAACTAATACTGGTCCCACAGGAAAGGATCACAGCACAGACTCTTAGAAGTCTCATTCTTCTTGCACTTAAGGCGGCATTGTGCCTTTTGTATTTAAATCCGATGTAATGTTAGTGTTTCATCGTCAATGTGTATGTCCTAGGAATTCATGGAATCTGCAGTGGTGTATCGGAAGCTAATATTGGTCTCACAGGGAATGCTCAAAAGCACCGACTGTAAGAAGAGTCTCTATTCTTGTCCCTTAGGCGGCATTATGCCTTTTGTATCTAATTCCGATGCGATTTCTGTGTTTCATCGCCTATGTGGAGGTCCAAGGAATACATAGACCCTGCAGTGGTGTATGGGAAACTAATACTGGTCTCACAGGAAATGCTCAAAGTACCGACTGTAAGAAGACTCTCTATTCTTGTACATAAGGAGGCATTGTGCCTTTTGTATTTAATTCCGATGCGATTTCTGTGATTCATCGTCAATGGGAAATTCCAAGGAATACATTGTACCTGATGTGGTGTATCGGAAACTAATACTGGTCTCACAGGGAATGCTCAAAGTACCGACTGTAAGAAGAGTCTCTATCCTTGTACTTAAGGCGGCATTGTGCCTTTTGTATTGAATTCCGATGCGATTTCCGTGATTCAATGTCAATGTGTATGTCCATGGAATACATTGAACCTGCAGGGGTGTATCGGAAACCAATACTGACCTCAAAGGGAATGCTCAGAGCACCGACTGTAAGAAGAGTCTCTATTCTTGTACTTAAGGCGGCATTGTGCATTTTGTATTTAATTCCGATGCGATTTCTGTGTTTCATCGTCAATTTGAAGGTCCAAGGAATACATTGTACCTGCAGTGGTGTATCGGGAACTAATACTGGCCTCACAGGGAATGCTCAACGCACCGACTGTAAGAAGAGTCTCCATTCATGCACTTATGGCGGCATTGTGCCTTTGTATTTAATTCCGATGTAATTTCAGTGTTTCATCGTCAATGTGTATGTTTAAGGATTACATTGACCCTGCAGTGGTGTATCGGAAACTAATACTGGTCTCACAGGGAATGCTCAAAGCACCGACTGTAAGAAGAGTCTCTATTCTTGTACGTAAGGCGGCATTGCGCCTTTTGTATTTAATTCCGAAGCGATTTCTGTGTTTCATCGTCAATGCGTATGTATAAGGAATACATTGAACCTGCAGTGGTATATGGGAAACTAATACTGGTCTCACAGGGAATGCTCAAAGCACCGACTGTAAGAAGAGTCTCTATTCTTGTGCTTAAGGCGGCATTGTGCCTTTTGTATTTAATTCCGATGTAATTTCGGTGTTTCGTCTTCAATGTGTATGTCGAAGGAATACATTGAACCTGCAGTGGTGTATCGGAAACTAATACTGGTCTCACAGGGAATGCTCAAAGCACCGACTGTAAGAAGAGTCTCTATTCTTGTATTTAAGGCGGCATTCTGCCATTTGTATTTAATTCCGATGCGATTTCTGTATTTCATCGTCAATGTGAAAGTCCAAGGAATATATTGAACCTGCAGTGGTCTATCGGAAACTAATACTGGTCTCACAGGGAATGCTCAAATCACCGACTGTAAGAACAGTCTCTAATCTTGTACTTAAGGCGGCATTGTGCCTTTTGTATTTAATTTCGATGGGATATCTGTGTTTGATAGTAAATGTGAAGGTCGAAGGAATACATTGAACCTGCAGTGGTGAATCGGAAACTAATACTGGTCTCACGTTAAAGGATCAAAGCACAGACTCAAAGAAGTCTCACTTTTCTTGTACTTAAGGCGGCATTGTGCCTTTTGTATTTAATTCCGAAGTAATTTCAGTGTTTCATCGTCAATGTGTATGTCTAAGGAATACATTGAACCTTCAGTGGAGCAACGGATACTAATACTCGTCTCACAGGGAATGCTCAAAACACCGACTGTAAGAAGAGACTTTATTCTTGCACTGAAGGCGGCATTGTGCCTTTTGTATTTAATTCCGATGCGTTTCTGTGTTTCATCGTCAATGTGAAGATCCAAGGTATACATTGAACCTGCTGTGGTGTTACGGAAACTAATACTGGTCTCACAGGGAATGCTCAAGGCACCGACTGTAAGAAGAGTCTCTCTTCTTGTACTTAAGGCGGCAAGGTGCCTTTTGTATTTAGTTCCGATGCGATTCCTGTGTTTCATCGTCAATGCGAAGGTCCAAGGAATACACTGAACCTGCTATGGTGTATCGGAAGCTAATACTGGTCTCAAAGGGAATGCTCAAAGATCCGACTGTAAGAAGATACTCTATTCTTATACGTAAGGCGGCATTGTGCCTTTTGTGTTTTAATTCCGATGCGATTTCTGTGTTTCATCGTCAATGGGGAGTTCCAAGGAATACATTGTACCTGATGTGGTGCATCGGAAAGTAATACTGGTCTCATAGGGAATGCTCAAAGTACCGACTGTAAGAAGAGTCTCTATCCTTGTACTTAAGGCGGCATTGTGCCTTTTGTATTTAATTCCGATGCGATTTCCGTGATTCAATGTCAATGTGTATGTCCAAGGAATACATTGAACCTGCAGTGGTGTATCGGAAACCAATACTGGTCTCAAAGGGAATGCTCAAAGCACCGACTGTAAGAAGAGTCTCTATTCTTGTACTTAAGGCGGCATTGTGCCTTTTGTATTTAATTCCGAAGCGATTTCTGTGTTTCATCGTCAATGCGTATGTATATGGAATACATTGAACCTGCAGTGGTATATGAGAAACTAATACTGGTCTCACAGGGAATGCTCAAAGCACCGACTGTAAGAAGAGTCTCTATTCTTGTACTTAAGGCGGCATTGTGCCCTTTGTATTTAATTCCGATGTAATTTCTGTGTTTCATCGTCAATGTGAAGGTCTAGGAATACATAGAACCTGCAGTGGTGTATCGGAAACTAATACTGGTCTCGCAGGAAAGGATCAAAGCACATAATCTAAGAAGTCTCACTCTTCTTGCACTTAAGGCGGCATTGTGCCTTTTGTATTTAATTCCGATGTAATTTCGGTGTTTCGTCTTTAATGTGTATGTCGAACGAATACTTTGAACCTGCAGTGGTGTATCGGAAACTAATACTGGTCTAACAGGGTATGCTCAAGTCACCGACTGTAAGAAGAGTTTCTCTTCTTGTACTTAAGGCGGCATTGTGCCTTTTGTATTTAATTCCGATGGGATTTCTGTGTTTGATAGTAAATGTGAAGATCGAAGGAATACATTGAACCGGCAGTGGTGAATCGGAAACTAATACTGGTCTCAGAGGAAAGGCTCAAAGCACAGACTAAAAGAAGTCTCACTTTTCTTGTACTTACGGCGGCATTGTGCCTTTAATATTTAATTCCGAAGTAATTTCAGTGTTTCATCGTCAATGTGTATGTCTAAGGAATACATTGCACCTTCAGTGGAGCAACGGAAACTAATACTCGTCTCACAGGGAATGCTCAAAGCACCGACTATAAGAAGAGACTTTATTCTTGCACTGAAGGCGGCATTGTGCCTTTTGTATTTAATTCCGATGCGTTTCTGTGTTTCATCGTCAATGTGAAGATCCATGGAATACATTGAACCTGCTGTGGTGTTACGGAAACTAATACTGGTCTCACAGGGTATGCTCAAGTCACCGACTGTAAGAAGAGTTTCTCTTCTTGTACTTAAGGCGGCATTGTGCCTTTTGTATTTAATTCCGATGCGATTTCTGTGTTTCATCGTCAATGTGAAGGTCCAAGGAATACACTGAACCTGCTATGGTGTATCGGAAGCTAATACGGGTCTCAATGGGAATGCTCAAAGAACCGACTGTAAGAAGAGACTCTATTCTTATACGTAAGGCGGCATTGTGCCTTTTGTATTTAATTCCTATGCGATTTCTGTGTTTCATCGTCAATGTGAAGGTCCAAGGAATACATTGAACCTGCAGTGGTGTATCGGAAACTAATACTGGTCTCACAGGGAATGCTCAAAGCACCGACTGTAAGAAGAGTCTCTATTCTTGTACTTAAGGCGGCATTCTGCCATTTGTATTTAATTCCGATGCGATTTCTGTGTTTCATCGTCAATGTGAAGGTCCAAGGAATACATTGAACCTGCAGTGGCGTATCGGATACTAATACTAGTCGCACAGGAAAGGATAAAAGCACAGACTCTAAGAAGTCTCACTCTTCTTGCACTTAAGGCGGCATTTTGCTATTTGTATTTAATTCCGATGCGATTTCTGTGTTTCATCGTCAATGTGTATGTCCAAGGAATACATTTAACTTGCAGTGGTGCATCGGAAACTAATACTGGTCTCACAGGGAATGCTCAAATCACCGACTGTAAGAAGAGTCTCTATTCTTGTACTTAAGGCGGCCTTGTGCCTTTAAATTTAATTCCGATGTAATTTCAGTGTTTCATCGTCAATGTGTATGTCTAAGGAACAAATTGAACCTGCAGTGGTGTATCGCAATCTAATACTGGTCTCACAGGGAATGCTCATAGCACCGACTGTAAGAAGAGTCTCTATTCTTGTACGTAAGGCGGCATTGTGCCTTTTGTATTTAATTCCGACTTGATTTCTGTGTTTCATCGTTAATGTGAAGGTCCAAGGAATACATTGAACCTGCAGTGGTGTATCGGAAAATAATACTGGTCTCACAGGAAAGGATCAAAGAACAGACTCCAAGAAGTCTCACTCTTCTTGCACTTAAGACGGCATTGTGCCTTTTGCATTTAAATCCGATGTAATTTCAGTGTTTCATCGACAATGTGAATGTCCAAGGAATACATTGAACCTGCAGTGGCGTATCGGACACTAATACTGGTCTCACAGGAAAGGATCAAAGCACCGACTGTAAGAAGTCTCAATCATTTTGCACTTAAGGTAGCATTGAGCCTTTTGTGTTTAATTCCGATGTAATTTCAGTGTTTCATCGTCAATGTGTATGTAAAAGGAATGCTTTGAACCTGCAGTGGTGTATCGGAAACTAATACTGGTCTCATAGTAAAGGATCAAAGCACATACTCTAAGAAGTCTCACTCCTTTTGCACTTAAGGTGGCATTGTGCCCTTTGTATTTAATTCCGATGTAATTTCAATGTTTCATCGTCAATGTGTATGTAAAAGGAATACAATGAACCTGCAGTGGCGTATCGGAAACTAATACTGGTCTCACAGGAAAGGATCAAAGCATCGACTGTAAGAAGTGTCTCTATTCTACTTCTTAAGGCGGCATTGTGCCTTTTGTATTTAATTCCGATATCATTTCTGTGTTTTGTCGTCAATGTGACGGTCCAAGGAATACATTGAACCTGCAGTGTTGTATCGGAAAATAATACTGGTCTCACAGGAAAGGATCAAATCACAGACTCTAAGAAGTCTCACTCTTCTTGCACTTAAGACGGCATTGTGCCTTTTGTATTTAATTCCGATGTAATTTCAATGTTTCATCGTCAATGTGTATGTAAATGGAATACATTGAACCGGCAGTGGTGTATCGGAAACTAATACTGGTCTCATAGGAAAGGATCAAAGTACATACTCTATGAAGTCTCTCTCCTTTTGCACTTAAGGTGGCATTGTGCCTTTTGTATTTAATTCCGATGTAATTTCAGTGTTTCATCGTCAATGTGTATGTGAAATGAATACATTGAACCTGCAGTGGTGTATCGGAAACTAATACTGGTCTCACAGGAAAGGATGAAAGCACGGACTCTAAGAATTCTCACTCTTCTTGCACTTAAGGCGGCATTGTGCTTTTTGTATTTAATTCCGATGTAATGTCAGTGTTTCATCGTCAATGTGTATGTAAAAGGAATACATTGAACCTGCAGTGTGGTATCGGAAACTAATACTGGTCTCATAGGAAAGAATCAAAGCACAGACGCTAAGAAGTCGCACTCCTCTTGCAGTTAAGACGGCAATTTGCCTTTTGTATTTCATTCCGATGCAATTTCAGTGTTTCATCGTCAATGTGTATGTAAAAGGAAAACATTGAACCTGCAGTGGTGTATCGGTAACTAATACTGGTCTCACAGGAAAGGATCAAAGCACCGAATGTAAGAAGAGTCCCTATTCTTGTACTTAAGGCGGCATTTTGCCTTTTGTATTTAATTCCTATGCGATTTCTGTGTTTCATCGTCAATGTGAATGTGCAAGGAATACATAGAACCTGCAGTGGTGTATCGGAAACTAATACTGTTCTCACAGGAAAGGATCAAAGCACCGACTGTAAGAAGGGTCTCTACTCTTGTACTAAAGACGGCACTGTGCCTTTTGTATTTAATTCCGAGGCGATTTCTGTGTATCATCGTTAATGTGAAGGTCCAGGGAATACATTGAACCTGCAATGCTGTATCGGAAACTATAACTGGTCTCATAGGAAAGGATCAAAGCACAGACTCTAAGAAGTTGCACTCCTCTTGCACTTAAGACGGCATTGTGCCTTTTGTATTTAATTCCGATGTAATTTCAGTGTTTCATCGTCAATGTGTAAGCAAAAGGAATACATTGAACCTGCAGTGTGGTATCGGAAACTAATACTGGTCTCATAGGAAAGATTCAAAGCACATACTCTAAGAAGTCTCACTCCTTTTGCACTTAAGGTGGCATTGTGCCTTTTGTATTTAATTCCGATGTAATTTCAGTGTTTCTTCGTCAATGTGTATGTAAAAGGAATACATTGAACCTGCAGTGGTGTATCGCAAACTAATACTGGTCTCACAGGAAAGGATCAAAACTCCGGCTGTAAGATGTGGCTGTATTCTTGTACTTAAGGCGGCATTGTGCCTATTGTATTTAAGTCCGATGGAATTTCAGTGTTTCATCGTCAATGTGTATGTCCAAGGAATACATTGAACCTGCAGTGATGTATCGGAAACTAATACTGGTCTCATAGGAAAGGATCAAAGCACATACTCTAAGAAGTCTCACTCTTCTTGCACTTAAGGCGGCATTGTGCATTTGGTATTTCATTCCGATGTAATTTCAGTGTTTCATCGTCAATGTGTATGTAAAAGGAATACATTGAACCTGCAGTGGTGTATCGCAAACTAATACTGGTCTCACAGGAAAGAATCAAAACACCGACAGTAAGAAGAGTCTCTATTCTTGTACTTAAGGCGGCATTGTGTCTTTTGTATTTAAATCCGACTTGATTTCTGTGTTTAATCGTTAATGTGAAGGTCCACGGAATACACTGATCCTGCAGTGGTGTATCGGAAACTATACCTGGTCTCATAGGAAAGGATCAAAGAAAAGACTCTAAGAAGTCTCACTCTTCTTGTACTTAAAGCGGCATTGTGCCTTTTGTATTTAATTCCGATGTAATTTCAGTGTTTCATCGTCAATGTGTATGTAAAAGGAATACATTGAACCTGCAGTGGTGTATCGGAAACTAATACTGGTCTCATAGGAAACAGTCAAAGCACAGACGCTAAGAAGTCTCACTCTTCTTGCACTTAAGACGGCATTGTGCCTTTTGTGTTTAATTCCGATGCGATTTCTGCATTTCATCGACAATGTGAAGGTCCAAGGAATACATTGAACCAGCAGTGGTGTATCGGAAACTAATCCTGGTCTCTCAGGAAAGGATCAAAGCACAGACTCTAAGAAGTCGCACTCCTCTTGCACTTAAGACGGCATGTTGCCTTTTGTATTTAATTCCGATGCAATTTCAGTGTTTCATCGTCAATGTGTATGTAAAAGGAATACATTCAACCTGCAGTGGTGTATCGGTAACTAATACTGGTCTCATAGGAAAGAATCAAAGCACTGACTGTAAGAAGAGTCCCTATTCTTGTACTTAAGGCAGCATTGTGCCTTTTGTATTTAATTCCTATGCGATTTCTGTGTTTCATCGTCAATGTGAATGTGCACGGAATACATAGAACCTGCAGTGGTGTATCGGAAACTAATACTGTTCTCACAGGAAAGGATCAAAGCACCGACTGTAAGAAGGGTCTCAGTTCTCGTACTAAAGGCGGCATTGTGCCTTTTGTATTTAATTCCGAGGCGATGTCTGTGTATCATCGTCAATGTGAAGGTCCAAGGAATACATTGAACCTGCAGTGCTGTATCGGAACCTAATACTGGTCTCACAGAAAGGATCAAATCACAGACCCTGAGAAGTCACACTCTTCTTGCTCTTAAGGCGGCATTGTGCCTTTTGTATTTAATTCCGATGTAATTTCAGTGTTTCATCGTCAATGTGTATGTAAAAGGAATACATTGAACCTGCAGTGGTGTATCGGAAACTAATACGGGTCTCATAGGAAAGGATCAAAGCACAGACTCTAAGAAGTCTCACTCTTGTTGCACTTAAGACGGCACTGTGCCTTTTGTATTTAATTCCGATGTAATTTCAATGTTTCATTGTCAATGTGAATGTCCAAGGAATACATTGAACCTGCGGTGGTGTATTGAAAACTATTACTGGTCTCACAGGAAAAATGAAAGCACCGACTGTAAGAAGAGTCTCTATTCTTGTACTTAAGGCGGCATTGTGCCTTTTGTATTTAATTACGATGCGATCTCTGTGTTTTGTCGTCAATGTGAAGGTCCAAGGAATACATTGAACTTGCAGT